>NC_136257.1:6767083-8051666 GCF_053564925.1 Oryzias latipes | reverse complement strand
TTCTTGATAAAACAACAACACGACAGTCTGCTCCCATAAAGAGTATAAGCAGAACCAGTGATCGGGTCAGACTGCCTGCTGGCTACGCAAACCAAGCTCCTGCTCTGGTTACACAGATACCGGACAGCCCTCAGGAAGGCTCCCCAGACCCCACACTCCCAGAGCCCCGGGGGACGCCGTCGAACGCCTTCTCCAAATTCATAAAACGCAGAGACTGGAGGAGCAAACTCCCACAAACCATCCAACGCCCTGAAGAGGGTGTACAGTTGGTCCACATTATCACTACCAGGACAGAAACCTTGTCCCTCCAGATGGGCATTGAAAACTCTCAGGAGAACAATGTATCTTCACAAAGTAGATTTTTACTCAGGATTTTCATACTTACTCTGTTTAAAGTCCATCAGCTTCTTGGCTGTTTCAATGTGGCTGGAATTCATCCTCTCAATAACAGCATTCAGATGCTCAGTCATATTTTCTTTGCTGTCAGAGATTTCTGACAAATTCTTTACTGAATCACCATCTGAAATGAATTCAGGCCAAAAAAAACTTCATCAGTCATTTAATCACAGAATGGATGGTGGAAGTGCAGTTAGCTAACAAACTATCAGTTTAAAGGTGCACAGACAAGATTGACATTATTACCCAACAAGCTGATATAAGGATGTGTTCAGACTTGAAAGGTCTGTTGGTCTAGACTCTAGACAGAGTCAGTTTTTGGTTTATTTGTTCCACTTTGAGCATGGAGCACATTCAGACTGAGGAAACTCAGCGAACTGAAGCTCAGTCCGATTGGAAACAAACCAAGACCACATCAAAGATGGGTCAGAGACCAGGAAGCACGTAGTCCTATTCAGACTAAAAATTTGTTCCAGATTATTGGGGTAAACATTTGACTAGTTCATTTTAAACAAATCAAACGTGTCCAGTCTTAATACACCCTGAGAAATGGGAGCCTAAAGACAGATCTCCATGGAAAACATTTTTCAAAAACATATTATTTTCATTTTTCTCTTCTGAGCTGATATGTTTAAAATCATTAGTGAGTCTGATTTGTTAAACAAGTCTTTGTACCACGTTTTGTTTGCTTATACAAGGAAACAGAAACAGAAAAAGATATTTACGCATAGTTTCCTGCAAATATTGCTTAAGGTCCTGCCATAATAAAAGCAAAAAAAGGTCAAACATAAAACAGATCTTCATTTGACGTGCTGACCGATCACTGGTCGTTGTTTTCCTGTTTCTTTTTATTTATTACGGTCATCTTCCGCCGTTATTCGGCACTTAACTCCTTCTACAATTTTTAACCAATTTTAACCATTCAACTATTAAAATGTTTTTCAGCTTATTGGTGCTATGACTTTTTTTCCTTCAAATTCTTGTACTTTTCCAGATATTCCAGGTTTTCCAGGATTTTTGCTCCATTGAAATTCATAGGGGAGTCTTGGTGCATGAGGTCGCCGGTTCAAGACCCGGTTCTGACATTTTAAATGTCTTAACCATTCAACTATTAAACTGTTCAGCTCTTTCAGCTTATTGATGCTATGACTTTTTTTTTTTTTCAAATCTTTGAACTTTTTAAGATATTCCAGGATTTTCCAGGATTTTTTGCCCCATTGAAATACATGGAGAATTTTTCGTGCAGAAGTTCACAGGTAAACTCCTACAAATTTTCACCTATTTTAACCAATCAACTATTACAATGTTCAGCTCTTTCATCTTATTCCAGCTATGACTTTTGGTCCTTCAACTCCTTGAAATTTATGAGATCTCCTGGAATATTCCAGGATTTTCCAAGATTTTTGCTCCATTGGGCACACTTTGAAACCCTGTTTCTTTCAAACATTATAACTTCAACATACCTTTAGCTAGAGACACTGTTCAAACATTGAAATGCTCACAAGGCTTTGGACTTGAACATAAGTTTTGAAATTATTATGGGATGGCAACACCACCTATGATTTGGCGGCCATTTGTGCCAAAATGTGAGGCGATTTCGAACTCCTTTAGTTTTTTACCTATTTTAACCATTCTACTATTACAATGTTGAGCTCTTTCAGCTTATTTCTTTCAGCTAAAACTTGCAGTCCTTCAAATCTTTGAAATTCTTCAAGATATTCCAGGATTTTTGCCTTCATTGAAATACATGGGGAATCCTTGCGTTTAACTCCTACAGTTTTTTAAACTATTTTAACCATTCAACTATTACAATGTTCAGCTCTTTCAGCTTATTCCAGCTAGGACTTTTGGTCCTTCAATTCCTTGAACCTTTCAAGATATTCCAGGATATTCCAAGATTTTCCAGGATTTTTTGCTCCATTGGGCACACCTTGAAAACCTTTGCTTCTTTCAACCATTATAACTTCAATATACCTTTAGCTAGAGACACCTTTCAAACATTGAAATGCTCACAAGGCTTTGGAAATCAACATAGGTTTTGAAGTTATTATGGGATGGCAACGCAACCTACGGTTTGGCGGCCATTTTGTGCCAAATGTGAGGCGATTTTAAACTTCTTCAATTTTTCACCTACTTTAACCATTTTTCTATTACAATGTTCAGGTCGTTATATCTTATTCCTTTCAGCCATGACTCTTGGTACTTCAAATCCCTGAACCTTTCAAGATATTCCAGGATATTCTAAGATTTTTGCTCCATTGAAATACATTGAGAATCCTTGAAAACCTTTGCTTCTTTCAACCATTATAACTTCAACATAATTTTAGCTAGAGATACCGTTCAAACGTTAAAATGATCACAAGGCTTTGGACTACAAAACAAGTTTAGAAATTATTATGGGGAGGCAACACAACTGTAACTGAACATATTCAAATTCACTGGATCTGGACATATAAGGAATGTGGGCCTGGTTAGCAAAGAACCTCCGTTGCTATGGACGTCCAAAAGTACTTTTTCCGATTCGTCTGAAACTGACGTCGATTTGTTCGTCATCCCCAGGCGACCCAAACATAAAATGGTTGCTATGGAGATAAAATCAATAGAAAAGCCGCCATCTTGAAAAAAAGCGGGTTTTCCATCAACTTGTAACATGTAGCTTTTATCAATATGATACTCTCAAGCAATGTGTTTTTTTGAGTCAGTTGATGATACTGATTCCAATGCTAGCACTTTTAGCTTTTTAATCAACATCATCAAAAGTTATACCGTTCAACCATTTCTTCAACAATTTCAGCTTTCATGCGTAACTCCTTCTACAAATTTTGACCTATTTTAGCCATTCTACTGTTACAATGTTCAACTTTTTCAGCTTATTCCTGCTATGACTTTTGGTCCTTGAACTTCAACTTCAAGATATTCCAGGATTTTCCTGGACTCTTAAGACATTTCTTCAGTAAATTCAGATTTCATTCAGCAGTACAGCATTCAACCCTGCATTTTCTTCTGGAAATGCAGCTCCTTCTAGTTCTTTTCTTAGCTGTTACACTGAATATAGTCTTGAATAGATGACAGAAAAAACTGTTGACAAAAATGTATTAAAACTCAGATTTTGAAGCATTCGTGACCACCTGAAACAATCTTATTTGGCTTCTTTGACCTTGTTACACAACTGTCCAGTTTGACTGGTTCATCAAAATTACACTTATAAAACCTACCTCTTTCTGTTTTTGGTTTGCTTTACAATTTTAATTTAAACTGTTCTAGTTTATTTTAAAACTTTAAATATAGTGTGTCCTATACCACTCCATGTTGTGTTATAATAACACACTAAAAGTTTCTACAAAGACAGTGAGCCAAGTAAAAAAAACTATTTTAAAAATTAAAAAATCCATAGGCAACTTATAAAGCATCCTATATATAGTCAGACCTATTATCTGCACCACTGCAGGATAAATTTTTTAAGTTTGCAATCCTCCCATTTAAGCATGTTTTTGGACTGTGGGAGGAAGCAGAAAACCCGTGTGTGTGCTGGCAGAACATGCAAACTACACACAATATAAACCTAAGCTGGGACTTCACTATTTGAAACCAAAGTGTAAACCACCACATTACCATGCAGCCTCTAATTCTACAACTTCATAAAAGGCAAAAATTAAATTACATTTTTTACTTGAATTTCAAAGAAAGACAGAAACTTATTGTCACATTTGGTCTGTTGTGAGTTAAATACTCACAGAGGAGGCCAAGAATGACGAGTCCAGCCAGAAGAAGAACACTCAGCATAACCATGAAAGTAATAACACTGAGATAGCATCTCCTGTTGGACTTGATGGAAGCTATGGAGGGAAAATTAAAACTGTAACCACAATACACAATATAAAGTGAATTCAGGTTGTTTTATCTGTGAGTTCACTCTTACCTGGTGGATTTGATATGGAGACCTGGCAGACAGGATTTTTGGAATCAAGATTTCCATAAATGGCTTCCATTTTAAGGATGCAAAGTCTAAGAACATGTGAAACACTTGGCAGACTGATGTGTTCACCGAACAACTTTTCCTGCCACAGGTTGTCATAGATGCGGTGGAAAGTCATTGTGACAGGAAGCCTCGATGAAGTGAATCTAAGTGGGGTTACTAAAACAGAACAGAAGTTCCGCTTTTACTGTTATTTTAACTTGTCCTGTCCAACAGCTGAGCAAACAAATGTAAGCTGAAAGCTTCTTGTGTTGGACAGACTTTACTGTTACAATAGGGGGTTATGGCTTTCTGACACTTGTATACACAAAGTCAGTGGGGGACCGTGCATTACACTCTTGGGCCTTTAATAGTGCTACGTCTGAATCACTTAACCCTTCATTAAGCATTTTTATGCTTAACCCTTGTGCTATCCTAGGCACTTTAACATTGGCAGTTGGGTCATCTTGACCCACTAGACAGTGCGCAGAACCTTTTTTCTTCAATGATTTGTGATCTTCACTAGTTTCCATGGATTACATGAAATCCTCCTCACCTTTATCCACCTTTGTCACGGTAGGGATAACACGTCAATGTAAGGGTGGGGTCATAGGATAGCACAAGGGTTAATGAGGAGTTGAGGGGATCTAAATAAATAATATAAATCACTATACAAATGAAAACAACCTCATAATTTTGGAATATAATTTATTATATTGATAATTTCACTCACCAAAACAACTGATTATTTGAAGACAAAATCCATCCTCCTCACGTTCCATATCCCCTCAGTTTGTTTGTTCCTTCATTTTCTAAGAACTGTTTTTGGATATTGAATGTTAATGGTTTCCCACTGGCTTTGTATAGAAGTTGTGCGGTGTAAAAATCAACAAGGCCATAGCTAAGACTCTAATGTTGTTGCAACAGCTGCACATAAAAATACCGGACAGATGTTAAAACTATTTCCTGACACCAAGCAGGAGGAACAGAAAGTGTCTTTTTGTGAAGTTCTGCAGAACAATGGAATTCAGATTTTGTAGATTAAAAAAACAAACAAATTTGCTTGTTTTGAGTAATGTGTTTAGTGTGTTGTGCCTAACATTTTAGGAATTATCATTATTCTTGTTACTGTTGTTGTCTAAGTTCTGTTATTAAGATTTTTTCTTTTATATTTCCTTTGAAAAAGATGTAATCCAAACAGACATGAACTAAAAAAAACAATAAACATTTTCCGTCTTTGGTGTTTATCACTGCCAGATAGGCATCTCTGGCTCTGCAGAACTCTCTTGATTCATCCCAGGACTTAGACTCCTCAGAGAAGAAGTAGCAAGAAGAACCAAATCTGATCCATTCTGCAGGACATCCTGTTTTTCCTGGAACATTTTTAACCCGTGTGCTATCCTAGGCACTTTAACAATGGGAGTTGGGTCATCTAGAGCAGCGGTCCCCAACCTTTTTAGCGCAACGGACCAGTTTGGCGTCTGGCAAATTTCTCATGGACCGGTATATTATATGTGGCGGACACACACTGTAGCAATGCTACAATAGAGGGAAAGACATGTGATAAGATGTACTCTGCACTTTACTTTGACACGCTAAACATTGTACATCGCACAGCTGTCATCATCCTCTCCCCTTCACACACTCATGGTGCTTAAAAGAAGTAATCCCCATCCCCACTGTTCTGTGACCAAACTATTTTTAGTGTTGTTAAACCACACGTATGTGCACAGTACATATATACATCTACACTAACTCATCATCAGAATGTTTTATAAATCCATCTTATCTGGTTTGGACAGATTCTTCTTTTTTTTTTTTTTAATCCCACTGAAAGGTCGAAGCAAGTCATCAAGGCAGCAATTTAAAAAAAGAAACAACCTGGTTTCAGCCCAGACCCAATCCCAAAATGAAATGCCGGAGTCACAACTTTGAGTAAATGAACATCTATGAATGTCAAATAAAACTGAAACTTTTACATTAAATGTGGTTGTTTCAATGAATGGATCAAACTTCTCTGCAGTGGACCAGTGAAAAGGAAGCAAATGTATTTGTTTGAAAATGTCTTCAAACGAACACTTTTTAACCTTTCAGAAAACATGGCAAACAAGGCAATAAAATAACTGCAGCTCAATTTGAACATATCTATCTATCTATCTATCTATCTATCTATCTATCTATCTATCTATCTATCTATCTATCTATCTATCTATCTATCTATCTATCTATCTATCTATCTATCTATCTATCTATCTATCTATCTATCTATCTATCTATCTATCTATCTATCTATCTATCTATCATCAGCCACCAAAGTTCATAGCTAAGGAGGCTGGTTGTTCACAGAGCGCTATGTTCATGCAGATCAACAGAAAGTCCAATGAAAGGGCAAAATGTGGCAGGAGAAGATGCACCAGCAAAAGAGACGACTGTGGTGTTTAGCGGATTATCAAAAGATTCAAGAAGCTGCAGCAATCCAGAAAGAGTGGAATGAGACGGGGGAACAACTTCAAAAACCACAATACTCAGACAGGTTTAGGAGATGGGCTACAAATGTCTTGTTTCTCGGGTCAAACCACTTCTGGACCTGGACAAACAGAGGAAGCATCTCTATGGGGCCAAGGAGAAGAAGGACTGGACTGTTGGCCATTGGTCCAAGATCCTGTTTTCAGCTAAAAGAAAAGTGTGTCTTTTATTTGGGAATTAAGATCCAAGGGTTTGGAGGGAGACTAGTTGAGGAGCAGAACCCAAACTGCTGGAGGTCCAGTGGGAAATTTCCACAGTCAGTCAGATTTGGGCTGCAATGTCCAATGAAAATGTATTATTAGGAAGTAAAGGAGGGGCACAAGACTTCAAAACACACAAGAGCTGACGGCAGCATCAAGAAAATTTGGGCTTCCATAACTGCCACAAAATGTCACAAGCTGATGGCATCTTAATTTTTAAAAATACTTTAATTGAATTGATGTGATCAAAATCTCAGTCCTTGTCATTTTGCAAAAACTAAGAAGTAAACAGTGATTTCTCAGAGGTATTCTCTGAAATCCTGTTTTTTGTGGGTTTTATGAGCTAGAACTCCAATTTATGTAAAAATGAACAGCTACATTCTTGAAATAAAATAATCAATCAAAAAAATCTAACCTACCGGTATTGTGGTGTGTAGTAAGTAAACTGACTCCAATGTGCTATTATTGTTTGGTTATCACATCCCTTAGTAATTTGTTGTGTTTTGTTGTTTTATAAATGTATAACAAAACACAGAAAAATACAAAGAATGAACATTTTTATGTTGTTATTCCCTTTAACAAATTTTGATTTGATTTATTGATTTATTTCAAGCATTGTAGTCAAAGCAATAAAGAATTTACACATATTTATCAAACTTATTACAGAAATGATTAAATGCATAGATTAAAAAGACAGAAAATAAAACAAACAAAAACGTCACTTAAATCACATTTGCTTAAATAAATACAGTGATCATTAACTAAAGTATAAGTAGAGTTTGACTTATTGCTTGAAAAGGAGTGGGAAGAAGCAAGTTTATGTAATCCCACTCCTATTTTAATTCTAACATGCTTTGCATAGAGAGAAGATGCCACAGAAAACTCTCACCAAGTATGAGCTATAATGTACAAATGAAATAGGTGTTCCATGAAAGTTGACTTTGTTGGCAGAAGCCAACACTGTGTAAGATACCACATGATGTAGAAATCTCATTCAACTGGAGTCAAAAAAGTATTTCTTCGATTGGCTTTGAAATGTCAAATTTAAAAACAAAATCGTCAGACACAAAGCCTATTTATCTTTATCTATATACCTAAGGTGTGTCCCACCAAAGTGGGGTAGCCTAGACAGGGCACACATTCTTAACTCCCTCCTTCTTCCCCAAACCTTCCTCCTTCAGTGTGTGTGTGTGTGTGTGTGACTGGTCTAAGGCCTGGTCTGAGCCACATGACACTGCACCAAGGTCAGCTGCACAGCCCAGTGTGGGCACCTCCACAGCAGGGCCTCAGCCAAGGCTAGTTTTCCCTTGCCGCTTTATCCCAAGACCAGACCTCTACCACACCCATCCATTCATTCATACACAAACTCTCTCCACCCATCCCTGTCCTAAGCAGCCTCTCTTCCCTGCACCACAGTCATCCCTCTTGCATTTAGTGCTCTTTTTACACCCTCTGTCCATCCCATTCGTGGTCATCCTCTCATTCTCACTCCACTCACATCAGATTTGTATACCTTTTTCACCAAACGCTCCCTTTCCATTCTTTCAACATGTCCAAACCATCCCAGTGCCTTTTGCTCTGCTCTATTCAATTCAATTCAATTTTATTTGTATAGCCCAAAATCACAACAACAGTCGTCTCGATGGTCTTTGAAGTGAAACATGAACTCAAAAGGATCACGAATACAAAGAGTTCAATAGGAAAATACTAAAATGAACTAACAAACTGACTAAGCTGTACTGGCATCCCTGCCCTTAGACCCTCCTTCGCGGTAAGGAAAAACTCCTAAAAAAAACGGATTACGGAAAAAACGAAGAAACCTCAGGGGTGCCCACATGAAGGAGGGATCCTCCCCCAGGACGGACAGGCGATTTACCAGAACTTTAAGAGAAGAATTAACTTATCTAAATCTACAACTACACATTTAAAGTCCAGCAGACGAGCTTCATACAGCTGTGGTTGGGGAGACAGTCAAAGGTGCGAGTCGAGCCGGAGACAGGAACCACAGCCAGGTGTAGGAGCAGGAGCAGAGACGAGGTCGGTCAGGTACAGAGCAGAGACGAGCCAGAGATGAGCCAGAGGCAGGATCCACAGCCAGGTGTAGGAGCGGGAGCAAAGGCGAGGTAGACGGTCAGGAACTGGAGCACGGATGAGCCAACTGGAGTCTGGAAGCACTCCCACTCCCCAGGAGCACTCCCACTCCCCTCTATAAGCCAACCCTCGCATCAAACTCAAACTCAAACTTTATTTATTTATATAGCGCCTTTCATTTTGGTTAAAAACACAAAGCGCTTAACATAAAAACAGATAAAACAGTCATAAAAAATGAAAGTTGTTAAAAACGGAAAACAAAGGACAATCACACAAAGAAGGGACCCCTCCCTCACCACCCCCCGCCCCCACCCACCCAGTTACCCCAGTAGAACCCTGAACAGAAACAAAGAACTGCAGCTTAAAGAAGGTCTGGCCTGGTACTGGTGTGAGGAAACGATATCATGGGGATCCATTCATTCCAAGGCCCAGCCCGACCACAGGGGTCACTACCACAGCGCCCGCCCAGCAAAAAGCAGCCCAGGGCCCACTCCATGGCTATTAGACCACAGAGTGGGACCCCGGCCCGCCCAACGAGAACGGGCACTGCAACAACAGCACCCCCTACAGGTCAAGCTGGTGGTGCCCAAGAACAATGGATCCCCAAGAGGAAACCAGTTCACACCAGTTCTCTCGCGGATTACTTCAGTTCTCACACGATCCATACGCGTCACACCACACATACTCCTCAAACATCTCATCTCAGCTACATTCAGCTTCCTCTTTTCCACCACTTTCAGACTCCATGTTTCAGCCCCATATAATGCTGCAGGCACCACCACACCCTCATGCAATCTCATTTTCGCATCCTTTCCCAGTGACCTACATTCAAACACTCTCTTCATTCCCCCCCATATCTTTTGTAATTCATTCATTCTAAACTCTACCTTTCCCCCTATCCCACTGTCCAGACATACGAAAAAAGTAGATTTTGATATAAGAACTGATTACGTTCTTTAAGTAGGTAATATTTTTTAAACATTTATCTCACTTTCTAATTGAGCTTCTGGAATTTTTTTTTACCTTAGAAAAGAAGAAAATATTTTTTTGCATGGTCTACCATGTATGTTTTCTGAAAGATAAAAGCAGATCAAAATATATCTTAATTGAAAGTAATTTTCAAACAAATAAAGTTGCTCCTTTTTCACAGATCCACCGCAGAGAAGTTTCACATGAAACATCATTCCAAAATCCAGGAGTATTTCTAATTTGAACACAGTCTTCTTCTCCGTAAGACTCCCTTCCACCACCATTATCAGGCTGATCCTTTTCCCAGAACCTGTCAGGTCAGAAAATAAAAGAATCTGATTCAGGCAGCATACAGACAAGCATCCAAGTATTTGTATTTCTCAAGGAAAAAACTAAATTTTCCATAAAAACATAAATAGAAATGTGTTAATGTTGTGCTTTTTACTCCACTACAGGAAAAACAATTATGCAAGCAGCTAAACCAACCCCCAGCCCACTCTGTGTTTTAGTAGCACTGATCCAGACTGAACACTCACTTCAGAGTCAGAGGACTTCCATCTACCCATTTCCAGGTCCCCTCCTGGACTTTGTCAGTCAGTCCAATCCAAACTGATTGATCTCTGAATTCAAAAAGAAAAGTCTGCAAAAAATTTAAAAATGGTGTTAAAATAAATAAATGTATTTTTGCTGAGACTCATAATGCTGTTCAGCAGCCTTTCAACATGATTGGTAAAAATAAAAAAGAAACACTTTCAAAATGTAAAACTTAATATGAGATAATAATTTAAACAGATTTGAATTTAAATAGGATATCATCAAAAAAATAAAAATAAAAGAACATTTAATAAACTATTATTATCTTACGTTACAAAACAAGCATAAGCACAAAACAGATGATATCAACAAACTAATTAATCCTTTACAAACAAGCGTCTGTCCATCAATGTTTTCATGAAGGATTCCTGTGGCTCACAGGTTTACAGTGGCCAATACTGTAAACTTTCTTTTAAGAAAGACCAATTTGTCAAAGTAATAATGAGTTTACAACAAACGTGTTTGAGTCTTTCTGGATCCATTTTCAATTTACAGTACAATACTAATTTATCCTCATTAAAGCAAAAAAAGGAAAAAAACTTTCAGTGGAACAGTCAGAAGTAAGAGCTCTGCCTCCCCCTCTGGTCACCAGCGGGAGCCGTCCCCAGAGTTTACACATTTCCTGGATGCCCCACACCTGACTTTCATCCATTTAATCAACCACAGCATACCTAAGCTTTGCACTGAGTGAAGTTCAGTGCGATGTATTGTATGCCGTCCTTACCGAGCGTTTTATCTGGACCTAATCTTTTGTCTCCTGACCCTGTGTCTGACTCTGCAGTGCCTTTTTTTGCATTCAAAAGCTGCCTTTGTTAGCTGAAAACTGGTGCCGGCAGCTCGCTCACGCAGAGCAGCCGGACAGACTGCAGTCTGAAACCTCATCCGGAGAGCACGCCGTAACAAAGCACTCTGTCCTGCCTGCAAACACGAAGCTATAAGTCCCGCCCCTTTGCACAGAGACGTGGTCCGGTTGCGTGGAACAGCCGGCCGGTTCTGTTCGCGCTCCAAAGCTTTCTCTGAAGCGCCACATGACGCAAAGCCAGCGCAATAGTGACCTACAATCAGAATAATAAACTGTTTTTATGCACCATGATCGTAAAAACGATCCCAGAATCGTATCCCAGAATCCTTTGGTGCCATTAGACCCAACGTGCATGTGATCGCCACTACAATATGACGCAGCTTTCAAGTTAAAAGCAATCGTGAAAAGCAGCGTGAAAAAAATCCACCATCACCAACGGGTTTGGAAAAGCCCGTTAGCTGGGTGACGGAGAGAAAAGCGCATGGAGTGAATTTACCTCTGAGTCATAGTGACTCGGCTGGCTGCACGTAAATATCTGGGAATAACATCAGCCTTTATTTTGTCGGGACACGACTGGAAACACAATACGACGTGATCGTTTTTACGGTTTTTAAGGACTGAGCGGAATTTTGCATCGAAAACCTCACGCCGACCCACAGCCGCTGTGTGAGCTGGAGACATGTTCTCCTGCTGCTCGTTCACATAGAGCTGCGGGGCCGATGGCAGTCTGATGGCTCCCACTCGTAACAACGCATCCGCCTCTCATCCACAAAACGTTCAGTGTTAAGTCCGATTGCTCTGCACAGACACGATTTGCTCCGTCCAGCGCAGAATGGGGACGAAGCGCTCCTCCTTGGAGCCGCCCTGGCCAGAGCTGTCGGAGAAAATAGGAAGGGGAGACGAGGAGCCCGCGGGGCGAGCGCGGAGTGCAGAGGCGTCTGCGGAGCAACAGTGTTTGTTGTGGAAGGAAACTTCTTACGCACGCGCCGCTGAGGCGCGCGTATCGCTCTGAGGCGCGCGCTTTTCAGTCGCCGCTGCTTTATTTTACTGGTGTGTTTTTTTAACCAGCCCTGTTACTACCATAACGCTGCCGCGACACAAGCGGAAGGAAAGCTGTTCCCGTTCACCCCTCCATGCACTGCTGATACTTGCTCATTCTTAAACACGTATAAAAGTGTGGCGAGCCGGGCGTTGGCCCCGCCTTCAGCCCCTAAGACTCATGGGAAATGGGGAATCGCGGATGTAAATTTCCTCATCCTAACTGAGGGATGTAATGTTGATTATATGGTTACTGTTTGTAATTTTATGTATGATACCTAGATTGTCAATAAGTAAAAAAAAATAAAATGAAATAAAAAAACCATAACTGAGGAACTTGTGAACAGAATAAAGGTCCATGCTGTTTGGCAGATGTTAATATACTCAAATACATGAGCCTGAGGCAAAGCTGACTCCACCCACAGTGTGCTAATGAATCACACTTACTCTGGGAGTCAGGACGTGATCTGTCAGGATGACAATGTTGCCTAACACATGTGGCTTGTACTCTGACGTGGCTTGTGTATGTATAAAAGTAGTTAAACACGTGAAAATGAGTGGGTGTGGCTAGTAATCAGGTGCGCTTTGTAGTCCGGAATTTACGGTAGATATTTTTTTTTGAAGCAATTGCTACAACATTAGAACCTGGCCTTTTATGTGGTATAATACCAATTAATGAGGACGTATTTGTTAACTTTACCAAAGTTACACATCAAGTTAATGCCATCCAATGTGGCAAATATGGCAGACCTTTTTTTCTTTACAGTCTCAGTCCCATTCACCAACACAAACACACATTCACAAACTGATGGTGGCTCCACTGCTGAACACTGGCGCCTACCTCAACTACTGTGAGCAATGTGGGGTTTGGTGTCTTCCCTAAGGACACTTCGACACATGAGCAGGCAAGGAGGGAACTAAACCTGCAATCCTCAGAACAGAGATTGACTGCTTTATCTATCCACCACAGCGTCAAGTTATAATTTTAACAGAATAATAATTTAAAAAAAGCTGTTATTATTATGAATCAATTCATTTTCTTACAATTAACTCCATCAACCTTATCACACTACGTAAACTTTTACCATTATTAATGTTCTTAAATGTTTTTGAGTTCCATGAAATAATGAAAGATGCTGCTTTTATCCATCCATGCATATTCTTCTGCTCATGGAATGGGTGGTGGGGGCAGAAGTCTAAGCAGAGAATCCAGGACTTCCCTCTCCCCAGCCACTACCTCCAGCTCCTCTGGGAGGACCCCAAGTGTTCCCAGGGCAGCCAACAGATATAGTCTCTCCAGCGTGTCCTGAGTCTTCCCCTGGCCTTCATCCATTGGGACATGCCTGGAACATCCGGACCAGATGCCCGAGCCACCTCAACTAGATCCTCAGGATGTGGGGACCTGCGGTTCTACTCCGAGCTCTCTGCGGGTGACTGAGCTTCTCACCCTGTCTCTAAGGGAGTACCCAGCCACCGTACGGAGGAAGCTCATTTCAGCCTTTTGTATTCGGGACCTGATTCTTTCAGTCATGACCTAGAGCTCATGACAATAGGTGAGTATTTTTATTTATTTAATTTTTTTTCAACTTGTTCTGTCCAACAGCTGAGCAAACAGATTAGAGCTGAATGCTTTTTGTGTTGGACAGGTTTTACTATCACAAAATACCATAGGTGAGTATTAAAAAGAACGAAGATCGACCGGTGAATTGAGAGTTTTGCTTTCTGGCTCTCTCTCCCCCTCAGCGGTGCCGTCCCTCATCCCAGCCCCTTCTCACTCTGCAGCAAACTGCCCCAGTGTATGCTTGACATCTTGTCTCGATGAAGCCAACAGGATAACATCATCTGCAAAGAGCAGAAATGAAATCCTGTGGTCCCCAAACCATTTCTGGCTGCGCCTAGAAATTATGTCCATAAAAACTATGAACAGAACCAGTAATAAAGGGGCAGCCCTGCCGGAGTCCAAAGTGCACCGGGAACAGGTCCGACTTCCTGCTGGCTATGCAAACCAAGCTCCTGACTATCAACTTGTGTCACTGCTGCAACTCCCACTGACATGTAATCCCAACAACATTCCAACTCATATAGGACAACGATGGAGAATTTAGAGCAAATTGAAGTTCCTGAAGAAAATAGTAGGTTTAATATAGTAGGTTTAGTAGGTTTAATATATATATATATATATGTTTGCTTTCAACGACTTTAAAATTATGATTAATTACAGAAAAATGAGCAAAGGTCCGGGCAGCACACAAGAGGTGACATATTGACACATGATTACTGTGTATTTTTAACTCACCTATAATGTGAAGAACATTGCTCTCAGTGGGAGCAGTGATGCTGATCTGTGCCACATAAAACTAGCGCACGTCAAAATGAAACATTCACTCAGACAAGGAAACCTCATTCCAACCAGGCAGTTCAGAACGGGTTTATTGAGCAGCTGAAGCCAGCAGATCTTTACATACGTAGCCGCTAGTGTGGTTGACTGGCAGAGTGCACGATTTTATAGATTATAAAGAGTTGAAGTCCTGTTTTCTCAGAAAAGTAGACCAAAAAAAAGGGCTTATGGGTGACCAACGAGGACAATTTAACATTAAACTCACACAATTTAAAAAGCTTCATTTTACAATTACACTTTGGGACAAACAACAACAACAAGTTCTTTTTTACATAAAGGAAATACTTTTTCACAGTTCAGAATGCTATTTATTAAAACGCTCCGTCCTCTGAACACACAATATATCGACCCCCCACACCTCCGCTCTGTGCTCACACACCCATCTCCACCTGCACGCTCCTCCCCCTCTCTCTCGTGGCAAACGCCCAGCTCAGCACACACCCACTCCGCAACACACCTTTCTGTGACTGACTCCATCTAGTGTTGAAACAGAGAAGTGCAACAGAGTCGAGCTCAAGCGCCATTGGGCCATATTCAATTATATTTTCAAAATTCGCTGCGGGCCAATAAAAACAGACCCGCGTGCCGCAGTTTGCCCCCGGGCTGTAGTTTGAAAACCCCAGCATTAAATGAAAGAGGATACTAAAAACAAACTTTAAAAATCAGAGAAATTATGTCATTCACTGGAAACAATCTTGACTATTCTGTTTCGAACCAAAGCTTATAAACAAAGCCACGTGACTAAAGTTTTCTTCAATCATTGGTCAGGAATTAAAAGGGTGGGGCTAAGTAAAAACAGAAAGAATAATGGAAGTCCAAGGCTTTGCAGTCCTTGTTTCCTTATTCAAATTCTATATTTCGCTCACCAATTTGGAACATCCAGATCAACGTTAGGTACAACACTTTTTACTCGCTACTTTGATACGGTGCAGGCATGCTGCAGGGCGGTTACTGAGGAGGGGACAACTAAGATGGTATGTTGATAAGTGTTTATGACATATATAGATTGTCAGGAAAACAGTGTTAGAAACTATGTGTATCACGTTAAAAGTTGTTTTAATGAGCATGCATTCGTCCGACCACATTTCGACAAGTTGCTGTGTCTCATTGTTGCTCCCTTAGTGTGTTTACATCCCGTAATGTCGTGCTTTTGTGGTTCTGGGTTAGTTGCTCCTCTCTGAGCACAGAGCCTATTCAGACTGAAGAAACTAAGAGTTAACTGGAGCTCAGTCTGATTGGAAACAGACCGAAACCATCTCAAAAGACGAGTCAGAGACCAGGAATCGCTTAGTCATATTCAGACTAAAAGTGTTTTGAGGATTACTGAGGTAAACATTAGACCCTGGTTCATTTTAAACTAACCAAACGTGTCCAGTCTAAAAACACCCTGAGAAATGGGAGCCTAAAGACAGATCTCCATTATTTTCATTTTTCTCTTCTAAGCTGAGCTAACTGATTTGTTAAACAAGTCTTTGTACCACATTTTGTTGGCTTATACAAGGAAACCGTTATTACATTTAGAAACAGAGACTTACATGTAGTTCTTTGCAAAGATTGCTTAAGGTTCTGCTATAATAAAAGATAAAAAAGGTCAAATATAAAAACAGATCTTCATTTGACCTGTGGCCATTGCCTGTTCAACCACTTGTTTGACGAGCTTCTTAGAGCCTTTTTGTTTACTCTTTTTTCTTTTCTTTTTCTTTTAGAGAATCCATTGGAATGATACATGGTAAAGAAACATCTTCACAAATTTACATTTTTAATAAAGGATTTTCAGACTTACAGTCCATCAGCTTCTTGTTTGTTTCAATGAGGCTGGAATTCATCCTCTCAATAACAGCATTCAGATGCTCAGTCAAATTATCTTTGTTGTCAGACATTTCTGACAAGTCACCATCTGAAATGAAATCAGGCCAAAATAAAAATGTCATCAGTGACTTAAGCAAAATGGATGGTGGAACAAGTGCAGTTCGCTTAGAGACGATAAGACTAAAGGTGCACAGACAAGATTACCATTATTACCCAACATGTAGACATAGACTTTAAAAAATTAGTGCATAAAGACAGATCTTCATGGAAAGAAATTAACCACAAACCAAATTAAATAATTATTTTCTGAACTGATATTTCTTAAATCATTAGAGATTGATTTGTTACGTGAGTCTTTGAACCAAATTTGTTTCTCCATAGTATCAGTCTATAAGATTTCTTTAGGGATTTAGGATTTCTTCAATAAAGGCTAAAAGATCAAATATAACACAGATCTTCTGACTTGTGGGCGTAGCTTGTTCGACCAGCTGAAGACTTTTTAGAGAAGTTTCAAAACTGCCAGACTGTGAAAAAAGTGATTCATGCTGTGCTGCCTAATAAGGTTACCTGATAGAGGCATGCAAAGACAAAAGCACATTAGACCAAGCACAGAGACCTGTGTTACACCACAACTAACAATGCTATGAGGAAGTCTTATTTACATGATCAGATAAAAATGTCTTAGAAAAACTTTAATCATATCCTGTTAGACATTTTCTAGTATCTGCAGCAAAACATTTCAATCAAGTGGGTCAAATGATGCGACGGAGTTTTAGGGCCACCAAAATAAAAAAAATGTAAAATAACGAGATTCGAAGTCGTAAGTTTATGTGAAAAAAACCTCATAAATTTACAAGATTAAAGTGGAAGTGAGCATACAGAGCAGCGCAAAGCAGAGCAGACCGATTAAACTCAATGGAACAGATGAGCTGAATGTTTATTGATAACGCTCCAAATGTTTGGAAGCTTTGATTTACAATTTATACACTTTTTATTTAATAATGGGTGGTTTGCAGGGTATAGCTGCCCCTTGATGAAGACATCGGTATCCCTGCAGCTGTCCACTTGAATCATTTCTTCCTCCACCAAAGACCAGATCTCTATGTTTGTGTGACGCTTCCGTCTGAGGAAGAGCACTTTTTGGCATCGCTACGTTCTAATGCTAATATAACAGACTATTTTCATGCATCTTTATTGTTTTATACTGAAACGGGACGTTTTATCTGGAGGAGGCGGCGTATGCAACACTGTTTACGTCTGCATTGGTGTTCGGATGACAGGTTCATGACGTAAGGTAAAAAATGAACTTCAGGGTGTGTGAATGAAAAGGAAAATAAAGGCTGCAGCGGTCCTCTACACCCAAACGTGTCTCTGAGCTCCTTATTTTACATATGAAACTCCGCTTTACTGACACTAAACCCCAGAAAGACGGCTCTACTGAAAATAATCTGATTTTGAGTTGCCAAAAGGTTCAGAATGTCTTTAACTTTTAAACCTCTTATCCGGAAATAAAGCTTCACAAAAGGCTCCACATATTTTATCTTCAAGCTAGGCTCCGATAAATGGAAAACTTTGGTGTTTTTTCCTCCTTAATCTATGACTTTATTTCTTGTAAATTTACAAGATTTGAAATCGTAAATTTATTAGATAAAATCTTGTAAATTTACGAGTTCAAATCTCGTAATTCAACAGTTATGACTTTCTTTCTCGTAAATTTACGACTTAAAAGTCGTAATTAAAAAAAAATGTTTTTGTAACCTGGCCCTAAAACTCCATTATAAAATGAAGCACTGAGGCCTAAAGAACATTTACAAATGTTATGTAATACTGTAAAACTCTGAAGCAACATAATGAGCCTTTGCAAGAAGGAGTAAAGCCTGTTCATTGGTTTTTGTGTGTAAACATCTACATAAATGACAAAAGTACCCACTACGATTTCTATTGAGCTAAATAATGATTTTAACATGAGACCCCTCAGAATAACCACACATGAAAATGTTTGTGGTGTAATCTTCTATATAAGGTTATTTTCAATGGTTCTTCAAGGAAAATTTTCTCATGTAAAAAACAAAAATTCATGTAAGAGGAATAGCATAAAGCTGATAAATAAAAATATCAACTCATTATATTTCACACAACTTTAATCTTTAGCATCCATGACAACGCATCCTAGAAAATCATTCTTTTCTTTGCTGTTACACTGAAAATAGTCTTGAATTAACAATTATTATGTATATTTTCATCTGTGCTGTTTTCCTTATTATTTGCACTGTCCACGGAGTGGACCTGGCATACATTTCACTACTGGTTGTATTTGCTAAATATAACTTTGTATGTGACAAATAAAATCTTGAAATTGAAATTGAATTGAAATTGAATATCTTTCATAAAAAACTGTAGACAAAAATGTATTAAGACTCAGATTTTGAAGCATTCATGACCACCTAAAATCCTTTTATTTGGCTTCTTTGACCTTGTTGAACAACTGTCCAGTTTGACTGGTTCATCAAAATTACACTTATAAATTCTACCTCTTCCTGTTTATGCTTTCCTTTGCAATTTTAACTTAAATTGTTCTAGTTTATTTTAAAACTTTAAATATAATGACCTATACCACTTCCTGTTGTGTTATAATAGCACACTAAATTTTTAAACAAAGACAGTGAACTAAATAAAATAAAACCTCTTGCAAAGATTAAAAAATCCATAGGCAACTAATAAAGCCTCCTATAGACAGACCTATTATCTGCACCACTGCAGGATAAATGTTTTTGGGTTTTCCGTCCTACAATGAAGCATATTTTTGGACTGTGGGAGGAAGCAGAAAAACCCTTGTGTGTCCGAGGAGAACATGCAAACTACACACAGAAAAAAATCCAGCTGGGATTTAAATATTTGGAACAAAAGTGCAAACCACCAGATTACCATGCAGCCTCCTATTCTACAACTTAATAAAAGGCAAAAAATTAAATTACACTTTTGACTTGAATGTTAAAGAAAGAATGAAACTTGCATTCACAATTGGTCTGTTGTGAGTTAAATACTCACAGAGGAGGCCGAGAATGACGAGTCCAGCCAGAAGAAGAACACTCAGCATCACCATGAAAGTAATAACACTGAGATAGCATTTCCTGTTGGACTTGATGGAAGCTATAGGGGAAAATTATAACTGAAACCTCAATAGACAAACATAAAGTAAATTATTTTTTTTTTATCTTTAAGTTCACTCTTACCTGGTGGATTTGATTTGAAAACATGGCAGACAGGATCTTTGTCTTCATTATTTTCATAGATGGCTTCCATTATAAGGATGCAAAGTCTAAGAACGTGTGAAACGAATGACAGACTGATGTGTTCACTGAACAACTGCTGCTGCTTCAGGTTATCATTAATATAGTTGGATGTCAATGTCATGTGATAGTGATATAGCATTTTGACAGGAAGCTTGGGTAAGGTTGGTCTAAGTGGGGTGACTAAAACAAAACAAGTTCTACTTTGAATATTTTTTTGTTATTCATCCTGTCCAACAGCTGAGCAAACAAATGTAAGCTGAAGGTTTCTTGTGTTTCAATAGGGGGTTATGAATCTACAGACAGAAAGTGTATATTTGAATAAAACCCTTTGGTATTTTTGAGGCTAAACTTTATGTTATTTATGTTTGCATGCTGTTCATCTCTTGTTGCAGTGAAAGAAAAATAAAAGAAGGAGAGAGTGAGATGTTATAGATGGGGAATGAGGGTACAAAAGAAAGGGGAGAAAAGGGGTTAAAAAGTTTGAGGATGATTAAGAAGTAGGAGGAGTTAGAATCACAGAGCAACAAGTTGCTGGAGATTTATCATCATTACTGTAAAGCAGTAGTCACACCAGTGCTTTCAAGAATATGCTCTAGGCGGTTTCATGAACGTGCTTAAGCCGGTGGTGTACACACTGAACCAGTGCCACACACGCAAGTAGCAGCAGGGAAGGGGAGCCTGTCCACCACCTATAAGAGGTAGATCCTCAGAGCCACGCGCGATCCCGGGTGTTCCAGACACGGAAACCCAAAATTCTGGTCTACACCAGTTTGCATAGACATTTCTTTAAAGTGGCTGCTTGAATGTCAGTTGACGCAGCCGGTGTGTTTGCACCTTAAGGTGTAGATGTTAAGCGGCTGGTTGGCTGAGTTGACTGCTTAAACAGGGTTTGTTTCCCATGGTGTGGAACGAGGTAAATCCAGTGTGGATCCTTAGGCAAGACCCTTCACAGTACCGCCTAACTATTATGTAGCCACATGAGGGCCCAAGTCTGGATCCCCCCCTGTGCCACTCCCCATAATAAAATACAAGGTTGTGTCAGGAAGGGCATCTTGCGTGAAAAACCCACTTGTTCAACTCAGTTGAAGCTGATTTAGTGTGACAACCCCTGATGGCTCCAAAGATCTTCACAAACACAAAGCACAAATGTGTTGTTTGAAAGGAACACAGCCTCCAAATATGTAGCACCATTGAATTTCCTGTGTTTAGTAAAGCAGATTTAAGTGAATTTTTGGTCCTAAACTCACAGAGCTTTGTGAGATAGAAAGAATTGTATTCAAACCTTTGATCATCTTAATTTCTGTAGAATTCTTCCAGAATCAGCCATTTCCACTCCACGACTTTTCTAGTTTTGTTTATTTAAAAAAAAGAAATTCCACAAAACTAAATCGGGTCAATTAAAAAATGTATTTGGGTTTTCAACAAACTAAAACACTAGAAGCAAATCATCGTCTAAAAGAAGGATATGCAACCTGAGGCTCCAGAGCCACATGTGGTTTCTCTACCTTTCCACTGTAGCTCTATGTTGAAAGAAAAACAGCAAGTTTTCAATTAAAAAAATGATTGTAAAGTATAAAGTAAAAATAGGAAAGTAAAAAAAACTTAAAGTAGAGTAACTCAAACTTTAAGTCATTCACAAACAGTTGAAGGATGGTACGTATCACTCTGCCTGGCTCCTGACTACAGTTGCTGTAAAGCTCCATCAGGCGGTGCAGCTTCATAATTTGCCCAAAGTCCAACATTTTGACAGATTCCTGAGCACTGCTTATTACAGTACCCCCTGATGAAGAGAAATATCACGAAACCGATTGCGTCGCCCGGATTGGCGTCACCGGGGCCCTACTCTGGAGCCAGGCCCGGGGTTGGGGCTCGCAGGCGAACGCCTGGTGACCGGGGCTCTTCCCACGGGCCCCGGTCGGGCACATCCCGAAAGAGCGACGTGGGAACACTCTCCCATGGGCCCACCACCCATAGGAGATCACAAAAGGGGCCGGTGCATTGTGGTTTGAGTGGCAGTCGAGGGCGGGTGCCTTGGCGGCCTGGTCATGGAACTTGGCTTTTGGGACATGGAACGTCACCTCTTTGGGAGGGAAGGAGCCTGAGCTGGTGCGAGAGGCTGAGAGATACCGTCTAGATATAGTCGCGCTCACCTCCACACATAGCCTGGGCTCTGAAACTCAGTCCTTAGAGAGGGGTTGGACTCTGTACCACTCTGGAGTTGCCCAAGGTGAGAGGCGGCGGGCTGGTGAGGGCGTACCCGTGAGCCCCCAGCTCTGCCGCCAAGTGTTGGAGTTCAGTTCCTTCAGGTGGGGGACAGGTCTCTAACTGTGGTTTTGGCTTATGGGCCGAACAGCAGTTTGGAGTACCAGGCCTTCTTGGTGTCTCTCGAAGGGGTACTCGAAAGTGCCCCAACAGGGGACTCCGTTGTCCTCCTGGGGGACTTCAATGTCCACGTGGGCAATGACAGTGGCACCTGGAGGGGCGTGATTGGTAGGAATCCCCCCCTTGATCTGAACCCGAGTGGTGTTTTGTTATTGGACTTCTGTGCTCGTCATAGTTTGTCCATAAGGAACACCATGTTTGACCACAAGGGTGTCCATCAATACACCTGGCATCAGGGCACCCTAGGAAGGAGGTCGATGATCGACTTTGTAGTTGTTTCAGGCGACCTTCGGCCTTGTGTCTTGGACACTCGGGTGAAGAGAGGGGCGGAGCTGTCCACCGATCACTACCTGGTGGTGAGTTGGATTCGCTGGCGGGGAAGGAGTCCGGTAAGACTTGGAAGACCCAAACGTACTGTGAGAGTCTTCTGCGAACTTCTGGCTGAGCCCTCTGTTAAGGAAGTCTTTAACTCCCACATCCGGGAGAACTTCAAACAGGTACCGAGGGAGGTTGGGGACATTGAGTCCGAGTGGACCATGTTTTCCACTTCCATTGTCTCTGCTGCTGCTCGGAGCTGTGGCCGCAAGGTCTCTGGTGCCTGTCGCAGAGGAAACCCCCGAACCCGGTGGTGGACACCGGAAGTAAAGGATGCCGTCAAGGTAAAGAAAGAGTTCTACCAGGCCTGGCTGGCTTGAGGGACTCCAGAGGCAGCTGACAGGTATCGGCAGTCTGAGCAAGCTGCGGCCCGGACTGTTGAGGAGGCAAAAACTCGGGCCTGGGAGGAGTTCGGTGAGGCCATGGAGAAGGACTATCGGTTGGCCTCGAAGAAATTCTGGCAAACCATCCGGCGCCTCAGGAGGGGAAAGCAGTTCTCCACAGGCACCTTCTTCAGTGCAGGTGGGGGACTATTGACTTCGACTGGGGACATTGTCGGGCGGTGGAAGGAATACTTCGAGGATCTAATCAATCCCACTGACACGCCTTCTTTTGAAGAAGCAGAGAGTGGGGACTTTGGGGTGGGGCTGTCTATTACCCAGGCTGAAGTCACTGAGGTAGTCAACGAGCTCCTCAGTGGCCACGCCCCGGGAGTGGATGAAGTCCGCCCTGAGTACCTCAAGTCTCTGGATGCTGTAGGAGTGTCTTGGCTGACACGTCTCTGCAGCGTTGCGTGGCGGTCGGGAACTGTACCACTGGACTGGGAGACAGGGGTGGTGGTTCACCTCTTTAAGAAGGGGGACCAGAGGGTGTGTTCCAAATATCTGGAATTACACTCCTCAGCCTCCCTGGGAAAGTCTATGCCAGGGTACTGGAGAGGAGAGTCCGTCCGATAGTCGAACCTCGGATTCAGGAACAACAGTGCGGTTTCCGTCGTGGTCGTGGAACAGTGGGCCAGCTCTACACCCTATCAAGGGTACTGGAGGGATTGTGGGAGTTCGCGTACCCAGTCCATATGTGTTTTGTGGATTTGGAAAAGGTGTTCCCCCGTGGTGTCCTGTGGGGGTTGCTCTGGGAGTATGGGGTCCGGGGAGTCTTACTGAGGGCTGTCCGGTCTCTGTATGACCGGAGTAGGAGCTTGGTTCGCATAGCCGGCAGTAAGTCAGACCTGTTCCCGGTCCACGTTGGACTCCAGCAGGGCTGCCCTTTATCACCGGTTCTGTTCATAGTTTTTATGGAGAGAATTTCTAGGGGCAGCCAGGGGCCGGAGGGGATCTGGTTTGGGGACCACAGGATTTCCTCTCTGCTTTTTGCAGATGATGTTGTCCTGTTGGCTTCATCGAGCCGGGACCTCCAGCGTGCATTGGGGTGGTTTGCAGCCGAGTGTGAAGCGGCTGGGATGAGGGTCAGCGCTGCTAAATCCGAGGCCTTGGTTCTTGACCGGAGAAAGGTAGTTTGCCATCTCTTGGTGGGGGAGTCTCCCTGCTCCAGGTGGAGGAGTTTAAATATCTGGGGGTCTTGTTCACGAGTGAGGGAAGACCTGAGCGTGAGATCGACAGGCGGATTGGAGCACCGTCCGTAGTTATGCGGTCGCTGTACCGCTCCGTTGTGGTTAAGAGAGAGCTGAGCCGAAAAGCAAAGCTCTCAATTTACCGGTCGATCTTCGTTTCTATACTCACCTATGGTCATGACCTATGGGTCATGACCGAAAGAACGAGGTCCCGGATACAAGCGGCTGAAATGAGCTTCCTCCGTAGGGTGGCGGGGCGCTCCCTTAGAGATAGGGTGAGAAGCTCGGTCACCCCCGGAGAGCTCGTAGTCGAACCACTTCTCCTCCACATCGAAAGGAGCCAGTTGAGGTGGCTCGGGCATCTAGTCCGGATGCCTCCTGGACCCCTCCCTGGAGAGGTGTTCCGGGCATGTCCCACTGGCCGGAGGCCCCGGGGAAGACCCAGGACTCGCTAAAGAGGTTACATCTCTCGGCTGGCCTGGGAACGCCTTGGGGTCTCCCCAGAGGAGCTGGAGGAAGTGGCTGGGGCGAGGGAAGTCTGGGCATCTCTGCTCAGTCTGCTGCCCCCGCGACCTGGTTCCGGATAAGCGGAGGAAGATGGATGGATGGATGGATGCTTATTACAGAAAATTAATTGGAGGTCAGTAAGTACAGCCAGAATTCTTTACCAGATTATGAAGTCGATTATCTAAATTTGAACAAATTCAAGCATTTTTAAGTTGACCTCATAGTTTGAAAAATACAATGAGGGTCACTTGTCTTGTTTTGATTTATTCTTGGTTAGTTAAATGTACACATCTTTGAGCTGCTGATGTCTTTTAATTGCCTTGGAAAAGTTTAAAGCTGATTTTTTGTACAGTCTGATTAAAAAGCATTTCTTGTTTAAGTTTGTACCCTGTATGTATTTTAAAGGGTGAAAAACATCTTGGTTACACCTTAATGTGAAGAAACTGGATTTTCTAGAAAGGACTGTATTTTATTAGTTCATAACACCGTCAGTTTCTTACACACAGAAATAATGAATAATGACTCAGAGACAAAACTTATCTTTTGTGGAGGTTTTACTTCGCACAAACACGAAGGGGACAGACAGATGAACATGGTGCATTCAAAGTCCGAACCAACGAGCTCAGGGATGGGCTTGGTATAAAAACACTGCATTTGCATATTCAGAAGATCGTCCGATGGACCCCGTGTGAAAATCACGCCCACAGGTTACTGCTGGAGAGAAGCTCCAAGGCTAAAGTGAAGATAAGTCTGAAGCCTGCTCAGCAGATCACATATGCACAGAAAAGAGGGAGTATGAGAAGAAACTGTGAGGAAAACAATAGTTTGGCTGTGCTTTCTTCAAATGTAATATAATTTTGAGATGACAATACATGCTCAGTGAATTAAGTTTAAACCATTAGTGTAATAAAAGTTAAAGGCAGTTTCTAACTATTCTTCACATACCCCCCTGTTTGTCATATCAAAATTATATATGGAAAGTCAGCAGAACTCCTGTCATCATCAACCTTATACCATTTCACGAAGATTTTCAGTATAGGCAGCATATTGGCTCTGCATCGAAAACGTGTAAGTGTATATGTACATGTAAATACAAAAGAAAACATAAAATCAACGTGAATAAATGAGCATATCAGAGGTGGTAGGTGATACATGAGTGTTGATGCGAAAACCTCCCAGGGCAAAACTTATACCATCTGTGTGAAACATTCAGTGAGCGATCAGGGAGGGCAAAACTCATCAACGGCTCCGTGCCCCTCGACAGCCATCCGTAAGGATACGCATGCATCACCAGTCCAAACCTCAGCACAATTTCATTAATTAAAGTTACATACTACAGTAGTAAATAAAGAAAATAAAGAAATGCAAATCCAACAAAAGAAAAAACAACAAGAAAAGAAAATAACACTTTAAAGACAAGGTTCAACCACGAGCGGATGCGAATTAGGTTAATTGTAGGTATAATGCTGATAGAGTCGGCTTGACAGCATCTTGGCGATCATTGAGTTGACATATGGAATCAAACAGGTGACGAAAAGAAAAACAACACACAGAGGACCGGAGTGACTAGTTTTATCAGTACACTCCACCAGAAGTAAACCAATAAAGTGGGGACCCAGACCAGTAGGCGTCTGTCATCTGAGAAGAAATTTGTGATTTAAGGGACTTGACCTCACTGATGATGTGAGTGAGATCTCCAGTGGAAGAGGGAATAAAAGTACAAGATAAAACCACGAGGAACAGCTGGACCCATGTTAGCTGGTTCGAAGCTCAATGTAGCTGGAAGAGAGCAGTACTAGAGGAAACACACCAGGGAGCGCCCCTCGCCAGGAGTAGTGTCACACTGCAGCGGTTTCGTAGTTGGACTTCAACCAGGGATGTGTCTGAAAATGTCAGTCTCGTAGGCTCTCAGCAATTTACAGTGGCTTACGTGAATCCAGAAGGGTCGTTCAGCAATTTGTACTGCCGTTGGCATGGTGAGGAGAACCTTGAAGGGTCCTGTCCACCTCGGGTGTGACCAATCAGTCCGTTGAATGGCCTGCAGGAAAACCAGGTCAGCGACAGAGGTCTTCTGGTCAGGACTCAGAGTCTGTGGGGAGGAGAGAGCTGGAGGCAGACTCAATGCGTTCCTTTGTTCTCACAGCTTTGTTCAAACAATCATGTAAATCATCAATGGTGTCAGTAGAGCCAGGCATGAGAGTAGAAAAAAATCAGGAAAAAAATAAAATAAACAAAAATAAAAAAATAAAAATTGTGAAAAAACACATTGAAAGTGAAACAGACAAGAACTGCGTCTCATTTTAACAGTACCATGAGCGTTAGGTCGTAAATAAATAAATCATACACGGACACAGCAAAACGGTAAAAACAGGCACGTTGACTAATGGGAAAGTTTGGAGGGAAGGGAGCAGAGCATACTGCATGTGATTCTGTAGAATTCGCACAAGAGAATCACAGGTGACATTGTTTCAACTATCAGCCGCGCAAGCAGCTGCAACTTACAGCGAGTGAGTAAAGGTGGGGGGCTGATCAGATAAGGTGGTGAAGTCCGGGGAGAGAAATAATTTTGCTTGAAACAGAAACTAAATGTCCCAAAAAATTTTAACCTGAGATTGGGCCAGCTGGAGTCTAGTCTTACTGCACTTATTGCCCTGAGAGTTGAAACTTAGAAAGATAAGCAGACATGTCCATTAAAAAAAAAAAAAAAAAATGTAAGGCGAGTTAGGGAACCAGAGATCCTCACGAATGCTTTTAAGGGGTCAATCCTGATTTACAAGCAGAAATGCAGGGACCTGAGAAGTGGGGTCAGAAGGCTGCAATCAAACTTTTTATGAGCAGGGGAGAGTGAACTAAAAAAGGGAAGCGGCATCAGCCATCTGAGTCTGATCATGTTTACTCAAGAGGGAGGTGTGTCCTGCACAAAATGATCCACGTCTGCTTTGTAAGAAATGATACTTTCTATTGCTTTTTCTGAACATCTACCTTAGTCCATGTCCTAAACACTAAAACACACACTAATACACACTAAAACACGTCCTATTTTTATTCTGAGAGCAGAGAAAGCTGTTACATTTGCTTACAACAGAGAAATCACCCCTCCTTTCTGCGAGTCCTCATCAGCCTGTCTGCAGGCTCGGGCACGCGCACTCTGATCTGTGAAGCTGCGCCCCCCTCCTTCTACTCTGTCCTGCACTCTGAGGCTGCTTAACTTTCTATGAAATCCATAATCTTTAACCCATTTATCCAAATACTTGATTAATGTCTGGTCCTGACTTTCCACATTCTTCCAAACTTTATGAAAAGCTTTCTGAACCTGAGCAATGTGCTTTTTTTCTATTTAGCGAGATTTTGTGAATGAGTCCCACCCATCTTATTGAGGTTTTTGATCGACGATCAGCCACAAACGCTCTCAGGAATTCAGCGACCACGTCAAGCTTCTACAAAGATAGTCTTTGCGGACGTGGCTGTCCTGAGAACCAGCTTCTCAATTTCAATCACAAACCAGAGTTCCCACCCAAGTAACCCGTTTTATGGATTCTCCAGCGCTGAATCTAATCAGCAGAAAAAGGCTTGGAGAATCAGAAAAGAAACCTAATTATTTGTCAACTGAGTCACTATTTTGTTTTAGAACGAGGCATTAATCAAAGTGAGCACACACGACAGGGTCCGTCGAAAAAAAAGTACATTGAGACATAGAGACAGACACAAAGACATAAAAACGTTACATACACATACAGCTTCCCCGAAGCTCCGTTTCACTGTTTTCACTTTGTTTTCCTTCCGTGAAGGATTAAATTCACTAACATTTCGCTTTATTTTATTTTCTCCATTCCCACCGCGAAAGGAACGATCTTACACTGGCAGCCTCGCACGCTGCTCACACACACCCTCTGCGAGGGTTCGAACCAACGACACCGCGTGTCAAAACAACTTCTTCTGAGTCCCACCGCGTGGGTAATTCGTCCACAGCTCCGCGAGCTGGTTTATTCTCTCTCCCTCCGCGAGGGGTCAAACCAATGACACCGCGTGTCAAAATAACTTCATGTCCCACCGCGTGGGTACACCGCTCCGCGAGCGTATTTATTCTTTACTCTTCCGACGACACCGCGTGCCGTTAATATAACCTCATCACCCACCGCGTGGGCCGCTCCGCGAGCGTATTAATTTTTTTACTATTCCGACGACACCGCGTGCCGTTAATATAACCTCCCACCGCGTGGGGTAAGGTGAACACAGCTTCCCTAAGCTGCACTCTTTTTTCTCCTTCTGCAAAGCAGGACACATGCACCCGCAGCGGTCTGGCTGCTAGCGCTCCTGTATTCAACGTGCACGTGCAGCACCCTGATTGCAGCCGTGTCTCTATCCCTCCCCGAGAGATGAGGTGCGCACACACAAGGACCCAGACACAGTCAACATAAGACCCTAACAAGTAAAGAGAGGACAGACTTTCTGTGTGGCATACTCACTTCAAGCAATGAACCTCGTTATTTGATGAGGGTCTGACGTCTCCGAGGGCACCACTGGATCCAGGGGCAGGGTCACCGATCCTGAAGTCGGATGGGTCAATGCTGAGACCGTGGTCTAAGACCGCGCGCGGTTTTCGGACAAACCCCCCCAGGGGTTCCAGCGATGTCCAGGGCACACGTTGGCCAGCTCGAAGGACCAAATATGAAGAAACTGGATTTTCTAGAAAGGACTGTATTTTATTAGTTCGTGACCCCGTCAGTTTCTTACACACAGAAACAATGAATAATGACTATAATGATATCTTTTGTGGAGGTTTTACTTCGCACAAACACGAAGGGGACAGACAGATGAACATGGTGCATTCAAAGTCCGAACCAACGAGCTCAGGGATGGGCTTGGTATAAAAACCCTGCATTTGCATATTCAGAAGATTGTCCGATGGACCCCGTGTGAAAATCACGCCCCCAGGTTACTGCTGGAGAGAAGCTCCAAGGCTAAAGTGAAGATAAGTCAGAGGCCTGCTCAGCAGATCACATATGCACAGAAAAGAGGGAGTATGAGAAGAAACTGTGAGGAAAACAATAGTTTGGCTGTGCTTTCTTCAAATGTAATATAATTTTGAGATGACAATACATGATCAGTGAATTAAGTTTAAACCATTAGTGTAATAAAAGTTAAAGGCAGTTTCTAACTATTCTTCACACTTAATATTAAATGTATAAAGATTTTTCAAACAAATAACATCTCTTCTGTTTCACAGATCCCCTGCATTGTAAAGCTACATTGAACATCATTCCAGAGTCCCGGAAATTCAAAATATGCTAAAATTTGTCCACAGTCTTCCCCTCCTTTATGATAATCAGGCTGATCAGATCCTCAGAACCTGTCTGGTCAGAGAATAAGAGAATTTAGTTCAGCCAACTTTGTCAAATAAGTATTTGTAGCTGTCAAGGATAGAAGCATACACATACTCACACTCACACTGACACTCACACACATTTCTTGATATTAGGCGCTTCAGTTATGGTACATCCCATCCAGGGGCTTGTCCTCCATGGTCAGAGGCATTCACTGAAGACATTGTGTTCTTGTCCTTGATCTATTCATGCATTGTCCTCTGCCTTTTTCTATACAGCTAGCATACAGTCTCAGATTGCGTGATTTTAGATGGAACCCTCCATGTATGTTAAGGAGATTTCGTGTTGTAACAAATGTGGTTTGTGTGGGGCCAGAACCCGCTCTTCCACAGTTAAGTTCATTTAATATATTTCTTCAGTAAACTATTTATACTTATACTTGTACACACATTTATTTTACTTTACACATTATTACACATGAACTTAATGACTTGTGTACACATTAAGTTAATTTTGTTCTGATTATTTTGAGTAATTCTGTTCTTTTGAGTTCTCTCTGAGGCCTGATGAGGTGGCAAAGGGAGGAGCAGGACAAGTTTCTGAAAATTTCCACTTGGAGATGATGGAGGTGGAAAACAAAGTTTATTCTTTAGTTGAACTATTGTTTGACTATTGTTTATATTCTTGAAATATGTTAAACTTGTTTTGAAGTACAAGTTCAGTTTGGTTGTTCATCCTGTTGACTTTGCCATGGTATTTTATGCCATTTTTATAATGAAGGAGCAGAATAATTATTTTTTTTATTAAATTAAAGCATATTAAAAAGCATTTTGTTGAAGTCTTTTAGGAAATACTGTTCTGAAATAGTGGGATTTTACAGAATTTTCTTATTTGGGTTTTAGGAAAGCCAGATGGAAAATAGCCCTGTAGGAAAACACAGGTGGGACCTCCATGGGAACACTGCACAAACCCACTTATGGTCCACATGGTGGCTTATCTAGGTCCCACATTAACCCAATATGCAATACTAATTGATAAGGTAAGTGGGACCAAGCTCATGTCTGAAGCTCATGTCTGGCATCATTGCAGCCAAGATAAATAGGCACATGGATCAATTCATGAGCAACACACAGAAGGGCATTGGTAGAGACTCCAGAGGAGCCAAACACCAACTCCTGGTCGACAGAACAGTCGCTCAAGACTGCAAGTCACGACACACCAACCTGTGCACAGCCTGGATTGATTACAAGAAGGCCTATGACTCAATGCCACACACATGGATCACTGAATGCTTGGAGCTGTACAACATCAACAGGACTCTAAGAGCCTTCATAGGAAACTCAATGAAGCTGTGGAAAACCACCCTTGAAGCCAATGGGAAGCCACTTGCACAAGTGTCCTTCAAATGTGGGATATACCAAGGTGATGCTCTGTCCCCACCGCTGTTCTGCATAGGTCTGAACCCCCTCAGCCAAATAATCAACAAGACTGGCTATGGATACCGACTCAGGAATGGGGCCAACATCAGTCACCTCCTCTACATGGATGACATCAAGCTATATGCTAAGAGCGAGCGTGACATTGACTCCCTGATCCACACCACCAGGATCTACAGTACTGACATTGGGATGTCATTCGGTCTCGAGAAAGGCAGCCGCGTGGTGACAAAGAGAGGCAAGGTAGTCCACAGAGGAGGGGTCTCACTCCCAGAAGGAACAATGACAGACATCGAGGACAGTTACACGTACCTTGGAATTCCGCAGGCAAATGGCAACCTCGAGCAGGCAACAAGGAAAGCAGCAACAGCTAAATACCTCCAACGAGTGAGGCAAGTCCTGAGAAGCCAGCTCAATGGCAAAAATAAGACCAGGGCAATAAACAGCTACGCACTGCCAGTTATAAGATACCCTACAGGAATAATAAGATGGCCAAAGGAAGAGATACATACCACGGATGTTAAAACACGAAAGTTCCTCACCATGCATGGAGGGTTCCACCCCAAATCCAGCACCCTGAGACTGTATGCTAGCCGCAAGGAAGGAGGCCGAGGACTAGTGAGCGTAGAAGCCACTATCCAGGATGAAACATCCAAGATGTATGAGTACATCAAGCTCAAGGCCCCAACTGACAGTGTGCTCAGTGAATGTCTCAGGCAATGGAGAGCAGAGGATACAGTGCTGGAGGACAGATCCTCATGGGAGGACAAACCCATGCATGGGATGTACCACCGGACCATAAATGAAGTGGCTGATATCAAGAAGTCCTACCAATGGCTAGAAAGGGCTGGCCTACAGGACAGCACTAAAGCGCTCATCCTGGCAGCTCAGGAACAAGCCCTGAGCACCAGAGCGATAGAGGCTCAGATCTACCACACCAGACAAGACCCAAGGTGTAGGCTGTGCAAAGAGGCGCCTGAAACAATCCAGCACATAACTGCAGGATGTAAGATGCTGGCAGGTAAAGCATACATGGAGCACCACAATCAAGTGGCTGGAATAATATACAGGAACATGTGTGCAGAATATGGACTGGAAACCCCAAGGTCAAAATGGGAAACACCTCCGAAGGTGGTAGAGAATGAGAGGGCAAAGATCCTGTGGGACTTCCAGATCCAGACTGATAGAATGGTAATGGAGAACCAACCAGACATTGTAGTGGTGGATAAAGAACAGAGGAAAGCCGTTGTGGTGGATGTGGCAGTGCCAAGCGATGGGAACATCAGGAAGAAGGAACATGAGAAACTGGAGAAATACCAGGGACTCAGAGAAGAACTGGAGAAAGCCTGGAAAGGGAAGGTGACAGTGGTGCCTGTGGTAACTGGAGCACTCGGGGCAGTAACCCCCAAGCTGGAGGAGTGGCTACAACAGATACATGGAAAGACCTCAGACCTCTCAGTCCACAAAAGCGCAGTGCTAGGAACAGCTAACATACTGCGCAGGACCCTCAAGCTCCCAGGCCTCTGGTAGAGGACCCGAGCTTGGAGGAGAAACTACCCGCGGAGGGTGAGATGGGCGTTTTCGTTTCTATATATATATATATATACATAATCGACAAGTTGTCGTTGTCGTCTCAAAAGTAGCTCACATGCCAAAAAAGTGTGAGCACCCCTGGTCTAAACCAACAGACTTTTCAACTTTTCAAGTCTGAACACACCCAGAGGAGCTGGAGGAAGTGGCTGGGGAGAGGGAAGTCTGAGCATCTCTGCTTAGACTGCTGCCCCACGACCCAGTTGATGAGCAGCAGAAGATGCATGGATGGATAAAAGCAGCATCATTTCATTATTTCATGGAACTCAAGCTACTAATCCATAGAAACCTTTAAGAACATTAATAATGGTAAAAGTTTAACTAGTGTGGTAAAGTTGATGGAGTCAATTGTAAGAAAATAAATTGTAGTTCTTCTTTGGAGTTCATCTTATTTTAAATTATAAATCCGTTAAAATGTTAACTTGACACTGTGGTGATCAATCTCTGATCTGAGGATTGCATGTTTAGTTCCCACCTTGCCTGCTCATGTGTCGAAGTGTCCCTGGGGAAGACGCCAAACCCCAGATTGCTCCTAGTAATTGAGGTTGACGCCAGTGTACAGGAGTGGAGCAACTGTCAGTGTGTGAGTGTGTGTTTGCGTGAGTGAATGGGACTGTGACTGTAAAGAAAAAAGTTCTTGCCTTATTTGCCACATTGGGTCCCATTAACACACATAGCCTTTTAAGCTTGATGTGCAACTTTGCTAAAGTTAACAAATACTTTCTTATTAATTGATATTAGAGGCTAGGGATGGGTATCGTTAAGGTTTTAACGATACTACTACTCTTATCGATACTGCTTATCGATCCGGTACTCTTATCGGTACTCTTATCGATACTTTTTGAGGACGAAAAATAAATAAATAAATAACAAATTAAAAACATAAAGTATTTTATTTCCTCATTATGCAACAACACTGTTTTTTTTAACAAAACATTTTACTTTATACATGCGAATGTTCCAGACAGGATATTTATTTAATTATTTAATCTAATTGTTTTTATTATTTATGAGTGTGATGTTTCCTTTGATCTTTTGTCCATTTTCCACAACCTTGAATAGACTTTTCTATCTGTCAAACACCAGTTAGGATTGAGTGAGATGATGGAAACAAATTCACTTTGATGCAGACTCCTTTCTATTTTGCCAACTCCATTTATTTTTCTTTAAATCCAGTAAACCCAATAAATTATATTAAATTTACGGATGACAACTATCATTAGTTATTAATTATTATTAAGTATTAGGAAGCAGCTGATAGTTTGTCGCGGGACTGGAATCATAAGCGGTGAGTCTAAGCCCCGCCTCTCTACCTGTTTGTTGTATGCTCCGCGTGCAACGCCCCCCCCCCTCCCCCTCCCGCTGCCCCAGCCTGTTCTGCACAAACAGCGCAACATACGGTCATCGTACTAGCAAGGTGACAGCATGGTAGGCAAACTTAATAATTTTTACGCAGAAATGGGTGTTCTTAGTCTAGGGCGCTCACGTGTCCCCTACAAGATCGCCACTGACTGTGTGCGCGCTGCCTTGTCTTGTGTGTGTGCGCGCGCGGCGCGTGCTGTCTGATAAACAGCCCCGCCCCCCGTGCACACAAATAGACAGACAGAGCTCTCCGCTTCAACGAGAATACCGAAATTAATATCATCATTTATTAACGGAAAATTGATTGACTTGGTGAGTTAAATATGGCAGATAGTGCTTATATTTTGTGGGACACAAAAAAAAAAGAAAAAGTAACTTCTCGAGTACCGATAGCAGAACCGTTCAGGTCAGATCCTAACGATACTGCGGTCTTGAAGAATGCAGCCCTGGGGCTGGTTCAATACCGGGGCACGGTACCCATCCCTATTAGAGGCACATAACAGGCCAGGTTCTAATGTTGTTGTAAGTAATATAAAAATATCTGATGGGTGATAAAACCATTTCTTCTTTCTTTTCTTCCTACACCAAGTAGGAAGAAAAGAAATTGACATTCTGTGAATTTTTGCAAAACTTTTGTACAAGTTAAGGTTCTGTAGATTAAAAATAAACTCTGCTTGTTTTGAGTAGTGTGTTAATTGTTAATTGCTCCAGAGAAACACATATGTCCAGCTGAATGGATCAGATTTGGTTCATCTTGTTATTTCTTCTCTGTGGAGTCTAAGTCATTGGATAAAGCAAGAGAGTTCTGCAGAACATCAGAAGCTGATCTGGTGGTTGTAAAGACTGAAGAAGAAAAGGTGCTTGTTTTATTTAGTTTGTGTCTGTTTTGGATTACCTATTTTTAAGAAAATACAAAAAAAACATCTTTATAACAGAGATAACACATAAACAATAATATAATTATTTAGTGAGGACAACCCAAATCCGTCTAAACAAATGAGGAAGTGATAACTGTAGTCAACCCCACATTAAGGAAATCTAAAACACAGGACAGAGTTAGTGAGGGAAAACAGAAATGGCAGGGAAAAAAACGATAGAGCCTATCCATACAGCAGGAATCTTCTTCTTCTTGCGGTTTTATTGGCGGGAGGCACCAACGTGAAGGTGTATTACCGCCACCTACTGTGTTGGATTGTGGGTCAGAGTGGGGGCTACCTACCTATCCAAAAAAAAAAAAAACGCTAAATTCTCCTAAACAACCTGCTCCTGCTCAAAAAACCCATAATCAAGCCACTTAAATTGTCCTCCTTTCTTTAAACGCTTCTTTAAACTCAGCTGTTCACCCTCTGTCAACCGTACTCTACTTTCCAGCTGTCGTCTTTCTTCCCCATACAGTTCACAATGACATAGAACGTGTTCCACTGACTCTTCCCCTTTCAGTTGGGTGTTTCCCTTTCAGATGCAATGTATTAACTAAACCAGTGTGTCTCATTCTCATCTGTGATATTATGCCGTGATCTCTGGTGTTTACTCTAACATTCATACCTATCCCTACTTTGTCTCGTATACTAAATACGGGCGGCAGTGGCCCAGGCGGTTGAGCAGGTTGTCCAATGATCGAAGGGTCGGCGGTTCGATCCCCGCTCCCCCCAGCCAACTGTTGTTGTGTCCTTGGGCAAGACTCTTCACCTTTCTTGCCTCCAGTGTGGCTCCACTGGCGTGTGGATGTGCATGTATGATCCCGGTGATGGTCAGAGGGGCCGTAAGCGCGAACTGGCAGCCATGCCTCTGTCAGTCTGCCCCAGGGCAGCTGTAGCTACAACAGTAGCTTACCGTCACCAAGTATGAATGAGGAGTGAATGAATAATGGACACACTGAAAGCACTTTGAGCGACTGGAAAAGCGCAGATAAATCCAATCCATTATTATTATTATTAAATACATGTCGAGCTTTTCTCTCGCTTTCCCATTGTGCCTTCCATTCTTCCATGATACGCCTCCTAATAAACGCCCTAATTTTCATTCTATCTAATGGATTTTCCATCTCTATACCCCGTTTCAATGCCCTTTTTGTCAGAAAATCAGCCATTTCATTTCACTCCACCCCCCAATGTGCTGGTACCCACATAAATCTAATGCTTATTTTCAATTTTCCCAACCTGTACAAAGTCTCATATATTTCATACAATATATCTGATCTGCTTTCAGAGACGTCAAAGCTGACAATGACTCTGAACAAATTATACCATCTCCAATTCTATTCTGTTCTAACCGGTGTAAGCTGAATGATATTGCCAACATTTCAACTGCAAAAACTGAAAGATCCTTTGACGTCTTAATTCCGACATTTTTTCCCAATGTAAAGGCCTGTTCACACCGGGACGAATTTCGTTTAACGCCTCGTGACTAAACAAAGGGCACCAACGAGAGTGTGCACACCGACGCGAAAAAACGCCATGCGTCAAAGCGTCAAAAAAAAAAAACGCCTCGGGTTCGTTTTTTTTTTCGACGCGTGGCGTCGAAATCTACTCGACCAATGAGAATGGCGCTTTTGCACACGTGTCTGGAGCTTCTGAAGTTACAGTAAAACACAACTTGGGGGCGCTCAAACACAAAACTGCCTTGCTGAGCACACATACCAGCGAAGAAGATAGACGCCAAGTAGCGTCTACACAGCCGCGAAGCAATAATGACGGACATTCTAAAATATCCCCGAACCAAGCACCAGTTGGAGCTACTGGTGCTTGAAATATTCATGTTTTCTTTGTTTGATTCTGACAAGCGTGTAAATACTTGCTCTCTTCTTCTGAGTGAAAAGCGACTTTAAGAAGCATAAAGTTGCGCGGCGCCACCTTGTGTACAGGAGTATTTCTGTTTTACATTAAGCGCCATCTAATGTCAGGGAATGAAATTGCATGTTCACTCCACTCATCGTCAGCGAAAATCGCCTGGGTGTGAACAGGCTGGTTATTCGCCAGCGAAAAACGCTGGCGAATAACGCCTGGCGAATATTCGTCCCGGTGTGTACGGGTCTTAAGGATACAGAAAGAAAAAAACAGTTCTTTTTGTTTCTGGGACATTAGATCCATCTGTATATATGGGAATAAATGAAGCATGGACCGTGTCTAACCTGTCTGCCGTGATTTCATCCCAGTTTCCATTCCCTTTGCTACCCTGCATCGTCATGTGGAGATAAAAATCCATTTGTACGGTTGGAAAAACCCAGAAAGGACAAAAACCTCTTAACTAGGGTTTTACCATGAATGTTTGTTTCTCTTGCTAATCAAGCAACACTTTCGTTTGTCTTTCAAGCATCTTATTATATTTATGACTCTCTTACATCGCCCTACTTTACTGTCAATATTCTCTCTCCATTTCAACTTTGTATCAAATACAACTCCAAGATACCTAAAACTATGCACTTGCTCCAATACTTCTCCATACAATTTTAAGTTCAGAACAGTTTGGCGTTTCCTAGTAAATACCATATATTTTGTTTTAGCCACTGAAAATTTGAAGCCCCAATCATATGACCAGTTTTCCACATCTGTAATAGCGTCTTGTATCTTTCTCTCCACATAACGGATATTCCGTCCCCTCTTCCACAAGGCTCCATCATCTGCAAATAATGCTTTCCCAAATTCACATCCAATGGAGTTAGATATCATTAATCATAATTGAAAACAGCACAGGGCTAATCACACTTCCTTGTGGGGTTCCATTATCCACTACATATCAATAGGACTTTCCTATCCTAACTTGAACACATCAAATAAAAACCCCTTAATCCAATTATAAATTTTTCCATTAAGTTCTAACCAGTGGCGATTTCTTTAACCCTTGTGCTATCCTATGACCCCACCCTTACATTGACCTGTTATCCCTACCATGACAAAGGTGGATAAAGGTGGAAAGATTTCATGTAATCCATGGACACCAGTGAGGTTCACAAATCATTGAAGAAAAAGGTTCAGCGCACTGTCTGGTGGGTGTAGATGACCCAACTCCCAATGCTAAAATGCCTAGGATAGCACAAGGGTTACGACTGCAAGGGAAGCTCGGATTTCCCAAAATTAATGGTCGAATATATAATATTGTATTGTATTGTATTAACATTTTATTGACTAAAGATGCATTAGAAAACTTTCATCTCAAAGACGAGTTCGTTCAGAAGCAGTTACATATAGCAGGTCAGGTGACTCGATTTCCTTCTCATACATTCCCGCAGAGTCACAGTGCATTGAAGCCCAGCATCCATTGACTTCAATGGGGCTGCTTGGAACATTTTTTTTCAGCGCTTCGAAACTAGACGGTCATTGGATAAATGCTGCGATTATGTCCCGCCCACGGAAGCTCAGCGTCTCTGGGGGTGAATGGGGAGTGGGCTGGCCCGGACTCCGAGCTTCTGCGTAATGATTGGAGGGTCTGTGTTGAAAGACTGCGTCTCCTTTTGACTGACCGCGATTCTGTACTATAAGGAATCCCTGAAGCTATTCGCTCAGTCCCATCGCGGATTTGTCAAGTTCAGTTCAGTTCAATAGTCTGGAGGCCAAAGTGAAAGCAATAGCCCACAGTGCAATGTTTGTGCATTGCTATGCACAGCGACTGAATCTGGTGCTGTCACAGGGGGCTAAATGCTTGCCTGAGTGCAGAATTCTTTTTGCATCACTCTCTGGATTTGCCACATTCTTTTCAAAATCCACAAAGAGGACATCTTTTCTGGAGTCTGCAGGCTGTTCAAGGTTGCCTAGAAACGCTCCTGCTCGATGGAATTTCACATCACGGATAGTGAGCACTGTGGCAAACAATTATGATGGCCTCCTGCAGACATTTGAGAACATCATTGCAGATACAACAATGGATGATGATACACCGGATTGCGCCAAAGGCTTTGTGAGGAAACTGGAGGATTTTGAGTTTGTGTTCCTGTCGTACACATATGAACAAATCTTCTCAGAAACTGATGTGGTCTTTGATATTGTCCAGCAGAGGGCGATGGATGTTCTTTACTGCAAGAACGGAATTGAATCTCTTCTTGCATTTGTCAAAGAGAAGAGGTCAGAGGGGGCTTTCCAAGCCATTTATGCCGAAACAGCAGATCTCACATCAGACCAATGAGATGAGCCCATGAGAAAGCGCCGTCTGACCCAATTGCAGGATCCCCAAGTGCGATACAGAAATCTGTACATGGCCATCCTTGATAACATCTAGGAGCAGATTCCTTGATGTTTTTTAAATTTGGAAAGCATGCTCTTCTTAGAATTAGTCAATCCAGGGAAATTTGATAACATGAGACAGTTATTTCCAAAGGAGGCCTTCCAAAGTGTCCTGAAAAGTTATGGCCATCACTTTGATTCAGGAAGACTGAGGTCAGAACTTCAAGTCCTGTATTCAGATTAGGACTTGCAAGGTAACAGGGGAAAGCTGTGTGATTACTTGGTGTTCCTTAAAGACATGGAGTTGGACAGTGCAATGCCTCAGCTTTACAAACTGTTCTCATTAGTGGCAACAATTGGAGCTACATCTGCAGGTGTAGAAAGGAGCTTCTCCTGTTTAAGTCCTACACCCGAAACCAAATGGGCCAAGGCCGGTTAAGCAGCCTAGCTCTGCTGGCCATTGAGAGGACACTGGTCAAGTCACTTGAAAAGACTCCTAGTTGGTACGACAGGGTCACAGACCATTTTCTTGAAAAGGTACGTGGGGCACAATTGACTTTAGGAATAAATAGACAATTTTTGGATGTAGGCCAAATGAGCTTTCCCTCTCTGACAGACCAGTAGCTGCCACTGGTTTTCATGTGGAGTGATTTGTTGATTTGATGTGGACTTCAGGGCCACCGTAGAATGCACCTTGTGAAGGAAATTGTTGTATTATTATCATTGTTTCAATGTATTTTTTTAATTGTGTGTTTAAATGTTTACTCAGATTGACCTTTTTAGCTTTTCTGAAAACAGTTGTGTGTTTGTTAATCTGCTTCTCATCCCAGCAAGGATGTGGGGGTTTTACGAGACACTGTCCTGAGTTGATAAGGAATACTGTTTGAACTTAGAATCCACCAAATGGGTCATTATACGACACCCCCAATGAAATTTTCTCTTTGTCTTGAAATTGGAACCTTCTTCTTGTGTTCTTAATAAAAGCAGCACGAAACATTGAAATATTTTCATCTTGGATTGCAAAAATGTTTATAAGTAAAAATAACAAAGTAAATTTCATCTGTGGGGATTTCAATATTGACTTGTTAAATCCTAAAAAACTCAAATCAATAGATGAATTCATAAATACCATGTACAGTATCAGTTTATTTCCAAAAATCACTAGACCCAGCAGAATTACAAACCAATGTGCAACTTTAATTGACAATATATTCACTAATGATATTGAAAATAAAACAGTTAACGGATTATTAATTAATGACATAAGTGACCATCTTCCAGTGTTTACAGTATACGATGATAATTACAGAAATTATGAGTTTAACAAGTCAACACAGTACAGAAGGGTTAAAAATGAGGAATCCATACATGCATTCAAAAATGATCTATTAGCCCAAAGTTGGGATGAAATTTACAACACACAATGCGTTAATGAGGCCTATGAATCCTTCTTAAAAAAATTTGAATCATTTTTTGATAAAAATTGTCCTATCAAAGCATTTAGAAGAAAAACAAATTATAGCCAATGCCCATGGGTTACAAAGGGGCTACAAAATGCCTGTAAAAAGAAAAACTGTCTCTACAAAGAGTTTTTAAAACAAAGAACTAAAGAGGCAGAAAACAGATATAAAAAATACAGAAATAAACTAACCAATATTATAAGAAGATACAAAAAAGAATATTATGATAAGTTACTTGACGAAAACAAAAGTAACATAAAAACATCTGGAGCATTCTTAACGCAGTTATTAGAAAGGGTGCCAAAGAAAATGGTTATCCTAAATATTTCATTTATGATGAAAGGGAAAATTACAAGATGGAGAATGTGGCTGAAAGTTTTAACCAGTATTTTGTAAATGTTGGACCAGAATTAGCAAAAACACTCTCTGATTCAGGACCATCATGGACACCAGTGAAGATCAAAAATCATTGAAGAGAAAAGGTTCAAAGAACAGTCTTGTGGGGTCCAGATGAACCAACTCCCAATGTTAAAGTGCCTAGGATAGCACAAGGGTTACACACAGAGAAAACCAAAGTGAAGATCTACGAATGAGGTAGAAGAAGCAGGAAGGCATGGATGTCATGATAAAGCAGCACATGACAGGGTGAGAAAATGTTGCTTTAATAACCCTTAAAAAAAATAACTGTGGAGAGAAGATAAAACCTACGACGGAGTTTTAGGGCCACCAAAAAGAAAAAAAAAATTAAATTACGAGATTTTATCTCGTAAATTTACGTCTTAAAATCTTATAAATTCACGAGAAAAAAAGTCGTAGATTAAGGAGAAGACACCGAAGTTGTCCGTTTATCGGAGCCTAGCTGGAAGATGAAATATGTGGAGCCTTTTGTGAAAATGCCAAAAAAGTGCTCCTCCTTTTGTGTGACGGAAGCGTCACGCAGACGTAGAGATCTTGTCTTTGGTGGAGGAAGAAAAGATTCCAGCCGACAGCTGCAGGGATACCGACGATGGCTTCATCGAGCTGCAGAGATCCTGCAAACCAACCATCAATAAATAAAACTGTAATGAACCATAAATCAAACAACTGAGCTTCCAGCAATTTGGAACGCTATCAATAAACAATAAAATAAATCAATAAAAAAATCAATAAAATCAATAAAAAATCAGATGACAAGAGGTGGTGGATTGTGCATTTATGTCAACAAAGCTTGGTGTACGAACACTGTCATTGTTGGAAGACACTGCTCAGCTAACTTAGAGTTTCTCATGGTTAAATGTAGACCTTTTTATCTGCCACGAGAGTTCACTTCCACCATAATAACCGCAGTCTATATTGCACCGGATGCTAATGCCAAGCTTGCTTTGAACGAACTTCATGCAGCCATTAGTAAACAACAGACTGCTCACCCAGAGGCTGCTTTTATTGTCGCGGGTGATTTTAATCACTGCAACTTAAAAACAGTACTCCCCAAATTTCACCAGCATGTTTCCTGCCACACCAGAGGAGACAAAACTCTGGACCATGTTTATACAAATATCAATGGAGCTTACATCGCCAGCCCCCTCACCCACCTCGGACAGTCTGATCACCTTTCTTTGTTTCTCACCCCTAAGTATTCACCCCTCATCAACTGTGTGAAGCCATCAGTGAAGACCATCAAAGTGTGGCCAACTGGAGTAGACACTTTACTTCAAGACAGGTTTCAACACACTGACTGGAGCATGTTTGCTTCAAAGGCTGCCTGTGGCTCTCACACGGACATTGATATCTACACCTCCTCTGTACTGGATCACATCATCTCCACCATTGACAGTGTAACAACAGAAAAACAGATAACAACATACCCTAATCAGAAGCCATGGATGAACAAGGAGGTTCGACTCCTGCTGAAAGACCGTAACGCTGCCTTCAGGTCAGATGACGCTCAGACCTACAGTAAATCCAGGGCTAACCTGAAAAGGGGCATCAAAAAGGCCAAGTACTGCTACAAACTGAAGGTAGAGGAACACTTTTCCATTTCTGACCCCTGATGCATGTGGCAGGGCATCCAGATCATCAGTGACTACACGTCAAGCAACTCCACACCAACAGTCATGGACGTCTCCTTCCTTAACAAGCTAAATGACTTTTATGCTCGCTTCAATAGTGACAGCAAGGAGACGGCCACCAAAATCTCACCGTCAGCAGACCACCAACCCCTTAAACTCACCCCCTCAGATGTCCAAACTGCACTGAGCCGGATCAACGCACGCAAGGCTGCTGGCCCGGATGGCATTCCTGGACGTGTGCTTAGGGCATGTGCAGAGCAACTTGCAGGGGTCTTCACAGACATTTTCAACCTGTCCCTCTCCCAGGCAACTGTGCCAACATGTTTTAAGTCCACATCCATTGTGCCAGTACCGAAACACTCCTCCCCAACGTGCCTGAATGACTATCGCCCCGTGGCACTCACACCCATCATTATGAAGTGCTTCGAGCGACTGGTCCTAGCACACCTCAAAGACTGCCTCCCACCCACACTGGACCCACACCAATTTGCCTACCGCAGAAATAGGAGCACAGAGGATGCAGTATGCACAGTGCTGCACTCTGCACTCACACACCTGGACAATAACAACACATATGTTAGGATGTTGTTTGTTGACTTCAGCTCAGCATTTAACACCGTCATTCCCTCCAAGCTGACCACAAAACTTGGAGACCTGGAAATCAACACCTCCCTCTGCAACTGGATTATGGACTTTCTGACCAACAGGCCTCAGCATGTTCGGTCAGGTCACACCCACTCCACCACCATCTCACTTAATACTGGCGTACCACAGGGCTGTGTGCTGAGCCCATTCCTCTACTCCCTTTACACCCACGACTGCAAGCCCGTACATGGATCCAACTCCATCATTAAGTTTGCAGATGACACCGCGGTGATTGGCCTCATCAGTGACAACGATGAGACTGCCTACAGGGAAGAGGTACAGCACCTGGCCACATGGTGCGCCGACAATAACCTGCTCCTTAACATCAACAAGACCAAGGAGCTCATTGTGGACTTCAGGAAGAAGAATGGAAGCACTCATGACCCCATCCACATTAACGGGATGGTTGTTGAACGTGTTTCCAGCTTCAAGTTCCTGGGAACCACCATCTCGGAGGATCTGTCCTGGGCCACAAACACCTCCAGCCTGGTCAAGAAGGCTCACCAGCGCCTTTTCTTCCTCAGGACACTGAAGAAGAACCAGCTGTCTTCATCCATCCTGGTGAACTTCTACCGGTGTGCGATCGAGAGCATCCTAACGAGTTGCATCTCAGTCTGGTACGGGAACTGCTCAGTGGCTGATCACAAGGCACTGCAGAGGGTGGTGAAAACTGCGCAGCGCATCACAGGGACACCACTTCCTCCTCTTGAGGACATCCAGAGGAAACGCTGTCTACGTCGAGCTCGCAGCATTCTCAAGGACTCCTCTCACCCTGACCACGGAATGTTTAACCTCCTCCCCCCGGGAGGCGTTTCAGAAGCCTCCGGAGAAGGACCACAAGACTCAGGAACAGCTTTTTCCCTAAAGCTGTCTCCTTGCTGAACTCTTCCTTCTGACACCCCTAAAACACCCCCCACACCACCATAAACTCCTCCCCCCTCTTCAACACTCTGAATTATTTATTTATTCACAACAAGCAAAAACAGTAACTTGTTATGACTTGCACTACTGTCTGTTCATCTTGGAACACTGTATAATCCATCTGCACATTGCAATATTTTCAATGCACTTTACTGTCCATTGCAATACTGTAAATGATGTTCATAGTTCTGCCTATAGTGTTCATACACTCTTACATAGCCCATCTGAATAGTATGTTCATAGTACACCTATCTGTGTATTGTGCTCATAGTACTAATATCTGTAAATTATGTCCATAATACTTACCTGTATAGTTATTGTAAATACTATAGACCTGTATTCTGTACTTACTGCTTATTGCACTTCTGGTTAGATGCTAACTGCATTTCGTTGCCTTGTACCTACATGTGCAGTGACAATAAAGTTGAATCTAATCTAATCTAATCTAAACATACAGCTCACCTGTTCAACAAAGTTTAGTTGGTCTGCTCTGCGGCTGCGCGGCTTTCACATGCTGCTCTGCATGTTCACTTCCACTGTAATCTCCTAAATTTACGAGTTTTTATCTCCTAAATTTACGAGTTTTTATTTCCTAAATTTACGAGATAAAATCTCGTAATTTTACTTTTTTTTTTTTTTTTGGTGGCCCTAAAACTCCGTCGTAAAAACCACAAACATTTTTGAAGTATAAAAAAGTATAAAAAACAACTAAGATGTGAATGGATTTGCCATTCATTCTTGCCTACTTGTTTGTTTGTTTCATTTACACTTGATTATTTTGCAAGACATACAAGGAATCTGGAACCGTTACCTGCACTGTGTCACACTGGTTGAATTTTTGGCTAATGATGTGGTCTTCAGGGCCACCGAATACAATACACCTGATATCACTTTGGCTAAAAAAGTTTTGGCTGAAAACAGAAAAAGAATTGGTCATATTTGTCACACCTTTAGCATGTGGACACATTGACCACTTGCTAAAGGTGGCATTTGACACCTATAGCAAGCTAAGACTCTAATGTTGTTGCAATTGCTGCATATAAAAATACCTGATTGGTGTTAAAATGATTTCCAGAAACCTAGAAAGAGGAACACAAAATCTTTCTTTGAATTTTTGCAAAACATTAGTATTCAGATTGTGAAGATAAAAAGAAACAAATTTACTTGTTGCACAGTTTGGGAAAGCTCAAATTCATTATTCTCGAGGTTTTCATTCCCTTAGTATTGTGTCGTTGTTGTTTTTTCAATAGTCTGGCCCTGAAATGTATAATAAAACACAGAAAACTAAAAGGAAAAGAATGAAGAGTTTTTACGTTTTTATTCCCTTTAACAAATTGAAATTCTAACATGCTTTGCACAGACAGAGGATTGTGGGATGCCAGAGGAAACTCCCACAAATTATGAGCTATGATGTACAAATGAAAGTAGGTGTTGAATGAAAGGTGACTTAAGCAGAAACCAAAACTGTGTTAGAAGCCAATTGATGTGGAAATCTTATTCAACTGGAGTCAAGAAAAGCATAAAATAATTTCTTCGATTGGCAATTAAATGTCAAATTTAAAAACAAAATCTTCAGACACAAAGTAGATATTAATAAAAGAACTGAATACATTTATAAGTAAATAAAAAATTTTTGTACAGTTATTTCGCTTTCAAATTGAGCAGACGATATTTTTTACCTTAGGAAAAGAAGGATGTTTTTCATGGTCTTATACACTGTGTTTTTTCTGAAAGGTAAAAAAAGGTAGAAATGCATCTTAATTTAAAGTAGTTTTCAAACAAATAAAGTTGCTTCTTTTTCACAGATCCACCGCATAGAAGTTTCACATGAAAAATCATTCCAGGATCCAGCAGCATGTCTAATTTGAACACAGTCTTCCTCTTTGTAATCATCAGGCTGATTCTCTTCCCAGAACCTGTCAGGTCAGAAAATAAAAGAATGTGATTCAGACAGCATACAGACATGTATACAAGTATTTGCATTTCTCAAGTAAAAAAAAAAAAAAAATTCCATATAGAAATGTGTGTGCGTTAATGTTGTGCTTTTTACCCCGCTACATAAAAAACAATTATAATCAAATGGCAGCAGCTAAACCAACCCCCAGCTCACTCTGTGTTTTAGTAGCACTGATCCAGACTGAACACTCACTTCAGAGTCAGAGGACTTCCATCTACCCATTTCCAGGTCCCCTCCTGGACTTTGTCAGTCAGTCCAATCCAAACTGGTTTGCTGAATGCAACAAGAAAAGTCTGCAAAAAATGTTAAAAATATCTGTAGAAACTCAAACTCAAACTTTATTTATTTATATAGCGCCTTTCATTTCAGTTAAAAACACAAAGCGCTTAACATAAAAGCAGATAAAACAGTCAAAAAACCCGAAAATTGTTAAAAACAGCAAACAAAGGACAATCACACAAAGATGGGACCCCTCCCTCACCACCCCCTACGCCACCCACACCCACACCCCACCCACCCACCCAGTTCCCCCAGTAGAACCCTGAACAGAAACAAAGAACTGCAGCTAAAAGAAGGTCTGGCTTGGTACTGCCGTGAGGAAACGATATGATGGTGATCCATTTATTCCAAGGCCCAGCCCGACCACAGGGGTCACTACCACAGCGCCCGCCCAGCACAGAGCAGCCCAGGGCCCACTCCATGGCTATTAGACCACAGAGCGGGACCCCAGCCCGCCCAACCAGAATGGGCACCGCAGCAGTAGCACCCCCTACAGGTCAAGCCGGTGGTGCCCCAGAAAAATGGATCCCCAAGAGGAAACACTGGAGTTAAAAACATCAGAATAAAAATTATCATAAAATAACACTAAAAATAGAAAATATGATAAAAAAATAAAATAAGATTTAAATATTTTAGTATTTAAAAAATAAAATACGTAAAACTGATTAAAACATAACCTACGTATCATTGGTAAAATAACAATATAAAGAATAGTATATTAAAAACAGAGATAATAATAGTCCTTACAAATAAATAAATGAATAAATACGTAAATAAATAAATACGTAAATAAATAAATTAATTAATAAATAGATAGATAAAAAATAAAAAAGACATAGGAAATGATCAAAGTCATGTAAAAGCCAGACTAAAAATGTGGGTCTTGAGCCTCTTCTTAAAAACCTCTACAGTCTCTGCAGCCCTGAGGCTCTCTGGCAGGCCGTTCCACAGGCGGGGGCCGTAATGGCAGAACGAAGCCTCACCATGTGTCCTGGTCCTCACCTTAGGGACAACTAAGAGGCCAGTGCCAGAGGACCTCAGGGTCCGCGAGGGTTCGTATTTTAAAATAACATCATTTAAATAAGAAGGCCCAAGACCATTAAAACATTTATAAACCATTAAAAGAACTTTAAAATCAATCCTGAAACGCACAGGGAGCCAATGCAGCGACTTTAAAATAGGTGTAATGTGTTCCAGCCCTCTGGTCCTCGTCAGAACTCGTGCAGCAGAGTTCTGTAATAGTTGCAGATTTGAGATTGACTTTTTCGGTAAACCAGAGAGCAGGGCATTACAATAATCTAAACGACTAAAAATAAAAGCATGCATTAGCACCTCTGTGCTGGCAAGAGAGAGGAACGGGCGGACTCTGGCAATATTCTTAAGATGGTAAAATCCTGTTTTCACAACATTTCTGATGTGAGGAATAAAATTCAGCTCAGAGTCAAAAAGTACGCCCAGGTTTCTCACACATTGAGAAGATTTAAAATTCCTAAGTTTGGGTAAAATCATCTCTCTCTTGTCTTCAGGACCAATGATTAAAACTTCAGTTTTGTCCTGGTTGAGCTGTAAGAAGTTTTCTGCAATCCATGACTTTATATCTAAAATACAGTTTAAAAGAGTGTTAACAGGTTCAAGGTCATCAGGAGACACGGCGATGTAAAGCTGTGTATCATCAGCATAGCTGTGAAAGTCAACGCCGTGTCTCCTGATGACATCCCCAAGAGGCAACATATACAAGTTAAAAAGTATTGGACCCAAGATTGAACCCTGGGGAACGCCGCAACTTATTTCATGGACTCCTGAGGACCGAGTATCCATACTTACAAAAAAATGGCGATCTGTGAGATAGGAGTGAAACCAGTTAAGAGCAGTTCCTGAGAGGCCGACCCGACTACTAAGTCTGTCAAGTGAAATCTGGTGATCCACCGTATCAAAGGCGGCACTAAGATCTAGCAGCACCAGAACAGAAAGTTTCTGCGAGTCATAAGTATTTCTGAGATCGTTTAAAATTTTTAAAAGGGCCGTCTCAGTACTGTGATTTGTCCTAAAACCAGACTGACATTTTTCAAGAACATTATGTTCATTTAAAAAATCATGTAATTGAATAAAAACAAGTTTTTCAATAATTTTTCCTAAAAATGGTAAGTTGGATACAGGTCTGTAATTGTCCATGATCTTTGGGTCCAAGTTACTCTTCTTCAGAAGGGGCCTCACCAACGCCGTCTTACAGGCAGAGGGGAAGACCCCAGTCTGAAGAGAGCAGTTAGCTATTTTTAAAATCTCTGACTCAAAGAATTTATAGAATGCTTTAAAAAGAGAAGTGGGAATAGGGTCTAAAAGGCAGGTTGTAGTGTTTGCTTGGGAAAAAACTCGACCAAGCATCTCTGCATCAACCAGGACAAAACTATCCAGTGTTTCCTCGGGTAAAGACAATGCCACTGACCTGCTAGGATTACTGTTATGTACCGGTTGAAGGTTAGATCTAATAGCATTGACTTTACTCCTGAAGTGGTCAGCAAAGTCCTCACATGCAGTTTGTGAGTGAGGCATGATGGATTTATTAAAATCTTTGTTTAATAAAAAATCAATAGTCTTAAAAAGAAACCGGGGGTTGTTTTTATTGTTTGTGATGAGATTAGAAAAATAAAGTGTCCTTGCCTGTTTAACAGCGTGGTTGTACGTTTTTAGTTGATCCTTTAAAAAGTCATAGTCGACTGGTAAATTAGTCTTTCTAAATTTTCTCTCTGCTCTCCTACAAATTCTCTTCAGATTTAAAATAGCACCGTTTCTCCAAGGCGTCTTTGGATTCTGTTTCAAGATTTTAGTTTTCATTGGAGCGGCTGTATCAATGGCAAACTTAAGTCTGTCATTAAAATCATCAGTCAGAGAATCGCAGGACAAAGGTAAAATCTAAGCAGGAGTTTGTTTTAAAATGTCAATAAAATTTTCTGCCACTTCAGGAGTTATATATCGCTTCGTCACAGTTCTCATTGAGGCCTCTTGCTGGATAGAACCAGTCACCTTAAAAAACACACAATAATGGTCTGACACAGCCAAGTCAACAACAGAGGACACACCAGCAGACAGGCCGTAGGTGATGACCAAGTCCAGGGTGTGTCCTCTGTTGTGAGTCGGCTGTGCCGAAAGACAAAAATCAATGTATTTTTGGTTTGACTCTTATGCTGTTCAGCCGCCTTTCAACATGTTTTTTAAAAAAAATAGACCCTTTCAAAATGTAGAACTTAAGACGAGCTAAGAATTTAAAAACATTTGAATTTAAATAGGATATCTTAAAAAAATGTTAAAAATAAAAGAAAATTAAATAAACTATTATTATCTTTAGTGACAGAACAACCACAAGGACCATATAGATGATAACAAACTGATCAATCCTGTACAAACAAGCTTTTCTCCATCAATGTTTTATTGATGGATAAAACATGTGGCTCACAGGCTTCTAAGAATTCTAAGACCTTGTAAGACCAATTTGTCAAAGTAACGATGAGTTTACAACAAATGGGTTTGATTCTCTCTTCTTCCATTTTCAACAAACAGTACAATGTTTTGTTTGTGGTATGGTTTGAGCGTGTTTTGTCACCTAGATAAAGGTTGAAGCATCTCTGCCCTAAGACGTCATTTCTGGTGGTCCACCATTTTGACTAACATCCGGGTGTTTGCCACAGTCTTTCCTGTGCATGCTAGCACTAAATCCTCTTTCCTATTGTGGGAATGCTTCATTCTTTGCCTATCCATAAAATATCCTGGTTCCACATCTCCATGGACTTTATTACTGGTCTGCCTACTTCAGATGGTGACACTGGGGTCTTCAATGTTGTTGACCATCTCTCCAAAATGGCGCGCTTCTTTCAGCTAAGGACATGTACTGCTTCTGCATGTTTTTCGGCACCATGGTGTGCCTATTGATATAGTTTCAGACAGAGGTCCCTGGTTTATGGCTAGGCTCTAGTGTGTGTTTTTCATTTGCTTGGAGTCTCTGTATGTTAGTCTTCAAAAAGACTTGGTCTAGCATGGTGGTCTGGGCTGAGTATACGCACAACACCTTGCCTTCTTCTGTCACAGGAATGTCCCGTTTTAAGGTGGTGTACGGTTGTTTGCTTCCATAAAAGACTTTGTGTCTTTTCTGGCTACTTTAGTTTTTCAGAGATCAGATTCGTAGGGCTTGCAGGAGGGTCTGTCTAGTTCTCCTTATTATGGACGGATATAAGACTGATCTGATCTGGACATGGTTTCCGGTTCCGGGTTACAGCGGACGTGTGGCAGCTCACAGCGGCTATACAACTATCAAATCAAATGACTTAAAAAGTTGATTTTCTCCAAAAAGACAGCTGACCATGGCCCCCTAGAAAAGCCAGGAATATGAAGACCTTAAAAAGATTCTTGATGATATCAAATCTACGCTGTATCCCTTTATGGAGCAAGTGAATGCTAAGCTATCTCCACTGATTGAGCTAATGGAAGACTTCCGAAGATTTCGGGCTCAAAAGGAGCAACGAGAAAACCGGGTCGACATTCTGGAGAAAAGACTGGACGATGTGGAACAACAAGTAAGGATGAATAATGTCATTCTCACTGGAGTACCGATCAAACCTAGGGCGAAGCTAAATGGAGCTGGAGCTAGCATTCCTAATGCTAATAGCGCTAGCATCGCTAGCAGTTCTGAAACGGAGAACGGTGCAGAGTCTCTGGAACGCCAAATGGAAACATTTCTCACGTCTAAAGGGATTTCCCTGGATCTCAACACCATCGAGACCTCCCACCTGCTCCCCAGGAGAAAGGAGACGGATAAACCAGCGATCCTCATCAGGTTTGTGAATAAAAAAAACACAAGCTAGCTCTGATGAGTCAAAGAAGAAAACTGAAAGGATCTACTGTTTATTTGAACGACCATCTGACCAGAAGGAATGCTGAAATTTCCAAACATGCACGGCTTCTCAGGAAGCAGAAGCAGATTGAGAACACTTGGGTTAAAGGCTGCAGGATTTACGTCAAACCACTTGGTCCACCGGACCGGTCCAAGGTTCTGATTGTGAACACCATGAAAGACTTTGAGAAGTGTTTAATCACGGTCGTCTGAAACAACATGGAGTAAATCAAAGAGCCAAATAATTTCAAGAAATATGACGCCTTGATTCATTGCTTTCTCCGGATGTCTGACGTAACCTGATTCTCAGCAGAGACTTTTGACCTGCAGACAACTTGACCTCAACTTTCACCGTTGCTGATATCAGCTGAAGAAGGATATGGACCTGAATCCAATGTCTGCAGACATAACAGTGAAGAGAACTATAAACTGTTTCCGTACGTACAGCCGTTCTGTATGTTTGAACGTACAGAACGGCTGACAATCAGCAGAAGAAATGCCAGCTTTGGTTAGTCGACAGCTTATGGACCCTTTTTATATTCCCTTACAGCATTACTTTATTATAAAATAAATAAAATAAATAAAAACATAAAAAAATACAAAGAAATTGTAAAACAAATGATTAATCAATTATTGAAAATGGTTAAATTGATCGATGTTTAATGTTATTACTTCACTTGCTCCAAAAACTTATAAATTGATTCAAAAATCTTTCCTAATGTAACATAATTTTGCACATGTTTTTAACTTTTGATACTTGACGAAATTTTGCTATGAAAATCTCTGAAACACATGTTGTGTATTTTACTGATATAGTATTATATTTTAATCATATGAATGACTTTTATAAGTAACATAATCTGCATATATTCTAGATAACTGATTTGAATTTGCAATGTTGATTTCTGAAATAGTTATTTTTACATAATCATTAAGTAATTCATCTTTGTCATGTGCTTTATTGATACTTTACGATTCTTAATTCTATCCGATAAAAGCTAGGAACCGGATATTGATAAATCATGTAATAAAATGGTTACAGTATAACGGGGTTCGCTTCCTTCAACTCCCTTTCAAGCAATATTTATTAATATGCCTATTTATCCTAAGTTTGATTAGTTTCTGTACGAATGTATAACTGATGATTGTATTGCTTTTGTGTATTATTTCTATTTAATTGCTTGAAATAAACCATTTCAAATCAATTCTCCCTGTCTGCATGGGAAACTCCTAGATTTGTTGGACATTTTCCATTGCCCAAGACTGTTAGTCCAGTGGATTTCGTTTTGGGTTGCCCAGGCCTCTTCATGTCCACCCCAAATTTCATGTGTCTTGGGTTCCATCTCATTTAGTTCTGCACCTGGACCTGATTGCCGACTTTCAGTCTGCCAACCCTGATCAGGTTGGTGGACTGTCTGGGGCAGGTCTTTAAAGGGGAGTACTGTCCAGTTCTCAGCCTGCTGATTAGTCTTTTGCCCTGTGTCCGAATTACCGCCCTAACCCATATATAGTGCACTATATAGTGCGTCGCCATTTTGTAGGGTTGGCCGAATCTACAGTTCAAAAATCGAGTGGACTAGAAATTTCCCAGAAGTCTTTACGAAAAACCAGTGTGGATCGATGCTCACTCGATTGGCGAATATTGTCCATAATGCACTGCGTTCGGACCAGAATGCACTGTGTATGAGCCACAATGCATTGCGTTTGAATTATTCGAAAATGGCAGCCGGTTGGGCAAGGAAAACAACCGAAACATGTAAGTTTATTAAAAAGTATCTAGTATCTGTTGTAAAATATTTTTGTAAATATGTAAGATGATGTTATATACCTCAATCGACAACCTACATTGTCTTTAAGCTCATTTTTTTCTGTAATGCTAACACTAACGTGAATTAGCGCCGAAGGCTAAAAATAAATGGTAGATATTACATCAAAAAGCAGTGACTCCTAACCGTAGTCATAAGTTATTAACACATGTTTTAAATGTGTTTATATGTAGGGACAGGCGAGGATGAGGAAAATCTGATCCATCTGTGGATGGAGAAAGATAGCCTGTTTGTTTTCAGGCAAGCTCGTGCCGGATGGGAGTCAAGTCACTTGTTGATCATGATCAGATTTGTCTTTGTTTGTTAATAAACGGTTAATCGTTGTCATATTGGGGTAAAGGTTTTTGTTGAAAGAGGAGAGGAGAGGAGGAAAGAGCCATAAGGGAGGAAAAGCAATAGGAGAGTCTGTTAAGCGTACTTGAGTTGAAAATATTGTTCAAAAAATGTAATGTTGCCGTTGTTTTTCCAATTTGTTTGATAAATGCATGAACAAAAATGAATAATTTACATGTTTTATTTAAATCTGAGCCATTTTAACAAGGATTTTCATATAAATATCAAATGTACACATTAACAATTTAGTTTTATATGTTTACATTTATTTTTACACATGTTAACAATAATTGTGGTCCTCCGGAGTCATGTGTGTCACAGTTGGAGCTGAAAGGAAAGCAGAGATTTGTCCTCACAGACGGACGCCACTTAGCTCGTCCTGCATGTTCCTGGTGTCGTCCTGCTGTGGCTCCCAGCAGTCCCCTTTGCTGATGCACAGATTGTGCAGAATTGAACTTCAGGCAATGATTTTCATTGCAAAGGTTGGTTTTACTCCCAGTGCCCCCAGAAATATTGCTTTCCTCCTTATCTTTATAATGCCAAATGCTCTCTCTCCACCACAGAGCGTGTTCTGGAGTGGTGCTAGTTGTAACGGGCCTCAATGGCATTCCTCATAAGTTCCCCTGTAGGGTGTCAGCAGCGTGATGGGATGTGCAATGCAGAGATGCCCACCATCACCCAAAAGGATCCTTCAGGTGGGTAATCTTTTATTTATATAAATTGGGTTTTTACCTAGAACCAGTGAATCATGGATTGGTCCTGGATTCCCAAGAAAAATATCTATAAATTTGGCATTAGAGTCACATACAGCCTGCATTTAAATGGAATAAAAAAGCTTCCTGTTAAAATAACAAGCTGCATTTTCTTTTAGGACCTTTATTCCCATGTGGCAGCCATCGATGCTCCCCACAACCTTTTTAATTAAATCTCATTTTTTGATTGTTTCTATTTATTTTTGTATGTCTTACATTTTAGTTTATGAAGTATTTTTAAATGCTGGAAAATCGTGTTTGTTTTTTACTGGGTGAAAAATGAAAGTATTTAATAAATGAAAGTATTTTGTTTTAAACAAGTGATATGGTTTGACTCTGAATAAAAAATACTAAACTTCTAATTCACAAGTGTTTCATGTAGTTAGACTATACAACTCATAATCCAATGTTGAAAAAGAAAGTTAAACTCTTACCCAGCAGATTGTGTAACCTTGAGCACAATTAGTGACAAATGCTTAAGTTTAACTAAAAAAAAACTTTAAGTTTAACTCACAAGTTGTTCATGTCTAGCCAAGGCATCCAGAGGAAATCTTCTGAGACGTCTGCTTCTCCTCCTTGCTGTCCTCTGATGCTGCATATCTGCTTGTTTTCGGTTTGATCTCACGAAAAATGGTTGAATTATTGCCAGGAAGACGGATAGATTCATATTTAAAGCTATTTTCAGAAAGGTAGAAGAGAAAACTACTGAAAAAAATGCCTCCTCGCAACAGCCCGTAAATCGTTCAGCGGCAAAAAAATAAATATTGCCATGGACTAATGACTTGAGGGTTTATTTCTGAACAAATACATTAAATCAACACAAATGTGTTTGTTATTTTATTATTTATAAATCAGCCACGTTTTCCATGATCAGAACACAGCAGATTCATAAATAGTCTTTGTAAAAATGTTCATATTTATTATTATTATTATTACTTTGACTTTATTATTACTTTGACAAATAGGTGTTATTCTCCGCGTTAAATAGTAGTATTTCGCCTCCAGACCAGGTGGTGGCGGTAATGCGCCACTTTATTTCCGTGTCAAGCGTCATATGAAAACACCCGAAAGAGAAAAGTAGTGAGCATGGGTGTCCGAATTGCTTTGAAAATTCAGAGAACTATATAGTGCCGCACTATATAGGGTTTTAGTAGTTAGGGGTAAGGGTAGGAATTCGGACACAGCCTTGGTTTTTTTTCTGATCCATCTACCTGTAATTAAGCATCATCAGTAGCTGCGGTTCCATGTGCAAAATATCTTTGATCGGTTCAAAGATCAGATCAGAAAAAGCGTATTCGATTATAAGAAACGTTTATATACGCCACACTTTCAGTTGGAATATATCATTTGGAGATAAGCAAAACGACCGTAGAAGAAGAAATATTGAGTTCCGTTGTAAACAGACAAACCTGCAGCATAGAGTGAGATGATCTTCTAAACGTGAATTAATTATTGTTTTGATTATTATTAAGTGCTTGTTTGCTCATAATTTCTTTTAATCTGTGCTTTTCTTTACTTGGCAGAACGGAGCTGGAAGAAGGGTTAGGGCGGGGGTCTCAAAATGTGAAAAGATGGGGGAGAGAAATATATTTTTTGTTTTAATATGGTTTCTGTTAGAGGAAAAACAAGACACAAACATTCTTAACGTTTATTCCAATGCTATAAGAATGCGTAGAAAAAAATATTTAAACGCCCATCAGGTATGCAGCGTTAAAACGGGAGACAAGCTGTCAACAAGTTGAACTGTCAATCAACTGGCTGTGCTGGAGAACTGTCCATGTCCCAAACACCGCACGAGTCCGACCAGAAAGAGAAGCTGAAAGTGCAATCCCCTTTCCAGCATAACAAGACCCTTTACTTTAAACACAAACCAAATTGAACGTTGCACAGGAGTCATCAACCTCTCCCCCTTCCACACTTACGGTCCAACACAAAGAAACAAACATAACAGGAAGAATAAACTAAGGTGGAACAACAAAACTGCCATATGAAAAGAAACATGGGCAAACAAAAATGCTCATGCTGAGCCCTAATTAGATCAGGAGACCACTTCCCACAATCCCCTGCTGCTAACAGACCTAAAATGCACATGACCGCCACTACAATATTAAATTTCAACATTTCTGTCAACGAAGATTTGCGTCATAGCCTGCAACACACATTTCTACCAGCAGGGCTTTTTTTTAAAAACTTTTAGCGGACTGCTAGGCAGGTGTCTGATGTAAATGATCTACCGTCAGTTCCGTGCATTGCTTGATGAAGTCAAAAAGCGACTATTCTGATCTCCTGCTACACAACAAAGTCCGATGGCTGTCCAGGGGTGACGTTTTGCGTCACTTTGTCGTCTGTTTAGAACACGTGAAAACACTCCTGAAAAGCAAAGACCTGAACTACCCGCAACTGGAAGATACTGAGTGGCTGGAAAAGCTGCATTTTTTGGTGGATATGACTGACAGGCCACCTAAACAAGCTGAATGAAAGTCTGCAGGCGCCGCAAATGCTTGAAGCTGACTGTCTTTGCCAGAGATGTACAGCGAAGAAGAGAAGAGGATGCTGCAGTCTTTTACCCTTGCACTGACTTGCTTGGCATTTGCACAGTAATCAAACTTAACTGTATTAATTAGATTTAATATATTTTACCTTTTCAAAAGGCTGTGTTTTATTGCACTCTGTTTAGTTCCCAGAGAGGGGCACGTCACGCACGTTCCATTTTTTTTTGTTCGAATCCTCAAAATAAAAATGAAATCAAAAATCAGATTTCTTCATTACATTTCATTAATTTCATCAAAGAAATGAAACATAATTCATTGATATTGTAATGAAGTTAAACTTCACAACAGTGCAGTCACATGACGCGTCGTTCTCCGCAGAATGCACTGCAGGGCAAATAAACATTTAATCGTTAATGCTCATTATGTATTTGTAGCAACTTAGTCATTTTGATAGTAGGCTAATATAGATACATATTGCATGTGTTGCCTTCCATGTAAGGCTTAAATAGGGCTTTTAATATTTTGCGGCTCCAGACATATTTGTTTTTTTCGTCCAATTTGGCTCTTTCAACATTTTGGGTTGCCAACCCCTGGGTTAGGGTTAGGCTAATACGTCCCAACAACAACATTTAACCGTGGATGCAGTTAAAATCCATGCGGTCAATGCCGTAATTTGCATCTTGACTGAACGTAAATATGTGGGAATAACATCAGTATTTATTTTTTCTGGACACGACTGGAAACATGAATTCACGCGATTGTTCACACAGTTTTTAGCCGTGAGCTAAAAACTGTGTAAAAGGTGAGCTGTTAGCACACAAACCGTCCCTAAGCTCCTCTGCTTGGAGACACGGTTATAACAGGAGACACAGTTCTCTCCAGCAGCTCGCTCACACAGAGCAGCCGGAGACTGTAACAAAGCACCCTCCCCTGCCTGCACACACGAAGCTACGAGTCCGGCTGCTTTGCTCAGAGATGTGGTTTGCTTGCGGTGAACAGCTGGACGGTCCTGTTCACTCCACACTGTCTATGCATGACGCAAAGCCAGCGCAGTAGTGACCCACCATTGGAATAATAACTGTTTATGCACCACAATCGTATCAACAATCGGCATAACCCACCCATCTTGATTGGAAAGAAATTTTAACCTGATTGAGTCTGATCAGGGGCAGAGTATTCCTAATGACGTGTTTACATGACACATGTTTATTTTGATTACGCATTCATTCAGATTGCCTTTGCCAATGTAAAAGCAGGTTTTGTCACCTGTAAAATATATATAAAAAATATAAAATATAAATATACATATAAAATGGACCCTTCTATTCAGTTGCAGCTTGTTTGGTCTAATTTATTGTTGCTGTGACTGTGGGACTGTCGCTGAACTCTGGAAGATCACTGTAACCCCCCACCCCCACCCACCCCATGGACAATTTACTAAATCTCAAGTGTCAAATATCATAGGGCAATATCATAGTGCAATACTGTAATATACTCTCCCCTGTTCAATTTTGTAACATATTCTCCACTGTGCAATACTCAATAGTAATCATACTATATCATATTGATATTTACTTGTTCGTGTCTTCTCACTATAAATGGCTGGCCTGGGACCAGAGACCCTATTTCGTTTTATCACTGTGATAAAATGACAATAAAGATTCCGGTCAGAGTGGATTTCTGAAGTGCTATTGTGTTAGATTACTGTGAGATTTGTCTTCTTTTCCTTTTTTTTGTCCTGTGATTTTTGTTTGTCTTCTTTTCCTTTTTTTTGTCCTGAGATTTTTGTTGTCTTGTTTGTGGGAGTTGTTCTCAGGATTTGGATTTATGTGACTGCTCACATCCGGACAGACTATTTCGTGTGGAACTAGTTCTGTTTGGAGTTTGCCTCTTCCTCTTCCCCTGAGGAAGAACTTTTTCGTTCTACACTTGATTCATGCTGCAAGGATAGGCTCTGTCATTTTTTTCCCGCCATTTCTATTTTCTCTCACTAACTCTATCCTGTGTTTTAGATTTCCTCAATGTGGGGCTGACTGCAGTTATCACTTCCTCATTTGTTTGGACTGATTTGTGTTGTCCTCACTGGATAATTATAGGTTTTGGTTTAATCTCGGTTGATAAGATGTTTTTTTTTTCTTTAAAAAAAAAAAGTAATCCAAAATAGACACAAACTAAAGAAACAAGTACATTTTCCTCTTTGCTGTTTATCACCACCAGATCAGCTTCTGTTGTTCTGCAGAACTCTCTTGCTTCATCCCAGGACTTTTTCTCTTCAGAGAAGAAGTAACAAGAGAAACCAAAGCTGATCCATCCTGATGGACATCCTGGTTTCCCTGGAGAACATTCGACATGTAAAGCAATTGACAATTAGCACATTACTCAAAACAAGCAGATTTTATTTCTTTTCATCTACAGAACCTTCATTTGTGCAAAAGTCATTTTCTGTTCCTCCAACTTAGTGTCAAGAAATGGTTCTAATACCTATCAAATATTTTTATTTGAAGCAGTTGCAAGAACATTAGAACCTGGCTTGTTATGTGCACTAATAATAATGAGGAAGAGTTTTTCAACTTTCCCAAAGTTACACATCAATATGTGTTAATGCCATACAATGTGGCAAATACGAAAAAATCTCTTTTCTTTACAGTCACAGTCCCATTCACCCACACAAACACACATTCACACACTGATGATGGCTCCACTACCGAACACTGACACCAACCTCAACCACTAAGAGCAATGTGGGGTTTGGTGTCTTCCCCAAGAACACTAGTTCCTCCTGATTGGTGTCAAAAATGGTTTCAGCACATCTCAGATATATTCTTATGCAGCAGCAGCAACAATGTGAGAATCTGGCTTGTTCTGTGCTCTAACACCAACAATAAGAAAGTGTTTGTCTCCAATTTGTTTCGGACAAAAGAAAATTACTATTACTATTTTAATTTGGATTACTTTTGTTGCATTATTTCTGTAATTTTATTGTTTTCGCAAAAGCATTATTATTAAACTGAAAGTTTAGTGTAATTATCCCAGAACGTTATTAATGTTTCATGGAAGAATTATGATTGCAAACAAAATTGTTGATCATATTGTGTACTGTACATCTGCATCTTCACAAATGTACATATTTAAAGGATTTTCAGACTTACTCTGTTTACAGTCCATCAGCTTCTTGGTTGTTTCAATGAGGCTGGAATTCATCCCCTCAATAACAGCATTCAGATGCTCAGTCAGATTGTCTTTGTTGTCAGAGATTTCAGACAAATGTCTTACTGTGTCACCATCTGAAATGAAATCAGGGAAAAGAACAAACTATCAGTGACTTAAGCAGAATGGATGGTGGAACAAGTGCAGTTAGCTAACAGACTACAAGAGCAAAGGTTCACAGAAAATATTAACATTATTACCCAGCATGCAGACATAGACGGTAAAAAATGGGAGCATAAAGACAGATCTTCATGGAAAAAAATGAACCACAAATCAAGTTAAATAATTCTTTTCTGAACTGATATTTTTTTAATCATTAGAGACTGATTTGTTACACGAGTTCTGAACCAAATTTGTTTGTCCATAGTATCAGTTTATAAATATTTCTTAAGGTCCTGCTTCAATAAAGGCTAAAAGGTCAAATATAACACAGATATTCTGACTTGTGGATGTAGCTTGTTCAACCAGCTGAAGACTTTTTAGAGAAGTTTCTAAACTGCCTGATAGTAAGAATAAACAACAACTAACACTGCTGGATGAGGAAGACTTATTTACACGATCAGATAAAAATGTCTTAGAACAGCTTTGAGCAGTTCCTGTTAAAGACGCTTTTCAATCTACAGCAAAATGTTTTGATCGAGTGGGTCTAATGAAGCACCGAGGCCTAAAGAACATTTACTAGTGATGGGACGAGCGACACTGGTGCATCAGCACTGTGCCGAGAGCTCAAGAGGGAAACCTCGTATCGGTGCGTGTATTGCTTTAAGAAAGAATCACATGAACGATACAGGAACTGTATCGTTTGGATGTGCCGCGCCAAAGTGTGTTTATCAGGAAACAAACTGTATCAACATGTCGTGGGTTTGTCGGATGGAGTTTTGCTTGATCATGGATCGTCCTAGGAAGTTTTCCCCGGTGTGGAATAATTTTGATCTCGTGACGCCAAACAAGGTAAATCTTTTTCTCCTTTATATACTATTTTTTAAGGTGGCGCATTGCACTCACTTTATCAGTTTATCAAGTGAATGACCTGTGATACATATGATAGTCAGTTAAAGAGCCTTACAGTTGCTTTATTCAGGTTATCATGTAATTATGAGATCCTGATCTCGTAATCATGAGATAGGGTGTCTATTTTTTTAATGCAATGTTCTGGTAAGAGGTTTGAATTGTTTTCAGATAAATTAACTTTTTATGTTATTGTAGGTGAAATGTCGGCTCTGCTCCACAGAGCTATCTTATATCAATAAGATCACTTCATCAATGCTGAGGCATTATAGAGCTTGGCATGGCAATGAAGAATTGGCAGCTACTCGTGACAGTACCCCAGGTATGTTGAAATTCTCTCTAAAAATTGTGCTGAAAAAAACATGCATGCAAACAGACAGGCTCCAGGCCTGGTATCGAACCTCCAACCCTCTTGCTGTGATGCAACAGTGCTAACCACTACGCCACCATGTCGTCTTATGTCTATTTGATATTGTTTGTAAAAATTACAGTCCTTTTATTAAGCTTTTGACAAAATATTTCCTTTTGGCTTGCAGTTCCTAACAAGCAAGCAGTGGATGAGGCAGTGGTCAATATGATCATCAAAGACTGTCAGCCACTCAGCTTTGTTGAAAATGAGGGATTCAGGGAGCTCCTGTATCACCTGTTTATTATTATGTGATAATGAAGTAATGATTAACTATTTTTTTAGGAAACAATCTCTGGAAAACGTTAGATATGGAGGTTGCAGAGACCTAGAAGACGAGGAACGTAACAGCTGATTCCATTATTGAAGTCCAACGCTACCTGGCAGAAACAAACACACCCAGAAACCAAGATCCTTTGCAATATTGGAAATTGATCCAGGAAATATACCCATATCTTCATCAACTTGCACTTAAAACTCTCTGCTCACCATCATCGTCTGTACCATGCAAAAGAGTATTTTCCAAGGCTGGGGAGCTGGTGTGTAAGAGGAGCAAAGAGACTCCAAAAACTTTTGTTCCTCAATAAAAATTCATGAACTAATCACTTTTTTGTCTTTTATTTCATATGATTTAACAGTTAAGTTGACAAATGTGCACATACTGGAGGAGCCACAGCACTGCTGTGTACAAGAAGACCTGCAGCAGACTCTACTTCCTAAGGAAGCTGAGGTCTTTCAATGTGTGCAGCAAGATGCTGGGGATCTTCTAGCAGTCTGTGGTAGCCAGCACCTTGTTCTCCTCTGTAGTCTGCTGGGGAAGCAGCATTGCAGTCAGTGACACCAACAGACTGAACAAGCTCATCAGGAAGGCGGGTTCTGTCATTGGCTGCAAACAGGACACATTTGAAACAGTGATAGAGAGGAGGTCACTGAACAGACTCCTTTCAATCATGGACAACCCAGAGCATCCTCTCCACCCTGTTCTGGACAATTAGCGGAGATCCTTCTCTAGAAGGCTCAGACAGCTCCGCTCCAAAACTGTCTGATACCAGAAATCCTTCCTGCCCAATACTATAACCCTGTTCAATAACTCACAATGCAGAAGATAACCTTTGCACACTTTTTTCTCTTTTTCTTTATTTTGCACATTTCTTTTGCACATGTCTTTACCTGCACTGTTTTGTAAATAGCTCTTTAAATTATACCACATTTTCCTTGTTCTTGTTTTTTATTTATATTATACTTAGTCTTTTTTTCCTTGTCAGTTGTTATGGAAACGAACAAATTTCCCACGTGTGGGATCAATAAAGTATTTCTGATTCTGAGAAAAAGTTAAAGAAATTGTAACTCGGAATTTTTACTCTAATTTGCTATATTTTACATACCATCTCAGTTTTAGCATTTACACAAACAAGGAATTTCTTTACCTGCAATGATTTTATAACTACTGCAGGGGTCACTATTGGGTGACCAACACAGTATCAATACAGTGCCGACACAGTTTGTTAAGTGTGTCAATACACTCCTTGAGGTATCATCGTCCCATCACTAACATTTACAAATGTTATCCAACGTTGTCTGCACTTGTCATGTGATGGGGGCTCGAGAGCCGGTAGGACCCAAATGCAGAGGCGGAGGCACACGGTTCAAGGGCAAGGGGGTTTAATGCAAATCAAACAAAAGGCGCTGCAGAGCAGGAATCAAAACAAAACAAAGCTTACTGTGGCGTGGCGAGAAACATGGAACATGGCATGAAGGGACGAGTACACATGAAGAGGTTACAGACGTTAATGGACCAGCACAAGAGGAAGGGAGAGACGAGACTTAAATACAGGCAGGGCAGACAAGACACAGGTGAACATGATCAGGACAGATAGGGACCAGGAAGTAAAACTCAGGAACATGACAACACAGAACACCTTTCAAAATAAAACAGGAAACAGAACCAAACATGACAGAACAAGAAATAAAGCAAAAACCAAGACAAAAGAAACCCAAACCATGACAGCACTGATGTAAAATGATGAATTTATAAACTTCAGTAAACCAATTCCACTATCCACAGTCTGAAAGACTTTTGTTTGGTTCTTACTAAATGGCCCTTTAACTACCCAGAATGTATTGCATATAGTTATATACAGTAATATTGTAATTTGTTTGACAAATATTGCATGTAGCAATGTTTTAGCCCTGGATGATGTTACTGCAGCTTTTTGTTGAATATGTTTCTGTAGAACTATCAGTGACTTAAGCAGAATGGATGGTGAAAAAGTGCAGTTAGCTAACAGACTATAAGAGCAAAGGTGCACAGAAACTATTAAACATTATAACCCAACATGCAGACATATAGACTGTAAAACATGAGTGCATAAAGACAGATCTTCATGGAGAAAAAGAACCACAAATCAAGTTTAACTTTTCTATTGTTAACTGATAAATCATTAGTGAGACTGACTTGTTAGCCATAGTGGAGTTTGGAGTGTGACTGTTTGAGGTTGTGGACAAGTGTCTTTTATATAGATAACTAGTTCAAACTGGTACCTTTAATACAGGTAATGAGTGGAGGACAGAGGATCCTCTTACAGAAGAACTTACAGGTCTGTGAAACCAGAAATCTTGCTTGTTTGTAAATGACCAAATACCATTTTTTACTGTAAGAGTGGACAGGGTAGGCTTCGGCATCGTCATGACCCCAAAAGGGATAAAACAGCTTTAGAAGATGAATAAATGATTTAATTGAAAAGAAAATCAGCTAATTTTATTTAACTGAGCTATAACTCTTATAGTCCTTGACAACACATCCCTTTGCTATTTCACTTCAATAAATGGTAGAAAAAAATGAAGACCTATTCAAGACCTTAACTGACTTTAGGGAAAATCTTATTTATAATTCGCCTAAAACAACCGAATTTGGATTCTTTGACCTTGTTGCACAACTGTCCAGTTTGACTTCTTCATCAAAATTACACGTATAAATCCCACCTCTTGCTGTTATTTCCTTTTTTTTTGCAATTTTAATTTAAACTGTAAAATTTATTTAAAAATATTACAAATGTTTTTTTTTTTTTTTTTACTTGTCCTGTGCAACAGCTGGGCAGGCAGATGAGAACTGAGGTTCTCTTGTGTTGGACATATTTTACTTTAACAACAGGGGTTATTAATCTTCAGACAAACCAAAGCTATGTCTGAATAAGCCCCTTTGGTAATTGAGGCCAAACTATTCATTTCAATCATGTTTGAAAATCTTTGGTGTTGGACTGGACAGAAAAGGAAAGAAGGGAAGAAGATAGAGGGATGTTAGAGAGAGGGGGGTAGGAGGGTGATAATAGGAGGGGGGGTAAGACCTTGAAGCAGCATAAAGCAACAAGTTTACTAGTTGTTTATCATCACGGTACAGTTCGATGTAGTACAAAAAAGGCGGGGCCTGTCCACACACACTCTAATGTCACCAACACACCTGCTGGCTGCAAAAAAGTGTCCACATGTCAACATGTACACAAAACAGATAGTGTTCACACACGCATACTTATGCCTTTAAACCAACTAGTGTGAAATCTTTCATTCATTTAATCATGCAAACTATTAGTGCAAAGGTGAGCTAACACCTGTGCTCAGGTGAGTGTTTATGTTCTTCTAAAATGGACGGTGGAATTTGAAAAGAAGGAAGTAGAGTGCCCAGCCATCCCCACACCAAGACCCCCGCCGCAGCGGCAGCCGGAACCCCCCAACCCCACATGGCAGCAGGCAGGGAACAACCGCCCCCCGGGCGACCAAATCCGCCACCCAGGCCAGGGCCAGCAGGACCGCTGCGAGGCCCCCAGAGCCAGAGAGCAGGGAGGCACGGGAGGAAAGAAAGCGCCGCCCCAGCCCAACCAGGAGAGCAACCCCCCCCCGCCGCGCCGGGAGAGCCCAACGCAGGGCCCCACTGGAGAAGGGCGCCCACAGCCCCAGACGAGCACCCCATTACCACCCAGGAGTTCTGGGCATCCCCCCGCCCCAACCCCAGGTACGAGCCAGGACCCCCCAAGGGAGACCTGCTCTGCACTCCAGGCAGCCACCCACCCAGCCCACGGTTGGTCCAGGGAGAAGCAAGGCAGGGGCCCGCCGCCCCCGCCCAGGAGGGGAGCACCCCGGGGAAAAAGGGGGCCCAACCAGGCTCAGCCACAACAAGTCCCAGAATCAGAACCCAGAACCCACCCCCCAGCGACACGAACACCCCCGGCTCAGGTGTAATGTGAACCCCCTCCCCGCGCGGAGAGAGCACTGCTGGGCCCAGGAAACCGGCACCCAGGGGACACGGCCGCCGTTGCCAAGGGCCCCGTACCCCCCACCAGTGAAGGGGTAGGGGACAGATGGTCCTAGGTCCCACCTTCTTTGCAAAATGTGTGTGCGTGTATGTGTGTTTGTGAAGGCATGTGTGTGCATGTGTGTCTGTGTTTGTGTTAGTATGTATATTTTGAGGGGGGAGGGGTGTGTGTACTAAGTGGAGTGCAGTTAAAATTGGTGGGTAAGGCACTGAGGGGACATCTCCTGATTACTCACAGTGATGTCCCCTCACCCTCCCCACCAAGGGGCCCAAATGTCCAAGGTGCGGTTAAAATTGGAGGGTAGGATGCTAGGAGGACATCTGCTGCTCGCTGGCAGTGATGTCAAAGCACCCGCCCTAACAAGGGCCATACATGTCCGAGGTGCAAATAAAACCGAAAGAGGGGGGGCCCACTCCATACGGCAACCATGGGAGGGGGACCACTGCCAAATAACGCCCCCCCAAGGCGCATCACAGGCTAGACCCCTCACCCCCTCACCCTAATCTGAGGTTATATGAGGAAGGGGGTAATTTGGGGACAGCTGGTAGACCGGTGGTCAAACAGCTGTCCCCAAGCCCCCCCCCAGCCCAGGGGCCCCATCCCCGGAGGCGCCGACACCCCAGGCCCAGCACCCCCCACCCCACACAGAGAGAAAGGATCCAGAAAGCGCCAGCCCCCCGGAGCAAGTCCAGGCCCCCACCCCAAACGCCGGCCCTAGAAGAGCTCTGGTCTATTACATTTTTTTTTCACTTGTTCTGTCCAACAGCTGAGCAAACAGATTAGAGCTGAAGGCTTTTTGTGTTGGACAGGTTTTACTATCACAAAAAGAGGTTATATAGCTTCGAGAAACTAGGGTGTAGATTTGTATAAACCCCTTCTTGTCGTTTTTTTTATTTTTATTTATTTGTTACATTTCGTGTGTGTGGGGAGGGAGAGGGGGTGGAAGAGAGTAAAAGGAAGACATGTGAAAAGGTGGGGGATACAAGCACTAATTTGAATAAGTTATTATTTTAGGCTGTAACAATTATACCAGATCTGCTGGAAAGACAAATATTACATCAAAGGTGAAAATCTGACACTAAGATGAGCGAAAAATATCTGTCCATCAGTACACTGTGGGTGAGGAGGAGGGATGAAGCAGACAGGGAGCAGTGTGGCAGTGTGCACGTGGGGGTGGAGATACATGCATGCTGCCGACGTGAACCGTGGGTTCATAATGGGAACCAGATCCTACCCAGCCAGACCAGCCAGACCAGGAGAGGGGAGGAGAGCCCCCCAGGCCAGGAGCCCCCCCAGCATTCGGACCCAGGCAGCCCGGGAGGGGGGGAGGAGGGGACCGCCCACCCAACCAGCCAGGCACAGAGAGGACCCCCCCTACAGGGGCCCCCCCAATGCCCAAAGGCATGAGCGGACCCAGTGTCCGGCCCCCAGGCCACAGGGCAGGAGCGCTTAGCCGTACCAGGCGGCAGCCATGGGGGCCACCGGGCGCCGGACACCAAGACAAGGGCCAAGGACGAAGCCATGGCCCCCAGAACCCATGAGTCGTCCACCACCCGACCGGCGCCCCGTCTCCGCAAGCCAGCCCAGGCACGCGACCCGAGCAACCCAGGGATCGCCACGCACCCATAGCCACCCCCCATAACCCTACAACCCTACACACTACAACCCCCCCCCCCCCGCCATAATATCTGAGCCCCCCCTCCCCAACCCTCTCAGTGCCCTCCCCTCTCTGTGATGGGGAGGGAAAGCCCCAGAGGGTCCCAGCGAGCCAGCCCCCAGGTCTGTCCCACCCATGCACTCACGCACACATACTCATAATCATCTGGTTACCCTCCCCACCCCCCGCCGCCACGCAGTAACACCCCCCCCCCCAGCCGGCCGACCCCCAGCGCCGTATGCCCGACCATTCCCACCGCCGACAGGATACCCATAAGCCCGACCGCCCTGAGAGGACGAGGCGGGTGAAGACCGGCCGCCCCCCCCCGGACCCCACCCATGTATGGAGGTGTGGGAGTGCTGTGTGTGCAGACCTGCTGTACTAACTGTTAGATCTAAGTGTTGAACCTTTCCTGCGCGATGACTTCTCTTTTCCGACCGTAGTCAGAAACACACGTGAGATTTCCTCGGGGTTCTCTTTTCCGTTTTGAACCCTCAGCTTCCAGAGTGGGTTAAGAAAGACACCTTAGAGACACCTTATTTTTAATTTACGGTTCTCCGACACTCCCCCGCTCCGCGCTCACACCCCCCCTCTTTCCTTACACACACACACACACACACACACACACACACACACACGCACGCGCGCTCACACACACACACGGTCCCCATTATACACGCCCCCCAAAGAAATAAACGGCTTCTAGCCTGTTCCATAGCAACGATGTCCCGCTTCATGCGTCCGGACGGGACATAACAGCGGTTTCCAACTACGGTCTGAAGCCTGAGGCTGAAATGTAACATGCTAACAGCAAAATCAGCGCACAAAAAGCACCTTAATAAGTCATGTGATCTCAGTTGTTGGTTTCCTGAATTGACGTCACTGAGGTACGACTCGCTTTTTCAGGAGAATGTCTTTGTCTGTCAATCAGTGAATGTGGGCGGGATCTAAACGCTCATTGGATCATCCATGGAAATCGACTCATATTCCTCAATACCCGCTTTGCGGTGTGCCAGTCAGATAGAGATGGCACATTTCAGCGATATCCGCACAGATTAGCTGACATTTGTTACAAATATGCAAACATGGACGACTCTGTTTTTGTAGTTTGAGGGTTTGTGTGGACCAAAGGAGTTCCGGGCGTCCACGTCTCGAAGTCCCCCGTGAAACACTCCTGACTCTTGCGCCATTCACTCAGCTCTCCTTTGCTCTGCAGCTAACAGCTCTGCTGTCTGAGCTCACAGATCCAGTCTGATGTCATCGTGCCTTAGACTGTGTCGGCTCGCAGGAGGCGAGCTGGCGGACCGACAGAGAGTCGGACCAGACAGCAGTGGATAGGGGAACAAGCCTGCTCGGGCCTCCTGAACCTTATGATATTTTTTCTATTTTCATTGAGACAATGATTATAATCAGGTCCTCTGGTTTTATTGTTCCCTTTCGGAGAAAATGTTGAACCTTTCCTGCGATGACGTTTCTCTTTCTGGTTGTGAAACGCAGCGGAGATCCAGGGTTTGATTTGATCACTTCCCCGTTCAGACCTCTCAGAGCGGGTTATTAAAAGATTCAGTCTCTATACTTTGGATATACCTTTTTATTAATACTTTTCCGGTGAACTGAATAACAGACCCTTTACTTGCGGTCACTCACACACTTTTGCGCTGGGCGCTCTGATTTACACGTAATTTAAGACATAGTTTGACTGCAGGACCTGAAGCAGAGACACTCTGGGATGATCTCATGGACTCAAAAATGGAAACATTATTATCATGTGGAACTATTCAAAATAAATAAACCTGATCTCTTAACACTCTCCGTGTGCATTGTGCATCCATGCATTTTAAGTGAGATAAACACAGCCACAGCTCCAAGTGGCTATCTGGCCAATTTCTGGTAACACTGTGGATGTGTTGAGGTGCATACTCCCCCTAGTGTTGAGGAATGGGCATCACGCCGTCACGTTCGCTGAAACATCTTCGACCGATGTAGTCAGGGTGCTGCTGCTCATGTCTGAGTAAAGGAATACCCAATCACAAAAGTGTCTCCGCCTTGTCTGGTTTGATTGACAGACAGACATTCTCCTGAAATAGCTCTTCATGAAATAAATACGCCATTATGAAAAACAGCAACATGAAATAAAAACAAATCTACTTAATATTATATAAAAATTGATTTTTAAATCCAAGGTTCTGAAAAAAGACATAGAATTATAATAATATTCCACATGAATAAATGAATATTTTAAAATGCTGTTTTAAAATAGTGAACAGGTTTTTAAAGCAAAATGAAATATATTGAATAATATAATGGCTAATTTAAAATCTGTGTGCATGTTTGTCACCATTTCATGATCTTTTTATATATTTATAAGAGATTTATTGGTTGATTGTGTATTTGAATGAGGTCATATTTATTTATTGAATATTTGCATGAGGTCATCTTTATTTATTGAATATTTGCATGAGGTCATATTTATTTATTGAATTAAATATTTATTTATTTAATTATGAACAGTATAGGACTCCATAATAAAGACCTGTAGTGTAAATGCAGCCTTACAGTCACCAATTCAGCTATGAAGCATGTTTTAGGGCCGTTAAAGGAAGCTGGAGAACCAGGAGAGAACCCACACATACACTTGGAGATCATGCAAACTCCACACAGAGAGGACCAGCTGGAGCTAAACCATTTGAAATGAAAGTGCAAACCACTACATTATAATGCAGTCTTACACGCCATTTAATAAATGTAAAAAAACACATTTTCGACTTAAATGTAAAAGAAAAAAATAAACTCATTGTCACATTTGCTCTATTGTGAGTTAAGTACTCACAGAGGAGGCAGACAATGACGAGTCCAGCCAGAAGAAGAACACTCAGCATCACCATGAAAGTAATAACACCAAGATAGCATCTCCTGTTGGACTTGATGGAAGCTATAGGGGGGAAATTATTACTGAAACCACGATAGACAAACATAAAGTAATTTCATTTTGTTTTATCAGTGAGTTCACTCTTACCTGGTGGATTTGATACAGACAATTTGCAGACAGGATCCTCAGGTTCAAAATTTTCATAAATGGCTTCCATTATAAAGATGTAAAGTCTAAGAACGTGTGAAGTGTGTAACAGACTGACTTGTATACTGAACAGCTTTTCCTGTCTAAGGTTATTATTGAAGTGATAGGAAGTAAATGTCATGTGACAGTAGTTGCATTGCGACAGAAAGCTTGGGTATGGTGAATGTGTGAAAGTGGGGTGAATAAAACAGAATTTTATACTAAGTTCAGCTTTGACTTTTTTTCCTTTCTAACTTCTAAGTGTTAAGCAGCTAAGCAAACAAATAAGAGCTGATGACCAGATTGGACTGTTACAATAGGAGGTTATGGATCTTCAGAAACACAAAGACCAACACATTCTAGCCCGATGGTCCGATGTTCATAATTGTGTGTCATTTAAATATTTTTTATAATTCCCACTTCTTTTACTGATTTTGTCTACTTCATGGACAATTTGGACTTAGAAGTTTCTGATTTGATCAACCTTGTCACTCATTCATTCACCTGGTTCTGCTGCTGTAGTTCATCTGCCTGGATGTTGGACGTGTTGTGAGTTCAGAGATGCTGTTGATAAATGGTAAATTGCATTTATTTGTGTAGCGCTTTTCTACCTTCTCCTAAGACCCAAAGTGCTTTACAGTCACAGTCCCACTCACACACATACCTCAGTTGTAACCAGTTGTTATTTGAGTTCCTCTTACCTTTCTATCAGCTGGCCAACAGGGCTCAAACACTATACAAAATAAAACAACTCAACGGCATTAGCCGAAGCAGAACAAAATTATTATTTTTTTAACTTGTCCTGTCTAACAGCTGGGCAAACAGATGAGAGCTGAAGGCCTCTTGTGTTGGACATATTTTATTTTAACAACAGAGGTTATAAATCTTCTGAAAAACCCAGAGGTACGTCTGAATAAACCCCTTTTGTAATCGAGGCCAAACTTTATGCACCGAAAAGGATAGGAGGGAGGAAGAAAGAGGGATTTTAGAGAGGGGGGATAGGAGGGTGATTATGGGGGGGGGGGGGGGGGGGGAGAGAAAGAAAATGGTAGGTAGGGTGCTAAGAGGACATCTGCTGCTTGCTGGCAGTGATTTCCAAGCAACCCCCCCCCACCACCACCACCAAGGGCCCTACATGTCTAAGGTTCAAATAAAACCGAAAAAGGGGGGGCCCATTCCATACGGCAACCATGGGAGGGGGACCACTGCCAAGTAGTTCCTCCCCCCAAGGTGCATTGCAGGCTAAACCCCCCAACCCCTCACCCTAATATTAGATTATATGAGGAAGGGGGTAAGTTGGACACAGCTAGTAAACTGTCCCCGGGTGGTCAAACAGCCGTCCCCCAGCCCCCCCAGCATAGGGCCCAGGTCCCCCTCAGCCTAGCGGCCCCATCCCCCGAAGCGCAGACCCCCCAGGCCCCACAATGCTCTCCCCAAACAGAGAGAGAGGAGCCAGAAAGTGCAAGTCCAGGCCCCGCCCCCAGGCAATGCCCCTGGGAGAGCTCTGGTCAGGCCTTGACGGAACAGAGAAAGCCAACCAGCCGGGGCGACCGCCGATTGCTTCAGCGGACACCCCAACCAGTTAAACCTCAAGGTCCCATACCAATAGTGGACCCTTCTCCTCCCCCAGGCACCCCCCCCCCCCACAGGACAGGGCCAACAAGCCCCCCCCCAAACCCCGTAGCCCTGGTGGATGTCACCCAGAGCGACCGCGGGCCCCAAGCCAGACCACCTCTCAACCTCCCCACACACCCCCACACACACCCGAGCCTGGAAGACGGCGCAGCACCCCAGCCTGCCCCACCCAGGCACCAGACCCGATCCGACCCCCACTTCTAACCACGGCAGACAGACAAGCAGCAGCGACGACCAGGCCCCCCACCCCATATATCAGGGAGTTAGCTAAGGGAGACCAGAGAGACTGAAGTCTTTCAAAGTTACTTGAACTTTGGGCTGACATTTTTTCCAAGCTGATATGATCAAACAGCAGATTTCTGTATTGACTTACATTAATATTTTTCTTGTTTTTCCAATTTATTAAAATGTTTTTTTAGCAATACAAAGAGTTCCTGGAAAGGTGTGCAGAACCAGCGTGCATGCATGTAACTGTCAGGTAGATTACTATCACAGTTCTCACAAATGTCTGAGTTACTGAGACCCATCTTGAACATCCCCAGTGTAGTAAATTCTGAATTGGTTTTGAATTGGATTAACCACAAGTTGGGACTTTTTGTCAAATTAAAGGTGTTTAGACACTGACTAGCAGCTTTCATCTGTGCTGATGCTCAAATCTGCATCCCATTTTATTATCAGAAGTAAAAAAGATATATTATCTAGGTTGGATATTTTGGAGAGAGTTTTATTCATTGAAAAATTAATGAGAAGGAACTACTTCTGGTGGCTTTAAATCGTTGTCTTTGTATTTAAACTTTTCTGTAGTAATAAATTTAAGTTGCTGTTATTCCAAGATATTATTTATTTCATGTTTGTCTTGAAGTTCCTGGGGTGTTATGAATCTTTTATCAATAATTATGTGCTCTAGTAGTGTTACACCCCCTGCTTGCCAAGCTGGGAAGTGTATAATTTGTTTGTTTATAAGGATGTCTGGGTTGTTCCTGATGGGTGTCATTTTGCAAGGTTGAATCGATGAGTTTGATATTTTGAGAAATTCCCACCAGGCTGTTGAAGTAGCGTCTATATTAATACTTTGGAAACAGTCCTGTTTTTTAACTGTTTGGCTAATAAATGGTAGATCTGACAGGTTGATCTTTCCATGTAGCACCTGTTCCAAGTTTAACCATAAATTGGTTTCTAGATTATTTTTGAACCGTTTTAAGATGTATTGTAATCTTTTTTTTTAAAGAAAGTACTTGTGGAAGTTAGGTAATTCTAAGCCTCCACAGCTTTTTGCAGATTTTAACGTTTTTAGATTAATTCTTGCAGGTTATTGTTCCATAAAAACCTTTATATAGATAGCTTTTGGTAAGATTTTCATTTTAACTGTGGCTACCTTGCCCATAAGGGACAGAGACAGGCTGACCCAGCGGGTTAGATCGTCCTGTATGCCTTTTAATAATGGGGTGTGGTTTAGCTGCACCAGTTCTGATTTTTTTGGGGGAAAAAAATTCCTAGATATTTGATATTACCTGATTTAATTGGTATCAAGAATCTTTGCTCCACATTACTGTTCAGTGATAATGAATCAGATTTATTCCAATTAATTGAGTAGCTTGATATGGAGGAGAATTCATTAATAATTGTTGCTGTTTCATTTACAGAATGTGAATCATTTAAAAACAGTAATATGTCATCTGCATAGATACTAATTTTATGGTGGCTGTGTTTGGTTTTAATTACTTTACTACTCTCATTCTGTCGTATTGCTGCCGCTAAAGGCTCAATAAATATAGCAAAAAGAGAGGGAGAGAGTGGGGAACCCTTTCTGGTTCCTCTTCCAAGAAAAAACCTGTTGGAAGTCTGTCTATTAGTTCTGACTGATGTATTGGGGTTGTCATATAATGTTTTAATCCAATTGATGAATGATTCTCCAAAACCAAACTTATGGATGGCAGCAATAAGGAACTTCCAGTTTACTCTGTCAAAAGCTTTTTCAGCATCCAGCGATAGTATGGTCATTTCCTGGTATTTAATGCTGGTAAAGTCCATTATGTTAACGAATCTACGGACATTGTCATCCGAGTGTCTGCCTTTGATGAATCCCGTTTGATCAAGGTGAATTATGTGAGGAGTGATTTTTTCTATTCTCTGTGCTAGTGCTTTGCAGATATTTTTTACATCTACATTGATTAAAGAAAAGGGGCGATAGCTTGAAGGACTCGTGGGATCTTTGTCTGGTTTTAGGAGGAGAATTATGTTGGCTAACTCATGTTAGGTGGCATTGATTGGCTTTCCTTGATAAATGTTACCATTTCAAAAAATGTTGGGGCCAGCTGTTCCCAAAATTCTTTATAAAACAGCAGGAAAGCATTCAGGCTCTGGTGCTTTACCATTTGGCATAAGTAACAGAGCTTTATGAAGTTCAGACAACGAAAACGGTGAGTCTAAGTTTGTTATTTGATCCTCATTTAACCTGGGTAGGTTTATTTTATCAGGAAATGAGTTGATGCTTTGCTCTGATGGATTAATCTGTGATGTGTATATGTTTTTATAAAAGTCTTTAAACGCAATATTGATTTTGATCGGATCATGGGTGACATTCCCTGTTTGGTCCATAATAGAAGTGATTTTGGATTTTTCTTTATTAATTTTAAGCTGATTAGCAAGAAATTTGCCAGATTTGTTTGAGTTTTCAAATCTTTCAAGTCGTGGCCTTTGTATTTGGAATTGTGTTTGTTTATTGATAATGTCATTTAACTGACGCTTTAGTGTTTTCAGATCTCCCAGAATGTGTTCCTGTGCAGAAGCAGCAGAAGCAGTCTCCGGGGTTTTGATTTTATTTTCTAGTTCTATTAAATCTGCTTTCTCTTTGTGTTTTTTATACGTTGAGTAAGAAATGATTTTCCCTCTCATCACTGCTTTTGCTGTTTCCCAAAGAAGACATGGTGAGATATCCGGAGAATTGTTGCACGCCTGTGTGTGCATGCGCCCGTTCAAAAGACTGTTTTCAAGAGATCGGGGTGTGGATTATTGATGATCCGGTTTTCTATTCACTGAAATGAGTTTAGCGGGTTTCTTCTGGGCAGCGCGGATCTGAAAGCCATCAGCACAGCCAGGGTGTTAGCTCTGGGTTTTGGAACAGCCACGTACAGTTTGTCAACGGCCACAACCGCTCTAGAACCGGCAGTAAGATGCTTCCTCCTCAGCGGGAACAGGATCTTTCTTCTACGGAGGATTTCTGCCGTGAACTGGTCCTTCACGCTGAAGTGCGTTCATTTCAGCTCCCGGCCTTGGACTTTCACCAGCTCCTTTTGTTTAAAATGTTCAAATTTAGCAAAAATTGGACGCGGGCGATGGTTGTCGGACCTTGTTCCTCCGAAGTGGTGAACCCTGTGGAAGGAGATCTTCTGCACCTCCTCTTTGGGGAGCTTCAGGTGGGCCTCCATGAAGGTCTTCACCGTGGCCTCTGGGTCTTTTCCTGCCTCTTCTGAAATCCCTGAGATCACCAGGTTGTCCCTCATGCTCCTCGGCTGAAGATCCAGCAGGGTTTCCTTGATGGATCGGTTCTCCTCAGATAGACGAGCAATGTCACTGCTAAGGATCTTAACGTTCTCTATGAGGGCTTGGTTCTCCGCTGCGAGCTCCAGCACCTACTGCTGGCTGAACTCCTGAGACTCCATCAGGCTTTGGAACTCTCTATGGATGATCTCCAGCAGATCAAAGCGGCAATCAAGGCTGGAGAGCTTTTTATCAATCGAGTCTAGGATGACGCTCACGCTGCTGCCTGGAGAGGAGGCAGCCCCGGGAGAGTCTTCAGGTCGTCCACGCTTGGAGGATTGGGTGGTGGTGTTAGGTTTCTCCATGACGCAGGTATTGTAACACTCGTCAATGAATTTCTTCAGGTCCTCCAGGCTGACAAAAGCTTAATAGTCTTAACAGGTTATGTTAATTTGCTGGAATTGTTTTAATATGGCGGAATAATGAAACAAGATAGAAAATGTTTGCTCAAATGCTTACGCCATGCCAAGTTGACTCACCACACTCGTCTCGTTGGGTGTCGCGATGCTACATTCAGATCAGTCTGTTTGTAGCTGCCATTGTTGCCACTATGTCACATGATCGGGAGGGAATTTTGATTTACTGTCCCTGTTGACTGGCAGGCTTGGTCTTTTGTGGTGGTTAGTGTATGGAGAGAGTGGTCCTGGTATTTTTGTTGATCGCATCACTGCCTGAGGCAAGTTGTAAATCAAATCAAATCGACCTATACCATTTTAAAATCATTTCAAAATAAAATTAATTAATCATTATCGATATTGGAAAATGCCATTTGGATTGAGACATGGTAGTTTTTTTTCTATAACCTAAAAGCAACCAAGTGTATCACATGCAGTAAAAACTGATCACTCCATCATTCCAGTCCATTGTGAGGAAACCCTTTGAATTTAGCAAATACATGTGACCATGGTGTGCTAGAATGTTCTAATAATGTTTCCTTTGGATTATTTAGATGTGTAAAAGACAACAGTGGGTTGAACTTTATGAAACTAAAATGTGAATGGATTAGACATTTATTCATGTTTGTCTGTACACTAATTTAATTTACACTTAATTATTTTGCAAGAAATAAAAGAATCAGTAAAACATCCCCTGCACTGTTCAGATATAATAAATCTCTTTTAAATTTGGAACCACATCTTCACTTGGTTTGAGCCCCTGTTTTATTGATGTGTACCTTAACCGCTTGTGTTACCACACACCCAAACAGAACACTTGGCTCACAAAATGCAGGACTGCTTGTGGTTCTTAGAATTTGTAAAATCACAGTTGGATGAAAACCCTTCAGCCACCAAGCCCCTGTTTTTAATGGAATAAGCTCCCAGCTCATTCCTCATGAGAGGTTGATAGTTTCTACATTCAAACTTAGTCTTAAAACATTCCTTTTTGGACAGGCTTATTGCCAGACTAGTAATCAGAAAGTATTTTACTTACTGTTAATATGTTTAAATTAAACTTTTCAATAATAATTAGTTGTAAATAGGCTGCTAGAAGCTTGAAACTGGGGAAAATATGGCGCACTGGGGTTCTGTCCTCTATTCTCGTGTACTTCTACTCTCCCTCTCTCCTCTATTCTTGGTCATTATTTATCATTTAGTTCTCCGTGCCTCTGGTGCAGTGTGATTCATGTACTGTCCCTCTTTAGGTCTGGCCTGAAACCAGGTTACTCTTTTTTAAACAGATGTTCACTGTGATCATTTCCTGTGACATAACCTAGATCTAGTTGTTTATTGGCCAATTAACCTAACACACATGTTTAGAATACTCTGGCAAACAAAAAGGGCTTCCTGGTTGACTTCATAAATACATTTACATTGTAAGGCCTAATTCCCACCAGGGTTTATTTCCTTGAATAATCCACTTTCTTTGGCAGAATTTAAAACTTCACTTGATTTCTGATGTGGATCAGAAAATCAAATCCTGATTCCCATTTTTCCAATGTATGCAGTTTTAGGGAGGTGCTTAGTCTTTTGTGATTTGTAAATGTTGATGTAATCCAAAAACAGACAAAAAAATAGATTCTCATCTTTGGTGTTTATCACCACCAGATCAGCTTCTCTGGCTCTGCAGGACTATCTTGGTTCATCCCAGGACTTAGACTCTCCAGATAAGAAGTAACAAGAGGAACCAAATCTGATCCACTTTTCAGCACACCCTGTTTTCCCTGGAACACATTGGAAACTTTAAGGAAAACAATATATTAACAAGTTATTTTAAAAACAAGCTCATTTTTTTCTTGTTATATAGGCGTCTGGATCTGAATGGGTTTTAAGGTTCTGCAGAAATCTATAGAAAGTCACTTTCTGTTCCTCCTGATTTGTGTAAAAAATGGTTACTATAACCCTAACCCTCATCCCAGAAAGGTATCAATGATTCCAGGAAATAGTCAGTGACGAAATTGTAGTTTTTCTTTGGTTAACATTTTTTTTCTTTTAGAGAATCCATTGGAAAGCTTCATGTTATAGTTGTATTTTCACAATTTTACATTTTTAATAAAAGTTTCTTAGGGTTCTGCTTCAATAAAAGCTCAAAGGTCAAATATAATACAGATCTTCCGACTTTATTTCCTTGAATAATCAAGTCTTCATAATAAAAAAGCCTTCAGCTGCTTGAATAACTTGTTTAACCAGCTGAAGACTTTTTAGAGAAGTTTCAAAACTGCCAGATAGTGACGAAAATTTTTTTGGTGTTAATAATGTTACCTTATAGAGGCATCCAAAGACAAAAGCACATTAGACCAAGCACAGAGCCCTGTGTTACACCATGCCTAACTCTGCTGTATGAGGAAGACTAATTTACATGATCAGATAAAAATTTCTTAGAACAGCTTTCAGCAGCTCCCGTTAAAGACGCTTTCCAGCACGACTGCTTGAGGTTGTGGACAAGTGTCTATTATATAGATAACCAGTTCAAACAGGTTCCATTAATACAGGTAACAAGTGGAGGACAAATGATCATCTTACAGAAGAAGAGACAGGGCTGTCAGAACTAATAATCTTGCTTGTGTATAGATGACAATGTGATTTTTATGTATTTTATTGTTGAGGTTTACTTATGGTAAAAAATTACAGGCCTCTCCTACCTTTGTAACCCTTGTGCTATCTTAGGCACTTTAACATTGGGAGTTGGGTCATCTAGACCCACTGGACAGTGCACTGATCCTTTTTTCTTCAATGATTTGTGATCTCGACTGGTGTCCATGGATTACATGAAATCTTTCCACCTTTATCCACCTTTGTCATGGTAGGGAGAACACATCAATGTAAGGATGGGGTCATCTAAGTTAACTGGGAGAACTTGCAGAATTGGTGGCTGACAAATACTTTTTTGTTCCCCTGTATAACAGATCTTAATTTGACCTTTGGCCATTGCCTGTTCAACCACTTGTTTGACAAGCTTTTTAGAGAAGTTTCAAAACTGCCAGATAGTGAAAAAAGTGTGATTTATGCTGTGCTGCCTAATGTTACCTTATAGAGAAATTTAAAGACAGAAGCACATTAGACCAAGCTCAGAGCCCTGTTTTACACCACGACTAACTGCTGTATGAGGAAGACTTATTTACATGATCAGATAAAAATGTCTTAGAATAGCTTTGAACAGTTCCTGTTAAAGACGCTTTCCAGAATCTGCAGCAAATTTCAAGCAAGATTTTTTTTTTTTACCTTGTCCTGTCCAACAGCTGGGCAAACAGATGAGAGCTGAGGGCCTCTTGTGTTGGACATATTTTACTTTAACAAGAGGGGTTATTAATCTTCAGACAAACCAAAGGTATGTCTGAATAAACCCCTTTTGTAATTGAGGCCAAACTTTATTAATTTCAAACATGTTTGAAGATCTTTGGTGTTGGACCGGACGGAAAAGGAAAGAGGGGAAGAAGAGAGAGGGACGTTAGAAAGAGGGGGGGAAGGAGGGTGATAGTAGGAGGGGAAGGGGGATAAGACCATGAAGCAGCATAGAGCAACAAGTTTACTGGTTGTTAATCACCATGGTAAGGCTCAAATGCAGTACAAAAAGGGCGGAGCCTGTCCACACACACACCCAAGTGTCAAACACACCTGCTAGTTGCAAAAATGTCCATCTGTCGACATGTACACAAAACAGATAGTGCTCACACGCATACTTATGCCTTAAAACCAACTAGTGTGAAACATTTCAGTCATTCAGTCACGCAAACCGCCAGTGCAAAGGTGAGCAAACACCCGTGCTCAGGTGAGTGCTCATGTTCTTCTAATATGGATGGTGGAATGTGTAAAGAAGGAAGGAGAGCGCCCAGCCATCCCCACCCCAAGACCCCCACCGCAGCAGCAGCGGCAGCCGGAATCCCCCCCACGCCACACGGAAACCGGCAGGGAACAACCGCCGCCCGGGCGACCAAGCCCGCCACCCAGGCCAGGGCCAGCAGGACCGCCGCAAGGCCCCCCAGAGCCAGAGAGCAGGGAGGCACGGGAGGAAAGAAAGCGCCGCCCCAGCCCAACCAGGAGAACAGCCCCCCCGCCGCGCCGGGAGAGCCCAACGCAGGGCCCCACCGGAGAGGGACGCCCACAGCCCCAGATGAGCACCCCACCACCACCCAGGAGTTCCGGGCATCCCCCCGCCCCAACCCCAGGTACGAGCCAGGACCCCCCAAGGGAGACCCGCCCCGCACTCCAGGCAGCCATCCGCCCGGCCCACGGTTGGTCCAGGGAGGAGCAAGGCAGGGGCCCGCCGCCCCCGCCCAGGAGGGGGGAACCCCGGGGAAAAAAGAGGGCCCACAAGGGGTGTTGTAAATATGGCCCGACCAGGCTCGGCCACAGTTGGAAGTTAGGCGGGGCCCAGCGCTCAGGAGCAAGGACCAGAACCCACCCCCCAGGGACACCAACACCCCCGGCTCAGATGTAATGTGAACCCCCCCACCGCGCGGAGAGAGCACCGCCGGGCCCAGGAAGCCGGCACCCCGGGGACACGGCCGCCGCTGCAAAGGGGCCCGTACCCCCCACCAGGGAAGAGGCAGGGGACAGATGGTCCTAGGTCCCACCTTCCTTGCAAAATGTGTGTGCGTATATGTGTGTTTAAGAGGGTGTGTGTGTGCATGTGTGTGTGTTTATGTTGGGATGTATATATTGAGGGGGGAGGGGTGTGTGTACTAAGGGGGGTGCAGTTAAAATTGGCGGGTAGGGCACTAAGGGGACATCTCCTGATTACTCACAGTGATGTCCCCTCACCCTCCCCACCAAGGGGCCCTAAATGTCTAAGGTGCGGTTAAAATTGGCGGGTAGGGTGCTAGGAGGACATCTGCTGCTTGCTGGCAGTGATGTCCAAGCACCCCCCCTACCAAGGGCCCTACATGTCTAAGGTGCAAATAAAACCGAAAGAGGGGGGGACCACTCCATACGGCAACCATAGGAGGGGGGGCCACTGCCTAGTAAACCCCCCCCCCCAAGGCTCATCGCAGGCTAATCCCCCCACCCCCTCACCCTATTATGAGGTTATATGAGGAAGGGGGTAAGTTGGGGACAGCTGGTAGACTGTCCCCCGGTGGTCAAACAGCTGTCCCCCGCCCCCCCCCCCAGCAAGGGGGCCAGGCCCACCCAGCCCAGGGGCCCCACCCCCGGAGGCGCCGACACCCCAGGCCCAGCACCACCCACCCCACACAGAGGGAGAGGAGCCAGAAAGCGCCGGCCCCCCCCGGAGCAAGCCCAGGCCCCCACCCCCAAACGCCGGCCCTAGAAGAGCTCTGGTCAGGCCTCGACGGGACCGAGGCAGCCAACCGGCCGGGGAAACCGCCGATGGCCTCAGCGGAGACCCCGACCCGTCAACCCCCCCTGCCCCGTACCAATAGTGCCCCCCCCCCCCCTCCCCCAGAATGCCCCCCCACAGGACAGGGCCGACAAGACCCCCCACCCCACCCCACCCCAGACCCCGCAGCCGAAGCGGATGACACCCAGAGCGCCCGGGGGCCCCAAGAGGGTTGTCCCGTCCCGCCCCAGAGCCAGGGAAGGGCTGATCCCAGCCCCAGGCGTAGATGGGAAGCCCATCCAGTGCCGCTGGGCCCCCCCCCCCCCGAGCAGCGCCCCCCGCCAACCCCCCCCAGCACAGGCAAAGGGACCACCCCCCCAAGCCAAGCCAGAACACCACCACCCCCCCCCCCCCACGCACCCCCACACCCAAGCCCAGAGGACCACGCAGCGCCCCAGCCCGCCCCACCCCGGCGCCGGACCCGACCCCCCGACCAACGGAGCCCCCACCACCCCCCGCCAGGCACCGGAGGCCCCGGCCCCCACCCCAGCCCACGGCAGAAGGGCAAGGAGCAGCGACGACCAGGCCCCCCCATCCCCTAAGTCATGGAGTCAGCTATGGGAGACCAGAGAGACCGAATTCTTTCAAAGTTACTTGAACCTTGGGCTGACATTTTTTCCAAGCTGATCTGATCAAGCAGCAGATTTCTGTGTTGACTTATATTTATATTTTTCTTGCTTTTCCAATTTGTTAAAATAGTTTTTTTAGCAATGCAAAGAGTTATGAAAATGATAGAGCCTAATCCTCCTTCTACATCGATGGCACTCATGTCACCAAGCACACAAAGTGACGGTGAAGCTGTGATTGAAACCTTAAGCCAGACTGATAAATCGGCACATACCTGCTGCCAGAGAGCCTGGACAGGAGTGCAGAACCACAGTGCATGCATGTAATTGTCGGGTAGATTACTGTCACAGTGCTGACAAATGTCTGAGTTGCTGAGACCCATCTTGAACATCCTCTGTCCAGTGTAGTAAATTCTGTGAAGGGTTTTAAAATGGATTAGCTGCAGATTTGGACTTTTTGTCAGTTTAAAGGTGTTTAGACAAAGTTCTGACCAAAAGCTTTCATCTGTGCTGATGCTCAAATCCGCATCCCATTTTGTTGTCGGAAGTGAAATGTTATTATCTAAATTACATAAAAGTTTGTATATTTTGGAGAGAGTTTTATTCATTGAGAAATTGATCAGAGTGGTAACTACATCTGGTAGCTTTAAATCGTTGTCTCTGTATTTAACTTTTTTAGTAATACTTGATTTAAGTTGCTGATATTCCAAGAAGTTATTTATTCCATGTTTGTCTTGAAGTTCCTGGGGAGTTATGAATCTTCTATCAATAATTACGTGCTCTAGTTGTTTTATGCCCCCTGCTTGCCAAGCTGGGAAGTGGATAATTTTTTTGTTTATGAGGATGTCTGGGTTGTTCCAGATGGGTGTCATTTTGCACGGTTGAATTGATGATTTTGATATTTTGAGAAATTCCCACCAGGCTGTTAAAGTGGCGTTTATATTAATAGTTTTGAAACAATCCTGTTTTTTAACTGTTTGGCTAATAAATGGAAGATCTGACAGGTTGATCTTTCCACATAACGCCTGTTCCAAGTCTAACCATGAGTTGGTTTCTGGATTATTTTTTAACCATTTTAAGATGTATTGTAATCTATTTGCAAGAAAGTATTTGTGGAAATTAGGTAATTCTAATCCTCCACAGCTTTTTGCAGATTTTAAAGTTTTTAGACTAATTCTTGCAGGTTTATTGTTCCATAAAAAGCTTGATATGGATGAGTCTAATGTTTTGAACCATTTTAGTGGCGGTTGTGTGGGAATCATTGAAAAGAGATAATTAACTTTGGGTAAGATTTTCATTTTTACCGTGGCTACCTTGCCCATAAGGGACAGAGGCAGGTTGGTCCAGCGTGTTAGATCGTCCTGTATGTTTTTCAGTAATGGGGTGTAGTTTAGCTGCACCAGTTCTGATAGTTTGGGGGAAAAATTGATACCTAGATATTTGATATTTCCTGATTTAACTGGTATTGTGAGTCTTTGCTCCGCATTATTGTTCAGTGGTAATAAAACAGACTTATTCCAATTAATGGAATAGTCTGATATAGAGGAGAATTCATTAATGATTGTTGCCGTTTCATTTACAGAATGTAAATTACTTAAAAACAGTAATATGTCATCTGCATAGAGACTAATTTTATGATGGCTGTGTTTAGTTTTGATTCCTTTAATGCTTTCATTCTGTCTTATTGCTGCAGCTAAAGGCTCAATGAATATAGCAAAAAGAGAAGGAGAGAGTGGGCAGCCCTGTCTGGTTCCTCTTCCGAGAAAAAACCTGTTTGAAGTCTTTCAAGCAAGATTTTTGATCAAGTGGGTCAAATGATACACTGAGGCCTAAAAACATTTACAAATGTAATCTAATATTGATCGTACTGAAGTAAAAGTATAAAACAACATAATTAACTGTCCTGTCATCTGCTGCATTACCTCTCACATGCCTGCCTTCCTGCTTCTTCTACGACATTCATAGATGTTTACTGTGGTTTTCTGTATTTAAAAACCCTTTCAATATAAATCCCTATCAACCTTTGCATATCTAGATTGATCTGATGTGTCAAATTTCAGATATTTAAAAACATATTTTATTCTGAGAGGGGCAATAGTTTTGATGGAGCTGATGCTAGAAAACAAAGACGGGTGATGTCAACTGACAGTGATGAAGAAGGAGGGAGGGGATGGCTATAAAGTCATTCTGAGATTTCCTGAAGGACAACGGTTAAGTTCTTTGAGTCCGATAAAACTGACAACTATCTTGAAGAATCAAGTGGGGGACATTAAAATTGCTAAAGTACTAAGACATGGGAATCTGTTGATTGTTTGTTGAAGTGAGGAGCAGAGGGACAGGGCCTGTAAAATGAGAGAAATTGGGAAACATAATGTTGTTAGTATGAGCAAGGAAGGATTGGGAGGTCAGGGGCAGAGGGGAGTGATTTGGGGCACACCTGTGGAGATGTCCATTACAGAACTCAAAGCTAACCTACGAGGGGCAGAAATAAGAGAAGCAAGGAGATTCTGTGTTTTTCGGGATGGTGTGAGGAGGGATTCTGAGGGAATATTGTTGGAATTTATGGGAAGGAGCCTGCCGGACAGAGTGTCCCTGGGATACATGTCATATACTGTGGGAAAATACATTCCTAAACCCATTAGATGTTTTCACTGCCAGAGATTTGGACACACTGCTGCTGTATGTAAAGGTAAGCAGAGGTGTCCCAGGTGTAGAGAAGATCATAGCTATGAGTCCTGTGGAAACAAGTTGAAACCAAAGTGTTGTAACTGTGGGGGGACCATAGTGCTGCATATGCAGGCTGTCAGGTTATGAGGAGAGAAGTCCATGTTCAAAAAAACAGAGTACTACATAGAATCTCATATGCAGATATGGTTAAAATGGTTTGTAAAAGTTCTGATAGACAGGCAGGTGTCAAAAGCACATTAGACCAAGCACAGAGCCCTGTGTTATACCACAACTAACACTGCTGTATGAGGAAGACTAATTTACATGATCAGATAAAAATTTCTTAGAACAGCTTTCAGCAGCTCCCGTTAAAGTCCAGCACGACTGCTTGAGGTTGTGGACAAGTGTCTATTATAGATAACCAGTTCAAACAGGTAACAAGTGGAGGACAACAGATCTTCTAACAGAAGAAGTTACAGGGCTGTCAGAACTAATAATCTTGCTTGTGTACAGATGCCAATGTGATTTTTATGCATTTTACTGTTGAGGTTTACTCATGATAAAAAATTACAGGCCTCTCCTCCTTGATTTTTTTGCATCTTAACCCTTGTGCTATCCTAGGCACTTTAACATTAGGAGTTGGGTCACCTAGACCCACTGGACAGTGCACTGATCCTTTTTTCTTCAATGATTTGTGATCTCGACTGGTGTCCATGGATTACATGAAATCCTCTCCACCTTTATCCACCTTTGTCATGGTAGGGAGAACACGTCAAAGTAAGGATGGGGTCATCTAAGTTAACTGGGAGAACTTGCAGAATTGGTGGCTGACAAATACTTTTTTGTTCCCCTGTAAAACAGATCTTAATTTGACCTTTGGCCATTGCCTGTTCAACCACTTGTTTGACAAGCTTTTTAGAGAAGTTTCAAAACTGCCATATAGTGAAAAAAAGTGTGATTTATGCTGTGCTGCCTAATGTTACCTTATAGAGGCATGCAAAGACAAAAGCACATTAGACCAAGCACAGAGCCCTGTTTTACACCACGACTAACTCTGCTGTATGAGGAAGACTTATTAACATGATCAGATAAAAATGTGTCACAACAGCTTTGAGCAGTTCCTGTTAAAGACACTTTCCAGAATCTGCAGCATAATTCAAGCAAGATTTTTGATCAAGTGGGTCAAATGAAACACTGAGGCCTAAAAACATTTACAAATGTTATCTAATATTGATCGCACTGAAGTAAAAGTATAAAACAACATAATTAACTTTCTCTTACTGCAAAGTTTTTTCATCCTGTCATCTGCTGCATGCCTGCCTTCCTGCTTCTTCTACGACATTCCTAGATCTTTCCTGTGGTTTTCTGTATTTAAAAACCCCTTCAATCTAAATCCCTATCAACCTTTGCATGTCTAGATTGATCTGATGTGTCAAAATTAAGATATTTAAAAACATATTTTATTCTGATTTTCAAAAGTTAACATGAGTCTGGTATTTGCAATTACACTTAAAAATGTATACATGTGAGAGGAATGGTTCAATCAGATTATTTTTAAATCAGCTTATTTTATTTAACCCTTAGAGTTTTCGAAAACACACTGAAAATTGTTTTCTATGCTGTTAGACTGAAGATAGTCTCAAATAGATGGCAGAAAAACTAAGACCTATTCAAGACCCTAATACTATGAAAGAGTTTTAGAACCAGTTTACAAAAAAAAATAATTACGACTTTTACGTCATAACTTTACGAGAAAGAAAGTCATAACTGTTAAAAATTACGAGATGTTAAGTCGTGAATTTATGACTTAACAGTCGTGCCCTGCGTGAAGCTAGTGAAGTGCTCGAGGTCTTTAATTATGCGATTCTGTTGCATAATTAATTATAAAAGTAAAAACCAGAAATGCTTTTTCATTTTCAAAATGAAAGCGGCATTGTTTGACTCAGAATTAAAATGAAAATGCAATCCACCAAAATGCTTTTTCATTTTCTTCTTCAACACTGTTTATTCTGTCACTTAATTAAAATGATAATGAAAATGCTATTTGAAATTTCACTTTCAAAAAGTTCTCTGGTAAATGTGTAGCAAAATTCATTTAGAAATGTCTGATTTGACAATTAAAATAGATTAAAAGAAATACTTTTTAATTTTAAAAATGAAGCTGCATCAAATGACTCATAAATAAAATGAAAAATCAATACTTCAAAATTCTTTTTTTTTTTTATTATTAAAACCCACTTATTCTGTCTCATAGTTAAGACGAAAATACAAACAGAAGATTGCATTTGCATTTTAACATCCACCCTGCGAACATTGTCTCAATATTCAATTTGAAAAAGCATTTCCAGCGCGGAGGCAGTGAAAATGACGTCAGTGCCTTCTCTGTGTGTCCGGCTGCTAAGAGGCACAGACATGCTTGGAGCAGTGGAGCATTGTGTTAGCAGCAGAGGAAAGGGCTTTGTGATGGTAGTGAACTTCTGATGATTTTACACAGCTTCTCAGGACTACGTAGCAGCACTGCGGTCCTTTATTCAAGACCTCGAGCACTTCACAAGCTCCACGCAGGGCACTACAGGTCATGACACATCCGTCTCTCTCCCTGTTTTCACTTCCTGTGACACATCCATATAACCCCTAAGCCCCTCCTACTGGGCGTTGCTCTCCCTCAGGCCACAGGTAAGGTCACAGGAAACGGTCTTATACATAAAATAAATAAACCATGTGGGTCTCACCACCAGCTGACGGTGCCACACCGTCACATCATCCCCCTCCTTCCCCAATCCAGTCCAGCAGACCGCCACCGCGCAGTCACCACGCCGATCCCCTATAGGTAGTTCCGCAGACGCCCCTTGTCCAACGTTGTGGCACTGCAGTCCAACAGCCAGGCATCAGCGTGGAAAATGAAAAAGCATTTTGGTGGATTGCATTTTCATTTTAATTTTGGGTCAAAAATTTTGAGTCAAAAAATGCAGCTTCATTTTGAAAATGAAAAAGCTATTCTGGTTTTGACTTATTTTTAATTATGCTACAGAATTGCTTCTATAGTGTATCCCTGCTCTCTTAGGAGGAGTGCGAGTTACACCCTTTTGTACTCCATTACAGGCTCACACATATTCACACTTCATAGAAAATTAGAGTCACCATTCAGCTACGAAGCAAGTGTGACGGTGTGGCACCGTCAGCTGGTGGTGGGACCCACATTGTTTATTTATTTTATGTATAAGACTGTTTTCTGTGACCTTACCTGTGGTCTAAGGAGAGCAACGCCCAGTAAGAGGGGCCTAGGGGTTATATGGATGTGTCACAGAAAGTGAAAACAGGGAGAGAGACTGATGTGCTATGACCTGTAGTGCCCTGCGTGGAGCTTGTGAAGTGCTCGAGGTCTTGAATAAAGGAAAGGCCACTCTCACCCTGGCTCCTCTGCATTATTTCCGGGCAGGACCCACAACAATTATGGTGTCAGAAGTGGAATTGCAGATGGCCAGCCACAAAAAGGTGGAGACGCAGAGGTTTGGGGATGAGAAGGATCCTACATCAGGCTCAGCTCCTCCATTGTGCAGTTCATCCTCTGAGGAAGAGGGGGTGGATCCGGGTGGCCTCATCAGTGCATCAGGCCTGGCCAGGAGCCTGGAAAGAGACTTTTCGGCGTCCATGAGCGGTGGACTTCACGGACAGCAAGAGCGGCGGACTGCCGGAGCGCGGAGATGGCCGGAGGCGGGATGGCCAAACCGCCCAGTTCCACTGCAGCCTACGCAAGCGTTGGAGGCGAAGTACAGGGGGCGGGCCCACGCCTACCGGGCCTGAGCGGAGCCCTCCGGGTGAGGCTTGACATATCGCCAGAGGCTTGTTGTCGGCGGTTCCGATCTGTTGGGGTGCCATCCGGCAAGAGGCCAGCGGGGGGCGTGTCGCCGATTGAAGGGCCATTGCCGGGGCAGGGTCCGACCAGAGCGGCGCACCGAGGAGCAGATCGGAAGGATCGCCATCATGAAGCAGCTGCAGCGAGTGCATCCATCTGACGTATGGACGTGGGTGGAGGAGCACGAGCCAGAGGAGGGCCCCGCTGATGCCTGGCTGTTGGACTGCAGTGCCACAACGTTGGACAAGGGGCGTCTGCGGAACTGCCTGGAGGGAATCGGCGTGGTGACTGCACGGTGGCGGACTGCTGGACTGGATTGCCGCACAGTGTCAATCTCCCAGAGGAGGGGGATGATGTGACGGTGTGGCACCGTCAGCTGGTGGTGAGACCCACATGGTTTATTTATTTTATGTATAAGACTGTATGAAATGAAAGTGCAAACCACTAGATTATCATGCAGTCTGACATGCCACAATTTAATAAAGGTTAAAACAATTGCATTTTTGACTTGAATGTAAAAGAAAAAAAAAACTTGTCACATTTGATCTAATGTGAGGTAAATACTCAAAGAGGAGGCCAAGAATGACGAGTCCAGTCAGAAGAAGAACGCTCAGCATCACCATGAAAGTAATAACACCGAGATAGCATCTCCTGTTGGACTTGATGGAAGCTTTAGACGGAGAATTATGACTGAAATTACAATAGAAAAGTGACCAATTTTGTTTTATCAGTGAGTTCACTCTTATCTGGTGGATTTGACAAAGAAAACTGGCAGACAGGAGCTTTAGGTTCAACATTTTCATAAATGTCTTCCATTATAATGATGTAAAGTCTAAGAACGTGTGAAGTGTGTACCAGACTGACTGAACGCATACTGAACAGCTTTTTCTGTCTGAGGTTTTTACTGAAGTGATGGGAAGTCAATGTCATATGACAGTAGTTGGAGTGTGACAGGAAGCTTGGGTGAGTTGAATGTTGGAAAGTGGGGTGAATAACACAGAATTTCTACTAAGTTAAACTTTTACTGTTTTTCTATATTACCTCTAAGTGTCCAGCAGCTGAGCAAACAAATAAGAGATAATGACCAGATTTGACTATTACAATAGTTGGTTAATAATCTTCAGACAAACAAAGACCATCACATTCTCACCCCAACTCGTTGTAAGGGTTCTGTGTTATTATTATGGCCCGCAGCAGTCATAGACTGCAAGGACCATATTGTAACTGCTACGAGGGTCGAACACTCAAAAAGGTCCAAAACGTCAAAAAAACGCGTCAAAACGCCAAAAAATGGGGTCAAAAGTCGCCCAAAGCACAAAACAACACGACAATTGTGTAACGCAACAAAAATAGACACACACACGCACAACACCAACGCAAAAACGTAAAAATTGAAGTCGCAAAAATGACGACAAAAACACAAAAAAGCCCCAAAAAACCCTCAAAAGACAGGTTTAAAGCCAAAAAGACATGCCCAGCCTATAGTAAAAGACAGGCCGCATTGAAATACATAGGAAATCCTAACCGCAAAAACTTCTATATTGTTTTTCGAATGTTTATTATTATTATGGCCCGCAGCACTCACAGAGTGCAAGGACCATATTGTAACTGGTACGAGGGTCGAACACTCAAAAAGGTCCAAAACGTCAAAAAACGCGTCAAAACGCCAAAAAATGGGGTCAAAAGTCGCCCAAAGCACAAAACGACACGACAATTGTGTAACGCAACAAAAATACACACACACACGCACAACACCAACGCACAAACGTCAAAATTGTAGTCGCAAAAATGAAGACAAAAACCCAAAAAAGCCCCAAAAAGCCCTCAAAAGACGGGTTTAAAGCCAAAAAGACATGCCCAACCTATAGTAAAAGACAGGCCGCATTGAAATACATAGGCCACCTGACTGCAAAAACTTCTATATTGTTTTTGCTTCGTTTCATTATTATTATGGCCCGCAGCAGCAGTCACTGACTGCAAGGACCATATTGTTTTCGCAGTTGGAACGACGACTTCGCCGCCTTTCAGCGAGAATTTGACCCCCGCCGCATGCTCGAAAAGTCACCAAAACGTGCACACACCTGGGATAAATTGCAAATGAATTTTCCACAAAGTCAACGTCACCCCCCCGAAGACGATGACATCACGGCCAGCGATCCCGTCAAAAAAATGAATGGGCCGAAAATCGCGTATGGGGCCGAACAAAATGTACTTCAAAATACAGCCGCGAAACCAAGACACACGTGTCGGGGATATCCCAAAGATGTTTTGAAAGCATTATGGGATGGCCACACGACCTACGGCTTGGCGGCCATTTTGTGCCAAAATCTGCCATTTTGAGTTTTTCGCGTTTCTACACAATATGGAAAAAGGAACTTTTTTTCGAGCGATTTTCACGAAATTTGACTCACATGTTGCTAGAGCCAGTCCACAACTACCTCTGGAGTTTCGTCCACCTTTGACCTCGGGAAAAGGCCGCCATCTTGAATTTTCTATAAAAAACGCCTTTACCCCTGGATTCAATCGTAAACTTGTCGTTGGAATTTTCCGCGATCGTCTCGAAACTTTTTGGGCATCAACGGCAAGCTATTGTGAAAAAAATGTTGCAATTAGAAGTTGTAGATTTTGAACGGCGTCCGCGTGGCGAGCTCGCAAAGTCGCGCACTGCTATTCCTCATACCTTATTATGGCCCGCAGCAGCAGTCACTGACTGCAAGGACCATATTGTTTTCGCAGTGGGAACGACGACTTCGCCGCCTTTCAGCGAGAATTTGACCCCCGCCGCATGCTCGAAAAGTCACCAAAACGTGCACACACCTGGGATAAATTGCAAATGAATTTTCCACAAAGTCAACGTCACCCCCCCGAAGACGATGACATCACGGCCAGCGATCCCGTCAAAAAAATGAATGGGCCGAAAATCGCGTATGGGGCCGAACAAAATGTACTTCAAAATACAGCCGCGAAACCAAGACACACGTGTGGGGGATATCCCAAAGATGTTTTGAAAGCATTATGGGACGGCCACACGACCTACGGCTTGGCGGCCATTTTGTGCCAAAATCTGCCATTTTGAGTTTTTCGCGTTTCTACACAATATGGAAAAAGGAACTTTTTTTCGAGCGATTTTCACGAAATTTGACTCACATGTTGCTAGAGCCAGTCCACAACTACCTCTGGAGTTTCGTCCACCTTTGACCTCGGGAAAAGGCCGCCATCTTGAATTTTCTATAAAAAACGCCTTTACCCCTGGATTCAATCGTAAACTTGTCGTTGGAATTTTCCGCGATCGTCTCGAAACTTTTTGGGCATCAACGGCAAGCTACTGTGAAAAAAATGTTGCAATTAGAAGTTGTAGATTTTGAACGGCGTCCGCGTGGCGAGCTCGCAAAGTCGCGCACTGCTATTCCTCATACCTTATTATGGCCCGCAGCAGCAGTCACTGACTGCAAGGACCATATTGTTTTCGCAGTTGGAACGACGACTTCGCCGCCTTTCAGCGAGAATTTGACCCCCGCCGCATGCTCGAAAAGTCACCAAAACGTGCACACACCTGGGATAAATTGCAAATGAATTTTCCACAAAGTCAACGTCACCCCCCCGAAGACGATGACATCACGGCCAGCGATCCCGTCAAAAAAATGAATGGGCCGAAAATCGCGTATGGTGCCGAACAAAATGTACTTCAAAATACAGCCGCGAAACCAAGACACACGTGTCGGGGATATCCCAAAGATGTTTTGAAAGCATTATGCGACGGCCACACGACCTACGGCTTGGCGGCCATTTTGTGGCGAACTCTGAGAATTGGCGATTTTCGTGTTTTCCCACAATATGGGGAAAAGACACTTTTGTTTGAGCGATTTTCACGCAATTGCACACACTTGCTGCCAGCTCCAGTCTACAAACACCCCAGAAGTGTCGTTGACCTTTGACCTTGGGAAAAGGCCGCCATCTGGAATTTTCTCAAAAAAGCACCTTTAGCAACAGATACAAACGAAAACTTGTCGTTGGAATTTTCCTCAATCGTCTCGTAACTTTTCGGGCACCAACGGCCAGCTACTCTGGACAAAATGTTGGAATTAGAAGTTTTAGATTTTGAACGGCGTGCGCGTGGCGAGCTAGCAACCGTTGCCATCTTGGCTAGCTCGCACATTTTTCATCGCAATGTCGTGAAGAGGAAATATGCGATTCCTTGGCCCGCGCTGAACAAAACGATGCTACGCACGACAAGATCGATAAAGGAATGTGGGCGTGGTAAGCAAAAAACCGTCGCAAAAAAATGTGCCGACTCGGCAAAAACGAAAAAATTCGGAACTTTTTTTTTGAGAATCGACTAACGAAACCCATATACCCTTGTCCGCGATATCCAAAGGACGTTTTGAAATCATTACGGGATGGTGACACGACCTACGGTTTGGCGGCCATTTTGTGCCAAAATCTGCCATTTTGAGTTTTTCGCGTTTCTACACAATATGGAAAAAGGAACTTTTTTTCGAGCGATTTTCACGAAATTTGACTGGCATGTCCGTATTATAAGTCTACAATTACCTTTGGAGTTTCGTTGACCTTTGACCTCGGGAAAAGGCGGCCATCTTGAATTTCCTATAAAAAACACCTTTGCCACTGGATTCAAACGTAAACTTGTCGTTGGAATTTTTATCGATCGTCTCGAAACTTTTTGGGTATCAATGGCAGGCTACTGTGGAAAGAATGTTGGAATTAGAAGTTGTAGATTTTGAACGGCGTGTGCGTGGCGAGCTAGCAAAGTGGCGCACTGTTAAAACTCCCATGCATTTCAATACAGTACAGTGAAAATTGAATGCATCCATTCATGCCTTAAACTGAATACATGGAAAAACACTGGATATGGACATATAAGGAATGTGGGCGTGGTTAGCATAAAACCACTGTTGCTAAGGACGACAAAAATATTACTTTAACCGATTTGTCCGAAACTGACGTCAATCTGTTCGTCCTCTTGAGGGGACCAAGACATAAAATGGTTGCTATGGAGATAAAATCAACAGAAAAGCCGCCATTTTGAAAAAAGCGGTTTTTTTTACTAACTTATGACATATAGCTTTAACCAATGGAGGAATGTGTTTTTCTGAGTCAGTTGATGATGCTGATCCCTATGCTAGGACTTTTAGCCACATTAGCATAGCTAGCATAGTTAGCATAATTAGCATTTTAGGTAATGTGTTTTTCTGAGTCAGTTGATTATGATGATCGCTTTGCTAGCACTTTTAGCCACGTTAGCATAGCTTGCATAGTTAGCATAATTAGCATTTTAGGTAATGTGTTATTCTGAGTCAGTTAATGATGCTGATCGCAATGCTAGCACTTTTAGCCACATTAGCATAGCTAGCATAGTTAGCATAATTAGCATATGCAGTTTTGACTAGCCTTCATCAAAAGTGGGCAGTGAGGGCAGTGAGGGCGGTGAGGGCGGTGAGGGCGGTGTGGGCGGTGAGAGCGGTGGTGCGTAGAGTTGGGCGTGGAAGGCGGGTTGCGTCTGCGGGCCATACAACGCCGCTTGCGGCTTTAATTATTATTATTCTTTCTAACGGATACTTTGAGCTCAAATTTGACCCCCGCCACATATCCGAAAACTCACCAAAATTGGCACACACCTAGGATAAATTAAAAATGAATTTTCGGCAAAGAGAACATCACCCCCCCCCACGATGATGACATCACGGCGAGCGTTCCCGTCAAAAAAATGAATGGGCCATAAATCGCTTATGGGGCCAAAAAAAAATATTTTGAAATACAGTTACGAAACCAAGACACGCGTGTTGGAGATATCCCCAAGAAGTTATGAAATCATTATGGGATGGCCACACGACCTACGGCTTGGCGGCCATTTTGTGGCGAACTCAGAGAAATGGCGATTTTCGTGTTTTTTCACAATATGGGAAAACGACACTTTTGTTCAAGCGATTTTCACGAAATTGCATACACATGCCACAAACACGATTCTACAACTACCAAAGAAGTTTTGTTGACCTTTGACCTTGGCAAGGGGCGGCCATCTTGAATTTTCATAAAAAAGCACCTTTAGTAACGGATACAAACGAAAACTCGTCCTAGGGATTTTTATCGATCTTTTTGAAACTTCTCGGGCATCAATGGCAAGCTTCTGTGGACAAAATGTTGGAATTAGAAGTTGTAGAATTTGAAACGCGTGCGCGCGGCGATTTCGCAACCGTCGGCATTTTAGCTAGCTCGCACATATTTTATCGGAATAGCCTGAAACTGAAATATGTGATACCCTGGCCCAGACTGAACAAAACAATGTCATATACGACAAAATCGATAATGGAATGTGGCCGTGGTAAACAAAAAACAATCGCAAAAAAAAGTGCTGACTCGGCAAAAAAAACTTTTTTCGGATTTTATTTTTAAGAATCGGCTAACGAAACCCAGATAACTTTGTCGGGTATATCCAAAGAAAGTTTTGAAATTATTACGTGATGGCGACACGACCTACGGTTTGGCGGCCATTTTGTGCCAAAATCTACCATTTTGAGTTTTTCGCGTTTTTACACAATATAGAAAAATGAACTTTTTTTCGAGCGATTTTCACGAAATTTGATGCGCATGTCCTTAGCGAAAGTCTACAATCACCTCTGGAGTTTCGTTGACCTTTGACCTCGGGAAAAGGCGGCCATCTTGAATTTTCTATAAAAAACACCTTTACCACCAGATTCAAACGTAAACTTGTCGTTGGAATTTTCATCGATTGTCTCGAAACTTTTTTGCATTCATGCCTGAAACTGAATACATTGAAAAACACTGGATATGGACATATAAGGAATGTGGGCGTGGTTAGCATAAAACCACTGTTGCTAAGGACAACAAAAAGTTTACTTTTACCGATTTGTCCGAAACTGACGTCAATTTGTTCGTCCTCCCGAGGGGACCAAAACATAAAATGGTTGCTATGGAGATAAAATCAACAAAAAAGCCGCCATTTTGGAAAAAGTGGGTTTTTTAGCAACTTATGACATATAACTCTCACCAATGGAGGAATGTGTTTTTCTGAGTCAGTTGATAATGCTGATCGCTATGCTAGCACTTTTAGCCACATTAGCATAGCTAGCATAGTTAGCATAATTAGCATTTTAGGTAATGTGTTTTTCTGAGTCAGTTGATGATGCTGATCGCTATGCTAGCACTTTCAGCCACATTAGCATAGTTAGCATAGTTAGCATAATTAGCATTTTAGGTAATGTATTTTTCTGAGTCAGTTGATGATGCTGATCGCTATGCTAGCACTTTTAGCCACATTAGCATAGCTAGCATAGTTAGCATAATTAGCATTTTAGGTAATGTGTTTTTCTTAGTCAGTTGATGATGCTGATCGCTATGCTAGCACTTTTAGCCACATTAGCATAGTTAGCATAGTTAGCATAATTAGCATTTTAGGTAATGTATTTTTCTGAGTCAGTTGATGATGCTGATCGCTATGCTAGCACTTTTAGCCACATTAGCATAGCTAGCATGGTTAGCATAATTAGCATTTTAGGTAATGTGTTTTTCTGAGTCAGTTGATGATGCTGATCGCTTTGCTAGCACTTTTAGCCACATTAGCATAGCTAGCATAGTTAGCATAATTAGCATTTTAGGTAATGTGTTTTTCTGAGTCAGTTGATGATGCTGATCGCTATGCTAGCACTTTTAGCCACATTAGCATAGTTAGCATTGTTAGCATAATTAGCAAATCCAGCCTTGACTAGCTTTTAATTTGCAGGGCTGTGAGGGCGGTGAGGTCAGCGGTGGTGCGTAGAGTTGGGCGTGGAAGGCGGGTTGCGTCTGCGGGCCATACAACGCCGCTTGCGGCTTTAATTATTATTATTCCCGTTTCTAACGGATCCGTTGAGCTCAAATTTGACCCCCGCCACATACCCGAAAACTCACCAAAATTGGCACACACCTAGGATAAATTGAAAATGAATTTTCAGCAAAAGAGAACGTCACCCCCCCGATATCGATGACATCACAGCGAGCGTTCCCGTAAAAAAAATGAATGGGCCGAAATCTCTTTATGGGGCCAAAAAAAATTATTTCGAAATAGATCTATGAAACCAAAACACGCGTGTTGGAGATATCCCAAAGAAGTTTTGAAATCATTATGGGATGGCCACACGACCTACGGCTTGGCGGCCATTTTGTGGCGAACTCAGAGAAATGGCGATTTTCGTGTTTTTTGACAATATTGGAAAACGACACTTTTGTTTAAGCGATTATCACGAAATTGCACACATATGCCAAGACCCCGATTCTACAATAACCAAAGAAGTTTCGTTGACCTTTGACCTTGGGAAGGGGCGGCCATCTTGAATTTTCTTTAAAAAGCACCTTTAGTAACGGATACAAACGAAAACTCGTCCTAGGGATTTTTATCGATCTTTTTGAAACTTCTCGGGCATCAATGGCAAGCTACTGTGGACAAAATGTTGGAATTAGAAGTTGTAGAATTTGAAAGGCGTGCGCGTGGCGAATTCGCAACCGTCGCCATTTTAGCTAGCTCGCACATATTTTATCGGAATAGCTTGAAACTGAAATATGCGATACCCTGGCCCACACTGAACAAAACTATGTCACATACGACAAAATCGAGAAAGGAATGTGGCCGTGGTAAACAAAAAAACGTTGCAAAAAAAAGTGCTGACTCGGCAATAAAAAAAATTTTCTGATTTTTTTTTAAAGAATCGGCTAACGAAACCCAGATAACTTTGTCGGGTATATCAAAAGAAAGTTTTGAAATTATTACGTGATGGCGACACGACCTACGGTTTGGCGGCCATTTTGTGCCAAAATCTACCATTTTGAGTTTTTCGCGTTTTTACACAATATAGAAAAATGAACTTTTTTTCGAGCGATTTTCACGAAATTTGATGCGCATGTCCTTAGCGAAAGTCTACAATCACCTCTGGAGTTTCGTTGACCTTTGACCTCGGGAAAAGGCGGCCATCTTGAATTTTCTATAAAAAACACCTTTACCACCAGATTCAAACGTAAACTTGTCGTTGGAATTTTCATCGATTGTCTCGAAACTTTTTTGCATTCATGCCTGAAACTGAATACATTGAAAAACACTGGATATGGACATATAAGGAATGTGGGCGTGGTTGGCATAAAACCACTGTTGCTAAGGACAACAAAAAGTTTACTTTTACCGATTTGTCCGAAACTGACGTCAATCTGTTTGTCCTCCAGAGGGGACCAAAACATAAAATGGTTGCCATGGAGATAAAATCAACAGAAAAGCCGCCATTTTGGAAAAAGTGGGTTTTTTTTATCAACTTATGACATATAGCTCTCACCAATGGAGGAATGTGTTTTTCTGAGTCAGTTGATGACGCTGATCGCTATGCTAGCACTTTTAGCTATGTTAGTATAACTAGCATAGTTAGCATAATTAGCATTTTAGGTAATGTATTTTTCTGAGTCCATTGATGATGCTGATCACAATGCTAGCACTTTAAGCCACATTAGCGTAGCTAGCATAGTTAGCATAACTAGCATTTTAGATAATGTGTTTTTCTGAGTCAGTTGATGATGCTGATCCCTATGCTAGCACTTTTAGCCACATTAGCATAGCTAGCATAGTTAGCATAATTAGCATTTTAGGTAATGTATTTTTCTGAGTCCATTGATGATGCTGATCGCAATGCTAGCACTTTAAGCCACATTAGCGTAGCTAACATAGTTAGCATAATTAGCATTTTAGATAATGTGTTTTTCTGAGTCAGTTGATGATGCTGATCGCAATGCTAGCACTTTTAGCCACATTAGCATAGTTAGCATTGTTAGCATAATTAGCAAATCCAGCCTTGACTAGCTTTAAATTTGCGGGCTGTGAGGGCGGTGAGGTCAGCGGTGGTGCGTAGAGTTGGGCGTGGAGGCGGGTTGCGTCTGCGGGCCATACAACGCCGCTTGCGGCTTTATTATTATTATGGCCCGCAGCAGTCATAGACTGCAAGGACCATATTGTAACTGGTACGAGGGTCGAACACTCAAAAAGTCCAAAACGTCAAAAAAACGCGTCAAAACGCCAAAAAATGGGGTCAAAAGTCGTCCAAAGCACACAACGACACGACAATTGTGTAACGCAACAAAAATACACACACACACACGCACAACACCAACGCACAAACGTCAAAATTGTAGTCGCAAAAATGACGACAAAAGCCCAAAAAAGCCCTCAAAAGACAGGTTTAAAGCCAAAAAGACATGCCCAGCCTATAGTAAAAGACAGGCCGCATTGAAATACATAGGCCACCTGACTGCAAAAACTTCTATATTGTTTTTCGAATGTTTTTTTATTATGGCCCGCAGCAGTCATAGACTGCAAGGACCATATTGTAACTGGTACGAGGGTCGAACACTCAAAAAGTCCAAAACGTCAAAAAAACGCGTCAAAACGCCAAAAAATGGGGTCAAAAGTCGCCCAAAGCACAAAACGACACGACAATTGTGTAACGCAACAAAAATATACACACACACGCACAACACACCCGCACAAACGTCAAAATTGTAGTCGCAAAAATGACGACAAAAACACAAAAAAGCCCCAAAAAGCCCTCAAAAGACAGGTTTAAAGCCAAAAAGACATGCCCAGCCTATAGTAAAAGACAGGCCGCATTGAAATACATAGGCCACCTGACTGCAAAAACTTCTATATTGTTTCTGCTTTGTTTCATTATTATTATTATGGCCCGCAGCAGCAGTCACTGACTGCAAGGACCATATTGTTTTCGCAGTTGGAACGACGACTTCGCCGCCTTTCAGCGAGAATTTGACCCCCGCCGCATGCTCGAAAAGTCACCAAAAGGGGCACACACCTGGGATAAATTGCAAATGAATTTTCCACAAAGTCAACGTCACCCCCCCGAAGACGATGACATCACAGCGAGCGATCCCGTCAAAAAAATGAATGGGCCGAAAATTGCTTATGGGGCCAAAAAAAAATATTTCAAATTAGAGCAACGAAACCAAAACACGCATGTTGGAGATATCCCAAAGAAGTTATGAAATTATTATGGGATGGCCACACGACTTACGGCTTGGCGGCCATTTTGTGGCGAAATCAGAGAAATGGCGATTTTCGTGTTTTTTCACAATATGGGAAAACGACACTTTTGTTCAAGCGATTTTCACGAAATTGCACACACATGCCAAAAACACGATTCTACAACTACCAAAGAAGTTTTGTTTACCTTTGACCTTGGGAAGGGGCGGCCATCTTGAATTTTCATAAAAAAGCACCTTTAGTAACGGATACAAACGTAAACTCGTCCTAGGGATTTTTATCGATCTTTTTGAAACTTCCCGGGCATCAATGGCAAGCTAATGTGGACAAAATGTTGGAATTAAAAGTTGTAGAATTTGAAACACGTGCACGTGGATAATTCGCAACCGTCGCCATTTTAGCTAGCTCGCACATATTTTATCGGAATAGCCTGAAACTGAAATATGCGATACCCTGGCCCACACTGAACAAAACGATGTCACATACGACAAAATCGATAAAGGAATGTGTCCGTGGTAAACAAAAAACGATCGCAAAAAAAGTGCTGACTTGGCAAAAAAAAAAAATTTCGGATTTTTAAGAATCGGCTAACAAAACGCAGATAACTTTGTCGGGTATATCCAAAGAAAGTTTCTAAATCATTACGTGATGGCGACACGATCTACGGTTTGGCGGCCATTTTGTGCCAAAATCTGCCATTTTGAGTTTTTCGCGTTTTTACACAATATGGAAAAATGAACTTTTTTTCGAGCGATTTTCACGAAATTTGACGCGCATGTCCCTAGCGTAAGTCTACAATCACCTCTGGAGTTTCGTCGACCTTTGACCTCGGGAAAAGGCGGCCATCTTGAATTTTCTATAAAAAACACCTTTACCACCGGATTCAAACGTAAACTTGTCGTTGGAATTTTCCTCGATTGTCTCGAAACCTTTTGGGCATCAATGGCAAGCTACTGTGGAAAAAATGTTGGAATTAGAAGTTGTAGATTTTAAACGGCGTGCGCGTGGCAAGCTAGCAAAGTGGCGCACTGTTATAACTCCCATGCATTTCAATACAATACAGTGAAAATTGAATGCATGCATTCACGCCTGAAACAGAATACATTGAAAAACACTGGATATGGACATATAAGGAATGTGGGCGTGGTTACCATAAAACCACTGTTGCTAAGGACAACAAAAAGTTTACTTTTACCGATTTGTCCGAAACTGACGTCAATCTGTTCGTCCTCCAGAGAGGACCAAAACATAAAATGGTTGCTATGGAGATAAAATCAACAGATAAGCCGCCATTTTGGAAAAAGTGTTTTTTCTAATCAACTTATGACATATAGCTCTCACCAATGGAGGAATGTGTTTTTCTGAGTCAGTTAATGATGTTGATCGCTAAGCTAGCACTTTTAGCTATGTTAGCATAACTAGCATAGTTAGCATAATTAGCATTTTAGGTAATGTGTTTTTCTGAGTCAGTTGATGATGTTGATTGCAATGCTAGCACTTTTAGCCTCATTAGCATAGCTAGCATAGTTAGCATAATTAGCATTTTAGGTAATGTGTTTTCTGAGTCAGTTGATTCTGATCGCTATGCTAGCACTTTTAGCCACATTAGCATAGCTAGCATAGTTAGCATAATTAGCATATGCAGTTTTGACTAGCCATTATCAAAAGTGGGCAGTGAGGGCGATAAGGGCGGTGGTGCGTAGAGTTGGGCGTGGAAGGCGGGTTGCGTCTGCGGGCCATACAACGCCGCTTGCGGCTTTATTTTTTTTATTATTACGTTTCTTCTTTCTTACGGATCCGTTGAGCTCAAATTTGACCCCCGCCACATACCCGAAAACTCACCAAAATTGGCACACATCTGGGATAAATTGAAAATGAATTTTTGACAAAGAGAACGTCACCCCCCCGAAGTCGATGACATCACAGCGAGCGTTCCCGTAAAAAAAATGAATGGGCCGAAAATCGCTTATGGGGCCAAAAAAAAATATTTCGGAATACAGTTACGAAACCAAAACACGCGTGTTGGAGATATCCCCAAGAAGTTTTGAAATCATTATGGGATGGCCACACGACCTACGGCTTGGCAGCCATTTTGTGGCGAACTCTGAGAAATGGCGATTTTTGTGTTTTTTGACAATATGGTAAAACAACACTTTTGTTCAAGCGATTTTCACGAAATCGGACACACATGCCACTAGCAGGATTCTACAATAACCAAAGAAGTTTCGTTGACCTTTGACCTTGGCAAGGGGCGGCCATCTTGAATTTTCATAAAAAAGCACTTTTAGTAACGGATACAAACGAAAACTCGTCCTAGGGATTTTTTCCGAGCTTTTTGAAACTTCTCGGGCATCAATGGCAAGCTACTGTGGACAAAATGTTGGAATTAGAAGTTGTAGAATTTGAAACGCGTGCGCGTGGCGAATTCGGAACCGTCGCCATTTAAGCTAGCACGCACATATTTTATCGGAATGTCGTGAAAATGAAATATACGATTCCCTGGCCCACACTGAACAAAACGATGTCAGATACGACAAAATCGATAAAGGAATGTGGCCGTGGTAAACAAAAAACCGTCGCAAAAAAAAGTGCTGACTCGGCAAAAAAAAAAATTTTCTGATTTTATTTTTAGGAATCGGCTAACGAAACCAAGATAACTTTGTCGGGTATATCCAAAGAAAGTTTTGAAATCATTACGTGATGGCGACACGACCTACGGTTTGGCGGCCATTTTGTGCCAAAATCTGCCATTTTGAGTTTTTCGCGTTTTTACACAATATGGAAAAATGAACTTTTTTTCGAGCGATTTTCACGAAATTTGACTCGCATGTCCCTAGCGTAAGTCTACAATCACCTTTGGAGTTTCGTCGACCCTTGACCTCGGGAAAAGGCGGCCATCTTGAATTTTATATAAAAAACACCTTTACCACCAGATTCAAACGTAAACTTGTCGTTGGAATTTTCATCGATTGTCTCGAAACTTTTTGGGCATCAATGGCAGGCTACTGTGGAAAAAATGTTGGAATTAGAAGTTGTAGATTTTGAGCGGCGTGTGCGTGGCAAGCTAGCAAAGTGGCGCACTGTTATAACTCCCATGCATTTCAATACAATACAGTGAAAATTGAATGCATGCATTAATGCCTGAAACTGAATACATTGAAAAACACTGGATATGGACATATAAGGAATGTGGGCGTGGTTAGCATAAAACCACTGTTGCTAAGGACAACAAAAACTTTACTTTTACCGATTTGTCCGAAACTGACGTCAATCTGTTCGTCCTCCCGAGGGTACCAAAACATAAAATGGTTGCTATGGAGAAAAAATCAACAGAAAAGCCGCCATTTTGGAAAAAGTGGGCTTTTTAGCAACTTATGACATATAACTCTCACCAATGGAGGAATGTGTTTTTCTGAGTCAGTTGATGATGCTGATCGCTATGCTAGCAATTTTAGCCACATTAGCATAGCTAGCATAGTTAGCATAATTAGCATTTTAGGAAATGTGTTTTTCTGAGTCAGTTAATGATGCTGATCGCTATGCTAGCACTTTTAGCCACATTAGCATAGCTAGCATAGTTAGCATAATTAGCATTTTAGGTAATGTGTTTTTCTGATTCAGTTAATGATGCTGATCGCTATGCTAGCACTTTTAGCCACATTAGCATAGCTAGCATAGTTAGCATAATTAGCATTTTAGGTAATGTGTTTTTCTGAGTCAGTTGATGATGCTGATCGCTATGCTAGCACTTTTAGCCACATTAGCATTGCTAGCATAGTTAGCATAATTAGCATTTTAGGTGATGTGTTTTTCTGTGTCGGTTGATGATGCTGATCGCTATGCTAGCACTTTTAGCCACATTAGCATAGTTAGCATAGTTAGCATAATTAGCAAATCCAGCCTTGACTAGCTTTTAATTTGCGGGCTGTGAGGGCGGTGAGGTCAGCGGTGGTGCGTAGAGTTGGGCGTGGAGGCGGGTTGCGTCTGCGGGCCATACAACGCCGCTTGCGGCTTTAATTATTCTTCTTCTTTCTAACGGATACTTTGAGCTCAAATTTGACCCCCGCCACATACCCGAAAACTCACCAAAATTGGCACACACCTAGGATAAATTGAAAATGAATTTTCGGCAAAGAGAATGTCACCCCCCCCACGACGATGACATCACGGCGAGCGTTCCCGTAAAAAAAATGAATGGGCCGAAAATCGCTTATGGGGCCAAAAAAAAATATATCTTGAAATACAGTTACGAAACCAAAACACGCGTGTTGGAAATATCCCAAAGAAGTTATAAAATTATTATGGGATGTCCACACGACCTACGGCTTGGCGGCCATTTTGTGGCGAACTCAGAGAAATGGCGATTTTCGTGTTTTTTGACAATATGGGAAAACGACACTTTTGTTCAAGTGATTTTCACGAAATCGGACACACATGCCACTAGCACGATTTTACAATAACCAAAGAAGTTTTGTTGACCTTTGACCTTGGCAAGGGGCGGCCATCTTGAATTTTCAAAAAAAAGCACCTTTAGTAATGGATACAAACGAAAACTCGTCCTAGGAATTTTCATCGATCTTTTTGAAACTTCTTGGGCATCAATGGCAATCAATTGTGGACAAAATGTTGGAATTAGAAGTTGTAGATTTTGAAACGCGTGCGCGTGGCGAATTCGCAACCGTCGCCATTTTAGCTAGCTTGCACATATTTTATCGGAATGTCGTGAAAATGAAATATAGGATTCCCTGGCCCACACTGAACAAAACGATGTCACATACGACAAAATCGATAAAGGAATGTGGCCGTGGTAAACAAAAAACGATCGCAAAAAAAAGTGCTGACTCGGCTAAAAAAAAAAAAATTCGGATTTTTTTTTATGAATCGGCTAACGAAACCCAGATAACTTTGTCGGATATATCCAAACAAAGTTTTGAAATCATTACGTGATGGCGACACGACCTACGGTTTGGCGGCCATTTTGTGCCAAAATCAGCCATTTTGAGTTTTTCGCGTTTTTACACAATAGGGAAAAAGGAACTTTTTTTTGAGCGATTTTCACGAAATTTGACTCGCATGTCCGTAGCATAAGTCTACAATTACCTCTGGAGTTTCGTCGACCTTTGACCTCGGGAAAAGGTGGCCATCTTGAATTTTCTATAAAAAACACCTTTACCACCGGATTCAAACGTAAACTTGTCTATGGAATTTTTATCGATCGTCTCGAAACTTTTTGGGCATCAATGGCAAGCTACTGTGGAAAAAATGTTGGAATTAGAAGTTGTAGATTTTGAACGGCGTGCGTGTGGCAAGCTAGCAAAGTGGCGCAGTGTTATAACTCCCATGCATTTCAATACAATACAGTGAAAATTGAATGCATGCATTAATGCCTGAAACAGAATACATTGAAAAACACTGGATATGGACATATAAGGAATGTGGGCGTGGTTAGCATAAAACCCCTGTTGCTAAGGACAACAAAAAGTTTACTTTTACCGATTTGTCCGAAACTGACGTCAATCTGTTCGTCCTCCCGAGGGGACCAAAACATAAAATGGTTGCTATGGAGATAAAATCAACAGAAAAGCCGCCATTTTGGAAAAAGTGGGTTTTTTTTATCAACCTTTGACATATAGCTCTCGCCAATGGAGGAATGTGTTTTTCTGAGTCAGTTGATGATGCTAATCGCTATGCTAGCACTTTTAGCTATGTTAGCATAACTAGCATAGTTAACATAATTAGCTTTTTAGGTCATGTGTTTTTCTGAGTCAGTTGATGATGCTGATCGCAATGCTAGCACTTTTAGCCACATTAGCGTAGCTAGCATAGTTAGCATAATTAGCATTTTAGATAATGTGTTTTTCTGAGTCAGTTGATGATGCTGATCGCAATGCTAGCACTTTTAGCCACATTAGCATAGTAAGCATTGTTAGCATAATTAGCAAATCCAGCCTTGACTAGCTTTTAATTTGCGGGCTGTGAGGGCGGTGAGGTCAGCGGTGGTGCGTAGAGTCAGGCGTGGAAGGCGGGTTGCGTCTGCGGGCCATACAACGCCGCTTGCGGCTTTAATTTTTCTTCTACTTTCTTTTTTCCACTTTGAGCTCAAATTTGACCCCCGCCACATACCCGAAAACTCACCAAAATTGGCACACACCTAGGATAAATTGAAAATGAATTTTCGGCAAAGAGAACTCCACCCCCCCGAAGTCGATGACATCACGACGAGCGATCCCGTAAAAAAAATGAATGGGCCGAAAATCGCTTATGGGGCCAAAAAAAAATATTTTGAAATACAGTTACGAAACCAAAACACGCGTGTTGGAGATATCCCAAAGAAGTTATGAAATCATTATGGGATGGCCACACGACCTACGGCTTGGCGGCCATTTTGTGGCGAACTCAGAGAAATGGCGATTTTCGTGTTTTTTGACAATATGGGAAAACTACACTTTTGTTCAAGCGATTTTCACGAAATTTCATACACATGCCACAAACACGATTCTACAACTACCAAAGAAGTTTTGTTGACCTTTGACCTTGGGAAGGGGCGGCCATCTTGAATTTTCATAAAAAAGCACCTTTAGTAACGGATACAAACGAAAACTCGTCCTAGGGATTTTTATCGATCTTTTTGAAACTTCTCGGACATCAATGGCAAGCTACTGTGGACAAAATGTTGGAATTAGAAGTTGTAGAATTTGAAACGCGTGCGCGTGGCGAATTCGCAACCGTCGCCATTTTAGCTAGCTCGCACATATTTTATCGGAATAGCCTGAAACTGAAATATGCGATTCCCTGGCCCACACTGAACAAAACGATGTAAAACACGACAAAATCGATAAAGGAATGCGGCCGTGGTAAACAAAAAACGATCGCAAAAAAAAGTGCTGACTCGGCAAAATAATTTTTTTTTGGATTTTATTTTTAAGAATCGGCTAACGAAACCCAGATAACTTTGTCGGGTATATCCAAAGAAAGTTTTGAAATCATTACGTGATGGCGACACGACCTACAATTTGGCGGCCATTTTGTGCCAAAATCTGCCATTTTGAGTTTTTCGCGTTTTTACACAATATGGAAAAATGAACTTTTTTTCGAGCGATTTTCACGAAATTTGACGCGCATGTCCCTAGCGTAAGTCTACAATCACAGTTGGAGTTTCGTCGACCTTTGACCTCGGGAAAAGGCGGCCATCTTGAATTTTCTATAAAAAACACCTTTGCTACTGGATTCAAACGTAAACTTGTCGTTGGAATTTTCATCGATTGTCTCGAAACTTTTTGGGCATCATTGGCAAGCTACTGTGGAAAAAATGTTGGAATTGGAAGTTGTAGATTTTGAACGGCGTGCGCGTGGCAAGCTAGCAAAGTGGCGCACTGTTATGACTCCTATGTTTTTCATAGGACTACTGTGAAATATGAATGCATGCAGTAATGCCTGAAACAGAATACATTGAAAAACACTGGATATGGACATGTAAGGAATGTGGGCGTGGTTAGCATAAAACCACTGTTGCTAAGGACGACAAAAAGTTTACTTTTACCGATTTGTCCGAAACTGACGTCAATCTGTTCGTCCTCCCGAGGGGACCAAAACATAAAATGGTTGCTATGGAGATAAAATCAACAGAAAAGCCGCCATTTTGGAAAAAGTGGGTTTTTTAGCAACTTATGACATATAACTCTCACCAATGGAGGAATGTGTTTTTCTGAGTCAGTTGATGATGCTGATCGCTATGCTAGCACTTTTAGCTATGTTAGCATAGCTAGCATAGTTAGCATTATTAGCATTTTAGATAATATATTTTTCTGAGTCAGTTGATGATGCTGATCGCAATGCTAGCACTTTTAGCCACATTTGCATAGATAGCATAGTTAGCATTATTAGCATTTTAGATAATATATTTTTCTGAGTCAGTTGATGATGCTGATCGCTATGCTAGCACTTTTAGCTATGTTAGCATAGCTAACATAGTTAGCATAATTAGTATTTTAGGTAATGTGTTTTTCTGAGTCAGTTAATGATGCTGATCGCTATGCTAGCACTTTTAGCCACATTAGCATAGCTAGCATAGTTAGCATAATTAGCATTTTAGGTAATGTGTTTTTCTGAGTCAGTTGATGATGCTGATCGCTATGCTAGCACTTTTAGCTATGTTAGCATAACTAGCATAGTTCGCATAATTAGCATTTTAGGTAATGTGTTTTTCTGAGTCAGTTGATGATGCTGATCGCTATGCTAGCACTTTTAGCCACATTAGCATAGCTAGCATAGTTAGCATAATTAGCATATGCAGTTTTGACCAGCCTTCATCAAAAGTGGGCGGTGAGGGCGGTGGTGCGTAGAGTTGGGCGTTGACGGCGGGTTGCGTCTGCGGGCCATACAACGCCGCTTGCGGCTTTAATTATTATTATTATTCTTCCCGTTTCTAACGGATCCGTAGATCGCAAATTTGACCCCCGCTACATACCCGAAAACTCACCAAAATTGGCACACACCTAGGATAAATTGAAAATGAATTTTCGGCAAAGAAAACGCCACCCCCCCGAAGTCGATGACATCACAGCGAGCGTTCCCGTAAAAAAAATGAATGGGCCGAAAATCGCTTATGGGGCCAAAAAAAAATATTTCGAAATACAGTTATGAAACCAAAACACGCGTGTTGGAGATATCCCAAAGAAGTTATGAAATTATTATGGGATGGCCACACGACCTACGGCTTGGCGGCCATTTTGTGACGAACTCTATGAAATGGCGATTTTCGTGTTTTTTGACAATATGGGAAAACGACACTTTTGTTTAAGCGATTTTCACGAAATTGCATACACATGCCACAAACACGATTTTACAACTACCAAAGAAGTTTTGTTGACCTTTGACCTTGGGAAGGGGCGGCCATCTTGAATTTTCAAAAAAAAGCACCTTTAGTAACGGATACAAACGAAAACTCGTCCTAGGGATTTTTATCGATCTTTTTGAAACTTCTCGGGCATCAATGGCAAGCTACTGTGGACAAAATGTTGGAATTAGAAGTTGTAGAATTTGAAACGCGTGCGCGTGGCGAATTCGCAACCGTCGCCATTTTAGCTAGCTCGCACATATTTTATCGGAATAGCCTGAAACTGAAATATGCGATACCCTGGCCCACACTGAACAAAACGATGTCACATACGACAAAATCGATAAAGGAATGTGGCCGTGGTAAGCAAAAAACGATCGCAAAAAAAAGTGCTGACTCGGCTAAAAAAAAAAAATTTCGGATTTTTTTTTTAAGAATCAGCTAGCGAAAGCCAGATAACTTTGTCGGGTATATCCAAACAAAGTTTTAAAATCATTACGTGATGGCGACACGACCTACGGTTTGGCGGCCATTTTGTGCCAAAATCTGCCATTTTGCGTTTTTCGCGTTTTTACACAATATGGAAAAATGAACTTTTTTTCGAGCGATTTTCACGAAATTTGACTCGCCTGTCCATACCATAAGTCTACAATTACCTCTGGAGTTTCGTCGACTTTTGACCTCGGGAAAAGGCGGCCATCTTGAATTTTCTATAAAAAACTCCTTTGCCATTGGATTCAAACGTAAACTTGTCGTTGGAATTTTTATCGATCGTTGCTAAACTTTTTGGCCATCAATGGCAAGCTACTGTTGAAAAAATGTTGGAATTAGAAGTTGTAGATTTTGAACGGCGTGCGCGTGGCGAGCTAGCAAAGTGGCGCAGTGTTATAACTCCCATGCATTTCAATACAATACAGTGAAAATTGAATGCATGCATTCATGCCTGAAACTGAATACATTGAAAAACACTGGATATGGACATATAAGGAATGTGGGCGTGGTTAGCATAAAACCACTGTTGCTAAGGACGACAAAAAGTTTACTTTTACCGATTTGTCCGAAACTGACGTCAATCTGTTCGTCCTCCCGAGGGGACCAAAACATAAAATGGTTGCTATGGAGATAAAATCAACAGAAAAGCCGCCATTTTGGAAAAAGTGGGTTTTTTAGCAACTTATGACATATAACTCTTACCAATGGAGGAATGTGATTTTCTGAGTCAGTTGATGATGCGGATCGCTATGCTAGCACTTTTAGCTATGTTAGCATAGCTAGCATAGTTAGCATAATTAGCATTTTAGGTAATGTGTTTTTCTGAGTCAGTTGATGATGCTGATCGCTATGCTAGCACTTTTAGCTATGTTAGCATAACTAGCATAGTTAGCATATTTAGCATTTTAGGTAATGTGTTTTTCTGAGTCAGTTAATGATGCTGATCGCTATGCTAGCACTTTTAGCCACATTAGCATAGCTATCATTGTTAGCATAATTAGCATTTTAGGTAATATGTTTTTGTGAGTCAGTTGATGACGCTGATCGCTATGCTAGCACTTTTAGCTATGTTAGCATAACTAGCATAGTTAGCATAATTAGCATTTTATGTAATGTGTTTTTCTGAGTCAGTTGATGATGCTGATCGCTATGCTAGCACTTTTAGCCACATTAGCATAACTAGCATAGTTAGCATAATTAGCATTTTAGGTAATGTATTTATATGAGTCCATTGATGATGCTGATCGCAATGCTAGCACTTTAAGCCACATTAGCGTAGCTAGCATAGTTAGCATAATTAGCATTTTAAATAATGTGTTTTTCTGAGTTAGTTGATGATGCTGATCGCAATGCTAGCACTTTTAGCCACACTAGCATAGTTAGCATTGTTAGCATAATTAGCAAATCCAGCCTCGACTAGCTTTTAATTTGCGGGCTGTGAGGGCGGTGAGGTCAGCGGTGGTGCGTAGAGTTGGGCGTGGAGGCGGGTTGCGTCTGCGGGCCATACAACGCCGCTTGCGGCTTTAATTATTATTATTTTTTTTTGGTCTTTGGTCATCTTTTGAGTGGTCCTCAGTCACACTGGTCAAGGATCATCATTATCCACAGCTATCCTCATTTTAGTTAATTGCCCTCAGCCTATTTAGTTTTTCAGATTTTCAGTTCGTCCTTGTCAGGTCATCTCTGCTGTGTCACATTTTTGTTGTCTGGGTTTTGTCTTTTTCAGTTTGTTTATTCAATGTTTAATGTTCTGTCTCCATGCCTGGTCTCCTGCATTTAAGGTTCCCTATCACCAGTTCCTGACACTCTTCCAATATGGACACTTGGTAGGGAGCCCCTTCTGCATCACATATAGCTTTGGGTGAGTCCAGCTTGTCATTTTTTGATGTGCTGCCTGCCCCAATTAAATTACTTCAGTAATTTGAGAATTTTGTTATATTTGAAGAAACTAGTCACGTTTGTAGCGGGAGTTATTAATACAACGTAAGTAAAAAACAGAACGAATACAAATCATTGTAAAATTGGCGGCAAACCATTTGGACATCAATGAGTTGACATGGGAAGAGGTTTGGAACAACCTAAGTGCCCAGTCTAGGAGGTGGGAAGTGTGGGATAGTAAATGGTTCTTATACTTCAATGGAATGCAAGGAGCTTATTGGCGAATGGACAGGAATTGAAAAAGTGTATAGATGACTTGGATCAAAAACCGGAAATTATATGTATTCAAGAGACATGGTTGACGCCAAATTTAGAATTTAAAATTTCCCAATATACGGGAATGCGGTGTTAATTACTATAATCCATGCAAAAAGTTAGATCTGAGTCTTCTTAAATCAATTATTCATCTGGAAAATGGGTGTGTCATTGTTTGTGGGGATTTTAATGCACATAGCACATTAGGGGGGGGGGGGTGACATATGTTAAAGGTGAGGTAGTGGAGGATTTGATGGATGAATTACACTTGGTGTGTCTCAATGATGGGAGAGGAACAAGAACTGATGTTCGAACAGGGAATATCTCAGCACTATATCTTACTTTTGTTTCAAATGTTTTGGCAGGGTGTTGTAGGTGGGATGTATACAACAGCACAATGGGGAGTGACCATTATCCTGTGTTCTCTAGGGTTGGTGGAGATAGAGAACCACCAAGTAATGGAAAGGAAGGAAGATGGCTTTTTCATAAAGCAAAATGGGATGAATTTACTTATATGTGTGAGGAGGAATGTTCAAACATTAGTATGGAGAGTACAGCTGAAGAAATGGAAAAGAAAATTAGAAATGTAATAATTTTTGCGAATTGTCCAAAAGACAATTTCAGGAAGTAAAGCAACTATGACGAGGAGAAATATTCCATGGTAGACTGAAGACTGCATGTTATCAGTTAAAAATAGGAATAAGGGTTTGAAACTCTTAAAACGGACTCACACATATGAAAATCTGTTGAATTATAAGAGACTTTGTGCACAGGTAAGAAGGATTATTAAAAATGAGAAAAGGGAGTACTGGAAGGGTTTTTGTGATAAATTGGTCGAACAACTCTGGTTAGTACGGTTTGGGGAATGATTAGGAAAATGAAGGGTATAAGGAGGGAGTTACAATATCCAGTATTGAAAATGCGTGATGACCTGGTGATATCGGATTTGGATAAAGCAGAAATGTTGGCTAAAACTTTTGTGAGAAGTCAAAGTAATGAGAACTTGTCAGGATATAGGAAAGGGAGGGGAGATGAAATTAGGGAACTGCACTACAAGGAATTTGATGGTAACACTTATTTGACAACTATGGATGCTCCGTTTAACTTTGAATTGGATTTAGGACTACATAAATCTAAAATGACATCAACTGGTAGGGATGGTATAAGTTATGTTATGTTAAAGCATTTAGGTAGGAAAATGAAGTTGAAATTATTGGACATGTATAATAGAATCTGGTGTGACGGTAAATTGCCAAACGATTGGAAAGAGGCTGCGATAACTCCTATATTAAAACCTGGGAAAGATCCAAGCAGCCCAGAAAATTACAGGCCCATAGCACTTACATCACATGTTGGAAAAGTGATGGAAAGAATGATAAATGAGAGATTGTATTATTACCTGGAAAGTAAAAATTTGCTGTCTCCATATCAAAATGGTTTTATCAAAGGTAGAGGGACAGTGGACCCTGTAATCTGCCTAGAAGCAGACATTAGGAAAGCCCAAGTAGATAAAGAATATTTGGTGGCAGTATTTTTTGATATAGAAAGGCTTATGATATGGTCTGGAAAGAGGGTTTATTGATAAAATTATTTAGGTTAGGACTTCATGGAAGAATCTATAATTGGATTAAGGGTTTTTTATTTGATATGTTCAAGTTAGGATAGGAAAGTCCTTTTCTAATAGGTATGTGGTGGATAATGGAACCCCACAAGGTAGTGTGATTAGCCCTGTGCTTTTCAATTATGATTAATGATATATTTAATTCAATTGGATGTGAATTTGGGAAAGCATTATTTGCAGATGATGGAGCCTTGTGGAAGAGGGGTATGTGGTATTTCTCTCGGTATGTGGAGAGAAATATACAAGACGCGATTAAGGAGGGGAAAACTGGTCTTATGACTGGGGATTCAAATTTTCAGTGACTAAAACTAAATGCATGTTTTTTACTAGGAAACGTAGAACTGTTTTGAACTTAAGGTTATATGGAGAAGCAATCGAATAGGTACATAGTTTTAGGTATCTGGGTGTTATATTGGATACAAAATTGAAATGGAGAGAGAACATTGATAGTATAGTAGGAAGATGTAAGAAAGTCATAAATATAAGGAGATGCTTGAAAGGGACTGGGTGGGGAGCTAGTGCACAGGCTTTAAAACAAATATATATATATATATATACACACATGTATATTGTAATATATATTACAATGATTAGGTCAGTCACAGATTATGGAATTATTGTTTACAATACAGCGTGCAAAACGCTGTTACATAAGATAGAAGTCATCCAAAATCAGGCTTTGAGAATATGCACTAGGGCTATGAGGTCAACTCCTGCTGTGTCATTACAAGTTGAACTGGGGGATCTACCATTGAAACTAAGAATTAAACAGCTGCTACTTAACTATTGGGTGAAAATACAGGGTTGTGTAGGTGTAAAGAACATGGTTAGGAGAGCTACTGATCCTTGTTGGGAAAGTGATAATGGGACAAACGAAAGTGCTGCTTGGAAATTAGCTAGGTTAGGGAGAAAAGCAAATATTCATGTAAAACCCTAGTTAAAACGTTTTTGTACCCGACCACTCCAAGTGGATTTGTATCTCCATAGAACAATGGAGGATAGAAAAGGGAAGGGAAACTGGGATGAGATAACAGCAGACAGATTAGACACAGTCCATGCTTCCTTTATACCCATATGTACAGATGGATCTAAAGACCCAGACACAATGAGAACTGGTTTTTCTTTCTGTATCCCTACATTGGACAAATATGTTGGAGTTAAGACGTCAAAGGATCTTTCAGTTTTTGCAGTTGAAATATTGGCAATATCATATAGTTTACACTGGTTAGAACAGAACAGAATTGGAGATGGTACAATTTGTTCAGATTCATTGTCAGCTTTGATATCTCTGAAGTCTTACTATTCTGAGAGCAGATCAAATATGTTATATGAAATTTAGGCGAGTTTGTTCAGGTTGGCAAACTTGAAAATGAACGTTAGATTTATGTGGGTACCAGCACATAGGGGGTGGAGGGAAATGAAATGGCTGATTTCCTGGCAAAAAGGGCATTGAAACGGGGTATGGAGATAAAAATTCCATTAGGTAGAATGGAAATTAGGGCAATTATTAGGAGGCCTATTGTGGAAGAATGGCAGACACAATGGGAAAGGGAGAGAAAAGGTCGACATTTATTTAGTATTCAGGACAAAGTAGGGAGAGGTATGAATGTCAGGGTAAACACCAGAGATCACAGCATAATATCAAGGTTGAGGATGGGACACACTGGTTTAAATAATACATTGCATCTGATAAGGAAACATCCAACTGGTTTGTGCGAGTGTGAGAAAGGGGAAGAGTCAGTGGAGCATGCTCAATGTAATTGTGAACTGTATAGGGAGGAAAGACGACAACTGGAAAGTAGGGTACGGATGAAAGAGGGTGAACGGCTGACTTTAAAGAAGCTTTTGGGAGGGGAGGAGATATTAAATGGTGTAATTATAGTTTTTTTTAAAAGAACTAGGTTGTTGAGGAGAATTTAGGGGTGTTTTTGTTTTCTTTTTTGTTAGTTAAATTTGATTAGGTAATCCTCACTCTGACCCACACTCCAACACAGTAGGTTGCGGTAATGCACCTTCACGTTGGTGCCTCCCGCCAATAAAATCACAAGAAGAAGAAGAAGAAGCCTCTTGTGCTGGTCCATACCAATGAGTTATATCACTAGACGAGACATCACGTGGTTCCTCATGGGAGAAGAGCACCGCCATCTTGGTGAGGTCAAGTTACTACTGCAGTGAATGCATGTGAACACATATTTTGCATAATACCAGTTCATTGTGCGGGTTTCAACTGCTAAAATCAGAGAACTGAGTCCATGAAGGAGGAAGGTATATCATTTCACAGGTAAGTACTATAATTTTTTTCTTTTTATGCTGCAGGGGCTTCATTAATCATACACATGTTGACATGCATGTTGCTGCAGGGCTGTTATCAACATGCTGCATGATGTACATATAATTTGCTGTCAGCATAAATGTACATTTTATTTTGCTAAACCTGTATACAGCATACTAGGACTAGGCTATTATAATAATATAGATTTATACATTTCTGACTCATTGAATTAACTTTTCTTGCAGGTTTCCAATGGATTCAGACTTAAGGAAAAAGTTGGCTTTAGCAATAAAAAGAGCTAACCCAGAGGGGATCACTGTGGTACCAACTAGCAATACAGTCTGGCTATGTTCAGAACATTTGTGGAAACACATTTAGATAAGAGGCCAGACTGTTTGCTTGAAACCCAACACCATAACATCTGTGTTACATTGATCACTCACATGAATCAGTATAAATCTATTGTTTTTCTTTGTTGTTGTTTTTTTATGGTAAATCTATTGTTCACTTTTGGACTTCTTTTGAATATTTATTTTATTATTATTATTATTATTAACAGACTTATTTTTTATTGTTTTTTTTTACTTATTAATTATTTATTGTTATTTATTGTATGTATTGACTTACTGTTGATTTATTATTATTATTATTATTATTATTGACTTATTGTTGGGTTTTTCTAAATTATTTAAATTACATGTCAAAAAAGTCTAAAACTTCTAAATGTTTAGAAATTATTTTTAAAAATTCTTTGTAATAATTTTTTTATTTGTAAGAAGTCCTGCAACAATGCATTTTCATTAAAGTTTGAGCTTTTAAGGCTGACTGTTTCTCTGCTTTAACAACAACAAATGATGTATCTATATATATTATATGTATAAATATAATATATTTACATATATGTATAGATATATATAAAAGGAAAAATATATATAGTATATAAAAGCAACTTAGACACCACTAAAAGCAATAGAAATCATTGTCATGTGGGCGTCATCGACTTCACCAAGATGGCGTCGCGCTCCGCCACCGTCGGCCAGGCTTCTAAAGCGGGCGTGTCTCTTCTAGTGATATAACTCATTGGTCCATACCATCATCTGCCTGGTTGTCTTCTCCCATGTCTATCTAGTTTTCACAAGAGTTGTGTTTGTTTGTTTTTCCTTGATCCTCAGCACTTTTTGTTTATAGGATTAAAACCTTCTATACTTTGAACCACCTGCCTCCTGTCTCTGCATTTTGGGTCCTACGGCAACCTCCCCACCTGACAGTTACATGACATGTGAAACATACCAATAATTTCTGAAATGATGTGAAAGTGTTTTCTGATGACAATCAAAAAGCTATCAATTTCCTTTATTTGATCAGCAATGTGTGGCGATGATCACTGGAATAAGGTGATAAAATATTCTGCTGAATGTCACTGAATATTCCATGTCTGTTAAATGCAGTACCATTCACTTATCATTGCATTTAATTAATCTAATGTGATGTGTGTACTATATATTCAAAAAAATGGATTACTTGATATCTGTATCTGTAAAAAATGTTCTGTTGCATTAGTTAGTTATTTTTTATTGCTTGAAATAATCAAATCAAATAAGCCTTTTAAAAGTTTAGGTTGAAGAATACTTCCATATCTGGTAGAGAAGAACTGGAGAAAGCATGAAAGCTGAAGGTCAAGGACAGTGGTGGCCGTGGTAATTGGAGCACGGCCCCAAGCTGGAGGAGGGCCCACAGCAGATCCCTTGAAAGACCTCAGACATCTCATTCCATAAAAGTGCAATGCTTCCCCCGACTGGGTGGCGATGGAACTACACTTGAGCAGAAACACCTCTTCCTGCATGGCTGGGTTCCTCTCTCCCTCTCCCCTCCATTACAGACATCTGCAACCCATTAATTAAACACTCTCTGAGTATATGGGTTCAGTTTAGGAAGCATTATGATCTGTGCGATTTCTCACTCTTGAGCCCTATTGCTTCGAATCATTAGCCGCGGTTACATGGGCAGAATATCTTGATCGGATCAATGGTTGGGTTAAAATTCACCCGTGCACATGGGATCAGAAAACCTTTTTCCGATTAGAACAAATGTTCCCATGGCTCACACTTTCGTTCGGAATGAATCATCTGGACATGCGCAGTAGTGTAAAATCACCCGGATGCGGAACTAGGTCCCGTTGTAAACAAACCACTGCCACAGACAGACAGCATGTGCTGCAGTTCCGTAATACGAGACGATCTTCCAAACGGGCTTTTATTAATGTCATGAATATTATGAAGCGCCTGTTTGCTCATCGTTATATTTAATCCGTGTGATCAGTGCTGTTTTATGAATGAAACAGAGCTGGAAGAAGGCTTAGGACAGGCTAACACGGGCTAACAACATTAGCCTTGATGGACACAAAATCCAGGACCGTGCGAGAAACGCAGCAAACTGCATCTTAGCTGCACATAAATGTATGGAAATAACATCAGCCTTTATTTTGTCGGGACACAACTGGAAACACAAATCCACGTGACACCACGCGACATTTATTTCTGCTCTGAAAAGTTCACACGGGCCGCCCCAAAGCGACTCTGTGAGCTAGCGGCCTGAGCTCTGTTCGAACACGGTTCCTCCCGAGTCCTGCAGCCGCTAACCCAGAGCGGCGGGGCGGCTCGCAGTCTGGATCAGTGTTGCCAGATCTGAGTGACAGTTTCCAGCCCAAACTCATCGTAAAACCCGCCCACCTCAATAAAAACAAGCCCAAATCTCAACCTAGCAAAAACCTAATGTTGAACGTAAAAGTATAGCCGTAGCCTAATAAAAAATGACGCAATAATAATAAATTATTATATAATAAGTCTGTTATAATAAATTTTTTTATAAAATAAGTACAGAAAATCCAGTTATAGGTTTCTCGTATCGTGTACTCTAGATGGCTTTTGATGGCGCCCCCCTCTTTCTGCCACTGCCAGTTGCTGGACCACAGCGTATGTCAATCAGCGGTGGGCTGGTGACTGGTGGATTAGAGGGGGCGGGGCCTACCTGGGTGCGCGTTGGCTGAACGTTCTCCTCCGGCTGAGTGTATAAGCAGGCTGCGCTATTTTTGTTCGAGCTGTAACCATTCTGACAAGGTTAATAAAAGCCAATAAAAGCCCTGCATCATCTCCATCTTTTGGAAATGAACCCAAACGGCAGAATAGGGTTCTGACTCTGCAGAGGCTCTGGGAGTTTTAAAACAGCGTCAATTATTCGCTGATTTTTGTTATTCACGGGGGGGGGGGGAACTAAACAGGGGGATTACTGTAATGTTTCATACATTCACAATGCTTTTTTTAGGCTATATATTAATTAGTATACTTTTACTTAATATTTTAAATAATAAGAAAAATAATAATAATGACAATAAAACCGCTAAATATTTTGAAAAGCAGCCCAAATTTTATAGACCCGCCCAATGCCAATTTTACCCGCCCAACATAACCAAAAGAAGCCCAATTGGGCGGAAACCCGCCCAATCTGGCAACACTGGTCTGGATTCTCCCACACATAACAAAACGCACACGTAGCAAAGCATCCTCCCCCCTCGGACACAAAATTATTAATCCAGCTCCTCTGTTCACTCGGGTGCCAGTGGACCGAGTGAGCGTCGGGGGGCACGAAGCGCTCCTTCCCTGCATCCCCTTCGTGAGGGGTGAAAGAGAGGGGAGAGTCAGAGTGGCGAGAGCGGAGCGGCGCTTTTCACGGGGCGTCCGCAGAGCCACACAGCATCTATGCATGACGTAACCCAGAGCAATAGTGACACACGATCGGAATGAGCGTTTACATGCTCCACGATCGGATAAACGATCGGTATAACCCACCTATCTCGATCGGAAAGAAATTCTGATCCGAATGAGTCTGATCGGGGCAGAGTATTCTGAACGCCGCGTTTACATGAAGCATTTTCTTTCCGATCATGCGTTCTGATTACTTTTGCCCATGTAAACGCGGCTATTTTTTCTTACCCTCCCTTCGCCACAAGGAAGGGCATCAAAACATTTTACATTTGAACTGCTAAATAGAGCATTCGGTCTAGTAAAATCTTATTTTTTTAGATACCTGCAAATTAGACAGCATCTCCACTCTCTCAGGCCTGGCATTGCCACTGTGTAATCAGCCAGAAAAGTTCCTAGCTAAGGAGGCTGGCTGTTCACAGAGCACTGTGTCCATGTAGATCAACAGAAAGTTCAATGGAAGAGTAAAATGTGGCAGGAGAAGATGCAGCAGCAGAAGAGACGGCTGTGGACTTCAGTGGATTATCAAAACATTCAAAAAGCTGCAGAAATCCAGAAAGAGTGGAATGAGATGGGGGAACAACTTCAAGAACCACTACACTCCGACACGTTCGGGAGATGGGCTACAACTGCCGTGTTTCTCCGGTCAAACCACTTCTGAGCCTGGATGAACAGAGGAATCATCTCAATGGGGCCAAGGAGAAGAAGAACTGGACTGTTGACCAGATGAACCCAAACTGCTGGAGGTCCAGTAGGAAATTTCCACAGTCAGGATTTGGGCTGCAATGTCCAGCGCTGGTATTGGTCAACTCTGATTTCCTGGTTTGATGCCCATACCATCACAGTGCTTGACTGGCCCACCAACTCAGGGGACCTAAAACCTAAATGTATTATTAAGAAGAAAATGAGGGGCACAAGACGGGGACATCAACAAAATGTGGGCTTCCATAATTGCCACGCGATGATACAAGCTGATGTCATCTGTGCCACGGCGCATTGAGGCAGTCATTCAGGCAAAGAGATTCCCAACCAAGTAGACATATTGTTTTGGAAATACTTTAATTTAATTGATGTGATCATAATCTCAGTCTTTGTCTTTTTGCAAAAACTAAGAAGTAAACAGTGATTTCTCAGAGGTACTCTAATTCCCTGAAATCCTGTTTTTTGTGGGTTTTATGAGCTAGGACCCCAGTTTTTGTAAAAATAAGTAAATTATTGAAATCAAATAATCAATTGAATAATCTAACCTACCGGTATTGTGGTGTGTAGTTAATACATACCGACTGCAATGTGCTATTATTGTTTGGTCATCACACATGGCTAAAACAGATTCATTGCTAACAGTGTTGGAGTGCTATTTCTTTAAAGATCAACATTTTTATTTGGTTCATCCATTTAGAAGAATAGTTTGTGATTATATAGAATCTGATTTTACTGTGAAAATATTTTAGATAAGGCTTTTCAAACATTCAAGAGTTTAGCTGCAAGTATTTTCGTGTTGCATCTATGTTGTGATTGACACTCAAAAAAATAATTTACCCAGTTTGGGAAAACTCAAGTCCAATATTGTCAAGGTTTTTATTACCTTAGTATTGTGTTTTGTGTTGTTTGTTTTTAATAGTCCGGCCCTGAAATGTATAATAAAACAGAAAACTACACTCAATTAACAGAACAGTAAACAGTTTTTATGTTGTTATTCCCTATAACAAATTAAAATTCTAACATGCTTTGCATAGACAGAAGATTGTGGGACGCCACAGAAAACTCAGACAAAGTATGAGCTATGATGTAAAAATGAAAGGAGGTGTTGCATGAAAGGTGACTTAAGCAGAAACCAAAACTGCGTAAGAAGCCATTTGATGTAGAAATCTCATTAAACTGGAGTAAAAAAAAGAGAAAAGAATGTTTTCGATTGGCAATGAAATGTCAAATTTAAAAAAATCTTTAACCACAAAGTAGATATTGATAAAAGAAATGATTGCATTCTTTGAATAAGGAATAATATTCAAAATGTTTATTTCACTTTCAAATTAAGCTGCAGGTATTTTTTACCTTAGAAAAAGAAGCTCATTTTCTGCATTGTTTTGTATGTATTCTGAAAAACAAAAAAAAAGTGAAATATATGAATCTTATTTTAAAGTTTTCAAACAAATAAAGTTGCTTCTTTTTCACAGATCCATCGCAGAGAAGTTCCACATGCAAGATCATTCCAAAATCCAGGAGATTCTCTAATTTCAGCACAGTCTTCCTCTCCGTGAAGTTTGTCTCCACCATCACTATCAGGCTGATTCTTTCCCCAGAATCTGTCAGTTCAGAAAATAAAAGGATCTTCTTCAGACACCATACAGACATGCATCCAATTTTATTGATCTCTCAAGTATAAAAACAAAATTTACCATATACTTACAAATAACCCTTGTGCTATCCTATGACCCCACCCTTACATTGATGTGTTCTCCCTACCATGACAAAGGTGGAAAGATTTCATGTAATCCATGGATGGACACCAGTCGAGATCACAAATCATTGAAGAAAAAAGGTTCAGAGCACTGTCTAGTGGGTCTAGATGACCCAACTCCCAACGTTACAGTGCCTAGGATAACACGACGGTTTAAAAAGGGTGTACGTGTGTGTCTGTGTTTGTTAATTTTGTGGGTTTTACCCCACTATATAAAAAACAATTATAATCAAATGGCAGCAGCTAAACCAACCCCCAGCCCACTCTGTGTTTTAGTAGCACTGATCCAGACTGAACACTCACTGCAGAGTCAGAGGACTTCCATCTACCCATTTCCAGGTTCCCTCCTCGGCTTTGTCAGTCAGTCCAATCCAAACTGGTTCATCTCTGAATGCAACAAGAAAAGTCTGCAAAAAATGTAAAAATATGTTTAAATCATTAACAGAAGCTAATAATTTAAACACATTTAGATTTAAATAGGATATCATCAAAAAATTTAACAAAAAATAAAAGAAAATTAAATAAACTATTATTATCTTAAGTTACGAAACAAGCATAAGAACAATACAGATGATATCAACAAACTAATTAATCCTATCCTTTACAAACAAGCTTCTGTCCATCAACATTTTATATAAGGATTCCTGTGGATCAACCTTCTAGAATGATCAATTTGTCAAAGTAACAATGAGTTTTTAACAAACGTGTTTGATTCTTTCTGGATCCATTTTCAATTTACAGTACAATGCTAACTTATCCTCATTAAAGTAAAAAGGAAAAGAACTTTCAGTGGAACAGTCAGAAGTAAGAGCTCTGCCTCCCCCTCTGGTCACCAGCGGGAGCTGTCCCCAGAGTTCTACACATTTCCTGGATGCCCCACACCTGACTTTCATCTGTTCAATCATCCACAGTGTAACCTTTGTGCTATCCTAGGCACTTTACCATTGGGAGTTGGGTCATCTAGACCCACTAGACAGGGATGCTCACACTTTTTTGGCGTGTGAGCTACTTCTTTTGAATCGACAATGTATTGAAGATCTTTGTATGTATGTATGTATGTATGTATGTATGTATGTATGTATGTATGTATGTATGTATGTATGTATGTATGTATATATATATATATATATATATATATATATATATATATATATATATATGTATGTGTGTGTATGTATATACCCTGCGACAGTCTGGCGACCAGTCCAGGGCATCCCCTGCCTACACCCAAGTGGCCGGGATAGGCTCCGGCAACCCCGTGACCCCGAAAAACGGTAAAGAAGATGAATGAATGAATGAAAAAATGTTTGTTAGTTATGTTTATTAGTAACATTATTGTTTATGTACTGATGATTAAAAACTACACAGTAAGATTACACAAAGATACTTTTGTATTAACAGATGAAGCTTTTTATTACAAAGACAGAAAGCAGCAACCATCGGATGTCATGCTCTGCTGTAAACCGTGCCATAGAGGGAGCATCATGGCGTTTCAAAGGCGCTGCTGGCTCCGTACGAAGCGCGTGCCTTGGACAAAACAGCTTCCTTATGAGCTCGTATTTATCGGGCGAGAACTGCAGAGCTGATATCAAGAGGAGACACGCGGGGCGGCTTCAATAAACACTTCGCTTGCGCGGAGCGGTCTTCTGCCGGGAACTTGACGTGACGCGGGGCAGAGAGCAACTTTCTGATGACAGAGAGTTTGTGCTCAGTGAATTTAAACACGCGTATGCAGCGACGTATGCTTCAGAGGATGTCCGATTGGCCGTTATGCATGTCAATCAAGTCCCGTACTTCTCGGTGAGGATTTTGATGTGCTGGTGGATTTTTTAGAAGTACTTTTTTTTTTTTAATCTTCTCTGTCCCGCAATCTACCCTCATGTCCTTGAAGATCGACCGATCGATGTAATGAGCACCCCTACACTAGACAGTGCTCTGAACCATTTTTCTTCAATGATTTGTGATCTTCACTGGTGTCCATGGATTACATGAAATCTTTCCACCTTTGTCATGGTAGGGAGAACACGTCAAAGTAAGGGTGGGCTCATCTAAAATAGCACAAGGGATACCTAAGCTTTGCACTGAGTGAAGTTCAGTGTGATGTATTGTTTGCCTTCCTTACCGAGCGTCATATTTGGACCTGATCTGTTGTCTCCTGACCCTGTGTCTGACTCTACACAGCCTTTTTTTTTTCATTCAAAAGCTGCCTCTGTTAGCTCAAAACTGTCCCAGAGCTCATCTGTTTGGAGACATGGTCTTCCCGGGAGACACGGATCTCCTGAGTCCGGCAGCTCGCTCGCTAATGCAGAGCAGCCGTATGGACTGCTGTCTGAAACGGGAGAGCACACCATAACAAAGCACTCTCGCCTGCAAACACTGTGCTTTGCACAGAGACGTGGTTCAGTCGCACAGAACAGCTGACTGGTTCCAGTGTTCCACCACATGACGCAAAGCCAGCGCAGTAATGACCTACAATCAGAATAATAAACTGTTTATATGCACCATGATCGTATCAACAATCGGCATAACACACCTATCTCAATTGGAAAGAAATTTTGATCCGAACGAGTCTGATAAGGGCAGAGTATTCTGAACGGTGTGTTTACATGGCGCGTGTTTTTTCTGATTACGCGTTTATTCCGATTATTTTTGTCCATTTAAACGCAGGTTTGTCACCTGTAAACAACAACATATATACGGATACTTCTATTCACTCTGGTGCCAGCTCTTTGGTCTGATTTCATGTTGCTGTGACTGTCAGAGTGAATTTCTGAAGAGTACTGCTGTGTTGGATTACTGTGAGTCTTTTGTCTTCTTTTCCTTTTTTTGTGTCAGGAGATTTTTGTTGTCTTGTTTGTAGAAGTTCTTCTCAAGATTTGGATTTACCTGACTGCTCTCATCTGGACAGATTGAAGTGTATTATGTCGTGTGGAACTAGTTCTTTTTGGAGTTTTGCCTTTTCCTCTTCCCCCTGAGGAAGAACCTCTTAGTCCTACATTTGACTTCCTATCGACTATTGTCTTAGATTCTGATCAAATTATAATATTAGGGGATTTTAATATTCACGTTGATGACCCCAGTGACTGCCTAGGAAAGGCTTTTGCAGCTTTATTAGATGATGTTGGTTTCACCCAAAGTGTGAATGAACCCACTCACTGTCATAAGCACACCCTGGACCTTGTTCTAACCCATGGTATAGAGATCAGCCAGCTGAGTGTCCTTCCTCTTAACCCCATCATTTCTGATCACTTTATGATTACCTTCCAGCTTACACTGGAACATCCTTCTGCCCCAGTGAATAAGAAACAGCTTAGAAGAACCTTAACTGACCGTTCTGTGTCTGAGTTTAGACACACAGTTCAGCCAGTACTTAGTGATATTCTGAGAAAATACTCTGAGACCAGCTCCCATAGTTTCAGTCCTAATATAAATGACCACTTTGTTAATGATGCCTTACAAGCCCTCAGGAGTACACTCGATGTTGTTGCCCCCTTGAAACCTAAGTTCGTCAGACAAAACCGAGTAGCACCGTGGTTTAACGCTGAAACTCGTTCTCTTAAACAAGAAACCCGTAAGTTGGAAAGGGAATGGCGCCGCTCCGGTTCAGAGCTGTCTCTGGATATCTGGAAACATAGCCTATTAAATTATAAAAAAGCTCTGCGTAGAGCTAGAAGCCAGTACTATTCAACCTTAATATCAGAGAATGGAAACAATCCAAGATTTCTTTTTAGCACTATTGCTAAATTAACTCGCAGTCAGAGCTCAGTAGAACCACATGTTCCTGTTTCTCTCAGCTCTGATGATTTTCTTACATTTTTCGACAGTAAAATCTCAAATATTAGACATAAGTTAAATCAAGTTATTCCTACTATCAGCCCAGAACAGGCTGAAGCGGTAGAAATGGAGGCCTCCATAGAAACCTCTGTAACATTAGACGGCTTCACTGCTGTGGATCAAGCGGAAATAACATCAATTATTACGTCCTCCAAATCCTCAACTTGTCTGTTAGACCCAATTCCCACTAGACTTTTTAAAGAAACTTTTCCCCTAATTAATGATCCCATATTAACAATGATAAATGCCTCTCTGGAAACGGGTTACGTGCCACAGTCTTTTAAATATGCAGTTGTTAAACTTCTTCTGAAAAAGCCCAGTTTGGATCCTAGCATCTTGGCCAACTATAGACCGATATCAAACCTGCCCTTTATTTCTAAAATCCTGGAAAGAGTTGTAGTTAAGCAGCTTTACTGCCACCTACAGGACAACAGCCACTTTGAAGACTTTCAGTCGGGGTTTAGACCTCACCACAGTACGGAAACTGCACTAGTTAGAGTCTCTAATGACTTGTTATTGGCCTCAGAAAAGGGTCTACTTTCTATTCTGGTCCTGTTGGACCTCAGTGCAGCCTTTGACACTATCGACCACGGTATTTTACTCCATAGATTAGAGCAGGACATAGGGATCAGAGGATCTGCTCTCCAGTGGTTTAAATCCTATCTGTCCGATAGGTATCAGTTCGTTAATGTAAATGGCCACTCCTCTCAGTGCACTCGAGTCAACTATGGAGTCCCACAGGGCTCAGTCTTGGGACCCATCCTGTTTACGCTTTATATGCTACCCCTAGGAAACATAATCAGGAAACACAGCATTAATTTTCATTGTTATGCCGACGATACGCAGTTGTATTTATCCATGAAGCCTGACCAGAATGACCAGATAGAGAAACTGAACGCCTGCATCAGAGACATCACCTGGCTGTGGATCCTGCCTCTGGCTCATCTCTGGCTCGTCTCTGCTCTGTACCTGACCGAGTACCTCGCCTCTGCTCCTGCTCCTGCTCCTGTCTGCTCCTGTGGTTCCTGTCTCCGGCTCGACTCGCGCCTTTGACTGTCCCCACAACCACGGCTGGATGAAGCTCGTCTGCTGGACTTTTATATATGTAGTTGTAGATTTAGATAAGTTAATTCTTCTCTAAGATTTCTGGTAAATCGCCTGTCCGTCCTGGGGGAGGATCCCTCCTTCATGTGGGCACCCCTGAGGTTTCTTCGTTTTTTCCGGAATCCGGTTTTTTTGGGAGTTTTTCCTTACCGCGAAGGGGGGTCTAAGGGCAGGGATGCCAGTATAGCTTAGTCAGTTTGTTAGTTCATTTTAGTATTTTTCTATTGAACTCTTTGTATTCGTGATCCTTTTGATTTCATGTTTTACTTCGAAGCCCATCGAGACGACTGTTGTTGTGATTTTGGGCTATACAAATAAAATTGAATTGAATTGAATTGATATATGCTGTAAGGATGGCTCTGTCATTTTTATCCCTGCAATTTCTGTTTTCCCTTACTAACTCTATCCTGTGTTTTAGATTTCCTCAATGTGGGGCTGACTGCAGTTATCACTTCCTCCTTTGTTTGGACTGATTTGGGTTATCCTCACTAAATAATTATATTATTGTTTTTGTGTAATCTCTGTTGTAAAGATGTTTTTTTAGTATTATCTTTAAAAAAAGTAACCCAAAACAGACACAAACTAAAGAAACAAGTACCTTTTCACCTTGGGTGTTTATCACCACCAGATCAGCTCCTCTGGCTCTGCAGGACTCTCTTGCTTCATCCCAGGACTTAGACTCCACAGAGAAGAAGTAACAAGAGGAACCAAATCTGATCCATCCTGCAGGACATCCTGATTTCCCTGGAGTACATTTGAAATGTAAAGCAACTCACAATTAGCACATTACTCAAAACAAGCAGATTTGATTTCTTTTTCATCCACAGATTCTGAATTTGTGCAAAAGCTCAGCAAAATTTTACAGAAAGTCACTTTCTGTCCCTCTTACTTTGTGTCAAGAAATGGTTTTATTACCTATCGAGTATTTTTAAATCAGTTACAACATTAGAACCTGGCCTGTTATGTGCTCTAATACCAATTAATGAGGAAGTTTTTGTTAACTTTACCAAAGTTGCACATCAAGCTTAACAGCCTATAGGTGTTAATGGCAACTAATGCAGCAAATATGGCAAGATCTTTTTTCTTTACAGTCTTAGTCCCATTCACCCACACAAACACACATTCACACACTAATGGTGGCTCCACTGCTGAACACTGGTGCCAACCTCAACCACTGAGAACAATGTGGGGTTTGGTGTCTTCTTCGACACATGAGCAGGCAAGGTGGGAACTAAACCTGCAATCCTCAGAACAGAGATTGACTGCTCTACCTATGCACCACAGTGTCAAGTTAAAGTTTTAACAGAATAATAATTTGAAAAAAGCTGTTATTATCAATCAATTTGTTTTCTTACAATTGACTCCAACAACTTTATCACACTAAGTAAACTTTTACCATTATTAATTTTCCTAATTGTTATTTTTTTATTCATAGCTTGAGTTCCATGAAATAATAGAAGATGTTACTTTTATCCATCCATTCATATTCTTCTGCTCATCGAATGGGTGGTGGGGGCAGCAGTCGAAGCAGAGATGCCCGGACTTCCTTCTTCCCAGTCTCTTCCTCCAGCTCTTCTGGGGTGACCCCAGGTGTTTCCAGGCCAGCCAACAGATATAGTCTCTCCAGCGTGTCCTGAGTCTTCCTCTGGCCTTCATCCACTGGAAAATGCCTGGAACATCCAGACCACATGCCCGAGCCACCTGAACTGGATCCTCAGGATGTGAAGGAGCAACGGTTCTACTCTGAGCTCTCTGCGGGTGACCGAGGTGACCCTGTCTCTAAGGGAGCACCCAGCCACCAAACGGAGGAAGCTCATTTCAGAGACTTGTATTAGGGACCTGGTCCTTTCAGTCATGACCCAGAGCTCATGACCATAGGTGAGTATTAAAAAGAACGAAGATCGACTGGTAAATTGAGAGTTTTCCGTTCTGGCTCAGCTCTCTCTTCCCCCCAAAGACCATAATAACAAACGCATAACAGCAGATGCTGCTCCCATCTACCCGTCGATCTCACGCTCTGATCTTTCCTCACTCGTGAACAAGACCCTGAGATACTTAAACTCCTCCTATTGTGGCAGGAGCCCTACACCCACCCAGAAAGGTCTAACTACCTGTCTCTGGACATGGCCTCAGACTTAGCTGTGCTGTCCCTCATCCCACCCCCTTCTCACTCTGCAGCAAACCCCAATACATGCTGGACATCCTGGCTCGATGAAGCTAACAGGACAACATCATCTGCAAAGAGCAGAAAGGAAATCCTGTGGTCCCAAAACCAGACTTCCTAAGGCCCCTGGCTGCGCCTAAAAATGATGTCCATAAAGAGTATAAACAGAACCAGTGATCGGGTCAGACTGCCTGCTGGCTACGAGGACCAAGCTCCTGCTCCGGTTATACAGAGACCGGACAGCCCTCAGTAAGGCTCCCCTGACCCCACACTCCCAGAGCACCCTCCACAAGATACCATGGGGTCAAACGCCTTCTCCAAATTCATAAAAGACAGAGACTGGAGGAGCAAACTCCCACGAACCCTCTAGCACCCTAAAGAGGGTGCCCAGTTGGTCTACATTATCACGACCAGGACAGAAACCACGTCCCTCCAGATGCCTTCATTGCCCACATGGGCATTGAATATTCTCAGGAGAACAATGAATCTTCACAAAGTAGATTTTTACTTCAGGATTTTCATACTTACTTTGTTTAAAGTCCATCAGCTTCTTGGTTGTTTCAATGAGGCTGGTATTCATCCTCTCAAAGACAGCATTCAGATGCTCAGTCAAATTTTCTTTGCTGTCAGAGATTTCTGACAAATGTCTTACTGTGTCACCATCTGAAATGAATTCAGGCCAAAAAATCTTTATCAGTGACTTAATGACATAATGGATAGTGAAACAAGTGCAGTTAGCTAACAGACTGTCAGTGTAAAGGTGCACAGACAAGATTGACATTATTACCCAACAAGCTGATATAAGGCAGACTTGAAAAGTCTGTTGGTCTAGAGTAGACTCTAGATTGAGTCCGATTAATTTGGTCGGGATCTCATTGTTGCTCCATTACTCTGTTTACATCCCCTAATGCCAGGCTTTTATGGTTTTGGTTCAGTTGTTCCACTTTGAGCATGGAGCATATTCAGACTGAGGAAACTCAGAGCGAACTGATTGGAAACAAACCAAGACCACATCAAAAATGGGTCAGAGACCAGGTAGCACTTAGTCATATTCAGACTAAAGATTTGTTCCAGATTATTGGGGTAAACATTTGACTAGTTCATTTTAAACAAATCAAACGTGTCCAGTCTTAATACACCCTGAGAAATGGGAGCCTAAAGACAGATCTCCATGGAAAACATTCTTCAAAAACACGTTATTTTCATTTTTCTCTTCTGAGCTGATATTTTTAAAATCATTAGTGAGACTGATTTGTTACACAAGTCTTTGTACCACATTTTGTTTGCTTATACAAGGAAACAGTTATTACATTTAGAAACAGAGATTTACATGTAGTTTCTTGCAAAGATTGCTTAAGGTCCTGCTATAATAAAAGCTAAAAAATGTCAAACATAAAACAGATCTTCATTTGACCTGCCGACCCATCGTTCTTTTCTTAGCTTTTACACTGAATATAGTCTCGAATAGACGGCAGAAAAAAATGTAGACAAAAATGTATTAAAACTCAGATTTTGAAGCATCCATGACCACCTGAAACTCCTGAAAATCGTATTTGGCTTCTTTGACCTTGTTGCACAAATGTCTAGTTTGACTGGTTCATCACACTTACGAATCCCACCTCTTTCTGTTTCTGCTTTCCTTACAATTTTAACTTAAATAGTTCTAGTTTATTTTAAAACATGAACTATAGTGTTGCCTATACCACTCCATGTTGTGTTATAATAACACAAAAATTTTCTACAAAAACAGTGAGCCAAGTAAAAAAAAGAACTATTTTAAAAATAAAAAAATCCATAGGCAACTCATAAAGCATCCTATAGTCAGACTTATTATCTGCAATGAAATTTTTTTTCAACAAATGTTTTCCTTTTTCAATCCTCCTATGAAACATGTTTTTGGACTGTGGGAGGAAGAAAATAACCCGTGTGTGTGCGGGGAGAACATGCAAACTACACAGAGAAAAAAAATTCCCAGCTGGGACTTAACTATTTGAAACAAAAGTGTAAACCATCACATTACCATGCAGCCTCTAATTCTACAACTTAGTAAAAGGCAAAAAATGTAATTACATTTTTGAATTGAATGTCAAACGACAGAATCTTATTGTCACATTTGGTCTATTGTGAGTTAAATACTCACAGAGGAGGCCGAGAATGACGAGTCCAGCCATAAGAAGAACACTCAGCATCACCATGAAAGTAATAACACTGAGATAGCATCTCCTGTTGGACTTGATGGAAGCTACAGGGGGAAAATTATAACTGAAAGCACAATAGAAAACATAAAGTGAATTCAGGTTGTTTTATCTGTGAGTTCACTCTTACCTGATGGATTTGATATGGAAACCTGGCAGACAGGATTTTTGGAATCAAGATTTCCATAAATGGCTTCCATTTTAAGGATGCAAAGTCGAAGAACATGTGAAACACTTGGCAGACTGATGTGTTCCCTGAACAATTTTTCCTGCCACAGGTTGTCATAGATGCGGTGGAAAGTCATTGTGACAGGAAGCCTCGATGAAGTGAATCTAAGTGGGGTTACTAAAACAGAACAGAAGTTCCGCTTTTACTGTTTTATTTAACTTGTCCTGTCCAACAGCTGAGCAAACAAATGTAAGCTGAAAGCTTCTTGTGTTGGACAGACGTTACTGTGACAATAGGGGGTTATGAATCTTCTGACACTTGTATACACAAAGTCAGTGGGGGACCGTGCATTACACACCTTGGCTTTTAATAGTGCTACGTCTGAATCACTTTAACACTGGCACTTTAACATTGGCAGTTGGGTCATCTTGAACCACTAGACAGTGCGCTGAACCTTTTTTCTTCAATGATTTGTGATCTTCACTAGTTTTCATGGATTACATGAAATCCTCTTCACCTTTATCCACCTTTGTCACGGTAGGGATAACACGTCAATGTAAGGGTGGGGTCATAGGATAACACAAGGGTTAATGAGGAGTTGAGGGGCTCTAAATAAACGTAATAAATCGCTATACAAATGAAAACAACCTCATAATTTTCGAATATAATTAATCATATTGATAATTTCACTCACCAAAATATCTAATTATTTGAAGACAAAATCCATCCTCCTCACATTCCACATCCCCTCAGTTTGTTTGTTTCATAAATTTTCTAAGAACTGTCTTTGGATATTGAATGTTAATGGTTTCCCACTGGCTTTGTATAGAAGTTGTGCGGTGTAAAAATCAACAAGGCCATAGCTAAGACTCTAAAGTTGTTGCAACAGCTGCATATAAAAATACCTGACAGATGTTAAAACTATTTCCTGACACCAAGCAGGAGGAACAGAAAGTGTCTTTTTGCGAAGTTCTGCAGAACATTGGAATTCAGATTTTGTAGATAAAAACAAACAAGTTTTGCTTGTTTTAAATAATGTGTTTAGTGTGTTGTGCCTAACATTTTACGAAATTATCATTATTCTTGTTACTGTTGTCTAAGCTCTGTTATTAAGATATTTCTTTTATATTTCCTCTGAAAAATATGTAATCCAAACAGACATGAACTAAATAAAACAATGTACATTTCCGTCATTTGTGTTTATCACTGTCAGATCAGCATCTCTGGCTCTGCAGAACTCTCTTGATTTATCCCAGGACTTAGACTCCGCAGAGAAGAAGTAGCAAGAAGAACCAAATCTGATCCATTCTGCAGGACATCCTGTTTTTCCTGGAACATTTTTAACCCGTGTGCTATCCTAGGCACTTTAACAATGGGAGTTGGGTCATCTAGAGCAGCGGTTCCCAACCTTTTTTGCGCCATGGACCAGTTTGGCGTCTAGCAAAATTCTTATGGACCGGTATATTATATGTGGTGGACACACACTGCAGACACTACAATAGAGACAGAGACACGTGATAAGATGTACTCTGCACTTTTACTTTGACACGCTAAACATTGTTCATCGCACAGCTGTCATCATCCTCTCCCCTTCACACACTCATGGTGCTAAAAAGAAGTAAACACAACAGGAAGAAATAACTAAGGGTGAAACAACATAACTGCCAGATGAAAGGACCCATAGGCAAAAAGAAACACCCGTGCTTAACCCTATCTTGACCAATGCAGGCAAAGGGGATTATTTCCCATAATTCCCTGTGCTGCCAGCTCTGAGAGTAACCTCTGGCTGCAGCCTGAGGAACTCCGACAGCAGACCAAACGTGCACGTGACCGACACTACAGAAGCAAGCACTACAGAAGAAGCAAGTTTATATAATCCCACTCCTATTTTAATTCTAACATGCTTTGCATAGACAGAAGATGCCACAGAAAACTCTCACCATGTATGAGCTATAATGTACAAATGAAATAGGTGTTCCATGAAAGGTGACTTTGCTGGCAGAAGCTAACACTGTGTAAGACACCACATGATGTAGAAATCTCATTCAACTGGAGTCAAAAAAGGATAAAAGAATTTCTTCAATAGGCTTTGAAATGTCAAATTTAAAAACAAAACCATCATACACAAAGTCTATCTATATCTATCTATATACCCAGGCTGTGTCCCACCAAAGTGGGGTAGCCTAGACAGGGCACACATTCTTTACTCCGTCCTTCTTCCCCAAATCCTCCTCCTTCAGTGTGTGCGTTGGTGTGTGTGTGTGTGTGACTGGTCTAAGGCCTGGGCTAAGCCACACCACACTGCACCAGGGTCAGCTGCACAGTCCAGTGTGGGCACCTCCACAGCAAGGCCTCAGCCAAGGCTGGTTTTCCCTTGCCGCTTCATCGCAAGACCAGACCTCTACCACACCCATCCATTCATTCATACACAAACTCTCGCCACCCATCCCTGTCCTGAGCAGCCTCTCTTCCCTGCACCACAGTCATCCCTCTTGCATTTAGTGCTCTTTTTACACCCTCCGTCCATCCCATTCGCGGTCATCCTCTCATTCTCACTCCACTCACATCAGATTCGTATACCTTTTTCACCAAACGGTCCCTTTCCATTCTTTCAAAATGTCCAAACCATCCCAGTGCCTTTTGCTCTGCTCTATCAGCCAACTCTCCCATCACACCAGTTCTCTCTCTGATTACTTCATTTCTCACACGATCCATACGCGTCACACCACACATACTCCTCAAACATCTCATCTCAGCTACATTCAGCTTCCTCTTTTCCACCACTTTCAGACTCCATGTTTCAGCCCCATATAATGCTGCAGGCACCACCACACCCTCATACAGTCTCCTTTTTGCATAATTTTCCAGTGACCTACATTCAAACACTCTCTTCATTCCCCCCCAAATCTTTCGTAATCTACCTCTCCCCCTATTCCACCATCCACACAGACGTATGAACATATTAAAAGATCTCAAAACTGATTTTGCGTTTCTTCAAGAAACTCATATGTCTAGTTCCTCAGTGAATATTCTCGCTACAGCCGATTTTCCCAACGTATATTCAGCTGGTTACAATTCTAGACAGAGAGGAGTAGCAATTCTGATAAATAAAGAAGTTAAATTCACTGAAGCCAACAAAGTCATAGATCCAGAAGGAAGATTTATAATAGTCACTCTTTCCACTCAAAATATGCAGCTATGTTTAGCTAATGTGTACGCCCCCAATGTAGATGACCCTAAATTCTTTCATTCCTTCTTCTCTGCGCTATCTGAGCATACAGACAAGTCTCTAATTATTGCGGGTGACCTCAACATGTGTTTAGATCCAGAGATGGATAGGCTAAATAATACAGGAAATCTTAGAATCTGGCAGTCCACAAACACTGTTAAACAGTACATGGAGGATTTTGGTCTTTGTGATATTTGGCGTTTATTCCACACCACAAAAGAGCTTGTACCTTTTTTTCCACAGTTCATTAATCATACTCCAGGCTAGATTATTTCTTGGTTAACAGCTCCTTGTTGAGCATAGCTACGGAAGCACAAATCCACCCCATTACTATCAGTGACCACGCACCAATTTCCCTGACTCTTAAAAACAAAACATCACCACCTTCATTAAGGAGCTGGAGGTTCAATACATCATTGCTCAGAGACCCTAACTTTATAGACTTCTTTGCTAAAGAATGGTCCTCATATCTTCAAAATAAAGACAACCCAGGTATTTCCTCATCCCTTTTATGGGAGGCCGGGAAAGCAGTCATGAGAGGAAAAATAATCGCCTTCTCATCCCACAAAAAAAGAAAAGGAAACTCTAAACTAGTGGATTTACAGCAAAAAATCAGACTGTTAGAGGAAACATACAGCAACTCTCCGGATGAACAAACTCTACAACAAATAAGGAAAGTAAGAATCGAATTAAATGAAATAACTAATCGAAGAACACAGTTTTTATTACAGAGATTATGCTTGGAGAGGTTTGATCACATTAATAAATCTGGGAAATTTTTGGCAAATCAACTCAAAATAAACAAAGAGAAGATAACTATTTCATCAGTCATAGACCTAACAGAAAATGCAACACATGATCCAGCCGCAATAAATTCTGTTTTTAAAAACTTTTACCAATCCCTCTACTCATCCCAAATTGATCCTTCTGACAATGACATCAATAGTTCTCTCAATTGCATAGATCTGCCTAGACCAACAGAGGAACAAATCACAGCCCTGGAATCCCCTCTTACTGAAGAAGAGCTACATAAAGCATTAACCAACATGCCTAGTAAAAAAGCCCCAGGACCAGACGGCTTCCCAGCAGAATTTTATAAAGAGTTTTGGGAAATCTTAGCCCCCATTTTTCTCAGAATGACAATAGAAAATAAGGATAACAATTATCTACCTCCAAATATGAATTCTGCTAACATTACCTTACTTCTGAAACCTGGAAAAGATCCCACATCACCATCCAGCTATCGACCCATATCGCTGATTAATGCAGATCTTAAAATAATCTGCAAAGCTTTGGCAGGAAGGCTGGAGAAGGTAGTACCTTCTCTCATACATCCTGACCAAACAGGCGTTATAAAGGGTAGACATTCATCTACCAACATGCACAGATTAATCAACTTCATAGATTATACAACCATCAACAACCGAGAACCAACCATTTTGTCACTGGATGCAGAAAAGGCATTTGATCGGGTCAACTGGAAATTTATAATAGCCACCCTAAACAAATTTGGCTTTGGAAAATCATTTATTAACTGGATTAAAATATTATATGCCTCTCCTAATGTTCGTATCAGAACAAATGATCAAACATCTCCAAGCTTAAATTTACAAAGAAGAACCAGACAAGGCTGTCCACTATCTCCGTCTTTATTTGCACTATTTATTGAACCTCTAGCTGCTGCTATTAGGCAAAGTCGAGACACTGAAGGCATTCAAACCATAAATTTAGAACACAAAATAAGTCTTTATGCAGATGATGTTTTACTATTTACTCCAAATTCACAATCTTCCATCTGCCAAATCATCTCCCTAATTAATAGATTTTCCTCAGTTTCAGAATACTCCATAAACTGGTCTAAAAGCACAATTCTACCAATTAATTGCAATTATCTAAATCCATTATCTATTAAAATACAAACAGGCGACATAAAGTACTTAGGTATAAATATTTCCTCTAGGCTTTCTGATCTATTCAAGATAAACCACACCCAGCTACTTAAAACAACCGAGGTTGATCTCACTAGATGGAAAACTCTTCCTATTTATCTAATAGGGAGAGTTGCAACCATAAAAATGACGATTCTTCCCAAAATTAACTACCTGTTTTCAATGATTCCTTCCAAACCTCCAACTATTTGGTTCAAATCATTAGACTCATTCATTTCCCAATTCCTCTGGGAAGGTAAACCACCAAGGATCAGTTTAAAAACTATTCAAAAACCTAAAGATAGAGGAGGACTAGGCCTACCAGACTTCCAGGACTACTACTCTGCAGATTGTTTTATGTACAAAAATGGCTAAATCCTAGTGTGTTAGATGAATCTTGGCTAGATATAGAACAACTGGGGCCTGGGGTCGTCTGCCCATGGCCGGTGTTTCGCCCTCGGCCAGTAGTTGGCGCCTGGCCTGGCCCCCCGGGGGTCGACGCCGCATTCACAGCAGGGTGAATGGTATAGTTTATTATTATTTATTTTATTTTATAATTTTTTTATCTTCCTTTTTTAATTTTTTTACTTTTATTTTTTCCATTATTAGTATTATTTAATCTATTTTGGGTTCTTTTTTTTGGGGGGGGGGGGGGGGGGGGCTGCGGAGGGGGGTGGTGTGCTAGTCCTTGGGGATGTCAGGGCATGGATGGTGGGGCTGGACCCCCTGGCCTTCTGTTCTGGCACTGGGGACCCTTCCTTGCTGGCTGTCTGTCAGCGCTACGAGGCTCTCGCCTCTATCTGCGGCTGGCTTGCCGCCTCCTGGCAGCCAACCTTTATTTTAAAACAACTCTTTTAAAATAAAGTGGTTACGTAATTTATTGAAAGGTGAAGACAATATCTGGAAAGCATTTCCCAAATATATATTTGACACAATGGGAGGCATTAAATTCTTGCTAAAATGTAATTGTAAAATTGAAAAATTACCCACAAAACTTTCAAACCTTTACAAACAAGCCCTGCTGGCCTGGAAACTCCTTTATAAACATAATTTTTCTCCAACAACTTGTTGTATTTGGAATAACAGTAATGTACAATACAAGAATAAATCACTTTTTTTCCTAGATGGTATAATAATGATATTGTTTTAATCACACAACTTTTCAATTCTCATGGACATCTTCTGACGTATGAAGAATTTCTTTTAAAATTCGGTATTCCTGCTCCACCCAGAGGATATGCAATAGTGTTAGATGCCGTTCCAACCAGTCTACTTCAACTGTTTAAAGGGATTTATAACACAATTCAATTAAGAACCCAGACAATTTTTTTGGACAATGTGGATATTTGTGTTAATTCAGTTTCCAATTAACAAATAAGAAATCTTTTATACCACGACCTTACCTGCTGAGGTTTTATTGGGAATCCAAATTTGTGGACATAAAATGGACTTATGCTTGGACTATTAGCAATAAATACTGTCTAAATAACAAAATAAAAGAGGTGTCCTTCAAAATATTGCATTGTATATATCCTACCAAAAAAACTTTGAGTAGATTTTTTGTGGACATGGACCTGTCTTATTCATTCCGTGGAACTCAGGAGGAAACTATTTATCATCTGTTTGTGGACTGCAGACATACAAATAAGGTTTGGTTTGAAGTGGGAAACTATATTGGAAATATAACTAAACAAACTGTTACATTTTTAGATAAAGACATTATTCTGGGTTACCTTAATGTCAAAGTAGACAAAGATTGTATCTTCATTACACAATTGTTTTTATTATTGGCAAAATTCCATATCCGTAAAGCCAAATGGTCAAACTCCAAACCTAAATTCCAGCAGTTTGAGTGAAATCAATCAGTAATGTACCATTATCAAACATCTGCAAAACCAAAAGGCAATTTGAACAATGTAATTTTTGAAAGATCTAAAATTTATTAAACCCCAAAGATTTTTGAAGTAATAATTCTTTTTGTCTTATGTAGTATATGTATGTGTATATATTTATATACTTTTTGTTTTATTTCTTATATTTTTCTGCAATATGTACACATTTCAATTCCCCCTGAGACATTCACATTGTTATTGTATTATGTTGTTTGTCAATAAAGTATGAGAAAAAAAACCTCCACCGCGCCCCCTCCTGCAAACCCCCCAGTTAGGGAACCACTGATTTAGAGCATTCCACACTGTTTTTTTTGTATGCATTGTCCCTTTAATAAATAAATACAAATAAGATACCCATGGCAACCCTTGGTGCCAAGGGTACCTTGTTCCAGTAACAATAAAGTGGGGGAAGGGCCCGAAGCAGTGCAGTAACAAATGGGGAGGGGGCCACTGCCAGATAGCCCCACCTCTAAGGTGCATCACAGATTGATCGCCCCCACACTCTAATGCAGGGGTGTCAAACATACGGCCCGCGGGCCGTATCCGGCCCGCCAGGTGGTTTAGTCCGGCCCACACGTGAAGAGTAAAAATCATAAGGACGTTTAAAAAAGAAAGCAAGTTTGTAGTCCATTCCTGTGGCGAGTTATGATTTTTTAAAGAAATAACCGAAATGCGCAATTCCGCCACTAGGGGGAGCAAAGGAAAAGCATAACAGTTGAAACAACATAACTCTGCATGTGCCAAAAACGAAACCTAACAGCTTTGTGTCTGGGTAGGCAGTAGTTTGGTTCCCTGTGAGCTTCATCACTGAAGGATGATCAGTAGTGACACAATAATGACCAAAATGTTGTCAAAAATAAAAAAAAGTTGAAGTGAAGTCCTGAGCTTTCCAGGAAAAATGGAAAGCGTTTTATTTGTTCACAGAGCTGAATGCAAACCTGCATGCTTGGTATGTCTTTAACAGATTTCTCCAAGAATATAATATTCAGCACCACTCTCCACAAAGAAACCTTTCACAATTTGCAGTTAAGAAAAAAAAAGATTTAGCAACTATTAGCTGGACCGATAAATAACCATCTGGATTTACTGCAGCCGTGACGTCAGTGATGGAGCACTGAAAGCTAGCTACCTTATGGCAAACAAGTTGGAGCAAACATCCAATACATTTTCTGACGGTGAACTTATTGAAAAATGCTGAAGGCTGCAGAAGTCTTGTGCCCCAAAAAGCAGTCGACCTTAAACACGAGTCTGTCAAGAATTATGACTCCAGATCCAACATCTCTGAGGAAACATGGGCAACCATAGGAAGGAATCCAGTCATTTGTTGTATTTTCAGTCACTATTGATGAAAGCACCAACATCACATATAACTGTGCATATTTATTAGAGGTGATGAAGAGACAAGTTGATGGACACAACAACAACTGATGACATAGTCAGCACTCTAGTTACTGTGCTGGACGATGTTGGAGTGAACTGGTCACATTAAGTAATTTTGATCACTGACGGCGCTCCATCAAAGGTCAGGAAGAAGGCCGGTGTTGCCACAAAATTCAGGCAGAAACCAGGAAAAGATTCTTATAATAACGAATGATAATAATAATGGACATTTCATTGTGTTTTGCACACTTGAATGACAGTAAATGTGTTTGTGCATAGGATTTGAATCCTGTTATTAACGGTCTGGTGAGGTTTCAGGAGAGAAAGGATGTTAACTCCAAACTCTTATGTTCACAAATGTTTGCAAGTTTAATTTAGTGTAATTTTGTCATCGTTTGGACGTTTACATTTTAGGAAGATGTTTCATTTTTTTCTGTAGCCCCTCTTGAATTTATTATCAGGATGGCTTCAGTGTCAGATTTAAAATATTCAGTCTGTATAAAATTGTATGTAAAATGAAGTATGACGGTGGTGAGATGTGCTGTAGGTCAGACAGAGGAGTTCAAGGTGGAGGTGGGACTACACCAAGGATCAGCTTTGAGTCCTTTTTTGTTTGCTATGCTGATGGACAGGCTGACAGACGAGGTAAGACAGGAATCTCCCTGGACAATGATGTTTGCGGATGACATCGTAATTTGCAGTGAGAGTAGAGAGCAGGTGGAGGAACACCTAGAGAGGTGGAGGTTTGCTCTGGAAAGAAGAGGCATGAAGGTCAGTCGTAGTAAGACAGAATACATGTGTCTGAACGAGAGGGATCAAGGTAGAAGCGTTAGGTTACAGGGGGCTGAGGTGAAGAAGGTGCAGGAGTTTAAGTACTTGGGGTCAACAGTTCAGTGTGATGGAGAGTGTGGAAAAGAGGTGAAGAGGCGAGTGCAGGCAGGTTGGAGCGGTTGGAAGAAAGTGTCAGGAGTGTTGTGTGACAGAAGAGTGTCAGCAAGACTCAAAGGAAAGGTGTACAAGACAGTGGTGAGACCAGCTCTGCTCTATGGGTTAGAGACGGTAGCAGTGAGACAGAGACAAGAGGCTGAGATGGAGGTAGCGGAGATGAAGATGTTGAGGTTCTCCTTAGGAGTGACCAGGTTAGACAGGATAAGGAACGAGTACATCAGAGGGACGGCTCATGTTGCCTGTGTTAGCGACAAAGTCAGAGAAGCCAGACTGAGATGGTTTGGACATGTTCAGAGGAGGGACAGTGGATATATTGGTAGAAGGATGTTGGAGATGGAGCTGCCTGGCAGGAGGGCAAGAGGACGGCCAAAAAGGAGATATATGGATGTCTTAACAGAGGACATGAAGTTGGCTAATGTTAGGGTAGAAGATGTCCATGACAGAGTGAGGTGGAAAACGATGATTCGCTGTGGCGACCCCTGATGGGAAAAGCCGAAAGAGAAAGAAGAGTCTGTATAAAATTGAATAAACCAATATTTTTTTAAGTGAAATTAATTTTATTTAAGATAAGGGTTGAATGTGGCCCCCAAACCAAAAGGAGTTTGACACCCCTGCTCTAATGAATTGTATTGTGAGGAGTAGAGCAGTTAGAGACAGCTTCCAGACAGACCCTCGATTGAGACCCCCCCCCCCCCCCCCCCCCCCCACACACACACACACACACACACAAAAAGAGGTAGAAGTGGTAGACCGGGGACAGGGGAAATCAAGGTCCCCGCCCTCCAGCACCACCCCAGTAGGAGCTCATATACGCAAATACACATAGGTATGTGTCAGTTTTATCTGGAGAGCCGGGAGTTTAACATAGTTGTTCTGTGATGAGTGAAAGTTATAGTGTTTTATCAATGTGTTTTAAATCTTCTGTTAATAGACTGATTATTTTGAACGTGTTTTTAGAGACCTCTAGCGGTCATGCCAGGTATTGATGTTCAACACATTTATTTGAATAATCTTTATTGAAAAGTGCACATGTAGAAACAGAAAGGACTCACTAGCATGCACACACTTCATTGTGTCAGTGGAAAGACTTTGCTGCAGACCTCAGAGGTTGCATTGCCGGTACGTGGTGAAAGTTTAATCTTGTGACTTATGATTTTCGGTAAAAAAAGCATGTTTATTAGTCTATTATTTTTTGAGTTATGGCTTTTGGGGGAAAAAAACTGTTTAAACTGTTTGAAATTTGTTTTTATTTTTTCATGTGTGGTGCCTCCCAGAGGACATTTGGCCAAACACAGTGACCCATTGATGGGTCCAGTGAACCCATTGTCATGTTCAAAAAACCAGTCTGAAATGATTCCAGCTTTGTGAAATGCTGTGTTATTGTAGGAAAGAAATCTTCGCTTTTCAGTTCTTTCCATTCATGCGTGCTCATTAGTCGAGAGTGGTAAAGCAAAACAAGGATTCAACTGTATCACAAATACACTATGTTTATTTCCCTAACAATAGTTTTAGCACAGATTAAAACATTAATGCAGATATATCTGGATTCCCAAGTTAAGACCTACTGACGCACAAGTTACATGCGAATTACTTGTAGATTTTCTTGAGAACCATGGAAAACTTTAAAAACAGTCCTTTTAACATGTGTTTGAATCTCCGCCTTCCGGAAATATCATGGCAGCCGAACCTCCGCTCCTGGTCGCTCTGATTCGTCGGTAGATGTCCCTCCTGCTCTCACTGGCCAATAGCTGGAGTATCAGCCTCAGAGTTCGCTCCTACCGGCTTTAGGGTGAGGTCAGCTTCAACGTCCACATGAGAACATGAATCTTCACACTTTCCCAGGGGAAGAACCTTCAACCCAGATGGTACGGATGTAGTCCATGGCATATTTATTGCATCTATGGAAAACTCCTAACTTTGCACAAAGAACATCCTATTTCTTCACAGGATGCTGCAACCATAAAGCATAAAGGAATGTCACAGGACTATAAATCTTGATAGTTTAAAATGAGTTCACTTCACACTAAAGATAAAGCTGTAACATAATAAAGAATAAGATATTAAAACATACATTTTCTACAGTTATCCTGCTGGAAGTAGCCTTCAGATGATGGTATACTGTGGCCATAAAGCAGTGGCGGGTAATTATTTTAACACTGGGTTCTAAAATTTAATAGAAGGGCCAGGAGCAGCTGTGTGGAGTGAGAATGATGTAACATGGAATTTAGATGAAAATGTTTGGATTGAAAACTGTAAAACAGAATATTCTAGAGTTTTTAAGTTTAAAACTTTTGTTCCCATTTTAGATTTTTTTTTTATTGTGAAGCCCTTTGGTTACCTTCAGGGAGTTGTAAAGTGCTGCATGAATAAAGTTTCATTCATTCATGATCCTTTTCATAAAATAAATAACATTAATTATTAAATTAAAAAAATACCAAATGACTCTATGATTTTCATGAAGACAAAAATTGAGGAAAAATATAGTGATACATTTAAAACAAAACAAAAACAAGAAAATAAATAAATAGTGGATCCTCTCCTTTAATAATTCCGCAGAGATTTTGACCTCATCACGCATCTTACTGTTTGTGCAGCTGCGCAGTCTGTTTCTCATCCAGTAATAATGAAAAGCACATTTCTATGTCTTCTGGTGCAGCTATGCATATATCTGCGTTAACTTTCACCAGTAGAGAATTCCCTCATTTATTGCAAAAGTTATGTTCTAAAAATAACCATGATCGGTGAAATCCACGGAGTCTGATTACAAATGTTTTATGGCAGTAAAACTCACTGCACACTTTCTACACTTTTCTCACACAAACATGAACATTGTCACCCTTTTCTCTCTTGTTTAAATTCTCAAACCTTCATAGAAATGAGGTCCAGGATCTTAGAATGAAAACAAAGATCTGATCAATCAAAGATTTCTGATCTGAAGAGCTCCGCATTTCTGTAGTGGTGTCAAGCCAGCCCTCTCTTGTCGAACGGCTGTCAAGTGAGCCCTCTCTTAAAAACAGTGTGCTACTTTCTTCCATACATTACGGTAACAGCAAGTAGGATTTTTTTTTAAAGTAAAAGCAAAGTGTAAGGACTGTCATTACATTTATATGTGTGTACAAACACGCATATCTATCTAACTACCTATCTGTCTGTCTGTTTAAATGTCTGATGTGTAATTTCAAAATAAGACGCAATGAGTATCATGAATTGAGGAGTACTTACTATAATGTAAAGTTTTCATTTTACAGCTCTGTCAACATATGGCGATGACGCATTTATATCAGATTTCTAATGGGTTTTATTTTGAAATTCCACATCAGATACCTCAGAAACCTTTTTTGTGACATCACCAGGTGGGATACTATAAGTGAAATGAGTCTGTGGAAACTAGGAGATTTTTCCTAAACATAAGTGAACATTATAGTAAATCCTCTTTAATATATGATTTTAATTTGGTCTTTAATTGATAATTAACCTGAAACAAATTTTTATATATATACATATAAATATATAGTTATATACGGGGGAGGGGGGCGTATGTGTAAATAGTGTATGAGTATAATGACAGTTCTTACACTTTGCTTTTACATGAATGAAGGCCTTCTTGCTGTTACAGCAATGTATGTAAAAAAGTGCCACACCGTTTTTGAGAGAGGGCTGTCTTGACAGCCATTCGACGAGAGAGGGCTGGCTTGACACCAGTGTTTCTGTACAGCAGACACGGCACGGACTGAGGAGATTGATTGACAAGGTCCCCAGCCAATCAGGACACAGAAGAGGGTGCGCTGTTTTAAAAAAAAGCAGCATAATCGCTCTAAAAGAATGAGCTAAACCGGGAAAAATGAACTGCGACGTAGAAAGGGAAGACTGTTTCTGCTCTGTTTGACAGAGATTTTTAGAGGGTTTAAGATCGGGACACAGACTGCAAAAGGGGGGTATACAATGTATTTTCTTTATCGTGTGGCCAGATTAAAAAAAAAAACACGAGTCTCTAATATTGTTCAATGGGCCGGACCAAACATGGAGGCGGGCCGGATCCAGCCCACGGGCCGTAGTTTGCCCACCCCTGCCATAAAGGAATGGACATGGTCCGCAATAATCCTCAAGTAGACTGTGGTGTTGGAACCATGCTCAATTAGTACTAAGGGGCCTAAAGTGTGCCAAGAAAATATCCCCCACACCATTACACCACCACCCTGAACCCTTGTTACAAGGCAGGATGGATCCACGCTCTCATGTTGTTGGTGCTAAATCCTGACCCTATCATCAGAATGTTGCAGCAGGAATAGAGTCATCTGATCAGGCAATGTTTTTTCCAGTCCTCTATGCTTGTGCAAACTGCAGCCTCAGTTTCCTGTTCTTGGTTGACAGGAGTGGCACCCAATGTGGTTTTCTGCTGCTGTAGCCCATCTGCCTCGATTTTGGACGTGTTGTGCGTTCAGAGATGATCTTGCTAAATGGCATTTATTTTTGGAGCGCTTTCTACCTTCCTCTAAGACCCAAAGTGCTTTACAGTCACAGTCCCTTTCACACACATACCTCAGTTGTAACCAGTGGCTATTTGACATTCTCTTACCTTTCTATCAGCTGGAACATCTGGACATTCTCCTCTAACCTGCTCGATTTGAACTGCAGCAGATCTTCTTGACCATGTCTACTTGCCTAAATGCATTGAGTTGCTGCCATGTGATTGGCTCATTAGAAATTTGTGTCGAGCAGTTGGACAGGTGTGCCCAATAAAGTGGCCGGTAAATGTTGTTATGTTTTTGTGACAATGTAGGAAACTAATATTAATTAAATACATGAAAGTAGTTTCAAATGCCTTACACAGGCAAAAGTGCAGTTAAAATAGAGCACAGCCCTCATTTGGGCTGTGTTCCATTTTTACATGGCAGTAGGGCTGCAGCCACACTCCAAAGATCTGGTCTCACTAGATATATTCTAAGAAACAAGCAAAAGCTGTTAGCAAAGCAAGTACCATTTAGATTGGCAATTAAAAAAAAAAAAACACAAAAACAAACAGATTTTGTAAAAAAAAATGTTTTGTTTCCAAGTACAATTTACGAAGGGTCTTTTAAAAGGGGTGTTTTACTTCAGGAGAAAAAAACACGTTTATCCATGTTTAACTACTGTATTGATCTTGCAATTGCTACTGATTGCATAGGGAAATCTGAAACAGTGCGTCCTGAAACAGTTTATTTGCCCCCCTGGGTCCATGGGTGGTACTGCAATGTCCTAAGTGTTCGTCTACTCATATCAACACCTTGCTGCAGACTTACACAATATGCTTTAGTTTTTTAGGCTTGGCCTTTCTGAACTATTTTCTCTTTAACATTAGTCAATAAAATAATCCTCCCACAACTCTACAAAACGCAGAGATGCCCATGTTCATAAACAAATAAATTATTTTAGCAGCTTTGTGATCCAGCTCAGATGTGGTCGTTTCAGCAGATCATGCATACAACCCCCTGCCATTCTGTGTTACATCAGTTTGTTATGATCAGTGGATTTTTGGCTCTAATCTGTTTATCTCAGGAGCATCTGTTCTGCGTTCTCTTGACCCAGGAGAGTGTGTTGTGTCCTGCTACAGATGAGGAACGAATACAAGCAGATGCAGGATACAAAGGAGCTTTCTTCTCTATGATACACAACAGGCAAAAGTTTGCTTGAAGTTCAGCATGGATTGCTAAAAGAAAATTCACTGTTTTAGCTCTTGTTTGTTTTAGCGCTTACGTATCATCTGTGTTTTGTGATGTTTAGGATTTTCTCACAAATGATCAAACATCCATCCATCCATCCATCCATCCATCCATCCATCCATCCATCCATCCATCCATCCTCTTAACCGGTTTTAGGGTCACGGGGCTGCTGGAGTCTATCCCGGCCTCTCGTGGGTGAGGGCAGGGTTCACCCTGGACAGGTCACCAGTCTGAGACAGGGCCACAGTCACACACCCACACCCACATACACTCGTATTCACACCCAGGGACAGTTTAGAGTAACTAGTTAATGCATGTTTTTGGACGGTTCCTAGAGATAACTCACACATGGATGGGGAGAACAAGCAAACATACAAAGGATCATTAACTTCAAAATCATGTCATATTTTTTCTTTGTTTTCAAATAGATAAAACTTTGTGACTATTTTTGGATTTAGTTTTGCTCTAAATCAAACTGTTATAGTTGCAAATGGAACACAGAGATAATTCCAGGTGTCGTCTGTTAATCTTACGTACCAACATAATAGTGGATGGTGATGGGTACCTTTCATGTATTAAAACTCATTCATAGAAATACATCAACACAATGCAAAAGTAAGACGCCATATAAGCTCAGCCTCTTGTGAGTCCTAGGAGTGTCCAAAGATCCAGCAGAAATGTTCAGATGATGTAGATTCTTCTGTCAGTGGGCCTGCTCAAATGAGTTTGCATGAAACATAAAGTTTAAAGTCAAACTTTGCAGAAAATAGCATCATAATCTCTAGAAATAACCCTGCAGGTTGGTTGGACTTGGAACATGGTCTGACACCTACACTTTTAGAAGAGTCAAAGGGTAAAAAAAAGGTGCTAAAGCTAAACTGCACATTTTTAGTTTCCATGTTGCTAATAGCAGAAGAAGAATATAGTTATGTGAGGATTACAGTAAGTGCTTTACTATGCCACCAATCCTGGTCTCCTGCATATTGGATCTTCCACCACCAATTCCTGACATTTTAAAGCACAAAAGTGTTGTTTGTAAGGAACATAGCCTCCAAATATGTGGCTTCATTGAACTTCCTGTGTTTAGTAAAGCTGATTGAAGTGAATTATTGATCCTAAACTCACAGAGCTTTGTGAGATTAAAAGATTTGTATTCAAACCTTTGATCATCTTTGTTTGTGTAGAATAAAAATAAATAAATAAACAAATCTACAAAATTAAAAAAAATTAAAGGAAATTCCACTTAACTGTGTTTTCATTTAAAGATTTATTTGGGATTTCAGCAAACAATAAAACTAGAAGCAATTTATTGTTAAAACATGAATATGCAACCTGAGGCTCCCGAGCCACATGTGGTTCCTTTACTCCTCCACTGTGGCTCTATGGTTGAAGAAAAACTAGAACTGCATGTATTTAGATTAAAAAAACATTGAGGGTCACTTATTTTGCTCTGATTTATTCTTGGTTAGTTAGATGTACACATTTCTGAGGTGCTTGTGTTTTTTCATTGCCTTGGAAAAGGTAAATGCTGATTTTTTTTTTGTAGCCTCATTAAAAAAAACATTTCTTGTTTAAGTTTGTAGCCTGTATGTATTTTGATGGGTTAAAAACATCTTGGTTAGATCTTAACTATAAATGTATTAAGATTTTTCAAACAAAGAACATTCATTCTTTTTCACAGATTAACCTTCTTGAAAGCTTACATGGAATGTCATTCCACAATCCCGGAGATTTAAAATGAGTTTCCACACAGTCTTCGTCTCCATCATAATTATCAGGCTGACCAGATCCCCAGAACCTGTCAGGTCAAAGAACAAGAGAATTTAATTCAGATACTTTATCAAATAAGTATTTGTAGTTGTCAAGGAAAGAAGCATACTCCTACTCACACACACTAACACTCACACACACTTCTTGAGGAGCTTTCGTGTCGTAACATTTGGGGTTTGTGCTCAACAGTTAAATTAGTTATTTTTCTTCAGATTTGTTGCTTCGTAAATTATCTATATTTGTTCACAAATTTGTTTTATTTTACACATTAAATAACAAAATAAACTTAACGACTTGTGCACACATTTAGTTAATTTTGTTCTGATTGTTTTTGAGTCATTCTTTTCTTTTGAGTTCTCTCTGAGGCCTGATGAGGTGGCAAAAGGAGGAGCAGGACAAGTTCCTGAACATTTTGAGATGATGGAGGTGGAAAACAAAGTTATTCTTTAGTTGGACTATTGTTTGTATTAATAAAATATTCTCTACTTGTTTTGTCCCTCTTACTGGCCTCTCGGACATTTACCGCTCCCGCCTCACCCGCAAAGCCATCAGGATCGCAGGAGACCCCTCACACCCATCCCAGAGACACTTCAACCTGCTGCCATCAGGGAGGAGGCTGCAAAGTCTGCAGGCCAGAACCAGCAGACTAAAAGACAGTTTCCTCCATCAGGCGATAAGGACACTCAACTCCCTCCCTGCCCTCCCCCCTCTGGCCCCTCCACTCCGTCCTACAAGCCCACACTGAAAACTTTCACAACAGTTCAGATCACCACTTTCACCAAAGACTGCCATCACTAACTCATCCACTTACTGTTCTCAGCACTGTTGTCACTTTAAACTGCCACTTAACCATCTCATTGGTCTCTGCACTGTTTAGACTACTGTTATTCTTCTTATTATTGCTGTCTTTTTATCTATTTTTTAAGTCGTTTATTTATTTATTTTTTATATGCTACTTGCACTGTGGGGTGAGAGGAAAGCAATTTCATCTGTGCTGTATGTCTTTATGGATGCAGTGCATTTGACAATAAAGCCGACTTTGACTTTGACTTTTTTGACTTTGAAGTATAAGTTCAGTTTTGTTTGTTGAAGCTTTAAATTACCAGTGATTTATTACTTTAGTTAATATTTAGGTTTTGAATGTTTTGTATTTGTAGTTCCCTCCCTATTGTGTCATTGGTCTGATCAGCCGGTAAAAAGTCTCCCTAATGTTTGCTGTTGGGGGGTCAGTTTTGGTTTAGTTGGTTTGAGCTTTTGTTCCTGATTCTCTCAGTTACATTTTTTGTTAAGTTGGTCTTTTAAATTTAGACCAATGCCAGTTTGGTTTTGGGTGAAATAAAATCACTTATTTGATGGTGTTTTTTTGTCCTGCAGCTCAATCTGCAGAGCGGCCCCTGACAACCCTTTTAACTGGAGGAAAATGGAGCTTCCAGAGGGGTGGGCAGCTCTAAGGGCATAGGCAACAAGCCAAGTGTTGCAAACCTGATCTCTGTCTTTCATTTTAACATGAGTAAACAGCAGGACGCCAGAGATGCCAGGCAAATGGAAGAAAGTGCTCAGCAGAAAAACTCATTCAGAGCACTCCAGCACAAATTTCAACTCCTACGATTGGAAGTTCAGGCACGTACCACCTCAACACCTGAACTGGATTTACCAGAGCCTGAACTGTATAACCGATGAGCTCTGGAGACTGCTGACACTTCTCATGTAAACCTCAGTAATGTGGCTGACAATTCAACACACCAACCATCAGGTCAGTCCCATCTGGATGAGCAAAAAAGTAGTCAATATGGCACCGACCTTCCTTTAAGGTCCAAAGCGCTTTACAGTCACCCATGCGCATGTAATAAGTGTTAAGTTTATATGAGTTTAATTCCACCAAATTCATATTAAATTGTTGTTTGCATACATTTGCACCAGTGTATTAGTCTGTCTTAGGGTACTTGAACTCACAACGGGCAAGCAAGCAGGTGCTAATGAGCATGCGCGCTCAGACTGCTGCGAGCTGTGGCTGAGGTAAAACATGGATCTCTTGTTTTATTTTTCTTTACAGACACCCCCGGCTCAGGTGTGATATGATCCCCGGCCTCTGGTCTTGCCAGAAAGCTCAGGGATCCCCCTCCCTGAGTGGGGAAAGCACCGCCGGGCCCAGGAAACCAGCACCCGGGGGACACTGCCGCTGTTGCCAAGGGCCCCGCATGCCCCACCAGGGATGGGGTAGGGGACAGATGGTCCAAGGTCCCACCTTCCTTGCAAAATGACTGTTTGCGTATGTGTTAGTGAGGGTGTGTGTGTGCATGTGTGTGTGTTTATGTTTGAATGTATATATTGAAGGGGGAGGGGTGTGTGTACTAAGGGGGGTGCAGTTAAAATTGGCGGGTAGGGCACTAAGGGAACATCTCCTGATTACTCACAGTGATGTCCCCTCACCCTCCACACCAAGGGGCCCTAAATGTCTAAGGTGCGGTTAAAATTGGCGGGTAGGGTGCTAAGAGGACATCTGCTGCTTGCTGGCAGTGATGTCCAAGCAACCCCCCCTACCAAGGGCACTACATGTCTAAGGTGCAAATAAAACCGAGAGAGGGGGGGCCCAATCCCATACGGCAACCATGGGAGGGGGACCACTGTCAAGTAGCCCCCCCCCCCAGCAACGCGGCCCCAGCAACGCACCCAGGACCCCCAGCCCGGGGCCCCATCCCTGAGGCACCGACGCCCCAGGCCCAGCACCACCCGACCCACACAGAGAGAGAGGAGCCAGAAAGCCCCCCCCCCCCCCCCCCCCCCGGAGCAAGCCCAGGCCCCCACCCCCAAGCGCCGGCCCTGGGAAAGCTCTGGTCAGGCCTCGACAGGACCGGGGCTGCCAACTGGCCGGGGCAACCGCCGATTGCCTCAGCGGAGTTCCCGACCCGTGGAATCTCCAAGGTCCTGTACCGATAGTGGGACACCCCCCCCTCCAGAAAGCCTCCTCCACAGGAAGGGGCCAACAACCCCCCCCCCACACACACACACCCAGACCCCGCAGCCCCAGCGGATGACACCCAGAGCGACAGGGGGCCCCAAGAGGGTTGCCCCTCCCCGTCCCAGAGCCAGGGAAGGGTCGATCCCAGCCCTAGATGTAGACGGGTAGCCCGCCCAGCGCCGCTGGACCTCCCTTCCCAAGCAGGACCCCCCGTCAACCCCCCCCAGCACAGGCAAAGAGACCCCCCCCCCAAGCCAAGCAGAGCCACCACTCAACCCCCCCACAGCACACCCCCCACACCCGTGCCCAGAAGACCACGCAGCGCCCCAGCCTGCCCCACCCAGGCACCGGACCCGGACCCCCGACCAATGGAGTCCCCACCACCACCTGGCGGGCATCTGAGGCCCCGGCCCCCACACCCACCCCGGCAGAAGGGAAAGGAGCAGTGACGACCAGGCCCCCCACCCCCTAAGTCATGGAGTTAGCGATGGGAGACCAGAGAGACTGAATTCTTTCAAAGTTGCTTGAACTTTGGGCTGACATTTTTTCCAAGCGGATTTGATCAAAAAGCAGATTTCTGTATTGACTTATATTTATAGTTTTCTTGTTTTTCCAATTTATTAAAATAGTTTTTTTAGCAAGACAAAGAGTTATGAAAATGATAGATACTGATCCTCCTTCTACATCGATGGCACTCATGTCACCAAGCACGCAAAGTGACGGTGAAGCTGTGATTGAAACCTTTGGTGAGCTAGCCTACTCTGCTATGCCCATGGCTGACTTCGATGACACCAAACCACTCCCAAACGAAAGTGTGATGGACAACTGGATCAGGCTGGACAAGGCCATTGAGGTCGTTGATGAATGCCTGCCAGGACAAGGTAGAAGTGTTGTGGACCCAGGCAGGGCGGTGTCAATGATGTTTATTACGTATTGCTCAGACCCAGTCCTTGCAAACAGGCTGAGTTTTAAATCTGCAGAAGAATGGACAACTAGTGAGGTTCAGGAACGCATCACCATGTTCCAGCTGGAAAGTCTGGCTGGAAACCGCCAGTTCTCCTCTTCCCCAAGAGTTCTGACTAATTTCTCCCAGTCTGCCGCTGCTGGTGAGCATGCATGTGGACCAACAGAAAAACCAAACACCCTTCCAGGTTACAACCATCAAGCATGCAGACTCTGCAGCAGTCAATGCCTTTGCTGCCGTCATCTGCACCCCCCAACAGCAGTTTTCTTGTGACCCAGCAATGAATGCTTCTACCTCTGTTTTGACCCAATCTTTGGGTTTGGGAGGGGTGACACAGTTATTAGACTGTTTGGTGGCTCGCCACAATCCAGCATCATCAAGTTCAGCTCAGCATGCATCCCTACTCGACTAGCCACACAGCTCACTTGAATTTCACACTGTAGAAGAAACAATCTTTGTCTGGCGTGCCTCTCTCCTGGATACTGGAAAAAGAACTGCCCAAGACAGAACCAACTGCCTTTACAGAGCCGTACTCAGAACTGTGCCTTCTGGAAACTAGGACACTCACGCTCAGAGAAGGGCAGTGTGAGTGGTGACACAGAAAACCCTCATCACTGAACCAGACCTTGAGCTTGTCTATGTCAACGCATGCTTTACCACTCCAGAGGGATACCAGGTTGTAGTTCAAGAGACAACAGAGGTTCCAGCCTTTAGCAAGTTATTCTATCCCCAGGTTCAGGTTGACAATGTTGAACTGAGAGGCATGATTGATTCAGGGTCCATGGCTTGCACTGTGAGTTAAGGCGCAGTACACAAACTGTTGGAGGCAGGAGCTAAGATTGAAGATCAAAAGTTGGCAGAGCAGGTTCTTCTGGTCGGTTGTGGCGGTAAGCAGACTTATCCAAAGTGTATTTATGACTTTACACTCACTATCTTTGGAATGAGGTGCATCCAAAGTGTATTTATGACTTTACACTCACTATCTATTGGATGAGGTGCATTGTTCCTGTCTTGGTGGTTCCTGGCCAGAGAGATGACCTTTTAATTAGTTCAAACATTCTAAAGAAATTGATGAGTGTTCTTAAGAATGACAGTAATCATTTGAAACATGTTTCCAACGACTGCAAACACTCTTCCTGACTATGAACATTTCCTTGACATGATGTCCTGCTAAGTCAGATGGAGGGGAGCGGACACACCTTCCATCATTGGAACAGTGAGGTTGCCTCGTGCAGTTACTTTTCTTCCACAAAAAGAACATTTGGTGTGGGGGAAACTCCCAAGCAACTCTCCTGTTTCACCTGGCAGCACCATCCTGGTAGAACTTTGCTCTTCCAAAGCCAGACCCAGGAACATGTTGGTGGGATGTCTAATCACCTCCATGTAGGGGGACAGATGGGTTCCTTTGAAGATTACGAACCCTCTTAACAGACCCGTCATTCTCAGATGAAATTCAAAAGTTGCTGATGTTTCGACATGTGTTGCCATTGAGGATTTCAGCCTGAACAAGAATCATTGCACCAGTGAGGTTCGAGACTCATGCGCTCAGGTAGCCCGTCTCACAAAGTGATCTGAAAACCAAGCTGGAAGAACTGGGATTGAGTAAGCTTGACATTGACTCCTGTCAGGCTGGCTCTCATTCCAAGAAGAAACTCTTAAAACAGATAGAGCAGTATGAAGACATCTTTTCACATCACCCCCTTGATGGAGGTGAGACACAGGGTTTTGCTCTTCACATCCATTCGACAAACGACCTTATTGCATGCCATATTGCAGGGTGCCTCCAGCTTATTATCTAGAGATATTCTTTATTGATCCCTCATTTGGAAATTCAATTGCTACAGCAGTTCAGTGCAAGAAAAAGAGAAAGAAAAAAGCAGAGAAGAATGACAGCAATGCGCAAAAGTGAAGGGTGTTCAAAATGTGTAAAAATACAAATTCAAAACGTGCAAAAAAATAGAAAAAGTAATAACTTATGTACACTTTTATGGCGTAACGTATGTTATGCGTAATAATAAAATTAAACTATCAGGTTCTGACAGATATGGAAGAGAAAAGAATCATACGCAAGTCATTTAGCGAATATGCATCTCTTCTAGTCACGGTCTGGAAGAAGGATGGAAACTTACGGATCTGTACAGATTTCACATGGCTGACACTGAAAGATCCACAGCCGCTCCCTCACCAGGCTGACTGTCTAGCAGCTCTTGGCGGCAATATGTTTTTTAGCACAATGGTCCTGACATCAGGGTTTTATAACATCCCCATATGTGAAGAAGACAAGCACTACACCGCTTTCACTACCCCAGTTGGGTTATACGAGTACAACAGAATGCCCCAAGGACTCTGTAATAGCCCTGCATCGCTCATGCGCATGATGTTGAATATCTTTGGAGACCTCAACTTCACCAGTTTACTCTGCTATTTGGATGATCTGCTAGTTTTTGTTTCACCTGAGGAAGAAGCTCTTCAAAGACTATATGTTGTCTTCCAGAAACTGAGGGATAACCATCTCAAGCTGGGCCCAAAAAAATGTCACCTGCTGCACAGATCTGTCAAATTCTTGGGACATTTTATTGACCAGGAAGGAGTGTCTGTGGATCCTTCCAGAGTGACCATAATGTCTAACATGCCCAAGGAGTCTCTATGGATGTGGATGGTTCTACCCCCTCCATAAAAAAACGGAAGGCCTTCTTAGGGATGGTGTTTTTCATCGCTCGGTGTTCAGCCATTGCAAAACCTTTGTTCGCTCTCATGGCTGGACAGAAGCGGAAGAGCAGACATCCATAAATGAGAAGAGGAATCGTGAAATTCCGGAAATTCACTGAAGCGGACTGGACGCTTGTGATGCGGCCTTTGAGAAGCTAAAGAGTGCAATCTTGAACTGTGCTGTTATGGCCCACCCAGATTTCAATAGGCCCTCTATTCTCTCGGTTGATGCATCTTTAGACGGCCTTGGTGCAGTTTTATCTCAGCTCCCTGTAGGTGAAGATAAAGCCCGTCCAGTTGCATTTCTAGTAAAACCTTATGCAAATCGCAACAACGATAACCTGCTTGCCGACTCGAGTTCATGGCCTTGAAGTGGAGCATTACAGAGAAATTCAGTCACTGACTTAAGGGGCACAAATTCCTGGTGTGGACTGATAACAATCCTTTGGTTCATGTGCTCACGAAACCAAAGTTGGATGCTTACAATCAACGGTGGGTGGCAAAGCTTTCAGCCTACGACTTTGACCTAAAATACATCCCAGGTCCCAAAAATTTTGTGGCTGATGCTTTGAGCCGGGAACCTTTTGCCTCACCCGTCAGTGACAGGCTCTTCAAGGAACATACAGCAGATTGATCTAGGAAGGTGATGGGGCTGAGGTTAACATGGTGCAAGATGCTTTCAGACTCGGTCTCCAACTTAACCAAGAAGTTCAGCTCCTGCACACCACCATCCTTGCCCCAAGGTCAGTTGGTTTGCCAGAGATTAATGCAGTTTTCCAGCACCATGATCACTGGCAAAGAGGTGCAGAAACTCAAGCTGTTCGTCTCCTTCAACATGTGCAATCCTTGCAGCCCACCAATCCTGAGCCTCTGCTATCTTTCACTTTGAGCGAATTGGAGGACAGTCAAAGACAGGATGTCACAGTCTCAAAGCTGCTGCCATTTGTCATCCGCAAAATACACCCCTAGAGACATGAAAGGTCCAGATTTACTCCCTACCAGCTAACTCTATTAGTCTTGGGAGAGACTCATAGTCAGAGATGGACAACTGTACTCAGTGTACTCATACTGCTCCGGGCTATGGCTGAGGGTGAAAAACACGGAAGAAACTCTGCGCAACATTGTTCATTTTAGTTTTCTGTTAACCAAGATTAAAGGAGATTGACTCAGCATTCAAGCGTGGTCTTTTATTCACTGGAACACAACACAGAGCAGAAAACTCATCCCAGTTACACACACACACATTCACACACTGATCCAGAGTGAACACTCACGTCAGATTTAGAGAACTTCCATCAACCCATTTCCAGGTCCCCTCCAAGTCTCTGTCAGTCAGTCCAATCCAACATCTTTCCGTGTTCAATTTAGAAATAAATTCCTGCAAAACAACATTTGCTGCTCACCAGTTTGTCAACATATTTTCAAATGAGATGTTTGTAAAAAGTTTAACTTAACTTAAGGCAATATTTAAACACATTACATTTTAAATAGATTTAAGAAAAAAAATATAAATAAAGTTTATCAAATAAACTACTGTTAAATTAAATTATATTACAGGAATAAGCACAAATTATTTCGTGTGAAATGTGGTTGTGTTTTGCATTTTAGATAAATATATTTTGATCCTGAAAAACTGCCTATAGTAAAATGACATCAACACACACATAATTTACAGACAAGCTTCATTCTTAAACTTTGTATTAAAGGTTAAAAGTGTTTTTGTTCTAAGATTCCAGGCTTACATGAGGCAGTTCTGTGATCAGCCTTCCAAGAATGATCAATTTGTATGAGTGACAGAGAGTTTAAAATTAAACCTGATTACATCATATGACCACATTTTCTGTCTTCCTCTATTTTTAATAAATAGTACAATGACCAAACTTCTAACTGAAACCAAACCAAAAAAACTTAAGTTGAATAACGACATTTCATCTAAAAATATATGCTTTAGAAACATTTGACATTCATAGACGTTCACTAGCGAAAATTGAGACTTTGGCATATAAACTGGGATTAGATCTGGCCTGAAGCCAAGTAATTCTTTTTTTAAATAGATGTACTTCTGTGCTTTGAAAATTTCCTGTGACATAACCTAGACCCAGCTGTTTATTGGACCATTCACCTAACACACATGTTTAGAATACTCTGGTAAACAAAAAGGAGCTCCTGGTTGACTTCATAAATACATTTACATTGTAAGGCCTAATTCACACCAGGGTTTATTTCCTTGAATAATCCACATTCTTTGGCAGAAGTTAAAACTTCACCTGATTTCTGATGTGGATCAGACAATCAAATACTGATTCCGTTTTTTTTACATTTGTACAGTTCTATGGAGTTGCTTCAGTCTTTTAATTCAATATAAATTACATCAAGAATCTGTCCAAACCCAGTCACATGGATGCTTAAACGTTATTGTTGATTTGTAAATTTTGATGTTCTCCGGAATATACCAAAATAAAATACATTTTCATCTTTGCTGTTTATCACCACCAGATCAGCTCCTCTGGCTTTGCAGGACTTTCTTGCTTCATCCCAGGACTTAGACTCTTCAGATAAGAAGTAACAAGAGGAACAAAATCTGGTCCATTTCTCAGGACATCCTGTTTTCCCTGGAACACATTGGAAATTTTAAGCAAGACAAAACATGAACAAATTATTGGAAACAAGCAGATTTTATTTCTTTTTATTTATCGGCAGCTGGATCTGAATGGGTTTAAAGGTGCAGAAATTCATGGAAAGTTACTTTCTGCTTATGATTGCTATCAAAAATGGTTTCAGCACATGTCAGACATATTTTTATGCAGCAGCAGCAACAATGTGAGAATCTGGCTTGTTCTGTGCTCTGACATCAACAATCAGGACGTCATTGTCTTCAATTCCTTTGGACAAAAGAAAACTTCTACTTCAATTTGGATTGTACTTTTGTTGCATCTATTTCTGTAACTTGAGTTTTAGCCAAAGCATTATTATTGAACTAAAATCAAGTGTAATTATACCAGTAAGGTATTAATGATTCAAGGAACAAAAGAAAGCACTCATCATAACTTTTTCATGTTTTTATTTTTTTCTTTTCTTACAGAAAATCCATTGGAATTTGAGCCCTCTGGGTGCCAGTGGTTTAAAACAAAAAATCTAAACAATCCGTCAATCAATTGTCCTTTTACTGTTGCGCAATCATGCACACACTGGGCCCTGGGGGGCTATTTAGGAATGATCCATGGTATATCTGCATCTTCACAAATGTACATTTTTAATACAGGATATTAATACTTACTCTGTTTACAGCCCATCAGCTTTTTGTTTGTTTCAATGAGGCTGGAATTCATCCTCTCAGTAGCAGCATTCAGATGTTCAGTCAAATTGTCTTTAAAGGACAAATGTCTTACCGACTCACCATCTGAAATGGAATCAGGCCAAACCAAGATAAATAATTGTTTTCTGCACTGATTTTTTTTAGTCATTAGAGACTGATTTGTTACACGAGTCTTTGAACCAAATTTGTTGTCCATAGTATCAGTTTATAAAGATTTCTTAAGGTCCTGCTTCAATAAAGGCTAAAAGGTCAAATATAACACAGATAGTCTGACTTGTGGACGTAGCTTGTTCAACCAGCTGAAGACTTTTTAGAGAAGTTTTAAAACTGCCAAATAGTAAAAAACAAAAGTATGGTTTATGCTGTGCTGCCTGATAATGTTACCTAATAGAAGCAAGTAAAGTCAAAAGCACATTAGACCAAGCACAGAGCCCTGGGTTACACCACAACTAACACTGCTGGGTGAGGAAGACTGATTTACATGATCAGATTAAAATGTCTTAGAACAGCTTTGAGCAGTTCCTGTTAAAGACGCTTTTCAATCTACAGCAAAATGTTTCGATCAAGTGGGTCTAATGAAGCACCAAGGCCTAAAGAACATTTACAAATGTTATCCAACATTGTCTGCACTGATGTAAAATGATGAATTTATAAACTTCAGTAAACCAATTCCACTATCCACAGTCTGAAAGACTTTTGTTTGGTTCTTACTAAATGGCCCTTTAGCTACCCAGAATGTATTGCATATAGTTATATACAGTAATATTATAATTTGTTTGGCAAATATTGCATGTAGCAATGTTTTAGCCCTGGATGATGTTACTGCAGCTTTTTGTTGAATATTTTTCTGTAGAACTATCAGTGACTTAAGCAGAATGGATGGTGAAAAAAGTGCAGTTAGCTAACAGACTACAAGAGCAAAGGTGCACAGAAACTATTAAACATTATTACCCAACATGCAGACATATAGACTCTAAAAAATGAGTGCATAAATACAGATATTCATGGAAAAAAAAGAACCACAAATCAAGTTTAACCTTTCTTTTGTTAGTTGATAAAACATTAGTGAGACTGACTTGTTAGCCATAGTGGAGTTTGGACTGTGACTGTTTGAGGTAGTGGACAGGTTTCTTTTGTATAGATAACTAGTTCAAACTGGTACCTTTAATACAGGTAATGAGTGGAGGACAGAGGATCCTCTTACAGAAGAACTTACAGGTCTGTGAAACCAGAAATCTGGCTTGTTTGTAGATGACCAAATATATTTTTTCCACCATAGTTTTCAAATACATTTTTTAAAATCAGACAATGTGATTTTCTCTTTATGTCTCTCATAGCTGAGGTTATAGTTGGTGAAAATTACAGACCTCTCTCACCTTTTTATCTGGGAGAACTTACTGAATTGGTGGCTGACTTAATACTTTTTTGTCCCCCTTGTAAAACAGATCCTCATCTGACCTTTGGCCGTTGCCTGTTTGAACACTTGTTCAACCAGTTTTTTTAGAGAAGTTGTAAAATTGCCAGATAGTGAGATTGTTTTATTATTTGATTTATTATTCGGTGCTGCCTACTAATGTTACATAATGGAGGCATGCAAAGATAAAACCACATTAGACCCAGCACAGAGCCCTGTGTGACTCCACGCCTAACTCAGCTCAAGTGGGTCAAATGAAGCACTAACGGCTAAAAGCGTTTAAAAAAGTTATCTAATATTGAGCTCACTGAAGTAAAAGTATGACGCAAGATAATTAGCTTTCTCGAACAGCAAAATTTCTTACTGTAAGAGTGGACAAGTGGACAGGATAGGCTCCGGCATTGTCGTCACCCCAAAAGGGATAAAATGGGTTTAGAAGATGAAGAAATTATTTAATAAAAAAAAATCTGCTAATTTTATTTAACTGAGCTATAACCCTTATTCCTCGACAACACATCCCAGAAAATGATTGGTTTCTTTGCTGTTTGACTAAAATACATGTCAGAAAAAAATGAAGACCTGTTCAAGACCTTAACTGACTTTAGATAAAATGATATTTATAATTCATCTAAAACAACCGAATTTGGATTCTTTGACCTTGTTGCACAACGGTCCAGTTTGACTTCTTCATCAAAATTACACGTATAAATCCCACCTCTTCCTGTCATTTACTTTTTTTTGCAACTTTAATTTAAACTGTTGAAAGTTGATTTCTGACAAATGTCTTACTGAGATACCATCTGAAATGAAGTCAGGCCAAAATTAAAACTTGTCTTTTTATATTTTAAATAGTATTTATAATAAATCTTTTACATTTGGAGCCACGTCTCCACTTGGTTTGAGTCCCCATTTTTTTTAGTGTGTGCCTGAACTGTGCCTGATCCTGTATGTTGCTACATACAGGATCTGAATGTGTTTAAAAGTTCTGCAGAAATTCATAGAAAGTCACTTTCTGTTCTTTATGATTGGTGTCAAAAATGGTTTCAGCACATCTCAGATATATTCTTATGCAGCAGCAGCAACAATGTGAGAATCTGGCTTGTTCTGTGCTCTAACACCAACAATAAGGAAGTGTTTGTCTCCAATTTGTTTTGGACAAAAGAAAATTACTAGTTTAATTGGGATTACCTTTGTTGCATCTATTTCTGTAATTTCATGGTTTTAGCAAAAGCATTATTATTAAACTGAAAGTTTAGTGTAATTATCCCAGAAAGGTATCAATGATTCATGGAAGAGCTATGATTGCAAACAAAATTGTTGATCATATTGTGTACTGTACATCTTCATCTTACCAAATGTAAATATTTAAAGGATTTTCAGACTTACAGTCCATCAGCTTCTTGGTTGTTTCAATGAGGCTGGAATTCATCCTCTCAATAACAGCATTCAGATGCTCAGTCAGATTGTCTTTGTTGTCAGAGATTTCTGACAAATGTCTTACTGTGTCACCATCTGAAATGAAATCAGGCCAAAATAAAAACTTTATCAGTGACTTAAGCAGAATGGATGGTGAAACAAGTGCAGTTAGCAACAGACTACAAGAGCAAAGGTGCACAGAAAATATTAACATTATTACTCAACATGCAGACATAGACTGTAAAAAATGGGAGCATGAAGACAGATTTTCACGGAAAAAAATGAACCACAAACCAAGATAAATAATTGTTTTCTGCACTGATTTTTTTAGTCATTAGAGACTGATTTGTTACACGAGTCTTTGAACCAAATTTGTTGTCCATAGTATCAGTTTATAAATATTTCTTAAGGTCCTGCTTCAATAAAGGCTAAAAGGTCAAATATAACACAGATAGTCTGACTTGTGGACGTAGCTTGTTCAACCAGCTGAAGACTTTTTAGAGAAGTTTTAAAACTGCCAAATAGTAAAAAACAAAAGTATGGTTTATGCTGTGCTGCCTGATAATGTTACCTAATAGAAGCAAGTAAAGTCAAAAGCACATTAGACCAAGCACAGAGCCCTGGGTTACACCACAACTAACACTGCTGGGTGAGGAAGACTGATTTACATGATCAGATACAAATGTAACGTGGATTAAAAGCCTTAAAACGGTAACAAATGCAGTGAATTTCACATGAGAAAAACATACAGCACAAAAAAACCCGCTACACTTTCTTACCTTAAGTTTGGGTCGTTGGTTAATGTTTTAATCCACGTTAAATCCGCATTTATTTTTCTATGATTGCCTCTAACAAGTTTGACACAAAGAGCTGACATTTCTAACTGTGATAGTCAAAGAGCCACACCACACACTGACCTTCCACACAGACACACAATTAAAGCCATATTATTTCTCATAACCCCCTCCTCTCCTTACAACAGCACTGGATTAAACGGCGCCGTTTCAGTTTAGTGTTTTTTTCTGTATTTAACGTTAACACACATACCGGTGAAACGATCACGCTGGTGTGTGTTTAAAAAAGGCAGCGAGCGCAAAACTGAGTTGGTTGTGATTTATTTTTTCAGTCATCAATCAGCATTTCTAATCCATCAAAACCTCATCTTCTGAAACAGCTGGACTACATCTCTATCAGACACGCCGGCTTCCCTTTCCTGATCATCAGAGTCTGTCTCTTTGCCGTGCGGGTCCAAAGAACAGTGAAAGCAGACATCTCAGGCCAAGTTTAAGTCCTGCAGTCCAGAAGTGTGGCGTCACTCGCCGGCGCTGCGTCCCGGTAAGGGGGGGAGGATGGACAGCGTTTCACGGTCATCTGCTGGAAGTAGCAGCGCTGAGCCTCGAGTCGATCTTCCAACACAGGCCTTTCCTTTTCCGCGGAAACTCAGCAGCTGCTGCGTCTTCTTGTCTTGTCAGCGTTGGTTTTCCAGCGTTCTCACTTGTGAACCATAGATTCATCATTTTAAATTCTCTGGCAGCTGTTCGATAAGTTAGAAAGATCTTCACAGATTCAGACTTCCTGCTTCAATAACTCTTCTGATCAACGTTCAAATATGTCAGCAAGTATCTCAATACTTTCGTATTAACACAGAGAGTGAACCACAAATGCATTTCTGAAGAAAAAAGATCATTTTTTTGCCTTTTAATCAGAATTGTTCGCTTTAAGCTGTGAATGCAGACATGCAGCAGCCTGCTGTCAAGGGACCGTCAACAAAGTGCAACCTCTGTGAACTGTGAAACACCACTGTGTAAAAATCAACGTTCTTACAAAAAATCATAAAATTATTACAAAGCATATTCTTGTTACAATACATATTTTGTAGGAAAGTCCATCTTTATTTTATTTTGTTTCATATACTTTTTCAAATTTTAATAGATATGAATCCTGACTAAAGTTATCAGTAACTTGACATGACCTTATTGTCATACTAAAATAAAGAATGTCAATAGTTCACTTTGTTTATTTATAGGAATTTTTCATATTTACAAATGGATCAGATTTGGTCAAAAATCCTGAATAGCTCTGAAGGTGCCAGAATATTTTTTTTGCATAATTTTTATTTTAGTAGGAAAATAAGGTCATGATTAGTCAGTACAGGAAGTTTTGTGTCAGTAACTACAGCATCTTCAAAGCTATTGAGCATTTTTGACCATATCTGATCAATATGTAAATATGAAAAATTCCTAACAATAAAACAACGTGAATTATGACATAATCTTTGTTGCAGTAGGACAATAAGGTCATGATTAGTCAGTACAGGAGGTTTGGTGACAGAAGCTTTAGTATCTTCAGAGCTATTGTGCATTTATGTTATGATTCATATCTCTATTAAATTTTAAAAACTATAAGCAATAAAATGGAGGTTGACTTTCTAACAAAATTTAGTATAATAAATAATAATGTAGCATGACTATGCTGATGAGTCTTCATTACCAGTTCATATAAATATAGACATTTATTCGCTTTTTAAAAGTTCACTGATTTTTACAGACTGGTGTTTCACAGAGGTTGCACTTTTTTGACGCTCCCTTGGCAGCCGGCTCGCTGCTCTGTTTGCATTCACAGCTTAAAACGAACAATTCTGATTAAAAGGCAATAAAAACAAACTTTTTTCTTTAAAAATGCTTTTGTAGTTCACTTTGTGTTAATACAAAATGAGTGAGATACTTTCTGACACATTGGAACGTTTATCAGAAGAGTTATTCAAGCAGGAAGTCCGAATCTGTGAAGATCTAATTTAACCGAACTGCAGCTGCTCTATTCCCGTGTTCCTCCGCGTAGCTGATAGCTGCAGTTTAAACTATGCCTCATAATCGTGTCTCTTTGCATTTCCAGGGTTCCCAAAACAAAGTTGTTCTGCATTATTCACATATCTGCTCCTTTATACTATGGGGGGGGGGGGGGGGGGGGTCTTCTTTCATGTCCTCTCCTCTCTCCGTACCGTTCTCATGCTGTTCTCTCCTAGATCCTCTTTACCGAAGTCACGCAATAACGTAATTAGGGCCGCTCTGTACATTTTGGAGAAAATGTAAGACTTTCACCTTATGGTTGTGAAAGTAGTGAATATAGAAAATATGATAAAAGGCAGAGACGACATGCAGCTCAAGAGCCACCTATTAATCCCCCCCTGCACTGAAAAATGAAGGTCCCGCCCCTCTGCTTCGCCGATAAGCCATGCAAATTTCAGCCAATCAGATCAACCAGAAAGGTTCCTGCCCCAAAAGTGACAAAAACGCCCCCTTAACACTGAGCGTAAATCCACATGAGCGCGCAAAAAGGAATTGATCGGGCAAGATCACTTCTCAGTTAGAATTGCGCCTGCGCAGTTTTAATGTTCACTCACTCAGTTCCTAAATACGCCTGCTTAGTTGTCATTACGCCCTTTCATCTGTGTGGTCAGTGCTTTTTTGTGGCAGAATGGAGCTGATACTAGAACTCAGTGTTAGGAAAGGCTAAGAAAACGGGCTAACAACATTAGCCTTTTGATGGACACAAAATCCAGGACCAACCATGCGGGAAACGCTGCAATCTGCAGCTTGGATGCATGTAAATGTGTGGGAATGACATCAGCCTTTATTTTGTCGGGGCACAACTGGAAACACAAATCCACGTGATATTTTGAACAGTTTCTAAGGACTGAGCAGCATTTCTGCTCTGAAAAGCTCACACACTGCCCCAGGACGGCTGTGTAAGCTGGCGGCTCGAGCTCTGCTCTGTTCTCGTGAGTCCGGCAGCCGCTAACCCAGAGCGGCGGGACGGCTCGCAGTCCGAATTCTCACACAAAACAAAACAACAAAACGCACATGTAACAAAGCACCCTCCCCTCAAAACACATTAATAAATCCAGCTGCTCTGCTCAGAGAGGTTCACTCGGTCCACTGGCACCGGAGCCCGAACGCAGAGCTCGAGTGCCGGTTCCAGACGTCAGTGGGCACGCACCCCGCCCGCATCTCCCCCGTGGGGGTTAAAGAGAGGGGAGACCCAGCGGGGCGAGAGCGGAGTGGCGTTTTACGCAGGGCCTCGGCAGAGCAGCTGGTCGGTCCTGTATGCGCTCCAAAGCTTTCTCTCAGCGAAACACCGTCTATGCATGACGTACACCAGAGCAGTAGTGACACACGATCAGAATGACCGTTTACATGCTCCACGATCGGATAAACAATCGGTATAACCCACCTATCTCCATCGGAAAGAAATATTGATCCGAACAAGTCTGACCAGGGCAGCGTATTCAGAACGGCGTGTTTACATGACGCATTTTCTTTCCAATCAGGCGTTCATTCCGATCGTTTTTGCCCATGTAAACGCGGCTAGTGATGTGCTGACCAGGGTTGTAGGATGTGATGCAGTTGGTGACAAATGATCCTTACACAGTAGAAATTGCAGCAAACTTATCAGTCTTTGCTCGCTCGCGGCGGGTGGACCTGTCATCAAAGCGTAGGTGTCGCATGATGTCTTGGAAGCGGTCACGGGACATAGTTCCAATGATCTGTGGGTTTCCCAGGTTTGCTGACCAGCAGTCACAGTGATGGAACCTTAGTAAGCCCCCGCAAGATAACAATTGCAATAAATGCCATTAGTTCCGGGAGGGCCATAAACCAATCAACATGCTCTGTGTGCTGTGCATGTTGAATTGTCCATTCTTGAATGCTATGAAGCATGTCTAGAGTGATGAAACAGAGGAAGCTCTGAAGGCGACTTGAGATACTTCTCCTGGCCTTAGCTGTTGGCTCTCCATCTGCGGCGTATGCTTCTTTTGGGGTGAAATGGAGAAATTCCCCCACCCTACATGCCAACATGAACAATCCTCTGCCCATGATCATCTCAACACAGCTGCTTAGCAGCTTTCTCTCCCCCATACAAACAACCACCACCACCCCACACTCTCTTTTATTAGTAAGTTATTGTTATAATTCTGTTATAACAATGTTGAAAATACATTGAGAGTATTTATACTGTAAAAAAGGGCTCTCAATGGATCAGATTGTAAAATATGTGGGTTTTTTGGCTCTCTCAGTCAAAAAGGTTCTGACCTCTGTAAGCTTCTACTGGGGTGAAATGGAGAAACTCCCCACCCTACATGTCTACATGAACGATCCTCTCCAACAGACCATCTCAACACAATCAATCCTCTCTCCCCCACACAAACAAGCAACCACCCCCACCTCACAGTTCCCTGCCCTTTCCTCAGGTAATGGCCACATTTACAAATCAACTGAGTAGCCAGTTAGCTTCTCTGTGGCTAAAGGAGAGCCAGAAAAATCCAGGACTTCTAGTGTTAATGACCTGAAACCACAACATTGTTTCTTCTCTGTTGTGGATTTAGCTAATGCTACTTTATAAATCCTTGTTTCTGAATGATCTCAATTTTGGTTTGCATTTACCTTTGATGGAATAGACTCACCTTTGCCCGGCTGCCTCAGGGCCTCACTGACTCTCCTTCTATTTTTTTCAATGGCAATTGTCATGGTGCCTCTGTCAGGTTCCTCCCCCTACCCTCTCTGCTTGGCCTAATTCACCGCAGCTGCTGCCACTCAACTCATCAGCCCGCCAGACCTTCATAAGGAGCTCCAGGACCAGTATTCACCGCGAGTTCGTTGCCTCTAATGGTGCATGTTCTAGCCTCTAGTGATCCATGTTTGTTTGCGCCCTACGCCTCGCCTCACGATTCTTTGTCCTGTTCCAGGAATTTCCTAGTCCACGACTGGACGGTCAAGCTTCAGTGGAGCGCTGTTGGAGTCCACGCCAACTCTCAAGCCACAGTCAGTTCCTCAAGCTACGTTTCCTATCGTCGTCACGTCTCGGATCCACGGACCCCCTCCAGCCACGTCACCTCCCTGCCACATCAAGACAATCTCACCAGCTGATCTAATAAACCCCTCACTTACTAATACTCACCTCCTGTCATCCTTCCGGGTTCCAGCATCTGGGTCTGCCAAGCCTAGTCAGTCATGACAGAAAGCCCCGACCCAGCTGATCCGGACGGCCTTCGACTTGCCGTTTCCCAACAGGGCATCATGCTCGGACGTCAGGCTGATGCTCTCGCGCAAATGGCCTCAGCACAGCAGGAATTATTCCGCCGATTAGACGGTATGTCTCAAACCCTCATCAAACTAACCGGACAATTTGCTATCCCTGTTACAATTTGCTAACCCTGTTACAGGATCATCCATGGCTACTTCCGACAACATCCCCGCTCCCGCTTCCGCTTCCGCTTCCGGATCAATCCAGACTGCCGAAAACTTCCGGCTGCAACCGGAACCATTTTTTGGTGAAGTAGAAGCCTGCAGCAGCTTCTTTTTACAGTGTCAGCTCATTTTTCGTCAAGCCCCCAGGTGCTATCAGTCTGATCATAGTAAAATCACGCTCATCATTAATTCATTACGTAATAAAGCTCTCCAGTGGGCTCAAGCCTTTATTGCTGCTAATCCCATAACTCATCTTCAATATGAACATTTCATTAATGAATTTCACACACCACTTGGACATTACGAATATCTGGTCATGCCATTTGGGCTGACCAACGCCCCCGCCGTCTTCCAGAGACTGGTAAATGGTGTCCTACGGGACTTTTTGAACAGTTTTGTTTTCGTTCACCTGGAGGATATATTGATTTATTCTGAGAACCTGACCCAACATGAACAGCACGTCCGCCAAGTACTCACTCGTCTCCTCGAAATCAACTATTTGTCAAATTGGAAAAATGCGAATTTCACGTTGACCATGTTCAATTCTTGGGATACATAATTGAGCCAGGCCACATTCGACCTGATCCTGCAAAAATTGAGGCCGTTGCCAGTTGGGAGCCTCCTAGTAGCCGTAAGAAGCTCGAGCAGTTCCTCGGCTTTGCAAATTTCTACCGGCAGTTCATCAGGAACTACAGCAGTATCACCGCACCCCTTACACGTCTCACGTCCACCTCCCAGAATTTCTCTTGGACCCAGGATGCTCAAGAAGCTTTTGACCAGCTTAAAGGTCTGTTCATCTCTGCTCCCATCCTGATTCAACCAGACCCCTGCCGTCAGTTTGTGGTTGAAGTGGATGCCGCGGATTTGGGAGTCGGAGCTGTACTTTCCCAAAAAGAACCCCAATCCGGTAAGCTTAAACCATGCGCTTTTTTCCTAAAAAACTGTCACCTGCAGAGCAAAACTATAACGTGGGGAACCGGGAACTGCTGGCCATCAAGCTGGCCCATGAAGAGTGGAGGCACTGGCTGGAGGGGGCAGAACATCCTTTCGTGGTTTGGACGGACCATAAGAACTTGGCGTACTTGAGGACGGCCAAAAGACTAAACTCCAGGCAGGCAAGTTGGTGTTTGTTTTTTGACCGTTTCCGCTTTACCATAACTTATAGACCTGGAAGCCGAAACGTCAAACCCGCAGCTCCTCGGATCCGACCACTGCCACCATCATTCCCCCCACCTGCATCGTGGGAGCCCTTACCTGGAATATTGAAAATCGCGTCATCCAGGCTCAAGGTGAGGAACCCGGTCACGCCCCTTGCCCTAATGGAACTCTGTTTGTCCCCAACTCCCTCAGATCTGAAGTGCTATCCTGGGAACACGCTTCCAAGATTTCATGTCATGGAGGGGTCCAACGTACGCTGAACTTGATCAAACGCCGTTTCTTCTGGCCGTCCATGGAGAAAGATGTTTGGGAATATGTGGCCGCCTGCTCCACCTGCGCCCGTTCCAAATCTGCTAATACTCCACCCGCTGGGCTACTTCACCCTCTACTCACTCCCAGCCTTTCCCCGGTCGCATATTGCTTTGGAGTTTATCACTGGACTACCCCCATCTCAGGGTAATACTGTAATACTCACTGTCATTGTTCGGTTCACCAAGATGGCTCACTTTATCCCACTAGCCCAGTTACCTTCAGCCACTGAAACAGCCCAAGTCCTGGTCAACCAGGTATTTAGGCTTCACGGCATTCCCTTGGACATCGTATCTGACCGCGGCCCACAATTTATCTCCCAAGTTTGGAAGGCGTTCTGCTCCGCCTTGGGGGGCACGGTCAGCCTCACCTCCGGGTATCACCCCCAGTCCAATGGTCAAGCAGAGAGGGCCAACCAAGAACTGGAGGCAGCTCTATGCTGTCTGGCGGCACAGAACGACAAGGACTGGTCCCAGTATCTTGTTTGGATAGAGTATGCTCACAATACTCACGTATCCTCTGCCACTGGGGTGTCACCTTTCGAAGCCGCCCTTGGGTACTCACCACCTCTGTTTCCGTCCCAGGAACTAGATTTGGCGGTGCCTTCGGTCCAGGAACATCTCCAGCGTTGCCAACGCATATGGCGCCAGACCACAGAAGCTCTCCTCCGCACCAAGGAAAGCAACTGTCGCATCGCCAATCGACACAGGGTGGTGGGGCCCACTTACCAACCTGGTCAGAGGGTTTGGCTCTCCGCCCGCAATATTACCATTCATGCTCACTCCCGCAAGTTGGCTCCCCGGTTCATCGGACCATTTACCATTGAAAAAATCATCAATCCTACCTGTGTCCGTCTACACCTCCCTCGAGCTCTGAAGGTACACCCCTCCTTTCATATCTCGCAGATCAAACCTGTTCAGGACAGTCCTCTGTGCCCGCCGTCCGCTTCCCCACCACCCGCCCAGGTCATCGACGGCGCCCCTGCCTTCACTGTTAGCCGGATACTGGACCAGTTCCTGGTTGATTGGGTGGGTTACGGTCCTGAGGAACGATCTTGGATCTCGCGCTCTCTCATCCTGGACCCGTCCCTCATCGAGGACTTCTTCTGGGCCCATCCTGATCGCCGCCCTGGACCGCCTGGAGGCGGTCGTTGAGGGGGGGGGGGGGGGGGGGAGTACTGTCATGGTGCCTCTGTCAGGTTCCTACCCCCTCGCCTCTCTGCTTGGCCTAATTCACCGCAGCTGCTGCCACTCAACTCATCAGCCCGCCAGACCTTCACAAGGAGCTCCAGGACCAGTATTCAATGCGAGTTCGTTGCCTCTAATGGTGCAAGTTCTAGCCTCTAGTGATCCATGTTTGTTTGCGTCCTACGCCTCGCCTCACGACTCTTTGCCCTGTTGCAGGAATTTCCTAGTCCACGAGTGGACGGTCAAGCGGACGCGCCGAGCAGATTTCCAGCCCCACTCAGCTCTTTCTGTGGAGCGCTGTTGGAGTCCACGCCAACTCTCAAGCCACAGTCAGTTCCTCCAGCTACGTTTCCTATCCTCGTCACGTCTCGGATCCACGGACCCCCTCCAGCCACGTCGCCTCCCTGCCACATCAAGACAATCTCACCAGCTGATCTAATAAACCCCTCACTTACTACTACTCACCTCCTGTCATCCTTCCGGGTTCCAGCATCTGGGTCTGCCAAGCCTAGTCAGTCATGACAGCAATGTCTGCAAACTTTTCTAAGTTTCAACCTCCCAGACCATGACTGCAGTACATCTAAACTCCAGCTGGCCCAAACTCAGGTTAAAATTTTTGGGACATTTAGTTTCTGCTTCTGGCAAAATTATTTCGTTTCCCCGGACCTCACCACCTTATCTTTGGCTGTTGCCTCTTTGAACACTTGTTCAACCAGTTTTTTTAAGAGGAGTTGTAAAATTGCCAGATAGTGAGATTGTTTTATTATTTGATTTATTATTCGGTGCTGCCTACTAATGTTACCTAATAGAGGCATGCAAAAATAAAACCACATTAGACCAAGCACAGAGCCCTGTGCGACAACACGCCTAACTCTGCTCAAATGGGTCAAATGAAGCACTAACGGCTAAAAGCGTTTAAAAAAGTTATCTACTATTGAGGTCACTGAAGTAAAAGTATGAAGCAAGATAATTAGCTTTCTCGAACAGCAAAATTTCTTACTGTAAGAGTAAAAAAACCGAATGGAGTGGACAAGTGGACAGGATAGGCTCCGGCATTTCCGTGACCCCAAAAGGGATAAAATGGGTTTAGAAGATGAAGAAATTATTTAATAAAAAAAAATCTGTTAATTTTATTTAACTGAGCTATAACCCTTGTTCCTCGACAACACATCCCTGAAAATGATTGGTTTCTTTGCTGTTTGACTAAAATACATGTCAGAAAAAAATTAAGACCTGTTCAAGACCTTAACTAACTTTAGATAAAATGATATTTATAATTCACATAAAACAACCGAATTTGGATTATTTGACCTTGTTGCACAACGGTCCAGTTTGACTTCTTCATCTAACTTAAAAGTATAAATCCCACCTCTTTCTGTCATTTACTTTTTTTTTGCAACTTTAATTTAAACTGTTGAAAGTTGATTTCTGACAAATGTCTTACTGAGTCACCATCTGAAATGAAGTCAGGCCAAAATTAAAACTTGTTTTTTTATATTTTAAATGGTATTTATAATAAATCTTTTACATTTGGAGCCACGTCTCCACTTGGTTTGAGTCCCCATTTTTTTTAATGTGTGCGCTCGAACTGTGCCTGATCCTGTATGTTGCCACATACAGCATCTGAATGTGTTTAAAGGTTCTGCAGAAATTCATAGAAAGTCGCTTTCTGTTCTTTATGATTGGTGTCAAAAATGGTTTCAGCACATCTCAGATATATTCTTATGTAGCAGCAGCAACAATGTGAGAATCTGGCTTGTTCTGTGCTCTAACACCAACAATAAGGAAGTGTTTGTCTCCAATTTGTTTTGGACAAAAGAAAATTACTAGTTTAATTTGGATTACCTTTGTTGCATCTATTTCTGTAATTTCATGGTTTTAGCAAAAGCATTATTATTAAACTGAAAGTTTAGTGTAATTATCCCAGAAAGGTATCAATGATTCATGGAAGAGCTATGATTGCAAACAAAATTGTTGATCATATTGTGTACTGTACATCTTCATCTTACCAAATGTAAATATTTAAAGGATTTTCAGACTTACAGTCCATCAGCTTCTTGGTTGTTTCAATGAGGCTGGAATTCATCCTCTCAATAACAGCATTCAGATGCTCAGTCAGATTGTCTTTGTTGTCAGAGATTTTAGACAAATGTCTTACTGTGTCACCATCTGAAATGAAATCAGGCCAAAATAAAAACTTTATCAGTGACTTAAGCAGAATGGATGGTGAAACAAGTGCAGTTAGCAACAGACTACAAGAGCAAAGGTGCACAGAAAATATTAACATTATTACTCAACATGCAGACATAGACTGTAAAAAATGGGAGCATGAAGACAGATTTTCACGGAAAAAAATGAACCACAAACCAAGATAAATAATTGTTTTCTGCACTGATTTTTTTTAGTCATTAGAGACTGATTTGTTACACGAGTCTTTGAACCAAATTTGTTGTCCATAGTATCAGTTTATAAAGATTTCTTAAGGTCCTGCTTCAATAAAGGCTAAAAGGTCAAATATAACACAGATAGTCTGACTTGTGGACGTAGCTTGTTCAACCAGCTGAAGACTTTTTAGAGAAGTTTTAAAACTGCCAAATAGTAAAAAACAAAAGTATGGTTTATGCTGTGCTGCCTGATAATGTTACCTAATAGAGGCAAGTAAAGTCAAAAGTACATTAGACCAAGCACAGAGCCCTGGGTTACACCACAACTAACACTGCTGGGTGAGGAAGACTGATTTACATGATCAGATTAAAATGTCTTAGAACAGTTTTGAGCAGTTCCTGTTAAAGACGCTTTTCAATCTAAAGTAAAACGTTTCGATCAAGTGGGTCTAATGAAGCACCAAGGCCTAAAGAACATTTACAAATGTTATCCAACATTGTCTGGACTGATGTAAAATGATGAATTTATAAACTTCAGTAAATCAATTCCACTATCCACATTCTGAAAGACTTTTGTTTGGTTCTTAGTAAATGGCCCTTTAGCTACCCAGAATGTATTGCATAAAGTTATATACAGTAATAATATAATTTTGGTGCACATAAACTATTAAACACTATTAGGCCAACATGCAGACATATAGACTCTAAAAAATGAGTGCATAAAGACAGATCTTCATGGAAAAAAAGAACCACAAATCAAGTTTAACTTTCATGGTGGCCTGTTAGACTCCTTCCCCTCCCAGCTCTACTCCAGACTCCCAGCTGTGACCACTCATCTCATCTCATCACCTGCTACTTAAGGAGACCCATCTCCAGTTTTCGTCGCCAGATCGTTAACACTGATGATGCTCTGTTTCGTTAGCCTCTACGTCTGGCCCCTTGTCTAGCTATTCTTTACTTACCGTGCTTCTTTTGCTGTGCCTCAGGTCTTTCATTCCACGAGTGTCAACAGAGTCCTCTACCATCCCGAGCAGAAGCTGTTCATCCGGACGCTCCTCAAGATCTCCAGCCACGACACAGCCTAGCGCTCCTGTCACGCCACAGCCAAGCGCTCCAGCCACGCCGCAGCCAAGCGCTCCAGCCACGCCGCAGCCAAGAACGCCAGCCTCGTCTCAGTCAAGTATATTCCTCCACGCTGCTGACTTTTCACTCCTGTCCCGCTCCTAATCTGGATCCTACATCCCGACTCACCGAGTCCGCCTCACGAACTCTGAAAACCCGCTCTTCACGCGAGCCTCCTCCCTGTCAAGTCACCTGGACTCATTCCCCCCAAGATCCAGTTTCCCTTTCAAAATAAGTATTTTCTTACCTTCCACTTATCAGTCTCCTCCTTCCGGGTTACAGCAACTGGTTTCGTATCGTGTCACAGATCATGACAGAACGATCTGGCCAAAACCCCGACCCAGCTGACCCGGAAGGTCTCCGCCTAGCTGTCAACCAACAGGGCCAAGCCGATGCCCTGTCCCAGATGGCCTCAGCCCAACAAGACCTTTTCCGACGGCTCAACGGTATGACCCAAACCTTACTAAAGTTAATAGGGCAATTCTCAGGGGCCGCAGCTCCAGTCCCCGCTTCATCTTCCGACAACATTGCTCCTTCCGTTTCCGCCTCAAACCCGGAAAACTTTCGCCTTCAGCCAGAACCCTTTCACGGTGATGTAGAAAATTGTGGTTTTTTTTTACTGCAATGCAGACTCTTGTTTCAGCAGGCCCCCAGATACTACCACACGGCTCACAGCAAGATCATCATGATTGTTAATTCACTCTGCGGCAAGGCGTTACAATGGGCCAAAGCCTTCCTAGCGGCCAACCCTATCTCTCACCTACCATTTGATTGCTTCATCTGTGAGTTCAGACTCGTTTTCGATCTCCCTCGCAAACAGGAAGAAGCCACCAGGAGGTTTCTAAACCTAAAACAACGTAACCAGTCGGTCTCCGACCACGTTATAGATTTTCGTATCCTGGCAGTGGCGGCAGGATGGACAGACATGGCGCTGCGAGGTATTTTCTACCAATCGCTCAATGAAACTAATAAAGAACATTTATGTACCCAGCCCGAGGCGCTCTCTTTTGAAGAGCTCGTCACAGCCGCGTTACGCTCGGACAGGCGTCTAAGAGAACGCCAGCATGAACACACTCACTCTGTCCGTAAGACCTCTCCTATTAATCCACCTCTGCCTACCGCCCAAGAACCTTCTTCCACGCAAACCTCCGGAAGAACCAATGCAGATCGGTCATTCGCGATTATCTGCGGAGGAACACCTGAAACGCAGAGAAGGACTTTGTTTCTATTGTGGGAACCCTGGACATCAAGTCTCCCAATGCTTGCTTTGTTTAAACGGTCGAACCCCCCGTTAGGACAGGCCCTAAGTCCCTGCTTCTCATCACGTCAGGTAACCATCACAAATACATTCGGTTTTTTGTTACCATTTTGCCCCATAGTCCTGTGGTTCTGGGCTATTCGTGGCTCAAAATTCACAACCCTCAGTTCGACTGGGCCAAGCAACGCGTTGTTAATTGGAGTGCTTTCTGCTTGGCTAACTTTTTACAATCTGCCATGCCAAAGCAGTATTTAGCAAAAGTAAAGCTGGTTGAAAGTAAACCCTACGATTGTGTTATTGAATTACTCCCTGGTGCCACCCTTCCCAAGGGTCATCTATATAACCTCTCGGGCCCCGAAAAATCCGCCATGGAATCCTACATCCATGAGACGCTCTCCTCGGATCACATTCGCCCCTCTTCGTCTCCGGTCGGTGCCGGTTTCTTCTTTGTCGAGAAGAAAGATAAAACTCTTCTACCCTGCATCGACTATCGGTAACTTAATCAAATTACTGTTAAAGATAAGTACTCTCTTCCTCTCATCAGTTCCATTTTTGACTCGGTCCAGGGGGCACAAATTTTTTCCAAATCTGCGTAATGCGTACCACCTCGTTCGCATAAAAAAAGGCGATGAATGGAAGACAGCTTTCAATACACCACTCGGCCACTACGAGTATCTTGTAATGCCTTTTGGCCTAACCAACGCCCCTGCCGTTTTCCAGAGGCTGGTAAATGATGTCTTCCGTGACTTCTTAAACCGGTTCGTGTTCGTCTACCTCGACGACATCTTAATTTTTTCCAGCGACCCTATCCAACATGACAACCATGTTCGTCTCGTTTTGTCCCGTCTTCTGGAAAACCAGTTATATGTCAAGGCTGAAATATGTCAATTCCACACCTCATCCATCCAATTTTTGGGGTATATCTTCGAAGCTGGTAGAATCCGTCCCGATCCCGCTAAACTCGAAGCCATTTCTCAGTGGGAACCGCCTCAGACTCGCAAGAACCTACAGCAGTTCCTGGGGTTCGCTAACTTTTACTGCCGATTCATTCGCAAATATAGCAGTATAGCAGCTACCCTTACTCAGCTCACCTCAATTTCCAAACCCTACTCATGGACCCCTGAAGCCCAGGAGGCCTTTGACAAACTTAAATCACTCTTCGCCTCCGCCCCCATCCTCATTCAACCGGACCCCACTAAGCAATTCATAGTGGAGGTTGACGCCTCGGACTCTGGAGTAGGTGCCGCTCTCTCCCAAAGAGAAGACTCCTCTGTGAAATTGAAACCCTGCGTTTTCTTTTCTCGAAAGTTATCCTCGGCAGAACACAATTATGACGTGGGCAACCGCGAACTGCTCGCCATCATGAAATGGCGGGCAAAATGGCGGACGGAGAAACAGCAGTGGTGAGTCCAGACCAAAACTTGGGAAGAAACCCAAATCCAACCAATGATCTGATCTCACAGTCTCTGAGTAAAGCTACTGGAATGATCACTGACCTCAAAGAAGACATCCGTCGTCTGAAAGCTGAGCTGGAAATGAAGGACGCTCTCCTGTCCAGATTCATGGACGTCTCCTTCGCTCAGTCTAAGCGGCTAACCTCGCTTAGCGCCGCACTCCAGGACACAGCTCCATGGGACCCGTCCACCTGCCCACGGCCTTCTTCATTCTCAACACCCAAGCAAGGATCCCTGGATGAAGAAGTGGTTGTCCGAAGGCCCAGAAGGAGGAGATCTGATGAGACCCGGAAGGCTCCCGTTCTGAGTCTCTCCAACCTCTTCTCCGGCCTGGCTATGGATTCTCCCGCTCCTTCCGCAGCGGTCACAGCGGCACAGACTCCACCAGACCTGGGCTCCACCATGGATTTCCCCGCTCTACGGAGAGACGCCACTGTGATCCCGAAGGAGGACGGACGCATCACGGCATGCAGCAACCTGGACCGGGCCTCGGAGATCACCGCTAAAGCCCCATCAGGATCAGACGAGCGTCTGGATCTCCCCGCGTCCTTGGGGGCTCCAGCATCTTCCTCCCGCCGTCGGATCCTGAAGGAAGCTGTCCGCTTCCATTCCAGCAAGGCTCGGGCCTCGCCGCCGCATATGGACCACCGGCCGCAAGGTGAAGACGCCGCTGTCGTCATGCGGGTACCTGTCGGCTCTGCACCTGCATCCGCGTCTCCTCCTCCACTGTTTACCCCGACAACGGCAATAATCGGGGACTCCATAATACGGAAGGTCCGCTTCTTTAACACGGTCACACACCGTGCTGCGATCTCTCCCTTCCACAATCAGGAGGCTGATTTTACATGTGGGTTTTAATGACACGTCTTATCGAGAGTCTGAAACAACTAAAAAGGCGTTCATCAGACTTTTTAATTTTTTAAACTCCTGTCCATTGACTGTTTTTATCTCGGGACCCCTCCCCTCTCTCTCCCGCAGCCAGGGCCCCTTCAGCAGGCTGCTGAATCTGAGCACCTGGCTCCACTCTGCTTCCAGCCTAAACAGATTTGTTTTTATTGACAATTTTAATTTTTTCTGGAACAGAACTTCCTTCTATAAAACTGATGGGATTCACCCCAGTCCACTGGGCAGCAATATTTTAGCTGCCAACATCAGACCCTCTGTCCAGACATCACCGGCCCCCATCATGCCCACACCAGTCCAGACCTCCTCCTCATCCGTGCAGACATCAGTCTGTGGAAGTGACTGACTGGATGTGGTATCACCCCCCCACATTCCCCAAAAAACTGCTTCAATCGACAGTGCTTCCTTGCCATGACCTGCAGCCCCCCCCAGTCTATCCCATTAAGACCAATATTACAGACAGGTCTTCCATGAGGGGAAGTGCTGGGAGAAAAGCAAATATCTTCTGGCTTCGTTCACTAAAGGAAGCATCAAAACCTGAGGAAGCAGCTTCCACAATCACTCCACCGCCCTCTCTTAACTTGGCACTTTTTAATGTTCGATCTTTGTCCAACAAAACATTTATCATAAATGATTTTATCCATGATTACAAAATTGATGGACTCTTTTTAACTGAAACATGGCTGAGCACGGATACATCTACTGTTCTCACAGAGGCCTCTCCAACCAATTTTAGCTTTGTTTTTCAACCAGGGAGGGCAGAAAGGGTGGGGGTACTGCATCTATAATGTCCAACTCCTTTGCAGTAAAGCAGATGACATTGGATGAGTACCCCAGCTTTGAACATCATGCCTTTGTTTTTAACAGCCCTCCAATTTTATGCATCAAAGTGTACAGACCACCCAAACCAAGCTCTGTTTTTATTGAGGAGTTTTCTGAGTTTTTAGCATCTGTCCACACTTCCTTTAACATGATTTTAATAACAGGTGATTTTAACCTGCATATAGACGGGAAGTCGGACTATTGCACCTCTCAGTTCTCTGACTTGCTCTCCTCTCTTGATTTTAAACAACACGTCATGCAGCCGACTCACAACAGAGGGCACACCCTTGACCTCGTCATCAGTCATGGTTTACCCACCAGAGTGTCCGCTGTTGTGGACCTGGCTGTATCTGACCATTACTGTGTGCTTTTTAACATCACTGGTTTTACAAGGCAGGAGACCTCTGTGAGAACGGTGAAGAAACGCTACTTGACTTCTGAAGTGGTCGAAAAGTTTATTACATCTGTTCGCTCCAACCCTCCACCTGTCTTGCCGGCCCCCTGTGATCTACTCGTTGAAAATTTTAACAGTAAATTAAAATCCAGTTTCGACTCAGTTGCTCCACTAACATCTAAAAAGATAAGAATCAAAGCCACACCCCCTTGGAGAACTGAGGAAATTAAACAATTGAAGAGACGTTGTAGATCTGCCGAAAGACTTTGGAGAAAACACAAACTTGAAATAAACTATCAACTATACCAAAACCAACTAAAACTATGTAATCAAACAGTAAAACAGTCCAGAAATTCATATTTTGCGAACATCATTTCTGTACATAAAAATAATCCCAGAGTCCTTTTCACCACAATTGAGTCCTTGATCAACTCAAATGTGAACAAAAACACAATGCCAGCCTCCGCCTCATTGTGTGAGGACTTTGCAGACCACTTCAGGAGCAAGATTGATTCTGTCAGATCTAACATCATAAAAGGACAGAAAAGCCTTTTTATTGGCAATGTTGGCTTGATTTTACCTGAGGAAGCACTGGACAGTTTTGACCTGGTTGAAGCTGCAACACTTGGTCGAGTTTTCTCCCAAGCTAATCCAACAACTTGTTTTTTAGACCCCATCTCTACATCACTTTTTAAATCCTTTTACGGGTCTTTTGAGAGTGAGATTTTAAATTTCATGAACTCCTCTCTACAGACGGGTATTTTTCCTCCTGCCTTTAAAACGGCAGTGGTGAAACCGTTACTCAAGAAAACTAATTCAGACCCTTCAGTTTTTAATAACTACAGACCTGTGTCCAACTTGCCATTTTTAAGTAAGGTTTTAGAAAAACTTGTTTTTATTCAGCTGAATGAGTTTCTCTCTCAAAACAACATTTTTGAGATAAACCAGTCTGGTTTTATGACGAACCACAGCACAGAGACAGCCTTGTTAAAAATCGTTAATGATGTCAGATGTGCCTTGGATTCAGGTCAGATCTCAGTACTAGTTCTACTAGATCTAAGAGCAGCTTTTGATACTGTTGATCACCTGATCCTTGTAAACAGACTTGAAAGTCTTGGCCTTTCAGGAACTGTTCTCAAGTGATTTGATTCGTATCTCATGGAGAGAAACTTTATGGTAAGCATGGACACACACTTCTCTGGGGTCCATGAAATTAATTGTGGTGTGCCTCAAGGTTCCATCCTTGGCCCCTTGCTTTTTAACATTTACATGCTTCCTCTGGGGAATGTCATCAGAACCCACAACATCAGTTTTCATAGCTATGCTGATGACACCCAGCTGTACATAGCTATGTCTCCTGATGACACACCGCCAATAGAAGCACTTTTTAACTGTATTTTAGATGTAAAATTATGGATGGCAAATAATTTTCTGCAGCTCAACCAGGAAAAAACTGAAATTTTAGTTATTGGTCCTGAAGCCAAGAGGGAGAAACAGTTTCTGAAGCTACAGGAACTTTCCTTAAGTCATTCGGAAGCAGTCAGAAACCTGGGTGTTATTTTTGACTCTAAGCTAACTTTTATCCCCCATATAAAACAGGTGGTTAAAACTGGTTTTTATCATCTCAAAAATCTGGCTAGAGTCCGCCCACTACTCTCTCTTGCTAATATGGAGATGCTAATGCATGCTTTTATCATGAGTAAAGTTGATTACTGTAACGCCCTGCTTGCTGGTCTTCCAAAAACAAATATTAGGAACCTTCAGCTTCTCCAGAATTCTGCTGCACGAGTTCTTACAAAGACCAGGAGGCGGGCTCACATCACCCCAATTTTAAAATCCCTGCATTGGGTCCCCATATGCTTCAGGATTGATTTTAAGATACTTTTAACCGTTTTTTTTTTTTTTTTTTTTTTTTTTTTTTTACCTTGTCCTGTCCAACAGCTGGGCAAACAGATGAGAGCTGAGGGCCTCTTGTGTTGGACATATTTTACTTTAACAAGAGGGGTTATTAATCTTCAGACAAACCAAAGGTATGTCTGAATAAACCCCTTTTGTAATTGAGGCCAAACTTTATTAATTTCAAACATGTTTGAAGATCTTTGGTGTTGGACCGGACGGAAAAGGAAAGAGGGGAAGAAGAGAGAGGGACGTTAGAAAGAGGGGGGGAAGGAGGGTGATAGTAGGAGGGGAAGGGGGATAAGACCATGAAGCAGCATAGAGCAACAAGTTTACTGGTTGTTAATCACCATGGTAAGGCTCAAATGCAGTACAAAAAGGGCGGAGCCTGTCCACACACACACCCAAGTGTCAAACACACCTGCTAGTTGCAAAAATGTCCATCTGTCGACATGTACACAAAACAGATAGTGCTCACACGCATACTTATGCCTTAAAACCAACTAGTGTGAAACATTTCAGTCATTCAGTCACGCAAACCGCCAGTGCAAAGGTGAGCCAACACCCGTGCTCAGGTGAGTGCTCATGTTCTTCTAATATGGATGGTGGAATGTGTAAAGAAGGAAGGAGAGCGCCCAGCCATCCCCACCCCAAGACCCCCACCGCAGCAGCAGCGGCAGCCGGAATCCCCCCCACGCCACACGGAAACCGGCAGGGAACAACCGCCGCCCGGGCGACCAAGCCCGCCACCCAGGCCAGGGCCAGCAGGACCGCCGCAAGGCCCCCCAGAGCCAGAGAGCAGGGAGGCACAGAGGGAAAGAGAGGGCCGCCCCAGCCCAACCAGGAGAACAGCCCCCCCGCCGCGCCGGGAGAGCCCAACGCAGGGCCCCACCGGAGAGGGACGCCCACAGCCCCAGATGAGCACCCCACCACCACCCAGGAGTTCCGGGCATCCCCCCGCCCCAACCCCAGGTACGAGCCAGGACCCCCCAAGGGAGACCCGCCCCGCACTCCAGGCAGCCATCCGCCCGGCCCACGGTTGGTCCAGGGAGGAGCAAGGCAGGGGCCCGCCGCCCCCGCCCAGGAGGGGGGAACCCCGGGGAAAAAAGAGGGCCCACAAGGGGTGTTGTAAATATGGCCCGACCAGGCTCGGCCACAGTTGGAAGTTAGGCGGGGCCCAGCGCTCAGGAGCAAGGACCAGAACCCACCCCCCAGGGACACCAACACCCCCGGCTCAGATGTAATGTGAACCCCCCCACCGCGCGGAGAGAGCACCGCCGGGCCCAGGAAGCCGGCACCCCGGGGACACGGCCGCCGCTGCAAAGGGGCCCGTACCCCCCACCAGGGAAGAGGCAGGGGACAGATGGTCCTAGGTCCCACCTTCCTTGCAAAATGTGTGTGCGTATATGTGTGTTTAAGAGGGTGTGTGTGTGCATGTGTGTGTGTTTATGTTGGGATGTATATATTGAGGGGGGAGGGGTGTGTGTACTAAGGGGGGTGCAGTTAAAATTGGCGGGTAGGGCACTAAGGGGACATCTCCTGATTACTCACAGTGATGTCCCCTCACCCTCCCCACCAAGGGGCCCTAAATGTCTAAGGTGCGGTTAAAATTGGCGGGTAGGGTGCTAGGAGGACATCTGCTGCTTGCTGGCAGTGATGTCCAAGCAACCTCCCCTACCAAGGGCCCTACATGTCTAAGGTGCAAATAAAACCGAAAGAGGGGGGGACCACTCCATACGGCAACCATAGGAGGGGGGGCCACTGCCTAGTAAACCCCCCCCCCCCAAGGCTCATCGCAGGCTAATCCCCCCACCCCCTCACCCTATTATGAGGTTATATGAGGAAGGGGGTAAGTTGGGGACAGCTGGTAGACTGTCCCCCGGTGGTCAAACAGCTGTCCCCCGCCCCCCCCCCCAGCAAGGGGGCCAGGCCCACCCAGCCCAGGGGCCCCACCCCCGGAGGCGCCGACACCCCAGGCCCAGCACCACCCACCCCACACAGAGGGAGAGGAGCCAGAAAGCGCCGGCCCCCCCCGGAGCAAGCCCAGGCCCCCACCCCCAAACGCCGGCCCTAGAAGAGCTCTGGTCAGGCCTCGACGGGACCGAGGCAGCCAACCGGCCGGGGAAACCGCCGATGGCCTCAGCGGAGACCCCGACCTGTCAACCCCCCCTGCCCCGTACCAAAAGTGCCCCCCCCCCCCCTCCCCCAGAATGCCCCCCCACAGGACAGGGCCGACAAGACCCCCCACCCCACCCCACCCCAGACCCCGCAGCCGAAGCGGATGACACCCAGAGCGCCCGGGGGCCCCAAGAGGGTTGTCCCGTCCCGCCCCAGAGCCAGGGAAGGGCTGATCCCAGCCCCAGGCGTAGATGGGAAGCCCATCCAGTGCCGCTGGGCCCCCCCCCCCGAGCAGCGCCCCCCGCCAACCCCCCCCAGCACAGGCAAAGGGACCACCCCCCCAAGCCAAGCCAGAACACCCCCCCCCCCCCCCCCCCACGCACCCCCACACCCAAGCCCAGAGGACCACGCAGCGCCCCAGCCCGCCCCACCCCGGCGCCGGACCCGACCCCCCGACCAACGGAGCCCCCACCACCCCCCGCCAGGCACCGGAGGCCCCGGCCCCCACCCCAGCCCACGGCAGAAGGGCAAGGAGCAGCGACGACCAGGCCCCCCCATCCCCTAAGTCATGGAGTCAGCTATGGGAGAGAGAGACCGAATTCTTTCAAAGTTACTTGAACCTTGGGCTGACATTTTTTCCAAGCTGATCTGATCAAGCAGCAGATTTCTGTGTTGACTTATATTTATATTTTTCTTGCTTTTCCAATTTGTTAAAATAGTTTTTTTAGCAATGCAAAGAGTTATGAAAATGATAGAGCCTAATCCTCCTTCTACATCGATGGCACTCATGTCACCAAGCACACAAAGTGACGGTGAAGCTGTGATTGAAACCTTAAGCCAGACTGATAAATCGGCACATACCTGCTGCCAGAGAGCCTGGACAGGAGTGCAGAACCACAGTGCATGCATGTAATTGTCGGGTAGATTACTGTCACAGTGCTGACAAATGTCTGAGTTGCTGAGACCCATCTTGAACATCCTCTGTCCAGTTTAACCGTTTTTAAATGTCTTAACGGTCTTGCGCCTTCTTATTTATCAGATCTTTTAGTAAGATATGAACCCTCGCGGACCCTGAGATCCTCTGGCACTGTTTTGTTAACCATTCCAACTGTAAAAACTAAAACCTATGGAGAAGCTGCATTTCAGCACTATGGTCCCCGTTTATGGAACAGTCTGCCGGAGGACCTGAGAGCCGCAGAGAGCATTAATGCTTTTAAGAAAAGGCTCAAGACCCATCTTTTTAACCTGGCTTTTAGCTAATGCTTTACTGCTTTTATGTATTTATTCAGTTATTTATTTATATGTACTTTTTATTTTATTTATTTATTCATCCATTTTATCTTGTTTTATGAACTTGAATCTGATTTTTAATGCGTTATTTTAATTTGCCTTATTTTAATGTTTTATTGTTTTTATCAATATGTTTACTTGTTTATTCTCATTTTTATTCATTTTATTTCCGGTGCTTCCTCAGCTGGAACCCCTCCCTCTGGGTCGGCTGCTGTTCAGCCACTGCAGCTCTAGATGGGGACCTGCATCACGACTTAGCTGTGGTGGAGCGGTCCCTGCCTGTGATGCTGCATTTGGCTGTCTATGCGGCTGTTCACGGAGGGGAAGGTTTCAATTATCAACGTTTCCTGCATCCTGTTTTTGTGCTCAGCCTATTTCTTATTGTCCTTTGCCATCACTTAGGGGGTGGGAGGTGTGAAAGGAGTGGGGGGCTAGGTACGGGGAGGGGGGCCCTATTTATTTATTTTCATTTTATTTATTTTTAAATCGTCAATGCTTGTTTTTATATTTTGTTGTGTTTTAATGTAAAGCACTTTTTTTAATATTTTTATATGAAAAGTGCTTTATAAATAAAAGTTTGATTTGATTTGATCAAGTTGGCACTGGAGGAGTGGCGCCACTGGCTTGAGGGAGCTACTCACCCGTTCATTGTTTGGACTGACCATAAGAACTTAGCCTATTTACGCACTGCCAAGAGACTCAATTCTCGTCAAGCTCGTTGGTGCCTATTTTTTGACCGGTTTAATTTCACCATTACATACAGACCAGGTAGCCGCAACATCAAGCCAGACGCCCTCTCCAGAAAATACAGCCCGGACGATGCTTCTCCACCTGCCACCATCCTCCCTGCCACCTGCATTGTGGGCAATCTCACGTGGGACATTGAGACACGCGTCAAAGATGCCCAAGGTGAGGAAACCGATCATGCTCCTGTCCGGATGGGGTTTTCTATGTACCATCATCCCTCAGGTCAGACGTCATAGCCTGGGGTCACAGTTCCCGCATCGCCTGCCACGGGGGAGTTTTTAGAACCCTCTCTCTCATCAAAAAGAAATTCTTCTGGCCATGCATGGACAAGGACGTTCAGGATTATATCGCCGCCTGCACGGTCTGTGCCCGCTCCAAATCCACTAATTCACCTCCTGCAGGGTTCCGCCAACCGTTGCCCACTCCTCATCGCCCCTGGTCTCACATCGCTGTGGATTTCGTTACCGGACTGCCCCCTCTCAAGGCAATACAGTAATTCTCACTGTCATAGATCGATTCTCTAAGGCTTTCCAATTCATACCCCTTCCTCAGCTCCCCTCTGCCACTGAGACTGCTGACATCCTCGTATCCCAGGTTTTTCGGCATCATGGCATACCCACTGACTAGGGATGGGTACCGTGCCCCGGTATTGAACCAGCCCCGGGGTCACATTCTTCAAGACCGCAGTATCGTTAAGATCTGACCTGAACGGTTCTGCTGTCAGTACTGGAGAAGTTACTTTTTCTTTTTGTGTCCCACAAGCGTTATCTGCCATATTTAACTTACCAAGTCAGTCAATTTTCCGTTAATTAATGATGATATTATTTTCGGTATTCTCGTTGAAGCGGAGAGCTCTGTCTGTCTATTTGCGTTTAAGGGGGCGGGGCTGTTGTCCAGACAGCACGCGCCGCGCGCACACACACAAGAAAAGGCAGCGCACACACAGTCAGTGGCGATCTCGTAGGGGACACGTGAGCGCCCTAGATCAAGAACACCCGTTTCTGCGTAAAATTAATGAAGTTTGCATCAAGCAACCCCTACCATCCTGTCACCTTGCTGCTACGATGACCGTATGTTGCGCTGTTTGTGTAGAACACGCTGGGGCGGCGTGTTCTACACAAAAGGTAGAGAGGTGGGGCTTAGATTCACCGCTTATGATTCCAGACCCGTGACACACTATCAGCTGCTTCCTAATACTTAATAATAATTAATGACTAATGATAATTGTCATCCGTAAAATTGATATAATTTATTGGGTTTACTGGATTTAAACAAAAATAAACAGAAAGGAGTCTGCATCAAAGTGAATTTGTTTCTATCATCTCACTTAATCCTAACTCTGGTGTTTGACAGACAGAAAAGTCTATTCAAGGTTGTGGAAAATGGACAAAAGATCAAAGGAAACATCACGCTCATAAAGAATAAAAATAATAAGATTAAATAATTAAATGAATATCCTGTCTGGAACATTCTCATGTATAAAGTAAAGTTTTTTGTTAAAAAAAGTGTTGTTGCATGATGAGGAAATAAATACTTTATGTTCTTCATTTGTTATTTATTTATTTATTTATTTTTCGTCATCAAAAAGTATCGATAAGAGTACCATTAAAATACGGGATCAATAAGCAGTATCGATAAGAGTAGTAGTACCGTTAAAACCTTAACGATACCCATCCCAACCACTGACATAGTTTCAGACCGAGGGCCTCAATTCGTATCCCAGGTTTGGAAGGAACTCTGCTCCGCTCTGGGTGCTACGGTCAGCCTGTCCTCAGGGTACCATCCGCAGACTAACGGACAGGCTGAGCGAGCGAATCAAGAACTCGATGCCGGCCTTTGTTGTCTCGCGGCCCAGAACAACTCTGAATGGGCTAAGTACCTCATCTGGATTGAATATGCTCACAACTCGCATCCCTCCTCAGCTACTGGCAAGTCCCCGTTCGAAGCCTCCCTTGGCTACTCTCCTCCTCTGTTCCCCTCTCAGGAGCTCGACCTAGCTGTTCCGTCCGTCCAGCATCACCTTCTGCGCTGCCAACGCGTTTGGACGCAAAGCCGCCAGGCCCTCCTTGGCACCAAGGAGAAAAACTGCTGTATCGCCAACAGGCACAGGGTGGAAGGTCCCGCGTATTGGGGTGGGCAGAAGGTTTGGGTTTCCTCTAAGAACATCCCCATTCAGTCCAAATCCCGCAAGCTGGCTCCTCATTTCATTGGTCCCTATGTCATCGAGAAGGTCATCAACCCCACCTGTGTTTGCCTCCGTCTTCCTGCAGTCCTCAAGGTACACCCTTCCTTCCACATCTCCCAGATTAAACCTTTTTTGGACAGTCCCTTGTAACCGCCTTCCGTCTCCCCTCCGCCCGCCCGTATGATCGACGGTGCTCCGGCGTTCACGGTCTCCCGGATTCTGGATGTTCGCCGCCGTGGTCGTGGCTTCCAATACTTGGTGGATTGGGAAGGGTACAGACCTGAGGAGCGTCTTGGGTCTCCGACCCTTCCCTCAACTCCGACTTTTACCGTGCCCACCCGGATAGGCGTCCTGGACCGCCTGGAGACGATCGTTGAGGGGGGGGGGGGTACTGTCATGGTGGCCTGTCAGACTCCTTCCCCTCCCAGCTCTGCTCCAGACTCACAGCTTTGACCACTCATCTCATCTCATCACCTGCTACTTAAGGAGACCCATCTCCAGTTTTCGTCGCCAGATCGTTAACATTGATGGTGCTCTGTCTCGTTAGCCTCTACGTCTGGCCCCTTGTCTAGCTATTCTTTACTTACCGTGCTTCTTTTGCTGTGCCTCAGATCTTTCATTCCACGAGTGTCACCAGATTCCTCTACCATCCCGAGCAGAAGCTATTCATCCGGGCGCTCCTGTCACGCCACAGCCAAGCGCTCCAGCCACGCCGCAGCCAAGAACGCCAGCCTCGTCTCAGTCAAGTAAATTCCTCCACGCTGCTGACTATTCGCTCCTGTCCCGCTCGTAATCTGGATCCTACATCCCCACTCACCGAGTCCGCCTCACAAACTCTGAAAACCCGCTCTTCATGCGAGCCTCCTCCCTGTCAAGTCACCTGGACTCATTCCCCCACAAGATCCGGTTGCCCTTTCAAAATAAAAGTCTTTTGTTGCCCTCCACTTATAAGTCTCCTCCTTCCGGGTTACAGCAACTGGGTTTGTATCGTGTCATTGGTAATGGCATTAACTTTTCTTTTGTTAACTGATAAAACATTAGTGAGACTGACTTGTTAGCCATAGTGGAGTTTGGAGAGTGACTGTTTGAGGTAGTGGACAGGTTTCTTTTATGTATATAACTAGTTCAAACTGGTACCTTTAATACAGGTAATGAGTGGAGGACAGAGGATCCTCTTACAGAAGAATTTACAGGTCTGTGAAACCAGAAATCTGGCTTGTTTGTAGATGACCAAATACATTTTTTCCACAGTTTTCAAATGCATTCTTTAAAATCAGACAATGTGATTTTCTCTTTATGTCTCTCATAGTTGAGGTTATAGTTGGTGAAAATTACAGACCTCTCTCACATTTTTATCTGGGAGAACTTACTGAATTGGTGGCTGACTTAATACTTTTTCGTCCCCCTGTAAAACAGATCCACATCTGACCTTTGGCCGTTGCCTGTTTGAACACTTGTTCAACCAGTTTTTTTTAGAGAAGTTGTAAAATTGCCAGATGAAAATGAAGACCTGTTCAAGACCTTAACTGACTTTAGATAAAATTATATTTATAATTCACCTAAAACAACCGAATTTGGATTCTTTGACCTTGTTGCACAATTGTCCAGTTAGACTTCTTCATCAAAATTACACGTATAAATCCCACCTCTTCCTGTTATTTACTTTTTTTTTTACAACTTTAATTTAAACTGTTGAAAGTAAATTTCTGACAAATGTCTTACTGAGTCACCATCTGAAATGAAGTCAGGCCAAAATTAAAACTTGTTTTTTTATATTTTAAATAGTATTTATAATAAATCTTTTACATTTGGAGCCACGTCTCCACTTGGTTTGGGACACCATTTTTTTAGTGTGTGCCTGATCCTGTATGTTGCCACATACATGATCTGCATGTGTTTAAAGGTTCTGCAGAAATTCATAGAAAGTCACTTTCTGTTCTTTATGATTGGTGTCAAAAATGGTTTCAGCACATCTCAGATATATTCTTATGCAGCAGCGGCAACAATGTGAGAATCTGGCTTGTTTTGTGCTCTAACACCAACAATAAGTAAGTGTTAGTCTCCAATTTGTTTTGGACGAAAGAAAATTACTAATTTAATATGGATTACTTTTGTTGCATTTAAACTGAAAATTAAGTGTAATTATCACAGAAAGGTATCAATGATTCATGGAAGAGCTATGATTGCAAACAAAATTGTTGATCATATTGTGTACTGTACATGTTCAACTTACCAAATGTACATATTTAAAGGATTTTCAGACTTACAGTCCATCAGCTTCTTGGTTGTTTCAATGAGGCTGGAATTCATCCTCTCAATAACAGCATTCAGATGCTCAGTCAGATTGTCTTTGTTGTCAGAGATTTCTGACAAATGTCTTACTGAGTCACCATCTGAAATGAAATCAGGCCAAAATAAAAACTTTATCAGTGACTTAAGCAGAATGGATGGTGGAACAATTGCATATAGCTAACAGACTATAAGAGTAAATGTGCACAGAAAATATTAACATTATTACCCAACATGCAGACACAGACGGTACAAAATGGGAGCATGAAGACAGATTTTCACGGAAAAAAATTAACCACAAAACAAGTTAAATAATTCTTTTCTGAACTGATGTTTTTTTAATCATTAGAGACTGATTTGTTACACGAGTCTCTGAACCAAATTTGTTTGTCCATAGTATCAGTTTATAAAGATTGCTTAAGGTCCTGCTTCAATAAAGGCTAAAAGGTCAAATATAACACAGATAGTCTGACTTGTGGACGTAGCTTGTTCAACCAGCTGAAGACTTTTTAGAGAAGTTTCAAAACTGCCAGATAGTAAAAAACAAAAGTATGGTTTATGTTGTGCTGCCTGATAATGTTACCTAATAGAGGCAAGTAAAGTCAAAAGCACATTAGACCAAGCACAGAGCCCTGTGTTACACCACAACTAACACTGCTGGGTGAGGAAGACTGATTTACATGATCAGATTAAAATGTCTTACATCAGCTTTGAGCAGTTCCTGTTAAAGACGCTTTTCAATCTACAGCAAAATGTTTTGACCAAGTGGGTCTAATGAAGCACCAAGGCCTAAAGAACATTTACAAATGTTATCCAACATTGTCTGCACTGATGTAAAATGATGAATTTATAAACTTCAGTAAACCAATTCCACCACCCACATTCTGAAAGACTTTTGTTTGGTTCTTACTAGATGGCCCTTTAACTACCCAGAATGTATTGCATATAGTTATATACAGTAATATTATAATTTGTTTGACAAATATTGCATGTAGCAATGTTTTAGCCCTGGATGATGTTACTGCAGCTTTTTGTTGAATATTTTTCTGTAGAACTATCAGTGACTTAAGCAGAATGGATGGTGAAAAAAGTGCAGTTAGCTAACAGACTACAAGAGCAAAGGTGCACAGAAACTATTAAACATTATTACCCAACATGCAGACATAGACTGTAAAAAATGAGTGCATAAAGACAGATCTTCATGGAAAAAAAGAACCACAAATCAAGTTTAACTTTTCTATTGTTAAGTGATAAAACATTAGTGAGACTGACTTGTTAGCCATAGTGGAGTTTGGACTGTGACTGTTTGAGGTAGTGGACAGGTTTCTTTTGTATAGATAACTAGTTCAAACTGGTACCTTTAATACAGGTAATGAGTGGAGGACAGAGGATCCTCTTACAGAAGAACTTACAGGTCTGTGAAACCAGAAATCTTGCTTGTTTGTAGATGACCAAATACATTTTTTCCAACCATAGTTTTCAAATACATTCTTTAAAATCAGACAATGTGATTTTCTCTTTTTGTCTCTCATAGCTGAGGTTATAGTTGGTGAAAATTACAGACCTCTCTCACCTTTTTATCTGGGAGAACTTACTGAATTGGTGGCTGACTTAATACTTTTTTGTCCGCCTGTAAAACAGATCCTCATCTGACCTTTGGCCGTTGCCTGTTTGAACACTTGTTCAACCAGTTTTTTTAGAGAAGTTGTAAAATTGCCAGATAGTGAGATTGTTTTTATTCATTCATTCATCTTCTTAACCGTTTATTCCCTTTCGGGGTCACGGGGCTGCCGGAGCCTATCCCGGCCACTTGGGCGTAGGCAAGGGATACCCTGGACTGGTCGCCAGTCTGTCGCAGGGTGGAATATCCTCAATCACACATCCATTCACTCTCACACCTATGGACAATTTAGAGTTGCCAATTAACCTATGAAACATGTTTTTGGACGGTGGGAGGAAGCCGGAGATCCCGGAGAAAACCCACGCATGCACGGGGAGAACATGCAAACTCCACACAGAAAGGTCCCCCATTGATGTTGTGGTTTTCATGTCCCCCAGCCGGGACTTGAACCGGGGGCCTTCTTGCTGTGAGGCAAGAGCGCTACCCACTGCGCCACCGTATTTTATTTATTATTTGTTTCTGCCTACTAATGTTACCTAATGGAGGAATGCAAGATAAAACCACATTAGACCAAGCACAGAGCCCTGTGCGACAACATGCCTAACTCTGCTCAAGTGGGTCAAATGAAGCACTAGCGGCTAAAAACATTTACAAAAGTTATCTAATATTGATCTCACTGAAGTAAAAGTATGCCGCAACATAATTAGCTTTCTCGAACAGCAAAATTTTTTACTGTAAGAGTGGACAAGTGGACAGGATAGGCTCCGGCATCGCCGTGACCCCAAAAGGGATAAAACAGGATTAGAAGATGAATAAATTGTTTAACAAAAAAAAAAATCTGCTAATTTTATTTAACTGAGGAACACTTATTCCTCGACAACACATCCCTGAAAATGATTGGTTTCTTTGCTGTTTGACTGAAATAGATGGCAGAAAAAAATGAAGACCTGTTCAAGACCTTAACTGACTTTAGTTAAAATTATATTTATAATTCACCTAAAACAACCAAATTTGGATTCTTTGACCTTGTTGCACAACGGTCCAATTTGACTTCTTCATCATAATGACACGTATAAATGCCACCTTTTCCTGTTATTTACTCTTTTTTTTTGCAATCTTAATTTGAACTGTTGAAATCTATTTTAAAATGTTACAAATGTTTTTGCTTACACAGCTCCCTGTTATATAAACACAACACAAATTTAAACGAAGACAATTAAACATAGTTAAAAAAACACTAAATAATCCACATGGAAACTACTAAACATCACATAGACAGACCAATACAACACTGCAGGATGATTGTTTCAGGTTTTCTACATTACAACTTCCATTCATCTGTTTTCTATTCCTACTTCTGAGGGTTGCTGGAGCTCATCAATGCTGCTTTAGGAGGAGTGCGAGTTAAACCCATTTGTAGTCCATTACAGGCTCACACATATTCACAACTATTAGAAAACTAGAGTCACCAATTCAGCTATGAAGCATGTTTTAGGGCCGTTAGAAGAAGCTGGAGAACCAGGAGAAAACCCACACACACACATGGAGATCATGCAAACTCCACACAGAAAGGACCAGCTGGAGCTTAACCATTTGAAATCAAAGTACAAACCACCACATTATCATGCAGTTTTACATGCCACAATTTAATGAATGTTTAAAAAATACATTTCTGACTTGAATGTAAAAGAAACAAAGAAATTTGCAGTCACATTTGCTCTATTGTGAGTTAAATACTCACAGAGAAGGCCGAGAATGACAAGTCCAGCCAGAAGAAGAACACTCAGCATCACCATGAAAGTAATAACACCAAGAGGGCATCTCCTGTTGGACTTGATGGAAGCTATAGGGTGAAAATTATAACTGAAACCACAGTATAAAATCATGAAGTGATTTCATTTTGTTTTATCAGTTAGTTCACTCTTACCTGGTGGATTTGATATAGAAAATTTGCAGACAGGATATTCAGGTTCAAGGTTTTCGGTAATGTCTTCCATTATAAAGATGTAAAATCTAAGAACGTGTGAAGTGTGTAGCAGACTGAATGGTATACTGAACCACTTTTTCTGTCTAAAGTTATTAATGAAGTGATCGGAAGTAAATGTCTTGTGACATTTGCTGCATTGCGACAGAAAGCTCGGGTGAAGTGAATGTGTGAAAGTGGGTTGAATCAAAAAGAATTTTATACTAAGTTCAGCTTTTACTTTTTTTATATTTCTAACTTCTAAGTGTCCAGCATCTAAGCAAACAAATAAGAGCTGATGACCAGATTTGACTGTTACAATAGGAGGTTATGGATCGTCAGAAACACATAGACCAACACATTCTAGCCCGATGGTCCGATGCTCATAATTGTGTCAATAAAATATTTTGGTAACACTTTATATTAAGATTCCTTAACAAGCTTTGTTAACACATTAATAAGCATTATAAATTAATTTATAGGGTGTTAGTAAGACATTTATTAGTACAATAAGTCTAATAAGGTTTATTAAATTACTTAGTTAACACATTTACAAGCATTATTATTAGGATGTTTTCAAGATGCTAATGATGCATTTACTGATATTATAGGTGCCTAACAAATGTGTCAGTGTTAATAAGCTTAATAAGATTTATTAACAACCTTTGTTAACAAATTAAGAAGTATTATTATTGTTTAGGGTTCTAGTAAGATATTTATTAGCATTATTGACGCCTGACACAAGCCTAAGTGTTCATAAGCTTAATAAGTTTTATTAATTAACTTAACAAATTAATAGGCTTTATTAATGTGTCAGATGCTAGGAAGATATTTATTAGCATTATAGATGTCTTGCAAATACCTGAAAGTGTTAATAAGCTTAATAAGATTTATTAACAACCTTTGTTAACAAATTAAGAAGTATTATTATTGTTTGGGGTTCTAGTAAGATATTTATTAGCATTATAGATGCCTGACACAAGCCTAAGTGTTCATAAGCTTAATAAGTTTTGTTAACTAACTTAACAAATTAATAGGCTTTATTAATGTGTCAGATGCTAGGAAGATATTTATTAGCATTATAGATGTCTTGCAAATACCTGAAAGTGTTAATAAGATTTATTAACATCTAAAGTCAGACCATTGTCTTCTAAATCCATATTACTAAACTGCTTATAAGCTTTACAAATGTATTAATTAACTTTGTTAATAGTTTATTAATTGTTTTGCAGCACCCCATCTAAAGTGTGGACGTTTTTACCACAAACAACCACAAAGCATAAAGATTGTAAAAAGAACTTTATGACATTAAAACAGACTAACATACACAAATCGTTCTGTAATTAAAAGATATATAAAAATTTAATTCAGACAAATAATTTTTTATAAAAAACATATATACTGGTGTTGGATGACTAGCATCATAGCTAATAAGGATAAAGTATTAGCATCTATCCTGAGTGAAACATTCATTGCAAATCCCATCACCAGGAGACAATTCTCTGCATTCAATGTCAACTGCATTCAACCACTGTTGCCTTGCTTCAAAGTCCACAAGAAAGTTACACAAGCCAGTCATGTTTGAAGAACGAAGACAATAAACCTACAGGAGCCATGCTAAAGCTAACACGCTAACGACCGACCGGTGCAGAATCAAAGATGGGCGGGGCTTTTTTCGTCACCTGTGTGAAAGCAAAGTCTAAGAGGCCATTCAATTGGCTGAAAGTGAGCACGCCTGTTTTGCTGTTGAGTTTGATTGACAGATTCATTAGCCAATGGTGACATTAGTTAACCTGCCCATCTTTGATTCAGAATCAAAGATGGGCAGGTTAGCGTGTTAGCTTTAGCATGGCTCCTGTAGGTTTATTGTCTTCATTCTTCAAAAATTACTGGCTTGTGCAACTTACTTTCTTGTGGACTTTGAAGCAAGGCAACAGTGGTTGAATGCTGTTGGCATTGAATGCAGAGAATTGTCTCCTGGTGATGGGATTTGCAATGAATGTTTCACTCAGGATAGATGCTAATACTTTATCCTTATTAGCTATGATGCTAGTCATCCAACACCAGTATATATGTTTAAAAAAAAAAATTATTTGTCTGAATTAAATTTTTATATATCTTTTACAGAACGATTTGTGTATGTTTAGTCTGTTTTAATGTCATAAAGTTCTTTTTACAATCTTTATGCTTTGGGGTTGTTTGTGGTAAAAAACGTCCACACTTTAGATGAGGTGCTGCAAAACAATTAATAAACTATTAACAAAGTTAATTAATACTTTTGTAAAGCTTATAAGCAGTTTAGTAATATGGATTTAGAAGACAATGGTCTGACTTTAGATGTTAATAAATCTTATTAACACTTTCAGGTATTTGCAAGACATCTATAATGCTAATAAATTTCTTACTAGCATCTGACACATTAATAAAGCCTATTAATTTGTTAAGTTAGTTAATAAAACTTATTAAGCTTATGAACACTTAGGCTTTTGTCAGGCATCTATAATGCTAATAAATATCTTACTAGAACCCCAAACAATAATAATACTTCTTAATTTGTTAACAAAGGTTTTTAATAAATTTTATTAAGTTTATTAACACTGACACATTTGTTAGGCACCTATAATATCAGTAAATGCATCATTAGCATCTTGAAAACATCCTAATAATAATGCTTGTAAATGTGTTAACTAAGTAATTTAATAAACCTTATTAGACTTATTGTACTAATAAATGTCTTACTAACACCCTATAAATTAATTTATAATGCTTGTTAATGTGTTAACAAAGCTTGTTAAGGAATCTTAATATAAAGTGTTACCAATATTTTTTATAATTCCCACTTTTTCTTTTACTGATTTTGTCTACTTCATGGACAAGTTGGACTTGGAAGTTTCTTATTTGATCAACCTTGTCACTCATTAATTCACCTGATTCTGCTGCTGTAGCCCATCTGCCTCGATGTTGGACGTGTTCAGAGATGCTCTTGCTAAATGGTAAATTGCGTTTATTTGTGTAGCGCTTCTCTACCTTCTCCTAAGACCCAAAGTGCTTTACAGTCACAGTCCCTTTCACACACATACCTCAGTTGTAACCAGTTGTTATTTGAGTTTCTTTTACCTTTCTATCAGCTGGATACAGTGGCCGACAGGGCTCACACTACATACAAAAGAAACAACGCAATGGCATTATTAAATTATTAAATTATTATTTTGTAACTTGTCCTGTCCAACAGCTGGGCAAACAGATGAGAGCTGAAGGCCTCTTGTGTTGGACATATTTTATTTTAACAACAGGGATTATGAATCTTCTGACAAACCAGAGGTACGCCTGAATAAACCCCTTTTGTAATCGAGTAATTAGAGAGGGGGGATAAAGGGGGGATAATGGGGGGGGGGGGGTAAAACCATGAAGCAGCACAAAGCAACAAGTTTCTGGATGGTTATACCCCCGTGTACTGTTACACTCAATGTGACCTGTGTCGTTTACTGAGATTCACAGCCAGCTAAACTCTTCTTTGCATTCATCCTCCAAGTAACAGACAGGTGTTGTAGTGGAAACTGGATTTAATACGCAGAAGTGTGAAACTGAAAATAATACATACAGAAAAACACATGAATAAAGAGATTATGCACTTACATATGGAAACAAGCTTTTGTGACCGTCAATACCAAACTAAATGTACACATTGTTCAGTTTCACTATAAATGAAATAGAAATGCTTGTATGTCTTGCTTGTAAATATATTACACCAAACACAACCAATGAGGCAGGTAAATTCAAGTAAAACTAAAGTCAGCATGTAAAGTTATTATGCTCTAACAAATACAAACTTAGTAAATAGTGCTATATATAAAAAATAAGCCTCAATATTTGCAATTTTCTTAACAACCAACTATATAATATGTCTCCTTACTTGAATTGCCACTCAAAGGGCTGGATGACTTATGATGACAGAACACATTGCCATAGAACCTCCTCCATTATTTTTACAGGAGACAACTTCCTGTCGCCTCATTTCCTGTTGCTAACTTCAGGTAGAATACTATCAGCATAAGAACTGCGCCCTCTAGAGGCCTGGAAGTACTAAATAAATAACTGATCCAATACACCCCGTGAAGGGAATAAACGGTAAACGAATGAATGAATGAATATATATATATATATATATATATATATATATATATATATATATATATATATATATATATATATATATATATATATATATATTGACAGTGCTGCCTGTGGTAATTGGAGCACTCGGGGTAGTAACCCCCAAGCTGGAGGAGTGGCTACAACAGATACCCGGAAAGACCTCAGAAGATGCCTCAGAAGGCATCAAAGCTATGAATTAACACATGTGGAATTATATACATAGCCAAAAAGTGTGAAACAATTGAAAATATATCAGTGTACGTTCTTCAAAGTAGCCACCTTTTGCTTTGATTACTGCTTTGCACACCTTTTGGTATTCTCTTGATGAGCTTCAAGAGTTAGTCACCTGAAATGGTCTTCCAACAGTCTTGAATGTGTTCCCAGAGCTTAGCACTTGTTTGTCCTTTTGCCTTCACTCTGCGGTCCAGCTCACCCCAAACCATCTCGATTGGGTTCAGGTCCGGTGACTGTGGAGGCCAGGTCATCTTGCGCAGCACCCCATCACTCTCCTTCTTGGTCAAACAGCCCTTACACAGCCAGGAGGTGTGTTTTGGGCTAACTATCCTGTTGAAAAATAAATGATGGTCCAACTAAACACAAACCTAATGGAATAACATGCTGCTGCAAGATGCTGTGGTAGCCATGCTGGTTCAGTATGCCTTCAATTTTGAATAAATCCACAACAGTGTCACCAGCGAAGCACCCCCACACCATCACACCTCCTCCTCCACGCTTCACGGTGGGAACCAGGCATGTAAAGTCCATCCGTTCTCCTTTTTCTGCATCGCACAAACACACAGTGGTTGGAACCAAAAATCTCGAATTTGGACTCATCGGACAAAAATACAGATTTCTACTGTTCTGATGTCCATTCCTTGTGTTCTTTAGCCGAAACAAGTCTCTACTGCTTGTTGCCTTTCTTTAGCAGTGGTTTCCTAGCAGATATTCTACCATGAAGGCCTGATTCACACAGTCAACCTCTAATCAGTTGTTGAAGAGATGCAGGGCTCCAGAATTAACTTTTTTCACTAGGAGCACTGTGGCCCCCAACTGAAAATTTTAGGGGCACAACCAGAACATTTAGGGGCGCATACCGTAAATCAACATGCTAACCAAATCTACTAATTTCCACTGTATTTGTCATGGTCGAACTCTATGGAGACCCAGATGCTGGAACCCGGAAAAAACTCAGGAGACAAGAAGTTTTAATCTGAGAGGGGAGATGAGAGTTAAGATGAGAGTCGTGGACGAAGAGGAGCGCCGAGGACGGCGAGCACAGCTTGGAGCGAGTGGTGGAGCCGAGGACGGCGTGACAGGAACGAGGCGAGGAACCAGCGTGACCAGTGGAGAGATAACCTGAAGGCATGAGACAAAGAGTAAGTACAAGGCTTGGATTTATTAGAACAAGGTTACTTGACTAGAGGCCAGACGTAAGCACCGGAGAGAGTATAACGGACTGGCGCTGAATACTTGTGAGGATCTCCCTTATGAAGGCTGGCAGGGTGATGAGGAGATGAAGGTCAGCTGGTTCCAATCAGTAGAGGAGGAGAGCTGTGTGAGGGGGAGGTGAACTGACAGGCACCGTGACAGTACCCCCCCCTCAACGATCGCCTCCAGGCGGTCCAGGACGGCGATCTGGGTGAGCCCTGAAGAAATCGTCCAGGAGGGAACGGTCCAGAATCATGGAGCGGGAGATCCAAGAGCGCTCCTCCGGACCGTAACCCTCCCAGTCCACCAGGTACTGGTGACCGCGGCCCCGGCGGCGAATGTCCAGAATCCGACTGACAGTAAACGCAGGGGCGCCGTCAATGAGCCGGGCGGGCGGTGGGGAAGCGGACGGCGGGCATAAGGGGCTTTCCTGGAAGGGCTTGATCTGGGAAACGTGGAAGGAGGGATGAATCTTCAATGCAGCCGGGAGCCGTAGCCTAACACAGGTCGGGTTGATGACCCTCTCAATGATGTAAGGGCCTATGAAACGGGGTGCTAGCTTACGAGAGGTGACCTGGAGGGGAACATTCCTGGAAGACAACCAAACCTTTTGCCCAGGCTGGTAGTCCGGCCCCGCTCTCCTGCGTTGGTTGGCCACCCGGCAGTTACCCTTCCGGGTGCGAAGGAGAGCGGCTGTGGTCTGGCGCCAAACGCGTTGGTTGCGTTGGAGGTGATGTTGCACCGAGGGGACAGCCAGATCTATGTCATCAGAGGGGAACAGAGGAGGTGAATAGCCGAGCGAAGCCTCAAAAGGTGACATACCGGTTGCAGAGGAGGGATGGTTATTATGAGCGTACTCGATCCAAACGAGAAATTTAGACCAGCTGGAGGGATTCTGAGCGGCCAGACAACGGAGGGCGGCTTCCAGCTCCTGGTTGGCACGTTCGGCTTGGCCGTTCGGCTGGGGGTGATAACCTGAGGTGAGACTGACGGTTGCAACCAGGGCGGAGCAAAAGGACCTCCAGACCTGGGATACAAACTGCGGGCCCCTGTCGGAGACGATGTCCTTAGGTATCCCATGATGTCGGAAAACTTGGTGGACCAGGACGTCGGCCATTTCAGTGGCCGTGGGGAGCTTGGCCAGGGGGATGAATTGAGCTGCCTTGGAAAAACGGTCAATAATAGTCAATATGACTGTGTTACCTTCGGATGGGAGTAACCCAGTAACAAAGTCCATGGATACGTGGGACCAGGGGCGTTCAGCGATGGGCAGAGGATGGAGGAATCCGGCTGGAGGTGAATTGGAGGACTTGGACCTAGCACAGATAGCACAGGCGGCAACAAAATCCCGGACGTCCTGTTCCATATTGGGCCAGAAAAACCTGCGTTTGATGAGATTCAAAGTTCTATGGGCGCCCCCATGGCATGTTATGCGGGAAGTGTGCCCCCACACCAGGACTTCAGAGCGGAGAGAGGTGGGCACGTAGAGTGTGCCTGCCGGAGGAGGAGGATGATCCGGCTCCTCATTTTGGGCTTGTAAGACCCGCATCTCGACATCCCAAGTGAGGTTACATATTATATAGGAGGGCGGAATTATGTGAGTGACCTCCTGCTGGTCATGGGGACTCTAAAGGCGGGAAAGAGTGTCGGCCTTAACGTTTCTGCTACCGGGTCTGTACGTGATAGTAAAAGTAAACCGATCAAAAAAGAGACACCAACGGGCCTGACGAAAGTTGAGACGCTTGGCGGAACGGAGATACGCGAGATTTTTATGGTCCGTGAATACTACAAAAGGTTGATCAGCTCCCTCAAGCCAGTGGCGCCACTCCTCTAAAGCGAGTTTGATTGCAAGAAGCTCACGGTTGCCCACGTCATAATTCTGTTCCGCAGTAGACAGTTTGCGGGAAAAGTAGGCGCACGGCTTGAGTTTCCCCGAAAACTCCTCGCGCTGGGACAAAACGGCTCCGACCCCCGTGTCGGAAGCGTCAACCTCAACAACGAATTGCCGTTGCGGGTCCGGTTGTATGAGGATGGGAGCCTAGATGAACATACGTTTCAGTTGGTCGAACGCGGCTTGAGCCTCAGGACCCAAATGAAAGGGCTTGTTGATGGACGTAAGCTGAGTGAGAGGGGCAGCGAGAGTACTGTAATTGCGAATGAATCGCCGGTAAAAATTAGCGAACCCTAAAAAACGTTGAAGCTGTTTGCGTGAGTTGGGAGGTTCCCAGTTGGACACAGCGGAAACCTTGGCTGGGTCGGGGCGGATGTTGCCAGCCTCGTGAAACTCGCACTTCTCTGCTTTAACAAAAAGTTGGTTCTCGAGAAGGCGTTGGAGGACCTGACGAACGTGGAGAGTGTGGATCTCCTGATTAGGAGAGTAAATGAGGATGTCGTCTAAGTAAACAAAAACAAACCTATTGAGGAAATCTCGGAGGACGTCATTAACCAAATTCTGAAAAACTGCAGAGGCATTGGTGAGCCCAAAAGGCATCACCAGATATTCAAAATGTCCTAAGGGGGTGTTGAAGGCAGTCTTCCATTCGTCCCCCTCTCGCATATGAACGAGATGGTATGCGTTGCGGAGATCTAATTTAGAAAATACACGCGCCTCTTGAACGGAGTCTAAAGCAGAATTGATGAGTGGCAGAGCGTATTTGTTTTTAACCGTGATCTGGTGAAGTTCCCTATAGTCGATACAAGGACGTAGGGTCTTATCTTTCTTCTGAACGAAGAAAAAACCAGCAGCAACGGGAGAGGAGGAGGGGCGAATGTGACCTGACGCGAGGGACTCATAAAAGTGTTTTTCCATAGAGGTCCTTTCAGGACCGGACAAATTGAATAAACGTCCCTTGGGGAGAGCAGCGCCCTTAAGTAACTCAATTGAGCAATCATAAGGCCTGTGGGGAGGCAAGGCACCAGCCCTATTTTTGCTGAAAACGTTCTTGAGATCATGATAACAGGGGGGTACCTTGGAAAGGTCAATCTCTTCAGGAACAGGATCGAGATCGGGTGAAAGCGATGGAATGGCGGAGCGAAGACAGTTAGCTAGGCAGTGAGAGCTCCAGTTGATTATGTGGTGATTAGCCCAATCGAACTGGGGATTGTGATTGTGGAGCCAAGGGAAACCTAGGATGACAGGGGACTGAAGAGTCTGTGTAATGTAAAATTGAATGATTTCATGATGGTTACCGAAAGTGATCAGTTGCAGAGGCTTGGTACGATGGGTGATGCGGGTGAGTAATTGACCACCCAGGCCAGCAGCTTTAACAGGATGGTCCAGCGGTTTTGTGGGGAGACTGAGTTTTGCAACCAAAAAACTGTCAATAAAGCTCTGTTCGGCTCCGGAGTCAATAAGGGCTTGACATGAATGAGTTATAGACTGGTGACATAGTTTGACAGGAACATAAAGGAAACTCTTTTCCTGGATAGTAGTAGGAAGACCCTCCCGCGGCCTGTCCTCTAGCGGGGGGCTTCTGGGGTTTAAACGCAGATTGCATTGTTGCACATGATGACCTGATTGTCCACAATAGAAGCAAGTACCTTCTTCCTTGCGTTTTCGACGCTCCTCCGGAGTGAGCTTAGAGTGTCCGATCTGCATCGGTTCCTCTGTGGAGCGTCCAACAGAATCGTGAGACATAACATGAACATAATTAGCAACAGGGGAAGGAGGAGAAACACTGGTAAAGGGTCTCTTGTCTTGGCGGGGGCGCTCGGCCTGACGTTCACGGAGGCGAACGTCAGAACGAAGGGCCGCTGTGACTAACTTCTCAAAGGATCTGGCTTCGGGCTGGGAACATAAATGATCTTTGATCGAGTCATTAAGGGATTGGTAGAACACCCCTTTAAGGGCTATATCCGGCCAACCCGCCTCCACGGCTAGAATCCGAAAATCTATTAGATGGTCACTCACGGATTTGTGGCGTTGTTTGAGGGCTAGCAGTCGGCGGATGGCCTCCTCCTCCTTGCGGGGTTGATCGAAAACCAGCCGGAACTCTCCTAAAAAGCGTTTGAAGGGGATTTGAGAGATGGGATTAGCAGTTAGGTAAGCCTGTGCCCACTGAAGCGCTTTACCCCGGAGAGAGTTCACTATAAGGGTGATTTTGCTGTGGTCTGCATGATAGTGCCGAGGTGCCTGCTGGAAGATCAAACGACATTGCAGGAGGAAACCCCCGCAGGCTCCTACGTCACCCAGGAAAGGCTCAGGAAGGAGCCGGATGTTTTCGTTAGCTGTATTGTCTGTAGCGGGGCCCGGGCTTCCGGTGGCGGAAACCGTGTTGCTGGCTGTGGCGTTAGTAGGTCCTCGGCAGGTTAAATCCATCAGAGTCTGAGAAATACCGTGCAAGCGACGGAAAAGGTCCTGCTGGGCGGCGGCCATCTGGTTGAGGGATTGAGCTTGCCGTCCTGGAGCGATGCCTTGGCGAGTGACGGCCAAGCGGAGTCCTTCCGGGTCAGCTGGGTCAGGGTAATGGCCAGTCCGTTCTGTCATGGTCGAACTCTATGGAGACCCAGATGCTGGAACCCGGAAGAAACTCAGGAGACGAGGCAGAGTCAGAAGTTTTAATCTGAGAGGGGAGATGAGAGTTGAGATGAAAGTCGTGGACGAAGAGGAGCGCCGAGGACGGCGAGCACAGCTTGGAGCGAGTGATGGAGCCGAGGACGGCGTGACAGGAACGAGGCGAGGAACCAGCGTGACCAGTGGAGAGATGACCTGAAGGCATGAGACAAAGAGTAAGTATAAGGCTTGGATTTACTAGAACAAGGTTACTTGACTAGAGGCCAAACGTAAGCACCGGAGAGAGTATAACGGACTGGCGCTGGATACTTGTGAGGATCTCCCTTATGAAGGCTGGCAGGGTGATGAGGAGATGAAGGTCAGCTGGTTCCAATCAGTAGAGCAGGAGAGCTGTGTGAGGGGGAGGTAAACTGACAGGCACCGTGACAGTATTACTAATAAATACTTTAATAATAGATGCCAAAATTTCACTGTGCTCTTCCAAATTCAGTGTCATATTTTATTCTGCACTTTTAAAGATGCAACAACACGGTAAACTGACAGCACCATTGCTGTTATGACAGAACAAATAGTACACAAAATACCATACATTCAGAATAAAAAAAAAGTTTTTAGTAACAAAGTGATTACCGTAGTAACCTTTCGGTCATTTCACAGTTACAAACAATACTTAAATGTATGTAAACATTAGGGGATGGAAATTCATGTTGGCGACACAAAATAGGTGCAGCCAAGATGCACAATAAGCGTGTTTGAGATCACCCAGATGGACGCAACGCTGCACAGATCAACTGGTGTGAGACATATATTTTTGTTTTTGCTCCAACATCTCCTGTCAATCAAAACCAAAAAATATCACGACAAAGGGGTGGGAGCAAGGTGTCAACCTACGCGAACACAGCTGGAAATTTAGCACTGCATTGACTCAAAGCTGCCATGATGACTTCAAAACAATGCATTATGGGACATGTTGTCATGACTTGCAAGGCTAGGCAGACCCAGACGCTGAAACCCGGAAGGACGACAGAAGGTGAGTAAGGATAGGTAAGAGTTTATTTTGCTCCGCTGATGGGTGATGTTCCGGTACGGCAGGGAGGTGGCGTGGCTGGAGAGGGTCCGTGGATCCGGGGCGAGACCTGAGGATCGGCGATGGCTCGAGACGAGGCTGGAGGTCCGGCTAAGGCTCGTGAGGCGGCTTGGCGTTCGGCGAGATTCCCCAGTGAGGCAGGTAACTCCCGATGGGCGTCTGCTTGGCGAGTCCAGATTTGCGTGTCCACTCGTGGCATGAGATTCCTGGAGACAGGACAAGATGTACGTAAGACAATGCGAGAGATCTATGACAAGGGACTGTGAGATGACCAGACTAAGCACCATTAGAGGCAACGAACTCGCGTTGAATACTGGTCCTGGAGCTCCTTATGAAGGTCTGGCAGGCTGATGAATTGAGTGGCGGCAGCTGAGGTGAATTAGGCCAAGCAGAGAGGGGAGGGGGGAGGAACCTGACAGAGGCACCATGACAGTACCCCCCCCTCAACGACCGCCTCCAGGCGGTCCAGGGCGGCGATCAGGATGGGCCCGGAAGAAATCCTTGATGAGGGACGGGTCCAGGATGAGAGAGCGCGAGATCCAAGACCGCTCCTCAGGACCGTAACCCTCCCAGTCAACCAGGAACTGGTGCCCGCGACCCTGATGCCGGACGTCCAGAATCCGGCTAACCGTGAAGGCGGGGGCGCCGTCGATGACCCGGGCGGGTGGTGGGGAAGCGGACGGCGGGCACAGAGGACTGTCCTGAACAGGTTTGATTTGGGAGATGTGAAACGAGGGGTGTACCTTGAGAGCTCGCGGCAAACGAAGTCGGACACAGGTAGGATTAATGATCCTGTCAATGACGTAGGGTCCGATGTACCGTGGAGCCAGTTTCCGGGAGGTGGCTTGGATGGGAATGTTGCGAGCGGAGAGCCCTACCCTCTGACCAGGCTGGTAAGTGGGCCCCACCACCCTGTGTCGATTGGCAATGCGGCAGTTGCTCTCCTTGGTGCGGAGGAGAGCAGCTGTGGTCTGTTGCCAGATGCGTTGGCAACGCCGGAGATGTTCCTGGACAGACGGCACCGCCAAATCGAGTTCCTGGGACGGAAACAGAGGTGATGAGTACCCGAGGGCGGCTTCGAACGGAGACACCCCAGTAGCGGAGGACGAGTGTGTATTGTGGGCATACTCAATCCATACTAAATACTGGGACCAGTCCTTGTCGTTCTGTGCCGCCAGGCAACGCAAAGCTGCCTCCAGTTCCTGGTTGGCCCTCTCCGCTTGACCATTGGACTGGGGGTGATACCCAGAAGTGAGGCTGACCGTGGCCCCCAAGGCGGAGCAGAAGGCCTTCCAAACCTGAGAGACGAACTGAGGGCCACGGTCAGAAACAATGTCCAGGGGAATGCCGTGATGCCGGAACACCTGATGAACCAGGACTTGAGCAGTTTCGGTGGCTGTGGGCAACTGGGCAAGGGGAATGAAATGAGCCATCTTGGAAAACCGATCAATGACAGTGAGGATGACGGAATTACCCTGAGAAGGGGGCAAACCGGTGACAAAGTCCAAGGCAATGTGTGACCAGGGACGGCTGGGGGTAGGCAATGGTTGAAGTAGTCTTGCCGGTGCAGAATTGGATGACTTAGAGCGGGCGCAGGTGGTACAGGCAGCCACAAACTCTCGAACATCCTTGTCCATAGAAGGCCAGAAAAACCTTCGACGGAGGAGATTGAGGGTTCTCTGGACGCCGCCGTGGCAGGACACCCGAGAGGTGTGTCCCCAGGAAATTACTTCCGACCTGAGAGAGGTAGGGACATACAGAGTGCCATTAGGGCAGGGGGCATGATCGGGTTCCTCACCTTGGGCCTGGATGACACGGTTTTCGATGTCCCAGGTAAGGGCGCCCACGATACAGGTGGAAGGGACGATGGTGGCTGTGGACTCGTCCGAGGAGCTATATTTGCGGGAAAGAGCATCGGGCTTGACATTCCGGCTACCGGGTCTATAGGTTATGGTGAAACGAAAGCGATCAAAAAATAAGCACCAACGAGCCTGTCGAGAGTTAAGCCTCTTAGCCGTCCTCAGGTATGCCAGGTTCTTGTGGTCCGTCCAGACGACGAAAGGGTGTTCAGCCCCCTCCAGCCAGTGCCTCCATTCCTCCAATGCTAACTTGATGGCCAGCAGCTCCCGGTTTCCCACATCATAATTTTGCTCTGCTGGTGATAATTTTCTAGAAAAGAAGGCACAAGGCTTGAGCTTACCGGTGTGTTGCTCTTTCTGGGACAAGACCGCTCCGACCCCTGAGTCCGATGCATCCACTTCCACGATGAACTGGCGAGAAGGGTCGGGTTGAATCAGGATAGGAGGACATTCCCCAAGCGACTTGTCACTAGGGGGGGAAATCAGGAGTTTACGTCGCGGGCATTTAGAAACTAAATGTCCCAGAGCACCGCAGTAGTAGCATGAACCTTCTTCTTGACGCCGCTTTCGCTCCCCCGCCGACAGTTTAGAATGTCCAACCTGCATCGGTTCCTCCGAAGTGAAATGATCTGCTTTGGTTGGTGACTGGCGCGGAATAACAGAAAAATAAGGTTGGCTAGTGGATATGTGTTGATTACTCTGGCGATCGTTATGCCGTTCACGAAGCCGGGAATCAGACCTGAGAGCTGCAGAAACAAGCTCTTCGAACGAGTTAGCATCTGGTTGGGTGCATAGATGATCCTTAATGGATTCGTTTAGAGACTGGTAGAATATTCCTTTTAATGCTATATCTGGCCAGCCTGCTTCAACTGCCAGGACACGAAAATCTATAACGTGGTCACTTACTGACCGACCATGCTGTTTTAAATTTAACAGGCGTCTGGTGGCTTCCTCTTGCTTGCGAGGCTGATCAAAAATTAGGCGAAATTCATGAATAAAATGTTCATAACTAAGGTGAGTAATGGGATTAGCTGATATAAAGGCTTGAGCCCATTGTAGGGCTTTATTTCTGAGTGAGTTGATGATGAGAGTGATTTTACTGTGGTCCGTGTGATAATACCTGGGAGCATGTTGAAAAATGAGCTGACACTGTAATAGGAAGCCGCCACAGGTTTTGACGTCACCCGAAAACGGCTCAGGTTGGAGCCGGAAGTTTTCCGTAGCATGGGTGGGATCGGAAGCGGAAGTGTAGCTGTTGCCGGAAGATGGAAGGTGAGTACCTGTAGCAGAGTTAGCATATTGTCCGGTTAAATCAATTAGAGCTTGCGTCATACCGTCTAAACGGCGGAATAAGTCCTGCTGAGCCGACGCCATTTGAGTGAGGGTGTTAGCTTGATGTCCTAGCATAATCCCTTGCTGAGTTACGGCGAGGCGAAGTTCCTCCGGGTCAGCTGGGTCGGGGTTCTGGCGAGTTCGTTCTGTCATGACTTGCAAGACTAGGCAGACCCAGACGCTGAAACCCGGAAGGACGACAGAAGGTGAGTAAGGATAGGTAAGAGGGAGGAACCTGACAGAGGCACCATGACAGTACCCCCCCCTCAACGACCGCCTCCAGGCGGTCCAGGGCGGCGATCAGGATGGGCCCGGAAGAAATCTTTGATGAGGGACGGGTCCAGGATGAGAGAGCGCGAGATCCAAGACCGCTCCTCAGGACCGTAACCCTCCCAGTCAACCAGGAACTGGTGCCCGCGACCCCGACGCCGGACGTCCAGAATCCGGCTAACCGTGAAGGCGGGGGCGCCGTCGATGACCCGGGCGGGTGGTGGGGAAGCGGACGGCGGGCACAGAGGACTGTCCTGAACAGGTTTGATTTGGGAGATGTGAAACGAGGGGTGTACCTTGAGAGCTCGCGGCAAACGAAGTCGGACACAGGTAGGATTAATGATCCTGTCAATGACGTAGGGTCCGATGTACCGTGGAGCCAGTTTCCGGGAGGTGGCTTGGATGGGAATGTTGCGAGCGGAGAGCCATACCCTCTGACCAGGCTGGTAAGTGGGCCCCACCACCCTGTGTCGATTGGCAATGCGGCAGTTGCTCTCCTTGGTGCGGAGGAGAGCAGCTGTGGTCTGTTGCCAGATGCGTTGGCAACGCCGGAGATGTTCCTGGACAGACGGCACCGCCAAATCGAGTTCCTGGGACGGAAACAGAGGTGATGAGTACCCGAGGGCGGCTTCGAACGGAGACACCCCAGTAGCGGAGGACGAGTGTGTATTGTGGGCATACTCAATCCATACTAAATACTGGGACCAGTCCTTGTCGTTCTGTGCCGCCAGGCAACGCAAAGCTGCCTCCAGTTCCTGGTTGGCCCTCTCCGCTTGACCATTGGACTGGGGGTGATACCCAGAAGTGAGGCTGACCGTGGCCCCCAAGGCGGAGCAGAAGGCCTTCCAAACCTGAGAGACGAACTGAGGGCCACGGTCAGAAACAATGTCCAGGGGAATGCCGTGATGCCGGAACACCTGATGAACCAGGACTTGAGCAGTTTCGGTGGCTGTGGGCAACTGGGCAAGGGGAATGAAATGAGCCATCTTGGAAAACCGATCAATGACAGTGAGGATGACGGAATTACCCTGAGAAGGGGGCAAACCGGTGACAAAGTCCAAGGCAATGTGTGACCAGGGACGGCTGGGGGTAGGCAATGGTTGAAGTAGTCCTGCCGGTGCAGAATTGGATGACTTAGAGCGGGCGCAGGTGGTACAGGCAGCCACAAACTCTCGAACATCCTTGTCCATAGAAGGCCAGAAAAACCTTCGACGGAGGAGATTGAGGGTTCTCTGGACGCCGCCGTGGCAGGACACCCGAAAGGTGTGTCCCCAGGAAATTACTTCCGACCTGAGAGAGGTAGGGACATACAGAGTGCCATTAGGGCAGGGGGCATGATCGGGTTCCTCACCTTGGGCCTGGATGACACGGTTTTCGATGTCCCAGGTAAGGGCGCCCACGATACAGGTGGAAGGGACGATGGTGGCTGTGGACTCGTCCGAGGAGCTATATTTGCGGGAAAGAGCATCGGGCTTGACATTCCGGCTACCGGGTCTATAGGTTATGGTGAAACGAAAGCGATCAAAAAATAAGCACCAACGAGCCTGTCGAGAGTTAAGCCTCTTAGCCGTCCTCAGGTATGCCAGGTTCTTGTGGTCCGTCCAGACGACGAAAGGGTGTTCAGCCCCCTCCAGCCAGTGCCTCCATTCCTCCAATGCTAACTTGATGGCCAGCAGCTCCCGGTTTCCCACATCATAATTTTGCTCTGCTGGTGATAATTTTCTAGAAAAGAAGGCACAAGGCTTGAGCTTACCGGTGTGTTGCTCTTTCTGGGACAAGACCGCTCCGACCCCTGAGTCCGATGCATCCACTTCCACGATGAACTGGCGAGAAGGGTCGGGTTGAATCAGGATAGGAGGACATTCCCCAAGCGACTTGTCACTAGGGGGGGAAATCAGGAGTTTACGTCGCGGGCATTTAGAAACTAAATGTCCCAGAGCACCGCAGTAGTAGCATGAACCTTCTTCTTGACGCCGCTTTCGCTCCCCCGCCGACAGTTTAGAATGTCCAACCTGCATCGGTTCCTCCGAAGTGAAATGATCTGCTTTGGTTGGTGACTGGCGCGGAATAACAGAAAAATAAGGTTGGCTAGTGGATATGTGTTGATTACTCTGGCGATCGTTATGCCGTTCACGAAGCCGGGAATCAGACCTGAGAGCTGCAGAAACAAGCTCTTCGAACGAGTTAGCATCTGGTTGGGTGCATAGATGATCCTTAATGGATTCGTTTAGAGACTGGTAGAATATTCCTTTTAATGCTATATCTGGCCAGCCTGCTTCAACTGCCAGGACACGAAAATCTATAACGTGGTCACTTACTGACCGACCATGCTGTTTTAAATTTAACAGGCGTCTGGTGGCTTCCTCTTGCTTGCGAGGCTGATCAAAAATTAGGCGAAATTCATGAATAAAATGTTCATAACTAAGGTGAGTAATGGGATTAGCTGATATAAAGGCTTGAGCCCATTGTAGGGCTTTATTTCTGAGTGAGTTGATGATGAGAGTGATTTTACTGTGGTCCGTGTGATAATACCTGGGAGCATGTTGAAAAATGAGCTGACACTGTAATAGGAAGCCGCCACAGGTTTTGACGTCACCCGAAAACGGCTCAGGTTGGAGCCGGAAGTTTTCCGTAGCATGGGTGGGATCGGAAGCGGAAGTGTAGCTGTTGCCGGAAGATGGAAGGTGAGTACCTGTAGCAGAGTTAGCATATTGTCCGGTTAAATCAATTAGAGCTTGCGTCATACCGTCTAAACGGCGGAATAAGTCCTGCTGAGCCGACGCCATTTGAGTGAGGGTGTTAGCTTGATGTCCTAGCATAATCCCTTGCTGAGTTACGGCGAGGCGAAGTTCCTCCGGGTCAGCTGGGTCGGGGTTCTGGCGAGTTCGTTCTGTCATGACTTGCAAGACTAGGCAGACCCAGACGCTGAAACCCGGAAGGACGACAGAAGGTGAGTAAGGATAGGTAAGAGTTTATTTTGCTCCGCTGATGGGTGATGTTCCAGTACGGCAGGGAGGTGGCGTGGCTGGAGAGGGTCCGTGGATCCGGGGCGAGACCTGAGGATCGGCGATGGCTCGAGACGAGGCTGGAGGTCCGGCTAAGGCTCGTGAGGCGGCTTGGCGTTCGGCGAGATTCCCCAGTGAGGCAGGTAACTCCCGATGGGCGTCTGCTTGGCGAGTCCAGATTTGCGTGTCCACTCGTGGCATGAGATTCCTGGAGACAGGACAAGATGTACGTAAGACAATGCGAGAGATCTATGACAAGGGACTGTGAGGTGACCAGACTAAGCACCATTAGAGGCAACGAACTCGCGTTGAATACTGGTCCTGGAGCTCCTTATGAAGGTCTGGCAGGCTGATGAATTGAGTGGCGGCAGCTGAGGTGAATTAGGCCAAGCAGAGAGGGGAGGGGGGAGGAACCTGACAGAGGCACCATGACACATGTGTCCTGATGGGTTTTGTATTTCAGTGATCCATTATAATAATTTAAAATACCAACTGATTAAAAAAAGGCTACATACATTACAAAACATTAAAATACTTATAAAAGATATGATATCACAAATCACAGATCATACTAAGGGGAAGACGCATATTAAAAGTAAACTGAATGTTAAGGACAACAACTTCCTGTTCTCCTTCAGTCTTGCTGCAGCTTCGCCTTCATTCCCCCCCCCCCGGGCCTGGTCTCCTCAACGATCCAGGCGCGGCGCTGGTTCATCTTAAACACGTCGATCGTTGCATTTTCCTCAAATGTTTTAAATGTGTCCACGACTAAATCGTGTTGTTGCTCACATGTGTTTAATGTTAGAGCCCCGTTAGCTGTCACGCATGTAGGTGTGGGACATTTATTCTCCTCAGCTGACCCAACTCCCGCGGAAGCGATGTGCTGCAGTGACAGCCGTGCATGAGAACCGTGGTTTGGTTCACGAGTTTGAGACCCCTGCTGTAGAGTCTGGCACTGGTACACTAGCCGCAGGTCGGAAGAACAAATTATTAGTTTGCTTGCTCATAGCTCAGACGCACATATCAGGTTGTGATGATATTTGTCTCCGTTTCCTTCCTACAGATGTTGTCTGCTCGCGTCTCATTGATTATTTCATTGATCATTGACATACCCTTTCCACGTTTAATGTATAAAATATATGGAGGGTGGGGAGGCAAATTTACTGGTAGCACATGTGCGACTGGATGTTAAATTCAGTCGCACAGTCTGAAATTTTGGTCGCAAAATGCGACCATTTGGTCGCAGTCTGGAGCCCCGAGATGTATCTGCTGCTAGAACTCTGTGTGCCATTGACCTGGTCTCCAATCTGAGCTGCTGTTAACCTGCGATTTCTGAGGCTGGTGGCTCGGATGAACTTATCCTCGGCAGCAGAGGTGACTCTTGGTCTTTCTTTCCTGGGTCCTTCCGCATGTGAGCCAGTTTCTTTGTAGCGCTTGATGGTTTTTGTGACTGCACTTGGGGACACATTCAAGTTTTCCCAAATTGCAATCTCGAGCATGTTCTTGCTGTATTTTTTGTTCAAACTCAGTGTGTCTAAAATGTTATAAGAAAATGAAACAAACGACTTTAAAATTTATGACAAGATAAATCCTGAAAATAGCACTGCTGTTTCAACAAAGTTGTAATAACAATACAAACCGGGAAAGATTCTAAAACCTGAGCTGTAGATTCCAAACTGGACAAACGACTGTAGAAAACCACCCCTTTACCTAAAAAAATAGGTTTCAACCAGTAGGTTTTAGTCAATGGGAAGAGAAGACATTTGCAAGCATTTCTCTCTGCCAAAGCCCAAGAGGATAGGAGTGTCTTGGAATTTGTGACAAAACACCTGCATGGATTGCAAAAACAATGCAAAGGGCCTTGTAAAGTTTGTCCAGAGTAGACACAAATATATAACATGTAATTAAGGTGTAATCGAGGCAAATTTGATGGCAAAACATAAAGCAAGAACACAGTTGAAATACAGAGTCCACCTTAAAGCTGCACCTAATTTTGTGTTTTGTGGCCTTCCACATCCATAGCTGAGCTACCACTGAGAGTTACTGTGTGATTCTGGTGTTGTTGTCCCCTGAGCGCTACATTTAGCTGTCAATAACTGTGTTCACACTGCGTTACATCATCCACTTCCAATAAAAAGTCTATGTCAATGCACAAATGTGTGTTTCAGGTTTCCGCGTTCAAATCGCACTGCTCATGCATAGCTAGGCAATTTTCCATCACCGCTTTTGAATCTACACACAAAATGCGCTGCTATCAAACATGCGTTGCAAGATAAATCAGGACAAACTTTGACCAATCAGGGACTTGGATTTGGTAGTGATGTAAGGATCGTATCGCCCATTTTTTTTACAGAAGTGCCAACCATTTAAAAATCATTCATTGATGAGAAATGAACAATTGTGGTTTGTGCCCTTCTGAAATTCTATGATACCAAGTCTTTGATAGAGCTATGAAACAAAAAGAGTAGAGTAAAATTCACGAGATTTGCACACAAAGCCTCTTCCAACGGTAGGTTGCGCTAGTAAATGAACAATAAACAACAACAAAAATAAGAAAAGCCCCTCCCTACTTGTCCAGTGTAAACAGCAAGAGCAAACAATAAGAATGTGGGTTGAGTCCATACTTTGTGAGAATGTAGCAAAACCCTTGCAGGGAAAATATTGACCGTTGGTTTACAAGCATTATTAATATAGTTGTCATAGTTTTAGTTTAGTTTATTTAGTTTAGTTTAATTTAGTTTAGTTTAGCTTAGCTTAGCTTAGCCTAACCTAGTTTAGTTTAATTTAGTTTAGCTTTTGTTAGCTTAGCTTTGTTTATCTTAGCTTAGCTTAGGTTAGGCTGGGTTAGGCTAGGTTGCACTTGAAAGAAGTTTTAGGTAAAGTGGAGAGCTCTGAGTAGAACCGCTTCTCCTCTACATCGAAAGGAGCCAGTTGAGGTGGCTCACGCATCTAGTCCGGATGCCTCCTGGACGCCTCCCTGGAGAGGTGTTCTGGGCATGTCCCACTGGGCGGAGGCCCCGGGGAAGACCCAGGACACGCTGGAGAGACTAGATCTCTCGTCTGGCTTGGGAACGCCTTGGGGTCCCACGTGAGGAGCTGGAGGAAGTGGCTGGGGCAAGGGAAGTCTGGGCATCTCTGCTCAGTCTGCTGCCCCCGCGACCTGGTTCCGGATGAAGCGGATGAAGATGGATGGATGGTTGTAAAGAGAATCTGTACGACAAGAGAAGAGCATCGTGTGTTCATTGCTGTCCGCATTTATGTGTGTTTGTGTTAATTTTTGTGCTTTTGAAAAACACTGCCCTAGTATAACTATTACATTGTTTTAGTATTACCTTTATAAACTTCAGTAAACTGATTCTGCTATTCACACATCTTAGACAAATGAATTTAAAAATATATTTTATTATACAAATATTGCAAGTAGCATTGTTTTATATCAATTAAATCTAATTCAATTTTATTTGTATAGCCCAAAATCACAACAAGTCGTCTAGATGGGCTTCGAAGTAAAAGATGAACTCAAAAGGATCATGAATACAAAGAGTTCAATAGGAAAATACTAAAGCCTTGGATGACGTTGCTGCGCCTTTTTTTGCATCTATTTTTGTATCTTTAGGCTTCAGATGACAACTGAAGATATTTGGCCAAAGCATTAAGTATAAATTAGCTGAATAAAATCAAGGGTATACATTCCTGAAAAGCATTCATCGATGATTCAAGGAAGACACCAGTGTAGTCATGATAGCTTAATTTTAGTAAATTTATTTATTTATTTTCCTGTTAGGGAATCCATTTAAATACCATGTGGTGTAGCTGTATCTTCATAAATATAAATTTTAATAGTGGTGTACTGAATAATCAGAATAATCAATGAATTGATTACATTCCTTTGACCCAACCAGATCAGTCTGTTTGTAGCTGCCATTGTTGTCACTATGTCACATGATCAGGGGGGGAAGGGGGTGAATTATGATTTACTGTCCATGTTCACTGGCAGGCTTGGTCTTTTGTGGTGGTTAGTGTATGGAGAGAGTGGTCCTGGTATTTTTGTTGATTGCATCACTGCCTGAGGCAAGTTGTAAATCGAATCAAATCAACCTTTTAAAATCATTTCAAAATAAAATTAATTAATCATTATCGATATTGGAAAATGCCATTTGGATTGAGACATAGTAGTTTTTTCTATAACCTAAAAGCAACCAAGTGCATCACATGCAGTAAAAACTGATCAGTCCATCATTCCAGTCCAATTTGAGGAAACCCTTTGAATTTAGCAAAGACATGTGACCATAGTGTGCTAGAATGTTCTAATAATGTTCCCTTTGGATTATTTAGATGTGTAAAAGACAACAGTGGGTTGAACTTTATGAAACTAAAATGTGAATGGATTAGACATTTATTCATGTTTGTCTGTACACTAATTTAATTTACACTTAATTATTTTGCAAGAAATAAAAGAATCAGTAAAACATCCCCTGCACTGTTCAGATATAATAAATCTCTTTTAAATTTGGAACCACATCTTCACTTGGTTTGAGCCCCTGTTTTATCGGTGTGTACCTTAACCGCTTGTGTTGCCACACACCCAAACAGAACACTTGGCTCACAAAATGCTGGACTGGTTGTGGTTCTTAGAATTTGTAAAAGCACAGTTGGAGGAAGACAATTCAGCCACCGAGCCCCTGTTTTTAATGGAATAAGCTCCCAGCTCATGTAAGAGAGGTCGATAGTTTCTACATTCAAAGTTAGGCCTAAAACATTCCTTTTTGGACAAGCTTATTGCCAGACTAGTAATCAGAGAGTATTTTACTTACTGTTAATATGTTTAAATTAAACTTTTCAATAATAATTAGTTGTAAATAGGCTGCTAGAAGCTTGAAATTAGGGAAAATATGGCGCACTGGGGTTCTGTCCTCTATTCTCGTGTACTTCTACTCTCCCTCTCTCCTCTATTCTTGGTCATTATTTATCATTTAGTTCTCCGTGCCTCTGGTGCAGTGTGATTCATGTACTGTCCCTCTTTAGGTCTGGCTTGAAACCAGGTTACTCTTTTTTAAACAGATGTTCACTTTGATCATTTCCTGTGACATAACCTAGATCCAGCTGTTTATTGGACCATTCACCCAACACACATGTTTAGAATAGTCTGGCAAACAAAAAGGGTTTCCTGGTTGACTTCATAAATACATTTACATTATAAGGCCTAATTCCCACCAGGGTTTATTTCCTTGAATAATACACTTTCTTTGGCAGAAGTTAAAACCTCACCTGATTTCTGATGTGGATCAGACAATCAAATCCTGATTACAATTTTTTTCAAATGTATGCAGTTTTAGGGAGGTGCTTAGTCTTTTGTGATTTGTTAATGTTGATGTAATCCAAAAACAGACAAAAAAAAATAGATTCTCATCTTTGCTGTTTATCACCACCAGATCAGCTTCTCTGGCTCTGCATGACTATCTTGCTTCATCCCAAGACTTAGACTTTCCAGATAAGAAGTAACAAGAGGAACAAAATCTGATCCACTTTTCAGCACATCCTGTTTTCCCTGGAACACTGGAGATTTTAAGCAAGAAGACAAAATATTAACCAATTATTTGAAACAAGCAGATTTTGTTTCTTGTTATCTATCGGCATCTGGATCTGAATGTGTTTAAAGGTTCTGCAGAAATTCATAGAAAGTCACTTTCTGGGAGACTTCCGGTGTTGTCGAATGGAGTAGACGTGTGTGTCCGAGCTCTCCACCTTTATTGACTTCTACTAAGCCACCTAACTAATTAGTTAAAAATTTGCCCTACAACAACTAATTCAACGGATCACCTAAGTAATCATGTCTAAAAAAAACAGAAGAGATGAGCAGGAGAAGGAGGAAGCAGCCGGTATTAGCGCATTCACTGCTGTCCTGACTGCTAAGCTAGCGGAAACTAAGTCCGAGCTTCTTGCTGAAATAAAAGACACCTACGCAAGGTACGAGGCCAGACTGAGCACTGTTCAGGCCGCAGTTGATGACCATACAGAACGCATTGCCCACTTGGAGCAGTCTGCAGACTCTACTAGCATCGACGTGACGGAGATGAAGACCGCGCTTTCAGCCATTGCGGCTGAAAACGCTAAGCTAAAGGCTAAGCTGACTGATCTCGAAGGCCGGAGCCGCCGCAACAACATTCGGATCTTTGGATTACCCGAAAATATTGAAGGGCCTACACCAACAGTTTTTTTTTCGCAGCTGCTTTTTGAAGTGCTTGGTGCTGACGTTCTCTCATCTCCTCCGGAATTAGATCGTGCACACCGCTCACTAGCTGCTAAGCCAGGGCCCGCCGGTAAGCCCCGGCACGTCGTGATATGCTTTCACCGCTTTCAGACTCGTGAGCTGGTGGTGCGGACGGCTCGCAAACTTCGGGGCAATCTCTCCTACAAAGGCTCTCCGATCCATATCGTGGAGGATTACTGCCCGGAGGTTTTGGAGCAGCGCAGCCAGTATCGTGATGTCATGAGGAAGCTTTACCAGCTGGTTCACAAGCCTGCTCTGAGGTACCCAGCTAAGCTGTTTGTCGTGATGGAGGATGGCTCCAGGAAACATCTTCCCTCGGTGAAAGATGCTGCCGATTTTGCCTCTCGTCGCTGCCGAGATAATGGTGACCGGTCCCTTCCTGAATCCAACTAGTAACAATACGTGACCTGTCAAGAAGGCTGTTGCTACTGTTTAAATGACTGCCACCTCAGGACCTAAGCTAGTTATTGTTTTTATTGTATTTTTTATTTTATTTTATATATAAATATTTTTAATTGCTTATTTACTTTTTTCTTTTTAAGTAGCTATAATTATTTTACTTACACTTTTCTAAGGGTAATTTTGACTTCTGTTATTGGGGCAATTATAATGTGCCTTTAAACTTGGGGATTTGGAGACTTTGGACGAAAGAGGGAAGTCCCGTGGTTAGGTGTTGACACCGTTGTGCAATGGACACTTGTTTCTTGTTTTCATGTATATATGGGGATGTTCAGGCCAAGCTTATTATTTCATTTTATAATTATTATTATTATTATTATTATTATTATTTTTCTTCGTTTCACTCAGATTTCCTTACAGAGACCAGCCGTGCTCTTCCGACCTACCATGTCCACGCCCATCACTTTAATTAAAGATCTTGTTTGAGGTATGTCTTCTATAAACATAAATAACAGATTCAGACTTATTTCGTGGAATGTGAAGGGGCTGGGGAATGCTACAAAACTGGGGCGAGTAATGACCCACTTAAATCGCCTTAAGGGAGATATTTATTTTCTCCAGGAAACTCACATGCCCAATAAGGAAGTTGTGCGACTTAAAAAACATTGGGTGGGGGAAGTCTTTCACTCCACATTTAATTGCAGGGCCCGTGGTGCAGCCATAATTTTCCGTAAGGATCTTCCTTTTATTGCAGAAAAGTCAGTGCTAGACCCGAATGGCAGATATGTAATCGTTTCTGGGAAGATTCAACTAACATCCTTTCTATTCATCTGTGTTTACGGCCCTAACTGGGACGACAGTGCTTTTGTTATAAAACTTTTTTCATCTTTTCCAGATCTCCAAAATCACTATATAATTATGGGTGGTGACTTTAATTTTGTGCAGGATCCGCAGCTTGATCGATCTTCTAACACTTCTGCCCCCCCTACTAGAGCAGCCAAAATGCTATCGACTCTCTCTCAACAGTTCGGTATTACTGACCCATGGAGGCATAAATTCCCAGGGGGAAAATCGTTCTCATTCTTCTCTCATGTTCATCGCACCTTTTCTCGTATTGACTTTTTTCTTTTAGATGTACGACTTCTGTCTAATCTGGTTTCTGTCGACTATCACGGTATAGCTATATCAGACCATTCTCTGGTTTCTCTTGATCTGGCCATACTCTCCCGGCCTCGCCTGTTGAACCAGTGGAGGTTCAATGCTGTCCTCCTAGCTGAGGAATCCTATAAAGAGTTTATACAATCACAACTAACTCTATTTTTTGAATTTAATGACCTGCCAGAAACAAATAGAAGCAATCTCTGGGAGGCCTCAAAGGCGTACATTAGAGGTCAACTGATTTATTTTATTTCTAATAAGAGGAAAGTGGAGTCTGCTCGTACAAATTTACTTCTGAACGACATCAAGGACACAGACCAATTATTAGCTGCTAGTTTTGATCCAGACTTGTATAAGAAACGACTCGCACTACAGACAGAGCTTGATCTTATCTCTACCACGGAGGTCAGAACGCTGCTACTTAAATCCAGACAACGTTTCTATGAATCGGGTGACAAGGCGGGGAAGCTTCTTTCATATGAGGCAAGGGCTGAGGCATCTTCTAGGCTTATTCCAGCAATATTATCTCCAGCGGGTGTGACGATCACAGACCCAGTTAGTGTAAACGAGACATTTGCGAAGTTCTACTCGACTCTTTATACATCTGAGTGTCCACACTCTCCAGATCTTGCGCTTGATAAAAGTACTTTTCCACGTGTCACTGATGAGGATGCTGAAATTTTAGGTAAACCCATCACTACGGCAGAAGTCTCTGAGGCTATTAAATCACTCCAAAGTGGTAAGGCACCTGGCCCTGACGGTTTTACCACTGAATACTACAAAACCTTTTCCTCCGTGCTTAGCCCCTTCTTAAAAGATATGTATAATGAAGCCTTTCTCTCCGGCTGCCTTCCAAACACTCTCTCAGAAGCCACAATATCTCTTCTCCTTAAGAAAGACAAAGACCCTCTACTTTGCAGCAGTTACAGACCTATTTCCCTTCTCAATGTTGACTTTAAAATTCTGTCTAAAATTCTGGCTTCCCGTCTACAATGCGTTTTGTCTACCATCATAAATTTGGACCAGACAGGTTTCATGCCGGGCAGATTATCGTCGTGTAATACTAGACGCCTTTTTAACATAATTTCTTCGCCTTGCTCTGTAATGCCTGAGGTCATTCTCTCTCTTGACGCAGAAAAAGTCTTCGATCGGGTCGAGTGGAGCTTTCTATTTAACATTCTATCCCGATTTGGACTGGGGGGAGGGTTTGTCGACTGGGTTAAACTACTTTACTCTTCCCCCAAAGCTTCAGTTCGCACTAACAATACGTTTTCTCCTTCCTTTTCTTTACATCGTGGCACAAGGCAGGGCTGTCCTCTTTCTCCTTTGTTGTTTCTCCTGGCTATTGAACCATTGGCCATCTGGTTACGCTCAGAAGCAGCCTTTATTGGCATCAAGCGTCTAGGCACAGTTCATAAGGTCTCACTGTATGCGGATGATCTTTTGCTTTACGTTTCAGACCCTATCACCTCCGTTCCCATCATCCTTAATATCCTACAAGAGTATAGCAATATATCTGGCTACAAACTTAATTATCAGAAGAGCGAACTTTTGCCTATCAATGACCTAGCCCGAATGATCCCTTCCTCTACTTTTCCGTTTCGGTGGTCACCTGGTGGGTTCAGATATCTAGGCATCCAGGTCACCCCATTATTGTCTGGGCTCTACCATACAAACTTTACCCCCCTGATTGACAGGACAGAGAGGGATTTTTTACGTTGGTCAGCTCTGCCGATCTCGCTTGCAGGTCGGGTTAGTCTGGTCAAAATGGCCGTCTTTCCCAGGTTTCTTTACCTATTCCAACATCTTCCAATCTTCCTAGGCAAATCATTTTTTGACAAGCTAGACAGGACCATTTCATCATTTTTATGGTCGGGCAGGCCGGCTCGTATGCGAAAATCAGTCTTACAAGCCCCGAAGGATGAGGGAGGACTGGCCCTGCCAGTCCTAAGATTTTATTATTGGGCAGCAAATATCCAGAAACTTCTTTTCTGGATGAACGACGACAATGAGGCCATTTCAAGCTGGACTCAGCTGGAAGGGAAATCTTCAGAATTTTGTCTGCGCTCAATACTGTGTGGACAGCTTCCCCTTCCCAGTGTCCATACCTGCCCAGTGGTGTCCACTTCTTTGAAAATCTGGAGTCAATCCAGGAAACATTTCGGCCTTATAAATTCTACAGTCCTCACATCAGTCTACAAAAACTGCAGATTCGATCCGTCCAAAACAGATCTGTCATTCAAACCATGGCACAGGAATGGGATTAAATCAATCTCTGACTTATACACTAACAATGTATTTTCCTCATTTGAACAATTGTCAAAGAAATATGCCCTCCCGAATCAACATCTCTTTCCATTTCTTCCAGATCAGGGACTATGTTAAAAAACTGTTTCCTCATTTTCCAAATCGCCCACCAGAAACTCTTCTGGATGTTCTTCTCTCCGAAGACCCTTTTGTTAATGGATGCATTTCAAGAGTTTACAAGTCAATTTGGACAGCATCCTCAAAGCCGTCCGATACTGTCAAAACTGCGTGGGAAGACAGTCTAAACCTTAACATGACGGAACAACAATGGAGGTCGGCATTGTCTCTTGTCCATTTGTCCTCTATTTGCGCCCGCCATAGATTGATTCAATGTAAGATTGTTTACAGGGTCCATTACACCAATGCCAGACTGGCCAAAATCTATCCTTCTATTAGTGATGCCTGCAGCAGATGCCATCTCTCTCCTGCCAATCATGCCCATATGTTTTGGTCATGCCCAGTGATCGCAGCTCTTTGTTTTTTTTTTTTTTTTTTTTGTTTTTTTTTTAACTTGTCCTGTCCAACAGCTAGGCAGACAGATGAGAGCTGAGGGCCTCTTGGGTTGGACATATTTTACTTTAACAAGAGGGGTTATTAATCTTCAGACAAACCAAAGGTATGTCTGAATAAACCCCTTTTGTAATTGAGGCCAAACTTTATTAATTTCAAACATGTCTGAAAATCTTTGGTGTTGGACCGGACGGAAAAGGAAAGAGGGGAAGAAGAGAGAGGGACGTTAGAGAGAGGGGGGGTAGGGGGTGATAATAGGAGGGGAAGGGGGATAAGACCATGAAGCAATATAAAGCAGCAAGTTTACTGGTTGTTAATCATTATGGTAAGGTTCAAATGAAAAAAAAACAAAAAAAAAGGGCGGAGCCTGTCCACACACACACTCAAATGTTATAAACACACCTGTTAGTTGCAAAAATGTCCACCTGTCGACATGTACACAAAACAGATAGTGTTCACACGCATACTTATGCCTTAAAACCAACTAGTGTGAAATATGCGTTGGGTTCTCCCGGCGCGGCGGGGGGGCTGCTCTCCTGGTTGGGCTGGGGCGGCGCTCTCTCTCCCTCCGTGCTTCCCTGCTCTCTGGCTCTGGGGGCCTTGCGGCGGTCCTGCTGGCCCTGGCCTGGGTGGCGGGCTTGGTCGCCCGGGCGGCGGTTGTTCCCTGCCGGTTCCCGTGTGGCGTTGGGGGGATTCCGGCTGCCGCTATTGCTGCGGTGGGGGTCTTGGGGTGGGGATGGCTGGGCACTCTCCCTCCTTCTTTCCACGTTCCACCATCCATTTTAGAAGAACATAAACACTCACCTGAGCACAGGTGTTAGCTCACCTTTGCACTTACAGTTTGCATGACTGAATGACTGAAATATTTCACACTAGTTGGTTTTAAGGCATAAGTATGCGTGTGAACACTATCTGTTTTGTATATATGTCAACAGGTGGACATTTTTTTGCAGCTAGCAGGTGTGTTTATAACATTTGAGTGTGTGTGTGGACAGGCTCCGCCCTTATTGTACTACATTTGAACGTTACCATAATGATTAACAACCAGTAAACTTGTTGCTTTATGCTGCTTCATGGTCTTATCCCCCTTCCCCTCCTATTATAACCCCCTACCCCCCCTCTCTCTATCGTCCCTCTCTCTTCTTCCCCTCTTTCCTTTTCCGTCCGGTCCAACACCAAAGATTTTCAGACATGATTGAAATTAATAAAGTTTGGCCTCAATTACAAAAGGGGTTTATCCAGACATACCTTTGGTTTGTCTGAAGATTAATAACCCCTCTTGTTAAAGTAAAATCTGTCCAACACAAGAGGCCCTCAGCTCTCATCTGTCTGCCCAGCTGTTGGACAGGACAAGTTAAAAAAAAAAAAAAAAAAAAAAAAAAAAAAAAAAAAAAAAACTAGTGTGAAATATTTCAGTCATTCAGTCTGTTGAGCTAACACCTGTGCTCAGGTGAGTGTTTATGTTCTTCTAAAATGGATGGTGGAACGTGAAAAGAAGGAGGGAGAGTGCCCAGCCATCCCCACCCCAAGACCCCCACCGCACCAGCAGCGGCAGCCGGAATCCCCCCAACGCCACACGGGAACCGGCAGGGAACAACCGCCGCCCGGGCGACCAAGCCCGCCACCCAGGCCAGGGCCAGCAGGGCCGCCGCAAGGCCCCCAGAGCCAGAGAGCAGGGAGGCACGGAGGGAAAGAGGGCGCCGCCCCAGCCCAACCAGGAGAGCAGCCCCCCCGCCGCGCCGGGAGAACCCAACGCAGGGCCCCACCGGAGAAGGACGCCCACAGCCCCAGACGAGCACCCCACCACCACCCAGGAGTTCCGGGCATCCCCCCGCCCCAACCCCAGGTACGAGCCAGGACCCCCCAAGGGAGACCCACTCCGCACTCCAGGCAGCCATCCGCCCGGCCCACGGTTGGTCCAGGGAGGAGCGAGGCAGGGGCCCGCCGCCCCCGCCCAGAAGGGGGGAACCCCGGGGAAAAAAGAGGGCCCACAAGGGGTGTTGTAAATATGGCCCGACCAGGCTCGGCCACAGTTGGATATTTGGCGGGGCCCAGCACTCAGGAGCAAGGACCAAAACCCACCCCCCAGGGACACGAACACCCCCGGCTCAGATGTAATGTGAACCCCCCCACCGCGCGGAGAGAGCACCGCCGGGCCCAGGAAGCCGGCACCCCGGGGACACAGCCGCCGTTGCAAAGGGGCCCGTACCCCCCACCAGGGAAGAGGCAGGGGACAGATGGTCCTAGGTCCCACCTTCCTTGCAAAATGTGTGTGCGTGTATGTGTGTTTGAGAGAGTGTGTGTGTGCATGTGTGTGTGTTTATGTTGGGATGTATATATTGAGGGGGGAGGGGTGTGTGTACTAAGGGGGGTGCGGTTAAAATTGGCGGGTAGGGCACTAAGGGGACGTCTCCTGATTACTCACAGTGACGTCCCCTCACCCTCCCCACCAAGGGGCCCTAAATGTCTAAGGTGCGGTTAAAATTGGCGGGTAGGGTGCTAGGAGGACATCCGCTGCTTGCTGGCAGTGATGTCCAAGCACCCCCCCTACCAAGGGCCCTACATGTCTAAGGTGCAAATAAAACCGAAAGAGGGGGGGCCCACTCCATACGGCAACCACAGGAGGGGGGTCACTGCCTAGTAAACCCCCCCCCCCAAGGCTCATCGCAGGCTAAGCCCCCCACCCCCTCACCCTATTATGAGGTTATATGAGGAAGGGGGTAAGTTGGGGACAGATGATAGACTGTCCCCCGGTGGTCAAACAGCCGTCCCCCGCCCCCCCCCCCCAGCAAGGGGGCCAGGCCCACCCAGCCCCGGGGCCCCACCCCCGGAGGCGCAGACACCCCAGGCCCAGCACCACCACCCCCACACAGAGAGAGGGGAGCCAGAAAGCGCCGGCCCCCCCCGGAGCAAGCCCAGGCCCCCACCCCCAAACGCCGGCCCCAGAAGAGCTCTGGTCAGGCCTCGACGGGACCGAGGCAGCCAACCGGCCGGGGAAACCGCCGATGGCCTCAGCGGAGACCCCGACCCGTCAACCCCCCCTGCCCCGTACCAATAGTGCCCCCCCCCCCCTCCCCCAGAATGCCCCCCCACAGGACAGGGCCGACAAGACCCCCACCCCACCCCCAGACCCCGCAGCCGAAGCGGATGACACCCAGAGCGACCGGGGGCCCCAAGAGGGTTGTCCCGTCCCGCCCCAGAGCCAGGGAAGGGCCGATCCCAGCCCCAGGTGTAGACGGGAAGCCCATCCAGCGCCGCTGGGCCCCCCCCCCCGAGCAGCTCCCCCCGCCAACCCCCCCCAGCACAGGCAAAGGGACCACCCCCCCAAGCCAAGCCAGACCACCACCCCACCCCCCCACCACGCACCCCCACACCCAAGCCCAGAGGACCACGCAGCGCCCCAGGCCGCCCCACCCAGGCGCCGGACCCGACCCCCCGACCAACGGAGCCCCCACCACCCCCGGCCAGGCACCGGAGGCCCCGACCCCCACCCCGGCCCACGGCAGAAGGGCAAGGAGCAGCGACGACCATGCCCCCCCCACCCCCTAAGTCACGGAGTTAGCTATGGGAGACCAGAGAGACCGAATTCTTTCAAAGTTACTTGAACTTTGGGCTGACATTTTTTCCAAGCTGATATGATCGAGCAGCAGATTTCTGTGTTGACTTATATTTATATTTTTTTTGCTTTTCCAATTTATTAAAATAGTTTTTTTAGCAATGCAAAGAGTTATGAAAATGATAGAGCCTAATCCTCCTTCTACATCGATGGCACTCATGTCACCAAGCACACAAAGTGACGGTGAAGCTGTGATTGAAACCTTAAGCCAGACTGATAGATCGGCACATACCTGCTGCCAGAGAGCCTGGACAGGCGTGCAGAACCATAGTGCATGCATGTAATTGTCGGGTAGATTACTGTCACAGTGCTGACAAATGTCTGAGTTACTGAGACCCATCTTGAACATCCTCTGTCCAGTGTAGTAAATTCTGTGAAGAGTTTTGAAATGGATTAGCTGCAGATTTGGATTTTTTGTCATTTTAAAGGTGTTTAGACAAAGTTCTGACCAAAAACTTTCATCTGTGCTGATGCTCAAATCCGCATCCCATTTTGTTGTCGGAAGTGAAATATTGTTATCTAAATTACATAAAAGTTTGTATATTTTGGAGAGAGTTTTATTCATTGAGAAATTGATCAGAGTGGTAACTACATCTGGTAGCTTTAAATCGTTGTCTCTGTATTTAAACTTTTTAGTAATAATTGATTTAAGTTGCTGATATTCCAAGAAGTTATATATTCCGTGTTTGTCTTGAAGTTCCTGGGGAGTTATGAATCTTCTATTAATAATTATGTGCTCTAGTTGTTTTATGCCCCCTGCTTGCCAAGCTGGGAAGTGGATAATTTTTTTGTTTATGAGGATGTCTGGGTTGTTCCAGATGGGTGTCATTTTGCACGGTTGAATTGATGATTTTGATATTTTGAGAAATTCCCACCAGGCTGTTAAAGTGGCATTTATATTAATACTTTTGAAACAATCCTGTCTTTTAACTATTTGACTAATAAATGGAAGATCTGACAGGTTGATCTTTCCACATAACGCCTGTTCCAAGTCTAACCATGAGTTGGTTTCTGGATTATTTTTTAACCATTTTAAGATGTATTGTAATCTATTTGCAAGAAAGTAATTGTGGAAGTTAGGTAATTCTAATCCTCCACAGCTTTTTGCAGATTTTAAAGTTTTTAGACTAATTCTTGCAGGTTTATTGTTCCATAGAAAGCTTGATATAGATGAGTCTAATGTTTTGAACCATTTTAATGGCGGTTGTGTGGGAATCATTGAGAAGAGATAATTAACTTTGGGTAAGATTTTCATTTTAACTGTGGCTACCTTGCCCATAAGGGACAAAGGCAGGTTGGTCCAGCGTGTTAGATCGTCCTGTATGTTTTTCAGTAATGGGGTGTAGTTTAGCAGCACCAGTTCTGATATTTTGGGGGAAAAATAAATACCTAGATATTTTATATCGCCTGATTTAACTGGTATTGTGAGTCCTTGCTCCGCATTACTGTTCAGTGGTAATAAAACAGATTTATTCCAATTAATGGAATAGTCTGATATAGAAGAGAATTCATTAATGATTGTTGCCGTTTCATTTACAGAATGTATATTACTTAAAAACAGTAATATGTCATCTGCATAGAGACTAATTTTATGATGGCTGTGTTTGGTTTTAATTCCTTTAATACTCTCATTCTGTCTTATTGCTGCAGCTAGAGGCTCGATAAATATTGCAAAAAGAGAGGGGGAGAGTGGGCAACCCTGTCTAGTTCCTCTTCCAAGAAAAAACCTGTTGGAAGTCTGTTTATTAGTTCTAACTGATGCATTGGGGTTGTGATATAATATTTTGATCCAATTGATGAATGATTCTCCAAACCCAAACTTGTGGAGGGCAGCAATGAGGAACTTCCAGTTTACTCTATCAAAGGCTTTTTCAGCATCCAGTGATAGTATAGTCATTTCCTGGTTTTTGATGGTGGCAAAGTCTATTATGTTAACGAGTCTGCGGACATTGTCATCCGAGTGTCTGCCTTTGATGAATCCAGTTTGATCAAAGTCAATTATGTGAGGAGTGACTTTTTCTATTCTCTGTGCTAGTGCTTTGCAGATAATTTTTACATCTGCATTAATTAAAGAAATGGGGCGATAGCTTGAAGGACTCGTGGGGTCTTTGTCTGGTTTTAGAAGAAGGATAATGTTGGCAGAGTTCATGTTAGGTGGTAGAGATTGGCTTTCATTGATAAATTTTACCGTTTTATAAAACGTTGGTGCCAGTTGTTCCCAGAATTCCTTATAAAACTCTGCAGGAAAGCCGTCAGGCCCTGGTGCTTTACCATTAGGCATAAGTGACAGAGCTTCATGAAGCTCAGACAACGAGAGCGGAGAGTCTAAATTTGTGATTTGATCTTCGTTTAACTTGGGCAGGTTTATATTGTTGAGAAATGAGTTGATGCTTTGTTCTGATGGATTGATCTGTGGAGTGTATAAGTTTTGATAAAAGTCTTTAAACGCATTATTAATTTTTACCGGGTCATGGGTGACATTCCCTGTTTGGTCCATAATCGAAGTGATTGTTGATTTTTCTTTATTAATTTTAAGCTGATTAGCTAGAAATTTGCCAGATTTATTTGAGTTTTCATATCTTTCCAGTCGAAGCCTTTGTATCTGGAATTGTGTTTGTTTATTGATGATGTCATTTAACTGCAGCTTTAAATTTTTCAGGTCCCCCAGTATGTGTTCCTGTGCAGAAGCAGCATAAGCAGTCTCCAGAGTTTTTATTTTATTTCCTAATTCTAATAAATCTGCTTTCTCCTTGCGTTTTTTATGCGTTGAATAAGAGATGATTTTCCCTCTCATGACTGCTTTTGCTGCTTCCCAAAGAATACTTGGTGATATTTCAGAAGTATCGTTGAATTCTAAGAAGGTTGCCCACTCTTTTTTAAAGAATTCAATAAATTCCTGGTCTTTTAACAGAGACGTATTAAACCTCCAGGTTGAACCCGAGGGTCTGGGTACTTCCCTTGAAATAGTAACAGAAACTGGTGCATGGTCACTGATAATAATTGGATGAATGTTGGAACTTTTAATTTCTTTCAAAAGGGAGTTACTGACTAATAAATAATCTAAACGAGATTGTGAATGGTGAACTGGAGAAAAAAAGGTGAACCCCTTAGTGCTTGGATGACATGAGCGCCAAGCGTCGCAGAGACCCAGATCATTCATGTACTGCTTTAGAATACTTGCAGACTGCCATGTACGCTGGTTTGCTGCTGTGCTGAGTCTGTCAAGTTCAGGGTCCAAAACAAGGTTGACGTCTCCTCCTATAATGATTGTGGAGTCAGAGTGAACTGAGAGTGAGGTGAAAAATCTGTGAAAGAAGGAAGAGTCGTCGAAATTAGGACCATAGATGCTGGCTATGCAAAAGTCCTTGTTCTGAATGGATATATTAATGATTACAAATCTGCCTTCTGGGTCAGTAACTGTATCCTTATGAGTAAATGTAACATTTTTATTAATCAAAACTGCAACCCCTCTTTGTTTGGAGTTGAAACTGGCAGAATACATAGCTGGATACTGGGAACAGCACAGGAGTTGACCAGCTGATAAAGATAAATGGGTCTCCTGCAGCAGAGCTATATCTGCTTTAAGATCATTCAGGTGATTTAACACTTTCAATCTCTTTGGCCCAGAACCAAGTCCGTGCACATTCCAGCTAACGATGTTAAGACTGTTCATAGCTGTTCTAACCGGGAGAGTGCAAGGCTAAATAGTGCGTGTGCCCGTCCGTGTGCGCGTGCCCGCTGTGCGTACCTGCTACACTGACAAGCGCTATGCGTTGTGGGTGAACGTGTCTTGGCTGTGAGCTGCATGTTGCGTGCGTCCTGTGTGAGCCTAAGTGAGGTTTTTGCAGTTTATCAACGTGTGTGTGCGGGATCGCGTGTGCATGCTCTTATGCGCGCTAGTATGCGCGCGCGCCCGTTCCGTGCATAAATAAATACTCACCGTGGTTGCGTTGACTTTACCTGATTCACATATGAGAACATGGGAAGGGGGGGGGGGACAAGAGAAAAGAGAGAGGGAAAGAGAAAGAACAAAAAACAAAAACAACGAAACAACAACAGAAACATGAATGTGAGAGAAAGAAAAAACACTTTTCCTGAGAGGTGTGGATTATTGATGATCCGATTATTTCCTAGTTAAATAAGTTTGCGGGTTTCTTCTGTGCAGCGCAGATGTCAGTGCGCCTCTGAAAGCCTTCGGCACAGCCAGGGTGTTACCTCTGGGTCCCGGAACAGCTTGCCATTCACAAAAAGTTTATCAACGGCAACCACCGCGCGTGCTCCAGCAGACAGGTGCTTCCTCCTCAGCGGGAAGAGGATTTTCCGCCGGCGGAGGATCTCGCCTGGAAACTGATCATTCACGCTGTAATGTGTGTCTTTCAGCTCTCGCCCTCTGCTTTTTACCTGCTCCTTTTGTTTATAATGTTCAAATTTAGCAACAATAGGACGGGGACGCTGATTGTCCGGCCTTTTTCCTCCGAGCCGGTGAACCCTGTGGAAGGAGATCTTCTGGACTTCTTCCTTGGGGAGTTTCAGGTGGACCTCTATAAAGGACTTAACAATGTTCTCCGGGACTTCCCCTGCCTCTTCTGGAATCCCTGCGAACACTAGATTGTCCCTCATGCTCCTCGCCTGAAGATCCAGGAGGGTTTCCTTGATGGATCGGTTTTCCTCAGAAAGACGGGCGGTGTCGTGGCCCAAGGTCTTGACGGTCTCTCTGAGGGCCTGGTTCTCCGCTGCGAGCTCCTGCACCTGCTGTTGGCTGAACTCCAGAGACTCTCGCAGACCTTGGAATTCCTTATGGAGGATCTCCAGCAGATTTAAACGGCAATCAAGGCTGGAGAGCCTTTTATCAATTGAATCCAGGATATCACTCATGTTGCTGCCTGGGGAGGAGGCAGCCCCCGGGGAGTCTTCGGGACGGTTGCGTTTGGTGGACGGAGTGGCGGTGTTGGATTTCTTCATGAGGCAGGTATTGAAACACTCGTCGATGTAATTCTCCAGATCCTCCAGGTCCTCCAGGTCATCCAGGCTGGCAAATGCTTGACAAACTTTTTCAGATTTTTATTTTTTAAACTTTCTGGATTATTTAAATATGGCGGTGTAATTAAATAAATCAAATCATTGTTCACAACTTACGCGCCGCCAAGTAAACTCACCACACTCCTCTCGTCGGCTCTCGCGATACTACAGCATCACGTGCTCCCTACAGCATCCCACCCTTCTATTAGTGATGCCTGCAGCAGATGCCATCTCTCTCCTGCCAATCATGCCCATATGTTTTGGTCATGCCCAGTGATCGCAGCTCTTTGGACAGATGTATTTGATACACTAACGAGGGCTTACAGATACACCGTCACACCAAATCCCATGTCGGCAATATTTGGTCTCCCCCCAACTTCAGACACCCCGAGTGCACTAAAGCGGGCCATTGCATTTACCACCCTATTAGCACGCAGGCTGGTCCTGCTGAACTGGAAGCTCCCCCGTCCCCCTTCGCATGTCCGCGAGGTGCGCGAGGTCCGCGAGGTGCTTTACAATCTCAAACTTGAGAGGCTTAGGTACTCACTTCAAGGCTCACTCATGGTGTATCATGAGACCTGGAGCCCTTTCCTACAATATGTGGACTCCTTGACATTTCCTCACAATCTGGAGGCTGACTGAGCACCAGTGCAACAAAAAGCCACTGCTGTTACCCTGGTTTTTTCACTTATTACTACGTATTTAATTACCTTTTTTTTTTTTTTCAGGACATATTTCTTATTTTTTTTAAAAAAGCCCAAGTGGTTTATGTTTTTAATTATTTTTTTTTAATTCATTTTTATTTATTTATTTTTTGTGTCTGACTTGGCCTCTTGGGGTTGTTGACGGGGGTGGGTGGGACGGGTTGACATGTGAGAGTTAATTTTTACACATTGCTTTTTTTTACATTTCATTTTACACTCTGTATGTCTGTTTAATACAGAAAATGTTCAATAAATAAAGTTATATATATAAAAAAAAAAAAGAAAGTCACTTTCTGTTCCTCCTGATTTGTGTCAAAAATGGTTACTATAACCCTAACCCTCATCCCAGAAAGGTATCAATGATTCCAGGAAAAAGTCAGTGAAAAAATCTTAGCTTTGCTTTTGTTTACTCTTTTTCTTTTAGAGAATCCATTGGAATGCCAAATGCACTGTAAACCCCAACTAGTTGACTGAACTTAAGAATTATGTAACACATTACGCAATAGTTTTTTAAGTTATATTATTAAAACTTTTAAGTTAACATTTATTAAAATTTAGTTGGCTTAGATGTGTATTATTTCATATTAAAAATATTAAGATTCCTCAACTTATAAAAGAGATATTTACTCATAGTTTTTTATATTTTCCAACCAAAAAAAACACTTTAACTAACTATATTTTTATAATATTACTCAACTCATAAAATATGTAAAATTTACTCAAATGTTTTATAAATTTTCTAACTCATTAAATGTGTAGCATTGCAAATATTTAAAATTCTTCAGCTTAAAATATTTGGACTTGAAAGGTAACTGCCCCACTACAACATTTTATAAGCCAACATTGATAAAAACCAACAATCATGAAAGCCACACAATAGCGATTGCTTAATACACTTTTTTAAATTGCTCTGTCGCGGGGTCCCGCCGAGAAAAGATGCAGAGGAGTCAAGGTGAGGAGGTTCTGTGTTTATTTACAAACAGTTGCTCCACGCAGGGCCACACAGCGCACGGCACCTCAGTCTCACTCCTCCTTTCACTACCTGTGGCTCCCTTTTGAAGAGCGAGCCCCTCCCATTGGGCGTAGCTCTTAATTACTGTCCAGGTGGCACCACAGGTAGTGATTTTAAACATAAAATACATGAATACATAAATAATAAAACACAGTGTGGTCTCCCTCGTCATCTGACGGTGCCACACCGTCACACCATCCCCCTCCTCTGAGGGATTGACGATGTGCGGCAATCCACTCAGCAGTCCGCCGCCGCGCATTCCCCACGCCGAACCGCCAGACACGTCCTTGCGTCGCATCGGATGGATGCACGGTCTGCTCCACGACGGCGACCCCTCCGATCCGCTCCTTGGTGCCCGCTCCGGTCGTTCCCAGCCCCGGCAAAGGCCCTTCCATTGGCCACACGCCCCCACTGGTCTCCTCCCGGATGGCACCTTAGCTGATCGGAGCCGCCGACAGCAAGTTCCTGGCGAGATGTTGCGCCTCTCCCGGAGCACTCCGCTGACGGCCCGGCAGACGTCGGTCCGCCCCCTGCCCATCTCCGCGCAGGCCTCCAATACCTGCATCGGCGGCAGTGGAACCGAGCGGTGCGCCCGTGCCGCCTCCGGACGCCTCCGTGCTCCGGCGGTCCGCCCTTGCTGCCCGCGAGGTCCGCCGCTCGTCATGGGCACCAAGTTGGCGCCGAGTGTGGTCTCCCTCGTCATCTGACGGTGCCACACAGTCACATGCTCTTTTAAAAAAAAAAAGCACAAATATCAAGAGGATGAAGAAACAATCAGTGAAATAAAACTGCATTATAAAAGTGCCACACAACATATTGACAAAAAGTGTTTGTTTTGTATTGTACGGCAGAAAAACCGTTGAACACTTAAACCAACAAATGGTCCATCCTGGAAGACCCACTCAACAAAACATTCTTCAGCGTCAATAAATGTCCTTTCAATGGTTTGCTGTGCTCAAGGCACATGACAGCATTCTGAATGAATGTGAAGGCAAGTTCAAGTTTTTTGGGGTGCTGTATGTCCAGAGCATAGATGTCCCCAAAGAGTAGAAGAGATTAGTCAGCCAGATCTGTGGGACCACTGACGGCAGCATCAGGAGCGTCCCCACAACTCACAGCAGAGTCTGTGAGGTCTGGTATTCTGGAAAATACAAAACAAAAAACGCAGATGAGTTCAGACCCTCAAAGATATTCATCACACTAATGTCCAAAACTGACATTCCTGCTACCTGTCAATGTGAATCTTTTCAAGCTAACATTCGGTTCAATATTCAATTCAATATTAAAAGATTAGAGAAAAGCATTGAAAAGGAGTCGTGTGCACTTACAGTACAGGTCTTGAAGAAGTTGGAGGCATCTTCATGCAGATAAAGAGGAAGTGCAAGGAGGACAAGTGCCCGTCTCATGTTCACATCACGCTGGTCCTAAAAGAATAAAAAAGAAATATCCATTACCATTGAAGCAAATGCAGAGCAAACACTTCCAATATTTACTTAAGGAACTTTAAGAAATAATAAAATGGTGGATGGAACTTTCAAAAGAAAACAAGAAGCGACACACGAGGACACAAATGACAAACAGGAACTTGACGAAACATGACAGCTAGCTAACAGACTATAAGAGTAAAGGTGCACAGACAAGATTGACATTATTACCCAACATGCAAATATAGACTGTAAAAATGGGTGCATAAAGACTGGGTGCATTAGGGGTGGCCGTGGTACAGTGGTAGGGTGGTCAACCCATGGTTGTAAAATTGCAGGTTTGATTCCCGCCTTGCACACCCATGTGTTGAAGTGTCCCTGGGCAAGACACTGAACCCCACCTTGTCTCTGGTGGGAGGTTGGCACCAGTGTTCGGCAGCGGAGCCGCCACCAGTGTGTGAATGTGTGTGTGACTGGGTGAATGGGACTGTGACTGTGAAGCGCTTTGGGCCTTCAAAAGAAGGTAGAAAGCGGTATAAAAGTATACACCATTTACCATAAAGACAGATCTTCACGGAAAAAATGTACCACAAACCAAGTTTAATTTTTCTTTTCTGAACTGATATTTCTTAAACCATTAGGGACTGATTTGTTACATGAGTCTCTGAACGAAATATGTTTGTCCATAGTATCAGTCCATAAAAATTTCTTAAGGTTCTCCTTCAATAAAAGCTAAAAGGTCAAATATAATACAGATCTTCTGACTTTATTTCCTTGAATAATCAAGTCTTCATAATAATAAAGCCTTCAGCTGGTTAAATAGCTTGTTCAACCAGCTGAAGGCTTTTTAGAGAAGTTTCAAAACTGCCAGATGGTGAAAAAAGTGTGATTTATGCTGTGCTGCCTAATAATGTTACCTTATAGAGGCATGCAAAGACAAAAGCACATTAGACCAAACACAGAACCTGGTGTTACACAACGCATAGCTCTGCTGTATGAGGAAGACTAATTTACATGATCAGATAAAAATTTCTTAGAACAACTTTCAGCAGTTACTGTTACCAGTTACCAGTACAACTTATTGAGGTTGTGGACAAGTGTCTATTATATAGGTCACCAGTTCAAACAGGTTCCATTAATACAGGTAACAAGTGGAGGACATAGGATCTTCTTACAGAAGAAGTTACAGGGCTGTCGGAACTAATAATCTTGCTTGTTTATAGATGACAATGTGATTTTTATGCATTTAATTGTTAAGGTTAACTTATGATAAAAAATGACAGGCCTCTCCTACCTTTGTAACCCTTGTGCTATCCTAGGCACTTTAACGTTGGGAGTTGGGTCATCTAGACCCACTAGACAGTGCTCTGATCCTTTTTTCTTCAATGATTTGTGATCTTCACTGGTGTCCATGGATTACATGAAATCCTCTCCACCTTTATCCACCTTTGTCATGGTAGGGAGAACAGGTCAAAGTAAGGGTGGGCTCATTTAAGATAGCACAAGGGTAACTGGGAGAACTTGCAGAATTGGTGGCTGACAAATACTTTTTTGTACCCCTGTAAAACAAATCTTAATTTGACCTTTGGCCATTGCCTGTTCAACCACTTGTTTGACAAGCTTTTTAGAGAAGTTTCAAAACTGCCAGATGGTGAAAAAAGTGTGATTTATGCTGTGCTGCCTAATGTTACCTTATAGAGGCATGCAAAGTCAAAAGCACATTAGACCAAGCTCAGAGCCCTGTGTTACACCACGACTAACTCTGCTGTATGAGGAAGACGTATTTACATGATCAGATAAAAATGTCTTAGAATAGCTTTGAACAGTTCCTGTTAAAGACGCTTTCCAGAATCTGCAGCATAATTCAAGCAAAATTTTTGATCAAGTGGGTCAAATGAAATACTGAGACCTAAAAACATTTACAAATGTTATCTAATATTGATCGCACTGAAGTAAAAGTATAAAACAACATAATTAACTTTCTCTTACTGGAAAGTTTTTTCATCCTGTCATCTGCTGCATGCCTGCCTTCCTGCTTCTTCTACGACATTCCTAGATCTTTCCTGTGGTTTTCTGTATTTAAAACCCCCTTCAATCTAAATTCCTATCAACCTTTGCATGTCTAGATTGATCTGATGTGTCAAATTTAAGATATTTTAAAACATATTTTATTCTGATTTTAAAAAGTTAACATGAACCTGGTATTTGCAATTACACTTAAAAATGTATACATGTAAGAGGAATAGTTCAATCAGATTCTTTTATAAATCAGCTTATTTTATTTAACTGAGATATAACCCTTAGTCTTCGACAACACATCCCTGACAATTGTTTTCTATGCTGTTAGACCAGGGGTCGGCAACCTTTTTTACTCAAAAAGCCATTTGGGACCATCCCCTATAATGAAAAGAAAGCACCCGTAGCCACAACCCGTTTTGACATCATTATATATAATCATGCATGTATATATTATATCAAGGGTGTTCATTACGTCGATCGCGACCGGTCGATCTTCGAAGACATGAGTGTAGATCGCGGTCCAGAAAAGATTTTAAAAAAAAAGTACTTCTTTCTTTCCATCGTCATGTTTATTAGTTACATGTTTATTTGAGCATTATTGTTTATGTACTGATGATTAAAAACTACAAAGTAAGATTACAATAAGATTCTTTTGTATTAACATATGAGGCGCTTTGTTACAAAGACAGAAAGCAGCAACCATCGTATGTCATGCTCTGCTGTACACGGTGCAATGTGGGGAGCGTGGCATATTATGGGGAATTTGGCGCTGCTGGCTCTGTACGAAGCGCGTGCTTCGCAGCTTCCTTAATAAGCTCGTATTTATCGGGCGAGAACTGCAGAGCTGATAGCAGGAGGAGAAACGCGAGGCGGCTTCAATAAACACTGTTTGTCAGGAGTGGTCTTCTGCCGGGGACATGATGTGCAGCGGGGCAGAAAGAGACTTTCTGATGACAGAGAGTTTGCGCTCAGTGAATTTAAACATGCGTCTGCAGTGACGTATGTGTCAGGGGATGTCCGATTTGCCATTCTGCATGTCAATTAAGTCGCGTACTTTTCGGTGAGGATTTTGATTGGTTGGTGGATTTTTAAGAAGTACTTTTCTTTTTTTTAATCTTCTCTGTCCTGCGATCTACCCTCATGTCCTTGAAGATCGACCGGTCGATCGCGATCAACGTAATGAGCATCCCTGCTCTGAAACATACATCAATGCACATGCGTGTTTAAAAACACTGAGCGCAAACTCTCCGTCATCAGAAAGTTGCTCTCTGCCCAGCGGCACGTCAAGTTCCCGGCAGAAGACCACTCCAGACAACCGGAGTGTTTATTGAAGCCTCCTCGCGTGTCTCTTCCTGCTATCAGCTCTGCAGTTCTCGCCCGATAAATACGAGCTCATTAAGGAAGCTGTTTTTAACGTGGCACGGGCTTCGTATGGAGCCAGCAACGCCTTTGAAATGCCATGAAAAGTGAACAAACTAAAATAAAATTTAATTTTTATAAAATACTCATTATTTTCCATAGTCAGGGAGCCACAACAGAAGGATGAAAGACCCACATGTGGCTCCGGAGCAATGGGTGGCCGACCCCTGTGTTAGACTGGAGATAGTCTCAAATAGATCGCAGAAAAATGAAAACCTATTCAAAACCCTAATACTACGACAGAGTTTCAAAGCCAGTTTACAGGAATCAATTGACAGCGGCAGGGATACAGATTTCTCCATCAAGGGGCTGGAGAGATCCTGTAAACCACCCATTAATGAATAAAACATTGATAAATCGTAAATCAAACAAATGAGCTTCCTAATATTTCCAAATATCTGTATGCTCACCTCTACTTTAATCTAGTAGAATTACGTGTTTTCTGTCGAAAAATAACAACTTTATTTCTCGTAAATTTATGTCTTAAAATCTCGTAATTTATCTTTTTTTTTGGTGGCCCTAAAACTCCATTGTATAATACAGCCTGACTTTAGGGAAAAATAATTTAAAATTCCCGAGATTTTGAAGTATTTATGACCACCTAAAATCACAGAATTTGGATAATTTGACCTTGTTGCACAAGTGTCCAGATTCTAGGTCATCAAAATTACACTTATGAATCCCACCTCTTCCTGTTTATACTTTCTTTAACAATTTTCATTTAAACTGTTCAAATTTATTTCAAAACTTTAAAAATGTTCATTCTTACACAGCTCCATGTTGTGCTGTATTAACACAATAAGAATTTAAGCAAAGATAGAATTGTATCGCTGCTGCTTTAGGAGTTGTGCGAGTTACACCCTTTTGTAGTCCATTACAGGCTCACATATATTCACAATTAATAGAAAATTAGTCACCAATTCAGCTATGAAGCATGTGTAACGGTGTGGCACCGTCAGCTGGTGGTGGGGCCCACATCGTTTATTTATTTTATGTATAAGACTGTTTCCTGTGGTCTAAGGGAGAGCAACGCCCAGTAGGAGGGGCCTAGGGGTTATATGGATGTGTCACAGGAAGCAAAGTGCCCTGCGTGGAGCTAGTGAAGTGCTCGAGGTCTTGAATAAAGGAAAGGCCACTCTCACCTTGGCTACCCTACATTAATTCCCGGCGGGACCCACGACATTTATGGTGTCAGAAGTGGAATTGCAGATGGCCAGCCACAAAAAGGTGGAGAAGCAGAGGTTTGGGGATGAGATGCGACAGTGGCTCAGGCGGTTGAGCGGGTCGTCCAATGATCGAAGGGTCGGCGGTTCGATCCCCGCTCCCACCAGGCAAAACTGTCGTTGTGTCCTTGGGCAAGACACTTCACCCTCCTTGCCTCCAGTGTGGCTCCACTGGTGTATGAATTCTCCCGGTGATGGTCAGAGGGGCGTAGGCGCGAACTGGCAGCCACGCCTCTGTCAGTCTGCCCCAGGGCAGCTGTGGCTACAACCGTATATATATATATATATATATATATATATATATATATATATATATATATATATATATATATATATATATATAAAATGTGGTATAACCCTATATGTATAAAATGTGGTATAACCCTAACCGCGATACAATTACCTTCAATCAGGTAGTATTACATCTGGGTAAAATTTCTGAAACAGTCACTCCTCAAGATCAGTATTTGGTGAAAATATTTCTAATTGCAGCAAGGAAAGCAATTACCAGAAGATGGCTTAAGCCAGAACCACCAACCACCACAGCCTGGACTGAAATAGTCGAGGAGATCTACATTATTGGAAAGATTACTTTAACATTACAGATTAACACTTTAACATTGAGAGAAGGAAATTGTAAGGTAAAATGGGACAGATGGACTGTATATAAAAATTCACTGGCCATTGTATAACTTGTTTACACCTCTGGAATGGTGGCTGACATGTTCTATTTTTTTTCTTGCCCTTTTTTTATTTTATCTTATTTTATTTATTTTTCTATTTGTTTGTAAGACTTACTTTGCTTGATGTTATGTACATTTGTGATACACCTTGTTTAAAAAAATGAAAAATAAAGCTTAAGTTATAAAAAAGAAATAATCAAATCAAATAAGCCTTTTCAAAGTTTAGGTTGAAGAATGCTTCCATATCTGTTAGAGAAGAACTGGAGAAAGCATGAAAAGTGAAGGTCAAGGACAGTGGTGGCCGTGGGAATTGGAGCACTCAGAGCAGTAATCCCCAAGCTGGAGGAGTGCTCACAGCAGATCCCTTGAAAGACCTCAGATATCTCAGTCCTCAAAAGTGAAATGCTTCCCTCGACTGGGTGGCAATGGAACTACACTTGAGCAGAAAAACCTCTCTTCCCGCATTGCTGGGTTCCTCTCTTCTTCTCCCCTCTATTACATTTGCAACCCAGTGGTTAAACACTCTCTCATGATATGAGTTCAGTTTAGGAAGCATTATGGTCTGTGCGATTTCTCACTCTTGAGCCCTATTGCTTCGAATCATCTTTCCTTACCCTCCCTTCACCACAAGGAAGGGCATTAAAACATTTAAACATCTGTTTTTGGATAACACCCTGGCTTCATTTGAGCAGCTAAGTAGAGCATTCGTTCTAGAAAAATCTGATTTTTTTCAGATACCTGCAAATTAGACAGCATCTCCACTCTCTCAGGCCTGGCATTGCCACTGTCCCAGACTTAATTTTTTGAAACTTTCCTTTCCTTAAACCCGCCGCACAAGAGACTTATTTCAGTTCTCTGGCAAACCTAAAATCTCACTATGTGGCCCAGCTTAGAACAGCATGGGAGGAGGATCTTGACAAGTGAAGATTTAGACAAGTGAACTCTTCATCTTTCTGTGCTCGCCGCTGTCTAATCCAATTTAAAGTTGTACACAGGTCACACATCTCCAAGTCTGAACTATCCCACACCTACCCAAACATCAGTCTTAATGTACTTGATAATTTCACTCACCAAAACATCTAATTATTTGAAAACAAAATCCATCCTTACGCTCCACATCCCCTCAGTTTGTTTGTTCCTTTATTTTCTAGTTTTTGGATATTGAATGTTAATGGTTTCCCACTGGCTCTGTAGAAGTTGTGCGGTGTAAAAATCAACAAGGCCATACAGTTTTAAAAGCAAGCTACAACTCTAATGTTACAACGGGTTTTAGGGCCACCAAAAAAAAAAAAAAAGTAAATTTACGAGTTTTTATCTCCTAAATTTACGAGTTTTTTCTCCTACAATTTACGAGAAAAAAAGTTGTAGATTAAGGAGAAAACACTGAAGTTGTCCATGTATGGGAGCCTAGCTTGAAGATGAAATACGTGGAGCCTTTTGTGAAGCTTTATTTCCGGATTATACATTTAAAACAAAGAGATTCTGAACCTTTTGGCGACTCAAAATCAGATTATTGTACGTGGAGCCGTCTTTCCGGGGTTCGGTGACAGTAAAGTGGAGTTTCATCTGTAACATAAGGAGCTCAGAGACACGTTTGGGTGTAGTGGACCGCTGCAGCCTTTATTTTCCTTTTCATTAAATTTTTTTCCATAAAACTTTATTGTATAAAACGGAAGTACAATACAAAACAATTTACAAAATAAAATTCAGATATGCCAGGGGAGCATACATATTAAACACATTTTACATAAAAACATTCAGGTTTCTGCAGCTTCCATATAGATATACGGCTTTCTGATTAAGACTCTTGGAGATGTTACTGATATACATTTCAATTTCTTTGATTAAAACAGGGAAAAAAATAGAAGATGAAGAAATTTTACATTTATGTATATAAATTTGCCAAAAATAATAATAAGATTAATTATGAGTTTTTTATTTGAGTCCAAATTTTTATTATGAAGGCCAAAAATTATATATTCAAACTTTAGACCTTTTCATTCACATAACCTGAAGTTCATTTGTCTCATTACGTCATGAACCTGTCATCTGAACAGCAATGCGGAAGTAAACAGTGTTACATACCCCCCTCCTGCAGATGAAATGTTCCGTTTCAGCATAAAACAATAAAGAATGAAAATTGTCTTTTATATTAGCATTAGAACGTTGAAAAGGCCAAAAAAGTGCTCCTCCTTTTGTGTGACGGAAGCATCACACAGATGTAGAGAGTCTGGTCTTTGGTGGAGGAAGAAAGGATTCCAGCAGACAGCTGCAGGGATACCAACGATGGCTTCATCGGGCTGCAGAGATCCTGCAAACCAACCATCAATAAATAAAATTTTAATGAATCGTAAATCAAACAACTGAGCTTCCAGACATTTGGAACATTATCAATAAACATTCAGCTCACCTGTTCAACAAAGTTTAGTCGGTCTCTTCTGCGGCTGCGCGGCTTTCTCCTGTTCCTCTGCATGCTCACTTCCACTTTAATCTCGTAAATTTACGAGTTTTTTCTCCTAAATTTACGAGTTTTTTTCTCCTAAATTTACGAGTTTTTTCTCCTAAATTTACGAGTTTTTTGCAGGACGACTGTGTAACTTGGAAGCCATTCTTAGTAATGAATATATAAATAACTGCTTGAGATAAAGGGGATAAAAGTACTTTTAAGAACAATTCTGAGAAGGTGAAATCAAGTAGTGAGTTTAAAGAGAAGGTTCTATTTGTGTATTCATTGCACCATGGAAAACCATCAGAGCACAGATTCCAACAAGAAATGACAGTTAATATGGAACCTGCTGTAAAATTAACACCAACATTTTTTAAAAGTAACCTTTCGTCATTTCCGGAGAGATGCACCTTCAGAAGGCTATTGAGGAGCAGGCGAATAGAAGGGTAACCAAGGTCCAAGGAGATTCTGTAGATGAGGAAGGTTGCCATATCACATAGCAGTGGACGGCAGCTCGGCTGGATTTGATGTTTTGTACTTGATATCAGCGGTTCTCAAATAGGTGGACAACAAGAGCACAGATAACTTAAATATGAATTGGCAAAAGAGTGTCTGGAGACCGCAATGAAGAACAATTCAAGATCGATGAGGGATCATAGGTTCTGATAGTATTTAAACTGGCTGAACCTCATGCATTTAAATGTGGATGACAACAAGTCTCTTGAAGGAAATTATATTTTTGGTCCTCACTTTAGAAGGGTTTCTCTGTCTTATTTTATTACGTTTTCTGTTTTACATATATCACTTGAAGTTTATTCCATAGCTTAAGTGTGTGCTTTAACTTTGTGCATCCTGACCTCACATTCCTGAGATGTGACCTATGGACAGCAGCTGTCACTCATTCCCCTACAGAGGAGGGGGATGCTGACCTCTCGGGCACTGGCCAGCAGAAATGGAGCCAGCACTCTAATCTAAACCACGAGGAATAGATTATAGCTGTGAGAACTTCTGTAGATGTCCGGTTCCAGGGAAGAACAAAAAGGTTGATCTTTAACCTAGGCTCTCCATGGATTTCTTGCTGTCAATCTGATTTGTTACGGACAGGAAGAGTCTGAGTTTATCACAGCACCAGGCGTACCTTTGAAGTCATCCCCTGGGGAGATGGATTGGGTCCGGAGAGTGACCGTCGACTATTGGCTGATGGACGAAGGCGGATCATCAGTCACCCAATCCAAGTGTTCCAGGGTGGAGATTCGACGTCATGTTTTCCATGGGAGGAGGAAATCCGAATTGTCTTTAAAAGTCTGAGCAGAGCATAATTTTATTGTCTTCTTCTCTCTTGTGGCCTTTCATGTAAAACGCCTGTAACTTCTTGCGTTTTGAAGGCCTTCTAAAATGAGGACCCAGATCTGTTTTAATTCTGTCTTAGAACTTTTGTTAGGGAATAAACCTTCTGTGACTTTATCCGGCTGAATCTTGGTCTTATATCTCTCCCGACTAATAGAACATGCGTGGAAAAATCCCAGAGCGAAAGATATTTTCCTACAAACTTGGTGACCCCGACGTGATGTCGGGGAACGGAACACGGATCGAGCCGGTGACGTATTTTTCGTATTTTTTGAGACTTTCAGTGTAAAGTCTGGGCACGCTTCCTCCCGTCCACTTGGTCGACTTCTCACGCGGCCGCATACAAAAACAGGTGAGCAGAAGCCTGCTGCAAAATTCTGCATATTGATTAATTTATCTCATAGTTGAATAACTCAAATTGAACGAGATCTCGAGTGAGTGGGCGGTAGAGCTTCCCCCGAAAATAAATAAATAAATAGATAAATAAATAGATAAATAAATAGATAAATAAATAGATAAATAAATAAATAAAAGTTGACCCAAACTTTAAAGGGATGGTTGACTGTTAGTTTGTGACACCTAGTGTGCAACAACAGTACAGAAAAGGTATCCTAGGTTTATCGGTTGTGTTTGAGGTAATGTATTTAAAAATACATAAGGTTCCGTCTGTTTGTCCTAGAGACGCCCAAGGCGTAAAAACAGTGTAGTATAGGAACTAATTTTTGCGCGTTTAGGTAATTTGGAAGACACTAACGGGGCAGCGGCCTCGACAAATTATTTTTTTAGATGGAGAGTGACCAAAGAAGGATTCGAAATTAACATCAAAGGAAAATATGAGGTATATGATGCATTTTGTCCGGACAAAATACGACTGGGGTGGAACAGACAATACGACGACAGACGACGGTGACGATTTGACTTGACAACAGCGGTGAAAATGACTTGAATGTGGATGAATGGAATGGAATGTATGAGATTTTGGAAAGAATGGGATGAAAAAGTGTTTGAAATCTGTGAATTTTAACTTTATTTCCACATTTCCTTGTTTATTGTGTCTATGGCCGCAGCCATCTTGTTTACGTCGAATGAACCAATGACTGGAGGTTTTAGTTGCTTTCGAATGTGTCGATGTCTATGATTGGCTTTGTTAGTACCACGTGGCCGGCGAGCCGGCGTCCCCGGAAATCGTAATGGCGAAACACGCTAAACTTTTACAGTTAGAGTTTGGGATCTAATCTGCGGTAAAATCATGGCGGGGATCGTCGTTATCGAGCGTGGTCATGACCTCGGTTGTAAGACGTCGTTTAAAAAACAAATTTCAGTGGGTTTTCAGTTCGCAGAAAAAGGTTTTTAAGTAGCGCTGCGCTTCCGATGGAAGCCTTTGCCTCTACGGCGAGGAGATGACTGCATGCATGGCTGCAGCAGCCGGCTCTGTTCGAACGAAAACTACTTTCTCGGGAGGTTCCCCAAATCTTTTCAAAAACATTGTAAGGTAGCATCGGTCTAAAACATTTTGTGTAAAATAATTTTGCAATTATTTCGGTTTTTGTATTTTGAATATCTTTCTCTCATTTATTTGTATTTCCTAATTACCAAGATTTAGTTCAGTTTTGCTCAAAGACGTTTTATTGAAATTAGTTATAAGCATTTGGTTCTTTTAGACTCAGACTCCCTTAAAACAGAATTTGCACAGCTGTGAATGTTTGAATGTGAAGCACATGACTGGCGGTTTTGTTCGTTTGAATCAGAATCAAGAATATTTGAAAATTGTTATAAGAGAAAGATGAGAAAAGAGAAGGGGAAATATTAATACTAGTTAGAAAAGATTCATTTCAGTGAAATGGTTTATTTTTGTGTGTAAGGTACCTAATTTGTTTTGTCTTTTGGTTTGGTTTTGAGAAAATTGTTAGAAGTTCTTGTCTGCGTCTTGATTGTCTGTGTTTTAACAAACCTGTTGTAGTTTAGAGTGTGAATTGTGTTTTTTGATTAAATAAGGAAAACTGAATAGAGAATTAGGAGAATAGAAAGGTTTAAGCAGTTCATTTTTCACAGAAAGAGGTTGGTGCTGTCATCTTCTAGGTGACAAAGAGCAGAGGTTTAACCATTACCCAATGTTGTAACATTCATTCTACACTAATTGGAATTCTTAATTCCCATGATGATCAGAATGAAAGGTGTACAATTTTGTATATAGAACATGGACAGTGCTCAGCAACAGCATTGAACAAACAAAGGCCTTCTATGACAGTGTAAGAGAAGTGTTTTAATTGTTAGCAGGAAAAAGAAGTAATTACACGACATGATGACCCCCCCATGTAACCCCCCCCCCTTTTTCCCCTCTGTAAGCAGTTCCCATCTGTGGCATGGACGATGGTAGGATGATCTGCAGGTCTTAAAAGTGCTGTAGTATAAAGGACATTTTGTGTGTTAGAACATTTACACTTTGTAGAATTTTTGCGATCAGCTGCCACAGTATGAACTGTGGTGGTTAGTACTAAGAGGCACTCAGTTTTGGTTTGCATTCAAGTTTGAAAGATAAAGTTGTTACTGTATTTTAGCAATTGTAGGTTCTGCAGCTTTAAGGAAAAGTTTGGATTGGTCAGATTGTTATTTTTAGCAATTATCTAGATTCTTATTAGGACCAGCAAGCCCTTCAGGACAAGTCGAACTAAGGGTGTTAATGTTAAACTGTAAAGCTCAATTGATCTTGCTTTTTGATAAAGAACTGAATAAATAGCTGTTAGAATGTGTCTAAGAAAGTGTATTTTTGAACATTTTTGCTCCGCACCCGTTATATTGGTCACATACAGATTTAGGGATTTTTTCTTGAATAGGCTTTTATCGCTGATCAACTGACTTTTGCAGCCACGGTGTTGGCATTTAACCTGAACAGGACACTAATGATTTTTCTAAATTTTTGTCCTTAGAAGCACATAACTTTATGTTTGCAGGAAAGGCAGCCCAGATAAGAGTGAAGTCCAGACCCTTCCTTAATCCTCATAAATCTTCATGCAGAACATTCTTCTGCCTAAGGGGTACAAGAGCATGAGCAGATGCTCACGCCTCCCCCAAAAGGACCTCAGTTAGCCAGAAGGGGGCCGAGTCAGAGGTGACTGACCCTGAGGTTAAGATGACTACTTCAATCATGTAAAGTATTACTGCACATTTGCAGGTAATAGAAAGGAGAAAGGGAGGAGTTGAGCAGCTGAAAAATCCACACATGATAAATGGTGTTTAAAAATAATAACATGAATTTTGAGTTTTGATGCCCTCAGAGACAGCAGAAGCGACGTGTTATGCTCAGCCATTCGTAAGTCGGGGACAGGAGAACATGGTGAAAACCCTGGGACACGTGAGCCGCCCAGGAGACCCTAGCAGCATCTGGAAATGGCATCTGTGGCACTCCAAACCCTTGGGCATGTGATAGCCCACAACGAGGTACCCAACAGCAGAATGCACAGACCCAGAGGCAGAGGGTCTGGAGGAAAAATGAACAGTACCCACGACCACCCCAAGCCCCTCCTCCACCGTGGCGAGGACCACAGGGCAAGTCGGACAATACCACTTGATGATGCAGGAGCCATTGTCTTTTCCAAGATGAGAGGTAACCACTGATGACTCTAGTGGACACTACCTGCTCTGACAAATGAACAAATGACTCCTCAAAACCTGCAAAAGACCATCCGACTGACTTTTGACCAGATGGTGGAACATTCATGCGTGCATTCACTAAACACGCCTGTGAATCTGTTGGGATGGGACAGTCTTGTCAAAAACAGGAGCCAGCAGACTGGATGCCATGCCAGACCCCACAGCCAACCCCCATTGCAGACAACCAGAGGGCCCTGAAACGCCAGGTGGTTTCATGGGTTTCGGGCGTGAAAACCATGACTCCTGTCCTCAAAGCTCTATTTCCGCCTCCGAATGGTCTGACCTGTACACTCTAGGATTGACAGTACACGGTAATATTTCAGCAGGTAGAAGGCCACACGTGGCATTTGAACTACACTGACATATATTAGCCCTGAGGGCGAGAAGCTTATTGTACATTCATACACTCACAAATGCAATGATACTAGCTGTCAGACACAGCTGTATCCCACATAGGATTAGCACCCCCTGGTCATGAGGCTCTGCAACTCAGTCCTATGACTAAGTGGGGCATTAACAACACAGATTGGTAGAATTGTGTTTTTTCAGGTGTTCACTTTCCTCCCTCAATAAAAATGTATAGGTTAACCGTTCATCCAACAACAAATTCCTGAGTTCTGGACCATTTCTGTATTGACAAACATCGTGGCAGACAGAAGACAGCTCATGAAGATGCAGAGGTGCTGTTAAACACGCTCTCTGATGCTTCATGCTCCACAGGTTCATTTGATGTTGGTTCATGTTCCACGCTTCCCTAGTGGTGCTTCAGGTAATTGCAGGAGCACAAGTTTTTAGATTTCAGTAATGCTGGTGCAGGAAGCTGATGGAGGGATGAAGGAAACTTAGACTGGTTTGTGGAACTCTGGTGTAGCATTCACATTCTTCGTAGTACTTCTTTTAGACTGGTCTTGAAAGCAGATGGTAAAATTTATTGCATAGCATATGATTTAAGGACTGTTAATTATGTCACTATTACTCTAGTTCTACCCGTTCCTGATCCATATTGCATGTTGTCAACTTTAGCTCAACAATGTGTGTTGTTCACTGCCATTGATTTAGCAAACCCTTATTTTTGCATTCCATTACGTGAAAATAGCAGACAGTTATTCGCATTTTAGTACATAGGTGTTAATAAAATTTCCTGGCATTTTCAGTCACTGTTTGCAGTCTCTCTGACAAGATATTGTGCTACTAGAGGGTAGCAGCTAGCAGCTCCGACTGTTGAAACCTGCCTGTGAGTAGTAAAAGATCTTCTGTTGCAATTGTATGTTTGAGTTTTGAAATGCAACAGGAATTTGCACTTTAGCAGAAGGGAAGTCTCATTTTTAGGCAGAACTGTTTTTAGCACAGGTTTTTCACTGTATATAGAGCGTAGGATGTCTACTTTGCAGCATAAACATCTGGAAATAGTTTGGACATGTTGATTTTCTTGTGGTTGTAGTAGACACTTCTTTGTTTTGTGAAACACATGGACAACTTGAGGTTGATGATAAATGACGAGGGTGTGACTAACCTTATGGCAGTAAGGCAACGACAATACGTGGTTCCATTTCTTTCTGTTGTTATCTTGCCTTCCATAGGAATCTGGACAGACAGCTTGTTCACCTTACCGGTGCACAAAACTGTTTCTATATTTTTACTTTCAATTGCTCTAGTTTATGTATTTATGCCTTATCTTTGTTTAGATCTGCATGGTTTCACCCAACTAGTGTCCTGGGGTTCCCCCCAGGCCAAGAGAGGGTGGAAAGGAGGTATTAATGATTCGTTGCAGGAAATTGTTTTAGTATTATCATGGTTTCAATTATCTTTGTTTCAATTATCATCGTTTGAATGTATTTGTTTAGAAAGAAGGTTTAAATGTTAATTTTGATAGACCTTTTTACCTTTTTAGAGCTTTGTGTGTCTGTTCATCTGGTTATCTCATCCACAGCGAGGATGAAGGGGTTTTACCACACTGTCCTGAGGTGATAAGTAATGCTGGTGGAGTTAGAATCCACCACATGGGTCATTAGACGACAGCCCCTAATAAACTTGTCTTTATCTTGAATTTGCATACTCCCACCTATGTTTTCCATGAAAACAGCACGAGGAGAAGCAGACTATGGACAGGACAAAGTGGTGGACATTTCCATCACATCTCTTCTGTGCATTTTTATTCTTGTCTTGTCGTGTTTTGTCATTGTTTTATTTTATTATTGTCTTTTGTTCTTGTTTTATTTTTTAAGTTTCTGACCCTAACCCTAATCAATATTTAGATCCACAGCAGACTCATCTTGGGGAGACACCCCAAGCTCTTTTGCAGTCGTTCTGTTGTATCACATGTGTCAGATTAAATAATTACCAGGCTTATTCAGAAGTCCATAGGAGGCCAGGTCCAAGCTTGCCAGAGCTTGTGGGACATGCAGGAGGAGGACACGAGTGGTTAAGGCCCTGAATGACTTTTTGGATTTTGTTGCAATACTAACTAACTAACAAACTAAGAATATTAACTAAGAATATTGCTATTCTTATTTATGTGGGGGCTGCACGGTGGCGCAGTGGTTAGCGCTCTTGCCTCACAGCAAGAAGGCCCCGGTTCAAGTCCCGGCTGGGGGACATGATAAACTACATCAACGGGGGACCTTTCTGTGTGGAGTTTGCATGTTCTCCCCGTGCATGCGTGGGTTTTCTCCGGGATCTCCGGCTTCCTCCCACTGTCCAAAAACATGCTACATAGGTTAATTGGCAACTCTAAATTGTCCATAGGTGTGAGTGTGAGAGTGAATGGATGTGTGATTGAAGACATTCTACCCTGCGACAGACTGGCGACCAGTCCAGGGTATCCCTTGCCTACGCCCAAGTGGCCGGGATAGGCTCCGGCAACCCCGTGACCCCGAAAGGGAATAAACGGTCAAGAAGATGAATGAATGAATGAATTATTTATGTGGGCCATATGAATTGCAGCTTCTCCGATGGGACCACCATGGAGGACATGGAAGAAATTTTCTGAATTAGGCTTGATGTCATGTTTAACATTTCTATTTTTACTCTTTCGTTGCCTGTGTGATTTTTGATTCTGCCTTAATATGTCTCAATTTCTCCCCTTAATTCCAGGTGTTCTTTTCTTACAGGAAGTGTTATTTTGATTGTCTTTGCTCTCTTTTTATATTTTTATACTTTTTATACTATAATATACAAGAATGCTTCTGTCTGAATGTAGGCTGATATGTTTTGATTGTGTAATGTGATAATGTGTTTTTATTTTTGTGTGGCCTCACTTCATGAGGCCAAGAGAGGGAACTGAAGGAAATTATATTTTTGGTCCTCACTTTAGAAGGGTTTCTCTGTCTTATTTTATTACGTTTTCTGTTTTACATATATCACTTGAAGTTTATTCCATAGCTTAAGTGTGTGCTTTAACTTTGTGCATCCTGACCTCACATTCCTGAGATGTGACCTATGGACAGCAGCTGTCACTCATTCCCCTACAGAGGAGGGGGATGCTGACCTCTCGGGCACTGGCCAGCAGAAATGGAGCCAGCACTCTAATCTAAACCACGAGGAATAGATTATAGCTGTGAGAACTTCTGTAGATGTCCGGTTCCAGGGAAGAACAAAAAGGTTGATCTTTAACCTAGGCTCTCCATGGATTTCTTGCTGTCAATCTGATTTGTTACGGACAGGAAGAGTCTGAGTTTATCACAGCACCAGGCGTACCTTTGAAGTCATCCCCTGGGGAGATGGATTGGGTCCGGAGAGTGACCGTCGACTATTGGCTGATGGACGAAGGCGGATCATCAGTCACCCAATCCAAGTGTTCCAGGGTGGAGATTCGACGTCATGTTTTCCATGGGAGGAGGAAATCCGAATTGTCTTTAAAAGTCTGAGCAGAGCATAATTTTATTGTCTTCTTCTCTCTTGTGGCCTTTCATGTAAAACGCCTGTAACTTCTTGCGTTTTGAAGGCCTTCTAAAATGAGGACCCAGATCTGTTTTAATTCTGTCTTAGAACTTTTGTTAGGGAATAAACCTTCTGTGACTTTATCCGGCTGAATCTTGGTCTTATATCTCTCCCGACTAATAGAACATGCGTGGAAAAATCCCAGAGCGAAAGATATTTTCCTACACTCTATATTGAGATACTCTTAGTCGAGTGTAATCTGCTTAATTCAGGCAGACTGAGGATTGGCTTGCAGACACAAATTTTTTAACTCTTGGAACTGAAGCTAGAGAGCCTCAGTGATCTAGTTTCTACAGCCAGGATAAAATTAGTTTGTAAAGTTATTTAAACACTAAACCAAGTAAAACCAGCAACATCCGCCTTCCCCAGCCATGCATTGTGTCCGGTGGAATTAATCATGGAGATAGCATGGTCAGCCGAAGTGCAAACAACAGAACACGAGAAATTAAGCTGCTGATGCCCACAATGGATGAAACGTGAGGCGCCGAGATTTCACACATATTCGCGTCTGCCAGGTTAAGAAGAAAGGCTATATACAAAAACAGATACATACATAATGAGGCTGATGTTAGTTCCCTGAAGGTTAGGGCTGGACTCCCTGAGGAATATAGAGCGGGGTGGCTGTCCACAAACCAGCCAGCTACAAGGGAGAAACGGTGGAGCAGAACCAGACAACTGAGCATGCAGTCGTGACAACGCAAGGATCACAGTTTCCGAATTAAGTGAAATAAAATGAGAAGGAGCCACAGATGCTGCACAAAGACACCACTCACAAGTAAAACGTCCGCAGATGAGACAGGTCTATAGATGGACCAATCCAGAACACAGGCTAAACTAACAAATGAACACAGTTTCAACAGAAAGAAACAAAACAGAGATCCACCACAACAAAGCCAGCACAGAATCATGGCCAACAGTCACGTCCGACTCTTAAACAACACACATCAAAAGAGAATAAGCCAGAAACCACAACAATTCATCCAACATGAGAAACTCATCCAGGCGAGGACCTCCAGCCTTCATAACCACGGAAAAAGAACCCACAGCAAAATCCGAACCACTAGACCTGTTCAACAGCTGAGCAAACAAATGTAAGCTGAAGGCTTCTTGAGTTTAAATAGGGGGTTATGAATCAACAGAAAGTGTATATTTGGATAAAACCCATTTGTATTCTAGGCTAAACTTTATTTATATTAAAACCCTTTAACTGCCTGCTCAAGCAAATGGTTGAGCAAACTTTGAATCACCATATTTTTCTAAGAGAAGTTTCTAACTTAACTCAAACTGATTTAGCCATCCCAACCAATTGGTAGAAGCATGCAAAGCCAAAGAAAACCAACAGATGGCACTGTGTCAGTCATTGTTTGCTTGCCCAACCTCTTTGACTGAGAAGCAAGTCAGAACTTGAAAATGATAATACACACTTTCTTCCTTTTTATCAAAATTTGAAAGGTAGGAATATTTTTTCTTACTTGGTATTACTAGTAAAGGCTTTAATGATGAGAGATGAGATATTCTTTAGTGGTTAAAACAAATGTTGTATTGCCTTCCTTTGGAAAGAATAACGTATAATTGGATTTGGTATTGTATTTTCCTTTACCTACAGGTGCCTATAAGGCAGAGTAAAGCTAGTGCTGCATCAAGGAGAAAACATTCTCTATTACAGTGTTTTTCAACCAGTGTGCCACTAGTGGTACTCAACGGCACACTAGTCGTGGGAGATGGTCAAGTGTGCCGTGGAAAATTGCCCTCATTAACTGATCTAAAAACATTTCCCATCTCCAGGAAATTAGCTCTTTGTTCATCCAATCAGATTGCTGGGGGGGGGGGGGGGAGTCGATCAATACAGACCATGAGTTTCTGCTTTATTTTTTATTTTTTTCATTTTTTGGATGCTGGTGTGCCGCAGGATATTTGTCAAGGTTAAAGTGTGCCGTGGCTCAAAAGAGGTTGAAAAACGCTGCTCTATTATACTACTTGCAACTGGCAGATGGCTGTACACTACCTGTGTGTAAAAATATTTTCTGTTCAACACTTGGCATTGCCCCCAGAACCATCGGATCATGGTTGAACAGGAACATCAATACAGATCTGCCCAAACCCAAGATCAATAGGACTGGTAAGTAAATCACAAAATAATGATTGTACTTGAAAATTCGATTTCAAATTGCTGTGGGAGAGGGGTTATTATATCCAGTAATGGTGTATTTGCATGATCTTGCTTTAATTACCTTGCAAGTCTATAGTGTATCTCTATTATAATTTCCATGTTTTATTTGTACTTGTTAGGTCCACATGTGCCCATATCAGATGCTGACCTGTCCTTCCTGAAGGATTGGCTCTCTTGTCTGCCTACCATTCCATCCCATTACTGCCGCCATGTTCCCACCTATAAAGACACTAAGTTTCTGGAGCCTGGAACAGTTATTTGTGACCTGTACAAAGAATACTGTAAAGCTGTTGGTGAGAATGGAGCACGGGTTGTGAGTGAGGGGTATTTCCGCAAAGTGTTCCGTGAGTTGAAATACTCTGTGTTCATACCACGGAAAGACCAGTGTGATGTATGTGTTGGTGCCAAGGCAGGAAATGTAGATCAGGATACCCTTAATGCTCATTTGAAATGAAAGGCTGAAGCTCAGGCTGAAAAAGCTAAGGATAAACAGGAATCCAGTGACAAACTCTCAGTGTGGACAAAAGACCTGCAGCGTGTTCTTTTGTGCCCCAAAACCCAAGCGAGCACAATGTATTATAAAACTAAACTGCAGATGAACAACTTTACTTGCTTCAACCTAGGTAACAAATATTGCTATTGTTACCCCTGGGAGGAGCACGAGGACTCCCTCAGCAGTGAGGTTTTTGCCCATCTGCAGTTCAAACACTTCAGTCTTAGAGGCCAACCCAAATATTAAAAAAGTCATAGTCTGGATAGATGGCTGCGGCTATCAGAATCGGTGTTGCACCATTGCAAATGCGTAGCTTGATCTGGCCATGAAGCATGATGTCACAATTGAACAAAAATTTCTGGTTGCAGGGCACACACAAATGGAGTGTGACTCCATGCATAGCTGCACTGAACGTCGTATCAGGAAAGACATTTACACTCCGCGTGATTACATCGTCATTTTTGAAACTGCACGTTTGAACCCATCCCCGTACAAGGTCACCCAGTTGTACCACAACAACTTCATGAAGTTATCTGGGGCCTACGTCACAACCATCCGGCCAGGTAGAAAACCAGGTGATCCCACAGTCCAGGACCTTCGGGCTCTCCAGTACTTGGAAGATAGTACGATTCGCAATAAGTTAGCGTTTGAGCCAGACTGGGAGGGCCTGCCTCAGCAAGTGACCAACCCCAGAGAACCATTCCCCTGGGTCCCACTCTTTCCTACCCAATTGCCACTTACTCTGAGGTAATTCCGGGACTTGCAGTCAATGAAACTCGTACTACCAAGAGTGGTCCATGACTACTATAACAACCTGCCTCACCAAGGCAAATAAAACAATCTGGGTTAGGTAAGTGAAACATCGTTTCCCATTAGTTAACATTAGGTCTTAACATTGGTTAAGATAATAGTTAAATAACCAGGTTATGTTAAGGCAAGAAACTAGTTTGATGGTTTTTACTTTATTATAAAAACTGCCTAAGTCAAATTGAGTTCCCTGCAAAATTTGCACAAGTCAGTTTTCTATGTTATGCAGTAGCTATTGTCTCTGTTTTTTTTTTATTTCAACGTGTTCACACATCTGGGGGGAGTCACCATTAACATGTAAATAAAAAGTTCTTACAATTTGGTGAAAAAAAGGTGTTTTTTCTTCTCTTCCAAAAACATGAATAAATGATTAAGGCAGATATGCTATTAGGCTGACGATATTCATAAAAGCAAACAACACCTATTTGAGGAAATTTGGGGACCCATTATCAACTATATTCAAAAATTAGACCTAACAGATGATTCAACAGATTTTTGATCTTAACTGCATGGAATTATCTAATAAAGGCTTTTTCTAATGTCTCTGGACTTCATCTTAACATAAAAAAATGGGAATTAATATCTATCAAAAATGATCAAACAGGATCCATATGTGAAATCCCCATCAAAGAAAGTGTAACATATCTAGGGATTACCATTAAATTTAAACATTTAAATTTTAGTCCCGTAATAGAGAAAACCAGAAAACGTTTTAACTTATGGCTTCAAAGAGACCTGAGCCTAAAAGGCAGAGTCTTGCTGTCAAAGGCAGAGAGAATCTCTCGACTCACTTACTCTGCATTATCTCTGTACATAGACAATCAAACATTAAAATCTGTTGACCAAATTTTATTAAACTTTATCTGGAAAAACCGTATACATTATTTAAAAAATCTGTAGTAATAAACTCGTACGAGAATGGAGGACTAAACTTTCTTGATTTTACAACCCTAAATAACACATTTAAAATAAACTGGATCAAATCTTACCTAAAAAATCCTACTTGAATTTGGAATATATTTCCACATTTTATATTTTCAAACTTAGGCAACCTTAACTTTGTCATTACAATGTTGAGAAAATACCAGCTAAACTATCAGCATTCCACAAACAAGCTCTTCTTTCATAGGCACTTCTATACAAACACAATTTCTCTCCCCATAACTTCTGTATTTGGAACAACAAATATGTAATATACAAGAATAAATCTTTATTTTTTCCACATTGGTTTGAGAAAAACATTCTACTGGTGAGCCAACCTTTTCACACGAACGGGCATTTATTAAGGTATACTGAATTCAACACTAAATATAATCTGGTTGTGTCTCCTAAAGAGTATGCCATAGTGTTTGATGCTGTTTCCAAAGAAATATGTCAAATGTTTAAAACAACTGCTACGAATGAAGAAATGCCCTCTATGGATGCAACTGACACCACCACAGGAAAAATTTGTTTTACCCCTACACACAAGAATAACAACAAAAAAATATGTGTTTTGTTTCAAAGGGATGTCATTTCTGTATCGTGTACTAAAACTACTGGAGACGTTTTGTTCCCAACTGTATCTGGAAGAAAGGCTGGAGTGTCACCCAAAAATTCATGATAAATAATAAAATGAAAGAAGTTTCTTTTAAAATAATTCACAAAATTTACCCCACCAATCAATTTATGCTAAAATACATTACAACAATTGACCCTAACTGTACTTTTTGCAAAGAATATCCAGAAACAATTAACCATCTTTTTTGGAATTGTACTATAATTAGAATCTTTTGGAATTTTTTTTTACAATTTATTAGAAATCACATTCACCACAACTTTAATCTAAAGTTTGAATATATAATTTTTGGCCTTCATAATAAAAATTTGGACTCAAATAAAAAACTCATAATTAATCTTATTATTTTTGGCAAATTTTATATACATAAATGTACATTTTCTTCATCTTCTATTTTTTCCCCTGTTTTAATCAAACAAATTGAAATGTATATCAGTAACATCTCCAAGAGTCTTAATCAGAAAGCTGTATGTCTATATGAAAGTTGCAGAAACCTGAATGTTTTTATGTAAAATGTATTTAATATGTATGCTACCCTGGCGTATCTGAATTTTATTTTGTAAAATTGTGTTTTGTATTGTACTTCCGTTATACACAATAAAGTTGTTTAAAAAAAACTGCATGGAATTTTGCAACCTCAGCTTGAAAGCCTTTGATAAGGAGTGCCATGATGGCATCATGTAAGAGAAGCAAATTGAGAAGCAATGTTCATTGTTAAGTTTTGCTTTATGTAATTTTTGCTTATGTAATTATGTATTTTTATTTGTTTGAGTGCAGATACTTGTTTTGAGTGAAAAGTCATACCATACACTTTAGTTTTATTTATTATTTTATTTCCTTTTTGCTTTTTGTATTTTTATAAGGAAAATGTAACTGGTAGTATTTAAGTGCCTGTGTTGTCATGACTAATTCTATAAATAAAAAGTTGTGGGGGAAAAAATAGGTCCTTTAAGGTCAGAAACGCCTTGTCAGCAGCCTCATCCCATAAAAACATCCTCTTGGATGATGTGAGGGCGTGCAATGGAGATGCAACCTGACTATAGTCCTTTATAAACCGCCGGTAAAAATTGGCAAAACCGTTGGAGTTGTTTGCAGTTGTCAGGTTTTGGCTAAGGATTGCTTGGACCTTACTCGGGTCCAACTTTACCTTACCCCCCTCAATAACCATGCCCAGGAATGATGTGGTAGAAGCGTGAAATTCACACTTCTCAGCCTTGACGAACAGTCGATTTTGAAGGAGTCGGAGAACTGCACGGACATGCTGAATGTATTCAGCCTTGGAGTGTGAAAATATCAGGATGTCATCTAGGAAGACAAACACAAATTTGTTAATCATATCACCTAGGACATCATTCTCGAGGTTCTGGAAGACAGCAGGTACGTTGGTAAGACAAAAAGACATGACCTGGAATTCGAAATGACCTGAAGGAGTGTTGAAGGCAGTCTTCCATTCGTCTCCAGTTCTCATTCTGACTAGGTGGGAAGCATTGCGCAAGTCCAGTTTGGTGAAGATTTTGGTTAGATGACATTAGAGAGTACCTGTTGCGGATAGTGATCTGGTTCAAGCTTCTGTAGTCAATGCAGGGGCTAAGACCTCCATCCTTCTTCTTTACAAAGAAGAAACCAGCAACAGCCGGGGAAGAGGATGGATAGATAAGGCCCGCTGCCAGTGATTCCTTGATGTACTTCTCCATTGCCTCCCTCTCAGGACCTGACCGTGAATATAAATGTCCTCTTGGTGGTGACGTACCTGGTAGCAGGTCGATGGGACAGTCATAAGGACGATGAGGAGGCAATGAAGAGGCCTTTATCTTGTTAAACACTTCCTTCAGATCGTGGTAGACCACAGGAACTCTGGACAGATCAGGTTAGATCTCTATGATGGTGACTTTCTGACCTGGTGAAGGCGTTCCTACAGCACAAAGACAATTAGTAGGACACTCAGACCCCCAACCCAAGACTTTTCCAGACAACCAATCGATCTGAGGATTGTGTTCCTTCAACCAACTTAGGCCCAAAAGAAGGGGAGAGTTTGTTTAATGACGTGAAACTTTATTTGCTCAAAATGGTTATCGATCTGCATCCTTATTGGTTCTGTGAGCAGATGACATGAACAGACATGAAGTTACTGTCAGAACTGGAATCGATGAACACAGTCTCTGGGAAAACCTCACCTCCGACATGAAAAAAGGCCAGAGTATGATGATCTGAACCCGAAAAGGAGGACATTGAACGGCTCACACACGTCTCCTCCTTGTATGTGGAGCCTTGTCTTTTGCTTGACACCCATTGATGAGGTGATCTGGAGAACCACAGTAAAAACAAAGTCCTTCGTTAAGGCGTCTCTCTCTCTCCTTCCGGGAGAGGCTGGTGAGACCCAATTGCATCGGCTCCTCCTCCACAGGATGGCGAACCACAGGCGATGTTCTAGTGGAAGAAGGACGTGACTGGAAAAAGAGCTGTGAGAACCAGGTCTTCGCACCCTCTCCTCTCTCCTCTCCTGGATCTGCCGATCAATACGGGAGGCTAGAGCGATGAGGTTGTTGACATCTTGAGGCAGCTCACGAGCTGCCAATTCGTCCTTAACCTGCTCGGACAAACCCTGATAGAACATATCAAACAGGGCATAATTGTTCCATTGGCTGTCAGCCGCCAGTGTTCGAAATCTGATGGCATAATCATTGACAGAGTCTTTTCCTTGGCGTAAATGGGATAACTGGTGTGCTGCGTCCTGCCGGGGTTTCACTGGAACAAAAACCCTACTCAGCTCAGCTAAAAAACTCTGGTATAAGGAACAAACCTTGGAACCCCTTGACCATCAGCAGTAGCCCACTGAGCAGCACGCCCCATCAGTAGGGAAATGACATATGCCACCTTGGCCCTCTCACAGGAAAAAGAGGATGATTGCAGGGAAAGCTGGATTTCACACTGGGTCAAAAAGGTCTGACACGAAGTAGGATTCCCATCATACCTCTCTGGAGGGTGGGTATGAGGTACAGGTGGAGGTTGACTTACTGGTCCAGCCGGTGTCACACAGGCTGCAATACTGGCTTTGTCCAGTCTTCTGGAGATCTCCTTTAATTCTGAGGATAATTCCACCAGCTGTGTCTTGGAGTGTTAGATCGCAGACTCCACTCGTGCCTTCCACTCCTGAGTTGATTTTGGGTCTGTCATGGCCGGAACGTTCTGTCAGGTTTTGTCGAGGAAAGCCAAAAAACAAACCCAAGAGTAAAGGATAAATAGTCTTTTTATTGTCCTGGTCAGAAGTTTGCAGAACTGAAGGAGCATGGAAACCTCCCGCCAGTAGGGGGAGCAGAACTTTGTAGTCTCTCAGCCGTGAGAGGAAGTCAGCAAACAGAACTGGGAGGGGGGTGCGAGTCTTGAAGCCGTGGAGGACTGGAAACACAGGGAAACCTCAGGAGAGGATATCCACTTTATAAAGTCAATAAGAGGCTTGGGCTACGATGAGAATCCAGAAGGATGAAGTGACTTGACCGAGGCAGTGACGAAGCAGTGGAGTGATAAGAACTAAATGATCCGAGCAGAAGCGTGGGAAGTTTAGCTGGAAGGCTGAAATAAACCAGAGAAAACTGACGTTCCGGCAAGGAGTGCAGCACAGGAGTGGACTTATGATGGGGCATGACCAGGTGTCCTTCATAGAGCGTGATTGCTCCAACCGGAAGCCTGGCCAAACAAGATGAGTGCTGCAGCAGACATGACACAGTTGCAACAACATTAGAACCTGGGGGGTATTCCAGAAAGTAGGTTGTGCTTGCCCCCACGGTAAGTTTGAGGCTAAGGAAGTTGATAACCTCACCTTTCGGTTCCAGAAATGGAGGAATGTTTCAGGGTGTGTCAAGTTGCCATGGCAACTCATGCTCTGAACATAACCTGGTCTGGAGTAGGTTTAGTTGAAGGTTAGTTTGTTTTCAGAGAGGTGAGGCAGCATGGCGTGTCCATTTGAAAATGATTTAGTGGATGAAGAAGCTCAGATAATACTTTTTCCACCGTGAGAGGGTGATAAGACCACATATGGATGTTGGAAAAATAAACTTTTTTTACCTTGATCTAACTTAATTATTTGCTTCAGTTAGGATATTTAAAAATATATTTTTTTGTTAAGTCAGTTTAAAAATAACTCGTAGTTTTCAGACAGTTATTTTGCTTTCATTCAAATGAATTCAATTAATTTGGTGTAACTTTGGTGCTACTGTTAGATCGGCACCGCAAGGGATTGTGGGATACCATTCCCTGTGCCTGTCTGGACGGATTTGGGTTTAAGTGTGGCTTTTTGACCAAATGTGTTTAGTTGTTTAGCTGTTTTACTGTGTTTTGCCGAGTTATTTTGCTCTACTTTGCTCAAGTCTCTGCACCATGAGGGAGAAGGAGGGAGAGGATCATGACTTTATATAGCACCCCTACAATTTAAGGGCAGTATGTCAATGTCAGAAAATTCCTAAGCGAATATACACTCTAAGCTCTCACTTTCTTGTTCTTTTTATTGTTATATAATTGAGTATATCTGCCGGCTCAAACTTAGACATATCAGAGTTCAAGAATTATAATTCATTACGATGGAAAAAATATTAATTGAATTGGAGTAATATGACATTTAGTTAAATAAATATGTAAATTTGAGTTGTATTAACAATTGTTGAGTTTCATAGACGTAAAAAATTAGATTGAATAAATTTAACTCAATTACTTGTTACCAATAGAAGTAATTCATTTAAGTTGGCAAAATTGGATAAGTTATATATATATATATATATATATATATATATATATATATATATATATATATATATATATATATATATATATATGCGTCACAAGGAAAATGGAAATAAGATCATAAACTCGTGCCTTTTCTTCGTTCTTTTACTACAAGCAGAAATTCTTTCTTTTGCTGATGCAGCCGTATTACTTTTTGATGGGCATATAATCTTCATACGGCGTCATTAATCTCCGATTCCTTCTCACTGAAGTGTGGCGATCTCTTTTTTTCACCACGCGTTTCCATGGTGACTCGGGAAATCAGCGATCCATTGAGAATGTGGGCAATGACAGTGGCACCTGGAGGGGCGTGATTGGTAGGAAAGCTCCCCTTGATCTGAACCCGAGTGGTGTTTTGGTATTGGACTTCTGTGCTCGTCATAGTTTGTCCATAACGAACACCATGTCCAAGCACAAGGGTGTCCATCAATACACCTGGCATCAGGACACCCTAGGCAGGAGGTCGATGATCTACTTTGTAGTTGTTTCAGGCGACCTTCGGCCTTGTGTCTTGGACACTCGGGTGAAGAGAGGGAGCTGTCCCCCAATCACTACCTGGTGGTAAGTGGGATTCGCTGGCGGGGAAGGAGGCCGAAAAGACTTGGAAGACCCAAACGTACTCTGAGGGTCTGCTTGGAACTTCCGGCTGAGCCCTCCGTTAGGGAAGTCTTTAACTCCGACATCCGGGAGAACTTCAAACAGGTACCGAGGAAGGTTGGGGACATTGAGTACGAATAGACCATGTTTTCCACCTCCATTGTCTCTGCTGCTGCTCGGAGCTGTGGTCCCAAGGTCTCTGGTGCCTGTCGCGGCGGTAACCCCAGAATCCTGTGGTGGAAACCGGAAGGGATGCCGTCAAGCTGAAGAAAGAGTCCCATCAGGCCTGGCTGGCTTGTGGGACTCCAGAGGCAGCTGACAGGTATCGGCAGTTTAAGCGAGCTGCGGCCCGGGCTGTTGCGGAGGCAAAAACTCGGGCCTGGGAGGAGTTCGGTGAGGCCATGGAGAAGGACTATCGGTTGGCCTCGAAGAAATTGGAAAAATGGTAAATGGCGTATACTTATATAGCGCCTTTCTTCCTACAAGGACAAAGCGCTTTACAGTCACAGACCCATTCACCCAGTCACACACACATTCACTCACACATTCACACACTGAACACTCAAATTCTGGCAAAACAATCCGACGACTCAGGAAGAGAAAGCAGTTCTTAACAGGCACCTTTTCAGTGCAGGTGGGGGGCTGTTGACTTCGACTGGGGACATTGTCGGGCGGTGGAAGGAATACTTCGAGGATCTCCTCAATCCTACTGACACGCCTTCTTTTGAAGAAGCAGAGGGTGAGGACTTTGGCGTGGGTCTGTCTATTACCCGGGCCAAAGTCACTGAGGTATTTGACGAGCTCCTCAGTGGCAAGGCCCTGGGAGTGGATGAAGTTCGCCCTGAGTACCTCAAGTCTCTGGATGCTGTGGGAGTGTCTTGGCTGATACGTCTCTGCAGCGTCGCGTGGCAGTCGGGAACTGTACCACTGGACTGGTAGACAGGGGTGGTGGTTCCCCTCTTTAAGAAGGGGGACGGGAGGGTAGGGATGGGTTTCGTTAAGGTTTTAACGGTACTACTACTCTTATCGATACTGCTTATCGATACTTTATGAGGACGAAAAATAAATAAATAAATAAATAACAAATTAAGAACATAAAGTTTTTTATTTCCTCATTATGCAACAACATTGTTTTTTTAACAAAACATTTTACTTTATACATGAGAATTTACCAGAAAGGATATTTATTTAATTATTTAAACTAATTATTTTTATTCTTTATGAGCGTGATGTTTCCTTTGATCTTTTGTCCATTTTCCACAACCTTGAATAGACTTTTTTCTGTCTGTGAAACACCCAGAGTTAAGTTAAGTTAAGTTAAGTGAGGTGAGGGAAACAAATTCACCTTGATACAGACTCCTTTCTGTTTATATTTTTTTTCTTTAAATACAGTAAACCCAATAAATTATATTAATTTTATGGATGAAGAATATCATTAGTTATTAATTATTATCAAGTGTTAGGAAGCAGCCGTTAGTTTGTTGCGGGTCTGGAACCATAAGTGGTGAGACTAATGCCCGCCTTTCTACCTGTTAGTTGTTTGCTCCGCGTGTAGCCCCCCCCCCCCTCTCCTCCCTCGCGCGCGCAGCGTGTTCACAGACAGTGCAACATACGGTCATCTAGCAGCAAGGGGACAGAATGGTAGGGACTCCTTGACGCAAAGTTCATTAAATTTACACGGAAATGCATGTTCTTAGTATATAGGGGGATAAAAGAATTCTTTTCGGAGGGCGCTCACGTGTCCCCTACGAGATCACTACGGACTGTGTGTGCGCTGACTTGCCTTGTGTGTGTGTGTGCGCGCCGCGCGTACTGTCTGAACAGCCCCGCCCCCCGTGCACACAAATAGCCAGACAAACCTCTCCTGTTCAGCGAAAACAGCGAAATTAACATCATCATTAACTAAAGGAAAATTAAATGACTTGATTAGTTAAATATGGCAGATAACGTTTATATTTGTGCAACACACAGAAAAAGCGACTTCTCCAGTACCGATATCAGAACCGTTAAAGCCAGTTCTTAACGATACTGCGGTCTTGAAGAATGTGGCCCCGGGGTATCGTACAAAACCGGGGCACGGTACCCATCCCTACCGGAGGGTGTGTTCCAACTACAGGGGAATCAAACTCCTCAGCTTCCCTGGGAAAGTCTATGCCAGGGTACTGGAGAGGAGAGTCCGTCCAATAGTTGAACCTCGGATTCAGGAACAACAGTGCGGTTTCCGTCCTGGTCTTTGAACAGTGGACCAGCTCTACACCCTATCTAGGGTGCTGGAGGGATTGTGGGAGTTCGCTTACCCAGCCCATGTGTGTTTTGTGGATTTGGAGAAGGCATTCGACCGCGTCCCCAGTGGTATCCTGTGGAGGGTCCTCTGGGAGTATGGGGTCCGGGGAGCCTTACTGAGGGAATAACACTCCTCAGCCTCCCTGGGAAAGTCTATGCCAGGGTCTCTGTATGACCGGAGTAGGAGCTTAGTTTGCATAGCTGGCAGTAAGTCAGACCTGTTCCCGGTCCACGTTGGACTCCGGCAGGGCTGCCTTTTATCACCGATTCTGTTCATAGTTTTTATGGATAGAATTTCTAGGCGCAGCCATGGGCCGGAGAGTATCTGGTTTGGGGACCACAAGATTTCCTCTCTGCTTTTTGCAGATGATGTTGTCCTGTTGGCTTCATCGAGCCGGGACCTCCAGCGTGCATTGGGGCGGTTTGTGGCAGAGTGTGAAGCGGCCAGGATGAGGGTCAGCGCCACCAAATCTGAGGCCATGGTTCTTGACCCGAGAAAGGTAGTCTGCTATCTCTCGGTGGGTGGAGTCTCCCTGCCCCAGGTGGAGGAGTTTAAATATCTGGGGGTTATGTTCACGAGTGAGGGAAGACCGGAGCGTGAGATCGACAGGTGGATTGGAGCGGCGTCCGTAGTTATGCGGTCGCTGTATCGATCCATTGTGGTGAAGAGAGAGCTGAGCCGAAAAGCAAAGCTCTCAATTTACCGGTCGATCTTCGTTCCAATACTCACCTGTGGTCATGAGCTATGGGTCATGACTGAAAGAACGAGGTCCCGAATACAAGCGACTGAAATGAGCTTCCTCCGTAGGGTGGCGGGGCGCTCCCTTAGAGATAGGGTGAGAAGCTCGGCAATCCGCGGGGAGCTCGGAGTAGAACCGCTTCTCCTCCAAATCGAAAGGAGCCAGTTGAGGTGGCTCGGGCATCTGGTCCGGATGCCTCCTGGACGCCTCCCTGGAGAAGTGTTCCGGGCATGTCCCACTGGGCGGAGGCCCCGGGGAAGACTCAGGACACGCTGGAGAGACTACATCTCTTGGCTGGCCTGGGAACGCCTTGGGGTCCCCCCAGAGGAGCTGGAAGAAGTGACTGGGGCGAGGGAAGTCTGGGCATCTCTGCTCAGTCTGCTGCCCCCGCGACCCGGTTACGGATAAGCGGAGGAAGATGGATGGATGGCATTGAGAATGTCTTTATGTACTTGACATGCACGTGCGTTAACCCAGGGTTACCAAGTCTAGCGTAATTACGCTAACTCATATCCGGTCTTTTGGAAAAGACATGCCCAGAGTAAGCAAGTTCAGCCGGATTTCAGCCAGAGTTCAGTCTTAAAGTCAGGGTAGTTTAAACATGCTTCCTGGAATACCCCACTGGCCTGTTATGTGCTCTAATAAAGAGTTTTTCAACTTTATCAAAGTTACACATAAAGCTTTACATGCTATATGTGTTAATGCCATCCAATGTGGCAAATATGGTAAGATGTTTTTTCTTTACAGTCTCAGTCCCATTCACCCACGCCAACACACATTCACACACTGATATTGGCTCCACTGCTGAACACTGGCGCCAACCTCAACCACTAGGAGCAATGTGGGGTTAGGTGTCTTCCCCAAGGACACTTTGACACATAAGCAGGCAAGGTGGACACTCAACCTATGTACCACAGCGTCAAGTTACAATTTTAACTGAATATTAATTTTAAAAATGCTGTCGTTATAATGAATCAATTCATTTTCTAATAATTGACTCCTTTAACTTCATCACACTAAGTAAACTTTTACAATTATTATTGTTCATAAATGTTTCTATAGATCAGTGCCTTGAGTTCCATGAAATAATGAAAGATGCTGCTTTTATCCATCCATCTTCTTCTGCTCATCAAATGGGTTCTGGGGGCAGCAGTCTAAGCAGAGATGCTCGGACTTCCCTCTTCCCAGCCACTTAATCCAGCTCTTCTGGTATTCCCAGGCCAACCAACGCACATGGTCTCTCCAGCGTGTCCTTAGTCTTCCCCAGGACCTCCACCCAGTAAGACATGCCTGGAGCATCCGGACCAGTTGCCCAAGGCCCCTTAACAGGCTCCTCCAGATGTGGAGGAGCAGCGGCTGTACTCCGAGCTCTCTGCGGGTGACTGAGCTTCTCACCCTGTCTCTAAGGGAGCACCCAGCCACCGTACAGAGGAAGATAATTTCAGATGCTTGTTTTCGGGACCTGGTTCTTTCAGTCATGACCCAGACTCATGACCATAGGTAAGTATTGAAACAAGGATCGACTGGTAAATTGAGAGTTTTCTTTTCTGGCTCAGCTCTCTCTTCCCCACAATAGACCGTAATAGCCAACACTATTAGCAAATGCTGCTATAATCTGCCTGTTGATTTCACGCTCCGATCTTTCCTCACTCGTGAACAAGAACCCGGGATACTTAAACTCCTCTACTTGTGGCAGGAGCCCTCTACCCAGCCAGAAAGGACAAACGACCTGGACAACTGAAAAACAACGACAACAAAGGTTTGTAAAAATAAGTCAAGTGAGTGAATGATAGATATAGATATAAAGTAAGACACCTCATAAACTCTAATAAATAGAGTCCTGTGAATGTCCAAAGATCTAGCAGAAATGTTTAGATGACGTAGATTCTTCTGTCAGATGGCCTGCTCAAATGGGTTTGCATGAAACCTAAAGTCTAAAGTCAAACTTTGCAGAAAATAGGATCATAATCTCTAGAAATAAACCTGCAGGTTGTTTGGAACATGTTTTAACCCCAACAGCTTGAGTAGATTTAAAAAGTCAATAAAGGTGCACAGGCTAAAATGCACATTTTTTGTTTTCATGTGGCTAATAGCAGCAGAAGATTTTTATGTGAGAATTGAATGCTTTACTTCTTAGTGATGGCTTTAGTCATGTTCTCTTTGCTGTTTTTCCTTTGTTGGTCACACCAGATTTAGTTCTAAGGTGCTGACAATTATCCACAGCTGTCTTGGTTTGTTTGTGGAGTGCACGGTGGCGCAGTGGTTGGCGCTCTTGCCTCACAGCAAGAAGGCCTCCGGTTCAAGTCCTGGCTGGGGGACATGAAAAACCCAACATCAACGGGGGGCCTTTCTGTGTGGAGTTTGCATGTTCTCCCCGTGCATGTGTGGGTTCTCTCCGGGGTCTCTGGCTTCCTCCCACCATCCAAAAACATGCTTCATAGGTTGATTGGCAACTCTAAATTGTCCCTAGGTGTGAGAGTGAATGGGTGTGTTTGTGGACATTTACCCTGCGACAGACTGGCGACCTGTCAAGGGAGCCCCCTGCCTTCGCCCACAAGTGCCCGGGATAGGCTCCGTCAGCCCCGTGACCCCAAAAGGGAAAAACGGTTAAGAAGAAAATTAAGTCTTGGTTTGTGTTAATTTTCCTCAGTGTATTTGTCTCTGGTTTTCAGTACTTGATGGTGGTCATCTGCTTTGTCCCTCTTTTGTTGCTCCCTTGGTTCTGTCGTATTTAGGTTTATTTTTTTATATATGCCACCAATCCTGGTCTCCTGCATATTGAATCCTCCACCACCAGTTCCTGACATTTTAAAGCACAAATGTGTTGTTTGAAAGGAACATAGCCGCCAAATATGTGGCTAAATTGAACTTCCTGTGTTTAGTAAAGCACATTGAAGTGAATCTTTGATGCTAAACTGAGTTTTGTGAGATTGAAAGAATCATATTCAAACCTTTGATCATCTTTGTTTCCATTGAAGCCATCTCCAATCCACAACTTTTCTAGTGTCTTTACAAAATAATAATAAAAAAAAGAGTTAATTCCACGAAACTTTATTGTTTCCATTTGAAATTTTATTTTGGAATTTCAGCAGACTAAAACACTAGAAGCAAGTCGTCATCTAAAACAGGGATCTGCAACCTGAGCCTCCAGAGCCACATGTGATTCTTTTACTCCTCCACTGTAACTTTTTGGTTAAAGAAAAACAGCAGGTTTTTAATATAATAAGTGAATGTTAGGTAAAAAGTAAACAAGTAGTAAAGTAAAAATCAAGTACATTAACTCAAACTTTAAGCCATTGACAAACAGAAGGATGGTACGTATCACTCTGCCTGGCTCCTGACTACAGTTGCTGTAACGCTCCACCAGGCGGTGCAGCTTCATAGTTTACCCAAAGTCCAACATTTTGACACATTTTTGAGCACTGCTCCTTATTACAGAAAATGAATTGGACGTCAGTAAGTACAGCCAGAATTTGTACCAGATTATGAAGTTGATTATCTCTTTAAAAAAAAAAAAAAACTCAAACATTTTGAAGTGGACCTCATGGTTTGAAATATACAAAAGGGCCACTTAACTTTACCTCAACCCTAATTTCTTCTTGGTTAGTTAGGTGAACACATTTCTGAACTGCTTACATTTTTCCATTGCCTTGGAAAAGGTAAAAGCTGATTTTTTTTGTAAGGTCTGATTAAAAAAAAATCTTGTTAAGTTTGTACCCTGTATGTATTTTGAAGGGTTAAAAAATCTTGGTTATATCTTAATAATAAATGTATAAAGATTTTTTCAAACAAATAGCATTTGTTCTTTTTCACAGATCCACTGCATTGAAGAGAGACATGAAATATCATTCCAGACACCCGGAAATCCATTACGGATATGTCCACAGTCTTCTTCTCCAGAATTATCAGGCTGATCAGATCCCCAGAACCTGTCAGGTGATAGAATAAGATAAGGCAAGACAAGGATACACACACTCACACACACTTCTGATATCAGGCGCCTCAGTTATGGTAGAGTGGTACATCGCATCCAGGGGCTTGAAAACAAATTTATTTTACTTAAAATATTACATAACGAAATACACTTGATGGTTGCACACATTTAATTTTGTTCAGATCATTTATTTTCTTTTGAGTTCTCTCTGAGGCATGATGAGGCTTGACTTTGGCGTTGTCTTTCTTGTTTGGCGTTGTCTTTCTTCTTCATAGAAGCAGACGGACTGACAAAGGCTGGAAGCTGTGATAGATCTAATAAAGGTTGTCTGATTTGCTGCAGAATAGATGTGAGTGACTCGATCCTCAGGCAGGTATGCGAGGACGACCCTGATACTGGACAGTTGCACTATTGTTTGTATTATTGAAACATGTTCAAATAGTTTTGAAGTATAAGTTCAGTTTGTTTGTTAAAGCTTTAAATTACTAATGATTGACTTCTTTAGTTAATATTTAGGTTTTGAATGTTTTGTATTTGTAGTTCCCTCCCTATTGCGTCATTGGTCTGATCAGCCAGAATAAAATCTCCCTAATATTTGCTGTTGGGGGGTCAGTTTTGGTCCAGTTGGTTTGAGCTTTAGTTCCTGATTTTCTCAGTTACATTTTTGTTAAGTTGACCTTTTAAAATTTAGGTCTATGCTTTTCTTGTTTAAGGTGAAATAAAATCTCTTATTTGAAGGTCTTTTTTTTAATCCTGTGGTTCAATCTGCAGAGTTGCCCTGACAACCCTTTTAACTGGAGGAAAATGGAGCTTCCAGGGGGGGGGGGGGGCAGCTCTGAGGGCACAGGCAAAGAGCTAAGTGTTGGAAACCTGGTCTCTGTCTTTCACTCTCACATGAGTCAACAGCAGGAAGTCAGAGATGCCAGGGAAAGGGAAGAAAGTGCTTGGCAGAAAAAATGATTCAGAGCACTCCAGCACCAATTTCAACTCCTACAATTGGAAGTTCAGGCATGTACCACCTCAACACCAGGGGCCTCATATATAAAAGTTGCGTACGCACAAAAGAAGGCGTGCGCCACTCTCTACGCAATAATTGATAGTTATAAAAAGCAAACTTGACGGGAAAATGTGCGGTCCTTCACGCACATTTTCCCATTTCACAAGGGTTAAATGAGAAATGGCGACACCGTCGGCAGATGGAAGAAATACGTGAAAGTGAAAATGACAATACTGCCTCTCATAAATAACATGAAGAATTCATAAAGCAAGTCTAACAATTAACAGCCAACACGAACACCCGTTTGATCGATCAGCAGTGAAACAAACAAAAAAAATCAAACGAAAATTACAACAGAAATTCAAATGAAAACTTATTTGCAGAAAGAAAAGTGAAATATGTTCTGCAATATTGGCATGTTGTGCAATTCATCCTCATAAATAATATAGTTAACAGAACGAAATAATGTACAAAACTGATATTCTCGTCAATGTGTCTGTCTGGCGGAGCAGATATAGGTGCAATTAGATAGACAGACAGACAGATAAATTGTCCACTGGGGAAAGTTGTTTTCATAGTAAAACATTTCTTCATAAGCTACGGAATTATGGTATTCATGCATATGCCTTTAGTTTGTTTTATTCTTGATAAAACAATGTATGGCGTATGTCTCAACCATTCAGAAAGCAACAAGAAATTACATTTGCGCTGAACTATTTCCCATTTACATGTCTATTATTACCGACATCTGTAGCTTGTCAGATGTAATTAAATGGAGGGAAATAAAATGCCCCATCACAATGCGTAATGACGCACAATGGCTGATCTTGCGCTCTTAGAAGATGTGGCAAATGGAAGAATTCAGAGTGAACGCATCTTTAGACAGCAAGAAGACTTCCTGGCAAACGAGGACGAGGGGCTTATGAGCCGGTTCCGATTTCCTCGAGCCGTCCTGTTGGACCTCTGCGGGCTTTTGGGCCCGGCGTTACAGAGGAGCACTCGGAGGAACCACGCCCCTGCCAGTCCCACTTCAAGTTCTAACAACAGCCCTCCAAACAACATTATTCTCCTCTTTTCCACCTCGTCAACGATAACTTCTACTTCACATTGAGTGAAGTTACGTTTTTTTGATTTCCTCTCTGTGTTTGCCATGATTTTGCAATCAATGAATATTCATTTGTGGGCGTTTCACGGACTATTTATGGGTAACTATGGGCGTGTCATGAAGCCGCAAAAGCTGCGCTACATTTAGAATTGATTGTGATTTATTAAGGGAAAGATCCGTAGGATGTGCGTGCGCACGGTTTTATAAATCCAAATATTTCTGTGCATACGCATGTCCTATGTTTCATCCGTACGCCACTTCTGACCCAAATCCTACGCAAAGTTTTATAAATGAGGCCCCTGAACTGGATTTACCAGAGCCTGAACTGTCTAACCGGGGACCTCTGGAGACTGCTGACACTTCTCATGTAAACCCCAGTAATGCGGCTGACAATTCAACACACCAACCATCAGGTCAGTTCCATCTGGATGAGCACAAAACTAGTGTACAAAAACTATTTTTTTGTGGATGTGTGAATGGTAAATGTCATATGGTTATGTAGCACTGACCTTCCTTTAAGGTCCAAAGTGCTTTACAGTCACAGTCACCCATGCACACACACATTCACACACTGATCCAGAGCGAACACTCACTGCAGAGTCAGAGAACTTCCATCTACCCATTTCCAGGTTCCCTCCAAGTCTCTGTCAGACAATCCAAGCCAAACAGAGAGATTTTTCAATGCAGAAATAAATGCCTGCAAAAAAACAACATAAGCTGTTCATCAGTTTGTAAACATATATTTTCAAATGAGATGTTTGTAAAAAGTTAAAACTTAAATGAAAGCAATAATTCAAACACATTAGAATTCAAATACATTCAAGAGGAAAACATTAAAAATAAAGACCATCACATAAACTACTGTTACACTGAATTACATTACAGCTATAAGCACTATTTATTTCATGTGACATGTAGTTGTGTTTTGCATTTTAGATAAATGTATTTTGATCATGAGACAACTGCCTATGATAAAATGATGTCAACACACATAATTTACAGACAAGCTGTCAGAAGTCAAAGCTCTGTTCCTCCTCTGGTCACCAGCAGGAGCAGTCAACAGAGTTCTGAAGGCACTTCATCTCTATGCAACACCAGAACTTACTTCCTGGATGCTGAACACCTGACTCTCATTCACTCATCAACCACAGCATCCTAAAGCACTGCACTGATCTGAGCTCAGAGTGAAGTATTGTTTATGACACTCTGTATTTGGACCTGATCTCCTGACCCTGTTCTGAGCCTGCCTGCCTGCCTGCCCGGGGTTTAGCTTTGTGAAGTTTTAGCTGAGCTAATACACCTGCTGTATTTGGATCCAGCAGTCTGCCTGTTCTTGTGACAAAAGCTTATTTTCTTCAACTTTGTATTAAAGGTTAAAAGTAGGGATGGGAGTAAAAGCCCCATGAAGCTTTCACAGGGTTCATGTAATTGTGCTGAAAATAACATTCGGGGCTTTGGAACCACACAGAACAGCGGCGTCTGGTGGCGGTCTGGATGTATATCATATGCTTCAACTAAGCTCCTTGTAACACTTCAATGTAGAAATGATAATGAAAAAACGTAAAACAAAACAATGTTGTTAATGATGATTAAAAAAAAATCGCAAAACAACACTGTGACGTTTTCTGTGAGGAATCTTTACCACTGAGCTATCACCAACCCTGTTTCGACCAAACAAGGCATTTGGCACTTTAAATATGTCATCAACCACGTGATCTGCGCTAGTTGACACGCGCCCCAAAACATTGTGCCGAAAAACTGTTTCACGAAGGTGAAACAAGCGCCGGAGAGTCCGTGTGAAACAGGCCATCCCTAGTTAAAAGTATTCTTGTTCTAAGATTCATGTTATATACATGTTTATGACGTGTCTTTATTTTCCTAATAAATGTATTCTTTGCGTCTGTATTTGACATAAGGACAGCAGATAATGCAGTAAAACAGCTGCACTTTTTGAGATCATAAATCAACAATTGATTTTTAAAAAAATCAGCACAATTTTTTTTTACTTATTTCTTCAGACTTAAAGTGTTTAATATATTGGTGCTGCTATGATAATGTTTCTACAGAGCCCGTGTCCTGACAGGGAAAAAATAAATTCTATTCCGTTCCCACAAAATAACATGTTGTTTCCACAAAATAATAATTCCATAAAAACCTTAAAAAGTCATCCATTGTGTGTTTTATGTCACATACTCTCCACCTGTAGACCTTTATGCCTTACTGTGTAGGCATTTGAAAGTACTTTCATGGATTTAAAATATCAGAAACTAGAGTTGCATTGTCCCAAAATAGAAACTACATACAGACGCACTGATGTGATCCAAAAGACACCAAAAATTCAATAACGTACATTTTCCTCTTTGGTGTTTATCACCACCAGATCAGCTTCTCTGGCTCCACAAAACTCTCTTGCTTTATCCCAGGACTTTCTCTCTTCAGAGAAGAAGTAACAAGAGGAGCCAAATCTGATCCATTTCTCAGGAGATCCTGTTTTCCCTGGAACACAGTGGAAATTTTAAGCAAGACAAAATATTAACACATGATTTGAAACAATTTGTGTTTTATTTGTGGCCTTGTTGGGATTAGTTGCAGGTGCTTCACAGGTCTCCCTTTTCTTCTCAACCGGTCCGCTGTGTCAGCGCTGAACAGCAGCGCCCCCCCCACACACACATACAAACATACAACCCCCCCCCCCCCCCCCCCCACTTGTGGCCGATCACGTGTCTGTGCAGGCACTCTTGGGACTTGGAGGCTGTTTGAGACACGTAACTACAACTATTCCCTAGATACCAGCAACAGTAACTGGTACTCAAGTGGAAGTTCAGTTTTTCTGTTGTCACATTCTGTACATGCCTGTGAGTGGGGTGTTTTGTTTTTGTTGAGTGACCAGCTTTCTGTTTGCAAGTGGGCTCTAGGCCCCTAGTGGTTCTAACTCGTGTGTGTTTTCTTTATTATATATTTTAAATAGTATTTATCTTAAAACTTTTAAATTTGGAACCACGTCTCCACTTGGTTTGAGTCCCGATTTATTTTATTTTTTTAGTGTGCCTGAACCGCTCCTGTTGCCACATACAGGATCTGAATGCGTTTAAAGGTTCTGCAGAAATTCATAGAAAGTCAGTTTCTGTTCCTTATGATTGGTGTCAAAAATGGTTTCAGCACATGTCAGATAAATGTTTATGCAGCAACAATGTTAGAATCTGGCTTGCTTTGGGCTCTAACACCAACAATAAGGAAGTGTTTGGACAAAAGAATACTTATAGTTTAATTTGGATTGTACTTTTATTGCATCAATTACTGTAACTTTGTGGTTTTAACCAAAGGATTATTATTTAACTGAAAGTTGAATGTCATCCCAGAAAGGTATCAATGATTCAAGGAAGACCTATGACTGCAGACAAAATTGATCATATTACTAAATATTGTGTACTGTACATCATTTAAAAACAATAATAACTTTTTTTCGTTTACTCTTTTCCTTCTCATTTAGAGAAACCATTGGAATACTACATGGTATAGCTGCATCTTCACAAATGTACATTTTTACTTCAGGATTTTCCGACTTACTCTGTTTACAGTCCATCAGCTGCTTGGTTGTTTCAATGAAGCTGGAATTCATCCTCTCAATAACAGCATTCAGATGCTCAGTCAGATTGTCTTTGTTGTAAGAGATTTCTGACAAATGTCTTACTGAGTCACCATCTGAAAGGAAATCAGGCCAAAATAAAAACTTTATCAGTGACTTAAGCAGAATGGATGGTGGAACAAGTGCAGTTAGCTAACGGACTACAAGAGTAAAGGTGCACAGAGAATATTAACATTATTACCAAACATGCAGACTTAGACTGTAAAAAATAGGAGCATACAGACAGATCTTCATGGAAAAAAATAAACCACAAACAAAGTTAAATAATTCTTTTCTGAACTGATATTTCTTCAATCATTAGAGAATGATTTGTTACACGAGTCTCTGAACCAAATTTGTTGTTCATTGTATCAGTTTATAAAGATTTTTTTTTTTTTTTAACTTGTCCTGTCCAACAGCTAGGCAGACAGATGAGAGCTGAGGGCCTCTTGTGTTGGACATATTTTGCTTTAACAAGAGGGGTTATTAATCTTCAGACAAACCAAAGGTATGTCTGAATAAACCCCTTTTGTAATTGAGGCCAAACTTTATTAATTTCAATCATGTTTGAAAATTTCTGGTGTTGGACCGGACGGAAAAGGAAAGAGGGGAAGAAGAGAGAGGGACGTTAGAGAGAGGGGGGGTAGGAGGGTGATAATAGGAGGGGAAGGGGGATAAGACCATGAAGCAGCATAAAGCAACAAGTTTACTGGTTGTTAATCATTATGGTAAGGTTCAAATGTAGTACAAAAAGGGCGGGGCCTGTCCACACACACACTCAAATGTTATAAACACACCTGCTAGCTGCAAAAATGTCCACCTGTCGACATGTACACAAAACAGATAGTGTTCACACGCATACTTATGCCTTAAAACCAACTAGTGTGAAATATTTCAGTCATTCAATCATGCAAACGGTTAGTGCAAAGGTGAGCTAACACCTGTGCTCAGGTGAGTGTTTATGTTCTTCTAAAATGGATGGTGGAACGTGAAAAGAAGGAGGGAGAGTGCCCGGCTATCCCCACCCCAAGACCCCCACCGCAGCAGCAGCGGCAGCCGGAATCCCCCCAACGCCACACGGGAACCAGCAGGGAACAACCGCCGCCCGGGCGACCAAGCCCGCCACCCAGGCCAGAGCCAGCAGGACCGCCGCAAGGCCCCCAGAGCCAGAGAGCAGGGAGGCACGGAGGGAAAGAGAGCGCCGCCCCAGCCCAACCAGGAGAGCAGCCCCCCCGCCGCGCCGGGAGAGCCCAACGCAGGGCCCCACCGGAGGAGGACGCCCACAGCCCCAGACCAGCACCCCACCACCACCCAGGAGTTCCAGGCATCCCCCCGCCCCAACCCCAGGTACGAGCCAGGACCCCCCAAGGGAGACCCGCTCCGCACTCCAGGCAGCCATCCGCCCGGCCCACGGTTGGTCCAGGGAGGAGCAAGGCAGGGGCCCGCCGCCCCCGCCCAGGAGGGGGGAACCCCGGGGAAAAAAGAGGGCCCACAAGGGGTGTTGTAAATATGTGTATATATAGTTTATAAAGATTTCTTAAGATCCTGTTTCAATAAAAGCTAAAAGGTCAAATATAACAGATATTCCGACTTGTGGACGTAGCTTGTTCAACCAGCTGAAGAAATTTTAGAGAAGTTTCTAAACTGCCAGTTAGTGAAAAAAGTGTGATTCATGCTGTGCTGCCTGATAATGTTACCTAATAGACATGTACAGTCAAAAGCACATTAGACCAAGCACAGAGCCCTGGGTTACACCACAACTAACTCTGCTTTATGAGGAAGACATATTTCCATGATCAGATAAAAATGTCTTAGAAATGCTTTGAGCAGTTCCTGTTAAAGACGCTTTCCAGAATCTACAGCAAAATGTTTTAATCAAGTGGGTCAAATGAAACACTAAGGTCTAAAAACATTTACAAATGTTATCTAATATTTATCACACTGAGGTAAAAGTACAAAGCAACATAAATAGCCTTTTCGCACAACAAAATGTTTTCATCCTGTCATCTGCTGCTTTATCTCTCACATGCATGTCTTCCTGCTTCTTCTACCACATCTGTAGATCTTCACTGTGGTTTTCTGTATTTAAAAAACCCTTCTTTCTAATTTCCTACCAACCTTTTCATATCTGAACAGATCTGATGTGTCAAATTTAATGACGATTTATCGTATTTCGGGCAGATACTCGCTGCAGTGTTATTCAGGTAAATACCCTAGGGCGGTTCAGTTAATTAACTCACCTGCTCAGCGTCCTATTTAAGCCAGGTGCGCAGTTGTTCATTCTTTCTTACCTTCAGCGCTCATTCTTCGCCATTCTTCGCCGGTCTCCGAGCCCGCGGGTCTCCGTCTCTTTCGGCATCTTGCTGTGTTCCCCCGTCCTTCGGATGGATGATCCCCATCTTTCTGATGTGGGGTTTTCGTTTCGCCGCGTCTGCTCTCCTTAATTTCTCCTCCGATCCGCGGGCGGCTGACGGCGCACAGCGCGTTCGTTTCGCCGCGGTCGCGTGCATCCGCAAGGGGTGTGCTTTCCGCGATGTTCGGGATGTCCGTGCCCCCCGATCAGGAGTAGTCCGGGTCTTCTCGTCTGCCGTGGTCACCCCAATTGTCCCCGGTGAGCGTCATGCGGTACTTTTCCCGTGTAGTTTTCTATGGCTGCGTCTCACTTCCTGTTTACTTCGGTGACGTCACGCCCCTAAGGACCCTGGGAATTGTGGTTTTGACTCCGGGTCCTTCATGATGCACTTCTGATTCCTTTTCTGCTGCGTAGTTCTGCGTCGTCCGGTTGTTTTTTCAGGGGTTGTGGGGTCCTTTCTGTGGTTGTGAAGGCTGGCAGTCCTCGTTTGGACAGGTTTCTCATGCTGGCTGAATTTATCGTGGCTTTTAGCATTTGTTTTCTGTTGCTTTTTTGTTCTTTGGGAGCTGTGTGTAAATCTTATCTTTAATTTGATGCTGGCTTTATTATTATGGCGGTTCTTCTGTTTGTTTTCTTCGTTGTTGTAGCTGCTGGTTAGTTAGAATGTGAATCGGTGTCTCTTGGACCCGTCTCTGCTCTGTGGACATTTTTCCCTATGATTGGTCTCTCTTATGCAGCGTCTATGGCTCATTTTATTCACTCAGCGATCCTCGTTCATTGCCCCCGCACATTCTGCATCTGGTTCTGCTCCGCCTGTTTTTCCCCGCTCTGTGTACCCCAGTGGGTCCTGCCCTGTCCTCCGGGACTTGCGTCGGCCGCATTAGTGAGTGTGTCGGTCTCGTCGCGGCCTTGTTTTCTCGGCTGGACAGTTAATTTGTTATTCTCTCTCTAGTTTGGTTGGAGGTTTGTGGGTTCTATGTGATGGATTCTTCCGGGGCATCGTTTTCAAAGCCGCCACTGAGGGTGGCCCCTGGGAAGTGTTCAGGTTGATGTGACTTGATCTGGACCTGTTAGCGCCTCGCAGTTCATCTTCTGGGCATTAGTGGCCTAATTCCCAATGCGCCTTCAGGATTAGTATATGTTTTCTTCAGCTCCCCATGCTGTCTCCATGATTTTCCTCCGAACGCGATATAAGGCTGAGGATGACTGTCACTGATGGTCTCACTGTTCTCCCTCTATGCCTCTCAGTGGCGTCTCTTGGCCTTCAGTTGGCGCTCGAGGTGTTTGCCGGTTTACCTTTCCGTTGTCGTGGCAGTCCTCATAAAATCGACTTTATCGCCCTGTACTGGATATTTGTAGGCGATGGGTGCCCTTCATTTTGCATGTTATTGATGATTTCTTGGTGGCCAACTTTCCTCTGTATCCCTGGTCTTTTGAATCTCTGTGGAAAATCTTTATTTTCAAAATTGGGTTTCCACGTTATCTATAATGTACGGTCCTCCACCCGTCCGGATTTATTTTTCTTCTATAGATTTGGGTGGTTCATTGACGTTTGTCTCTCCCCATTATGTCATCTCTAGCTTTTGTGCAGCATGTCGTTTATTCAAATTCTGGTTGGATATAATTCGTCAATGATTGGGCCACCTGACATTTGCTGTAGCTTTGGTCCTATGGTCATCCGTTCATTTTGTGTTTTTGTTCTGGGTAGTTCGATCCTGGGCCACGTGTTCCTGTTCTGGATTTTCGTGTTTTGCGTTTGATCTTTCCCTCTCTATGCCTGGAGTGGTTTTGTGATACCTGTTGTGTCTTCAGGCTCCCTCCACTTGTTCTCCTGAGTCTGCGCCTTCTGGTTTGGGGGAAAAGGATTTAAGAAGAGTGGTTTGTGTTTGTCCGGCCGCCGGAATCTACAGCTCTGATGGTTCTTAAGGGGTCGTCCGGTTATTTCATCCTTGGAGATTATATTAAGGCTGTTTCAATATTGAATGATAGTATTGTGTCATCGGTTGACTTGGTTAATGTTTAAATAACACCTTGAGCAACTTCTACCCTGACCATAGGAAATATATCACTTGCGCTCTCAAGCTTAGTTCAAGAGTTAAATCTTGTGTCCACAAGTCAGTCTTCTATCTGCCTTGTTTAAGCAGATGACACTCTGCTAGATGCATCCCCATTTAGAGGCTTGTTATACTCCGCCTCTAAATGCTTAAGGTTCAGTCTAGCAAAAATACTATCAAAACCTATGATCCCTCATGGCTCTCAAGTTCTCTTTTGTAGTATCCAGTCGCCCTTGGCTAATTAAAAAATTTGAGAACCACTAATATCAAATACAAGGCATCAAATCCAGCCGAGCTGTAATCCTCTGCTACGTGGGATGTTGACCTTCCTCATCTACAAATCTCCTTGGCTATTCTTCCCATCTACTACTCCTCAATGGCCTCCTGAAGCCTGGAAACCCCTACGCCCCGATCAGCTTCTCCGTTTCTAGGAAATGATGTCACCCATGCATTCCTTGATCTGGTGCTGCAACGATGACTGCTCGACGTACCTATTGCTGCACTGAAAGTGACGGGGCGTTGGACCTCCTCTGCATTCCAATGACACTTCTGACTGAATTAATTAATCAATGTCAACCGCAGAATGAATGTAAATTCTTCGATTATAGATGTTAAAAGAAAATTATAGCCAGGTGGAAGCCTCAAAATTTGGGTTGCTCTAAGTTGTATCATAGTATGCGCGGAGCTCGAATCTGGTTCTTAAGCTCATTTGTTTGTAGTATGCCAATGAAGCATAGTAAATATGGGCGTTGAACTCGTTCTTACTATTGGGATGGAACCTCATTTATATGGATGTTCCTTGAGCGCTTATAATTGGTATGCCAAATGGAGAAAATTATGGCTATTAAGCTCGTTCGTGGTACTGTCGTTGGGAGCTTCGAAATAATGGATGTTACTTAAGCACGTGTATATATAGTTGCCAAAATGGAAGAGTTTATGGCCATCAAACTTGTTCTTAGTTTAATAGAAGTTTGAATAATGGCTGTTAAGCATGTCATACGCCATCGGAAGCTTTGGATTGGATGTTAAGTTAGTGTATCATACGGGTTGTTTGGCGGTTTAAATTATAGTTCTGCACAGCGTTTTGCGGAAGTGAGCTTACGTTCTAAGATCAGGTATAAGTAATTTTATGTTGGCTCCCCTTTTATTTCTTTCCCTCTCTCTTTCAGATAGTATGTTCCTCTAGTGGTTTCCACGAACGGGAGCGACCCTACAGTCAATGGTGCCGGGTCACACATAGCAGATCCACTAGATAGCATGTCCCCTTCGTGGCGCTGTACTCGAACGGGGCGGCCCAACGGTCAATGGTGCCGGGTCACACATAGCAGATCCACTAGATAGCATGTCCCCTTCGTGGCGCTGTACTCGAACGGGGGCGGCCCAACGGTCAATGGTGCCGGGTCACACATAGCAAATCCACTAGATAGCATGTTCCCTTCGTGGCGCTGTACTCGAACGGGGGCGGCCCAACGGTCAATGGTGCCGGGTCACACATAGTAGATCCACTAGTTAGCATGTTCCCTTCGTGGCGCTGTACTCGAACGGGGGCGGCCCAAACGGTCAATGGTGCCGGGTCACACATAGCAGATCCACTAGATAGCATGTTCCCTTCGTGGCGCTGTACTCGAACGGGGGCGGCCCAAACGGTCAATGGTGCCGGGTCACACATAGCAGATCCACTAGATAGCATGTTCCCTTCGTGGCGCTGTACTCGAACGGGGGCGGCCCAAACGGTCAATGGTGCCGGGTCACACATAGCAGTCATACTGGGAAATGAAATGAAAATGGAATGCTGCCGAAAACACACCCCATTTTATTACACACTGATTATACATTCACACTTTTCTTCTTCTGGATGATTTTAGTGTTGGGGGTTTTGTTACCCGAAAGTTTTATGGAAATTTTATGGAATTTTATGGAAGTTTTATGGAATTGAACGGAGCCTTATGCCAAACGAAAATATGTGAATGCCAACTTAAAGAATGTGGAAAAATGTCAAATAAATATTTCTTACTGCAAGAGTTGTCTGACTGAAATGACGATTTATCGTATTTCGGGCAGATACTCGCTGCAGTGTTTTTCAGGTAAATACCCTAGGGCGGTTCAGTTAATTAACTCACCTGCTCAGCGTCCTATTTAAGCCAGGTGCGCAGTTGTTCATTCTTTCTTACCTTCAGCGCTCATTCTTCGCCCCACCCTCCTCCCCGGCTTCCACCTGTGGGCTCCGTAAAGGGGGGTTTTGTTACCCGAAAGTTTTATGGAAATTTTATGGAATTTTATGGAAGTTTTATGGAATTGAACGGAGCCTTATGCCAAACGAAAATATGTGAATGCCAACTTAAAGAATGTGGAAAAATGTCAAATAAATATTTCTTACTGCAAGAGTTGTCTGACTGAAAAATATTTAAATCCATTTTTTATTCCAATTTTAAAAAGTAAACCTGGTTTTTGCAATTACACGTAAAAAAATGTGCACATGAGAGAAATAGCTAAATCTGGGCTGTACAGGGGTGCAGTGGCTAGCAGTCTTGCCTCACAGCAAGAAAGCCCTGGTTCAAGTCCTGCCCGACCCCAAATGGATAATACAGGTTTAGAAGATGAATAAATGATTTATTAAAAAAAACAATAACAATTAAACTGAGCTTTAACCCTTATAGTCCTCGAAAATTATTGGTTTCGACTGAAATAGATGCCAGAAAATTGAAGACCTATTCAAGACCTTAACTGACTTTAGGGAAAATTATATTTATAATTCACCTAAAATAACTGAATTTGGATTCTTTGACCTTGTTGCACAACTGTCCAGTTAGACTGCTGCATCAAAATTACACTTATGAATCCCTCCTCTTCCTGGTTATACTTTATTTTTACAATTTTAATTTAAACTGTTGAAATTTATTTTAAAACATTACAAATGTTTTTGCTTACACAGCTCCCTTTTGTATAAACACAATAAGAATTTAAACGAAGATAATGAAACAAGTTTAAAAAAACATTAAAGAATCCATATGGAAACTAATAAACATCACATAGACAGACCCATACAACCCTGCAGGATGATTGTTTCAGGTTTTCTACATTACAACTTCCATTCATCTGTTTTCTATTCCTGCTTGTGAGGGTTGCTGGAGCGAATCGCTGCTGCTTTAGGAGGAGTGCGAGTTACACCCAATTGTAGTCCATTACAGACTCACACATATTCACACCTAATAGAAAATTAGAGTCACCAATTCAGCTATGAAGCATGTTTTAGGGCCGTTAGAGGAAGCTGGAGAACCAGGAGAAAACCCACACATACACATGGAGATCATGCAAACTCCACACAGAAAGGACCAGCTGGAGCTTAACCATTGAAATGAAAGTGCAAACCACTACATTATCATGCAGTTTTACATGCCACAATTTAAGGAAGGTTAAGAAATTACATTTCTGACTTGAATACCAAAGACAAAATAAACAAACTTTCACATTTGGTCTTTTGTAAGTTAAATACTCACAGAGGAGGCCGAAAATGACGAGTCCAGCCAGAAGAAGAACACTCAGCATCACCATGAAAGTAATAACACCGATATAGAATCTCCTGTTGGACTTGATGGAAGCTTTAGAGGGAGAATTATGACTGAAATTACAAAAGACAAGTGACCCATTTTGTTTTATCAGTGAGTTCACTCTTACCTGGTGGATTTGATACAGACAATTTGCAGACAGGATCTTCAGGTTCAACATTTCCATAAATGGCTTCCATTATAAGGATATAAAATCTAAGAGCGTGTGAACTGTTTAACAGACTGACTTGTATGCTGAACAGCTTTTACTGTCTAAGGTTATTACTGAAGTGATGGGAAGTCAATGTCATGTGACAGTGGTTGCATTGTGACAGGAAGCTCGGGTGAAGTGAAGGTGTGAAAGTGTAGTGAATAAAACAGAATTTCTACTAAGTTCAGCATTTACTTTTTTTCTTTCTAACTTCTAAGTTTCCAGCAGCTGAGCAAACAAATAAGAGCTGATGACCAGATTTTACTGTTACAACAGGTGGTTATTGGGAGTGTAATGGTACTGTTAGCAGGTTTAATTCTTCAGCGTAGGCTTATACCTTTTGCCTACCTGCAGCAGAATTATTCTGAAGAAATCACGACGGGCAGCCACGTCTCTCTTTAGTTACAAAGCAGTCATATCAGTCCAGGTGGTATCTACTGAGGCATACCATTATCAACAAATGTTCTAATAATATTCTGTTTGTACTATTTTATGTGGAAAAAAAAGTGTTGGTAAACTTTGTGAAAATAAAATGTAAATTGATTTGCCATTAATTCCTGTTTACATGTTTGTTAGTTTGTTTCATTTACACTTGATCATCTTGCAAGAAATACAAGGGATCTGGAAAACTTAGTCATAATGACTGATTTTTTGGCTAAAGATGTCGTGGATGTCATGGTTTGGGTTTGTTGTCTTGTTTTTCGTCCTTGTTCTGTCTTGTTTGTTTCTGTTTCCTGTTTTATTTTGAAAGTTCTCCTGTCTTGTCTGTTTTTTTGAGTTTTACTTCCTTTGGTCCCCATCTGCCCTGATCGTGTTCACCTGTGTCTTGTCTGCCCTGTCTGTATTTAAGTCATGTCCTTGCCTTCCTCCTGTGCTGGTTCATTAGTCTTGTCATGGTGTTTCATGTCATGCTGTCTCTTACCACGTTCCATGTTTCATGTTCCTCGCCACGTCAAGTAAGTTTTGTTTGTTCAGAAATCCTGCTCTGCAGCACTTTGTGTTTGGTTTTTGTTTTGTATTAAAACCACTAGTCCCTGATCCTCGTGCCTCCGCCTCTGCATCTGGGTCCTACCGGCTCTCGAGCCACCCCACCACCGTGACAGTGGATCGATTTTAGATCAGTGAATTGGATTATTCAAAATGGAAAATGAATTGGCTTGGCAACTACCAATATCGAATTGAATCATTGTTATTAATTGTTTTACTTCTATTCTTTTATTATTTGTTTTGTTTTTCTAGTAGTCGTTTTGTCCTTTAACATGTGGAGTGAATTGTTGATCTGATGTACACTTCGGGGCCACCGTAATACACGTGATGTCAGTTAGTTTTGCTAAAAAAAATAAATAAAGCTTTGGGTAAAAACTCCTGAAAAATTACCTACAGAACTGGCCGTATTTGTCACACCTTTAGCATGTGGACACATTGACCACATGCTAAAGGTGGCATTTAACACCTATAGCAAGCTAAGAATCTAATGTTGTTGCAACTGCATATAAAAATACCTGATTGGTGTTAAAATTATTTTCAGACACTAAGAAATTCTACAGAACATTAGTACCCCGTATTCAGATTTTGTAAATTAAAAACAAAAACAAAATCTGATTGTTACCCAGTTTGGGAAAGCTCAAATTCAATATTCTCAAGGTTTTCAATCCCTTAGTACTGTGTTTTTATTCTTTTTATAGTCAGGCCCTGAAATATATAATAAAACACACTAACAAATAAACAGTTTAAATGTTGTTATTCCTTTTAACAAAATTAAATTCTTACCTCCTTTGTAAAGACAGAAGATTCTGGGATGCCACGGGAAACTCTCACAAAGAATGATGTACAAATGAAAGTATGTTTTTCATGAGAGGTGAGATTAAGCAGAAGCCAAAACTGTGTAAGAAGTCGATTGATGTTGAAATCTCATTCAATGGGAGTAAAAAAAAACATAAAAGATTTTCTTGGATTGGCAATGAAACATCAAATTTAAAAATAATATCTTCAGACCCATCTTTTACAAACAAGCTTATCTCCATCAATTGTTTATTGAATGATTAAAAGGATTCCTGTGGCTCACAGGCTTACAGTGGGCAGTACTGTAATCAGCCTTCCAAGAATGACCAATTTGTCAAAGTAATGAGTTTATAAAAAACATGAATATACAACATCTAAACATTTGATTCTGTCTTCCTCCATTTTCAACAAACAGTACAATCCTAACTTATCTTCATTGAAGCATAAAAACAAACTGTCAGTGAAAAAAACACATTTGATTGAAAAGCTTATGGTTTCTGTTTTATCCTGAGTGCCTTTAACCAGGATTTGTGATTCCTAGTTCTGCTCAACTGGCTCTCATTGTGTGGGACAATGGGACTGAAATTAAGCAGTCCTGTGCTCATGTTTCTGCTCTGGGCGATTGTCCTCCAGGTGTTTTGTTTGTCATGGTTTTAGCGTGCTCTGTCTCCGAAATCAAGGTTGAAGCATCTCTGTCCTCAGACGTTCTTTCTGGGTGGTCCACCATGTTGACTAACATCAGGGTGTTGGCCCCAGTCTGTCATGTGCATGCTAGTACTAAATCCTCTAACAATATGCAGTGAGTTCCGAACATCATCTCCTCAGGGAAAAAGTGTCCATAATATGACAGGGCCCAGTTTCATTCCGAGCAACCACATGCTACAAGGTCCTCAACCAATTGCGTTTCTCAATCCAGCTTCTCCTTCTGACTATTCACCCCAGCTCATGTCCCCTGTGATGAGTGGTGTTCAGCAGCTACCCCCCCCCCCAAATCAGTGTTTCTCATCTCAGAACAGTAGTCCACTCTGAATGACACCACAAACAGGCCTCAAAAGCACAACGTTGCAAACCCAAGCAGGAGCAGCTGTGACATATTGAAGACAAGCATTATTTATACAATAACCCAGTCGCTTCCAGCAACTTTGGCCTCTCTACCACCAATCAAAGTCTATGGTCAGCCAATCCCAGCATAGGTAAACGAGGGGTTATCACAACCGACCTCACTCATCACACGGACATGGATGCAAGGAGGCAAGAGACTATCAACATATGAATCATCTCACCAGCTGCAGCTGAACACATCATCACCTGAGAGTATGACCCAAAGTGGCATCCCAGCTTTCACTCAATCTTCACATCAAACTCTGTCAGCTCAGCCTGCAGGATTTACTGCTCAGCCAGTTCCCCGTGTGCCTCCTGCTAGTCAACTCAGGACCTATGGAGGGACGCTGCCCGCACAACAATCCGCCACAACAGCTGCCCAGTCGCAGCCTAAGGTCCAGCCTTTCCTTATTTCTACCGGACAGCAAATATACCAGCAGCAGAACTATCAGAATGCCAGGCCGCTCAGCACATGCGAGCTGTACCCCAAAGACATGAGCTCCTGTCACCCCCTATCAACCCATCAGCTCCATCTCCACAGGCAACGTACCAATCACAAACTCAACAATTTGTTCCCCAACCTGAGTTCTATCAGCCAGTCAACTACAACCACCAGGTAGTGCCCGCCGCACATAACATGAATTCACATCTCCCTGCAGTAGATCCGTATGCACAGCGAGGTTTTCAGCCACAGTACAGCTGACCCCAGCTGTTGCAAACACGTACTCCGTTCCGTCAGCCTGTCCCGGTCCCTGAAACGCCAAAACTGATTAATGACAGCGTAAGAGAGTTTACCGATCTGAAAATGGCCCTAGATCATCTACTCACCCCCCATACAGATCTCTCAGAGCACTATAAATACAGGGTTCTGATGGAGCATCTGGTCCTAGACGAAGCAAAGCTCATAGCACAATCCTGCAGGCATTATCCACACCTATACACTGCTGCTATGCAAACATTGCAACGTCAGTACGGGCAGCCTGACAAACTCGCCCAAAGTGAGATTGCGGCCATCTTAAATGCTCCCGACCACAAGCCTGGAGATTCTAAGGCCTTCCAGAGTTTTGCACTGAGGGTCAACCTCCTGGTGGGAATGCTAGCATCCCTGGCTGGTCCAAATGGAACTGAGCTGATGTCAACTGGCCATGTGGATCAAATAATCAGCAAACTTCCCAAGCAGTACAGAGACAGCTTTGTGGAGCATCTGCAAACTCAGGGGCGTCTCAACACAAACTGCCTGAACCCTTATAACCTAAGGGATCTTTCAGACTGGCTCAAAGTTAAAGCTGAAGCCCAGAGGCTCTCAGCAAAGATGGTTCAGCGTCACCGTACTGAAGAGGATCCACCATTCAGAAAGGAGAAACAACCATTACCCATAAAACCTAGGAGACAAAACATCGAGTGAAGACAGTGAGAAAAGCCAGATGTCACAATGGGGACCTTCTAAGCAACCAAAATCTAAGAAAATGTGTCTGTTTTGTAAAAATCCAGAACACTACTTATCGCAGTGTCCGGTCATCCCCCAGCGGTCACCAAAAGAAATAAAGACGTGGCTAGATAAGGGCAAGCGAGGCTACAACTGTGGCCGGTCACCAGGAGGGTACCTGCACACTGAAAAAGCCATGCAGCAAATGTTCAGACGTCCATCTTACTATTCTTCACGAGGTGAACCGAGTTAGTTCCAGAGTGTATCTCATCACACCAAAAGACCAGGTTATCCTTGCTAAACCCACGCAATGCAGTAAAGTGTACCTTAAGGTTGTGCCCATCATCATCAGCCACAAGAAAAGATCTCTTCAGACCTACGCAATCCTGGATGATGGAACTGAACACACCATGCTGCTACCAGCAGCGACCAAAAGCCTTGGCCTTAGAGGTGAGAGCGGGTCATTATCCCCGCGTACCATCCGCCAGGACGTTGCCCACCTAACTGGTGAGTCAGTCAACTTCCACGTATCACCACTGGAAAGACCAACCGAGCGCTATCTGATTAAAGGTGAATACACAGCAAGTCAACTCACTCTGACCGAACAAAGCTATCCCACAGCAGTGCTACAGAAGTGCTATCGCCACTTGAAAGGACTCCCGCTGCCGAGTTTCAGTAAGGTTCAGGTTCTGTGCTTATTGGAGCCGACCACAGCCACCTCATCACTGCCAAAGAGTCTGTACGGTTCAGTGTAAAGGGCGGACCCGCATTAGTCTGTACAGCACTGGGATGGACACTCCAAGGCCCAGATGGTATGTCATGCTCAACCAAGTCTTGCTTCCGTACATCACTCAAAACACCTTCAGATGATATTTACCAACATGTCGAACGCCTGTGGCAGCTAGACGTACTAGCATTTATGAAGGAGCAACTAGCCATTCGATCGAGATTAGATCAACAAGCAGTGAGCATCCTGGAGGAACGGAGCCAGAGACTGAAGGTTGGTGAAACACTTCGCTACGCCACACCACTAATCAGAGCCAAGACTGCGGCAAAGTTAAAGACCTCATTTGAAACTGTTCTACCGCAACATGAAACGTCGTCTAATGAGGGACCCTAAACTAGTCACAGAATATGAGGCAGAAATGAACAAGCTCGAGGTGGAGACGTGATGCTGTAGTATCGCGAGACCCAGCGAGACGAGTGTGGTGAGTCGACTCGGCGGCGCGTAAGCATTTGAACAAACATTTTCGATCTTGTTTTCATTTTTTCCGCCATATTAAAATATTTCCGGCAAATTAACATAACCTGTTAAGAGTATTAAGCTTCTGTCAGCCTGGAGGACCTGGAGAAATACATCGACGAGTGCTACAATACCTGCGTCATGGTGAAACCCAAAACCGCCACCACCACCCCCTCCTCCAAGCGTGGACGGCCTGAGGACTCTCCCGGGGCTGCGTCCTCTCCAGGCAGCGGCGTGAGCGATATCCTGGACTCGATTGATAAAAAGCTCTCCAGCTTTGATGGCCGCCTCAACTTGCTGGAGATCCTCCATAGAGAATTTCAAGGTCTGCGGGAGTCTCTGGAATTCAGCCAGCAGCAGGTGCGGGAGCTCGCAGAGGAGAACAAGGCCCTCAGAGAGACCGTCAAGACTCTGAGCAGCGACACCGCTCGTCTCTCCGAGGAGAACCGATCAATCAAGGAAACCCTCCTGGATCTTCAGTCAAGGAGCATGAGGGACAATCTAGTAATCTCCGGGGTTCCAGAGGAGGCAGGAGAAGTCCCCGAGGCCACGGTGAGGTCCTTTTTGGAAGACCATCTGAAGATCCCCAAGGAGGAAGTCCAGAAGATCTCCTTCCACAGGGTTCACCGGCTCGGAGGGAAAAGGCCGGACAATCAGCGTCCCCGTCCTATTGTTGCTAAATTTGAACATTATAAACAAAAGGAGCAGGTAAAAAGCAGAGGACGCGAGCTGAAAGGCACACATTACAGCGTGAATGATCAGTTTCCAGGCGAGATCCTCCGCCGGCGGAAAATCCTCTTCCCGCTGAGGAGGAAGCACCTGTCTGCTGGAGCACGCGCGGTGGTTGCCGTTGATAAACTTTTTGTGAATGGCAAGCTGTTCCGGGACCCAGAGGTAACACCCTGGCTGTGCTGAAGGCTTTCAGAGGTGCACTGACATCTGCGCCGCCCAGAAGAAACCCGCAAACTTATTTAATTGAATAGGAAATAATCGGATCATCAATAATCCACACCTCTCAGGAAAAGTGTTTTTTCTTTCTCTCACATTCATGTTTCTGTTGTTGTTTCGTTGTTTTTGTTTTTTGTTCTTTCTCTTTTCCTCTCTCTTTTCTCTTGTCCCCCCCCCTTCCCATGTCCTCATATGTGAATCAGGTAAAGTCAACGCAACCACGGTGAGTATTTATTTATGCACGGAACGGGCGCGCGCGCATACTAGCGCGCATAAGAGCATGCACACGCAATCCCGCACACACACGTTGACAAACTGCAAAAACCTCACTTAGGCTCACACAGGACGCACGCAACATGCAGCTCACAGCCAAGACATGTCCACCTCCTACGCACAGCGCTTGTCAGTGTAGCAGGTACGCACAGCGGGCACGCGCACACGGACGGGCACACGCACTATTCAGCCTTGCACTCTCCCGGTTAGAACAGCTATGAACAGTCTTAACATCGTTAGCTGGAATGTGCGTGGACTTGGCACTGGGCCAAAGAGATTGAAAGTGTTAAATCACCTGAATGATCTTAAAGCAGATATAGCTCTGCTGCAGGAGACCCATTTATCTTTATCAGCTGGTAATCTCCTGTGCTGTTCCCAGTATCCAGTTATGTATTCTGCCAGTTTCAACTCCAAACAAAGAGGGGTTGCAGTTTTGATTAATAAAAATGTTACATTTACTCATAAGGACACATTAACTGACCCAGAAGGCAGATTTGTAATCATTAATATATCCATTCAGAATAAAGACTTTTGCATCGCCAGCATCTATGGTCCGAATGTTGACGACTCTTCCTTCTTTCACAGATTCTTCACCTCACTCTCAGCTCACTCTGACTCCACAATCATTATAGGAGGAGACGTCAACCTTGTTATGGACCCTGAACTTGACAGACTCAGCACAGCAGCAAACCAGCGTACATGGCAGTCTGCAAGTATTCTAAAGCAGTACATGAATGATCTGGGTCTCTGCGACGCTTGGCGCTCATGTCATCCAAACACTAAGGGGTTCACCTTTTTCTCTCCAGTTCATCATTCACACTCTCGTTTAGATTATTTATTAGTCAGTAACTCCCTTTTGAAAGAAATTAAAAGTTCCAACATTCATCCAATTATTATCAGTGACCATGCACCAGTTTCTGTTACTATTTCAAGGGAAGTACCCACACCCTCAGGTTCAACCTGGAGATTTAATACGTCTCTGTTAAAAGACCAGGAATTTATTGAATTCTTTAAAAAACAGTGGGCAACCTTCTTAGAATTCAACAATACTTCTGAAATATCACCAAGTATTCTTTGGGAAACAGCAAAAGCAGTCATGAGAGGGAAAATCATCTCTTATTCAACGCATAAAAAACGCAAAGAGAAAGCAGATTTATTAGAATTAGAAAATAAAATCAAAACCCTGGAGACTGCTTATGCTGCTTCTGCACAGGAACACATACTGGGCGACCTGAAAAATTTAAAGCTGCAGTTTAATGACATCATCAATAAACAAACACAATTCCAGATACAAAGGCTTCGACTGGAAAGATATGAAAACTCGAATAAATCTGGCAAATTTCTAGCTAATCAGCTTAAAATTAATAAAGAAAAATCAACAATCGCTTCTATTATGGACAAAACAGGGAATGTCACCCATGACCCGGTAAAAATTAATAATGCGTTTAAAGACTTTTATCAAAACTTATACACTCCACAGATCAATCCATCAGAACAAAGCATCAACTCATTTCTTAACAATATAAACCTGCCCAAGTTAAACGAAGATCAAATCACAAATTTAGACTCTCCGCTCTCGTTGTCTGAGCTTCATGAAGCTCTGTTACTTATGCCTAACAGCAAAGCACCAGGACCCGACGGCTTTCCAGCAGAGTTTTATAAGGAATTCTGGGAACAACTGGCACCAACGTTTTATAAAACGGTAAAATTTATCAATGAAAGCCAATCTCTACCACCTAACATGAACTCTGCCAACATTATCCTTCTTCTAAAACCAGACAAAGACCCCACGAGTCCTTCAAGCTATCGCCCCATTTCTTTAATTAATGCAGATGTAAAAATTATCTGCAAAGCACTAGCACAGAGAATAGAAAAAGTCACTCCTCACATAATTCACCTTGATCAAACTGGATTCATCAAAGGCAGACACTCGGATGACAATGTCCGCAGACTCGTCAACATAATAGACTTTGCCACCATCAAAAACCAGGAAATGACTATACTATCACTGGATGCTGAAAAAGCCTTTGATAGAGTAAATTGGAAGTTCCTCATTGCTGCCCTCCATAAGTTTGGGTTTGGAGAATCATTCATCAATTGGATCAAAATATTATATCACAACCCCAATGCATCAGTTAGAACTAATAAACAGACTTCCAACAGGTTTTTTCTTGGAAGAGGAACTAGACAGGGTTGCCCACTCTCCCCCTCTCTTTTTGCAATATTTATCGAGCCTCTAGCTGCAGCAATAAGACAGAATGAGAGTATCAAAGGAATTAAAACCAAACACAGCCATCATAAAATTAGTCTCTATGCAGATGACATATTACTGTTTTTAAGTAATATACATTCTGTAAATGAAACGGCAACAATCATTAATGAATTCTCTTCTATATCAGACTATTCCATTAATTGGAATAAATCTGTTTTATTACCACTGAACAGTAATGCGGAGCAAGGACCCACAATACCAGTTAAATCAGGCAATATAAAATATCTAGGTATTTATTTTCCCCCCAAAATATCAGAACTGGTGCAGCTAAACTACACCCCATTACTGAAAAACATACAGGACGATCTAACACGCTGGACCAACCTGCCTCTGTCCCTTATGGGCAAGGTAGCCACGGTAAAAATGAAAATCTTACCCAAAGTTAATTATCTATTCTCAATGATTCCCACACAGCCGCCATTAAAATGGTTCAAAACATTAGACTCATCCATATCAAGCTTTCTATGGAACAATAAACCTGCAAGAATTAGTCTAAAAACTTTAAAATCTGCAAAAAGCTGTGGAGGATTAGAATTACCTAACTTCCACAATTACTTTCTGGCAAATAGACTACAATACATCTTAAAATGGTTAAAAAATAATCCAGAAACCAACTCATGGTTAGACTTGGAACAGGCGTTATGTGGAAAGATCAACCTGTCAGATCTTCCATTTATCAGCCAAATAGTTAAAAGACAGGATTGTTTCAAAAGTACCAATATAAATGCCACCTTAACAGCCTGGTGGGAATTTCTCAAAATATCAAAATCATCAATTCAACCGTGCAAAATGACACCCATCTGGAACAACCCAGACATCCTCATAAACAAAAAGATTATCCACTTCCCAGCTTGGCAAGCAGGGGGCATAAAACAACTAGAGCACATAATTATTGATAGAAGATTCATAACTCCCCAGGAACTTCAAGACAAACATGGAATATATAACTTCTTGGAATATCAGCAACTTAAATCAATTATTACTAAAAAGTTTAAATACAGAGACAACGATTTAAAGCTACCAGATGTAGTTACCACTCTGATCAATTTCACAATGAATAAAACTCTCTCCAAAATATACAAACTTTTATGTAATTTAGATAATAATATTTCACTTCCGACAACAAAATGGGATGCGGATTTGAGCATCAGCACAGATGAAAGCTTTTGGTCAGAACTTTGTCTAAACACCTTTAAACTGACAAAAAGTCCAAATCTGCAGCTAATCCATTTCAAAACTCTTCACAGAATTTACTACACTGGACAGAGGATGTTCAAGATGGGTCTCAGTAACTCAGACATTTGTCAGCACTGTGACAGTAATCTACCCGACAATTACATGCATGCACTGTGGTTCTGCACGCCTGTCCAGGCTCTCTGGCAGCAGGTATGTGCCGATCTATCAGTCTGGCTTAAGGTTTCAATCACAGCTTCACCGTCACTTTGTGTGCTTGGTGACATGAGTGCCATCGATGTAGAAGGAGGATTAGGCTCTATCATTTTCATAACTCTTTGCATTGCTAAAAAAACTATTTTAATAAATTGGAAAAGCAAGAAAAATATAAATATAAGTCAACACAGAAATCTGCTGCTTGATCATATCAGCTTGGAAAAAATGTCAGCCCAAGGTTCAAGTAACTTTGAAAGAGCTCAGTCTCTCTGGTCTCCCATAGCTAACTCCGTGACTTAGGGGGTGGGGGGGGGCCTGGTCGTCGCCGCTCCTTGCCCTTCTGCCGTGGGCTGGGGTGGGGGTCGGGGCCTCCGGTGCCTGGCGGGGGGTGGTGGGGGCTCCGTTGGTCGGGGGGTCGGGTCCGGCGCCTGGGTTGGGCGGGCTGGGGCGCTGCGTGGTCCTCTGGGCTTGGGTGTGGGGGTGCGTGGTGGGGGGGTGGGGTGGTGGTCTGGCTTGGCTTGGGGGGGTGGTCCCTTTGCCTGTGCTAGGGGGGGTTTGCGGGGGGCGCTGCTCGGGGGGGGGCCCAGCGGCGCTGGATGGGCTTCCCACCTACACCTGGGGCTGGGATCGGCCCTTCCCTGGCTCTGGGGCGGGACGGGACAGCCCTCTTGGGGCCCCCGGTCGCTCTGGGTGTCATCCGCTTTGGCTGCGGGGTCTGGGGGGTGGTGGGGTGGGGGGTCTTGTCGGCCCTGCCTTGTGGGGGGGCATTCTGGGGGAGGGGGGGGGGCACTATTGGTACGGGGCAGGGGGGGTTGACGGGTCGGGGTCTCCGCTGAGGCCATCGGCGGTTTCCCCGGCCGGTCGGCTGCCTCGGTCCCGTCGAGGCCTGACCAGAGCTCTTCCAGGGCCGGCGTTTGGGGGTGGGGGCCTGGGCTTGCTCCTGGGGGGGGCCGACGCTTTCTGGCTCCTCTCTCTCTGTGTGGGGGGGGGTGGTGCTGGGCCTGGGGTGTCGGCGCCTCCGGGGGTGGGGCCCCTGGGCTGGGTGGGCCTGGCCCCCTTGCTGGGGGGGGGGGGGGGGGGCAGCTGTCTGACCACCGGGGGACAGTCTACCAGCTGTCCCCAACTTACCCCCTTCCTCATATAACCTCATAATAGGGTGAGGGGGTGGGGGGCTTAGCCTGCGATGAGCCTTGGGGGGGGGGGTTTACTAGGCAGTGGCCCCCCTCCCATGGTTGACGTATGGAGTGGGCCCCCCCTCTTTCGGTTTTATTTGCACCTTAGACATGTAGGGCCCTTGGTAGGGGGGGTGCTTGGACATCACTGCCAGCAAGCAGCGGATGTCCTCCTGGCACCCTACCCGCCAATTTTAACCACACCTTAGACATTTAGGGTCCCTTGGTGGGAAGGGTGAGGGGACGTCACTGTGAGTAATCAGGAGATGTCCCCTCAGTGCCCTACCCGCCAATTTTAACTGCACCCCCCTTAGCACACACACCCCTCCCCCCTCAATATATACATTCCAACATAAACACACACACATGCACACACACACCCTCTCAAACACACATACACGCACACACATTTTGCAAGGAAGGTGGGACCTAGGACCATCTGTCCCCTGCCTCTTCCCTGGTGGGGGGTACGGGCCCCTTTGCAACGGCGGCCGTGTCCCCGGGGTACCGGCTTCCTGGGCCCGGCGGTGCTCTCTCCGCGCGGCGGGGGGGTTCACATTACATCTGAGCCGGGAGTGTTCGTGTCCCTGGGGGGTGGGTTCTGGTCCTTGCTCCTGGGCGCTGGGCCCCGCCATATTTCCAACTGTGGCCGAGCCTGGTCGGGCCATATTTACAACACCCCTTGTGGGCCCTCTTTTTTTCCCCGGGGTTCCCCCCCTCTTGGGCGGGGGCGGCGGGCCCCTGCCCCGCTCCTCCCTGGACCAGCCGCGGGCCGGGCGGATGGCTGCCTGGAGCGCGGAGCGGGTCTCCCTTGGGGGGTCCTGGCTCGTACCTGGGGTTGGGGCGGGGGGATGCCCGGAACTCCTGGGTGGTGGTGGGGTGCTCGTCTGGGGCTGTGGGCGTCCGTCTCCGGTGGGGCCCTGCGTTGGGTTCTCCCGGCGCGGCGGGGGGGCTGCTCTCCTGGTTGGGCTGGGGCGGCGCTCTCTCTCCCTCCGTGCTTCCCTGCTCTCTGGCTCTGGGGGCCTTGCGGCGGTCCTGCTGGCCCTGGCCTGGGTGGCGGGCTTGGTCGCCCGGGCGGCGGTTGTTCCCTGCCGGTTCCCGTGTGGCGTTGGGGGGATTCCGGCTGCCGCTGCTGCTGCGGTGGGGGTCTTGGGGTGGGGATGGCTGGGCACTCTCCCTCCTTCTTTCCACGTTCCACCATCCATTTTAGAAGAACATAAACACTCACCTGAGCACAGGTGTTAGCTCACCTTTGCACTTACAGTTTGCATGACTGAATGACTGAAATATTTCACACTAGTTGGTTTTAAGGCATAAGTATGCGTGTGAACACTATCTGTTTTGTATATATGTCGACAGGTGGACATTTTTTGCAGCTAGCAGGTGTGTTTATAACATTTGAGTGTGTGTGTGGACAGGCTCCGCCCTTATTGTACTACATTTGAACGTTACCATAATGATTAACAACCAGTAAACTTGTTGCTTTATGCTGCTTCATGGTCTTATCCCCCTTCCCCTCCTATTATCACCCCCTACCCCCCCTCTCTCTATCGTCCCTCTCTCTTCTTCCCCTCTTTCCTTTTCCGTCCGGTCCAACACCAAAGATTTTCAGACATGATTGAAATTAATAAAGTTTGGCCTCAATTACAAAAGGGGTTTATCCAGACATACCTTTGGTTTGTCTGAAGATTAATAACCCCTCTTGTTAAAGTAAAATCTGTCCAACACAAGAGGCCCTCAGCTCTCATCTGTCTGCCCAGCTGTTGGACAGGACAAGTTAAAAGAAAAAAAAAAAAAAAAAAAAAAAAAAAAAAAAAGAAATGAACAAGCTCATTACTGGACGGTGTGTCACAAAGTTCAGTGAAGAGGAAGTGAACGCCTCTGAGGTATCGTGGTTCACTCCTCATCACCTCATTAGACATAACAACAGGGCTCGCTTGGTCTTCTACTGTCCCTTCGTCTCTAACGGACTCTCTTTAAATGATCAGCTACTGCCGGGTCCAACTCTGGGACCATCCCTCATTGGGGTCCTTCTCCGTTTCCGACAACATGCTGTCGCCATCAGTGGAGACATCAAGGTAATGTTCCACCAAGTCTGTCTACTCCCCGAAGATAAACTATTGCTGAGATTCATATAGAGGAACCTGAGACGAGAAGAACCACCTGATATCTACCAATGGCGTGTACTACCATTTGGTACCACCTGCAGTCAATGCTGTGCGATATTTGCCCTCCAGAAACATGGGAGAGAGCAAACTAAAGACGGCATATACATCCTTCCATCCATTGAGAAGTCATTCCATGTGGATAACTGCCTACAAAGTAGCTATGCTTAGCTATAACTCTGAAGAGCTATGCGCAGCCTTAACAGGTGCTCAGCTGTGTTCCCTGATCCACCGAGAACATACTGTTAATATCATCCAGACTTTCCCCTGGACTGATTCCACCACAGTTCTGACCTGGCTTACATCCGAATTATGTCGATTCAAAGTCTTCGTCGGGACCAGGGTCTCAGAAATCCAAGACCTGACAGCTGACCACATGTAACCCGGTGGTAATTTTATTTAAAATAAATAAATAAATAAAGTGAAAGATTATTTTTCTGGTATGCATGTAACTATTATTTTGAGTAAATAATAGGGTTTGGGTTTATATTGTTTTTAAATGGTAAAGGAAAAGAAGAAGAAAAAAAAGGTGTAATCTCATTTAGTTTATTTCCTTGTATGATTTTGATTATTGGTTCATTTATAAGTCCCTCGTTTTAGCCAATTGTGATTGGCTCTGGAGACGTGAGGGGGCGGGGTGAAGGAGGAAAAGAAGAACGGAGGAGGAGAAGCGGAGAAAGTTCGAGAAGGTGGACGGCGAAGGATTTTTCCCTCCAGATCTGCGGGAGAGATGTCTGAGTTTTCGGAGAGACAAAAAACCGGGACACAAACGAAGAAATTTGAACGGAGAGTTCAGAAGAAAATCTTGGCTTTTGAGTCGAGGAACGGCGGGTGAGCTGGAAGCGAGCGAGCCGTTGTCTGGGTCGGAGAGGACGGCGCAGGAGTCGGGAGCGGAGGCTGCTAAGCTAGTGTGCATCACGATGGATCACATTGAGGCGAAGTAGTCGTGTTTTCTGTTTTCCTTGGATCCAACTGGAGTATTTCAACGCACTCAATGTTTTGCAAGAGAAGCAACAGGCCTGCAACGTTTTTTTTTCTTTTGTTTTTGAGGTGCCGGTACCGTGAGTAAACTGAACTGTGTGTGTGTGTGTGTGTGTGTGTGTGAGCGCGCGCGCACGAGAAAAGGTTTCAAACGGGTAAAACTGTTAATGTTCCACAGTTGTTAAAGGTATACAGTGACTTTGTTAACTAAACAGTAGTGATATCTGGGAAACTTTTATTTCGTGACATTAATTTTGTAAATTGGGTTGAAAACCAGTGTTTACCTTTGTTTAGATTTTTTTTTTTATTTTTTATTTTTTATTTGTATAGCCCAAAATCACAACAACAGTCGTCTCGATGGGCTTCGAAGTAAAACATGAAATCAAAAGGATCACGAATACAGAGAGTTCAATAGAAAAATACTAAAATGAACTAACAAACTGACTAAGCTATACTGGCATCCCTGCCCTTAGACCCCCCTTCGCGGTAAGGAAAAACTCCCAAAAAAACCGGATTCCGGAAAAAACGAAGAAACCTCAGGGGTGCCCACATGAAGGAGGGATCCTCCCCCAGGACGGACAGGCGATTTACCAGAAATCTTAGAGAAGAATTAACTTATCTAAATCTACAACTACATATATAAAAGTCCAGCAGACGAGCTTCATCCAGCCGTGGTTATCGGGACAGTCAAAGGCGCGAGTCGAGCCGGAGACAGGAACCACAGCCAGGTGTAGGAGCAGGAGCAGAGACGAGGTACTCGGTCAGGTACAGAGCAGAGACGAGCCAGAGATGAGCCAGAGGCAGGATCCACAGCCAGGTGTAGGAGCAGGAGCAAAGGCGAGGTAAACGGTCAGGAACTGGAGCACGGATGAGCCAACTGGAGTCTGGAAGCACTCCCACTCCCCAGGAGGGGAGAGGAAAAGAGGGACAATACATGAATCGCACTGCACCAAACAGAGGCATGGAGAACTAAATGATAAATTATGATCAAGAATAGAGGAGAGGAAGGGTAGAAGTAAAAACAGGAAAGAGGACAGAACCCCAGTGTACCATAGTTACCCCAGCTTCAACTTCTAGCAGCCTTTTAAAAGAAATAGTTATTATTAAGTTTAATTTAAACAAACTAACATTAAGTTAAATAATCTCTGAATACTAACTAGTCTGACAATAAGCCTGTCCAAAGAGGAATGTTTTCAGTCTAGCTTTGAATGTAGAAACTGAGTCTGCCTCTCTTACATGAGCTGGGAGTTTATTCCATAAGGCAGGGGCTTGGTGGCTAAACGCTCTACCTCCAACCGTACTTTTACTAATTCTAGGAACCACAAGCAGTCCTGCATTTTGCGAGCGAAGTGTTCTGATTGGTTGGTAAGGGACTATGAGGTCCTTAATATAGGACGGGGCCAGTCCATGTAAGGCCTTATAGGTTAACAGGAGGATCTTGAACTTAATTCTAGAATCAACTGGGAGCCAATGGAGCGAAACTAACACAGGAGTGATGTGATCTCTTCTGCTGGTTCCAGCTAACAATCTAGCAGCTGCGTTCTGAACAAGCTGGAGACTTCTTAAGGAACTCTTAGGACACGCTGCTAACAAGGAGTTACAGTAATCCAGCCTCGACGTAACAAATGCATGGATGAGTTTTTCAGCATCACTCTTAGAAAGTATATTTCTGATCTTAGCAATATTCCGCAGGTGAAAAAAGGCAGTTCTACATGCCTGAGATATGTGAGCCTTAAATGATAAATCCTGGTCAAGTAAAACCCCAAGGTTTCTAACTGTGGAATTGGGGGCTATACTTATACCATCCAGGGAGACTATCTGAGCAGACAGAGCATCTCTGAGGTTTTTAGGACCAAGTATAATGACCTCAGTTTTTTCTGGGTTCAAGAGGAGGTAATTAATTGTCATCCAGGTCTTGATGTCACTGATGCAGGCGTTCAGTTTCTCTATCTGGTCATTCTGGTCAGGCTTCATGGATAAATACAACTGCGTATCGTCGGCATAACAATGAAAATTAATGCTGTGTTTCCTGATTATGTTTCCTAGGGGTAACATATAAAGCGTAAACAGGATCGGTCCCAAGACTGAGCCCTGTGGGACTCCATAGTTGACTCGAGTGCACTGAGAGGAATGGCCATTTACATTAACGAACTGATACCTATCAGACAGATAGGATTTAAACCACTGGAGAGCAGATCCTCTGATCCCTATGTCCTGCTCTAATCTATGGAGTAAAATACCGTGGTCGATAGTGTCAAAGGCTGCACTGAGGTCCAACAGGACCAGAATAGAAAGTAGTCCCTTTTCTGAGGCCAATAACAAGTCATTAGAGACTCTAACTAGTGCAGTTTCCGTACTGTGGTGAGGTCTAAACCCCGACTGAAAGTCTTCAAAGTGGCTGTTGTCCTGTAGGTGGCAGTAAAGCTGCTTAACTACAACTCTTTCTAGGATTTTAGAAATAAAGGGCAGGTTTGATATCGGTCTATAGTTGGCCAAGATGCTAGGATCCAAACTGGGCTTTTTCAGAAGAGGTTTAACAACTGCATATTTAAAAGACTGTGGCACGTAACCCGTTTCCAGAGAGGCATTTATCATTGTTAATATGGGATCATTAATTAGGGGAAAAGTTTCTTTAAAAAGTCTAGTGGGGATTGGGTCTAACAGACACGTTGAGGATTTGGAGGACGTAATAATTGATGTTATTTCCGCTTGATCCACAGCAGTGAAGCAGTCTAATGTTACAGAGGTTTCTATGGATGCCTCCACTTCTACCGCTTCAGCCTGTTCTGGGCTGATAGTAGGAATAACTTGATTTAACTTATGTCTAATATTTGAGATTTTACTATCGAAAAATGTAAGAAAATCATCAGAGCTGAGAGAAACAGGAACATGTGGTTCTACTGAGCTCTGACTGCGAGTTAATTTAGCTATAGTGCTAAAAAGAAATCTTGGATTGTTTCCATTCTCTGATATTAAGGTTGAATAGTACTGGCTTCTAGCTCTACGCAGAGCTTTTTTATAATTTAATAGGCTATGTTTCCAGATATCCAGAGACTGCTCTGAACCGGAGCGGCGCCATTCTCTTTCCAACTTACGGGTTTCTCGTTTAAGAGAACGAGTTTCAGCGTTAAACCACGGTGCTACTCGGTTTTGTCTGACGAACTTAGGTTTCAAGGGGGCAACAACATCGAGTGTACTCCTGAGGGCTTGTAAGGCATCATTAACAAAGTGGTCATTTATACTAGGACTGATACTATGGGAGCTGGTCTCAGAGTATTTTCTCAGAATATCACTAAGTACTGGCTGAACTGTGTGTTTAAACTCAGACACAGAACGGTCAGTTAAGGTTCTTCTAAGCTGTTTCTTATTCACTGGGGCAGAAGGATGTTCCAGTGTAAGCTGGAAGGTAATCATAAAGTGATCAGAAATGATGGGGTTAAGAGGAAGGACACTCAGCTGGCTGATCTCTATCCCATGGGTTAGAACAAGGTCCAGGGTGTGCTTATGACAGTGAGTGGGTTCATTCACACTTTGGGTGAAACCAACATCATCTAATAAAGCTGCAAAAGCCTTTCCTAAGCAGTCACTGGGGTCATCAACATGAATATTAAAATCCCCTAATATTATAATTTGATCAGAATCTAAGACAATAGTCGATAGGAAGTCGGAAAACTCAGTTAAAAATTCTGAATATGGGCCGGGGGGGCGATAAATAATTATGAGTAAAACAGGTTTTCGAGTTTTCCTGTTTGGGTGACTTAAAGACAATATGATGCTTTCAAATGAATTATAAGCATTTTTAACTTTAGGGCTGAGAAGTAAGCTAGACTGTGATATTACTGCCAAACCACCTCCTTTCCCTGAAATCCTGGATTTCTGATAGTTAGCATAAGTGGGGGGGGTTGCTTCATTCAATCTAACATAGTCATCCTGATGGAGCCAAGTTTCTGTTAAGGCTAAAAGACTAAGATTGTTATCAGTAATTAACTCGTTGACTAAGAGGGACTTGGAGGAAATGGATCGAATGTTTAATAAACCGCATTTAATGACATCATAATTCTGCTTGTGAGAACTGCTGTCTGTCACTGTAAGGTTTCTATGACGCGCTCCTTTCATTTGTCTTTCAGCACATAAGCTAAAGCTAGGACCTGCTTGACTTTCCCTGCATGGGTTTTGCACCGGCACTAACCCTAAGGGAGGCTCAGAGGAGCGTTTTACACTGCTGCTCTGCGCCCGGGTCTCGTCTCTGGATTGTCAGGTTAACAGACTAAGGCTAGCAGAAATGTTTCTAGAAAGAAGAGCGGCACCGTCCCGAGTGGGATGGACGCCGTCTCTCCGCATGAGACCGGGCTTCCCCCAAAACGCGCTCCAGTTATCCACAAAACCAACGCCGTTTTCTGGGCACCATCTAGAAAGCCAGCGGTTAAATGATGAAAAGCGGCTGTACATTTCATCATTGACTAAGTTCGGCAGGGGACCAGAGAAAATTACAGTGTCGGACATCGTCTTAGCCAGTTTACACACCGAAGTTACGTTTAACTTAACCACCTCTGACTGTCTCCGTCGGGCATCATTACCGCCTGCGTGAATCACGACTCGACGGAACCTGGACTTACTCTGAGCTAACATCCTAAGGTTCCCCTCGATGTCACCAACTCTGGCCCCCGGATAACACCTGACAGTAGCCGCTGGGAGCTCCACGTTTCTAACTTCAGAAGAGCCTATAACCAGAGTTGAGTGTTCAGCGGGTGTGTCGCTGAGGGGGGAGAACCTATTACTAACGTGGAGTCTCGGGTGCTCTAAGTTTTTGCGTTTAGCACTATGTTTCCTCCCAACCGGTACAAACCCCTGACTGTCTCCCGGCTGTTGGGAGGGCGCTGGGGTGCTAACTAAGTTAGCCCTGGTAGCGCGGCCCGCGCTACGAGTAACGACCTGGCTAGCCGGCTTAGCTTCCACTGTGCGGAGCCGCGCTTCTAACTGCTCCAGCCTGGCCTCCAAGTCTAACACAAGACTACACTTAACACACCTACCCCTATCTTCACTAAAGGAGGCAGGATCATCACTAAACATATGGCACATGGGGCAGGAGAGAGGAGGAGAGGCGGAAGGAGTGGTGGTGGCCATACTAGGTTCTAAGCTAAGGCTAGCGGTGTTTAAGTAAAGAGAAGTGGTTTATTTAGCAAAATGAGAAAAGTGAACAGCAAGCGGTTTAACAGTGGTGAATTCGCTAATAAAAGGTACTAGATGTGAATATTAACCCAGATAACCCTTAGAGTAAGCAATAGTAGTAAGGCTAATGCCAAACAAGAGGACAGCAGTCACACAGCTAGCACTGGGAATAGCTCACCCGGAAATGACGTCACAGGAAGTCCACACCAATCTTCCCACGGCGCGATCAGCTGATCTCATAGATTAGGCCAAAGGGGACATTTTGAGTATACTTTAGGGCAATTTAATACATTTTTTTACGTAATTGGAGTGGTTTATATTTTTTGTTGGGGCATCAATTTATATTTTATTTACCAAATTATTATAATTTATTAAACAAAGCCTTTGCAAAATTTGGCTAAATATTGAAAGATCTCTGAGTCTCTTTATTTTCTTATTAGAAGACACGCTTTGAATTATCAGGTGCAGTTTTTCTGGTATCCACCTGGACATTGTTCGAACCCAAGCACCCACCCTTCTACTCTAAACTAACAGGAGGGCTCCACGGGTGTTACATAAAATTGGAGGCACCGCTGGGATACTTTTTTACTTTAGTCCATGTGAAGAATAGTTAGAAACTGCCTTTAACTTTTATTACACTAATGGTTTAAACCTAATTCACTGAGCATGTATTGTCATCTCAAAATTATATTACATTTGAAGAAAGCACAGCCAAACTATTGTTCTAACAGTTTCTTCCCATACTCCCTCTTTTCTGTGCATGTGTGATCTCCTGAGCAGGCCTCAGACTTATCTTCACTTTAGCCTTGGAGCTTCTCTCCAGCAGTAACCTGTGGGCGTGATTTTCACACGAGGTCCATCGGACGATCTTCTGAATATGCAAATGCAGGGTTTTTATACCAAAGCCCATCCCTGAGCTCGTTGGTTCGGACTTTGAATGTACCATGTTCATATGTCTGTCCCCTTCGTGTTTGTGCGAAGTAAAACCTCCACAAAAGATAAGTAACTGTCTCTGAGTCGTTATTCATTTATTTCTGTGTGCAAGAAACTGACGGGTACGAACCTAAAATTTAATACAGTCCTTTCTAGAAAATCCAGTTTCTTCACAGTCCATAACTGGTTTAAAATTAAATTGTAAGTAGTTTTAACATTAATATTGACCCAGAGATCTAAATATTTGTCCAATAAATAAAAAAATAAAAAAGTAGTTGTGTAGAATCAATTTAAAAAAAAAAAAAAAAATTTTTTGATTGAAACTTTGAATTTAGCAGATTAAAGCCGAATTAATATTAAAGCCTACCAAATTTATCCTAACAAGTGGCACGCACAACCTGGGGATGGCTCAGTTGAAGAACTGGTGTGTTGGAGAAGGCCTGGATCCAATGAAAGCCCTGCTGGTTAAAGATGTACCCCCAGAAGTGGATGTGGGTTTCATTGAAGAAACGCTACAGATTATCAAAGCTCTTGGAAGAGTCAAAGTGAGAGGCAGAATGTATGACCCTCAGTCCCAAAGTTTAACTGTGCTATGTGAGTGCAAAGAGAAAGTGAACACAGCAACTATTCCACTTGATGTCATGCCCGATGGGTCTGATGCGGCATGGAGAATCTTTGGACCCTCTGAGCGTGAGGAAGAATTACAAAGTCATGTAGTCGGAGATGGTCAGACAGAGCCACAATCTGCTTCCAGTTTTCAGTCACCACTGCAAGCTTCTTCTCCTGAAGCGATCATCAGGGCTGTGGGGGATATTTTGCAAATGACAAATAAACCTGCAAATAACGACAACAACATGTACAGAAGACTGCGCATTTTTTCAGGGGTTATACCCACACCTGCTGGAGAAGAACAGTTGGAGAACTGGGTTGAACAAGCCAGACTCATGATTGAAGAAAGTGAGCGTCCAGAAAGAGAAAAGAAATTGAAGATCATGGAAAGTGTGAAGGGTCCTGCGCTTGAGATCCTGCAGGCTGTACGTTTCAACAACCCAGCTGCAACTTCTAGCGACTACGTTGACATTCTTGAGACCACGTTTGGCACACCTGAAAGTGGTGAAGAACTATATTTTGCCTTTAGAATGTTGTGTCAACATCCTAACGAGAGACTGTCCGAGTTTCTGAGACGCCTCGAAAGAGTTCTCAACAAAGTGGTGAAAAGGGGCGGACTCCTTCCATCAGCAGCAGACAAAACACGTCTGGATCAACTTATCAAAGAGATCAGATCAGATCAGATCTCATGATCCTAAACCTAGGATTAAGAGATCGTAGAGACAGTCCTCCCACATTTATTGAACTCTTAAATAAAATACGTCTGGAGGAGGAACATGAAGCTTCTCGTCGCAGACTGCTCCCACCAAAGCCAGTCTATGTCAAGAACACATCTTTGACTCTTGACCCCGAAAACTCAGAACTGAAAGAGTTGAAAGCTGAGGTTCATCAGCTTCGAGCACTAGTAAGTGAACTCTCTCTACCTTCTGCCAATTCAAGTCCTGGTTCTGCGAGTGCTCTACCACCAGTTACTCCCGTGGTGGAGAGCTCTGAAGACAAAAATATTCAAGCACTCAAGAAAGAGGTTTTAAATCTCAGTAAGCAAGTCTCTGTAATGTCAGTGAAGTCAAAGTACTGTGATGCTCCTGAGCCGTGTCAACAGGAAATGCAGGCAAGACCTATGCAGCAAAGGTCCTGAGACTTCAGTGATTTCTTCTGTTATCGGTGTGGTGAGGGTGGGCACTATGCAAATAAGTGTGTTGCTCCCGAAAACTACCATAAAGTTATAAAGAAACTACTGCAAGCTAAGAGAAAGACTAAACCAAACCAGACATCTGAGGAAGAGACAAGAACAAAGACCACCCATGCAAGTGTAAGGAGAAGCTTTGTAAATGCTCCGATCAACCGCTTGCCTGGTGGACTTGTTGGACCACCATCCACTGTTCAAGTGAAGATCAATGGCAACCCCTGCACTGCGTTGATGGACAGTGGTTCTCAAGTTACCATCATTTTCGACAGCTGGTACACGAAACACCTGCGTGATATCCCACTTAATCCTATAACTGGTTTAGCCATCGCGGGACTGAGTGAGTCAGAGAGCAGTTACCCTTACAGAGGCTACATTCAAGTTGACTTGGAACTGCCAAAAAAGTTGAAGTCCAAAAACATTAACTCTGTTCCTGTCCTGGCCTTGGTGTGTCCTGATCCACGTTGCTCTGAGACAATTCCTGTCTTGATCGGCACAAACGTTCAGGGTTTCCAACCTTTGAAGCTGGGAGACACTGAGAAAGTATACTCAGTAAAAGTTCAGGTGCAAGAGAAAAGCCATTTACCTGTCCCTACAGCTACATACAAAACTGGCATTGACACTTTGCCTGTAGCTGAAGTTAAGTGGTCTGGACCAGGTCTCCTCATTATTCCTCCTGGCACTGAACAAGTCATAATTTGTAAAGTCAAACAGAAACGAGACATCGGAGACAGCATCCTCATTACTGAACGGGCCCACTCACCTGCTCTACCATCAAGTGTGCTGGTCCAGCCTACAGTCTTGTTCTCCAAGAAGTTGGACCCAAATCAGTTCTTGGTGCTCCTTCGTAATGAATCCTTGAAGCAAACAGCCATCCCAATGGGCACAGTAATTGCTCACCTACATGTTGCTGACATGGTGACCGATTCACCAAGCTCCAGAGTGGAAACCATTCCAGCTATTGACCCTTCTCTATTTGACTTTGGTGATTCTCCAATAAATAAAGAGTGGAGAGAGAGACTCAGCCAGAAGCTAGCCAAGCATGCCAATGTGTTCTCTACTGAAGAGTGGGATGTTGGTTTAGCAAAGGGGGTCAACCATCGTATCCGTCTAAGCGATGACACTCCTTTCAGAGAGAGGTCAAGACGCATTGCTCCCGCTGATTTGGACGATCTCAGGCGGCACCTGCAGGGTTTACTGGCTGCTGGGATCATAAAAGAGTCGAGATGTCCATACGCTTCCCCAATTGTATTGGCTCGTAAAAAGAATGGTCAAATTCGCATGTGTGTCGACTATTGCACTTTAAACCGCAGAACTATACCTGATCAGTATACTGTTCCACGCATTGATGACGCTCTTGACTGTCTGTCAGGCAGCAAGTGGTTTTCAGTGTTGGATCTTCGCAGCGGATAGTATCAAATCCCAATGGCTGAAGAGGACAAAGAGAAAACCGCCTTCATCTGTCCTCTAGGATTTTTCCAGTTTGAGCGGATGCCGCAGGGGATCAAAGGGGCTCCTGCGACATTTCAAAGACTGATGGAAAAGGCAGTCGGAGACATGCACATGCTCGAGGTCATCGTCTACTTGGATGATCTGATTGTGTTCGGCAAGACTCTAGAGGAACACGAGCAAAGGCTCATCAAGGTCATCACTCGTCTAGAAGAGGCTGGGCTCAAGCTGTCTCTGGACAAGTGCCAGTTCTGCCGCCCACAAGTCACCTATGTGGGGCACATTGTGTCTGAGCGGGGCATTTCAACAGATCCAGCCAAAGTGGAAGCTGTGACACGGTGGAAACAACCATATGATCTTCCTTCCCTGCAGTCTTTTCTGGGGTTTTGTGGATACTACCGCAGATTTATAAAAAATTACTCCCTCATTGTTCGGCCACTCACTGAGTTGTGCAAAGGGTACCCTCCCACTCAAAAGAAGAGAAAATGTTTTACTTTGCCAGATAAAAGTTACTTCAAAGTCAATGAGCCTTTTGGTGACCGATGCGATCAGTCCTGTACCGAGGCCTTTCAAAAGATCATTCAGTGCCTCACAAATGCACCTGTACTGGCATTTGCTGATCCTACCAAGCCTTACGTCCTTCATATTGACGCTAGTTTTCATGGGCTCGGTGCGGTTCTTAACCAAGAGCACCCTGACGGTTTAAGACCAGTCGCCTTTGCAAGCCACAAGCTAAGTGCCTCAGAGAAGAACTACCCAGTACACCAGCTTGAGTTGTTGGCGCTCAAGTGGGCTGTGGTAGACAAATTTCACGACTATCTGTACGGGGCCCAGTTTACTGTAAGAACTGACAACAACCCACTTACGTATATTCTTACTACTGCCAAGCTCAATGCGACAGGTCACCGCTGGCTCTCTGCACTCTCAATTTACAATTTTACTTTGCAGTACAGGCCTGGCTCAAGTAACATCGATGCAGATGCCTTGTCACGAAATCCTCTTTCTACAATGGAAGACGTCTGGCAAAGTATACCACCTGAAAGCGTAAAGGCTCTGTGCAAGCAGATCAAGTGCCGCAAAACTCTTGAGGAGTCTACCATTGTTGCTGAATCTCTTGGAGTGTCACCTGATGGCTTGCCAGAGTGTTTTGTTATCCCAGTTCAGTTAGAACTTGGTTCACTGACTCGGTTTAGTCACCAAGACCTTGTCAGAGCCCAAGACACTGACCCCACTATTGCTCCAGTCAAACAGACTCTGAGTGGAGGTCCATCAATTCCAAGCATAGACAACCCAAATTCAGTCCTACTGAGCAAAGAAGCAAGCAAGCTTGTTATCCAAGACCAGTTACTATACAGAAAAGTGGAGAGAAAAGGAACTGAAGTAAAGCAGCTGATACTGCCCAGAGAATTTGTCCCAATGGTTCTGAGGTCTTTACACGATGAGTCTGGTCATTTGGGCATGGACAAAACCATTGAACTTATTAGGTATCGGTTCTACTGGCCAAAGATGGGAGCTGAGGTTGAGCAGTACATAAAGAATTGTGGCAGATGCATCACTCGTAAAGCTTTTCCACAAAGAGCTGCTCCCTTGCACCATATTACCAGCCAAGGCCCTCTAGACCTCGTCTGTATCGATTTTCTGTCACTTGAGCCAGATTCACAAGGGTTTGCAAACATCTTGGTAGTGACAGATCACTTTACTAGATACGCTCAAGCTTTTCCTGCTAAAGACCAAAAAGCGACAACAGTGGCCAAAATTCTGTGTGAACGTTACTTTGTGCATTACGGACTCCCTGCCCGCATACATTCGGATCAAGGGCGTGACTTTGAAAGCAAATTAATTAAAGACCTTCTGAGAATGCTGGGTGTTCGCAAATCAAGAACATCTCCTTACCACCCACAGGGAGACCTGCAACCAGAAAGATTCAACCGAACACTCTTGTCAATGCTTGGCACTCTTGACCCAAGACAGAAGCTAAAGTGGAGTCAAAAGATCAGTCATTTAGTCCACGCCTATAACTGTTCTCCGAATGATGCAACAGGTTACTCACCTTACCTGTTAATGTTTGGCAGAGAAGCTCGGTTACCAGTAGACATCTGTTTTGGTGTGACTGATGACAATCAAAGGACCAAGTCTTATCATCAGTATGTTGAAAAGCTCAAGCAAGATCTTGAAAGAGCTTACAGCCTTGCTACAGAAACAGCAGACAAGAACCATAAAAGAAACCAGAAAGCTCATGATAAGCATGTCAAAGAGCAAGTTCTCAGCAAAGGAGACAGAGTGCTGTTGAGAAACTTTGGAATTACCGGCAAACACAAGTTAAAATGCAAATGGAGGTCTTCACCATATGTTGTGGTGGAGAAGCTACCCAACTTACCTGTCTACAAGATCAAGCCAGAGAAAGGCATGGGACCACAGAAGACAATACACCGTAACCATTTATTACCCATCGGGTATTTGGTGAGACTCCCTGATGACCAAAGTGAAGATCTGACCCAACAAAGACCTGTTACCAGGGCCCAAAAAAGAAGGGTGAAGGAACCAGGTCAGACCGACAACCATGATGAGGAAATGTCCTCAGGATCGGAGTATGAGGAAGTTAACCTCCCACAAACTTTGGAGTTCGACTGGAGTAGGGTGGTGCCATTTTCTGATGTGTCCGCCGAGCCGACTCGGTCAGTAAATTTTGAAGCTGGAGTGGAAAGACCAGCCCAAGATCTGGTTGAGACAGAGTCAGTTATTGGTTGCTCGCACCTACCTCCCGATGTTGATTCTGAGGTCAACGTCATAGGAAAGGGAGCTCCAAACACTGATTCAGAAGTCAATGTTTTAGAAGAGGGAGCCAATCTCAACCCAGATGAAAATGCTGCAGCTGAGATGGAAATAGCTGGACGAGAAAAAAGAATCACACGTCCAGTAGTCAAGTTGTGTTATGATCAACTGGGCAAGCCTTGTGATCATCCAGTGAATGTTTTAAGCCATGGAGTGCTGGTGGGAAGTGGACTCTACAGAGACTCCAGAAGCAATCCCTGTCAAACTCTCTGGTGCCACCCCATGGCGTTGTGTTTCACTTGTTCCTATCTGGCCCCTACCCTTAACTGTAAATCTATTAGAGTCTTCTAAATTTTATTTTGATGAGGGCATCAAAATCTTCTAGAAGGGGGAGGGTGTAACCCGGTGGTAATTTTATTTAAAATAAATAAATAAATAAAGTGAAAGATTATTTTCTGGTATGCATGTAACTATTATTTTGAGTGATTAATAGGGTTTGGGTTTATATTGTTTTTAAATGGTAAAGGAAAAGAAGAAGAAAAAAAAGGTGTAATCTCATTTAGTTTATTTCCTTGTATGATTTTGATTATTGGTTCATTTATAAGTCCCTCGTTTTAGCCAATTGTGATTGGCTCTGGAGACGTGAGGGGGCGGGGTAAAGGAGGAAAAGAAGAACGGAGAAGTGGAGAAAGTTCGAGAAGGTGGACGGCGAAGGATTTTTCCCTCCAGATCTGCGGGAGAGATGTCTGAGTTTTCGGAGAGACAAAAAACCGGGACACAAACGAAGAAATTTGAACGGAGAGTTCAGAAGAAAATCTTGGCTTTTGAGTCGAGGAACGGCGGGTGAGCTGGAAGCGAGCGAGCCGTTGTCTGGGTCGGAGAGGACGGCGCAGGAGTCGGGAGCGGAGGCTGCTAAGCTAGTGTGCATCACGATGGATCACATTGAGGCGAAGTAGTCGTGTTTTCTGTTTTCCTTGGATCCAACTGGAGTATTTCAACGCACTCATTGTTTTGCAAGAGAAGCAACAGGCCTGCAACGTTTTTTTTTCTTTTGTTTTTGAGGTGCCGGTACCGTGAGTAAACTGAACTGTGTGTGTGTGAGCGCGCGCGCACGAGAAAAGGTTTCAAACGGGTAAAACTGTTAATGTTCCACAGTTGTTAAAGGTATACAGTGACTTTGTTAACTAAACAGTAGTGATATCTGGGAAACTTTTATTTCGTGACATTAATTTTGTAAATTGGGTTGAAAACCAGTGTTTACCTTTGTTTAGATTAGGCCAAAGGGGACATTTTGAGTATACTTTAGGGCAATTTAATACATTTTTTTTACGTAATTGGAGTGGTTTATATTTTTTGTTGGGGCATCAATTTATATTTTATTTACCAAATTATTATAATTTATTAAACAAAGCCTTTGCAAAATTTGGCTAAATATTGAAAGATCTCTGAGTCTCTTTATTTTCTTATTAGAAGACACGCTTTGAATTATCAGGTGCAGTTTTTATGGTATCAACCTGGACATTGTTCGAACCCAAGCACCCACCCTTCTACTCTAAACTAACAGGAGGGCTCCACGGGTGCTACACACACATGGCGCTATGTGGACACCCTTAATAATCCAGCCGAGGACCTCACAAGAGGAAGAACTCTGGCTGAAATAGCAACTCCAAATCGATGGATTGATGGACCATCTTTTCTGCGCAGTCCAGAAGATCAGTGGCCAGTACGTCCAGCCTCCACCGCACCAGAGGACACCACAGAGATCAAGCAGCACATATTCTTTGGTCATATCCAAAAAAAACAGAATCCACAAACATCAGAAATCACACAGTTTGACAACTGGATTGATTTAATCAACGTCACTCAGCAATGACTTCACGGGGCGGCTGGAGATGGTGAGCAATCTCAAGAGAGATCTGGTGAAGCAGAAAACCTGCTCGTGAGGACAAGCCAAATGGAGTGCTTTACTGAAGAAGTGAAATGCCTTAAAGATGGCAAACCAGTACCACCAACAGCAAATGAGACACATTGCACATTGGGCCCAGAAATGGACCCTGAATCAGGTCTTATCCGTGTGGGAGGACGCCTCCGATGGAGTGACTCCTCGTGCATCGATGAAATACATCCGGTTGTGTTGGATCCCAGTCATGATATAACCAAACTTATCATCAAAGATGCTGACGCCTTGATACAGATGCATTCTTATTAGCAATGAGAAGGTTCACTGCACGCAGAGGAACCCCGTCAGAGATTCTCTCGGATCAAGAAACAAACTTTCGAGGTGCAGAAAGAGAACTGTCTGAAGCCTAAGCAGCTATGATGCCAGAGATCCAGGACAGGCTTTCGCAGAAACAAATAAAGTTCCAGTTTAACCCACCTGCAGCTCCTTACTTTTTGGTTGCGCTAGGAGCGTGAGATACAGTCAGTTAAAAAGGCCTAACAAGTAGTGTTGGGAAATCAACCCCTCTGTGAGGACGTTCTTCTGACACTACTTATATAAGTGGAGGGAATCCTCAATGCTTAGCCCTTGGGATACGTGTCATCAGAGGTGGCTGCCAATATGCTGCTGATGGGGCGGCGAGATGCCAATATGCTGCTGATGGGGCGGCGAGATGCCTCCCTACCACAAGTCACATCCGCACCTGACACGCTCACCAAGAGACGGTGGAGTCACTGTCGTTCTATGTGGATGGCTGACCACTTTTGGACACAATTCCTGAGGAATTACCTACCCTCTCTGCAAGTGCGTCACAAATGGAAGAGGCCAACTGAAGATCTTCAGCTAAATTCAGTTGTGATTATCGTCGACCCGCAGCTCCCTAGAGCCCACTGGCCAATCGGCAGAGTCGTCAACGTGATTCCAAGTGCTGATGGACATATACGTTCAGCTGAGGTCAGAGTACGAAACAAGACAAATGTACGACCTGTAGCACCAGTTGACAGCTGTTCCAGAAGCTGAGTAGTTTGTCTAGAGAATTTGTTCTGTTTGGTGAATTTACGTGTTTCATAATAGCCTGCTATTCTGGGGGCGGCTGTTGTAAATTCCCACCTGTTCAGATATTATATTTCAGGCACTGCTGTGAATTATTCTCTGTTTAGTACATTTTGTTCAGGCATGTATGTGGACGAGTGGGGTCCTAAGAGGAAACAGAGGGAGGGAGGGGAGCAGGCAGGCTTCATGTGGGAAGGCTGTGACCTCTGTAAGAAACTGAAAACTGAAGGAAACTGAAGATAAATGTTTAAAACGCTCATCTTGTCCTGTGCTCTCTTATCTGAGTCCTGATGCGGATGTAGAAGTCCCAGTCTGAGGAATATAGTGCTTCCTTTATACAACATAGGTGAACTTTTATTATTTTTGCTTGTGTTTTTTTTAATCCTGAGGCCCCTAAAGGGGCCACTTAATTATTGGACACAGGTGTACACTGGGGGTGTGCCAATGAGACTGCTTTTAAGGACAGTAGGACATGAGGAAACAGGTGCACTCAGCAAGGAGGCTCCGAAGGAGCAACTCTGGAGAGAGGCTCCGAAGGAGCAGGCTCTGGACAGCAGCAACGTAAGAGGGGCAGCTCTGAAGCGAGGAGATGGCGGGGGGGTGCTCCTTCCAGCTGTTGGTTGCGTGGACGAGCGGAGCTAGAGGAGCAGCACCGGGCCGACAGCATAATAACGCGCTCGGAGTGAAGCATCTCCGGGTGAAGTGGCACCGGAAGACTTCCAGGGGAGACACCCTGCCGTGAGGATGGATGAGCGCTGACCGGCACCGGAGGAGCTGAGCCAGGAGCCAGACAGTGTTCAGAGGGGGAAGAGACGTTGGAACGCAGAGGGGTGTGGTTGTGACCTGCCCCTCTTTGAGCTAAGAACCCCTCTGCTGTATTTATCTGTTTTTTACAGATTACCCAAGAGGCTTTTTTGTATAGTCGCCAGAGCCACATTTTAACAATTGCATGCAATTTTTTTTTTTTACTAATTGTGACAAAGTAGTTGTATCTACTTGTCACCTGTCTGTCATAACTCATCAACTTTAGACACATAATGCACAACCACCAAATGTTTAAGACTGGTTTGATTTTTGTAATGTTTCTCACCTTCTCTTCCTGGGTTGGAGGCAAGATGGCGGAATGAACTAACGTACTTTGCGGGTTCCGGTGTAAGAGTTTTTTTTCTGTCCTTGTTTGAGTGTTTTTTTGCATTCTTTAACCAAGAACACTGCAAGCTTTTTATAGTTTTCTATTTAAAGTTTGTGATAGGAGTCGCGGACTACCGTAAACTTATTTTTTCTTCCTTTTGAAAATCTAAAGTAAGCTAACTGAAAGCAAATGGACGAGCACGACTATTATTCCCAGTCCGATATTCACGAGATGAGTGAGGAAGCTGTTGAAGTCACTACAGGGGATGGAGAAAGGTCCAAAGAAAATGTAGTGAACCTTGCACACACTCAAGTCAAAGCCCCTCATCCTAAAAAGTAAAATAAAGGGAGTGGGCAGGACTTGCCGGATGAAAGCATGTTTGAAAGAATTATGGTAGCAGTGACCGCCCTGACGGAGAAGGTCGACATGCAAACAGGCAAAATGGATGAGCAGACAGTGCTTCTGAAAAAGTTTGATGAAAGAATTGATGCCAACTCTGAAGCTATAAAAAGGAATAAAGGAGTTATAGAACATCTGGAGAAAAGAGTGGCTTAACTTCAAGGAGACAACAAGCGGCTAAGGGAAGTGGTGGCTGAGCATGCCCACTACAAACGGAGGTGGAATCTGCGGCTGAATGGTTTGGCTGAGAAAGATGGAAAAGACGTCAGAGAAACTGTCATCAGCATCTTGACCAGGGTGGTTCCCATCGGCGCAGACCGCCTGCAACAGGCAGTTGACACGGTCCATTGTTTGGGAAGAAAGGGGAGCACGGCGACTTCCAACAATACACCACGGTCAATAATCCTGCAGTTTGTGTCCAGGGTGGTCCGAGATGACGTTTGGAAACGGTCAAGAGAAGCGAGAGTCTGCAAGGAAGTGCACATCCACTTCAAAGAAGATTTCTCTAAGGAGGACAGGGAGGCGAGAGCCAAGCTGTGGCCGCTGGTCCAAGAGGCGAGGAAGAGGGGTCAGAGAGCGTTCCTGAAGGAGGGGTACGCACTGATCGACAATGGAAGAGTGGACCCTCAATAGGTTCCAGTCAGTGAGAGTTAGTGTTCTGTTAGTTCATGTTCTTGGTGAAGAATGCTCATTGAATTGTCTGGTAAGGACAATATTGTTCATTCCTGCACATCTTCTGCGTTTGTTGTGCTATTGATAATTCTTAAATGTTTTCTTTAATTTCTTTAAACACGAGGAGGCTTAAAAAATGTTAAGCGAAAAGCTATTTTTTTATTTTGCAAGGAGCAGAAAGCAAAATGTTTTTTTTTTGCAGGAAACCCATTCAGTTGAAGAAGATGTAAACTTCTGGAAATTACAGTGGGGTGATTCTATTTATGTCAGTCACGGGACCTCTCATTCAGCTGGTGTAGTGATACTTTTAAACAAATTCCCAAGAAAAGTTATAAACCACTTTGGGGACACTTATGGCCATTGGTTGATATTAATAATTGAGTTTAATGGTGAAATGTTTATTTTGGTTTGTGTATATGGTTATAATGAAAGAGCTAAAAACAAAACTCTCCTCTCAGACTTATGTAAACAAATTCGAGACCTTAAACATGCTCATTTAACTGATAATGTCATAGTTGGAGGTGACTTTAACTTGGTGCCAGACCTTTGGTTAGACAGAAATCCACCTAGAGCACAATGTAACAATTTGATGATCTGGTTGTTGAATTTATGAATGTTGTCAATTTAGTTGATTATTGGAGAATTCAGAACCCAGTGACCAGGCAATATAAGTGATTTAATGCTGCAGGAAGTGGACAATGTTCAAGGTTAGATTATTGGTTAATATCTTCATCATTAGTAAAATATATTGATAAATGTTCCATTTCTGCTTCACCCTTAACAGACCACTGTGAAAACACTGTGAAAACCACTGTGTTGTTTTTTTTATCCCTTCAATGTAATATGCTGCCTTTGCAGCACATTTTAAGTTCTTTTAATGATATTTCTTATCATTTGTATGCTGATGATACTCAGCTTTATGTGTCTTATAAACCCCAGGATGTTTTTAAAATACAGATTTTACACAGGTGTCTGGACTTAGTCAAATTTTGGATGAATGATAATTTTCTCCAACTAAATGAAGCTAAAACTGAGGTTTTAGTCTGTGCTCCTGACAATTGCCTTCCCCAGATAGTCCAGTGGCTTAGTCCTCTTGCTTCCTCTATCAAGCCGTCTGTCAGGAACCTTGGGGTGACTCTGGACCCGGCTGCAAAATGAAATGGTGTATGGCTGCAAAAAGACTTCTCGCAGCCATACACTCCCAGCAGGTCCCTAAAAAGTAGCTAAAAACCTATCTTTTTAAAATAGAATTTTCTTAATTTTCGCTGTATTCTGTGTTTTACTGTGTTCTATTGTGTTTTATTGTTTTACTATGTTTTACTGTGAAGCACTGTGATTTTTATCTTGAAAGGTGCTATACAAATAAAGTTTATTATTATTATTAATAGGTCAGAAACTGATTTCATTCAAATTTGGAAATTCAACAATATGCTTTTGAAAGATTCCTTTTTATGCAACAAGGTTAGACACTTATAACAGAAGTTGATGCTTTGGATATGTCACCTGTGAGTAAATGGGAATGGTTTAAGTTTGAAATCAAAAGTCTTGCAATTGAATTCAGTAAAAGTGCCTTAAGACAGAAACGTCTAAAACAACAAAATATTTAAAGAAATATTAATGACCTATGTAAAAAGATGGATTTGTCGACTGAGGAATTATTAGAATTACCATAATTTCCGGACTATAAGCCGCTACTTTTTTCCTGCGTTTACAGCCCTGCGGCTTATTCAGTGACGCGGCTAATTTATGGATTTAATTAACGGCCGCCATGTACGCACTTTCAGACTCAGTGAATGGTTTGAATTCTCTATCTAACACCAAGCACAAGGCATTTATTTTTCAACACACCTCTAAGCAGCCAAACAGCATGGAGTTGACTTCAGGTCTTAGACACTTCAGTCATGGTTCAACAAAACGAAAGAATGCCCGAATGCACGCATGCCCGGCCGCATCCCAGAATCCTTTGGTGCCATTAGACCCAACGTGCACGTGATCGCCGCTACAATATGATGAAGCTTTCAAGTTAAAAGCAATCGTTAAAAGCAGCGTGAAAAAATTCACCATCACCAACGGGTTTGGAAAAGCCGGTCAGCTGCGTGACGGAGAGAACAGCGCATGCTCAGGAGTGACTTTACCTCTGAGTCATAGTGACTCAGCTGGCTGCACGTAAATATGTGGGAATAACATCAGCCTTTTTTTTGTGGGGACACGACTGGAAACACAAATCGACGTGATCGTTTTTACGGTTTCTAAGGACTGAGCGGAATTTTGCTTTGAAAAGCTCACAGCCTCCGTGTGAGCTGGAGACATCTTCTCCTGCTGCTCTTATAGAGCTGCGGGGCCGATGGCAGTCTGAAGGCTCCCACACGTAACAACGCATCCGCCCCTCATACACAAAACGTACAGTATTAAGTCCGATTGCTTTGCACAGAAACGATTTGCTCCTTCTACCGGCGCAATGGGGACGAAGTGCTCCACCTTGAAGCCGCCCTGGCCAGAGGTGTCGGAGTAGATAGGAAGGGGCTAGCGCGGAGCGCAGAGGCGTCCGTGGAGCAACAGTGTTTGTTGTGGAAGGATACTTCTGATGCACGCGCCGCACTTAGGAGCGCATATCGCGCTGAGGCGCGCGCTTTTCAGTCGCCGCTGCTTTATTTTACTGGTGTGTTTTTTTAACAAGCCCCGTTACTCCCACAAGCGGAAGGAGAGCTGTTCCCATTCACCCCTCCATGCACTGCTGATACTTGCTCATTCTTAAACACGTACAACAGTATGGCGAGCCGGGCTTTGGCCCCGCCTTTAGCCCCTAAGACTCATGGGAAATGGGGAATCGCGGATTTAAATTTCCTCATCATAACTGAGGGATGTAATGTTGATTATATGGTTACTGTTTGTAATTTTATGTATGATACCTAGATTGTCAATAAGTAAAAAAAAAAAAATGAAATAAAAAAACCATAACTGAGGAACTTGTGAACAGAATAGAGGTCCATGCTGTTTGACAGATGTTGTTATACTCAAATACATGCGCCTGAGGCAAAGCTGTCTCCACCCACTGTGTGCTAATGAATCACACTTACTCTGGGAGTCAGGACGTGATCTATCAGGATGACAATGTTGCCTAACACATGCGGCTTGTGAATGTATAAAATTAATTAAACACGTGAAAATGGGAGGGCGCGGCTTGTAATTGGGTGCGCTTTATAGTCCGGAATTTACGGTAAATAAATTACAAAGCGATTTAGACATTTTGTATATTGAAAAAGCTAAAGGTGCATTTGTAAGATCACGAGCTCGCTGGATTGAAGAGGGAGAAAAAAACACCTAATATTTTTTTTAATCTTGGAAAACAAATGCAATTAAAAAAGCAAATTAACAAATTATCAGTAAAAAATTTGTTTATGTAGACCAAAGGGAGATTAACAAAGAAATACACACATTTTACTCCAAGTTATACAAGTCCTATCATTCTGAAGCTGACTGTGAAATTTTATTCGAAAGCATTGGACAAAAGAATATTTTTAGTTTCATGGGGATTGTACTTTTTTTGCATCTATTTCTGTAACTTTGTTTTATCCAAAGCATTCTTATTCAACTGATATTGTCATCCCAATTAGGTATCAATGATTCAAAGGAAGACCTATGATTGTAAAACAAAATAGTTGATCATATTGTTAAATATTGTGTATTGTACTTCATTTAAAAACAATCATAGCTTTTCTGTTGCTTTTTTTATAGAATTTTTTTTATTAAATATTTTTTTATTTAATTATTTTTAATTAGATATTTTTTTTATTTTTTTTTTTTTTTATAGAAATAATTGAAATGCTCCATGGTAAAGCTGCATCTTCACATATGTACATTTAAAGGACTTTCAGTCTCTGTTTACAGTCTTTCAGCTTCTTGGTTGTTTCAATGAGGCTGGAATTCATCCTCTTAATAAGAGCATTCAGTTGCTCAGTCAAATTGTTTTTGTTGTCAGAGATTTCTGACAAATATCTTACTGAGTCACCATCGGAAATGAAATCCGGCCAAAAAAAATCTTTATCAGTGACTTAATCACAGAATGGATGGTGAAACAAGTGCAGTTAGCCAACAGACAGTGCAAAGGTGCACGGACAAGATTGACATTATTCAAGATTCAAGATCAACTTTATAAACCCCCAAAGGGAAATTTGGTTGTAGAAGCAGCACCACGGAAATAAGATAAGAGATAAAAATAAAACACAAGACCCAAAATATACAGGGAAGAAAATAAAAAATAAACAGGCAGAAAATATACAGTCAACTCTAGAGCTCCTAAAAATCTTTTATACATTCAAGTCTGCCAGATGAATTGTGAAGTCTAATGGCTGATGCAGTGGCGGTTTTTGATATGGGCGATGTGGGCGGTCGCCCAGGGCGGCACGTCATTAGGGGGCGACATTTGCCGTGCCTGATGCGTTACACATAATGTGCTACATACTATATTCAAAGGAGGGACCTTAGAGCTTTTACTTTGAAATTGCTTCAGGAGCCGACACTTGACACTTTTATTTTGCCACATCAGACTCTCAAGAATGTCTTCCTCCTATTTCCTCTTCACACTTATGGTGCAAAAAAAAAAAAAAAAAAAAATGAAATACCTCAGAGTGAAACAACGTAAAACAGGCACATGAAAAGGAATTAGGCAGAACAAACATCCGTGCTCAACCCAATTTCGACAAAAGCAGGCAATGGAGATTATTTCCCACAATTCTTTGCTCCGACACAGCAGACCCGATGCGCACGTGACCACCGCTCTCTGCTGCAAGACGCTTGCGGCCAAACCTCTTTGCGGTAATCTTTGGAACATAAGTCAAAAAACTCGAGAGGGGAGCGCAACTCGCCGGTGGCTGGCTGAATCACACTAACAGGTGATTGGGAGTCTTTTTCTATCTGACAATCAACTCTGGGCCGCAGCTGCGCCTCCCGTCATAGAGAGCCGCGTGTGTGAGAGGGAAGGGGAGGGGGAGGGGGGATGAGTGCAGACCATTTTTTATGGATTGAGGGTTTTTGGAGGATTTCTGCTGCTGGTGTTGCACAAATTTAGGGAAATGCCAAATATTTTTGGAGTAATCCCACTGATGAGTTCTATGATTTAGTCTTTAATGTTTTATAAGACCTAAACATATTAATCACAATAAGTTTTTTTAGATCTAATCCCTCTGATATGTTTCACAAAGACACACACAGGACGTCACACATTAAGAAATTATTGCTAAAAATGAAGCAGGAGTCCAGCTCTAAAAAAAAAATGCTCTAAAAAAGGATGAAAGAGCAAAAAAAACAGAATTATTTGATATGTAATTTCTTATTAATATTTCCAGGCTTTCTTTGTTTTGTTCTACAGCATGTTCATATTTATATAATTTTGACAGAATATATTTCTATGGAGAGAAAAATATTACAAGTTATTTAGGGTTTAACTTGTGTTCCTGTTTTTATTCATATTTATGTTCAAAAAGTTCAGTTTTGTCATGTCTCGTCAAGTTTTCTGTTTTATTTTGAAAGTCTAACTTACCTCTCGTTCCAGACCTTCCCCTTCCTGCCTTGCCTGTTCCCCACACCTGAGTCTGTCTCATTATTTCCTGATCATTCCCACCTGTGCTTCCCTTCCTCATGTATTTATAGCCTGTGTTTCCCTTTGTCCTGTGCCTGTTTGTCTTGTGCTTTAACCAGTCAAACTTAGCCTTTCTCTTGAGCCACAGAATTAAAGTCTCTTCGAAACTCTGCATCTGAGTCCAGTCCTGTGTTCTGCCTTGTCAAGTTTAAAAGGTTTAAAAGTTTAGTTTTAGTGTGTTCAGTAAATTGAGGTTTAAATTGAGTTATTCTGGATTAATGTTCCTGTTTTTATTCATATTTATGTTCAAAAAGTTCAGTTTAAAAGGTTTAAAAGTTTAGCTTTAGTGTGTTCAGTAAATGTTTATCTTCTTCGGCCCAAAACCTTAAGCGTGTTTTTTTTTTTTTCTCTTCTTTTTAACTTGTTCTGTCCAACAGCTGAGCAAACAGATTAGAGCTGAAGGCTTTTTGTGTTGGACAGGTTTTACTATCACAAAAAGAGGTTATATAGCTTCAAGAAACTAGAGTGTAGATTTGTATAAACCCCTTTTTGTCGTATTATTTTTTATTTATTTGTTACATTTAGTGTGTGTGGGGAGGGAGAGGGGAAGAATGTGAGGGGAGGGTGGAAGAGAGTAAAAGGAAGAAAGGTGAAAAGGTGGGGGATACAAGCACTGATTTGACTAAGTTATTAATTTAAGCTGTAACAATTATACCAGATCTGCTGGAAAGACGAATGTTACATAAAAGGTCAAAATCTGACACTAAGATGAGCGAAAAAAAAACTGTCCATCAATACACTGTAGGTAAGGAGGAGGGATGAAGCAGACAGGGAGCAGTGTGGCAGTGTGCACGTGCACGTGGGGGTGGAGATACATGCCTGCTGCCGACGTGAACCGTGTGTTCATAAAGGGAGCCAGATCCTACCCAGCCAGACCAGCCAGACCAGGAGAGGGGAGGAGAGCCCCCCAGGCCAGAAGCCTCCCCAGCATCCGGACCCACGCAGCCCGGGAGGGGAGGAGGAGGGGACCGCCCACCCCACCAGCCAGGCACAGAGAGGGCCCCCCTACAGGGGCCCCCCCAATGCCCAGAGGCACAAGCGAACCCAGTGTCCGGCCCCCAGGCCACAAGACAGGAGCGCTTAGCCGTACCAGGCGGCAGCCATGGGGGCCACCGGGCGCCGGACACCGAGACAAAGGCCAGGGACGAAGCCAGGGCCCCGGAACCCATGAGCCGGCCACCACCCGACCGGCGCCCCGTCCCCGCAAGCCAGCCAAGGCACGCGACCCTAGCAACCCAGGGATCGCCACGCACCCGCAGCCACAGCCACCCCCCTAAAACCCGACGCACTACAACCCCCCCCCCCGCCATAATATCTGACCCCCCCTCCCCAACCCTCTCAGTGCCCTCCCCTCTCTGTGATGGGGAGGGAAAGCCCCAGAGGGTCCCAGCGAGCCAGCCCCCAGGTCGGTCCTACCCATGCACTCACACACACATACTCACAATCATCTGGTTACCCTCCCTACCCCCGCCGCCAAGCAGTAACCCCCCCCCCAGCCGGCCGACCCCCAGCGCCGCATGCCCGACCCTTCCCGCAGCCGACAGGACACCCATAAGCCCGGCCGCCCTGAGAGGACCAGGCGGGTGAAGACCGGCCGCCCCCCCCCCGACCCCACCCATGTATGGAGGTGTGGGAGTGCTGTGTGTGTGCTGCAGGTAAAATAGGAGGTCACCAGTGTGGGGGGCTCCACCGCTGCCAAGCCGCAAAGCCCCCCACTCCGGAGTCCCTCTGTGAGTGGTGTGTATTTGCTGTGTGTGTGCTGCTAGCATGCAGTGTGTGTGTCTACAGAGGAAGTTAAAATTGTGGGGGGGCCAGCGAAAGGTGAGCACGGATGTTTCACCGTGCCCCCCTCCACCAGACCCTCTCCACAAGGCCCTAAATGAATCAGAGTGTCTAATATGCAAGTAAAAAGCGGGGAGGAGGGCGGGTGCCAACGAGAACCCAGAGAGGGGCATCCCCAGTGAGCCCCGCCAGCATACCCCTCCCATCCAGATCCCGGGGCCCTATGTGCCTGTGTGCAATATTTGTTTGGGTGAGAGCGGGGAGGAGCGGGCGGATGGGCACAACCGGGGGAGAAGGCTCCCCCGAGCGACCGGCCCCCCAGCCGGCCGCGGTAGGCGCCCCCCCTCCCAGAGCGGCCGGGCAGCCAGAAACGCCAAGCCAGCCGCAGTTGGAGGCCAGAGCCTCGCGGCGCCGAGAGACAGCCAGCAAGGAAGGGTCCCGGTGCCAGAACGGGGGGGCAGGGGGTCCAGCCCCACCATTCATACCCTGGCCCCCCTAAGGACTAGCACACTGCCCCCCCAGCCCCCCCCCCCCAAAAAAAATAAAATAAATAATAATATAATAATAATAATAATGATTAATATAATAATAATAATAATAATAATAATAATAATAATGAAATAAACCCACCCAAGTGAACCCATTAACCCCTGCTGTGACTGCGGCGCCGACCCCCGGGGGGCCAGGCCACGCGCCAACTACCGGCCACGGGCGAAACACCGGCCACGGGCAGACGACCCCAGGCCCCAGAGCCCCAAGCCCCCCCCCCCCCCCCCCCCCCAGCCCCCGCCACGGCGACCAGCCACCCAGCACGGCACCCGGCCGCCGTTCCCGGTCAGCCGCACTGCCTACCCTGCGCCCAGCAGGCACCCGCCCAGGAACCCCTGCCAAGTTGCCGGCAGAGTGTGCGCCCCCACCACCACCCCACCCAGGCAACCAGAGCCCCGAGCCGGGAGAACGACAGGCCCGGCAGAGCCCACCCCCCCAAACCCACCCCGGCCCACCCAACCAGCCAGGACCCGGCTCAACCTATCACCATCCCACCACCACTAGGTGATGTGACTAACCAGCTGGAGCCAGGGAGAGTCTGAAGCCGACAGGTTTTTTGTGGAGGACATTATCTCTGAACTAATATGCTCTGACATGAGGTTTCTGTAGTGGTTGATGCTAAGATTATTTTTAGATTTCCAGTTTAGGAGGATAGTTTTCTTTGCGATACATACAGCGGTGAGAACCATATAAGCCTTGTTAGATTCCATGTTGATGTTATTCAGGTCACCTAATAAGCAGAATTTGGGGCAAGCAGGAATCTTATGATTAAACCAGATTGATAAATCCTCACAAACCTTACGCCAGAATGATTGGACAGGTGGACAGACCCACAGGGCATGCAAATAGTCGTCTATGTTGTTACCTATGCACTGTGTGCATATAGCAGACTGATTGAGACCCATTTTAAATAACCTCTGTCCGGTGTAGTGAGTTCTGTGGAGAATCTTGTATTGAATAAGTTGCAGATTAGGGCTTTTGGTCATATTAAAGGCATTCAAACAGATCTGTAGCCAAAATTGATCACTAGAATTCAATGATAGCTCAGACTCCCATTTTGTCATGGGTAAGTAAATGGTTTCATCTATGTCTGATAACATCTTATAAATTTTGGAGGTGAGTTTGGGATTTTTAAGGTCCATGAAATGTGTTACTGTAAGGGGAGGGTCTAGGTCTATTTGGGTCAGGCAGTATTTAGTGCTTATAGCTGATTTAAGCTGCTGATATTCTAGAAATTTGTTTATATTAATTCCATAGGTTGAGGATAACGTTGACAGGGACATAAATTTTCTATTCTGAATTATATGCTGGAACTGCTGGATTCCTTTGTTCTTCCATGAAGCAAAATGAATCATGTTTTTGTTAATCAAAATGTCAGGGTTATTCCAAATGGGGGTAAGTTTACATGGAAATAATGTGAGGTTGTTTTTTTTAAGAAAATCCCACCAGGCTGTTAAGGATGAGCTGATGTTTAAACTTCTGAAGCATTTGTGTTGTTTAATTTTAGAACTGAAGAAAGGTAAATTAGAAATATCTAGGTTATCACAGAGATTTTGTTCAATGTCTAGCCAGGATTCATCCAGCACACCAGGATTTAGCCATTTTTGTACATAACACAATCTGTTCGCGGAGTAGTAGTCCTGGAAGTCTGGAAGGCCTAGTCCTCCTCTAACTTTAGGTTTTTTAATAGTTTTTAAACTAATCCGTGGGGGTTTACCTTCCCAGAGGTATTGGGAAATGAATGAGTCTAATGATTTGAACCAAGTAGTTGGAGGTTTGGAAGGAATCATTGAAAATAGGTAGTTAATTTTTGGGAGAATCATCATTTTTATGGCTGCAACTCTCCCGATTAGAGAAATGGGTAGAGTTTTCCATCTAGTGAGATCAGCCTCGGTTGTTTTAAGTAGTTGGGTGTGGTTTAGCTTGAGTAGATCAGAAAGCCTAGAGGAGATATTTATACCTAAGTACTTTATGTTGCCTGTTTGTATTTTAATAGATGACGGATTTAGATAATTGCAGTTAATTGGTAAAATTGTGCTTTTAGACCAGTTTATGGAGTATTCTGAAACTGAGGAAAATCTATTAATTAGGGAGATGATTTGGCAGATGGAAGATTGTGAATTAGGAGTAAATAGTAAAACATCATCTGCATAAAGACTTATTTTGTGTTCTAAATTTTTGGTTTGAATGCCTTCAATGTCTCGACTTTGCCTAATAGCAGCAGCTAGAGGTTCAATAAATAGTGCAAATAAAGACGGAGATAGTGGACAGCCTTGTCTGGTTCCTCTTTGTAAATTAAAGCTTGGAGATGTTTGATCATTTGTTCTGATACGAGCATTAGGAGAGGCATATAGTATTTTAATCCAGTTAATAAATGATTTTCCAAAGCCAAATTTGTTCAGGGTGGCTATTAAAAATTTCCAGTTGACCCGATCAAATGCCTTTTCTGCGTCCAGTGACAAAATGGTTGCTTCTCGGTTGTTGATGGTTGTATAATCTATGAGGTTGATTAATCTGCGCATGTTGGTAGATGAATGTCTACCCTTTATAAAACCTGTTTGGTCAGGATGTATTAGAGAGGGAATTACCTTCTCCAGCCTTCCCGCCAAAGCTTTGCAGATTATTTTAAGATCTGCATTAATCAGCGATATGGGTCGATAGCTGGATGGTGATGTGGGATCTTTCCCAGGTTTCAGAAACAAGATTATATTAGCAGAATTCATATTTGGAGGTAGATAATTGTTGTCCTTAATTTCTATTGTCATTCTGAGAAAAATGGGAGCTAAGATTTGCCAAAACTCTTTATAAAATTCTGCTGGGAAGCCGTCTGGTCCTGGGGCTTTTTTACTAGGCATGTTGGTTAATGCTTTATGTAGCTCTTCTTTAGTAAAAGGGGACTCCAGGGCTGTGATTTGTTCCTCTGTTGGTCTAGGCAAATCTATGCTATTGAGAAAACTGTTGATGTCATTGTCAGAAGGATTAATTTGGGATGAGATTGGTAAAAGTTTTTAAAAACTGAATTTATTGCAGCTGGATCATGTGTTGCATTTCCTGTTAGGTCTATGACTGATGAAATAGTTGTCTTCTCTTTGTTTATTTTGAGTTGATTTGCCAAATATTTCCCAGATTTATTACTGTGATCAAACCTCTCCAAGCGTAGTCTCTGTAATAAAAACTGTGTTCTTTGATTAGTTATTTCATTTAATTCGATTCTTACTTTCCTTATTTGTTGTAGAGTTTGTTCATCCGGAGAGTTGCTGTAGGTTTCCTCTAACAGTCTGAGTTTTTGCTCTAAATCCACTAGTTTAGAGTTTTCTTTTCTTTTTTTGTGGGATGAGAAGGCGATTATTTTTCCTCTCATGACTGCTTTCCCGGCCTCCCATAAAAGGCACGAGGAAATACCTGGGTGGTCATTATTTTGAAGATATGAGGACCATTCTTTAGCAAAGAAATCTATAAAGTTAGGGTCTCTGAGCAACGATGTATTGAACCTCCAGCTCCTTAATGAAGGTGGTGATGTTTTGTTTTTAAGAGTCAGGGAAACTGGTGCGTGGTCGCTGATAGTAATGGGGTGGATCTGTGCTTCCGTAGTTATGCTCAACAAGGAGCTGTTAACCAAGAAATAATCTAGCCTGGAGTATGATTGATGAACTGTGGAGAAAAAGGTATAAGTTCTTTTCGTGGGGTGGAATAAACGCCAAACATCACAAAGACCAAAATCCTCCATGTACTGTTTAACAGTGTTTGTGGATTGCCAGATTCTAAGATTTCCTGTGTTATTTAGCCTATCCATCTCTGGATTTAAACACATGTTGAGGTCACCTGCAATGATTAGCGATTTGTCTGTATGTTCAGATAGCGCAGAGAAGAAGGAATGAAAGAATTTAGGGTCATCTACATTGGGGGCGTACACATTAGCTAAACACAGCTGCATATTTTGAGTGGAAAGAGTGACTATTATAAATCTTCCTTCTGGGTCTATGACTGTACTAGTTTCTGTGAATTTAATTTCCCTATTTATCATAATTGTTACTCCTCTCTGTCTAGAATTATAACAGGCTGAATATACGTTGGGAAAATCTGCTGTGGCGAGAATATTCACTGAGGAACTAGACATATGAGTTTCTTGAAGAAACGCAAAATCAGTTTTGAGATCTTTTAATTTGCTCATTACTTTCAGTCTCTTCTCTCTGGTTCCAGCTCCGTGCACATTCCAAGTAACTAACCTTAGGGTGGACATGCTGCTGTTGAGGTGAATGCTAGAAACTGTATGTTATTGATGGAGGCAAAAATGAGTATATATGTACACATAATTGTGTGCTTGATGTTGCTATGAGGCTTAATGTGTAATGCACAGTGCATGTGATGTAATGCTGGACATCCTGAGTGTCTGAGTGTGTTGTGCAGATCAGTACTATTGTAGAGTGGCTGGGTTATGTGGCAGCTTAGGTGAGGGGGAGGGAATAGTGTGTGAAAAAAGAAAAAAGGGAAAGGAGTGCAGAGGGGGGGATAAATAAGGAAAGAGGGAGGGTAGAAACAGAACAAACCTATCATGAACAGGCTTGAAGCTGCTGAGGAGACTGGTGGTGATTTTACCTAAAGTGGAAACCTTTATGCCCCGTGAGTTATGCCCAGTGTGTCACATATAAGCATAAACTAACACCTGTGCAGAGAGTGTAAAGGGTGTGGATACATATCTGATTTAGAAGAGCCAGGGAGTGACGTTTGGGTCGCGATGGAGCTGTCCATTCACGTAGAGTCGGTCCACAGAGATGACAGCGCGGGCCCCTTCATTCAGAAATTTCTTCCTGATGGGGAACAGGATCCTTCGACGCTCCAAGATTTCTTTGGGGAACTGATCATCCATCCTGAAGTCGGTTCCCCGGAGCTCCCTGCCACGGCGCCTCACCTCTTCCTTCTCCTTGTGAAGGACAAACTTGGCCACGATGGGTCTGGGCCTGCGGTTCCCAGGTCTCACTGCTCCCATGCGATGCACACGGTGAAAGTTTATGGTTTTAACTTTTTCCTCTGGAAGCTTTAGCTGGGTTTGAATAAAGTTTTTAATTTTTTCCTCGGCGTTTTCTTCTGGTGTTTCTGGTATTCCCATGACCACCAGGTTATCTCTCATGGATCTTGATTGAAGATCCAGAATGGACTCCTTGATCTTCTTATTTTCTTCAGAGAGTTGGCTCATTCCATCAGTGATGGACTTTACCGACTCCCTCAGCGCTGAATTCTCCGCGGTCAGGGTTTCCACTTGTTTTTGGGAAAATTCTAGAGCATCCTTGATCTCTTGAAATTCCCGGTGAAGAACTTCCAGGAGGGAAAGACGGCTGTCGAAGCTGGATAGTTTTGCATCAATGCTAAGAAGCATATCCCACGCGTTAGATTCAAACTCCGTCTTCGGTGGAGAAGCCCCCGGTGATTCTTCGGGTCGGCTCCGCTTGGTGGGGGCGGCTGGCTTGGCTGACTGGGGGTTTTTCCCATGACGAGACGCTCGTATTGCTCGTCGATGTAACTTGTCAGGCTGTCCAGATCCTCCTCGCTGCTGCAGCTCTCCAGGACGTTCGGAGTTTTTCTTTGGAAAAAAATCGGGGGGGGGGGGGGGGGGAATGACACAGGGACGGTGTATTTATCCCAAAAAAGAAGAAAAAGAGAGAAAAAAGATATTCCGCTGGCTTGTTTGTTGTTTTAGTTTCCCAGGATTAAATCATCTTATTTTCCACCAGGTCTCGAGCCGGTCCGCGTCACAGCGTCATGCTAACCCGGAAGCGTAGAGAGTGGCCGGAAGCGTAGAGAGTGGCCGGAAGCGTGTTTTTAACTTAGGCCCCTGTGTGACTGAGTTTGACTCCCCTGTAATACGAGTCTAGAAAATTCATGCATTGTTTGAGTACGATGGCTAAATAGAAGATAGGGAACACTACAGGATGTTGTCAAATTTTGTATGTGTGCGGGGGGGGGGGGGGGGGGGGGGGGGGCGCTGGTGGGGTTACTCGCCCAGGGAGTAAGTTAGTGTAGAACCGGCACTGGGCTGATGGCAGGAATGGCTTCCTGTATCGTTCTCTAGCACAGTGTTTGTGTGTGTGTGTGGGGGGGGGGGGGGGGGGGGGGGGGGTACGTCTGCCGCTAAAGCTGCTTCTCAGTTTGTCCACCTTTTTGAAGAGAGGATGGGAGGGATTGTCCATGATGGTCCCCAGTTTAGCCAGCAGTCTGCCCACCACCACCTGCTCCAACAAGTTGGTATAAGGGTGTGTTCAGACTTGAAAAGTCCAGAACATATCGAATCCTTTCCATGTGCAGAATACTGTTGAGTTCAGAAAGCAACATCTCAAATAGAGGCACAGAGTCAGATTTCCACAATATTAATATAATTTTTTTTGCAATCACCATTCCATAAACAATTGCTTTTTGTTCAGAGGAATTGAAGCACAGAAGAGATGAACTATTTCCCCACAGAGCTACTTTGGGGTCAGGTACCAAGTTGCGCTTGTATAAATCTGAAAACTAGCAAAAAATCTCCTGCCAAAAGTGGTGCAATTTAGGGCAGGTCCAGAACATGTGGGTCAAAGAGCCCTCCGTGGATTTGCAGCGGTCGCATATGGGGGAAATGGTAGGAAAACATTTGTGTAATTTAACCTTTAAGTAACGGAGCCTGTGCAACACTTTAAATTTAAATAATTGAAGTCTTGTTGTAGGAGCTAAAGGCCTACAAACTATTTAGCTAAGTTCTAGCCCCTTTGATACACTGAGATGTGCGACGCCAGAGTTGATTGACGTGCCAAGTGGGCTGTCGTTTCCCTATACGACGAAGAAAAATGAGTCTTTCACTCCGATCAACTTTGCATTACTTTGTCTCTTTTTATTATTAACATTACTGGACGGATTGGACTACTCTTTTGCTTCATTTCCCGCACAAGCGGTCAAAAACCATTTCTCCATCTGGCTCATGCACACCTGTCTGAAGTCAGGTCATCAACCAATTTATAATTGACAGCAAAATATGAAAACAGCGACACCCACAGGACATGTTTCTCAATAGGGACTATTTTATTCATCCCGCTCCCGCCCGCGCCCGCCGAATTTCTGACCAATCCCGCCCGCTCCGCAACGTATGCGTTACACTCCTGCCCGCACCCGCAATATGTATGTCCACTCCCGCCCGCACCCGCAAAACTCTGAGCACAGTAATAGAGATGCATTGATTTTGTATCGTCTCCCGTCCCGCAGAAAAAAAACCCGCATTTGTATTGATATTATTAAAGAGATTCATGTCCCTCCTCCAGCCTCATCTTTTCATGCATTCCTCTTTTGTGTAATGTGCAACTTAATTATTAAACATGTTTTCACAAATCCTGTTCGGTTAAAAGGGCGCGTTTGTCCGCACGCAGACAGACGGCCTAAAGGGCGCTGAACTAGCTGGTAAAGATGCAGGTCAAAGTCATTTGGATTTATGGAGAGAAAAAAACATTTGGTTCAACAGAGCTGAAAATCTATGAATTAATTTTTCCCTGACTGAATTTTTTTTTTTAGCTTTAGCCTTGTCCAGGTTTTTGCAGATCTGAATTCCATGCGTGTCTCACAATGAACCTCGTTTGAGGTTATTTTCTGCTTCATCAATTGACATCATGTCCCTGCCAGGAAACCTGCCTCTTCCTTATCCCGAGCAGTGTTGCCAGATAGAGTCACAGCTCTTTTATCCTTCTGCTGCGCTAGAGCGCCCCGACTACGATGACCGTATTTTGCACGCTCTGTGTAGAATACACTGAGGAGCGCGGGGAAAAACAACTCTCAGCTGCAGAGGATATGAACAGGTGAACAGGTAGAGAGGAAAAGCAGGTAAAGAGGCAGGGGAGGGGGTTTGGCTTCAAATTCTGTCAGAGAGATGCAAACACGGGCGTCAGATTAAGACGCAGCTTTCACTGCGGGAGTTGAAGCAGAGACTTTGTCTGGGATGATTTTATGAACTCAAACATGGAAACATGATTACCAAGTAGAACTGTTCAAAATAATAAACCTGATCTCTCCACATTCTCCGTGTCTACCATGCATTGATGCACACATCACTCCATGCAGCCCGCAGAATTGCACAACATAGTGGAATGCTGAAACGCTGAGGAATGTGAACACGCTGTGTAATGTTAACCCCGCCCATGCTGAGCCCGTCTTCTTCTTTGGTTTTACAAGTTTCCATGTGCAACATTGCCACCTACCGGTTTTTAAGGAGTTTTTCCTTACCGTGAAGGGGGGGGGGTCTAAGGGCAGGAATATCACTTTAGTTAAGGCCTGTTCACACCGGGACGAATTTCGCCGGCGATTTTCGCCGACGTTTAACGCCTCGTGACTAAACAAAGGGCACCAACGAGAGTGTGCACACCGACGCGAAAAAACGCCAGGCGTTAAAGCGTCAAAAAAAAAAAACGCCTCGGGTTCGTTTTTTTTTTTCGACGCGTCGCGTCGAAATCTACTCGACCAATGAGAACGGCGCTTTTGCTCACGTGTCTGGAGCTTCTGAAGTTACAGTAAAACACAACTTGGGGGCGCTCAAACACAAAACTGCCTTGCTGAGCACACATACCAGCGAAGAAGATAGACGCCAAGTAGCGTCTACACAGCCGCGAAGCAATAATGACGGACATTCTAAAACATCCCCGAACCAAGCACCAGTTGGAGCTACTGGTGCTTGAAATATTCATGTTTTTTTTGTATTATTCGGACAAGCGCGTGAATACTTGCTCTCTTCTTCTGAGTGAAAAGCGATTTTAAGAAGCGTAAAGTTGCGCAGCGCCACCTTGTGTACAGGAGTATTTCTGTTTTACATTAAGCGCCATCTAATGTCAGGGAATGAAATTGCATGTTCACTCCACTCATCGTCAGCGAAAATCGCCTGGGTGTGAACACAAAAAACGTGGCGAAAAACGCTGGCGAATAACGCCTGGCGAATATTCGTCCCGGTGTGTACGGGCCTTTAGTCTGTTTTGTTAAAGTTTAGTATTAATCCTAATGCATTCTTTGTATTCATGATCCCTTTTTCATTGTATGTTTACCTTACAATTACCGGTATGAAGCCCATTGAGACGTCTGTAGTTCGAATTTGTGCTAAATAAAAAAAAATATTTAATTGAATTAGAGAATTTATACAGTGATTGCTGTGTTCTTATGCCTTTTATAAGTTTCCATGTGCATGTATTAGGGAGTTAATAAATTTTGTCTGGCCTCACGGACTCAAAAAAATAACTCATTGGATGAACTCAATTTAATTGTGGGCAAGATTTCCATCCAATAAATATGAGTAACCCCACCTCAAAGAAAATTCTTCCATGTAACGAAATATAATTGAGTTAGTCGAACTCAATTTTTTTTCAAGAAAGGCAAGGGAAAAAAACTATGCGCCAATAGTCTGATAGCCTCAAACCCAGAACCTCTGTATGGTAAACCCACTAACTAATCCACTGAGCTAACACTTTTGTGACAAAACAAAGCCGCCGGTGTAAACAAATAGATTCATTAGTTACATAGATGAGGCTCGTCGTGTATCGTCTTATTGGGAGAAGCCGAGTTGAAACTATTTCATGCCACAGTTCGTTTTTTATGTGGAAAAAACGGACAAAAGTTTTCACTTTTGAAAAGTCGAAGGATTTGAAGGACGAAAAGTCATACAGGTAACAAGTGGAGGACAAATGATCATCTTACAGAAGAAGAGACAGGGCTGTCAGAACTAATAATCTTGCTTGTGTATAGATGACAATGTGATTTTTATGTATTTTATTGTTGAGGTTTACTTATGGTAAAAAATTACAGGCCTCTCCTACCTTTGTAACCCTTGTGCTATCTTAGGCACTTTAACATTGGGAGTTGGGTCATCTAGACCCACTGGACAGTGCACTGATCCTTTTTTCTTCAATGATTTGTGATCTCGACTGGTGTCCATGGATTACATGAAATCTTTCCACCTTTATCCACCTTTGTCATGGTAGGGAGAACACATCAATGTAAGGATGGGGTCATCTAAGTTAACTGGGAGAACTTGCAGAATTGGTGGCTGACAAATACTTTTTTGTTCCCCTGTATAACAGATCTTAATTTGACCTTTGGCCATTGCCTGTTCAACCACTTGTTTGACAAGCTTTTTAGAGAAGTTTCAAAACTGCCAGATAGTGAAAAAAGTGTGATTTATGCTGTGCTGCCTAATGTTACCTTATAGAGAAATTTAAAGACAGAAGCACATTAGACCAAGCTCAGAGCCCTGTTTTACACCACGACTAACTGCTGTATGAGGAAGACTTATTTACATGATCAGATAAAAATGTCTTAGAATAGCTTTGAACAGTTCCTGTTAAAGACGCTTTCCAGAATCTGCAGCAAATTTCAAGCAAGATTTTTGATCAAGTGGGTCAAATGAAACACTGAGGCCTAAAAACATTTACAAATGTAATCTAATATTGATCGTACTGAAGTAAAAGTATAAAACAACATAATTAACTGTCCTGTCATCTGCTGCATTACCTCTCACATGCCTGCCTTCCTGCTTCTTCTACGACATTCATAGATGTTTACTGTGGTTTTCTGTATTTAAAAACCCTTTCAATATAAATCCCTATCAACCTTTGCATATCTAGATTGATCTGATGTGTCAAATTTCAGATATTTAAAAACATATTTTATTCTGAGAGGGGCAATAGTTTTGATGGAGCTGATGCTAGAAAACAAAGACGGGTGATGTCAACTGACAGTGATGAAGAAGGAGGGAGGGGATGGCTATAAAGTCATTCTGAGATTTCCTGAAGGACAACGGTTAAGTTCTTTGAGTCCGATAAAACTGACAACTATCTTGAAGAATCAAGTGGGGGACATTAAAATTGCTAAAGTACTAAGAGATGGGAATCTGTTGATTGTTTGTTGAAGTGAGGAGCAGAGGGACAGGGCCTGTAAAATGATAGAAATTGGGAAACATAATGTTGTTAGTATGAGCAAGGAAGGATTGGGAGGTCAGGGGCAGAGGGGAGTGATTTGGGGCACACCTGTGGAGATGTCCATTACAGAACTCAAAGCTAACCTACGAGGGGCAGAAATAAGAGAAGCAAGGAGATTCTGTGTTTTTCGGGATGGTGTGAGGAGGGATTCTGAGGGAATATTGTTGGAATTTATGGGAAGGAGCCTGCCGGACAGAGTGTCCCTGGGATACATGTCATATACTGTGGGAAAATACATTCCTAAACCCATTAGATGTTTTCACTGCCAGAGATTTGGACACACTGCTGCTGTATGTAAAGGTAAGCAGAGGTGTCCCAGGTGTAGAGAAGATCATAGCTATGAGTCCTGTGGAAACAAGTTGAAACCAAAGTGTTGTAACTGTGGGGGGACCATAGTGCTGCATATGCAGGCTGTCAGGTTATGAGGAGAGAAGTCCATGTTCAAAAAAACAGAGTACTACATAGAATCTCATATGCAGATATGGTTAAAATGGTTGGTAAAAGTTCTGATAGACAGGCAGGTGTCAAAAGCACATTAGACCAAGCACAGAGCCCTGTGTTATACCACAACTAACACTGCTGTATGAGGAAGACTAATTTACATGATCAGATAAAAATTTCTTAGAACAGCTTTCAGCAGCTCCCGTTAAAGTCCAGCACGACTGCTTGAGGTTGTGGACAAGTGTCTATTATAGATAACCAGTTCAAACAGGTAACAAGTGGAGGACAACAGATCTTCTAACAGAAGAAGTTACAGGGCTGTCAGAACTAATAATCTTGCTTGTGTACAGATGCCAATGTGATTTTTATGCATTTTACTGTTGAGGTTTACTCATGATAAAAAATTACAGGCCTCTCCTCCTTGATTTTTTTGCATCTTAACCCTTGTGCTATCCTAGGCACTTTAACATTAGGAGTTGGGTCATCTAGACCCACTAGACGGTGCACTGATCCTATTTTCTTCAATGATTTGTGATCTCGACTGGTGTCCATGGATTACATGAAATCCTCTCCACCTTTATCCACCTTTGTCATGGTAGGGAGAACACGTCAAAGTAAGGATGGGGTCATCTAAGTTAACTGGGAGAACTTGCAGAATTGGTGGCTGACAAATACTTTTTTGTTCCCCTGTAAAACAGATCTTAATTTGACCTTTGGCCATTGCCTGTTCAACCACTTGTTTGACAAGCTTTTTAGAGAAGTTTCAAAACTGCCAGATAGTGAAAAAAAGTGTGATTTATGCTAATGTTACCCAATAGAGGCATGCAAAGACAAAAGCACATTAGACCAAGCACAGAGCCCTGTTTTACACCACGACTAACTCTGCTGTATGAGGAAGCCTTATTAACATGATCAGATAAAAATGTGTCACAACAGCTTTGAGCAGTTCCTGTTAAAGACACTTTCCAGAATCTGCAGCATAATTCAAGCAAGATTTTTGATCAAGTGGGTCAAATGAAACACTGAGGCCTAAAAACATTTACAAATGTTATCTAATATTGATCGCACTGAAGTAAAAGTATAAAACAACATAATTAACTTTCTCTTACTGCAAAGTTTTTTCATCCTGTCATCTGCTGCATGCCTGCCTTCCTGCTTCTTCTACGACATTCCTAGATCTTTCCTGTGGTTTTCTGTATTTAAAAACCCCTTCAATCTAAATCCCTATCAACCTTTGCATGTCTAGATTGATCTGATGTGTCAAATTTAAGATATTTAAAAACATATTTTATTCTGATTTTCAAAAGTTAACATGAGTCTGGTATTTGCAATTACACTTAAAAATGTATACATGTGAGAGGAATGGTTCAATCAGATTATTTTTAAATCAGCTTATTTTATTTAACCCTTAGAGTTTTCGAAAACACACTGAAAATTGTTTTCTATGCTGTTAGACTGAAGATAGTCTCAAATAGATGGCAGAAAAACTAAGACCTATTCAAGACCCTAATACTATGAAAGAGTTTTAGAACCAGTTTACAAAAAAAAAATAATTACGACTTTTACGTCATAACTTTACGAGAAAGAAAGTCATAACTGTTAAAAATTACGAGATGTTAAGTCGTGAATTTATGACTTAACAGTCGTGCCCTGCGTGAAGCTAGTGAAGTGTTCGAGGTCTTTAATTATGCGATTCTGTTGCATAATTAATTATAAAAGTAAAAACCAGAAATGCTTTTTCATTTTCAAAATGAAAGCGGCATTGTTTGACTCAGAATTAAAATGAAAATGCAATCCACCAAAATGCTTTTTCATTTTCTTCTTCAACACTGCTTATTCTGTCACTTAATTAAAATGATAATGAAAATGCTATTTGAAATTTCACTTTCAAAAAGTTCTCTGGTAAATGTGTAGCAAAATTCATTTAGAAATGTCTGATTTGACAATTAAAGTAGATTAAAAGAAATACTTTTTAATTTTAAAAATGAAGCTGCATCAAATGACTCATAAATAAAATGAAAAATCAATACTTCAAAATTCTTTTTTTTTTTTTTTTATTAAAACCCACTTATTCTGTCTCATAGTTAAGACGAAAATACAAACAGAAGATTGCATTTGCATTTTAACATCCACCCTGCGAACATTGTCTCAATATTCAATTTGAAAAAGCATTTCCAGCGGGGAGGCAGTGAAAATGACGTCAGTGCCTTCTCTGTGTGTCCGGCTGCTAAGAGGCACAGACATGCTTGGAGCAGTGGAGCATTGTGTTAGCAGCAGAGGAAAGGGCTTTGTGATGGTAGTGAACTTCTGATGATTTTACACAGCTTCTCAGGACTACGTAGCAGCACTGCGGTCCTTTATTCAAGACCTCGAGCACTTCACAAGCTCCACGCAGGGCACTACAGGTCATGACACATCCGTCTCTCTCCCTGTTTTCACTTCCTGTGACACATCCATATAACCCCTAAGCCCCTCCTACTGGGCGTTGCTCTCCCTCAGGCCACAGGTAAGGTCACAGGAAACGGTCTTATACATAAAATAAATAAACCATGTGGGTCTCACCACCAGCTGACGGTGCCACACCGTCACATCATCCCCCTCCTTCCCCAATCCAGTCCAGCAGACCGCCACCGCGCAGTCACCACGCCGATCCCCTATAGGTAGTTCCGCAGACGCCCCTTGTCCAACGTTGTGGCACTGCAGTCCAACAGCCAGGCATCAGCGTGGAAAATGAAAAAGCATTTTGGTGGATTGCATTTTCATTTTAATTTTGGGTCAAAAATTTTGAGTCAAAAAATGCAGCTTCATTTTGAAAATGAAAAAGCTATTCTGGTTTTGACTTTTATTTTTAATTATGCTACAGAATTGCTTCTATAGTGTATCCCTGCTCTCTTAGGAGGAGTGCGAGTTACACCCTTTTGTACTCCATTACAGGCTCACACATATTCACACTTCATAGAAAATTAGAGTCACCATTCAGCTACGAAGCAAGTGTGACGGTGTGGCACCGTCAGCTGGTGGTGGGACCCACATTGTTTATTTATTTTATGTATAAGACTGTTTTCTGTGACCTTACCTGTGGTCTAAGGAGAGCAACGCCCAGTAAGAGGGGCCTAGGGGTTATATGGATGTGTCACAGAAAGTGAAAACAGGGAGAGAGACTGATGTGCTATGACCTGTAGTGCCCTGCGTGGAGCTTGTGAAGTGCTCGAGGTCTTGAATAAAGGAAAGGCCACTCTCACCCTGGCTCCTCTGCATTATTTCCCGGCAGGACCCACAACAATTATGGTGTCAGAAGTGGAATTGCAGATGGCCAGCCACAAAAAGGTGGAGACGCAGAGGTTTGGGGATGAGAAGGATCCTACATCAGGCTCAGCTCCTCCATTGTGCAGTTCATCCTCTGAGGAAGAGGGGGTGGATCCGGGTGGCCTCATCAGTGCATCAGGCCTGGCCAGGAGCCTGGAAAGAGACTTTTCGGCGTCCATGAGCGGTGGACTTCACGGACAGCAAGAGCGGCGGACTGCCGGAGCGCGGAGATGGCCGGAGGCGGGATGGCCAAACCGCCCAGTTCCACTGCAGCCTACGCAAGCGTTGGAGGCGAAGTACAGGGGGCGGGCCCACGCCTACCGGGCCTGAGCGGAGCCCTCCGGGTGAGGCTTGACATCTCGCCAGAGGCTTGTTGTCGGCGGTTCCGATCTGTTGGGGTGCCATCCGGCAAGAGGCCAGCGGGGGGCGTGTCGCCGATTGAAGGGCCATTGCCGGGGCAGGGTCCGACCAGAGCGGCGCACCGAGGAGCAGATCGGAAGGATCGCCATCATGAAGCAGCTGCAGCGAGTGCATCCATCTGACGTATGGACGTGGGTGGAGGAGCACGAGCCAGAGGAGGGCCCCGCTGATGCCTGGCTGTTGGACTGCAGTGCCACAACGTTGGACAAGGGGCGTCTGCGGAACTGCCTGGAGGGAATCGGCGTGGTGACTGCACGGTGGCGGACTGCTGGACTGGATTGCCGCACAGTGTCAATCTCCCAGAGGAGGGGGATGATGTGACGGTGTGGCACCGTCAGCTGGTGGTGAGACCCACATGGTTTATTTATTTTATGTATAAGACTGTATGAAATGAAAGTGCAAACCACTAGATTATCATGCAGTCTGACATGCCACAATTTAATAAAGGTTAAAACAATTGCATTTTTGACTTGAATGTAAAAGAAAAAAAAAACTTGTCACATTTGATCTAATGTGAGGTAAATACTCAAAGAGGAGGCCAAGAATGACGAGTCCAGTCAGAAGAAGAACGCTCAGCATCACCATGAAAGTAATAACACCGAGATAGCATCTCCTGTTGGACTTGATGGAAGCTTTAGACAGAGAATTATGACTGAAATTACAATAGAAAAGTGACCAATTTTGTTTTATCAGTGAGTTCACTCTTATCTGGTGGATTTGACAAAGAAAACTGGCAGACAGGAGCTTTAGGTTCAACATTTTCATAAATGTCTTCCATTATAATGATGTAAAGTCTAAGAACGTGTGAAGTGTGTACCAGACTGACTGAACGCATACTGAACAGCTTTTTCTGTCTGAGGTTTTTACTGAAGTGATGGGAAGTCAATGTCATATGACAGTAGTTGGAGTGTGACAGGAAGCTTGGGTGAGTTGAATGTTGGAAAGTGGGGTGAATAACACAGAATTTCTACTAAGTTAAACTTTTACTGTTTTTCTATATTACCTCTAAGTGTCCAGCAGCTGAGCAAACAAATAAGAGATAATGACCAGATTTGACTATTACAATAGTTGGTTAATAATCTTCAGACAAACAAAGACCATCACATTCTCACCCCAACTCGTTGTAAGGGTTCTGTGTTATTATTATTATTATTTTTTTTTGGTCTTTGGTCATCTTTTGAGTGGTCCTCAGTCACACTGGTCAAGGATCATCATTATCCACAGCTATCCTCATTTTAGTTAATTGCCCTCAGCCTATTTAGTTTTTCAGATTTTCCGTTCGTCCTTGTCAGGTCATCTCTGCTGTGTCACATTTTTGTTGTCTGGGTTTTGTCTTTTTCAGTTTGTTTATTCAATGTTTAATGTTCTGTCTCCATGCCTGGTCTCCTGCATTTAAGGTTCCCTATCACCAGTTCCTGACACTCTTCCAATATGGACACTTGGTAGGGAGCCCCTTCTGCATCACATATAGCTTTGGGTGAGTCCAGCTTGTCATTTTTTGATGTGCTGCCTGCCCCAATTAAATTACTTCAGTAATTTGAGAATGTTGTTATATTTGAAGAAACTAGTCACGTTTGTAGCGGGAGTTATTAATACAACGTAAGTAAAAAACAGAACGAATACAAATCATTGTAAAATTGGCGGCGAACCATTTGGACATCAATGAGTTGACATGGGAAGAGGTTTGGAACAACCTAAGTGCCCAGTCTAGGAGGTGGGAAGTGTGGGATAGTAAATGGTTCTTATACTTCAATGGAATGCAAGGAGCTTATTGGCGAATGGACAGGAATTGAAAAAGTGTATAGATGACTTGGATCAAAAACCGGAAATTATATGTATTCAAGAGACATGGTTGACGCCAAATTTAGAATTTAAAATTTCCCAATATACGGGAATGCGGTGTTAATTACTATATCCATGCAAAAAGTTAGATCTGAGTCTTCTTAAATCAATTATTCATCTGGAAAATGGGTGTGTCATTGTTTGTGGGGATTTTAATGCACATAGCACATTATGGGGGGGGGGAGTGACATATGTTAAAGGTGAGGTAGTGGAGGATTTGATGGATGAATTACACTTGGTGTGTCTCAATGATGGGAGAGGAACAAGAACTGATGTTCGAACAGGGAATATCTCAGCACTATATCTTACTTTTGTTTCAAATGTTTTGGCAGGGTGTTGTAGGTGGGATGTATACAACAGCACAATGGGGAGTGACCATTATCCTGTGTTCTCTAGGGTTGGTGGATATAGAGAACCACCAAGTAATGGAAAGGAAGGAAGATGGCTTTTTCATAAAGCAAAATGGGATGAATTTACTTATATGTGTGAGGAGGAATGTTCAAACATTAGTATGGAGAGTACAGCTGAAGAAATGGAAAAGAAAATTAGAAATGTAATAATTTTTGCGAATTGTCCAAAAGACAATTTCAGGAAGTAAAGCAACTATGACGAGGAGAAATATTCCATGGTAGACTGAAGACTGCATGTTATCAGTTAAAAATAGGAATAAGGGTTTGAAACTCTTAAAACGGACTCACACATATGAAAATCTGTTGAATTATAAGAGACTTTGTGCACAGGTAAGAAGGATTATTAAAAAGGAGAAAAGGGAGTACTGGAAGGGTTTTTGTGATAAATTGGTCGAACAACTCTGGTTAGTACGGTTTGGGGAATGATTAGGAAAATGAAGGGTATAAGGAGGGAGTTACAATATCCAGTATTGAAAATGCGTGATGACCTGGTGATATCGGATTTGGATAAAGCAGAAATGTTGGCTAAAACTTTTGTGAGAAGTCAAAGTAATGAGAACTTGTCAGGATATAGGAAAGGGAGGGGAGATGAAATTAGGGAACTGCACTACAAGGAATTTGATGGTAACACTTATTTGACAACTATGGATGCTCCGTTTAACTTTGAATTGGATTTAGGACTACATAAATCTAAAATGACATCAACTGGTAGGGATGGTATAAGTTATGTTATGTTAAAGCATTTAGGTAGGAAAATGAAGTTGAAATTATTGGACATGTATAATAGAATCTGGTGTGACGGTAAATTGCCAAACGATTGGAAAGAGGCTGCGATAACTCCTATATTAAAACCTGGGAAAGATCCAAGCAGCCCAGAAAATTACAGGCCCATAGCACTTACATCACATGTTGGAAAAGTGATGGAAAGAATGATAAATGAGAGATTGTATTATTACCTGGAAAGTAAAAATTTGCTGTCTCCATATCAAAATGGTTTTATCAAAGGTAGAGGGACAGTGGACCCTGTAATCTGCCTAGAAGCAGACATTAGGAAAGCCCAAGTAGATAAAGAATATTTGGTGGCAGTATTTTTTGATATAGAAAAGGCTTATGATATGGTCTGGAAAGAGGTTTTATTGATAAAATTATTTAGGTTAGGACTTCATGGAAGAATCTATAATTGGATTAAGGGTTTTTTATTTGATATGTTCAAGTTAGGATAGGAAAGTCCTTTTCTAATAGGTATGTGGTGGATAATGGAACCCCACAAGGTAGTGTGATTAGCCCTGTGCTTTTCAATTATGATTAATGATATATTTAATTCAATTGGATGTGAATTTGGGAAAGCATTATTTGCAGATGATGGAGCCTTGTGGAAGAGGGGTATGTGGTATTTCTCTCGGTATGTGGAGAGAAATATACAAGACGCGATTACGGAGGGGAAAACTGGTCTTATGACTGGGGATTCAAATTTTCAGTGACTAAAACTAAATGCATGTTTTTTACTAGGAAACGTGGAACTGTTTTGAACTTAAGGTTATATGGAGAAGCAATTGAATAGGTACATAGTTTTAGGTATCTGGGTGTTATATTGGATACAAAATTGAAATGGAGAGAGAACATTGATAGTATAGTAGGAAGATGTAAGAAAGTCATAAATATAAGGAGATGCTTGAAAGGGACTGGGTGGGGAGCTAGTGCACAGGCTTTAAAACAAATATATATATATATATATACACACATGTATATTGTAATATATATTACAATGATTAGGTCAGTCACAGATTATGGAATTATTGTTTACAATACAGCGTGCAAAACGCTGTTACATAAGATAGAAGTCATCCAAAATCAGGCTTTGAGAATATGCACTAGGGCTATGAGGTCAACTCCTGCTGTGTCATTACAAGTTGAACTGGGGGATCTACCATTGAAACTAAGAATTAAACAGCTGCTACTTAACTATTGGGTGAAAATACAGGGTTGTGTAGGTGTAAAGAACATGGTTAGGAGAGCTACTGATCCTTGTTGGGAAAGTGATAATGGGACAAACGAAAGTGCTGCTTGGAAATTAGCTAGGTTAGGGAGAAAAGCAAATATTCATGTAAAACCCTAGTTAAGACGTTTTTGTACCCGACCACTCCAAGTGGATTTGTATCTCCATAGAACAACGGAGGATAGAAAAGGGAAGGGAAACTGGGATGAGATAACAGCAGACAGATTAGACACAGTCCATGCTTCCTTTATACCCATATGTACAGATGGATCTAAAGACCCAGACACAATGAGAACTGGTTTTTCTTTCTGTATCCCTACATTGGACAAATATGTTGGAGTTAAGACGTCAAAGGATCTTTCAGTTTTTGCAGTTGAAATATTGGCAATATCATATAGTTTACACTGGTTAGAACAGAACAGAATTGGAGATGGTACAATTTGTTCAGATTCATTGTCAGCTTTGATATCTCTGAAGTCTTACTATTCTGAGAGCAGATCAAATATGTTATATGAAATTTAGGCGAGTTTGTTCAGGTTGGCAAACTTGAAAATGAACGTTAGATTTATGTGGGTACCAGCACATAGGAGGTGGAGGGAAATGAAATGGCTGATTTCCTGGCAAAAAGGGCATTGAAACGGGGTATGGAGATAAAAATTCCATTAGGTAGAATGGAAATTAGGGCAATTATTAGGAGGCCTATTGTGGAAGAATGGCAGACACAATGGGAAAGGGAGAGAAAAGGTCGACATTTATTTAGTATTCAGGACAAAGTAGGGACAGGTATGAATGTCAGGGTAAACACCAGAGATCACAGCATAATATCAAGGTTGAGGATGGGACACACTGGTTTAAATAATACATTGCATCTGATAAGGAAACATCCAACTGGTTTGTGCGAGTGTGAGAAAGGGGAAGAGTCAGTGGAGCATGCTCAATGTCATTGTGAACTGTATAGGGAGGAAAGACGACAACTGGAAAGTAGGGTACGGATGAAAGAGGGTGAACGGCTGACTTTAGAGAAGCTTTTGGGAGGGGAGGAGATATTAAATGGTGTAATTATAGTTTTTTTTTAAAAGAACTAGGTTGTTGAGGAGAATTTAGGGGTGTTTTTGTTTTCTTTTTTGTTAGTTAAATTTGATTAGGTAATCCTCACTCTGACCCACACTCCAACACAGTAGGTTGCGGTAATGCACCTTCACGTTGGTGCCTCCCGCCAATAAAATCACAAGAAGAAGAAGAAGAAGCCTCTTGTGCTGGTCCATACCAATGAGTTATATCACTAGACGAGACATCACGTGGTTCCTCATGGGAGAAGAGCACCGCCATCTTGGTGAGGTCAAGTTACTACTGCAGTGAATGCATGTGAACACATATTTTGCATAATACCAGTTCATTGTGCGGGTTTCAACTGCTAAAATCAGAGAACTGAGTCCATGAAGGAGGAAGGTATATCATTTCACAGGTAAGTACTATAATTTTTTTCTTTTTATGCTGCAGGGGCTTCATTAATCATACACATGTTGACATGCATGTTGCTGCAGGGCTGTTATCAACATGCTGCATGATGTACATATAATTTGCTGTCAGCATAAATGTACATTTTATTTTGCTAAACCTGTATACAGCATACTAGGACTAGGCTATTATAATAATATAGATTTATACATTTCTGACTCATTGAATTAACTTTTCTTGCAGGTTTCCAATGGATTCAGACTTAAGGAAAAAGTTGGCTTTAGCAATAAAAAGAGCTAACCCAGAGGGGATCACTGTGGTACCAACTAGCAATACAGTCTGGCTATGTTCAGAACATTTGTGGAAACACATTTAGATAAGAGGCCAGACTGTTTGCTTGAAACCCAACACCATAACATCTGTGTTACATTGATCACTCACATGAATCAGTATAAATCTATTGTTTTTCTTTGTTGTTGTTTTTTTATGGTAAATCTATTGTTCACTTTTGGACTTCTTTTGAATATTTATTTTATTATTATTATTATTATTAACAGACTTATTTTTTATTGTTTTTTTTTACTTATTAATTATTTATTGTTATTTATTGTATGTATTGACTTACTGTTGATTTATTATTATTATTATTATTATTATTGACTTATTGTTGGGTTTTTCTAAATTATTTAAATTACATGTCAAAAAAGTCTAAAACTTCTAAATGTTTAGAAATTATTTTTAAAAATTCTTTGTAATAATTTTTTTATTTGTAAGAAGTCCTGCAACAATGCATTTTCATTAAAGTTTGAGCTTTTAAGGCTGACTGTTTCTCTGCTTTAACAACAACAAATGATGTATCTATATATATTATATGTATAAATATAATATATTTACATATATGTATAGATATATATAAAAGGAAAAATATATATAGTATATAAAAGCAACTTAGACACCACTAAAAGCAATAGAAATCATTGTCATGTGGGCGTCATCGACTTCACCAAGATGGCGTCGCGCTCCGCCACCGTCGGCCAGGCTTCTAAAGCGGGCGTGTCTCTTCTAGTGATATAACTCATTGGTCCATACCATCATCTGCTTGGTTGTCTTCTCCCATGTCTATCTAGTTTTCACAAGAGTTGTGTTTGTTTGTTTTTCCTTGATCCTCAGCACTTTTTGTTTATAGGATTAAAACCTTCTATACTTTGAACCACCTGCCTCCTGTCTCTGCATTTTGGGTCCTACGGCAACCTCCCCACCTGACAGTTACATGACATGTGAAACATACCAATAATTTCTGAAATGATGTGAAAGTGTTTTCTGATGACAATCAAAAAGCTATCAATTTCCTTTATTTGATCAGCAATGTGTAGCGATGATCACTGGAATAAGGTGATAAAATATTCTGCTGAATGTCACTGAATATTCCATGTCTGTTAAATGCAGTACCATTCACTTATCATTGCATTTAATTAATCTAATGTGATGTGTGTACTATATATTCAAAAAAATGGATTACTTGATATCTGTATCTGTAAAAAATGTTCTGTTGCATTAGTTAGTTATTTTTTATTGCTTGAAATAATCAAATCAAATAAGCCTTTTAAAAGTTTAGGTTGAAGAATACTTCCATATCTGGTAGAGAAGAACTGGAGAAAGCATGAAAGCTGAAGGTCAAGGACAGTGGTGGCCGTGGTAATTGGAGCACGGCCCCAAGCTGGAGGAGGGCCCACAGCAGATCCCTTGAAAGACCTCAGACATCTCATTCCATAAAAGTGCAATGCTTCCCCCGACTGGGTGGCGATGGAACTACACTTGAGCAGAAACACCTCTTCCTGCATGGCTGGGTTCCTCTCTCCCTCTCCCCTCCATTACAGACATCTGCAACCCATTAATTAAACACTCTCTGAGTATATGGGTTCAGTTTAGGAAGCATTATGATCTGTGCGATTTCTCACTCTTGAGCCCTATTGCTTCGAATCATTAGCCGCGGTTACATGGGCAGAATATCTTGATCGGATCAATGGTTGGGTTAAAATTCACCCGTGCACATGGGATCAGAAAACCTTTTTCCGATTAGAACAAATGTTCCCATGGCTCACACTTTCGTTCGGAATGAATCATCTGGACATGCGCAGTAGTGTAAAATCACCCGGATGCGGAACTAGGTCCCGTTGTAAACAAACCACTGCCACAGACAGACAGCATGTGCTGCAGTTCCGTAATACGAGACGATCTTCCAAACGGGCTTTTATTAATGTCATGAATATTATGAAGCGCCTGTTTGCTCATCGTTATATTTAATCCGTGTGATCAGTGCTGTTTTATGAATGAAACAGAGCTGGAAGAAGGCTTAGGACAGGCTAACACGGGCTAACAACATTAGCCTTGATGGACACAAAATCCAGGACCGTGCGAGAAACGCAGCAAACTGCATCTTAGCTGCACATAAATGTATGGAAATAACATCAGCCTTTATTTTGTCGGGACACAACTGGAAACACAAATCCACGTGACACCACGCGACATTTATTTCTGCTCTGAAAAGTTCACACGGGCCGCCCCAAAGCGACTCTGTGAGCTAGCGGCCTGAGCTCTGTTCGAACACGGTTCCTCCCGAGTCCTGCAGCCGCTAACCCAGAGCGGCGGGGCGGCTCGCAGTCTGGATTCTCCCACACATAACAAAACGCACACGTAGCAAAGCATCCTCCCCCCTCGGACACAAAATTATTAATCCAGCTCCTCTGTTCACTCGGGTGCCAGTGGACCGAGTGAGCGTCGGGGGGCACGAAGCGCTCCTTCCCTGCATCCCCTTCGTGAGGGGTGAAAGAGAGGGGAGAGTCAGAGTGGCGAGAGCGGAGCGGCGCTTTTCACGGGGCGTCCGCAGAGCCACACAGCATCTATGCATGACGTAACCCAGAGCAATAGTGACACACGATCGGAATGAGCGTTTACATGCTCCACGATCGGATAAACGATCGGTATAACCCACCTATCTCGATCGGAAAGAAATTCTGATCCGAATGAGTCTGATCGGGGCAGAGTATTCTGAACGCCGCGTTTACATGAAGCATTTTCTTTCCGATCATGCGTTCTGATTACTTTTGCCCATGTAAACGCGGCTATTTTTTCTTACCCTCCCTTCGCCACAAGGAAGGGCATCAAAACATTTTACATTTGAACTGCTAAATAGAGCATTCGGTCTAGTAAAATCTTATTTTTTCAGATACCTGCAAATTAGACAGCATCTCCACTCTCTCAGGCCTGGCATTGCCACTGTGTAATCAGCCAGAAAAGTTCCTAGCTAAGGAGGCTGGCTGTTCACAGAGCACTGTGTCCATGTAGATCAACAGAAAGTTCAATGGAAGAGTAAAATGTGGCAGGAGAAGATGCAGCAGCAGAAGAGACGGCTGTGGACTTCAGTGGATTATCAAAACATTCAAAAAGCTGCAGAAATCCAGAAAGAGTGGAATGAGATGGGGGAACAACTTCAAGAACCACTACACTCCGACACGTTCGGGAGATGGGCTACAACTGCCGTGTTTCTCCGGTCAAACCACTTCTGAGCCTGGATGAACAGAGGAATCATCTCAATGGGGCCAAGGAGAAGAAGAACTGGACTGTTGACCAGATGAACCCAAACTGCTGGAGGTCCAGTAGGAAATTTCCACAGTCAGGATTTGGGCTGCAATGTCCAGCGCTGGTATTGGTCAACTCTGATTTCCTGGTTTGATGCCCATACCATCACAGTGCTTGACTGGCCCACCAACTCAGGGGACCTAAAACCTAAATGTATTATTAAGAAGAAAATGAGGGGCACAAGACGGGGACATCAACAAAATGTGGGCTTCCATAATTGCCACGCGATGACACAAGCTGATGTCATCTGTGCCACGGCACATTGAGGCAGTCATTCAGGCAAAGAGATTCCCAACCAAGTAGACATATTGTTTTGGAAATACTTTAATTTAATTGATGTGATCATAATCTCAGTCTTTGTCTTTTTGCAAAAACTAAGAAGTAAACAGTGATTTCTCAGAGGTACTCTAATTCCCTGAAATCCTGTTTTTTGTGGGTTTTATGAGCTAGGACCCCAATTTTTGTAAAAATAAGTAAATTATTGAAATCAAATAATCAATTGAATAATCTAACCTACCGGTATTGTGGTGTGTAGTTAATACATACCGACTGCAATGTGCTATTATTGTTTGGTCATCACACATGGCTAAAACAGATTCATTGCTAACAGTGTTGGAGTGCTATTTCTTTAAAGATCAACATTTTTATTTGGTTCATCCATTTAGAAGAATAGTTTGTGATTATATAGAATCTGATTTTATTGTGAAAATATTTTAGATAAGGCTTTACAAACATTCAAGAGTTTAGCTGCAAGTATTTTCGTGTTGCATCTATGTTGTGATTGACACTCAAAAAAATAATTTACCCAGTTTGGGAAAACTCAAGTCCAATATTGTCAAGGTTTTTATTACCTTAGCATTGTGTTTTGTGTTGTTTGTTTTTAATAGTCCGGCCCTGAAATGTATAATAAAACACAGAAAACTACAATCAATTAACAGAACAGTAAACAGTTTTTATGTTGTTATTCCCTATAACAAATTAAAATTCTAACATGCTTTGCATAGACAGAAGATTGTGGGACGCCACAGAAAACTCAGACAAAGTATGAGCTATGATGTAAAAATGAAAGGAGGTGTTGCATGAAAGGTGACTTAAGCAGAAACCAAAACTGCGTAAGAAGCCATTTGATGTAGAAATCTCATTAAACTGGAGTAAAAAAAAGAGAAAAGAATGTTTTCGATTGGCAATGAAATGTCAAATTTAAAAAAATCTTTAACCACAAAGTAGATATTGATAAAAGAAATGATTGCATTCTTTGAATAAGGAATAATATTCAAAATGTTTATTTCACTTTCAAATTAAGCTGCAGGTATTTTTTACCTTAGAAAAAGAAGCTCATTTTCGGCATTTTTTGTATGTATTCTGACAAACAAAAAAAAAAGGTGAAATATATGAATCTTATTTTAAAGTTGTCAAACAAATAAAGTTGCTTCTTTTTCACAGATCCACCGCAGAGAAGTTCCACATGCAAGATCATTCCAATATCCAAGAGTTTCTCTAATTTCAGCACAGTCTTCCTCTCCGTGAATTTTTCCTCCACCATCACTATCAGGTTGATTCTTTCCCCAGAATCTGTCAGTTCAGAAAATAAAAGAATCTTCTTCAGACACCATACAGACATGCATCCAATTTTTTTAATCTCTTAAGTATAAAAACAAAATGTACCATATACTTACAAATAACCCTTGTGCTATCCTATGACCCCACCCTTACATCGATGTGTTCTCCTTACCATGACAAAGGTGGATAAAGGTGGAAAGATTTCATGTAATCCATTGACACCAGTGAAGATCACAAAACATTGAAGAAAAAAGGTTCAGTGCACTGTCTAGTGGGTCTAGATGACCCAACTCCCAACGTTACAGTGCCCAGGATAACACAAGGGTTTAAAAAGGGTGTAGGTGTGTGTCTGTGTGTGTTAATTTTGTGGGTTTTACCCCACTACATAAAAAAAAATTAGAATCAAATGCAAGCAGCTACAGTAGACCAACCCCCAGCCCACTCTGTGTTTTAGTAGCACTGATCCAGACTGAACACTCACTTCAGATTTAGAGGACTTCCATCTACCCATTTCCAGGTTCCCTCCTCGGCTTTGTCAGTCAGTCCAATCCAAACTGGTTTATCTCTGAATGCAACAAGAAAAGTCTGCAAAAAATTGAAAAATGTGTTTAAATCAATAACAGAGGCTAATAATTTAAACACATTTAGATTTAAATAGGATATCATCAAAAAATTGAACAAAAAATAAAAAAATAAATAAATAAACTATTATCTTAAGTTACGAAACAAGCATAAGCACAATACAGATGATATCAACAAACTAATTAATCCTTTACAAACAAGCTTCTGTCCATCAACATTTTATTGAAGGATTCCTGTGGATCAACCTTCTAGAATGATCAATTTGTCTAAGTAACAATGAGTTTTTAACAATCGTGTTTGATTCTTTTTGGATCCATTTTCAATTTACAGTACAATGTTAACTTATCCTCATTAAAATGAAAAAAGGAAAAAACTTTCAGTGGAACAGTCAGAAGTAAGAGCTCTGCCTCCCCCTCTGGTCACCAGCGGGTATGAGGTGCTGTGTAGGACATTATTCAGAATTAGCATTCATAAACACATATGAAAACTCTCACACACTAGTGAAATGCTTGTATACATACAACTGAAAATATATTCATTCACATACACATGTGAAAATCCTCTCACACACACTACCGAAATCCTCTCACACACACTACTGAAATCCTCTCACACACACTACTGAAATCCTCTCACACTCACTACCGAAAATGCTCTCACACTCACTACCGAAAATGCTCTCACACACTACTGAAAATGCTCTCACACACTACCGAAATCCTCTCACACACACTACGGAAATCCGCACACACACACTACTGAAATCCTCTCACACACACTACTGAAATCCTCTCACACACACTAGTGAAATCCTCTCACACACACTACTGAAATCCTCTCACACTCACTACCGAAAATGCTCTCACACTCACTACCGAAAATGCTCTCACACACTACTGAAAATGCTCTCACACACTACCGAAAATGCTCTCACACACTACCGAAATCCTCTCACACACACTACGGAAATCCGCACACACACACTACCGAAATCCTATCACACACACTACGGAAATCCGCACACACACACTACTGAAATCCTCTCACACACACCACTGAAATCCTCTCACGCTCACTACCGAAAATGCTCTCACACACACTACCGAAAATGCTCTCACACACACTACCGAAAATCCTCTCACACACACTACAAAAATGCTCTCACACACACTACCGAAAATGCACTCACACACACTACTGAAATCCTCTCACACACACTACCGAAAACCCTCTCACACACACTACCGAAAATGCTCTCACACTCACTACGGAAATCCGCACACACACACTACTGAAATCCTCTCACACACACTACTGAAATCCTCTCACACACACTACTGAAATCCTCTCACACACACTACTGAAATCCTCTCACACTCACTACCGAAAATGCTCTCACACTCACTACCGAAAATGCTCTCACACACTACTGAAAATGCTCTCACACACTACCGAAAATGCTCTCACACACTACCGAAATCCTCTCACACACACTACGGAAATCCGCACACACACACTACCGAAATCCTCTCACACACACTACGGAAATCCGCACACACACACTACTGAAATCCTCTCACACACACCACTGAAATCCTCTCACACACACCACTGAAATCCTCTCACGCTCACTACCGAAAATGCTCTCACACACACTACCGAAAATGCTCTCACACACACTACCGAAAATCCTCTCACACACACTACAAAAATGCTCTCACACACACTACCGAAAATGCTCTCACACACACTACTGAAATCCTCTCACACACACTACCGAAAACCCTCTCACACACACTACCGAAAATGCTCTCACACTCACTACTCAAAATCCTCTCACACATACTACTGAAAATTTTGATAGAAACGGAAGGCATTTCAGTAGAAACGGAAGTTGGCTGATTATCGCGAGATTTAATGGCAGTCAAAAGCGTTGCTATGGTGATGTGTATCGGCAGCCTAAAACAACTCGGACCAAAGTAACAACTTTAAACTATAATAGATTGTTTGCACCTGAGGGAAAACTGGTCTGGGTGACATTTTTGTTTTTCTTTTATACATTTTTATTTTCGACTTCCAGAGTCCACTCCGCGTCATGAGCAGGCTCAGCGGACTGCTCCACCAACACATCCATCATGTTCTGAGAAAGATGTGCAGATAACACTTACAATGAACAGTCTTACCTAAAGGCTTAGAAACAGGTAAACAATGCGCCTGTAATCGCAGCTACAGTTGCAAAACGTCCTGGAATCTTTTACTACCACATTATCACACTGATACTGATTATACCGTAACTGGAGATAGTACCCCGTTAACTACACAGCTGTCAAAACACGGGCTGTGTCCGAATTCCTACCCTAATCCCTAACTACTAAAACCTTGTAGTGCAGCACTATATAGTTCTCTATTTAGTTCTCTGAATTTTGAAAGCAATGCGGACACCCATGCTCACTACTTTTTTCTTTCGGGTGTTGTTTATAAGGCGCTTGACACGAAAACAAAGTGGCGCATTTCCGCCACCACCTGCTCTGGAGGCAAACTACTTCTATTTAATGCGGAGAATGACACCTATTTGTCAGAGTAAAAACATAATAAATATGAACATTTTATGAAGACTATTAACAAATCTGCTGTGTTCTGATCATGGAAAACGTGGCTGATTTATAAATAATTAACTTACAAACACATTGGTGTTGATTTAATGTATTTGTTCATAATTAAACCCCCAAGTTATTAGTCCATGCCAATATTTATTTTTTATTTTTGTGCCAGTGAACGATTTACGGGCTCTTGTGAGGAGGCATATTTTTCTGCAGTTTTCTTACACCTTACTGAAAATGGCTTTGAATATGAATCTCCTGTTGGCAATAATTCAACCGTTTTCGTGAGATCAAACCGAAAACAAGCAGATATGCAGCATCACAGGGCTGCAAGGAGAAGCAGACGTCTCAGAAGATTTCCTCTGGATGCTCTGGCCAGATACAAACAACTTATGAGTTAAACCCTAACCCTAACTTAAAGTTTTTTTTTTAGTTAGACTTAAGCATTTGTTGCTAATTGTGCTCAAGGTTAGAGTTTAACATTCTTTTTCCAACATTGGATTATAAGTCGTATAGTCTAATTACATGAAACACTTGTGAGTTCAACGTTTAGTATTTTTTATTCAGAGTCAAACCATATCACTTGTTTTATAAAAAAAATACTTTCATTTGTAAAAATTTAAATGAAAATCCAAAAATCCGGCCAAAAAAAAAAACCATGATATTTTCCAGTATTCATAAATATTTCATAAACTAAAATGTAAGACATCAAAATAAATAGAACCATTCAAAAAATTACACTTAATTTCTTCAATGAAATTGTAGCCACAAAATTATTTAAAATATGGAATTGACATTATGATTAAATTCTGTGTCAAAAACATTTGTTCCCATAACACTGTAAAGTCCTATTTCCGATTTCCTCAGGAAATGTCATTCAGAAATGTGTTGTTATTTTTTATGTTTTTTTGTATTAAGGACACGTCAGCTGTAAGTCATGTGACTGACGGTAACGGGGACTGATTTGATAAAGGGGACCAAAGTAAGGGGGGGGGAGGCAGCGCATCCTGTCGTGACGGGGGAAAAACTTCAGGGAGTCTACGAGAGACGTGAGGAGAAAAAGAAAAAAGAAGCGCATCTAACGCCCGAGGCACTGGATTCCGTTTTGGGGATTTATTTATGTTTGGACAAACTTGGACAGTCAACCCTTGGGTGAGAGGATTCCTTTTTTTCGTTTGGCTATCGTTTCATTGGGAAGAATGCCTACGTGTCGGGGGTGGGAGTGACCGTGAACTTTGAAAAGGAAGACGCTACAGCACGGACATTAACGGGACATTTAAAGAAAACAAATCGGTTTTGAGAGACTAAGGATTATTATATTATTTGGGTTTTTCTATTGTTTGGTTTACTTGTGTTATATAAAAAAATCTGAATAACAAAGAGAAAAAACTGTTGTGTGTAAATATATCAATTTAAAGAATCTAATTACCCTAAACAACGTAATGAGCACTATAAATAAATAGATGATCGTTACAAAATAGTTAATGTTCTATCTTCAGAGTCTTCCACGTCTGAGAGGATTTCGGTAGTGTGTGTGAGAGGATTTCGGTAGTGTGTGTGAGAGGATTTCGGTAGTGTGTGTGAGAGGATTTCGGTAGTGAGTGTGAGAGGATTTTGGTAGTGAGTGTAAGAGGATTTCGGTAGTGTGTGTGAGAGGATTTCGGTAGTGAGTGTGAGAGGATTTCGGTAGTGTGTGTGAGAGGATTTCGGTAGTGAGTGTGAGAGGATTTCGGTAGTGTGTGTGAGAGGATTTCGGTAGTGTGTGTGAGAGGATTTCGGTAGTGTGTGTGAGAGGATTTCGGTAGTGAGTGTGAGAGGATTTCGGTAGTGAGTGTAAGAGGATTTCGGTAGTGTGTGTGAGAGGATTTCGGTAGTGTGTGTGAGAGGATTTCGGTAGTGAGTGTAAGAGGATTTCGGTACTGAGTGTGAGAGGATTTCAGTAGTGTGTGAGAGGATTTCGGTAGTGAGTGTGAGAGGATTTCGGTACTGAGTGTGAGAGGATTTTTTGGTAGTGTGTGTGAGAGGATTTTGGTAGTGTGTGTGAGAGCATTTTCACATGTGTATGTGAGAGATTTCACATGTGTATGTGAATGAATATATTTTCAGTTGTATGTATACAAGCATTTCACTAGTGTGTGTGAGAGATTTCATATGTGTTTATGAATGCTAATTCTGAATAATGTCCTACACAGCACCTCATAAGCGGGAGCCGTCCCCAGAGTTCTACACACTTCCGGATGCTCCACACCCAGACTTTCATCTATTCAATCATCCACAGCGTAACCTTTGTACTATCCTAGGCACTTTACCATTGGGAGTTGGGTCATCTAGACCCTAGACCAGGGACACTCACACTTTTTTGGCGTGTGAGCTACTTCTTTTGAATCGACAATGTCTTGAATCTACCTATAGTGTGTGTATATATATATATATATATATATATATATATATATATATATATATATATATATATATATATATATATATATATATATATATATATATATATATACACATATACATATATACATATATATGATCGGCTTGGTAGCTCGGTTGGTAAGGTGCAGGACTGTCATGCAGGAAACCCGGGTTCGATTCCCAGGGCGGAATGAACAATTAATGGTAATGGAAAAAATGGCAACGGAAATGGGGCAATTATCATGGAAATGAGGCAATTACCATAACAATGGCGGGCAATTAACATCACCCAGTGAGGGTCCTTGGGCAAGACCCTTAACGCTGATGCCTACCTCACAACATGAGAGACAATGAACCACATGTCATGCCGGCTCAGACGTCGCCCGGCCAAACAAGGTCTGCGTCAGGTGCTGAGGGACCAGAGCACCCTGATGGAAAGTGGGCTACTGGAACAAGACGGAAATGGACTAGATGTGAAAACAAGGTTCTGTTAGAATGCTACTACTCGAGTAATCCCACCCAGAGGGGTTACATGCAGAGAATGTGGAATGAATGGATGCTTCGAAACCCACAATCAAGGCTAACTGCCAAACAACTGGTAGCCCAGCGTCCACAAACGGCAACTCCTATCACAACTTGAGATTGAAGCGATACAATACAATGCCACAGGAGAGCCAGAACATTTCAGATAGGAGGTTATACCACACTCCCACCCTGAGATTGGGTACACAGCCCCAAATACCACAATTCCGCTGAGCAAGGCAGCAACTGACCTGAAAGACAAGATCATGTCTACAATGAAGACTAGGCAAGCCCGACACCAGCTACAACGGTTAAGTGATGTACCGCCTGAAAGTCTACTGGAAACTGTGAATGAAGCATTGAGGGCAATTCCTACCACAACCATCACAGAAACCAATGAACTGGTTTACACTTCAGCAGCAGTGATCCTTGAGATGCTTGGCTATAAGAGCAACCATGGAAGAAAACAGTACCCACCATGGAAGCAACGGTTAGAGGCTAAAATCAAGGCAACTCGGAAGGATGTGAGTAGGCTGACAGAGGCTCAAACAGGTACAATGTGAAAGCAAGTACCTAAGAGATACAGCCAGATGCCCATACCTGAAGCACTGGAAACTGCCAAACAAAGGCTCCTAGCCTTGAGCAGCCGCCTAAAGAGGTACACAAGAGACAATGAAGCCAGACGAATAAACAGGCTCTTCGCAACTCAACCTGCAAAAGTGTACGCTCAGTGGCAGGGTCAAAACAGCCGAGCAGACCCACCAAGGCTGGAAACTGAACAGTACTGGAAAAGTATATGGGAGAAAGAGACAGCACATAACAGCAATGCCCAGTGGCTGGTCTCTCTGAGAAAAGAACATAGCAACCTCCCTGAACAGAATCCAGTAACCATCACAGTGGCAGACATCCAAGAAAGAGTCTCAGGTATGAAGAACTGGACAGCACCGGGCCCTGACATGATACATGCGTACTGGCTAAAGAAGCTTACCGCACTCCACGAGCGCCTGGCAGCACAAATGAACCAGCTGCTAAGAGATGGCACTCACCCCGAATGGCTAACGGAAGGGCGAACGATCCTGATCCAGAAGGATCCCTTAAAGGGTGCAGTCCCATCAAACTACCGGCCAATAACCTGTCTCTCCACAACATGGAAGCTCATGTCTGGCATCATTGCAACCAAGATAAATAAGCACATGGATCAATTCATGAGCAACACACAGAAGGGCATTGGTAGAGACTCCAGAGGAGCCAAACACCAACTCCTGGTCGACAGAACAGTCGCTCAAGACTGCAAGTCACGACACACCAACCTGTGCACAGCCTGGATTGATTACAAGAAGGCCTATGACTCAATGCCACACACATGGATCACTGAATGCTTGGAGCTGTACAACATCAACAGGTCTCTAAGAGCCTTCATAGGAAACTCAATGAAGCTGTGGAAAACCACCCTTGAAGCCAATGGGAAGCCACTTGCACAAGTGTCCATCAAATGTGGGATATACCAAGGTGATGCTCTGTCCCCACTGCTGTTCTGCATAGGTCTGAACCCCCTCAGCCAAATAATCAACAAGACTGGCTATGGATACCGACTCAGAAATGGGGCCAACATCAGTCACCTCCTCTACATGGATGACATCAAGCTATATGCAAAGAGCGAGCGTGACATTGACTCCCTGATCCACACCACCAGGATCTACAGTACTGACATTGGGATGTCATTCGGGCTCGAGAAATGCAGCCGGATGGTGACAAAAAGAGGCAAGGTAGTCCACACAGGAGGGGTCTCACTCCCAGAAGGAACAATAGCAGACATTGAGGACAGCTACAAGTACCTTGGAATTCCACAGGCAAATGGCAACCTTGAGCAGGCAACAAGGAAAGCTGCAACAGCTAAATACCTACAACGAGCGAGGCAAGTCCTGAGAAGCCAGCTCAATGGCAAAAATAAGGCCCGGGCAATAAACAGCTACGCACTGCCAGTTATCAAATACCCTGCAGGAATAATAAGATGGCCAAAGGAAGAGATACAGACCACGGATGTTAAAACACGAAAGCTCCTCACCATGCATGGAGGGTTCCACCCCAAATCCAGCACCCTGAGACTGTATGCGAGCCGCAAGGAAGGAGGCCGAGGACTAGTGAGCGTAGAAGCCACTATCCAGGATGAAACATCCAAGATGCATGAGTACATCAAGCTCAAGGACCCAACTGACAGTGTGCTCAGTGAATGTCTCAGGCAATGGAGAGCAGAGGATACAGTGCTTGAGGACAGATCCTCATGGGAGGACAAACCCCTGCATGGGATGTACCACCGGACCATAACTGAAGTGGCTGATATAAAGAAGTCCTACTAATGGCTAGAAAGGGCTGGCCTACAGGACAGCACTGAAGCGCTCATCCTGGCAGCTCAGGAACAAGCCCTGAGCACCAGAGCGATAGAGGCTCAGATCTACCACACCAGACAAGACCCAAGGTGTAGGCTGTGCAAAGAGGCGCCTGAAACAATCCAGCACATAACTGCAGGATGTAAGATGTTGGCAGGTAAAGCTTACATGGAGCGCCACAATCAAGTGGCTGGAATAATATACAGGAACATGTGTGCAGAATATGGAATGGAAACCCCAAGGTCAAAATGGGAAACACCTGCGAAGGTGGTAGAGAATGAGAGGGCTAAGATCCTGTGGGACTTCCAGATCCAGACTGATAGGATGGTAATGGCGAACCAAACAGACATTGTAGTGGTGGATAAAGAACAGAGGAAAGCCGTTGTGGTGGATGTGGCAGTGCCAAGCGATGGGAACATCAGGAAGAAGGAACATGAGAAACTGGAGAAATACCAGGGACTCAGAGAAGAACTGGAGAAAGCCTGGAAAGTGAAGGTGACAGTGGTGCCTGTGGTAAGTGGGGCACTTGGGGCAGTAACCCCCAAGCTGGAGGAGTGGCTACAACAGATACCTGGAAAGACATCAGACCTCTCAGTCCAGAAAAGCGCAGTGCTAGGAACAGCTAAGATACTGCACAGGACCCTCAAACTCCCAGGCCTCTGGTAGAGGATACATATACACATATGTATATGTGTATATATACATATACACATATATATACATATACACATATATAAATCGATCGAAATTAAGTCACAGTCTCAAACTTCGGATTAAAAAATGGAATTGTCGATGCTGCCATGCCCCCATGTTGCGTCCGGTTACTTGCCAAGCGGAAAAAAACACTTGTGTTGAAGTGCTGCAAGTCAACCTCCTCTAACAAAAAAACATCAACATCAAAAACATAGATTTATTTATTTATCTGTTAAACCAGTGCTTCTCAAATAGTGGGGCCATGCCGGGGGTGGGCGTAGTAGTAGCGGTCTTAGGCATAGCCGGCAAAGGTGCACAAATTTAACGGGGGTCGGCGGTGACAGCAGCTCAGTGCTTGGAAAAAATCTGATCCACTGTTGTTTTCTTATATTCTCTTACATCACAGAGTTTTTAACAGCCTGAACCAGTGAACTTCCGTCCCTGCAGGTGCGTGCTCCCGTCTCCAGTCACACGCGGCTCGCGTGTGAGAGAGAATGAAAGGGGAGGGGTGGTGGGCTGATCAGAATCACCGCGTGCCTTTTGGATTCTTCAGCTCATGCTAAAAATGTCATTCTTTATGAACTATTGTAGACATTTTGGTGACGTGTCTTTATTTTCCATATTCTTTGTCTGCCTGTTTAGTTGGTGTCAGTATTTGACATAAAGACAGCAGGTAATGCAGGTAACTGCACTTTATAAATAAACAATCATCATTTAGAAACAAAATCAGAACAAAGTTTTTTACCTATTTCTTCAGACTAAAAACGTTAAATATATTGGTGCTGCTGTGTTAATGTTTCAGATAAATTTACATTTAATATTATTTATTGATTTAATTATTTTTCTCTGCATCAAATGGTTTAAGACACTTGATTTTTCAGAGACTATGGACATGTCTGTTTTATTTATTTATTTATTTTAACTTGTCCTGTCCAACAGCTGGGCAGGCAGATGAGAGCTGAGGGCCTCTTGTGCTGGACATATTTTACTTTAACAATAGGGGTTATGAATCTTCATACAAACCAGAGGTATGTCTGAATAAACCCCTTTTGTAATTGAGGCCAAACTTTATTAATTCCAACCATGTTTGAAAATCTTGGGTGTTGGGCCGGACGGAAAAGGAAAGAAGGGAAGAAGAGGGAGGGATGTTAGAGAGAGAGGGGGGTAGGAGGGTGATAATAGGAGGGGAGGGGGGATAAGACCATGAAGCAGCATAAAGCAACAAGTTTACTGGTTGTTTATCATTACGGTAAGGTTCAAATGTAGTAAAAAAGGGCTGTCCACACACACACTCAAATGTTATCAACACACCTGTTAGCTGCAAAAATGTCCACATGTCGACATGTACACAAAACAGATAGTGTTCACACGCATACTTATGCCTTAAAACCAACTAGTGTGAAATATTTCAGTCATTCAATCATACAAACTGTTAGTACAAAGGTGAGCTAACACCTGTGCTCAGGTGAGTGTTTATGTTCTTCTAAAATGGATGGTGGAACGTGGAAAGAAGAAGGGAGAGTGCCCAGCCACCCCACCCCAAGACCCCCGCCACAGCAGCAGCGGCAGCCGGAATCCCCCCAACGCCACACGGGAACAGGCAGGGAACAACTGCCCCCAGGGTGACCAAGACCGCCACCCAGGCCAGGGCCAGCAGGACCGCCGCGAGGCCCCCAGAGCCAGAGAGCAGGGAAGCACGGAGGGAAAGAGAGCGCCGCCCCAGCCCAACCAGGAGAGCAGCCCCCCAGCCGCTCCGGGAGGAGCCCAACGCAGGGCCCCACCGGAGAAGGACGCCCACAGCCCCAGACGAGCACCCCATCACCACCCAGGAGTTCCGGGCATCCCCCCGCCCCAACCCCAGGTACGAGCCAGGACCCCCCAAGGGAGACCCGCTCCGCACTCCAGGCAGCCACCCACCCGGCCCACGGTTTGTCCAGGGAGGAGCAAGGCAGGGGCCCGCAGCCCCCAACCAGGAGGGGGGAACCCCGGGGGGAAAAAAAGGGGGCCCACAAGGGGTGTTGTAAATATGGCCCGACCAGGCTCGGCCACAGTTGGAGATTTGGCAGAGCCCAGCGCCCAGGGGCAAGGACCAGGACCCACCCCCCAGGGACACGAACACCCCCGGCTCAGGTGTAATCTGAACCCCCCCACCGTGCGGAGAGAGCACTGCCGGGCCCAGGGAACCGGCACCCAGGGGACACGGCCGCCGTTGCCAAGGGGCCCGCCCCCCCCACCAGGGAAGGGGTAGGGGACAGATGGTCCTAGGTCCCACCTCCCTTGCAAAATGTGTGTGCGTGTATGTGTGTTTGAGAGGTTGTGTGTGTGCATGTGTGTGTGTTTATGTTGGAATGTATATATTTTGGGGGGGGAGGGGTGTGTGTACTAAGGGGGGTGCAGTTAAAATTGGCGGGTAGGGCACTAAGGGGACATCTCCTGATTACTCACAGTGATGTCCCCTCACCCTCCCCACCAAGGGGCCCTAAATGTCTAAGGTGCGGTTAAAATTGGCGGGTAGGGTGCTAGGAGGACATCTGCTGCTTGCTGGCAGTAATGTCCAAGCACCCCCCCTACCAAGGACCCTACATGTTTAAGGTGCAAATAAAACCGAAAGAGGGGGGGCCCACTCCATACGGCAACCCTAGGAGGGGGGCCACTGCCAATTGGCCCCCCCCAGGCGCATCGCAGGCTAAACCCCCCACCCCCTCACCCTAATATGAGGTTATATGAGGAAGGGGGTAAGTTGGGGACAGCTGGTAGACTGTCCCCCGGTGGTCAAACAGCTGTCCCCCAGCCCCCCATGTCTGTTTTGTTGTTTTTGTTTGTTTTGTTGTGAACTTGAATGTCATCTTTTGTAAAGAAGACTGCACTTACAAAAGAGAAAGTGGATGGCAGTGTATTTTAAGTTTTCAATTGACAAAAGCTTTAAGTTATTGTTACATTATGTTGTTAATCAAAGTTTTAAATTTGACCATGTAGTGTGGTACATTGCAAACAAAGGTCAGATATTATATTGCATAAAAGTCTAGTTTAAAAAATGACAATCTGTGCTGTAAAAAGAATAAATGTAAAAATCGAGAATTGAATCGAACTGTGACCTTAGAATCGAAAATGCAATCAAATCGAGGATTTGGAAAATCGTGACATATATATATAAAATACTATTATTAAAAGTTTGTTAGTTATGCTTATTAGTAACATTATTGTTTAAGTACTGATGATTAAAAGCTACACAGTGAGAGTACATTAAGATACTTTTGTCTTAACAGATGAAGCTTTTTATTACAAAGACAGAAAGCAGCAACCATCGTATGTCATGCTCTGCTGTAAACCGTGCAATAGAGGGAACATCATGGCGTTTCAAAGGCGCTGCTGGCTCCGTACGAAGCGCGTGACTCGGACAAAACAGCTTCCTTATGAGCTTGTATTTATCGGGCGAGAACTGCAGAGCTGATAGCAAGAGGAGACACGCGGGCGGCTTCAATAAACACTCCGCTTGCGCGGAGCGGTCTTCTACCGGGAACTTGACGTGACGCGGGGCAGAGAGCAACTTTCTGATGACAGAGAGTTTGCACTCAGTGATTTTAAACACGCGTTTGCAGCGACGTATGCTTCAGAGGATGTCCGATTGGCCGTTCTGCATGTCAATCAAGTCCCGTACTTCTCGGTGATGTGCTGGTGGATTTTTTAGAAGTACTTTTTTTTTTTAATCTTCTCTGTCCCGCAATCTACCCTGATGTCCTTGAAGATCGACCGGTCGATCGCGATCGACGTAATGAGCACCCCTACACACTAGACAGTGCTAAGTAAGGGTGGGCTCATCTAAAATAGCACAAGGGATACCTAAGATTTGCACCGAGTGAAGTTCAGTGTGATGTTTTGTTTGCCTTCCTTACCGAGCGTCATATTTGGACCTGATCTCTTGTCTCCTGACCCTGTGCCTGACTCTACACAGCCTTTTTTTCATTCAAAAGCTGCCTCTGTTAGCTCAAAACTGTCCCAGAGCTCACCTGCTTGGAGACATGGTCCTCCCGGGAGACACGAATCTCCTGAGTCTGGCAGCTCGCTCGCTCATGCAGAGCAGCCCTATGGACTGCTGTCTGAAACAGGAGCGCACACCGTAACAAAGCACTCTCGCCTGCAAACACTGTGCTTTGCACAGAGACGTGGTCCGGTCGCACAGAATAGCTGACCGGTTCTGTTCACGCTCGAAAGCTTTCTCTGGAGCAACACATGACACAAAGCCAGCGCAGTAATGACCTACAATCAGAATAATAAACTGTTTATATGCACCACGATCGTATCAACAACGGCATAACACACTTATCTCAATTGGAAAGAAATTTTGATCCGAACGAGTCTGATAAGGGCAGAGTATTCTGAATGGTGTGTTTACATGATGCATGTTTATTCTGATTATGCGTTTATTCCGATTACTTTCGTCCATTTAAACGCAGGTTTGTCACCTGTAAACAACATCATATATACGAGACTTCTATTCACTCAGGTGCAAGCTCTTTGGTCTGATTTCATGTTGCTGTGACTGTCAGAGTGGATTTCTGAAGAGTACTGCTATGTTGGATTACTGTGAGTTTTTTGTCTTTTTTTTTGTCAGGAGATTTTTGTTGTCTTGTTTGTGGAAGTTGTTCTCAAGATTTGGATTTACTTGACTGCTCACATCTGGACAGATTGAAGTGGATTATGTCGTTTGGAACTAGTTCTTTTTGGAGTTTTGCCTCTTCCTCTTCCCCCTGAGGAAGAACCTCTTAGTCCTACATTTGATTCATGCTGTAAGGATGGCTCTGTCATTTTTATCCCTGCAATTTCTGTTTCCCCTCACTAACTCTATCCTGTGTTTTAGATTTCCTCAATGTGGGGCTGACTGCAGTTATCACTTCCTCATTTGTTTGGACTGATTTGGGTTGTACTCACTAAATAATTATATCATTGTTTTTGTGTAATCTCTGTTGTAAAGATGTTTTTTTTAGTATTATCTTTTAAAAAAAAGTAACCCAAAACAGACACAAACTAAAAAAACAAGTACCTTTTCGTCATTGGTGTTTATCACAACCAGATCAGCTTGTCTGGCTTTGCAGGACTTTCTTGCTTCATCCCAGGACTTAGACTCCACAGAGAAGAAGTAACAAGAGGAACCAAATCTGATCCATCCTGCAGGACATCCTGGTTTCCCTGGAGTACATTTGAAGTGTAAAGCAACTCACAATTAGCACATTACTCAAAACAAGCAGATTTGATTTCTTTTTCATCCACAGATTCTGAATTTGTGCAAAAGCTCAGCAAAAATGTACAGAAAGTAACTTTCTGTTCCTCCTACTTGGTGTCAAGAAATGGTTTTATTACCTATCAGGTATTTTTAAATCAGTTACAACAACATTAGAACCTGGCCTGTTATGTGCTCTAATACCAATTAATAAGGAAGTATTTGTTGACTTTACCAAAGTTGCACATCAAGCTTAAGAGGCTAAAGGTGTTAATTCGCACCTAATGCAGAAAATATGGCAAGATCTTTTTTCTTTACAGTCTCAGTCCCATTCACCCACACAAACACACATTCACACACTGATGGTGGCTCCACTGCCGAACACTGGCGCCAACCACTAAGAACAATGTGGGTTTTGGTGTCTTCTTCGACACATGAGCAGGCAAGGTGGGAACTAAACCTGCAATCCTCAGAACAGAGATTGACTGCTCCATCTATGCACCACAGTGTCAAGTTAAAGTTTTCACAGAATAAAAATTTGAAAAAGCTGTTATTATCAATCAATTTGTTTTCTTACAATTAACTCCATCAACATTATCACACTAAGTAAACCTTTACCATTATTAATGTTCTTAAATGTTTATTTTTTTGGATTCATAGCTTGAGTTCCATGAAATAATAAAAGATGTTGCTTTTATCCATCCATGCATATTCTTCTGCTCATCAACTGGGTGGTGGGGGCAGCACACTGAGCAGAGATGCCCGGACTTCCCTCTCCCCAGTGTCTTCCTCACGCTCTTCTGGGGGGACCCCAGGTGTTTCCAGGCCAGCCAACAGATATAGTCTCTCCAGCGTGTCCTGAGTCTTCCTCTGGCCTTCATCCACTGGAAAATGCCTGGAAAATCCGGACCACATGCCCGAGCCACCTGAACTGGATCCTCAGGATGTGAAGGAGCAACGGTTCTACTCTGAACTCTCTGCAGGTGACCGAGCTTCTCACCCTGTCTCTAAGGGAGTACCCAGCCACCAAACGGAGAAAGCTCATTTCAGAGACTTGTATTAGGGACCTGGTCCTTTCAGTCATGACCCAGAGCTCATGACCATAGGTGAGTATTAAAAAGAACGAAGATCGACTGGTAAATTGAGAGTTTTCCGTTCTGGCTCAGCTCTCTCTTCCCCACAACAGACCATAATAACAAACGCATAACAGCAGATGCTGCTCCCATCTGCCCGTCGATCTCATGTTCTGATCTTTCCTCACTCGTGAACAAGACCCTGAGATACTTAAACTCCTCCTATTGTGGCAGGAGCCCTACACCCACCCAGAAAGGACCAACTACCTGTCTCTGGACATGGACTCAGACTTAGCTGTGCTGTCCCTCATCCCAGCCCCTTCTCACTCTGCAGCAAACCCCAATACATGCTTGTGAAGAATAGTTAGAAACTGCCCTTAACTTTTATTACACTAATGGTTTAAACTGCATTCACTGAGCATGTATTGTCATCTGAAAATTATATTACATTTGAAGACAGCACAACCAAGCTATTGTTTTCACAGTTTATACTCATCCTCCCTTTTTTCTGTGCATATGTGATCTGCTGAGCAGGCCTCAGACTTATCTTCACTTTAGCCTTGGAGCTCCTCTCCAGCAGTAACCTGTGGGCGTGATTTTCACACGAGGTCCATCGGATGATCTTCTGAATATGCAAATGCAGGGTTTATATACCAGGCCCATCCCTGAGCTCGTTGGTTCGGACTTTGAATGCACCATGTTCATCTGTCTGTCCCCTTCGTGTTTGTGCGAAGTAAAACCTCCACAAAAGATAAGTAACTGTCTCTGAGTCGTTATTTATTTATTTCTGTGTGCAAGAAACTGACGGGTACGAACCTAAAATTTAATACAGTCCTTTCTAGAAAATCCAGTTTCTTCACATTTGGTCCTTCGAGCCGGCTGACTGGCGCCCTGGACATCGCTGGAGCCCCTGGGGGGGGGGGGGGGGGGGTTGCCCGAAAACCGAGCTCGGTCTGAGATCACAGCCTCAGCATTGAAACATCCGCCTTCAGGATCGGCATCCCCCGCCCTGGATCCAGTTGTGCCCTCAGCGTCGTCGGACCCTCATCAAATAGCGAGGTTCATTGCTTGAAGTGAGTACGCCACACAGAAAGCCTGTCCTCTCTTTACTTGTTAGGGCTTTATGTTGACTGTGTCTGTGTCTTTGTGTGTGCGTGCATCAACGTTGGGGGAAGAATAGAGAAACGGCTGCAGTCCGCTGCGCGAGCACGCTGAACAGAGCACCGCTTGCAGGCTCCGCTTGCAGGCAAGGTGCTGCGCGTGCACGAGTCATCTTGCGCAGACGGGACAAGTGTGGTTCGGCGCGCGAGGCCGTCATTGTAGCCGCCTTCCTTCCGCGGAGGAATGGCAGTGTAGGGATGGAAGTGTAGGCATAAGTGTAGGGAAATAAGTCCTCCAGGGAAGGAGAAGAGGTGTAGGAATGGCAGTGTAGGGATGGAAGTGTAGGCATAAGTGTAGGGAAATAAGTCCTCCAGGGAAGGAGAAGAGGTGTAGGGACGTCAGTGTAGGCCGGAAGTGTAGGCATAAGTGTAGGTGCAGCCGCGGCGAGTGAAGCCGAAGAAAAAGAGCCTTGGGATGGCTGAGTATGACTTTTGAGACGAAACGGAGCTCCGGGGAAACAATGTGTGTGTAACGCTTTTTATGTCTCTCTGTCTGTGTCTGAGTTTGCCCTTTTTCGACAGCCCCTGTGGTGTGTGCTCACTTTGATTAATATAGTTCTAAAACAAAATAGTGACTCAGTTGACAAATAATTAGGTTTCTTTTCTGATTCTCCAAGCTTTTTCTGCTGATTAGATTCAGCGCTGGAGAATCCATAAAACGGGTTACTTGGGTGGGAACTCTGGTTTGTGATTGAAATTGAGAAGCTGGTTCTCAGGACAGCCACGTCCGCAAAGGGCCTAGCCTTTGTAGAAGCTTGACATGGTCGCTGAATTCCTGAGGGCGTTTGTGGCTGATCGTCAATCAAAAACCTCAAAAAGTTGGGTGGGGCTCATTCACAAAATCTCACTAAAAAGAAAGACGGCACATTGCTCAGGTTCAGAAAGCTTTTCATAAAGTTTGGAAGTATGTGGAAAGTCAGGATCAGACATTAATCAAGTATTTGGATAAATGGGTTAAAGATTATGGATTTCATAGAAAGTTAAGCAGATCAGAGTGCAGGGCCGAGCAAAAGGAGGGGGGGGGGCAGCTTCACAGATCAGAGTGCGCGTGCCCGAGCCTGCAGACAGGCTGATGAGGACTCGCAGAAAGGAGGGGTGATTTCTCCATTGTAAGCAGATTTAACGACTTTCTATGCTCTCAGAATAAAACTAGGTCGTGTTTTAGTGTGTATTTTTTGGGGGTATTTTAGTGTTTAGGACATGGACTAGGGTAGATGTTCAGAAAAAGCTATAGAAAGTATCATTTCTTACAAAGCAGACGTGGATCAGTTTGTGCAGAACACACCTCCATCTTGAATAAACATGATCAGACTCAGATGGCTGATGCCGCTTCCCTTTTTTTAGTTCAGTCTCCCCTGCTCATAAAAAGTTTGATTGCAGCCTTCTGACCCCACTGATCAGGTCCCTGCATTTCTGCTTGTAAATCAGGATTGACCCCTTAAAAGCATTCCTGAGGATCTCTTGTTCACTAACTCGCCTTACATTTTTTTTAATGGACATCTCTGCTAATCTTTCTAAGTTTCAACTCTCACGGCAATAAGTGCGGTAAGACTAAACTCCAGCTGGCCCAAACTCAGGTTAAAATTTTTTGGGACATTTAGTTTCTGTTTCTAGCAAAATTATTTCTCTCCCCGGATCTCACCACTTTATCTGATCAGCCCCCCACCTTTACTCACTCGCTGTAAGCTGCAGCTGCTTGCGCGGCTGATAGTTGAAACAATGTGACCTGTGATTCTCTTGTGCGAATTCTCCCTTCCGTCCAAGCTTTCCCATTAGTCAAACTGTTATCAGCCTGTTCATGGTGCTGTTAAAATGAGACGCTGTTCTTGTCTGTTTCACTTTCAATGTGTTTTTTTATCACAATTTTTATTTTTTATTTCATTTATTTATTTATTTTTTTCCTGATTTTTTTCTACTCTCATGCCTGGCTCTACTGACACCATTGATGATTTACATGATTATTTGAAGAAAGCTGTGAGAACAACGGAACACATTGAGTCTGCCTCCAGCTCTCTCCTCCCCACAGACTCTGCATCCCGACCAGAAGGCCTCTGTTGGTGACCTGCTTTACTCGAAGGCCATTCAACGGACTTATTGGTCACACCCGAGGTGGACAGGACCCTTCAAGGTTCTCCTCACCATGCCAACTGCAGTACGAATTGCTGTACGACCCTCCTGGATTCACGTAAGCCACTGTAAATTGCTGAGAGCCTATGAGACTGACATTTTGAGACACATCCCTGGTTAAAGTCCAACTACGAAACCGCTGCAGTGTGACACTACTCCTGGCGAGGGGCGCTCCCTGGTGTGTTTCCTCTAGCACTGCTCTCTTCCAGCTACAGTGAGCTTCGAACCAGCTAACATGGGTCCAGCTGTTGCTCGTGGTTTCATCTTGTACTTTTATTCCCTCTTCCTCTGGAGATCTCACTCACATCATCAGTGAGGTCAAGGCCCTTAAATCACAAATTTCTTCTCAGATGACTGACGCCTACTGGTCTGGGTCCCCACTTTATTGGCTTACTTCTGGTGGAGTGTACTGATAAAACTAGTCACTCCGGTCCTCTGTGTGTTGTTTTTCTTTTTTTCTTTTCGTCATCTGTTTGATTCCATGTGTCAAATGAAATATCGCTGCCAGGCCAACTCTATCAGCATTATGCCTACAATTAACCTAATTCGCATCCGCTCGTGGTTGAAACTGGTCTTTACAGATTTATTTTATTGTTTTTCTTTTGTTCGATTTCAATTTGTTTATTTTCTTTATTTCTTAATATGTTTCTTGTAGTATGTAACTTTAATTAACGAAATTGTGCTGAGGTTTGGACTGGTGATGCATGCGTATCCTTAGTGATGGCTGCTGAAGGGCACAGAGCCGTTGATGAGTTTTGCCCTCCCTGATCGCTCACTGAATGTTTCACACAGATGGTATAAGTTTCGCCCTGGAGGTTTTCGCATAAACACTCATGTATCACCTACCACCTCTGATATGCTCATTTATTCACGTTGATTTTATGTTTTCTTGTGCATTTGCCTGTACCTATACACCTTTGTTTTCGATGCAGAGCCAATATGCTGCCTATACTGAAAATCTTCGTGAATTGGTATATGGTTGATGATGACAGGAGTTCTGCTGACTTTCCATATATAATTTTGATATGACAAACAGGGGGGTATGTGAAGAATACTTAGAAACTGCCCTTAACTTTTATTACACTAATGGTTTAAACTGCATTCACTGAGCATGTATTGTCATCTCAAAATTATATTACATTTGAAGACAGCACAACCAAGCTATTGTTTTCACAGTTTATTCTCATCCTCCCTCTTTTCTGTGCATATGTGATCTGCTGAGCAGGCCTCTGACTTATCTTCACTTTAGCCTTGGAGCTTCTCTCCAGCAGTAACCTGGGGGCGTGATTTTCACACGAGGTCCATCGGACGATCTTCTGAATATGCAAATGCAGGGTTTATATACCAGGCCCATCCCTGAGCTCGTTGGTTCGGACTTTGAATGCACCATGTTCATCTGTCTGTCCCCTTCGTGTTTGTGCGAAGTAAAACCTCCACAAAAGATAAGTAACTGTCTCTGAGTCGTTATTTATTTATTTCTGTGTGCAAGAAACTGACGGGTACGAACCTAAAATTTAATACAGTCCTTTCTAGAAAATCCAGTTTCTTCACAATGCTGGACATCGTGACTCGATGAAGCTAACAGGACAACATCATCTGCAAAGAGCAGAAAGGAAATTCTGTGGTCCCAAAACCAGACTTCCTCCGGCCCCTGGCTGCGCCTAAAAATGATGTCCATAAAGAGTATAAACAGAACCAGTGATCGGGTCAAACTGCCTGCTGGCTGTGAGAACCAAGCTCCTACTCCGGTTATACAGAGACCGGACAGCCCTCAGTAAGGCTCCCCTGACCCCACACTCCCAGAGCACCTTCCACAAGATACCATGGGTTCAAACGTCTTCTCCAAATTCATAAAACACAGAGACTGGAGGAGCAAACTCCCACGAACCCTCTAGCACCCTAAAGAGGGTGTACAGTTGGTCTATATTATCACGACCAGGACAGAAACCATGTCCCTCCAGATGCCTTCATTGCCCACATGGGCATTGAAGACTCTCAGGAGAACAATGAATCTTCACAAAGCAGATTTTTACTTCAGGATTTTCATACTTACTCTGTTTACAGTCCATCAGCTTCTCGGTAGTTTCAATGAGGCTGGAATTCATCCTCTCAATAACAGCATTCAGATGCTCAGTCAAATTTTCTTTGCTGTCAGAGATCTCTGACAAATTTCTTACTGAGTCACCATCTGAAATTAATTCAGGCCAAAAAAATCTTTATCAGTGACTTAATGACATAATGGATAGTGAAACAAGTGCAGTTAGCTAACAGACTATCAGTGTAAAGGTGCACAGACAAGATTGACATTATTACCCAACAAGCTGATATAAGGCAGACTTGAAAAGTCTGTTGGTCTAGAGTAGACTCTAGATTGAGTCCGATTAATTTGGTCGGGATCTCATTGTTGCTCCATTACTCTGTTTACATCCCCTAATGCCAGGCTTTTATGGTTTTGGTTCAGTTGTTCCACTTTGAGCATGGAGCATAGTCAGACTGAGGAAACTCAGAGCGAACTGATTGGAAACAAACCAAGACCACATCAAAGATGGGTCAGAGACCAGGAAGCACTTTGTGCCAGATTATTGGGGTAAACATTTGACTAGTTTATTTTAAACAAATCAAACGTGTCCAGTCTTAATACGCCCTGAGAAATGGGAGCCTAAAGACAGATCTCCATGGAAAACATTTTTCAAAAACATATTATTTTCATTTTTCTCTTCTGAGCTGATATTATTAAAATCATTTGTGAGACTGATTTGTTACACACGTCTTTGTACCACATTTTGTTTGCTTATACAAGGAAACAGTTATTACATTTACAAACAGAGATTTACATGTAGTTTCTTGCAAAGATTGCTTAACGTCCTGCTAAAATAAATGTTAAAAAAGGTCAAACATAATACAGATCTTCATTTGACCTGCCGACCCATCGTTCTTTTCTTAGCTTTTAAACTGAATATAGTCTTGAATGGACAGCAGAAAAAAATGTTGACAAAAATGTATTAAAACTCAGGTTTGAAACATTCATGACCACCTGAAACTCCTGAAAATCATAATTGGCTTCTTTGACCTTGTTGCACAACTGTCCAGTTTGACTGGTTCATCAAAATTACTTATCAATCCCACCTCTTCCTGTTTCTGCTTTCCTTACAATTTTAACCTAAATAGTTCTAGTTCATTTTAAAACAGGAACTATAGTGTGTCCTATACCACTCCATGTTGTGTTATAATTACATACTAAAATTTTCTACAAAGACAGTGAGTGTTACGGGGAGAATAGGAGGTACCCAGGCGCAGAGAGGAGAGGAGGCAGGAGGATGCAGGGAATGGAAGGTTTAATAACATAAACTCGAAACTACAAAACAAAACCACTGCAACAGGCAGGCAAACTCGAAACTCGAAAAACTCTAAACCGGGGAACGACACAATATGGACCAACACAGGAAGAAGGGAAGGACAGGACTTAAATACATACAAGGCAACAAGACACAGGTGGAAACACTCAGGACTGATGGGGAAGGGTAAAACTCGAAACAACAACAGAACAGTAAATACTACAAAATAAAACAGGAAATCAAGGAACAAAACACAAAGAAACCGAAACCGTTACAGTGAGCCAACTAAAAAAAAAAAAAATATTTTAAAAATTAAAAAATCCATAGGCAACACATAAAGCATCCTATAGTCAGACTTATTATCTGCACCACTGCAGGATAAATGTTTTCCTTTTTCAATCCTCCTATGTAGCATGTTTTTGGACTGTGGGAGGAAGAAGAAAACCCGTGTGTGTGCGGGGAGAACATACAAACTACACAGAGAAAGAAAATTCCCAGCTGGGACTTAACTATTTGAAACAAAAGTGTAAACCATCACATTACCATGCAGCCTCCTATTCTACAACTTAGTAAAAGGCAAAAAATGTAATTACATTTTTGACTTGAATGTCAAACAACGACAGAATCTTATTGTCACATTTGGTCTATTGTGAGTTAAATACTCACAGAGGAGGCCAAGAATGACGAGTCCAGCCAGAAGAACACTCAGCATCACCATGAAAGTAATAACACTGAGATAGCATCTCCTGTTGGACTTGATAGAAGCTAAAGGGGAAGAATTATAACTGAAACCACAGTAGACAAACATAAAGTGAATTCAGGTTGTTTTATCTGTGAGTTACTCTTACCTGGATTTGATATGGAAACCTGGCAGACAGGATTTTTGGAATCAAGATTTCCATAAATGGCTTCCATTTTAAGGATACAAAGTCGAAGAACATGTGAAACACTTGGCAGACTGATGTGTTCACTGAACAACTTTTCCTGCCACAGGTTGTCATAGATGCGGTGGAAAGTCATTGTGACAGGAAGCCTCGATGAAGTGAATCCAAGTGGGGTTACTAAAACAGAACAGAAGTTCTGCTTTTACTGTTATTTTAACTTGTCCTGTCCAACAGCTGAGCAAACAAATGTAAGCTGAAAGCTTCTTGTGTTGGACAGATTTTACTGTGACAATAGGGGGTTATGAATCTTCTGACACTTGTATACACAAAGTCAGTGGGGGACCGTGCATTACACTCTTGGGCCTTTAATAGTGCTACGTCTGAATCACTTAACCCTTCATTAAGCATTTTTATGCTTCATGAATGGTTGAGGGGCTCTAAATAAACTGAATAAATTGCTATACAACTGAAAACAACCACATAATTTTGGAATATAATTAATCATATTGATAATTTCACTCACCAAAACATCTGATTATTTGAAGACAAAATCCATCCTCCTCACATTCCACATCCTCTCAGTTTGTTTGTTTCATAAATTTTCTAAGAACTGTCTTTGGATATTGAATGTTAATGGTTTCCCACTGGCTTTGTATAGAAGTTGTGCGGTGTAAAAATCAACAAGGCCATAGCTAAGACTCTAATGTTGTTGCAACAGCTGCATATAAAAATACCTGACAGATGTTAAAACTATTTCCTGACACCAAGCAGGAGGAACAGAAAGTGTCTTTTTGCGAAGTTCTGCAGAACATTGGAATTCAGATTTTGTAGATAAAAAACAAACAAGTTTTGCTTGTTTTAAGTAATGTGTTTAGTGTGTTGTGCCTAACATTTTACGAAATTATCATTATTCTTGTTACTGTTGTTGTCTAAGCTCTGTTATTAAGATTTTTTCTTTTATATTTCCTCTGAAAAAGATGTAATCCAAACGAACATGAACTAAATAAAACAATGTACATTTCCGTCATTTGTGTTTATCACTGCCAGATCAGCCTCTGGCTCTGCAGAACTCTTTTGCTTCATCCCAGGACTTAGACTCCGCAGAGAAGAAGTAGCAAGATGAACCAAATCTAGTCCATTCTGCAGGACATCCTGTTTTTCCTGGAACATATTTAACCCGTGTGCTATCCTAGGAACTTTAACAATAGGAGTTGGGTCATCTAGAGCAGCGGTTCCCAACCTTTTTTGCGCCATGGACCAGTTTGGCGTCTGGCAAAATTCTCATGGACCGGTATATTATATGTGGTGGACACACACTGCAGACACTACAATAGAGACAGAGACACGTGATAAGATGTACTCTGCACTTTTACTTTGACACGCTAAACATTGTACATCGCACAGCTGTCATCATCCTCTCCCCTTCACACACTCATGGTGCTAAAAAGAAGTAAACACAACAGGACGAAATAACTAAGGGTGAAACAACATAACTGCCAAGGGACCCATAGGCAAAAAGAAACACCCGTGCTTAACCCTATCTTGACCAATGCAGGCAGAGGGGATTATTTCCCACAATTCCCTGTGCTGCCAGCTCTGAGAGTAATCTCTGGCTGCAGCCTGAGGAACTCCGACAGCACACCAAACATGCACATGACCGACACTACAGAAGCAAGCACTACAGAAGAAGCAAGTTTATATAATCCCACTCCTATTTTAATTTTAACATGCTTTGCATAGACATAAAATGCCACAGAAAACTCTCACCAAGTATGAGCGATGATTTACAAATGAAATAGGTATTCCATGAAAGGTGACTTTGCTGGCAGAAGCTAACACTGTGTAAGACACCACATGATTTAGGAATCTCATTCAACTGGAGTCAAAAAAGTATTTCTTCGATTGGCTTTGAAATGTCAAATTTAAAAACAAAATCGTCAGACACAAAGTCTATCTATATCTATCTATATACCCAGGCTGTGTCCCACCAAAGTGGGGTAGCCTAGACAGGGCACACATTCTTAACTCCCCCCTTCTCTTCCCCAAACCCTCCTCCTTCAGTGTGTGTGTGTGTGTGACTGATCTAAGGCCTGGTCTAAGCCACACCACACTGCACCAGGGTCAGCTGCACAGTCCAGTGTGGGCACCTCCACAGCAGGGCCTCAGCCAAAGCTGGTTTTCCCTTGCTGCTTCATACCAAGACCAGGGGCCTCATTTATAAACGTTGCGTACGCACAAAAGAAGGCGTACGCCACTCTCTACGCAATAGTTGAGATTTATAAAAAGCAAACTTGACGGGAAAATGTGCGGTCCTTCACACAAGCTCTGACCCAGGCGTACGCACAAAAACGGGTGAAATGAGAAACGGCGACACCGTCGGCAGATGGAAGAAACACGTGAAAGTGACAGTGTGTGCCAAATCGTGCTGGCATGTGCTGTGCTACACAATGTGGCACAGCTTCAAAACGTGCCTCTACCCCCTGGCGCCGATTGCTGTGTTGGCCCCGACCCTGAACCCCATCCCCACGCATTTGAGCCAAATGCTGCTGCTGTGCGCCAGCGTTTGGAAGTGATGCGTCGCTTGTAAAGAACAACAAAAGGTGTGGAAAATATTATTTATTTAAGAATTCCCTCATCGTGCAGTATATTTCAGTCAGGGCGGTCTTGATTTCGCCCAACTCCTTGGCCACCTCTCTGATTGAACTACTGACTTCCCTCTGCATTTCAAGGACTGCATCGGTGAGGACGCGTCCACTGCTGGAGGGTTGAGAGCCGCGTGCCGTGCAGACGCTGGGGCCAGACGGCTGCTCAGCTGCAGCATCGTAACCACTGGCCCCGCTGGAACACCCAGCAACTAAAATAAAATTGTTCTATATTAATAACCTGTAATTGTGTAGCCTGCATACATGTGACTTGACTGCATTCATTTTAGTTATTTCTCTTACCTGTGTCACCTGGCGCGTCGGCGTCCTCCTCCGCCTCAGTCACCACAGTCACCGAGTGACGGAGGGGGAGGAGGACGCCGATGAGGGGGATTTAATAGGGATTGCCCAATAATAGCCGCCAGTCTCTCATCAAGAGGGGTCAGCTCCGGTGTCCCCCCCCGTGGCGGACACACTCTGCCGATGCAGCGCTAGACGTTTTTTTGCCTCGACTTTGATGTCCGATCATTTCTTTTATTTCTTTTTTATTTCGGCCACGGTCCGAGGTTGTGAGGCTACAGCATTTACGGCGTCTGCCACCGTTTGCCGCTCACGTGCCTTTTTGGCATTAGTAATGCCCACACTGTGTCCTCCAAACAACATTTTTCTCCTCTTTTCCACCTCGCCAACGATAACTTCTACTTCACATTGAATGAAGTTACGTTTTTTTGATTCCCTCTCTGTGTTTGCCATGATTTAGCAAGCCATGAATATTAATTTGTGGGCGTTTCACGGACTATTTATGGGCAACTATGGGCGTGTCATGACGCCGCTAAAGCTGCGCTGCATTTAGAATTGGTTGTGATTTATTAAGGGAAAGATGCGTAGGATGTGCGTGCGCACGGTTTTATAAATCTGAATATTTCTGTGCGTACGCACGTCCTGTGTTTCATCCGTACGCCACTTCTGACGCAAATCCTACGCAAAGTTTTATAAATGAGGCCCCAGACCTCTACCACACCCATCCATTCAATCATACACAAACTCTCTTCACCCATCCCTGTCCTGAGCAGCCTCTCTCCCCTGCACCACAGTCATCCCTCTTGCATTTAGCGCTCTTTTTATACCCTCCATGTTTCAGCCCCATATAATGCTGCAGGCACCACCACACCCTCATACAATCTCCTTTTTGCATACTTTTCCAGTGACCTACATTCCAACACTCTCTTCATTCCCCCCCATATCTTTCGTAATCTACCTCTCCCCCTATTCCACCATCCACACAGACATATGAACAAAGTAGATATTGAAATAAGAACTGATTACGTTCTTTAAGTAATATTTTTTAAACATTTATCTCACTTTGTAATTGAGCTGCTGGAATTTATTTTACCTTAAAAAAGAAGAAATATTTTTTTTGCATGGTCTACCAGGCAAAAAATACTCAACTGTCTCTCGTTTGTCTGTATGTATTTCAGTCCTCTTTCCATTCCTCCTGTGCTGGTCCATAGTCTGTTGTAGTCTCATGTTAGTTTTAAGATCCCCAGTTCTTATGTTTTTGGAGTTTTCGAGTTTGCCTGCCTGCTGCAGTGGTGTTTATTTTGGCTTTTGGACTTTGTGAATTAAAGACCTTGTTCTCCTGGAACCACCTGCCTCCTCCTCTCTGCATCTGCATATGGGTACTCCCTCAACCCGCATCGTGACAGATAAGTGTTTAAAACAGATAGATTGTCAGTAAAACAGTGTTAGAAACTGTGTATCATGTTTAAAGTTGTTTTAATGAGCCTGCATTTTTCCGACCACACTTCAATAAGTTGCTGTGTCTCATTCTTGCTCCCTTACTGTAGTAACATCCTGTAATTTCACGCTTTTGTAGTTCTGTTTCAATTCTTCCACTTTGAGCATGGAACATATTCAGACTGAGGAAACTCAGAGCGTTGGGACGCTTCCTTTCGAGTACAGCGCCATGAAAGGAACACACTAGTGGATCTGCTATGTGTGACCCGGCACCATTGACCGTTGGGCCGCGCCCGTTCGAGTACAGCACCGCAAAGGGAGCATACTATCTAGGTAGAACAGAAAAAAAGCCAAGCAGATTAAACATGGAGCCATGTCTGCAAGAGCACTCTAGGGAACTACAAATTGAACCACCAAACACCAACCTGTTAGACGACACAACTTAACGTCCAAATCCGAAGCTTCTACCGGCAAATGATAAAAGCTTAAGTGATATCCATGATTTAGAAGCTTCCATCTGAGTACTATGAACGAGCTTAACGCTATAATTTCGATGCTTCCATCCAGCACACTAGGATACGAGCTTAAGTAACCTCCAATTTCGTGCTCCATTGCATGGCGTAACACAGCTTTAGAACGTCCTAATTTAGAGGCTTCCACCTGGCAATATAGTTTTCAAACATCTATAATCCAAGATTTTGTATGCCATTCTAATGCTAACACATTGGTTGATTCAAGTAAGAAATCTAATTGAAACTCGGAGGAGGTTAACCGCCCCATCACTTTCAGTGCATAAATGGGTACGTGGACAGCAGTCATTGTTGCAGCTCCAGATCAAGGAGTGCAGGGCCAACGATCTGCAGGGAAGCCGCAGGACGACTGTGTAACTTGGAAGGCATTCGACTTTGTCGAGGGTTTTACATCATCCGCCAGAAACTGAATTGCTGACCGGGGAGTATGGGTCGCAGGCTCAGGAAGCAATGCATAGATAAAGACAAAGCAGTATTAGTCTTAGTAATGAATATATAAATAACTGCTTGAGATAAAGGGGATAAAAGTACTTTTAAGAACAATTCTGAGAAGGTAAAATCAAGTAGTGAGTTTTAAAGAGAAGGTTCTATTTGTGTATTCATTGCACCATAGAAAACCATCAGAGCACAGATTCCAACAAGAAATGACAGTTAATATGGAACCTGCTGTAAAATTAACACCAACATTTTTTTAAAGTAACCTTTCGTCATTTCCGGAGGGATGCACCTTCAGAAGGCCATCGAGGAGCAGGCGAATAGAAGGGTAACCAAGGTCCAAGGAGATTCTGTAGATGAGGAAGGTCGCCATCTCACATAGCAATGGACGGCAGCTCGGGTGGGTTTGATGTTTTGTACTTGATATCAGCGGTTCTCAAATAGGTGGACAACAAGAGCACAGATAACTTAAATATGAATTGGCAAAAAAGTGTCTGGACACCGCAATGAAGAACAATTCAAGATCGATGAGGGATCATAGGTTCTGATAGTATTTAAACTGACTGAACCTCATGCATTTAGATGTGGATGACAAAAAGTCTCTACATTGAGATACTCTTAGTCGAGTGTAATCTGCTTAATTCAGGCAGACTGAGGATTGGCTTGCAGACACAAATTTTTTAACTCTTGGAACTGACCTAGAGAGCCTCAGTGATCTAGTTTCTACAGCCAGGATAAAATTAGTTCGTAAAGTTATTTAAACACTAAACCAAGTAAAACCAGCAACATCCGCCTTCCCCAGCCATGCATTGCGTCCGGTGGAATTAATCATGGAGATGGCATGGTCAGCCGAAGTGCAAACAAAAGAACACGAGAAATTAGGCTGCTGATGCCCACAATGGATGAAACGTGAGGCACCAAGAGTTCACACAAATTCGCGTCTGCCAGGTTAAGCAGAAAGGCCATATACAAAAACAGACATATACATAATGAGGCTGATGTTAGTTCCCTGAAGGTTAGGGCTGGACTCCCTGAAGAATATAGAGTGGGGTGGCTGTCCACAAAACAGCCAGCTCCAAGGGAGAAACGGTGGAGCAGAACCAGACAACTGAGCATGCAGTCGTGACAACGCAAGGATCACAGTTTCCGAATTAAGTGAAATAAAATGAGAAGGAGCCACAGATGCTGCACAAAGACACCACTCACAAGTAAAACGTCCGCAGATGAGACAGGTCTATAGATGGACCAATCCAGAACACAGGCTAAACTAACAAATGAACACAGTTTCAACAGAAAGAAACAAAACAGAGATCCACCACAACAAAGCCAGCACAGAATCATGGCCAACAGTCACGTCCGACTCTTAAACAACACACATCAAAAGAGAATAAGCCAGAAACCACAACAATTCATCCAACATGAGAAACTCATCCAGGCGAGGACCTCCAGCCTTCATAACCACGGAAAAAGAACCCACAGCAAAATCCGAACCACTAGACCTGTCCAACAGCTGAGCAAACAAATTTAGCTGAAGGCTTCTTGAGTTTAAATAGGGGGTAATGAATCTACAGACAGAATGTGTATATTTGTATAAAACCCATTTGTATTTTAGGCTAAACTTTATTTATATTAAAACCCTTTAACTGCCTGCTCAACCTAATGGTTGAGCAAACTTTGAATCACCGTATTTTTCTAAGACAAGTTTCTAACTCAACTCAAACTGATTTAGCCATCCCAACCAATAGGTAGAAGCATGCAAAGCCAAAGAAAACCAACAGATGGCACTCTGTCAGTCATTGTTTGCTTGCCCAACATCTTTGACTGAGAAGCAAGTCACAACTTGAAAATGATAATACACACTTTCTTCCTTTTTATCAAAATTTGAAAGGTAGGAATACTTCTCTTACTTGGTATTACTAGTAAAGGCTTTAATGATGAGAGATGAGATATTTTTTAGTGGTTAAAACAAATGTTGTATTGCCTTCCTTTGGAAAGAATAACGTACAATTGGATTTGCTATTGTATTTTCCTTTACCTACAGGTGCCTATAAAGCAGAGTAAAGCTGGTGCTGCATCAAGGAGAAAACATTCTCTATTACAGTGTTATTCAACCAGTGTGCCACTAGTGGTACTCAACGGCACACTAGTCGTGGGAGATGGTCAAGTGTGCCGTGGGAAATTGCCCTCATTAACTGATCTAAAATCATTTCCCATCTCCAGGAAATCAGCTCTTTGTTCATCCAAACAGATTGCTGGGGGGGGGGTGTCGATCAATACAGACCATGAGTTTCTGCTTTATTTTTTTATTTTTTGGATGCTGGTGTGCCGCAAGATATTTGTCAAGGTTAAAGTGTGCCGTGGCTCAAAAAAGGTTGAAAAACGCTGCTCTATTATACTACTTGCAACTGGCAGATGGCCGTACACTACCCGTGTGTAAAAATATTTTCTGTTCAACACTTGGCATTGCCCCCAGAACCATCGGATCATGGTTGAACAGGAACATCAATACAGATCTGCCCAAACCCAAGATCAATAGGACTGGTAAGTAAATCACAAAATAATGATTGTACTTGAAAATTCGATTTCAAATTGCTGTGGGAGAGGGGTTATTATATCCAGTAATGGTGTATTTGCATGATCTTGCTTTAATTACCTTGCAAGTCTATAGTGTATCTCTATTATAATTTCCATGTTTTATTTGTACTTGTTAGGTCCACATGTGCCCATATCAGATGCTGACCTGTCCTTCCTGAAGGATTGGCTCTCTTGTCTGCCTACCATTCCATCCCATTACTGCCGCCATGTTCCCACCTATAAAGACACTAAGTTTCTGGAGCCTGGAACAGTTATTTGTGACCTGTACAAAGAATACTGTAAAGCTGTTGGTGAGAATGGAGCACGGGTTGTGAGTGAGGGGTATTTCCGCAAAGTGCTCCGTGAGTTGAAATACTCTGTGTTCATACCACGGAAAGACCAGTGTGATGTATGTGTTGGTGCCAAGGCAGGAAATGTAGATCAGGATACCCTTAATGCTCATTTGAAATGAAAGGCTGAAGCTCAGGCTGAAAAAGCTAAGGATAAACAGGAATCCAGTGACAAACTCTCAGTGTGGACAAAAGACCTGCAGCGTGTTCTTTTGTGCCCCAAAACCCAAGTGAGCACAATGTATTATAAAACTAAACTGCAGATGAACAACTTTACTTGCTTCAACCTAGGTAACAAATATTGCTATTGTTACCCCTGGGAGGAGCACGAGGACTCCCTCAGCAGTGAGGTTTTTGCCCATCTGCAGTTCAAACACTTCAGTCTTAGAGGCCAACCCAAATATTAAAAAAGTCATAGTCTGGATAGATGGCTGCGGCTATCAGAATCGGTGTTGCACCATTGCAAATGCGTAGCTTGATCTGGCCATGAAGCATGATGTCACAATTTTACAAAAATTTCTGGTTGCAGGGCACACAGAAATGGAGTGTGACTCCATGCATAGCTGCACTGAACGTCGTATCAGGAAAGACATTTACACTCCGCGTGATTACATCGTCATTTTTGAAACTGCACGTTTGAACCCATCCCCGTACAAGGTCACCCAGTTGTACCACAACAACTTCATGAAGTTATCTGGGGCCTACGTCACAACCATCCGGCCAGGTAGAAAACCAGGTGATCCCACAGTCCAGGACCTTCGGGCTCTCCAGTACTTGGAAGATAGTACGATTCGCAATAAGTTAGCGTTTGAGCCAGACTGGGAGGGCCTGCCTCAGCAAGTGACCATCCCCAGAGAACCATTCCCCTGGGTCCCACTCTTTCCTACCCAATTGCCACTTACTCTGAGGTAATTCCGGGACTTGCAGTCAATGAAACTCGTACTACCAAGAGTGGTCCATGACTACTATAACAACCTGCCTCACCAAGGCAAATAAAACAATCTGGGTTAGGTAAGTGAAACATCGTTTCCCATTAGTTAACATTAGGTCTTAACATTGGTTAAGATAATAGTTAAATAACCAGGTTATGTTAAGGCAAGAAACTAGTTTGATGGTTTTTACTTTATTATAAAAACTGCCTAAGTCAAATTGAGTTCCCTGCAAAATTTGCACAAGTCAGTTTTCTATGTTATGCAGTAGCTATTGTCTCTGGTTTTTTTTTATTTCAACGTGTTCACACATCTGGGGGGAGTCACCATTAACATGTAAATAAAAAGTTCTTACAATTTGGTGAAAAAAAGGTGTTTTTTCTTCTCTTCCAAAAACATGAATAAATGATTAAGGCAGATATGCTATTAGGCTGACGATATTCATAAAAGCAAACAACACCTATTTGAGGAAATTTGGGGACCCATTATCAACTATATTCAAAAATTAGACCTAACAGATGATTCAACAGATTTTTGATCTTAACTGCATGGAATTATCTAATAAAGGCTTTTTCTAATGTCTCTGGACTTCATCTTAACATAAAAAAATGGGAATTAATATCTATCAAAAATGATCAAACAGGATCCATATGTGAAATCCCCATCAAAGAAAGTGTAACATATCTAGGGATTACCATTAAATTTAAACATTTAAATTTTAGTCCCGTAATAGAGAAAACCAGAAAACGTTTTAACTTATGGCTTCAAAGAGACCTGAGCCTAAAAGGCAGAGTCCTGCTGTCAAAGGCAGAGAGAATCTCTCGACTCACTTACTCTGCATTATCTCTGTACATAGACAATCAAACATTAAAATCTGTTGACCAAATTTTATTAAACTTTATCTGGAAAAACCGTATACATTATTTAAAAAATCTGTAGTAATAAACTCGTACGAGAATGGAGGACTAAACTTTCTTGATTTTACAACCCTAAATAACACATTTAAAATAAACTGGATCAAATCTTACCTAAAAAATCCTACTTGAATTTGGAATATATTTCCACATTTTATATTTTCAAACTTAGGCAACCTTAACTTTGTCATTACAATGTTGAGAAAATACCAGCTAAACTATCAGCATTCCACAAACAAGCTCTTCTTTCATAGGCACTTCTATACAAACACAATTTCTCTCCCCATAACTTCTGTATTTGGAACAACAAATATGTAATATACAAGAATAAATCTTTATTTTTTCCACATTGGTTTGAGAAAAACATTCTACTGGTGAGCCAACCTTTTCACACGAACGGGCATTTATTAAGGTATACTGAATTCAACACTAAATATAATCTGGTTGTGTCTCCTAAAGAGTATGCCATAGTGTTTGATGCTGTTTCCAAAGAAATATGTCAAATGTTTAAAACAACTGCTACGAATGAAGAAATGCCCTCTATGGATGCAACTGACACCACCACAGGAAAAATTTGTTTTACCCCTACACACAAGAATAACAACAAAAAAATATGTGTTTTGTTTCAAAGGGATGTCATTTCTGTACCGTGTACTAAAACTACTGGAGACGTTTTGTTCCCAACTGTATCTGGAAGAAAGGCTGGAGTGTCACCCAAAAATTCATGATAAATAATAAAATGAAAGAAGTTTCTTTTAAAATAATTCACAAAATTTACCCCACCAATCAATTTATGCTAAAATACATTACAACAATTGACCCTAACTGTACTTTTTGCAAAGAATATCCAGAAACAATTAACCATTTTTTTTGGAATTGTACTATAATTAGAATCTTTTGGAAAAAATGTTTACAATTTATTAGAAATCACATTCACCACAACTTTAATCTAAAGTTTGAATATATAATTTTTGGCCTTCATAATAAAAATTTGGACTCAAATAAAAAACTCATAATTAATCTTATTATTATTTTTGGCAAATTTTATATACATAAATGTACATTTTCTTCATCTTCTATTTTTTCCCCTGTTTTAATCAAACAAATTGAAATGTATATCAGTAACATCTCCAAGAGTCTTAATCAGAAAGCTGTATGTCTATATGAAAGTTGCAGAAACCTGAATGTTTTTATGTAAAATGTATTTAATATGTATGCTACCCTGGCGTATCTGAATTTAATTTTGTAAAATTGTGTTTTGTATTGTACTTCCGTTATACACAATAAAGTTGTTTAAAAAAAACTGCATGGAATTTTGCAACCTCAGCTTGAAAGCTTTTGATAAGGAGTGCCATGATGGCATCATGTAAGAGAAGCAAATTGAGAAGCAATGTTCATTGTTAAGTTTTGCTTTATGTAATTTTTGCTTATGTAATTATGTATTTTTATTTGTTTGAGTGCAGATACTTGTTTTGAGTGAAAAGTCATACCATACACTTTAGTTTTATTTATTATTTTATTTCCTTTTTGCTTTTTGTATTTTTATAAGGAAAATGTAACTGGTAGTATTTAAGTGCCTGTGTTGTCATGACTAATTCTATAAATAAAAAGTTGTGGGGGAAAAAATAGGTCCTTTAAGGTCAGAAACGCCTTGTCAGCAGCCTCATCCCATAAAAACATCCTCTTGGATGATGTGAGGGCGTGCAATGGAGATGCAACCTGACTATAGTCCTTTATAAACCGCCGGTAAAAATTGGCAAAACCGTTGGAGTTGTTTGCAGTTGTCAGGTTTTGGCTAAGGATTGCTTGGACCTTACTCGGGTCCAACTTTACCTTACCCCCCTCAATAACCATGCCCAGGAATGATGTGGTAGAAGCGTGAAATTCACACTTCTCAGCCTTGACGAACAGTCGATTTTGAAGGAGTCGGAGAACCGCACGGACATGCTGAATGTATTCAGCCTTGGAGTGTGAAAATATCAGGATGTCATCTAGGAAGACAAACACAAATTTGTTAATCATATCACCTAGGACATCATTCTCGAGGTTCTGGAAGACAGCAGGTACGTTGGTAAGACAAAAAGACATGACCTGGAATTCGAAATGACCTGAAGGAGTGTTGAAGGCAGTCTTCCATTCGTCTCCATTTCTCATTCTGACTAGGTGGTAAGCATTGCGCAAGTCCAGTTTGGTGAAGATTTTGGTTAGATGACATTAGAGAGTACCTGTTGCGGATAGTGATCTGGTTCAAGCTTCTGTAGTCAATGCAGGGGCTAAGACCTCCATCCTTCTTCTTTACAAAGAAGAAACCAGCAACAGCCGGGGAAGAGGATGGATAGATAAGGCCCGCTGCCAGTGATTCCTTGATGTACTTCTCCATTGCCTCCCTCTCAGGACCTGACCGTGAATATAAATGTCCTCTTGGTGGTGACGTACCTGGTAGCAGGTCGATGGGACAGTCATAAGGACGATGAGGAGGCAATGAAGAGGCCTTTATCTTGTTAAACACTTCCTTCAGATCGTGGTAGACCACAGGAACTCTGGACAGATCAGGTTAGATCTCTATGATGGTGACTTTCTGACCTGGTGAAGGCGTTCCTACAGCACAAAGACAATTAGTAGGACACTCAGACCCCCAACCCAAGACTTTTCCAGACAACCAATCGATCTGAGGATTGTGTTCCTTCAACCAACTTAGGCCCAAAAGAAGGGGATAGTTTGTTTAATGACGTGAAACTTTATTTGCTCAAAATGGTTATCGATCTGCATCCTTATTGGTTCTGTGAGCAGATGACATGAACAGACATGAAGTTACTGTCAGAACTGGAATCGATGAACACAGTCTCTGGGAAAACCTCACCTCCGACATGAAAAAAGGCCAGAGTATGATGATCTGAACCCGAAAAGGAGGACATTGAACGGCTCACACACGTCTCCTCCTTGTATGTGGAGCCTTGTCTTTTGCTTGACACCCATTGATGAGGTGATCTGGAGAACCACAGTAAAAACAAAGTCCTTCGTTAAGGCGTCTCTCTCTCTCTCTCTCTCTCTCCTTCCGGGAGAGGCTGGTGAGACCCAATTGCATCGGCTCCTCCTCCACAGGATGGCGAACCACAGGCGATGTTCTAGTGGAAGAAGGACGTGACTGGAAAAAGAGCTGTGAGAACCAGGTCTTCGCACCCTCTCCTCTCTCCTCTCCTGGATCTGCCGATCAATACGGGAGGCTAGAGCGATGAGGTTGTTGACATCTTGAGGCAGCTCACGAGCTGCCAATTCGTCCTTAACCTGCTCGGACAAACCCTGATAGAACATATCAAACAGGGCATAATTGTTCCATTGGCTGTCAGCCGCCAGTGTTCGAAATCTGATGGCATAATCATTGACAGAGTCTTTTCCTTGGCGTAAATGGGATAACTGGTGTGCTGCGTCCTGCCGGGGTTTCACTGGAACAAAAACCCTACTCAGCTCAGCTGAAAAACTCTGGTATAAGGAACAAACCTTGGAACCCCTTGACCATCAGCAGTAGCCCACTGAGCAGCACGCCCCATCAGTAGGGAAATGACATATGCCACCTTGGCCCTCTCACAGGAAAAAGAGGATGATTGCAGGGAAAGCTGGATTTCACACTGGGTCAAAAAGGTCTGACACGAAGTAGGATTCCCATCATACCTCTCTGGAGGGTGGGTATGAGGTACAGGTGGAGGTTGACTTACTGGTCCAGCCGGTGTCACACAGGCTGCAATACTGGCTTTGTCCAGTCTTCTGGAGATCTCCTTTAATTCTGAGGATAATTCCACCAGCTGTGTCTTGGAGTGTTAGATCGCAGACTGCACTCGTGCCTTCCACTCCTGAGTTGATTTTGGGTCTGTCATGGCCGGAACGTTCTGTCAGGTTTTGTCGAGGAAAGCCAAAAAACAAACCCAAGAGTAAAGGATAAATAGTCTTTTTATTGTCCTGGTCAGAAGTTTGCAGAACTGAAGGAGCATGGAAACCTCCCGCCAGTAGGGGGAGCAGAACTTTGTAGTCTCTCAGCCGTGAGAGGAAGTCAGCAAACAGAACTGGGAGGGGGGTGCGAGTCTTGAAGCCGTGGAGGACTGGAAACACAGGGAAACCTCGGGAGAGGATATCCACTTTATAAAGTCAATAAGAGGCTTGGGCTACGATGAGAATCCAGAAGGATGAAGTGACTTGACCGAGGCAGTGACGAAGCAGTGGAGTGATAAGAACTAAACGATCCGAGCAGAAGCGTGGGAAGTTTAGCTGGAAGGCTGAAATAAACCAGAGAAAACTGACGTTCCGGCAAGGAGTGCAGCACAGGAGTGGACTTATGATGGGGCATGACCAGGTGTCCTTCATAGAGCGTGATTGCTCCAACCGGAAGCCTGGCCAAACAAGATGAGTGCTGCAGCAGACATGACACAGTTGCAACAACATTAGAACCTGGGGGGTATTCCAGAAAGTAGGTTGTGCTTGCCCCCACGGTAAGTTTGAGGCTAAGGAAGTTGATAACCTCACCTTTCAGTTCCAGAAATGGAGGAATGTTTCAGGGTGTGTCAAGTTGCCATGGCAACTCATGCTCTGAACATAACCTGGTCTGGAGTAGGTTTAGTTGAAGGTTAGTTTGTTTTCAGAGAGGTGAGGCAGCATGGCGTGTCCATTTGAAAATGATTTAGTGGATGAAGAAGCTCAGATAATACTTTTTCCACCGTGAGAGGGTGATAAGACCACATATGGATGTTGGAAAAATAAACTTTTTTTACCTTGATCTAACTTAATTATTTGCTTCAGTTAGGATATTTAAAAATATATTTTTTTGTTAAGTCAGTTTAAAAATAACTCGTAGTTTTCAGACAGTTATTTTGCTTTCATTCAAATGAATTCAATTAATTTGGTGTAACTTTGGTGCTACTGTTAGATCGGCACCGCAAGGGATTGTGGGATACCATTCCCTGTGCCTGTCTGGACGGATTTGGGTTTAAGTGTGGCTTTTTGACCAAATGTGTTTAGTTGTTTAGCTGTTTTACTGTGTTTTGCCGAGTTATTTTGCTCTACTTTGCTCAAGTCTCTGCACCATGAGGGAGAAGGAGGGAGAGGATCATGAGTTTATATAGCACCCCTACAATTTAAAGGCAGTATGTCAATGTCAGAAAATTCCTAAGCGAATATACACTCTAAGCTCTCACTTTCTTGTTCTTTTTATTGTTATATAATTGAGTATATCTGCCGGCTCAAACTTAGACATATCAGAGTTCAAGAATTATAATTCATTACGATGGAAAAAATATTAATTGAATTGGAGTAATATGACATTTAGTTAAATAAATATGTAAATTTGAGTTGTATTAGCAATTGTTGAGTTTCATAGACGTAAAAAATTAGATTGAATAAATTTAACTCAATTACTTGTTACCAATAGAAGTAATTCATTTAAGTTGGCAAAATTGGATAAGTTATATATATATATATATATGCATCACAAGGAAAATGGAAATAAGATCATAAACTCGTGCCTTTTCTTCGTTCTTTTACTACAAGCAGAAACTCTTTCTTTTGCTGATGCAGCCGTATTACTTTTTGATGGGCATATAATCTTCATACGGCGTCATTAATCTCCGATTCCTTCTCACTGAAGTGTGGCGATCTCTTTTTTTCACCACGCGTTTCCATGGTGACTCGGGAAATCAGCGATCCATTGAGAATGTGGGCAATGACAGTGGCACCTGGAGGGGCGTGATTGGTAGGAAAGCTCCCCTTGATCTGAACCCGAGTGGTGTTTTGGTATTGGACTTTTGTGCTCGTCATAGTTTGTCCATAACGAACACCATGTCCAAGCACAAGGGTGTCCATCAATACACCTGGCATCAGGACACCCTAGGCAGGAGGTCGATGATCTACTTTGTAGTTGTTTCAGGCGACCTTCGGCCTTGTGTCTTGGACACTCGGGTGAAGAGAGGGAGCTGTCCCCCAATCACTACCTGGTGGTAAGTGGGATTCGCTGGCGGGGAAGGAGGCCGAAAAGACTTGGAAGACCCAAACGTACTCTGAGGGTCTGCTTGGAACTTCCGGCTGAGCCCTCCGTTAGGGAAGTCTTTAACTCCGACATCCGGGAGAACTTCAAACAGGTACCGAGGAAGGTTGGGGACATTGAGTACGAATGGACCATGTTTTCCACCTCCATTGTCTCTGCTGCTGCTCGGAGCTGTGGTCCCAAGGTCTCTGGTGCCTGTCGCGGCGGTAACCCCAGAATCCTGTGGTGGAAACCGGAAGGGATGCCGTCAAGCTGAAGAAAGAGTCCCATCAGGCCTGGCTGGCTTGTGGGACTCCAGAGGCAGCTGACAGGTATCGGCAGTTTAAGCGAGCTGCGGCCCGGGCTGTTGCGGAGGCAAAAACTCGGGCCTGGGAGGAGTTCGGTGAGGCCATGGAGAAGGACTATCGGTTGGCCTCGAAGAAATTGGAAAAATGGTAAATGGCGTATACTTATATAGCGCCTTTCTTCCTACAAGGACAAAGCGCTTTACAGTCACAGACCCATTCACCCAGTCACACACACATTCACTCACACATTCACACACTGAACACTCAAATTCTGGCAAAACAATCCGACGACTCAGGAAGAGAAAGCAGTTCTTAACAGGCACCTTTTCAGTGCAGGTGGGGGGCTGTTGACTTCGACTGGGGACATTGTCGGGCGGTGGAAGGAATACTTCGAGGATCTCCTCAATCCCACTGACACGCCTTCTTTTGAAGAAGCAGAGGGTGAGGACTTTGGCGTGGGTCTGTCTATTACCCGGGCCAAAGTCACTGAGGTATATGACGAGCTCCTCAGTGGCAAGGCCCTGGGAGTGGATGAAGTTCGCCCTGAGTACCTCAAGTCTCTGGATGCTGTGGGAGTGTCTTGGCTGATACGTCTCTGCAGCGTCGCGTGGCAGTCGGGAACTGTACCACTGGACTGGTAGACAGGGGTGGTGGTTCCCCTCTTTAAGAAGGGGGACGGGAGGGTAGGGATGGGTTTCGTTAAGGTTTTAACGGTACTACTACTCTTATCGATACTGCTTATCGATACTTTATGAGGACGAAAAATAAATAAATAAATAACAAATTAAGAACATAAAGTTTTTTATTTCCTCATTATGCAACAGCATTGTTTTTTTAACAAAACATTTTACTTTATACATGAGAATTTACCAGAAAGGATATTTATTTAATTATTTAAACTAATTATTTTTATTCTTTATGAGCGTGATGTTTCCTTTGATCTTTTGTCCATTTTCCACAACCTTGAATAGACTTTTTTCTGTCTGTGAAACACCCAGAGTTAAGTTAAGTTAAGTTAAGTTAAGTGAGGTGAGGGAAACAAATTCACCTTGATACAGACTCCTTTCTGTTTATATTTTTTTTCTTTAAATACAGTAAACCCAATAAATTATATTAATTTTATGGATGAAGAATATCATTAGTTATTAATTATTATCAAGTGTTAGGAAGCAGCCGTTAGTTTGTTGCGGGTCTGGAACCATAAGTGGTGAGTCTAATGCCCGCCTTTCTACCTGTTAGTTGTTTGCTCCGCGTGTAGCCCCCCCCCCCCCTCTCTCCTCCCTCGCGCGCGCAGCGTGTTCACAGACAGTGCAACATACGGTCATCTAGCAGGAAGGGGACAGGATGGTAGGGACTCCTTGACGCAAAGTTCATTAAATTTACACGGAAATGGATGATCTTAGTATATAGGGGGATAAAAGAATTCTTTTCGGAGGGCGCTCACGTGTCCCCTACGAGATCACTACGGACTGTGTGTGCGCTGACTTGCCTTGTGTATGTGTGTGTGCGCGCCGCGCGTACTGTCTGAACAGCCCCGCCCCCCGTGCACACAAATAGCCAGACAAACCTCTCCTGTTCAGCGAAAACAGCGAAATTAACATCATCATTAACTAAAGGAAAATTAAATGACTTGATTAGTTAAATATGGCAGATAACGTTTATATTTGTGCAACACACAGAAAAAGCGACTTCTCCAGTACCGATATCAGAACCGTTAAAGCCAGTTCTTAACGATACTGCGGTCTTGAAGAATGTGGCCCCGGGGCTCGTACAAAACCGGGGCACGGTACCCATCCCTACCGGAGGGTGTGTTCCAACTACAGGGGAATCAAACTCCTCAGCCTCCCTGGGAAAGTCTATGCCAGGGTACTGGAGAGGAGAGTCCGTCCAATAGTTGAACCTCGGATTCAGGAACAACAGTGCGGTTTCCGTCCTGGTCTTTGAACAGTGGACCAGCTCTACACCCTATCTAGGGTGCTGGAGGGATTGTGGGAGTTCGCTTACCCAGCCCATGTGTGTTTTGTGGATTTGGAGAAGGCATTCGACCGCGTCCCCAGTGGTATCCTGTGGAGGGTCCTCTGGGAGTATGGGGTCCGGGGAGCCTTACTGAGGGAATTACACTCCTCAGCCTCCCTGGGAAAGTCTATGCCAGGGTCTCTGTATGACCGGAGTAGGAGCTTGGTTTGCATAGCTGGCAGTAAGTCAGACCTGTTCCCGGTCCACGTTGGACTCCGGCAGGGCTGCCTTTTATCACCGATTCTGTTCATAGTTTTTATGGACAGAATTTCTAGGCGCAGCCATGGGCCGGAGAGTATCTGGTTTGGGGACCACAAGATTTCCTCTCTGCTTTTTGCAGATGATGTTGTCCTGTTGGCTTCATCGAGCCGGGACCTCCAGCGTGCATTGGGGCGGTTTGTGGCAGAGTGTGAAGCGGCCAGGATGAGGGTCAGCGCCACCAAATCTGAGGCCATGGTTCTTGACCCGAGAAAGGTAGTCTGCTATCTCTCGGTGGGTGGAGTCTCCCTGCCCCAGGTGGAGGAGTTTAAATATCTGGGGGTTATGTTCACGAGTGAGGGAAGACCGAAACGTGAGATCGACAGGCGGATTGGAGCGGCGTCCGTAGTTATGCGGTCGCTGTATCGATCCATTGTGGTGAAGAGAGAGCTGAGCCGAAAAGCAAAGCTCTCAATTTACCGGTCGATCTTCGTTCCAATACTCACCTGTGGTCATGAGCTATGGGTCATGACTGAAAGAACGAGGTCCCGAATACAAGCGACTGAAATGAGCTTCCTCCGTAGGGTGGCGGGGCGCTCCCTTAGAGATAGGGTGAGAAGCTCGGCAATCCGCGGGGAGCTCGGAGTAGAACCGCTTCTCCTCCAAATCGTAAGGAGCCAGTTGAGGTGGCTCGGGCATCTGGTCCGGATGCCTCCTGGACGCCTCCCTGGAGAAGTGTTCTGGGCATGTCCCACTGGGCGGAGGCCCCGGGGAAGACTCAGGACACGCTGGAGAGACTACATCTCTTGGCTGGCCTGGGAACGCCTTGGGGTCCCCCCAGAGGAGCTGGAAGAAGTGACTGGGGCGAGGGAAGTCTGGGCATCTCTGCTCAGTCTGCTGCCCCCGCGACCCGGTTACGGATAAGCGGAGGAAGATGGATGGATGGCATTGAGAATGTCTTTATGTACTTGACATGCACGTGCGTTAACCCAGGGTTACCAAGTCTAGCGTAATTACGCTAACTCATATCCGGTCTTTTGGAACAGACATGCCCAGAGTAAGCAAGTTCAGCCGGATTTCAGCCAGAGTTCAGTCTTAAAGTCAGGGTAGTTTAAACATGCTTCCTGGAATACCCCACTGGCCTGTTATGTGCTTTAGTAAAGAGTTTTTCAACTTTATCAAAGTTACACATAAAGCTTTACATGCTATATGTGTTAATGCCATCCAATGTGGCAAATATGGTAAGATGTTTTTTCTTTACAGTCTCAGTCCCATTCACCCACGCCAACACACATTCACACACTGATATTGGCTCCACTGCTGAACACTGGCGCCAACCTCAACCACTAGGAGCAATGTGGGGTTAGGTGTCTTCCCCAAGGACACTTTGACACATAAGCAGGCAAGGTGGACACTCAACCTATGTACCACAGCGTCAAGTTACAATTTTAACTGAATATTAATTTTAAAAATGCTGTCGTTATAATGAATCAATTCATTTTCTAATAATTGACTCCTTTAACTTCATCACACTAAGTAAACTTTTACAATTATTATTGTTCATAAATGTTTCTATAGATCAGTGCCTTGAGTTCCATGAAATAATGAAAGATGCTGCTTTTATCCATCCATCTTCTTCTGCTCATCAAATGGGTTCTGGGGGCAGCAGTCTAAGCAGAGATGCTCGGACTTCCCTCTTCCCAGCCACTTAATCCAGCTCTTCTGGTATTCCCAGGCCAACCAACGCACATGGTCTCTCCAGCGTGTCCTTAGTCTTCCCCAGGACCTCCACCCAGTAAGACATGCCTGGAGCATCCGGACCAGTTGCCCAAGGCCCCTTAACAGGCTCCTCCAGATGTGGAGGAGCAGCGGCTGTACTCCGAGCTCTCTGCGGGTGACTGAGCTTCTCACCCTGTCTCTAAGGGAGCACCCAGCCACCGTACAGAGGAAGATAATTTCAGATGCTTGTTTTCGGGACCTGGTTCTTTCAGTCATGACCCAGACTCATGACCATAGGTAAGTATTGAAACAAGGATCGACTGGTAAATTGAGAGTTTTCTTTTCTGGCTCAGCTCTCTCTTCCCCACAATAGACCGTAATAGCCAACACTATTAGCAAATGCTGCTATAATCTGCCTGTTGATTTCACGCTCCGATCTTTCCTCACTCGTGAACAAGAACCCGGGATACTTAAACTCCTCTACTTGTGGCAGGAGCCCTCTACCCAGCCAGAAAGGACAAACGACCTGGACAACTGAAAAACAACGACAACAAAGGTTTGTAAAAATAAGTCAAGTGAGTGAATGATAGATATAGATATAAAGTAAGACACCTCATAAACTCTAATAAATAGAGTCCTGTGAATATCCAAAGATCTAGCAGAAATGTTTAGATGAAGTAGATTCTTCTGTCAGATGGCCTGCTCAAATGGGTTTGCATGAAACCTAAAGTCTAAAGTCAAACTTTGCAGAAAATAGGATCATAATCTCTAGAAATAAACCTGCAGGTTGTTTGGAACATGTTTTAACCCCAACAGCTTGAGTAGATTTAAAAAGTCAATAAAGGTGCACAGGCTAAAATGCACATTTTTTGTTTTCATGTGGCTAATAGCAGCAGAAGATTTTTATGTGAGAATTGAATGCTTTACTTCTTAGTGATGGCTTTAGTCATGTTCTCTTTGCTGTTTTTCCTTTGTTGGTCACACCAGATTTAGTTCTAAGGTGCTGACAATTATCCACAGCTGTCTTGGTTTGTTTGTGGGGTGCACGGTGGCGCAGTGGTTGGCGCTCTTGCCTCACAGCAAGAAGGCCTCCGGTTCAAGTCCTGGCTGGGGGACATGAAAAACCCAACATCAACGGGGGGCCTTTCTGTGTGGAGTTTGCATGTTCTCCCCGTGCATGTGTGGGTTCTCTCCGGGGTCTCTGGCTTCCTCCCACCATCCAAAAACATGCTTCATAGGTTGATTGGCAACTCTAAATTGTCCCTAGGTGTGAGAGTGAATGGGTGTGTTTGTGGACATTTACCCTGCGACAGACTGGCGACCTGTCAAGGGTGCCCCCTGCCTTCGCCCACAAGTGCCCGGGATAGGCTCCGTCAGCCCCGTGACCCCAAAAGGGAAAAACGGTTAAGAAGAAAATTAAGTCTTGGTTTGTGTTAATTTTCCTCAGTGTATTTGTCTCTGGTTTTCAGTACTTGATGGTGGTCATCTGCTTTGTCCCTCTTTTGTTGCTCCCTTGGTTCTGTCGTATTTAGGTTTATTTTTTTATATATGCCACCAATCCTGGTCTCCTGCATATTGAATCCTCCACCACCAGTTCCTGACATTTTAAAGCACAAATGTGTTGTTTGAAAGGAACATAGCCGCCAAATATGTGGCTAAATTGAACTTCCTGTGTTTAGTAAAGCACATTGAAGTGAATTTTTGATGCTAAACTGAGTTTTGTGAGATTGAAAGAATCATATTCAAACCTTTGATCATCTTTGTTTCCATTGAAGCCATCTCCAATCCACAACTTTTCTAGTGTCTTTACAAAATAATAATAAAAAAAAGAGTTAATTCCACGAAACTTTATTGTTTCCATTTGAAATTTTATTTTGGAATTTCAGCAGACTAAAACACTAGAAGCAAGTCATCATCTAAAACAGGGATCTGCAACCTGAGCCTCCAGAGCCACATGTGATTCTTTTACTCCTCCACTGTAACTTTTTGGTTAAAGAAAAACAGCAGGTTTTTAATATAATAAGTGAATGTTAGGTAAAAAGTAAACAAGTAGTAAAGTAAAAATCAAGTACATTAACTCAAACTTTAAGCCATTGACAAACAGAAGGATGGTACGTATCACTCTGCCTGGCTCCTGACTACAGTTGCTGTAACGCTCCACCAGGCGGTGCAGCTTCATAGTTTACCCAAAGTCCAACATTTTGACACATTTTTGAGCACTGCTCCTTATTACAGAAAATGAATTGGACGTCAGTAAGTACAGCCAGAATTTGTACCAGATTATGAAGTTGATTATCTCTTTAAAAAAAAAAAACTCAAACATTTTGAAGTGGACCTCATGGTTTGAAATATACAAAAGGGCCACTTAACTTTACCTCAACCCTAATTTCTTCTTGGTTAGTTAGGTGAACACATTTCTGAACTGCTTACATTTTTCCATTGCCTTGGAAAAGGTAAAAGCTGATTTTTTTTGTAAGGTCTGATTAAAAAAAATTCTTGTTAAGTTTGTACCCTGTATGTATTTTGAAGGGTTAAAAAATCTTGGTTATATCTTAATAATAAATGTATAAAGATTTTTTCAAACAAATAGCATTTGTTCTTTTTCACAGATCCACTGCATTGAAGAGAGACATGAAATATCATTCCAGACACCCGGAAATCCATTACGGATATGTCCACAGTCTTCTTCTCCAGAATTATCAGGCTGATCAGATCCCCAGAACCTGTCAGGTGATAGAAAAAGATAAGGCAAGACAAGGATACACACACTCACACACACTTCTGATATCAGGCGCCTCAGTTATGGTAGAGTGGTACATCGCATCCAGGGGCTTGTAAACAAATTTATTATGGCCCGCAGCAGTCATAGACTGCAAGGACCATATTGTAACTGGTACGAGGGTCGAACACTCAAAAAGGTCCAAAACGTCAAAAAAACGCGTCAAAACGCCAAAAAATGGGGTCAAAAGTCGCCCAAAGCACACAACGACACGACAATTGTGTAACGCAACAAAAATACACACACACACGCACAACACCAACGCAAAAACGTAAAAATTGTAGTCGCAAAAATGACGACAAAAGCACAAAAAAGCCCCAAAAAGCCCTCAAAAGACAGGTATAAAGCCCAAAAGACATGCCCAGCCTATAGTAAAAGACAGGCCGCATTGAAATACATAGGCCACCTGACTGCAAAAACTTCTATATTGTTTCTGCTTCGTTTCATTATTATGGCCCGCAGCAGTCATAGACTGCAAGGACCATATTGTAACTGGTACGAGGGTCGAACACTCAAAAAGGTCCAAAACGTCAAAAAAACGCGTCAAAACGCCAAAAAATGGGGTCAAAAGTCGCCCAAAGCACACAACGACACGACAATTGTGTAACGCAACAAAAATACACACACACACGCACAACACCAACGCAAAAACGTAAAAATTGTAGTCGCAAAAATGACGACAAAAGCACAAAAAAGCCCCAAAAAGCCCTCAAAAGACAGGTATAAAGCCCAAAAGACATGCCCAGCCTATAGTAAAAGACAGGCCGCATTGAAATACATAGGCCACCTGACTGCAAAAACTTCTATATTGTTTCTGCTTCGTTTCATTATTATGGCCCGCAGCAGTCATAGACTGCAAGGACCATATTGTAACTGGTACGAGGGTCGAACACTCAAAAAGGTCCAAAACGTCAAAAAAACGCGTCAAAACGCCAAAAAATGGGGTCAAAAGTCGCCCAAAGCACACAACGACACGACAATTGTGTAACGCAACAAAAATACACACACACACGCACAACACCAACGCAAAAACGTAAAAATTGTAGTCGCAAAAATGACGACAAAAGCACAAAAAAGCCCCAAAAAGCCCTCAAAAGACAGGTATAAAGCCCAAAAGACATGCCCAGCCTATAGTAAAAGACAGGCCGCATTGAAATACATAGGCCACCTGACTGCAAAAACTTCTATATTGTTTCTGCTTCGTTTCATTATTATTATGGCCCGCAGCAGTCATAGACTGCAAGGACCATATTGTAACTGGTACGAGGGTCGAACACTCAAAAAGTCCAAAACGTCAAAAAAACGCGTCAAAACGCCAAAAAATGGGGTCAAAAGTCGCCCAAAGCACAAAACGACACGACAATTGTGTAACGCAACAAAAATACACACACACACGCACAACACCCCCGCACAAACGACAAAATTGTAGTCGCAAAAATGACGACAAAAACACAAAAAAGCCCCAAAAAGCCCTCAAAAGACGGGTTTAAAGCCAAAAAGACATGCCCAGCCTATAGTAAAAGACAGGCCGCATTGAAATACATAGGCCACCTGACTGCAAAAACTTCTATATTGTTTCTGCTTCGTTTCATTATTATGGCCCGCAGCAGTCATAGACTGCAAGGACCATATTGTAACTGGTACGAGGGTCGAACACTCAAAAAGTCCAAAACGTCGAAAAAACGCGTCAAAACGCCAAAAAATGGAGTCAAAAGTCGCCCAAAGCACACAACGACACGACAATTGTGTAACGGAACAAAAATAAACACACACACGCACAACACCCCCGCACAAACGACAAAATTGTAGTCGCAAAAATGACGACAAAAACACAAAAAAGCCCCAAAAAGCCCTCAAAAGACGGGTTTAAAGCCAAAAAGACATGCCAAGCCTATAGTAAAAGACAGGCCGCATTGAAATACATAGGCCACCTGACTGCAAAAACTTCTATATTGTTTCTGCTTCGTTTCATTATTATGGCCCGCAGCAGTCATAGACTGCAAGGACCATATTGTAACTGGTACGAGGGTCGAACACTCAAAAAGTCCAAAACGTCAAAAAAACGCGTCAAAACGCCAAAAAATGGGGTCAAAAGTCGCCCAAAGCACAAAACGACACGACAATTGTGTAACACAACAAAAATACACACACACACGCACAACACCAACGCACAAACGTCAAAATTGTAGTCGCAAAAATGACGACAAAAAACCAAAAAAGCCCCAAAAGGCCCTCAAAGAACGGGTTTAAAGCCAAAAAGACATGCCCAGCCTATAGTAAAAGACAGGCCGCATTGAAATACATAGGCCACCTGACTGCAAAAACTTCTATATTGTTTCTGCTTCGTTTCATTATTATTATTATGGCCCGCAGCAGTCATAGACTGCAAGGACCATATTGTAACTGGTACGAGGGTCGAACACTCAAAAAGTCCAAAACGTCGAAAAAACGCGTCAAAACGCCAAAAAATGGAGTCAAAAGTCGCCCAAAGCACACAACGACACGACAATTGTGTAACGGAACAAAAATAAACACACACACGCACAACACCCCCGCACAAACGACAAAATTGTAGTCGCAAAAATGACGACAAAAACACAAAAAAGCCCCAAAAAGCCCTCAAAAGACGGGTTTAAAGCCAAAAAGACATGCCCAGCCTATAGTAAAAGACAGGCCGCATTGAAATACATAGGCCACCTGACTGCAAAAACTTCTATATTGTTTCTGCTTCGTTTCATTATTATGGCCCGCAGCAGTCATAGACTGCAAGGACCATATTGTAACTGGTACGAGGGTCGAACACTCAAAAAGTCCAAAACGTCGAAAAAACGCGTCAAAACGCCAAAAAATGGAGTCAAAAGTCGCCCAAAGCACACAACGACAGGACAATTGTGTAACGGAACAAAAATAAACACACACACGCACAACACCCCCGCACAAACGACAAAATTGTAGTCGCAAAAATGACGACAAAAACACAAAAAAGCCCCAAAAAGCCCTCAAAAGACGGGTTTAAAGCCAAAAAGACATGCCCAGCCTATAGTAAAAGACAGGCCGCATTGAAATACATAGGCCACCTGACTGCAAAAACTTCTATATTGTTTCTGCTTCGTTTCATTATTATGGCCCGCAGCAGTCATAGACTGCAAGGACCATATTGTAACTGGTACGAGGGTCGAACACTCAAAAAGTCCAAAACGTCAAAAAAACGCGTCAAAACGCCAAAAAATGGGGTCAAAAGTCGCCCAAAGCAGACAACGAGACGACAATTGTGTAACGCAACAAAAATACACACACACACGCACAACACCACCACACAAACGACAAATTTGTAGTCGCAAAAATGACGACAAAAACACAAAAAAGCCCCAAAAAGCCCTCAAAGAACGGGTTTAAAGCCAAAAAGACATGCCCAGCCTATAGTAAAAGACAGGCCTCATTGAAATACATGGGAAATCCTAACCGCAAAAACTTCTATATTGTTTCTGCTTCGTTTCATTATTATGGCCCGCAGCAGTCATAGACTGCAAGGACCATATTGTAACTGGTACGAGGGTCGAACACTCAAAAAGTCCAAAACGTCAAAAAAACGCGTCAAAACGCCAAAAAATGGGGTCAAAAGTCGCCCAAAGCACAAAATGACACGACAATTGTGTAACACAACAAAAATACACACACACACGCACAACACCAACGCACAAACGTCAAAATTGTAGTCGCAAAAATGACGACAAAAAACCAAAAAAGCCCCAAAAAGCCCTCAAAGAACGGGTTTAAAGCCAAAAAGACATGCCCAGCCTATAGTAAAAGACAGGCCGCATTGAAATACATAGGCCACCTGACTGCAAAAACTTCTATATTGTTTTTCGAATGTTTTTTTATTATTATTATTATTATTATTGTTTCTAACGGCGTCTTTGAGCTCAAATTTGACCCCCGCCACATACCCGAAAACTCACCAAAATTGGCACACATCTGGGATAAATTGAAAATGAATTTTCGGAAAAGACAACATCACCCCCCCCACGATGATGACATCACGGCGAGCGTTCCCGTAAAAAAAATGAATGGGCCGAAAATCGCTTATGGGGCCAAAAAAAAATATTTTGAAATACTGTTACGAAACCAAAACACGCGTGTTGGGGATATCCCAAAGAAGTTATGAAATCATTATGGGATGGCCACACGACTTACGGCTTGTCGGCCATTTTGTGGCGAACTCAGAAAAATGGCGAATTTCGTGTTTTTTGACAACATGGGAAAACAAGACTTTTGTTTAAGCGATTTTCACGAAATTGCACACACATACCAAGACCATGATTCTACAATAACCAAAGAAGTTTCGTTGACCTTTGACCTTGGCAAGGGGCGGCCATCTTGAATTTTCAAAAAAAAGCACCTTTAGTAACGGATACAAACGAAAACTCGTCCTAGGGATTTTTATCGATCTTTTTGAAATTTCTCGGGCATCAATGGCAAGCTACTGTGGACAAAATGTTGGAATTAGAAGTTGTAGAATTTGAAACACGTGCGCGTGGCGAATTCGCAACCGTCGCCATTTTAGCTAGCTCGCACATATTTTATCGAAATAGCCTGAAACTGAAATATGCGATAACCTGGCCCACACTGAACAAAACGATGTCACATACGACAAAATCGATAAAGGAATGTGGCCGTGGTAAACAAAAAACGGTCGCAAAAAAAAGTGCTGACTCGGCTAAAAAAAAAAATTTCGGATTTTTTTTTTTATGAATCGGCTAGCGAAACCCAGATAACTTTGTCGGGTATATCCAAACAAAGTTTTGAAATCATTATGTGATGGCGACACGACCGACCGTTTGGCGGCCATTTTGTGCCAAAATCCGCCATTTTGAGTTTTTCGCGTTTTTACACAATATGGAAAAATGAACTTTTTTTCGAGCGATTTTCACGAAATTTGACGCGCATGTCCCTAGTGTAAGTTTACAATCACCTCTGGAGTTTTGTCGACCTTTGACCTCGGGAAAAGGCGGCCATCTTGAATTTTCTATAAAAAACACCTTTACCACCAGATTCAAACGTAAACTTGTCGTTGGAATTTTCATCGATCGTCTCGAAACTTTTTGGGCATCAACGGCAAGCTACTGTGGAAAAAATGTTGGAATTAGAAGTTGTAGATTTTGAACGGCGTGCGCGTGGCAAGCTAGCAAAGTGGCGCAGTGTTATAACTCCCATGCATTTCAATACAATACAGTGAAAATTGAATGCATGCATTCATGGCTGAAACTGAATACATTGAAAAACACTGGATATGGACATATAAGGAATGTGGGCGTGGTTAGCATAAAACCACTGTTGCTAAGGACGACAAAAAGTTTACTTTTACCGATTTGTCCGAAACTGACGTCAATCTGTTCGTCTTCCCAAGGGGAACAAAACATAAAATGGTTGCTATGGAGATAAAATAAACAAAAAAGCCGCCATTTTGGAAAAAGTGGGTTTTTTATCAACTTATGGCATATAGCTCTCACCAATGGAGGAATGTGTTTTTCTGAGTCAGTTGATGATGCCGATCGCTATGCTAGTACTTTTAGCCACTTTAGCATAGCTAGCATAGTTAGCATAATAAGCATTTTAGGCAATGTGTTTTTTGAGTCAGTTGATGATGCTGATCGCAATGCTAGCACTTTTAGCCACATTAGCATAGCTAGCATAGTTAGCATAATTAGCATTTTAGGTAATGTGTTTTTCTGAGTAAGTTGATGATGCTGATCGCTATGCTAGCACTTTTAGCCACATTAGCATAGCTAGCATAGTTAGCATAATTAGCATTTTAGGTAATGTGTTTTTCTGAGTCAGTTGATGATGCTGATCGCTATGCTAGCACTTTTAGCCACATTAGCATAGCTAGCATAGTTAGCATAATTAGCATTTTAGGTAATGTGTTTTTCTGAGTCAGTTGATGATGCTGATCGCTATGCTAACACTTTTAGCCACATTAGCATAGTTAGCATAGTTAGCATAATTAGCATTTTAGGTAATGTGTTTTTCTGAGTCAGTTGATGATTCTGATCGCTATGCTAGCACTTTTAGCCACATTAGCATAGCTAGCATAGTTAGCATAATTAGCATTTTTAATAATCTGTTTTCCTGAGTCAGTTGATGATGCTGATCGCAATGCTAGCACTTTTAGCCAAATCAGCATAGCTAGCATAGTTAGCATAATTAGCAAAAGCCGTTTTGACTAGCCTTTATCAAAAGTGGGCAGTGAGGGAGGCGGTGGTGCGTAGAGTTGGGCGTGGAAGGCGGGTTGCGTCTGCGGGCCATACAACGCCGCATGCGGCTTTAATTATTATTATTATTATTATTGTTTCTAACGGCGTCTTTGAGCTCAAATTTGACCCCCGCCACATACCCGAAAACTCACCAAAATTGGCACACATCTGGGATAAATTGAAAATGAATTTTCGGCAAAGACAACATCACCCCCCCCACGATGATGACATCACGGCGAGCGTTCCCGTAAAAAAAATGAATGGGCCGAAAATCGCTTATGGGGCCAAAAAAAAATATTTTGAAATACTGTTACGAAACCAAAACACGCGTGTTGGGGATATCCCAAAGAAGTTATGAAATCATTATGGGATGGCCACACGACTTACGGCTTGTCGGCCATTTTGTGGCGAACTCAGAAAAATGGCGAATTTCGTGTTTTTTGACAACATGGGAAAACGAGACTTTTGTTTAAGCGATTTTCACGAAATTGCACACACATGCCAAGACCATGATTCTACAATAACCAAAGAAGTTTCGTTGACCTTTGACCTTGGCAAGGGGCGGCCATCTTGAATTTTCAAAAAAAAGCACCTTTAGTAACGGATACAAACGAAAACTCGTCCTAGGGATTTTTATCGATCTTTTTGAAATTTCTCGGGCATCAATGGCAAGCTACTGTGGACAAAATGTTGGAATAAGAAGTTGTAGAATTTGAAACGCGTGCGCGTGGCGAATTCGCAACCGTCGCCATTTTAGCTAGCTCGCACATATTTTATCGGAATAGCCTGAAACTGAAATATGCGATACCCTGGCCCACACTGAACAAAATGATGTCACATACGACAAAATCCATAAAGGAATGCGGCCGTGGTAAACAAAAAACGATCGCAAAAAAAAGTGCTGACTCGGCAAAAAAATTTTATTTCGGATTTTATTTTTAAGAATCGGCTAACGAAACCCAGATAACTTTGTCGGGTATATCCAAAGAAAGTTTTGAAATCATTACGTGATGGCGTCACGACCTACGGTTTGGCGGCCATTTTGTGCCAAAATATGCCATTTTGAGTTTTTCGCGTTTTTACACAATATGGAAAAATGAACTTTTTTTCGAGCGATTTTCACGAAATTTGACGCGCATGTCCCTAGCGTAAGTCTACAATCACCTCTGGAGTTTCGTCGACCTTTGACCTCGGGAAAAGGCGGCCATCTTGAATTATCTATAAAAAACACCTTTACCACCAGATTCAAACGTAAACTTGTCGTTGGAATTTTCAGCGATCGTCTCGAAACTTTTTGGGCATCAATGGCAAGCTACTGTGGAAAAAATGTTGGAATTAGAAGTTGTAGATTTTGAACGGCGTACGCGTAGCAAGCTAGCAAAGTGGCGCACTGTTATAACTCCCATGCATTTCAATACTAAACAGTGAAAATTTAATGCATGCATTAATGCCTGAAACAGAATACATTGAAAAACACTGGATATGGACATATAAGGAATGTGGGCGTGGTTAGCATAAAACCACTGTTGCTAAGGACAAAAAAAAATTTACTTTTACGGATTTGTCCAAAACTGACGTCAATCTGTTCGTCCTCCCGAGGGGACCAAAACATAAAATGGTTGCTATGGAGATAAAATAAACAAAAAAGCCGCCATTTTGGAAAAAGTGGTTTTTTTTATCAACTTATGGCATATAGCTCTCACCAATGGAGGAATGTGTTTTTCTGAGTCAGTTGATGATGCTGATCGCTATGCTAGCACTTTTAGCCACATTAGCATAGCTAGCATAGTTAGCATAATTAGCATTTTAGGTAATGTGTTTTTCTGAGTCAGTTGATGATGCTGATCGCTATGCTAGCACTTTTAGCCACATTAGCATAGGTAGCATAGTTAGCATAATTAGCATTTTAGGAAATGTGTTTTTCTGAGTCAGTTGATGATGCTGATCGCTATGCTAGCACTTTTAGCCACATTAGCATAGCTAGCATAGTTAGCATAATTAGCATTTTAGGTAATGTGTTTTTCTGAGTCAGTTGATGATGCTGATCGCAATGCTAGCACTTTTAGCCATATTAGCATAGCTAGCATAGTTAGCATAATTAGCATATGCAGTTTTGACTAGCCTTCATTAAAAGTGGGCGGTGAGGGCGGTGAGGGCGGTGAGGGCGGTGGTGCGTAGAGTTGGGCGTGGAAGGCGGGTTGCGTCTGCGGGCCATACAACGCCGCTTGCGGCTTTAATTATGGCCCGCAGCACTCACAGAGTGCAAGGACCATATTGTAACTGCTACGAGGGTCGAACACTCAAAAAGGTCCAAAACGTCGAAAAAACGCGTCAAAACGCCAAAAAATGGGGTCAAAAGTCGCCCAAAGCACAAAACGAGACGACAATTGTGTAACGCAACAAAAATACACACACACACGCACAACACCAACGCAAAACGTAAAAATTGTAGTCGCAAAAACGACGACAAAAACACGAAAAAGCCCAAAAAAGCCCTCAAAAGAAGGGTTTAAAGCCAAAAAGACATGCCCAGCCTATAGTAAAAGACAGGCCGCATTGAAACACATAGGCCACCTGACTGCAAAAACTTCTATATTGTTTCTGCTTTGTTTCATTATTATTATTATTATTCTTCCCGTTTCTAACGGATCCGTAGATCGCAAATTTGACCCCCGCCACATACCCGAAAACTCACCAAAATTGGCACACACCTGGGATAAATTGAAAATGAATTTTCGGCAAAGAGAACGTCACCCCCCCCACGACAATGACATCACGGCGAGCGTTCCCGTAAAAAAAATGAATGGGCCGAAAATCGCTTATGGGGCCAAAAAAAAATATTTTGAAATACAGTTACGAAACCAAAACACGCGTGTTGGAGATATCCCAAAGAAGTTATAAAATCATTATGGGATGGCCACACGACTTACGTCTTGGCGGCCATTTTGTGGCGAACTCAGAGAAATGGCGATTTTCGTGTTTTTTGACATTATGGGAAAACGACACTTTTGTTCAAGCGATTTTCACGAAATTGCACACATATGCCGAGACCATGATTCTACAATAACCAAAGAAGTTTCGTTGACCTTTGACCTTGGCAAGGGGCGGCCATCTTGGATTTTCAAAAAAAAGCACCTTTAGTAACAGATACAAACAAAAACTCGTCCTAGGGATTTTTATCGATCTTTTTGAAACTTCTCGGGCATCAATGGCAAGCTACTGTGGACAAAATGTTGGAATTAGAAGTTGTAGAATTTGAAACCCGTGCGCGTGGCGAATTCGCAACCGTCGCCATTTTAGCTAGCTCGCACATATTTTATCGGAATAGCCTGAAACTGAAATATGCGATACCCTGGCCCACACTGAACAAAATGATGTCACATACGACAAAATCCATACAGGAATGCGGCCGTGGTAAACAAAAAACGATCGCAAAAAAAAGTGCTGACTCGTCAAAAAAATTTTTTTGGGGATTTTATTTTTAAGAATCGGCTAACGAAACCCAGATAACTTTGTCGGGTATATCCAAAGAAAGTTTTGAAATCATTACGTGATGGCGACACGACCTACGGTTTGGCGGCCATTTTGTGCCAAAATCTGCCATTTTGAGTTTTTCGCGTTTTTACACAATATGGAAAAATGAACTTTTTTTCGAGCGATTTTCACGAAATTTGACGCGCATGTCCCTAGCGTAAGTCTACAATCACGTCTGGAGTTTCGTTGACCTCTGACCTCGGGAAAAGGCGGCCATCTTGAATTTTCTATAAAAAACACCTTTACCACCAGATTCAAACGTAAACTTGTCGTTGGAATTTTCAGCGATCGTCTCGAAACTTTTTGGGCATCAATGGCAAGCTACTGTGGAAAAAATGTTGGAATTAGAAGTTGTAGATTTTGAACGGCGTGCGCGTGGCAAGCTAGCAAAGTGGCGCACTGTTATAACTCCCATGTATTTCAATACAATACAGTGAAAATTGAATGCATGCATTCATGCCTGAAACTGAATACATTGAAAAACACTGGTTCTGGACATATAAGGAATGTGGGCGTGGTTAGCATAAAACCACTGTTGCTAAGGACGACAAAAAGTTTACTTTTACCGATTTGTCCGAAACTGACGTCAATCTGTTCGTCTTCTCAAGGGGAACAAAACATAAAATGGTTGCTATGGAGATAAAATCAACAAAAAAGCCGCCATTTTGGAAAAAGTGGGTTTTTTTTATCAACTTATGGCATATAGCTCTCACCAATGGAGGAATGTGTTTTTCTGAGTCAGTTGATGATGCTGATCGCTATGCTAGCACTTTTAGCCACATTAGCATAGCTAGCATAGTTAGCATAATTAGCATTTTAGGCAATGTGTTTTTCTGAGTCAGTTGATGATGCTGATCGCAATGCTAGCACTTTTAGCCACATTAGCATAGCTAGCATAGTTAGCATAATTATCATTTTTAGTAATGTGGTTTTCTGAGTCAGTTGATGATGCTGATCGCTATGCTAGCACTTTTAGCCACATTAGCATAGCTAGCATAGTTAGCATAATTAGCATTTTAGGTAATGTGTTTTTCTTAGTCAGTTGATGATGCTGATCGCTATGCTAGCACTTTAGCCACATTAGCATAGCTAGCATAGTTAGCATAATTAGCATTTTTGGTAATGTGTTTTTCTGAGTCAGTTGATGATGCTGATCGCTATGCTAGCACTTTTAGCCACATTAGCATAGCTAGCATAGTTAGCATAATTAGCATTTTAGGTAATGTGTTTTTCTGAGTCAATTGATGATGCTGATCGCTATGCTAGTACTTTTAGCCACATTAGCATAGCTAGCATAATTAGCATAATTAGCATATGCAGTTTTGACTAGCCTTCATCAAAAGTGGGCGGTGAGGGCGGTGAGGGCGGTGGTGCGTAGACTTGGGCGTGGAAGGCGGGTTGCGTCTGCGGGCCATACAACGCCGCTTGCGGCTTTAATTATTATTATTATTACGTTTCTTCTTTCTTACTGCGTCTTTGAGCTCAAATTTGACCCCCGCCACATACTCGAAAACTCACCAAAATTGGCACACACCTAGGATAAATTCAAAATGAATTTTCGGCGAAGTGAACGCCCCCCCCCCAAACCCGATGACCTCACAGTCGGCAAAACCGTAAAAAAAATGAATGGGGCCGAAATCTCAAATGGAGCCGATTTTTTTTTTTTTCAAGATACAGTTACGAAACCAAAACACGGGTGTTGGAGATATCCTAAAGAAGTTTTGAAATCATTATGGGATGGCCACACGACCTACGGCTTGGCGGCCATTTTGTGGCAAACTCAGAGAAATGGCGATTTTCGTGTTTTTTCACAATATGGGAAAACAACACTTTTGTTCAAGCGATTTTCACGAAATTGCATACACGTGCCACTAACACGATTCTACAACTGCCAAAGAAGTTTTGTTGACCTTTGACCTTGGGAAGGGGCGGCTATCTTGAATTTTCATAAAAAAGCACCTTTAGTAACGGATACAAACGAAAACTCGTCCTAGGGATTTTTATCGATCTTTTTGAAACTACTCGGGCATCAATGGCAAGCTACTGTGGACAAAATGTTGGAATTAGAAGTTGTAGAATTTGAAACGCGTGCGCGTGGCGAATTCGCAACCGTCGCCATTTTAGCTAGCTCGCTCATATTATATCGGAATAGCCTGAAACTGAAATATGCGATTCCCTGGCCCACACTGAACAAAATGATGTCACATACGACAAAATCGATAAAGGAATGTGGCCGTGGTAATCAAAAAACGATCGCAAAAAAAAGTGCTGACTCGGCTAAAAAAAAAAAATTCTGATTTTTTTTTTAAGAATTGGCTAACGAAACCCAGATAACTTTGTCGGGTATATCCAAACAAAGTTTTGAAATCATTACGTGATGGCGACACGACCTACGGTTTGGCGGACATTTTGTGCCAAAATCTGCCATTTTGAGATTTTCGCGTTTTTACACAATATGGAAAAAGGAACTTTTTTTTGAGCGATTTTCACGAAATTTGACTCGCATGTCCGTAGCATAAGTCTACAATTACCTCTGGAGTTTCGTCGACCTTTGACCTCGGGAAAAGGCGGCCATCTTGAATTTTCTATAAAAAACACCTTTGCCATTGGATTCAAACGTAAACTTGTCGTTGGAATTTTTATCGATCGTCTCGAAACTTTTTGGGCATCAATGGCAAGCTACTGTAGAGAAAATGTTGGAATTAGAAGTTGTAGATTTTGAACGGCGTGCGCGTGGCAAGCTAGCAAAGTGGCGCACTGTTATAACTCCCATGCATTTCAATACAATACAGTGAAAATTGAATGCATGCATTAATGCCTGAAACTGAATACATTGAAAAACACTGGATATGGACATATAAGGAATGTGGGCGTGGTTACCATGAAACCACTGTTGCTAAAGACAACAAAAATTTTACTTTTACCGATTTGTCCGAAACTGACGTCAATCTGTTCGTCCTCTCGAGGGGACCAAAACACAAAATGCTTGCTATGGAGATAAAATCAACAGAAAAGCCGCCATTTTGGAAAAAGTGTTTTTTTTATCAAATTATGACATAGCTCTCACCAATGGAGGAATGTGTTTTTCTGAGTCAGTTGATAATGCTGATCGCTATGCTAGCACTTTTAGCCACATTAGCATAGCTAGCATAGTTAGCATAATTAGCATTTTAGGTAATGTGTTTTTCTGAGTAAGTTGATGATGCTGATCGCTATGCTAGCACTTTTAGCCACATTAGCATAGCTAGCATAGTTAGCATAATTAGCATTTTAGGTAATGTGTTTTTCTGAGTCAGTTGATGATGCTGATCGCTATGCTAGCACTTTTAGCCACATTAGCATAGTTAGCATAATTAGCATAATTAGCATTTTAGTTAATGTGTTTTTCTGAGTCAGTTGATGATGCTGATCGCTATGCTAGCACTATTAGCCACATTAGCATAGCTAGCATAGTTAGCATAAGTAGCATTTTAGGTAATGTGTTTTTCTGAGTCAGTTGATGCTGATCGCTATGATAGCACTTTTAGCCACATTAGCATAACTAGCATAGTTAGCATAATTAGCATATGCAGTTTTGACTAGCCTTCATCAAAAGTGGGCGGTGAGGGCGGTGAGGGCGGTGAGGGCGGTGAGGGCGGTGGTGCGTAGAATTGGGCGTGGAAGGCGGGTTGCGTCTGCGGGCCATACAACGCCGCTTGCGGCTTTAATTATTATTTTTATTCTTCTTCTTTCTTTCTTCCACTTTGAGCGAAAATTTGACCCCCGCCACATACCCGAAAACTCACCAAAATTGGCACACACCTAGGATAAATTCAAAATGAATTTTCGGCAAAGAGAACGCCACCCCCCCGAAGTCGATGACATCACAGCGAGCGATCCCGTCAAAAAAATGAATGGGCCGAAAATTGCTCATGGGGCCAAAAAAAAATATTTCAAATTAGAGCAACGAAACCAAAACACGCATGTTGGAGATATCCCAAAGAAGTTATGAAATTATTATGGGATGGCCACACGACTTACGGCTTGGCGACCATTTTGTGGCGAAATCAGAGAAATGGCGATTTTCGTGTTTTTTCACAATATGGGAAAACGACACTTTTGTTCAAGCGATTTTCACGAAATTGCACACACATGCCAAAAACACTATTCTACAACTACCAAAGAAGTTTTGTTGACCTTTGACCTTGGAAAGGGGCGGCCATCTTGAATATTCATAAAAAAGCACCTTTAGTAACGGATACAAACAAAAACTCGTCCTAGGGATTTTTATCGATCTTTTTGAAACTTCTCGGGCATCAATGGCAAGCTACTGTGGACAAAATGTTGGAATTAGAAGTTGTAGAATTTGAAACACGTGCACGTGGCGAATTCGCAACCGTCGCCATTTTAGCTAGCTCGCACATATTTTATCGGAATAGCCTGAAACTGAAATATGCAATACCCTGGCCCACACTGAACAAAATGATGTCACACACGACAAAATCGATAAAGGAATGTGGCCGTGGTAAACAAAAAACGATCGCAAAAAAAAGTGCTGACTCGGCTAAAAAAAAAAAATTCGGATTTTTTTTTTAAGAATCGGCTAACGAAAGCCAGATAACTTTGTCGGGTATATCCAAAGAAAGTTTTGAAATCATTACGTGATGGCGACACGACCTACGGTTTGGCGGCCATTTTGTGCCAAAATCTGCCATTTTGCGTTTTTCGCGTTTTTACACAATATGGAAAAAGGAACTTTTTTTTGAGCGATTTTGACGAAATTTGACGCGCATGTCCGTAGCGTAAGTCTAAAATCACCTCTGGAATTTCGTCGACCTTTGACCTCGGGAAAAGGCGGCCATCTTGAATTTTCTATAAAAAACACCTTTACCACCGGATTCAAACGTAAACTTGTTGTTGGAATTTTCATTGATTGTCTCGAAACCTTTTGGGCATCAATAGCAAGCTACTGTGGAAAAAATGTTGGAATTAGAAGTTGTAGATTTTTAACGGCGTGCGCGTGGCAAGCTAGCAAAGTGGCGCACTGTTATAACTCCCATGCATTTCAATACAATACAGTAAAAATTGAATGCATGCATTAATGCCTGAAACATAATACATTGAAAAACACTGGATATGGACATATAAGGAATGTGGGCGTGGTTAGCATAAAACCACTGTTGCTAAGGACGACAAAAAGTTTACTTTTACCGATTTGTCCGAAACTGATGTCAATCTGTTCGTCCTCCCATGGGGACCAAAACATAAAATGGTTGCTATGGAGATAAAATCAACAGAAAAGCCGCCATTTTGGAAAAAGTGGGTTTTTTATCAACTTATGACATATAGCTCTCACCAATGGAGGAATGTGTTTTTCTGAGTCAGTTAATGATGTTGATCGCTATGCTAGCACTTTTAGCCACATTAGCATAGCTAGCATAGTTAGCATAATTAGCATTTTAGCTAATGTGTTTTTCTGAGTCAGTTGATGATGCTGATCGCTATGCTAGCACTTTTAGCCACATTAGCATAGCTAGCATAGTTAGCATAATTAGCATTTTAGGTAATGTGTTTTTCTGTGAGTTGATTATGCTAATCGCTATGCTAGGACTTTTAGTCACATTAGCATAGTTAGCATAGTTAGCATTATTAGCAAATCCAGCCTTGACTAGCTTTTAATTTGTGGGCGGTGAGGGCGGAGAGGGCCGCGGTGTTGTGTAGAATTGGGCGTGGAAGGCGGGTTGCGTCTGCGGGCCATACAACGCCGCTTGCGGCTTTAATTATTCTTCTTCTTTCTTTCTTCCACTTTGAGCCAAAATTTGACCCCCACCACATACCCGAAAACTCACCAAAATTGGCACACACCTAGGATAAATTGAAAATGAATTTTCGGCAAAGAAAACGTCACCCCCCCCACGATGATGACATCACGGCGAGCAATCCCGTCAAAAAAATGAATGGGCCGAAAATCGCTTATGGGGCCAAAAAAAAATATTTCAAAATACAGTTACGAAACCAAAACAGGCGTGTTGGAGATATCCCAAAGAAGTTATGAAATTATTATGGGATGGCCACACGACCTGCGGCTTGGCGGCCATTTTGTGCCGAACTCAGAGAAATGGCGATTTTCGTGTTTTTTGACAATATGGGAAAATGACACTTTTGTTTAAGCGATTGTCACGAAATTGCACACACATGCCAAGACCCTGATTCTACAATAACCAAAGAAGTTTCGTTGACCTTTGACCTTGGGAAGGGGCGGCCATGTTGAATTTTCTTAAAAAAGCACCTTTAGTAACGTATACAAACGAAAACTCGTCCTAGGGATTTTTATCGATCTTTTTGAAACTTCTCGGGCATCAATGGCAAGCTACTGTGGACAAAATGTTGGAATTAGAAGTTGTAGAATTTGAAACGCGTGCGCGTGGCGAATTCGCAACCGTCGCCATTTTAGCTAGCTTGCACATATTTTATCGGAATAGCCTGAAACTGAAATATGCGATACCCTGGCCCACACTGAACAAAACGATGTCACATACGACAAAATCGATAAAGGAATGTGGCCGTGGTAAACAAAAAACCGTCGCAAAAAAAAGTGCTGACTCGGCAAAAAAAATTTTTTTCGGATTTTATTTTTAAGAATCGGCTAACGAAACCCAGATAACTTTGTCGGGTATATCCAAAGAAAGTTTTGGAATCATTACGTGATGGCGACACGACCTACGGTTTGGCGGCCATTTTGTGCCAAAATATGCCATTTTGCGTTTTTCGCGTTTTTACACGATATGGAAAAATGAACTTTTTTTCGAGCGATTTTCACGAAATCTGACGCACATGTCCTTAGCGTAAGTCTACAATCACCTCTGGAGTTTCGTCGACCTTTGACCTCGGGAAAAGGCGGCCATCTTGAATTTTCTATAAAAAACACCTTAACCACCAGATTCAAACGTAAACTTGTCGTTGGAATTTTCTTCGATCGTCTCAAAACTTTTTGGGCATCAATGGCAAGCTACTGTGTAAAAAATGTTGGAATTAGAAGTTGTAGATTTTGAACGGCGTGCGCGTGGCAAGCTAGCAAAGTGGCGCACTGTTATAACTCCCATGCATTTCAATACAATACAGTGAAAATTGAATGCATGCATTAATGCCTGAAACTGAATACATTGAAAAACACTGGATATGGACATATAAGGAATGTGGGCGTGGTTAGCATAAAACCACTGTTGCTAAGGACAACAAAAAGTTTACTTTTACCGATTTGTCCGAAACTGACGTCAATCTGTTCATCATCCCGAGGGGACCAAAACATAAAATGGTTGCTATGGAGATAAAATCAACAGAAAAGCCGCCATTTTGGAAAAAGTGGGTTTTTTATCAACTTATGACACATAGCTCTCACCAATGGAGGAATGTGTTTTTCTGAGTCAGTTGATGATGCAGATCGCTATGCTAGCACTTTTAGCTATGTTAGCATAACTAGCATAGTTAGCATAATTAGCATTTTAGCTAATGTGTTTTTCTGAGTCAATTGATGATAATGATTGCTATGCTAGCACTTTTAGCCACATTAGCATAGCTAGCATAGTTAGCATAATTAGCATTTTAGGTAATGTATTTTCTGAGTCAATTGATGATGCTGATCACAATGCTAGCACTTTCAGCCACATTAGCATAGCTAGCATAGTTAGCATAATTAGCATTTTAGATAATGTGTTTTTCTGAGTCAGTTAATGATGCTGATCGCTATGCTAGCACTTTTAGCCACATTAGCATAGCTAGCATAGATAGCATAATTAGCATTTTAGGTGATGTGTTTTTTTGAGTCAGTTAATGTTGCTGATCGCTATGCTAGCACGTTTAGCCACATTAGCATAGCTAGCATAGTTAGCATAATTAGCATTTTAGGTAATGTGTTTTTCTGAGTCAGTTGATGATGCTGATCGCTATGCTAGCACTTTTAGCCACATTAGCATAGCTAGCATAGTTAGCATTATTAGCATTTTAGATAATGTGTTTTTCTGAGTCAGTTAAAGATGCTGATCGCAATGCTAGCACTTTTAGCCACATTAGCATAGCTAGCATAGTTAGCATAATTAGCATTTTAGGTAATGTGTTTTTCTGAGTCAGTTGATGATGCTGATCGCTATGCTAGCACTTTTAGCCACATTAGCATAGCTAGCATAGCTAGCATAGTTAGCATATTTAGCATATGCAGTTTTGACTAGCCTTCATCAAAAGTGTGCGGTGAGGGCGGTGAGGGCGGTGGTGCGTAGAGTTGGGCGTGGAAGGCGGGTTGCGTCTGCGGGCCATACAACGCCGCTTGCGGCTTTATTATGGCCCGCAGCAGTCATAGACTGCAAGGACCATATTGTAACTGGTACGAGGGTCGAACACTCAAAAAGTCCAAAACGTCGAAAAAACGCGTCAAAACGCCAAAAAATGGAGTCAAAAGTCGCCCAAAGCACACAACGACAGGACAATTGTGTAACGGAACAAAAATAAACACACACACGCACAACACCCCCGCACAAACGACAAAATTGTAGTCGCAAAAATGACGACAAAAACACAAAAAAGCCCCAAAAAGCCCTCAAAAGACGGGTTTAAAGCCAAAAAGACATGCCCAGCCTATAGTAAAAGACAGGCCGCATTGAAATACATAGGCCACCTGACTGCAAAAACTTCTATATTGTTTCTGCTTCGTTTCATTATTATTCTTCTTCTTTCTTTCTTCCACTTTGAGCCAAAATTTGACCCCCACCACATACCCGAAAACTCACCAAAATTGGCACACACCTAGGATAAATTGAAAATGAATTTTCGGCAAAGAAAACGTCACCCCCCCCACGATGATGACATCACGGCGAGCAATCCCGTCAAAAAAATGAATGGGCCGAAAATCGCTTATGGGGCCAAAAAAAAATATTTCAAAATACAGTTACGAAACCAAAACAGGCGTGTTGGAGATATCCCAAAGAAGTTATGAAATTATTATGGGATGGCCACACGACCTGCGGCTTGGCGGCCATTTTGTGCCGAACTCAGAGAAATGGCGATTTTCGTGTTTTTTGACAATATGGGAAAATGACACTTTTGTTTAAGCGATTGTCACGAAATTGCACACACATGCCAAGACCCTGATTCTACAATAACCAAAGAAGTTTCGTTGACCTTTGACCTTGGGAAGGGGCGGCCATGTTGAATTTTCTTAAAAAAGCACCTTTAGTAACGTATACAAACGAAAACTCGTCCTAGGGATTTTTATCGATCTTTTTGAAACTTCTCGGGCATCAATGGCAAGCTACTGTGGACAAAATGTTGGAATTAGAAGTTGTAGAATTTGAAACGCGTGCGCGTGGCGAATTCGCAACCGTCGCCATTTTAGCTAGCTTGCACATATTTTATCGGAATAGCCTGAAACTGAAATATGCGATACCCTGGCCCACACTGAACAAAACGATGTCACATACGACAAAATCGATAAAGGAATGTGGCCGTGGTAAACAAAAAACCGTCGCAAAAAAAAGTGCTGACTCGGCAAAAAAAATTTTTTTCGGATTTTATTTTTAAGAATCGGCTAACGAAACCCAGATAACTTTGTCGGGTATATCCAAAGAAAGTTTTGGAATCATTACGTGATGGCGACACGACCTACGGTTTGGCGGCCATTTTGTGCCAAAATATGCCATTTTGCGTTTTTCGCGTTTTTACACGATATGGAAAAATGAACTTTTTTTCGAGCGATTTTCACGAAATCTGACGCACATGTCCTTAGCGTAAGTCTACAATCACCTCTGGAGTTTCGTCGACCTTTGACCTCGGGAAAAGGCGGCCATCTTGAATTTTCTATAAAAAACACCTTAACCACCAGATTCAAACGTAAACTTGTCGTTGGAATTTTCTTCGATCGTCTCAAAACTTTTTGGGCATCAATGGCAAGCTACTGTGTAAAAAATGTTGGAATTAGAAGTTGTAGATTTTGAACGGCGTGCGCGTGGCAAGCTAGCAAAGTGGCGCACTGTTATAACTCCCATGCATTTCAATACAATACAGTGAAAATTGAATGCATGCATTAATGCCTGAAACTGAATACATTGAAAAACACTGGATATGGACATATAAGGAATGTGGGCGTGGTTAGCATAAAACCACTGTTGCTAAGGACAACAAAAAGTTTACTTTTACCGATTTGTCCGAAACTGACGTCAATCTGTTCATCATCCCGAGGGGACCAAAACATAAAATGGTTGCTATGGAGATAAAATCAACAGAAAAGCCGCCATTTTGGAAAAAGTGGGTTTTTTATCAACTTATGACACATAGCTCTCACCAATGGAGGAATGTGTTTTTCTGAGTCAGTTGATGATGCAGATCGCTATGCTAGCACTTTTAGCTATGTTAGCATAACTAGCATAGTTAGCATAATTAGCATTTTAGCTAATGTGTTTTTCTGAGTCAATTGATGATAATGATTGCTATGCTAGCACTTTTAGCCACATTAGCATAGCTAGCATAGTTAGCATAATTAGCATTTTAGGTAATGTATTTTCTGAGTCAATTGATGATGCTGATCACAATGCTAGCACTTTCAGCCACATTAGCATAGCTAGCATAGTTAGCATAATTAGCATTTTAGATAATGTGTTTTTCTGAGTCAGTTAATGATGCTGATCGCTATGCTAGCACTTTTAGCCACATTAGCATAGCTAGCATAGATAGCATAATTAGCATTTTAGGTGATGTGTTTTTTTGAGTCAGTTAATGTTGCTGATCGCTATGCTAGCACGTTTAGCCACATTAGCATAGCTAGCATAGTTAGCATAATTAGCATTTTAGGTAATGTGTTTTTCTGAGTCAGTTGATGATGCTGATCGCTATGCTAGCACTTTTAGCCACATTAGCATAGCTAGCATAGTTAGCATTATTAGCATTTTAGATAATGTGTTTTTCTGAGTCAGTTAAAGATGCTGATCGCAATGCTAGCACTTTTAGCCACATTAGCATAGCTAGCATAGTTAGCATAATTAGCATTTTAGGTAATGTGTTTTTCTGAGTCAGTTGATGATGCTGATCGCTATGCTAGCACTTTTAGCCACATTAGCATAGCTAGCATAGCTAGCATAGTTAGCATATTTAGCATATGCAGTTTTGACTAGCCTTCATCAAAAGTGTGCGGTGAGGGCGGTGAGGGCGGTGGTGCGTAGAGTTGGGCGTGGAAGGCGGGTTGCGTCTGCGGGCCATACAACGCCGCTTGCGGCTTTATTATTCTTCTTCTTTCTTTCTTCCACTTTGAGCCAAAATTTGACCCCCACCACATACCCGAAAACTCACCAAAATTGGCACACACCTAGGATAAATTGAAAATGAATTTTCGGCAAAGAAAACGTCACCCCCCCCACGATGATGACATCACGGCGAGCAATCCCGTCAAAAAAATGAATGGGCCGAAAATCGCTTATGGGGCCAAAAAAAAATATTTCAAAATACAGTTACGAAACCAAAACAGGCGTGTTGGAGATATCCCAAAGAAGTTATGAAATTATTATGGGATGGCCACACGACCTGCGGCTTGGCGGCCATTTTGTGGCGAACTCAGAGAAATGGCGATTTTCGTGTTTTTTGACAATATGGGAAAATGACACTTTTGTTTAAGTGATTGTCACGAAATTGCACACACATGCCAAGACCCTGATTCTACAATAACCAAAGAAGTTTCGTTGACCTTTGACCTTGGGAAGGGGCGGCCATGTTGAATTTTCTTAAAAAAGCACCTTTAGTAACGTATACAAACGAAAACTCGTCCTAGGGATTTTTATCGATCTTTTTGAAACTTCTCGGGCATCAATGGCAAGCTACTGTGGACAAAATGTTGGAATTAGAAGTTGTAGAATTTGAAACGCGTGCGCGTGGCGAATTCGCAACCGTCGCCATTTTAGCTAGCTCGCACATATTTTATCGGAATAGCCTGAAACTGAAATATGCGATACCCTGGCCCACACTGAACAAAACGATGTCACATACGACAAAATCGATAAAGGAATGTGGCCGTGGTAAACAAAAAACCGTCGCAAAAAAAAGTGCTGACTCGGCAAAAAAAATTTTTTTCGGATTTTATTTTTAAGAATCGGCTAACGAAACCCAGATAACTTTGTCGGGTATATCCAAAGAAAGTTTTGGAATCATTACGTGATGGCGACACGACCTACGGTTTGGCGGCCATTTTGTGCCAAAATATGCCATTTTGAGTTTTTCGCGTTTTTACACGATATGGAAAAATGAACTTTTTTTCGAGCGATTTTCACGAAATTTGACGCACATGTCCTTAGCGTAAGTCTACAATCACCTCTGGAGTTTCGTCGACCTTTGACCTCGGGAAAAGGCGGCCATCTTGAATTTTCTATAAAAAACACCTTAACCACCAGATTCAAACGTAAACTTGTCGTTGGAATTTTCTTCGATCGTCTCAAAACTTTTTGGGCATCAATGGCAAGCTACTGTGTAAAAAATGTTGGAATTAGAAGTTGTAGATTTTGAACGGCGTGCGCGTGGCAAGCTAGCAAAGTGGCGCACTGTTATAACTCCCATGCATTTCAATACAATACAGTGAAAATTGAATGCATGCATTAATGCCTGAAACTGAATACATTGAAAAACACTGGATATGGACATATAAGGAATGTGGGCGTGGTTAGCATAAAACCACTGTTGCTAAGGACAAAAATGTTTTTACTTTTACCGATTTGTCCGAAACTGACGTCAATCTGTTCGTCCTCCCGAGGGGACCAAAACATAAAATGGTTGCTATGGAGATAAAATCAACAGAAAAGCCGCCATTTTGGAAAAAGTGGTTTTTTTTTTTATCAACTTATGACATATAGCTCTCACCAATGGAGGCATGTGTTTTTCTGAGTCAGTTGATGATGCTGATTGCTATGCTAGCACTATTAGCCACATTAGCAAAGCTAGCATAGTTAGCATAATTAGCATTTGAAACAATTTTGACTAGCCTTTATCAACGTGGGCGGTGAGGACGGTGGTGCGTAGAGTTGGGCGTGGAAGGCGGGTTGCGTCTGCGGGCCATACAACGCCGCTTGCCCGTTTCTGCTTCGTTTCATTATTATTCTTCTTCTTTCTTTCTTCCACTTTGAGCTCAAATTTGACCCCCACCACATACCCGAAAACTCACCAAAATTGGCACACACCTAGGATAAATTGAAAATGAATTTTCGGCAAAGAAAACGTCACCCCCCCCACGATGATGACATCACGGCGAGCAATCCCGTCAAAAAAATGAATGGGCCGAAAATCGCTTATGGGGCCAAAAAAAAATATTTCAAAATACAGTTACGAAACCAAAACAGGCGTGTTGGAGATATCCCAAAGAAGTTATGAAATTATTATGGGATGGCCACACGACCTGCGGCTTGGCGGCCATTTTGTGGCGAACTCAGAGAAATGGCGATTTTCGTGTTTTTTGACAATATGGGAAAATGACACTTTTGTTTAAGCGATTGTCACGAAATTGCACACACATGCCAAGACCCTGATTCTACAATAACCAAAGAAGTTTCGTTGACCTTTGACCTTGGGAAGGGGCGGCCATGTTGAATTTTCTTAAAAAAGCACCTTTAGTAACGTATACAAACGAAAACTCGTCCTAGGGATTTTTATCGATCTTTTTGAAACTTCTCGGGCATCAATGGCAAGCTACTGTGGACAAAATGTTGGAATTAGAAGTTGTAGAATTTGAAACGCGTGCGCGTGGCGAATTCGCAACCGTCGCCATTTTAGCTAGCTCGCACATATTTTATCGGAATAGCCTGAAACTGAAATATGCGATACCCTGGCCCACACTGAACAAAACGATGTCACATACGACAAAATCGATAAAAGAATGTGGCCGTGGTAAACAAAAAACCGTCGCAAAAAAAAGTGCTGACTCGGCAAAAAAAAATTTTTTCGGATTTTATTTTTAAGAATCGGCTAACGAAACCCAGATAACTTTGTCGGGTATATCCAAAGAAAGTTTTGGAATCATTACGTGATGGCGACACGACCTACGGTTTGGCGGCCATTTTGTGCCAAAATATGCCATTTTGCGTTTTTCGCGTTTTTACACGATATGGAAAAATGAACTTTTTTTAGAGCGATTTTCACGAAATATGACGCACATGTCCTTAGCGTAAGTGTACAATCACCTCTGGAGTTTCGTCGACCTTTGACCTCGGGAAAAGGCGGCCATCTTGAATTTTCTATAAAAAACACCTTAACCACCAGATTCAAACGTAAACTTGTCGTTGGAATTTTCTTCGATCATCTCAAAACTTTTTGGGCATCAATGGCAAGCTACTGTGTAAAAAATGTTGGAATTAGAAGTTGTAGATTTTGAACGGCGTGCGCGTGGCAAGCTAGCAAAGTGGCGCACTGTTATAACTCCCATGCATTTCAATACAATACAGTGAAAATTGAATGCATGCATTAATGCCTGAAACTGAATACATTGAAAAACACTGGATATGGACATATAAGGAATGTGGGCGTGGTTAGCATAAAACCACTGTTGCTAAGGACAACAAAAAGTTTACTTTTACCGATTTGTCCGAAACTGACGTCAATCTGTTCGTCCTCTCAAGGGGACCAAAACACAAAATGGTTGCTATGGAGATAAAATCAACAGAAAAGCCGCCATTTTGGAAAAAGTGGGTTTTTATCTACTTATGACACATAGCTCTCACCAATGGAGGAATGTGTTTTTCTGAGTCAGTTGATGATGCAGATCGCTATGCTAGCACTTTTAGCTATGTTAGCATAACTAGCATAGTTAGCATAATTAGCATATCAGGTAATGTGTTTTTCTGAGTCAATTGATGATAATGATTGCTATGCTAGCACTTTTAGCCACATTAGCATAGCTAGCATAGTTAGCATAATTAGCATTTTAGGTAATGTATTTTCTGAGTCAATTGATGATGCTGATCACAATGCTAGCACTTTCAGCCACATTAGCATAGCTAGCATAGTTAGCATAATTAGCATTTTAGATAATGTGTTTTTCTGAGTCAGTTAATGATGCTGATCGCTATGCTAGCACTTTTAGCCACATTAGCATAGCTAGCATAGTTAGCATAATTAGCATTTTAGGTAATGTATTTTCTGAGTCAATTGATGATGCTGATCACAATGCTAGCACTTTCAGCCACATTAGCATAGCTAGCATAGTTAGCATAATTAGCATTTTAGATAATGTGTTTTTCTGAGTCAGTTAATGATGCTGATCGCTATGCTAGCACTTTTAGCCACATTAGCATAGCTAGCATAGATAGCATAATTAGCATTTTAGGTGATGTGTTTTTTTGAGTCAGTTAATGTTGCTGATCGCTATGCTAGCACTTTTAGCCACATTAGCATAGCTAGCATAGTTAGCATAATTAGCATTTTAGGTAATGTGTTTTTCTGAGTCAGTTGATGATGCTGATCGCTATGCTAGCACTTTTAGCCACATTAGCATAGCTAGCATAGTTAGCATTATTAGCATTTTAGATAATGTGTTTTTCTGAGTCAGTTAAAGATGCTGATCGCAATGCTAGCACTTTTAGCCACATTAGCATAGCTAGCATAGTTAGCATAATTAGCATTTTAGCTAATGTGTTTTTCTGAGTCAGTTGATGATGCTGATCGCTATGCTAGCACTTTTAGCCACATTAGCATAGCTAGCATAGCTAGCATAGTTAGCATAATTAGCATATGCAGTTTTGACTAGCCTTCATCAAAAGTGTGCGGTGAGGGCGGTGAGGGCGGTGGTGCGTAGAGTTGGGCGTGGAAGGCGGGTTGCGTCTGCGGGCCATACAACGCCGCTTGCGGCTTTAATTATTCTTCTTCTTTCTAACGGATACTTTGAGCTCAAATTTGACCCCCGCCACATACCCGAAAACTCACCAAAATTGGCACACACCTAGGATAAATTGAAAATGAATTTTCGGCAAAGAGAATGTCACCCCCCCCACGACGATGACATCACGGCGAGCGTTCCCGTAAAAAAAATGAATGGGCCGAAAATCGCTTATGGGGCCAAAACAAAATATTTCGGAATACAGTTACGAAACCAAAACACGCGTGTTGGAGATATCCCCAAGAAGTTTTGAAATCATTATGGGATGGCCACACGACCTACGGCTTGGCAGCCATTTTGTGGCGAACTCTGAGAAATGGCGATTTTTGTGTTTTTTGACAATATGGTAAAACAACACTTTTGTTCAAGCGATTTTCACGAAATCGGACACACATGCCACTAGCAGGATTCTACAATAACCAAAGAAGTTTTGTTGACCTTTGACCTTGGCAAGGGGCGGCCATCTTGAATTTTCAAAAATAAGCACCTTTAGTAATGGATACAAACGAAAACTCGTCCTAGGAATTTTCATCGATCTTTTTGAAACTTCTTGGGCATCAATGGCAATCAATTGTGGACAAAATGTTGGAATTAGAAGTTGTAGATTTTGAAACGCGTGCGCGTGGCGAATTCGCAACCGTCGCCATTTTAGCTAGCTTGCACATATTTTATCGGAATGTCGTGAAAATGAAATATAGGATTCCCTGGCCCACACTGAACAAAACGATGTCACATACGACAAAATCGATAAAGGAATGTGGCCGTGGTAAACAAAAAACGATCGCAAAAAAAAGTGCTGACTCGGCTAAAAAAAAAAAATTTCGGATTTTTTTTTTATGAATCGGCTAACGAAACCCAGATAACTTTGTCGGGTATATCCAAACAAAGTTTTGAAATCATTACGTGATGGCGACACGACCTACGGTTTGGCGGCCATTTTGTGCCAAAATCAGCCATTTTGAGTTTTTCGCGTTTTTACACAATAGGGAAAAATGAACTTTTTTTTGAGCGATTTTCACGAAATTTGACTCGCATGTCCGTAGCATAAGTCTACAATTACCTCTGGAGTTTCGTCGACCTTTGACCTCGGGAAAAGGCGGCCATCTTGAATTTTCTATAAAAAACACCTTTGCCACTGGATTCAAACGTAAACTTGTCGTTGGAATTTTCTTCGATCGTCTCAAAACTTTTTGGGCATCAATGGCAAGCTACTGTGTAAAAAATGTTGGAATTAGAAGTTGTAGATTTTGTACGGCGTGCGCGTGGCAAGCTAGCAAAGTGGCGCACTGTTATAACTCCCATGCATTTCAATACAATACAGTGAAAATTGAATGCATGCATTAATGCCTGAAACTGAATACATTGAAAAACACTGGATATGGACATATAAGGAATGTGGGCGTGGTTAGCATAAAACCACTGTTGCTAAGGACGACAAAAAGTTTACTTTTACCGATTTGTCCGAAACTGACGTCAATCTGTTCGTCCTCCCGAGGGGACCAAAACATAAAATGGTTGCTATGGAGATAAAATCAACAGAAAAGCCGCCATTTTGGAAAAAGTGGGCTTTTTAGCAACTTATGACATATAACTCTCACCAATGGAGGAATGTGTTTTTCTGAGTCAGTTGATGATGCTGATCGCTATGCTAGCACTTTTAGCCACATTAGCATAGCTAGCATAGTTACCATAATTAGCATTTCAGGTAATGTGTTTTTCTGAGTTACTTGATGATGCTGATCGCTATGCTAGCACTTTTAGCCACATTAGCATAGCTAGCATAGTTAGCATAATTAGCATTTTTGGTAATGTGTTTTTCTGAGTCAGTTAATGATGCTGATCGCTATGCTAGCACTTTTAGCCAAATCAGCATAGCTAGCATAGTTAGCATAATTAGCAAATTCTGTTTTGTCTAGCCTTTATCAAAAGTGGGCAGTGAGGGTGGTGAGGGAGGCGGTGGTGCGTAGAATTGAGCGTGGAAGGCGGGTTGCGTCTGCGGGCCATACAACGCCGCTTGCGGCTTTAATTATTCTTCTTCTTTCTTTCTTCCACTTTGAGCCAAAATTTGACCCCCACCACATACCCGAAAACTCACCAAAATTGGCACACACCTAGGATAAATTGAAAATGAATTTTCGGCAAAGAAAACGTCACCCCCCCCACGATGATGACATCACGGCGAGCAATCCCGTCAAAAAAATGAATGGGCCGAAAATCGCTTATGGGGCCAAAAAAAAATATTTCAAAATACAGTTACGAAACCAAAACAGGCGTGTTGGAGATATCCCAAAGAAGTTATGAAATTATTATGGGATGGCCACACGACCTGCGGCTTGGCGGCCATTTTGTGGCGAACTCAGAGAAATGGCGATTTTCGTGTTTTTTGACAATATGGGAAAATGACACTTTTGTTTAAGTGATTGTCACGAAATTGCACACACATGCCAAGACCCTGATTCTACAATAACCAAAGAAGTTTCGTTGACCTTTGACCTTGGGAAGGGGCGGCCATGTTGAATTTTCTTAAAAAAGCACCTTTAGTAACGTATACAAACGAAAACTCGTCCTAGGGATTTTTATCGATCTTTTTGAAACTTCTCGGGCATCAATGGCAAGCTACTGTGGACAAAATGTTGGAATTAGAAGTTGTAGAATTTGAAACGCGTGCGCGTGGCGAATTCGCAACCGTCGCCATTTTAGCTAGCTCGCACATATTTTATCGGAATAGCCTGAAACTGAAATATGCGATACCCTGGCCCACACTGAACAAAACGATGTCACATACGACAAAATCGATAAAGGAATGTGGCCGTGGTAAACAAAAAACCGTCGCAAAAAAAAGTGCTGACTCGGCAAAAAAAATTTTTTTCGGATTTTATTTTTAAGAATCGGCTAACGAAACCCAGATAACTTTGTCGGGTATATCCAAAGAAAGTTTTGGAATCATTACGTGATGGCGACACGACCTACGGTTTGGCGGCCATTTTGTGCCAAAATATGCCATTTTGAGTTTTTCGCGTTTTTACACGATATGGAAAAATGAACTTTTTTTCGAGCGATTTTCACGAAATTTGACGCACATGTCCTTAGCGTAAGTCTACAATCACCTCTGGAGTTTCGTCGACCTTTGACCTCGGGAAAAGGCGGCCATCTTGAATTTTCTATAAAAAACACCTTAACCACCAGATTCAAACGTAAACTTGTCGTTGGAATTTTCTTCGATCGTCTCAAAACTTTTTGGGCATCAATGGCAAGCTACTGTGTAAAAAATGTTGGAATTAGAAGTTGTAGATTTTGAACGGCGTGCGCGTGGCAAGCTAGCAAAGTGGCGCACTGTTATAACTCCCATGCATTTCAATACAATACAGTGAAAATTGAATGCATGCATTAATGCCTGAAACTGAATACATTGAAAAACACTGGATATGGACATATAAGGAATGTGGGCGTGGTTAGCATAAAACCACTGTTGCTAAGGACAAAAATGTTTTTACTTTTACCGATTTGTCCGAAACTGACGTCAATCTGTTCGTCCTCCCGAGGGGACCAAAACATAAAATGGTTGCTATGGAGATAAAATCAACAGAAAAGCCGCCATTTTGGAAAAAGTGGTTTTTTTTTTTATCAACTTATGACATATAGCTCTCACCAATGGAGGCATGTGTTTTTCTGAGTCAGTTGATGATGCTGATTGCTATGCTAGCACTATTAGCCACATTAGCAAAGCTAGCATAGTTAGCATAATTAGCATTTGAAACAATTTTGACTAGCCTTTATCAACGTGGGCGGTGAGGACGGTGGTGCGTAGAGTTGGGCGTGGAAGGCGGGTTGCGTCTGCGGGCCATACAACGCCGCTTGCCCGTTTCTGCTTCGTTTCATTATTATTCTTCTTCTTTCTTTCTTCCACTTTGAGCTCAAATTTGACCCCCACCACATACCCGAAAACTCACCAAAATTGGCACACACCTAGGATAAATTGAAAATGAATTTTCGGCAAAGAAAACGTCACCCCCCCCACGATGATGACATCACGGCGAGCAATCCCGTCAAAAAAATGAATGGGCCGAAAATCGCTTATGGGGCCAAAAAAAAATATTTCAAAATACAGTTACGAAACCAAAACAGGCGTGTTGGAGATATCCCAAAGAAGTTATGAAATTATTATGGGATGGCCACACGACCTGCGGCTTGGCGGCCATTTTGTGGCGAACTCAGAGAAATGGCGATTTTCGTGTTTTTTGACAATATGGGAAAATGACACTTTTGTTTAAGCGATTGTCACGAAATTGCACACACATGCCAAGACCCTGATTCTACAATAACCAAAGAAGTTTCGTTGACCTTTGACCTTGGGAAGGGGCGGCCATGTTGAATTTTCTTAAAAAAGCACCTTTAGTAACGTATACAAACGAAAACTCGTCCTAGGGATTTTTATCGATCTTTTTGAAACTTCTCGGGCATCAATGGCAAGCTACTGTGGACAAAATGTTGGAATTAGAAGTTGTAGAATTTGAAACGCGTGCGCGTGGCGAATTCGCAACCGTCGCCATTTTAGCTAGCTCGCACATATTTTATCGGAATAGCCTGAAACTGAAATATGCGATACCCTGGCCCACACTGAACAAAACGATGTCACATACGACAAAATCGATAAAAGAATGTGGCCGTGGTAAACAAAAAACCGTCGCAAAAAAAAGTGCTGACTCGGCAAAAAAAAATTTTTTCGGATTTTATTTTTAAGAATCGGCTAACGAAACCCAGATAACTTTGTCGGGTATATCCAAAGAAAGTTTTGGAATCATTACGTGATGGCGACACGACCTACGGTTTGGCGGCCATTTTGTGCCAAAATATGCCATTTTGCGTTTTTCGCGTTTTTACACGATATGGAAAAATGAACTTTTTTTAGAGCGATTTTCACGAAATATGACGCACATGTCCTTAGCGTAAGTGTACAATCACCTCTGGAGTTTCGTCGACCTTTGACCTCGGGAAAAGGCGGCCATCTTGAATTTTCTATAAAAAACACCTTAACCACCAGATTCAAACGTAAACTTGTCGTTGGAATTTTCTTCGATCATCTCAAAACTTTTTGGGCATCAATGGCAAGCTACTGTGTAAAAAATGTTGGAATTAGAAGTTGTAGATTTTGAACGGCGTGCGCGTGGCAAGCTAGCAAAGTGGCGCACTGTTATAACTCCCATGCATTTCAATACAATACAGTGAAAATTGAATGCATGCATTAATGCCTGAAACTGAATACATTGAAAAACACTGGATATGGACATATAAGGAATGTGGGCGTGGTTAGCATAAAACCACTGTTGCTAAGGACAACAAAAAGTTTACTTTTACCGATTTGTCCGAAACTGACGTCAATCTGTTCGTCCTCTCAAGGGGACCAAAACACAAAATGGTTGCTATGGAGATAAAATCAACAGAAAAGCCGCCATTTTGGAAAAAGTGGGTTTTTATCTACTTATGACACATAGCTCTCACCAATGGAGGAATGTGTTTTTCTGAGTCAGTTGATGATGCAGATCGCTATGCTAGCACTTTTAGCTATGTTAGCATAACTAGCATAGTTAGCATAATTAGCATATCAGGTAATGTGTTTTTCTGAGTCAATTGATGATAATGATTGCTATGCTAGCACTTTTAGCCACATTAGCATAGCTAGCATAGTTAGCATAATTAGCATTTTAGGTAATGTATTTTCTGAGTCAATTGATGATGCTGATCACAATGCTAGCACTTTCAGCCACATTAGCATAGCTAGCATAGTTAGCATAATTAGCATTTTAGATAATGTGTTTTTCTGAGTCAGTTAATGATGCTGATCGCTATGCTAGCACTTTTAGCCACATTAGCATAGCTAGCATAGTTAGCATAATTAGCATTTTAGGTAATGTATTTTCTGAGTCAATTGATGATGCTGATCACAATGCTAGCACTTTCAGCCACATTAGCATAGCTAGCATAGTTAGCATAATTAGCATTTTAGATAATGTGTTTTTCTGAGTCAGTTAATGATGCTGATCGCTATGCTAGCACTTTTAGCCACATTAGCATAGCTAGCATAGATAGCATAATTAGCATTTTAGGTGATGTGTTTTTTTGAGTCAGTTAATGTTGCTGATCGCTATGCTAGCACTTTTAGCCACATTAGCATAGCTAGCATAGTTAGCATAATTAGCATTTTAGGTAATGTGTTTTTCTGAGTCAGTTGATGATGCTGATCGCTATGCTAGCACTTTTAGCCACATTAGCATAGCTAGCATAGTTAGCATTATTAGCATTTTAGATAATGTGTTTTTCTGAGTCAGTTAAAGATGCTGATCGCAATGCTAGCACTTTTAGCCACATTAGCATAGCTAGCATAGTTAGCATAATTAGCATTTTAGCTAATGTGTTTTTCTGAGTCAGTTGATGATGCTGATCGCTATGCTAGCACTTTTAGCCACATTAGCATAGCTAGCATAGCTAGCATAGTTAGCATAATTAGCATATGCAGTTTTGACTAGCCTTCATCAAAAGTGTGCGGTGAGGGCGGTGAGGGCGGTGGTGCGTAGAGTTGGGCGTGGAAGGCGGGTTGCGTCTGCGGGCCATACAACGCCGCTTGCGGCTTTAATTATTCTTCTTCTTTCTAACGGATACTTTGAGCTCAAATTTGACCCCCGCCACATACCCGAAAACTCACCAAAATTGGCACACACCTAGGATAAATTGAAAATGAATTTTCGGCAAAGAGAATGTCACCCCCCCCACGACGATGACATCACGGCGAGCGTTCCCGTAAAAAAAATGAATGGGCCGAAAATCGCTTATGGGGCCAAAACAAAATATTTCGGAATACAGTTACGAAACCAAAACACGCGTGTTGGAGATATCCCCAAGAAGTTTTGAAATCATTATGGGATGGCCACACGACCTACGGCTTGGCAGCCATTTTGTGGCGAACTCTGAGAAATGGCGATTTTTGTGTTTTTTGACAATATGGTAAAACAACACTTTTGTTCAAGCGATTTTCACGAAATCGGACACACATGCCACTAGCAGGATTCTACAATAACCAAAGAAGTTTTGTTGACCTTTGACCTTGGCAAGGGGCGGCCATCTTGAATTTTCAAAAATAAGCACCTTTAGTAATGGATACAAACGAAAACTCGTCCTAGGAATTTTCATCGATCTTTTTGAAACTTCTTGGGCATCAATGGCAATCAATTGTGGACAAAATGTTGGAATTAGAAGTTGTAGATTTTGAAACGCGTGCGCGTGGCGAATTCGCAACCGTCGCCATTTTAGCTAGCTTGCACATATTTTATCGGAATGTCGTGAAAATGAAATATAGGATTCCCTGGCCCACACTGAACAAAACGATGTCACATACGACAAAATCGATAAAGGAATGTGGCCGTGGTAAACAAAAAACGATCGCAAAAAAAAGTGCTGACTCGGCTAAAAAAAAAAAATTTCGGATTTTTTTTTTATGAATCGGCTAACGAAACCCAGATAACTTTGTCGGGTATATCCAAAGAAAGTTTTGGAATCATTACGTGATGGCGACACGACCTACGGTTTGGCGGCCATTTTGTGCCAAAATCAGCCATTTTGAGTTTTTCGCGTTTTTACACAATAGGGAAAAATGAACTTTTTTTTGAGCGATTTTCACGAAATTTGACTCGCATGTCCGTAGCATAAGTCTACAATTACCTCTGGAGTTTCGTCGACCTTTGACCTCGGGAAAAGGCGGCCATCTTGAATTTTCTATAAAAAACACCTTTGCCACTGGATTCAAACGTAAACTTGTCGTTGGAATTTTCTTCGATCGTCTCAAAACTTTTTGGGCATCAATGGCAAGCTACTGTGTAAAAAATGTTGGAATTAGAAGTTGTAGATTTTGTACGGCGTGCGCGTGGCAAGCTAGCAAAGTGGCGCACTGTTATAACTCCCATGCATTTCAATACAATACAGTGAAAATTGAATGCATGCATTAATGCCTGAAACTGAATACATTGAAAAACACTGGATATGGACATATAAGGAATGTGGGCGTGGTTAGCATAAAACCACTGTTGCTAAGGACGACAAAAAGTTTACTTTTACCGATTTGTCCGAAACTGACGTCAATCTGTTCGTCCTCCCGAGGGGACCAAAACATAAAATGGTTGCTATGGAGATAAAATCAACAGAAAAGCCGCCATTTTGGAAAAAGTGGGCTTTTTAGCAACTTATGACATATAACTCTCACCAATGGAGGAATGTGTTTTTCTGAGTCAGTTGATGATGCTGATCGCTATGCTAGCACTTTTAGCCACATTAGCATAGCTAGCATAGTTACCATAATTAGCATTTCAGGTAATGTGTTTTTCTGAGTTACTTGATGATGCTGATCGCTATGCTAGCACTTTTAGCCACATTAGCATAGCTAGCATAGTTAGCATAATTAGCATTTTTGGTAATGTGTTTTTCTGAGTCAGTTAATGATGCTGATCGCTATGCTAGCACTTTTAGCCAAATCAGCATAGCTAGCATAGTTAGCATAATTAGCAAATTCTGTTTTGTCTAGCCTTTATCAAAAGTGGGCAGTGAGGGTGGTGAGGGAGGCGGTGGTGCGTAGAATTGAGCGTGGAAGGCGGGTTGCGTCTGCGGGCCATACAACGCCGCTTGCGGCTTTAATTATTATTCCGCTTTCTTATCGCGCCTTTGAGCTCAAATTTGACCCCCGCCACATACCCGAAAACTCACCAAAATTGGCACACACCTGGGATAAATTGAAAATGAATTTTCGGCAAAGAGAACGTCACCTCCCCCACAACGATGACATCACGGCGAGCGTTCCCGTAAAAAAAATGAATGGGCCGAAAATCGCTTATGGGGCCAAAAAAAAATATTTTGAAATACAGTTACGAAACCAAAACACGCGTGTTGGATATATCCCAGAGAAGTTATGAAATCATTATGGGATGGCCACACGACCTACGGCTTGGCGGCCATTTTGTGGCGAACACAGAGAAATGGCGATTTTCGTGTTTTTTGACAAAATGGGAAAACGACCCTTTTGTTTAAGCGATTTTCACGAAATTGCACACACATGCCAAGACCATGATTCTACAACTACCAATGAAGTTTCGTTGACCTTTGACCTTGGGAAGGGGCGGTCATCTTGAATTTTCATAAAAAAGCACCTTTAGTAACGGATACAAACGAAAACTCGTCCTAGGGATTTTTATCGATCTTTTTGAAACTTCTCGGGCATCAATGGCAAGCTACTGTGGACAAAATGTTGGAATTACAAGTTGTAGAATTTGAAACGCGTGCGCGTGGCGAATTCGCAACCGTCGCCATTTTAGCTAGCTCGCACATATTTTATCGGAATAGCCTGAAACTGAAATATGCGATACCCTGGCCCACACTGAACAAAACGATGTCACATACGACAAAATCGATGAAGGAATGTGGCCGTGGTAAACAAAAAACGATCGCAAAAAAAAGTGCTGACTCGGCAAAAAAAAATTTTTTCGGATTTTATTTTTAAGAATCGGCTAACGAAACCCAGATAACTTTGTCGGGTATATCCAAAGAAAGTTTTGAAATCATTACGTGATGGCGACACGACCTACGGTTTGGCGGCCATTTTGTGCCAAAATCAGCCATTTTGAATTTTTCGCGTTTTTACACAATATGGAAAAATGAACTTTTTTTCGAGCGATTTTCACGAAATTTGACTCGCATGTCCCTAGCGTAAGTTAACATTCACCTCTGGAGTTTCGTCGACCTTTGACCTCGGGAAAAGGCGGCTATCTTGAATTTTCTATAAAAAACACCTTTACCACCGGATTCAAACGTAAACTTGTCGTTGGAATTTTCATCAATCGTCTCAAAATTTTTTGGGCATCAATGGCAAGCTACTGTGGAAAAAATGTTGGAATTAGAAGTTGTAGATTTTGAACGGCGTGCGCGTGGCAAGCTAGCAAAGTGGCGCAGTGTTATAACTCCCATGCATTTCAATACAATACAGTGAAAATTGAATGCATGCATTAATGCCTGAAACAGAATACATTGAAAAACACTGGATATGGACATATAAGGAATGTGGGCGTGGTTAGCATAAAACCCCTGTTGCTAAGGACAACAAAAAGTTTACTTTTACCGATTTGTCCGAAACTGACGTCAATCTGTTCGTCCTCCCGAGGGGACCAAAACATAAAATGGTTGCTATGGAGATAAAATCAACAGAAAAGCCGCCATTTTGGAAAAAGTGTTTTTTTTTAATCAACCTTTGACATATAGCTCTCGCCAATGGAGGAATGTGTTTTTCTGAGTCAGTTGATGATGCTAATCGCTATGCTAGCACTTTTAGCTATGTTAGCATAACTAGCATAGTTAGCATAATTAGCATATCAGGTAATGTGTTTTTCTGAGTCAGTTGATGATGCTGATCGCTATGCTAGCAATTTTAGCGACGTTAGCATAGCTAGCATAGTTAGCATAATTAGCATTTTAGGTAATGTGCTTTTCTGAGTCAATTGATGATGCTGATCGCTATGCTAGCACTTTTAGCCACATTAGCATAGCTAGCATAGTTAGCATAATTAGCTTTTTAGGTCATGTGTTTTTCTGAGTCAGTTGATGATGCTCATCCCTATGCTAGCACTTTTAACCATATTAGCATAGCTAACAGTTAATATATTAACCATTTTAAGCAATTGATTTTTCGGAGTCAGTTGATTATGCTGATCACTATGCTTACCCTTTTTAGCCACATTAGCATTGCTAGAATAGTTAGCATAATTAGCATTTTAAGTAAAGTGTTTTTCTGAGAGTTGATGCTGATCGCAATGCTAGCACTTCTAGCCACATTAGCATAACTAGCATAGTTAGCATAATTAGCACTTTGAGCAATGTGTTTTCTTGAGAGTTGATGATGTTCATCGCTATGCTAGCTTTTTTATTATATTAACACAGCTAGCATAATTAGTATTTTAAGTAATATATTTTTTCTTAGTTGATTCTGCCGATCATAACACTTTTAGCCACATTAGCATAGTTAGCATAATTAAGATTTTGAGCAATGTATTTTTGTGAGAGTTGACGCTGACCATAATGCTAGCACTTTTAGCCTAATTAGTATAACTAGCATAGTTAGCATAATTAGCATATTAATTTTTTTGTGTTTTTTTTGAGTCAGTCCATGATGCTGATTGCCAAGCTAACACCTTAAGCATCACTAGCATAATTAGAATCTTAATGTGTTTTTCTGAGTTACTTGATGATGCCGGGTCATTGGTAGCATCTTAACTAAATTGTCACTTTACAATACTAATTGTAATCACTTTTAGACACATTGTGTAAAAATACAGTTATACAATAATACACCTATAAACCATTATGTACATTTGGTCATGAGCGATACGCTGCAATTATGTACCTGTAGGAATGAGTAGAGATGATGGTGGACCCACCAGTCAGACTAGCCTCAGCCTTCATCTTGTAGCTACAGACAGGCACACTGACTTAAAAATTACTTAACCCTCGTGCTATCTTAGATGACCCCCCCCCCCCCCCTTCCATTGACGTGTTCTCCCTACCATGACAAAGGTGGATAAAGGTGGAAAGATTTCATGTAATCCATGGACACCAGTGAAGATCACAAATCATTGAACAAAAAAGGTTGAGTGCACCGTCCCGTCTAGTCTGGGTCTAGATGATCCAACTCCCAATGTTAAAGTGCCTAGGATAGCGCAAGGGTTAAAAGCCCTTTTTGACTCCAGTGATTACCTGATTTCACTGTTACCTCCTTATATCATTTTTTTTTGTTTCATCTTCACTTGACTGCATTCTTCAGGTTCCAAAAGCATTTCATCTCAACTACAACACAATATATTTTGAGTCAATTTATAGCATGGGTAATTGGTGCCAGGAGATAGTCACACTTGTTCAGCTACACAATAAAATGGCAACTGACTAGACATTTTAAATGCCCTGAATTGCCTCTTTATTGTTATTACAGAATTATAATGTGAATGATTGTTAGGAACTCATGCATTTACTCTACTCTACTATTTTTTGGCCAAGCTGAGCCTCTTTCCCTTAGTGATTCAGCTATGTTGCTTTTATTAAAAAAGACAGTTTTGAATTCTTTATATGCATTCACTAAGACCTCCAATGTCGCCTCTGTGAAATATGCCACACGTTTCCCCCTTCTTTCACTTTCCATGGTGGATCATGAATTCAGTGTTCAATTGAGAGAGCCTTTATGACTTAAACATGAATGTGCATGACCTCGGTAGCTCAGGGATTAGCAGATGACAGGTTAAACCTTTCTGGAATATGAAGTTAAAGCATTTTTCAACTGCTGCATAATCTCGTTTCACATGAGAAGAGAATTCCAAGAAAGCCGCAGCAGCTAACTTCTCATTTCTGAAACTTAAGGGACAAAAAAGTGTCAGGGTGACACCAATTTCATACAAATCAATGCAACCAATTGAATAAAAAACAACACATTTAGTCAAAGTCAGCTTTATTGTCAAATATGCTGCATACACATGACATACAGTACAGATGAAATTACCTCCCTCTCGCCCCACAGTGCAATCAGCTCATAATATAATAAAATACAGTAAAGTTTAAATTGACAACAGTGCTAAGAACAGTGAGTACATGAGTCTGTGATCGTAGTCTTTGGTGGAGATGATGTTCTGAAGCAGGTGTGAAACTATTTCAGTGTATAAACTGTCTGCGAGTCTGCTGGTGGCTGCACGGTGGTGCAGTGGTCAGCGCTCTTGCCTCACAGCAAAAAGGCCCTTAGTTCAAGTCCTGGCTGGGGGATCTGAAACAGAACATCAATGGGGGACCTTTCTGTGTGGAGTTTGTATGTTCTCCCTGTGTATACATGGGTTCTCTCCGGGATCTCTGGCTTCCAAAAACATACTTCATAGGTTAATTGGCTAATCTAAAAATTGTCTATAGGTGTGAGAGTGAATGGATGTGTGATTTTGGATATTCTACCCTGCGACAGACTGGCGACCTGTCCATGGCATCCCCTGCCTTTGCCCATAAGTGGCCGGCATAGGTTTTGGCAGCCCCGTGACCCCGAAAGGGAACAAACTGAAGAAGATGAATGAATGAATAAATAAGTCTGCTGGTTCGGCCTGGAGACTTGGCATCTCCTCCCTGATGGCAGCAGTCTCAAGTGTTTCTGTGATGGGTGTGAGGGGTACCCTGCAATCCTTATGGCTTTGCGGGTGAGGCAGGAGTGATAAATGTCCCAGAGGCCAGTGAGAGGGACTCAGATGATCTTCTTAGCTGTTTTACACTGTGCTGCAGTCTTCCGTCATGACGCGTACCACACGGTGATGCAGCTGCTCAGGATACTCTCAATGGCCCCCCTGTAGAAGGTCTGAGGGTTGGGGGGAGGAGCTCTGGCCCTATTCAGTTTGCTGTGGAAGTACAAGCATTGTTGGGCTTTTTTGTGATTCAGTGTTGAGGTTACAAGTCACATTCTTGCAGATATGCACCCAGAGGAACTTTGTGACTCTCACCCTTTCCACATCAGCACCATTGATGATCAGTATAGCGTGCTTTAATTTGCTCCTGAAGTCCATAACCATCTCCTTTGTCTTCTCCACATTCAGGTGGAGATTGCCGTCTTTGCACCACAGAGCCAGCCTGCTCACCTCCCTTCTGTAGGTGGTCTCTAAGATGCAGTGCTGGGTCTCAACAACCACTGTTGTGTCATCCGCAAACCTGATGAAAAGTTAATATACATTTAGTATTGCTATATTCATCAAATCTGAAAAATTCTTAATCAACATAATAATCTGTAAAAATTTTGAATATTATTTTTTGGAAGATTACTTACTCTGATGTTTCATGTCAAAGTCAAAGAATTTTCAAGGACACTGCAGGGAGTTGAACCCCGTCTGGCTGAAGCCAGAGTACCAACTACCAGTGCCTTTTGCTTTTTTGACTGAACATGGAAGCAAAACCTGTATTCCAACCAGCATGAGACTTCAAGTGATCAAACACACTAGAAGTGAATGTTAATCTAATTGCTTTAAAAAGCTATCAGAAATTACATGTTTTTGTGTCACATGCTTGTTGAAATACAGTAAAAGAAACCGAACATTTCAAAAATGAACATGAACATATGCATTAAAAGAGAACAAAAAAAAAAAAAAAAAATCAAGAACTTACCTTTTAAAAAACAAATGCCATTTAATATCAAAGAAAGCTATAAAAACTGTTTACCAGAAAATTTACTACAATAGGTTTAGACCCCCTTCCCTCCAAATTTTCCACCAAATCGAACGACAAAAACCCCACCCTACAATAAACACCAGGCTGTCTCCAGCAGAAAACTCCCCCCCTCTAGGATGCACTAAATGAACAGAGGATCCCCTCGTGGTCACTGAAGTAAATTTGACTGACCACGGCCTTGACAGTAAATTTGGAAGTTTTGACATAGACATGATCTATGATGGTTTCCCCCCTCTCTGTTGTGGGAGAAGTGACATGCTGCCTGAAGCCTCTGTCCGTCATCAGATTAAAAATGGAAGAGGACTTCAGGATGTCTTCATTAAAATCTCCCATCACTACCACTGATTCACTTTGAGTTTCTAACCAAAGTACTAAATCCTGTAGGTGAGATCTAAACAGCACTACAGGATAGGAGGGGGGCCGATACACTACAGCTAACGCTAAATTTAGAGCCAGACTCCTGTAAACGACACATTCCAAATTAAGGTTTGGCTTATCCAGAATTTGGTAGTCTCCTCCGTCCGTACAGTAGATCCCAACCCCCCCATGTTGCTGGCTCTTCAGGCCAACTAATGCTGGGTTGGTTCCACTGTAGGAAAGCCCTCTCGGACGGCTGTGGAAACTGAAGCCGTCCATTTGGACAGCTTCTAAGGCAGAGCTAGGGGTCAGCCATGTCTCTGTCACAGCAATGCAGTTAGGCTGCAGCTGCTGTGTACAGTGGGCCAGATAGGAGACATGTCTGCGTAATCCCTGAACATTCAGCAGGAAAACTCTGAAAGAAGACGGGTCACATCTTCTTTCATCACTAAGGAGGGGGGGCATCTTCTGCAGAGCAGCCTTCGCATGTTTATTGCAGTAAATGGCCTTTTCCTTAAAATCCCGAATGATTAACCCCTCAATGGTCCTGACCCGACTCACAGCAACATACACCTGTCCAGCAGCAAAGATCTTATTAAAGGAGACCACAGCCTTGTCCACAGTCAGGCCTTGTACCTTGTGGACGGTACAAGCCCATGCCAGCTTGAGTGGGAACTGTCTCCTCATCCCCCCCTTTTGGCTCACCCGCTCTTCCTCGGGCCCTATAGCAGTGGAACCAGGCAAGTCGGCTTTGGCACACCTTCTCCGAGCTATTTTCCCAATTTCCTCGTCATCAAATTTCACATAAACATATTTTGGAAACCCCCCCTCTGTGTAGGATTCAATGTGGGTGACTATGCCGCATGCCCCATTTACCAAACCATCTGTGATGTCTAAATTTTTGCATAGCATCACTCGAGCGTCGACTCCCAATAACAGCCTCTCTTCCAAACAGCTGTTCTTCACTTTTTTGTGATGCCCACTCATCAGTTGCAGTTTACCCGTCTCTTTACTCGGGATGAAGTCTTCTGCAACAATTTCACAGAAATCTTCACAAGTAATTTTGAGCTGCTCCAAGTTGTGTTGAAACACTTGGGCATTGGTGGGGAAAATGTGCAGAGCCGTGCTGTCCTCGCCCGTTTCACACTGCTTCAGCATTTGCACGTCACTGGGCAACAATTTGGTGTCTTTTGTCCGCGTCCTAAGCCTGTTTAACATCTGTGCAAATGCTTGGTCTTTCTGTCGGACGATCTCTGTCAGTTCAACCACTTTGAAGCACATGGACCACAAATTTAGCTCCGATTTTTCTGCATAAAGTGGTTTCCCTCTAACGGGAGGCAACTGATAGAAATCTCCAACAGCAATAATTGACACTTTTCCAAATGGGGAAAAGTCACCTGTTTGTTTAATTTGTCGCAGTCTGCCGTGGATGTAGGTCAATAGTTTGTGGTCCACCATGGAAATCTCATCAATGATCAAAATCTGCAAATCGTGGTACTTAACGCGCATAGAATTAAGTTTCTCCTCGCCCAAAGGAGAGTACGGCAGACGGAATTCTGTACCGATTCCAAATGTAGTGTGAATGGTTGCTGCCTTCAGACTGTAGGCAGCAATCCCTGTGGGGGCGGTCAGCAGAACCGACATGGCGTCCGGCTGGAGACACAGAGGTGACAGCAACCTCGTAGCCTCGTAATGGATCGCTCTGATCAGGTGGCTCTTTCCAGTCCCTGCACCGCCTGTAACAAACATGTGCAGAGGATCTGGGTTCTGACCTGAGACCTTCTGTAAACACCACTCTCTGACAAGTAGGAAGGTGGAGAGCTGCAGCTCATTCAGAGAGCTGATGAGCAACAGCCCCTCCTCCCTACTGAGACCGGGACTCTTCTCCAGTCGAGCAGCTTCTCCACGGAGAACATCCAGATCTGGAATGTCCTCCTGATGTTCACCCTCTGTCCCTCTCTCTACCAGCTGCTCTCGCTGCTCCATCTCACTCTCCCGCTGCTCCAACTGGGCCCCGGGGACCAAAATGTCCCATGCAGCCTCCAAAAACTCTGCATCCGTCAGCTCAGCCTGGGCCAGCTCCAACGCATCAGCCTCACGCTCGAACTTCTCCCGGTTCCGATCGACAACACTTTCAACAGTGTGTTCACCGCTACGAAGACGCACTGTACCATTCTTATAATAATCCTGATAGAATTTGAAATCCTGCGGTTTCAGGTCGTCGTCCGTGCGATACGGGAGGAATAATTGGAGAATACTCAAATGAAACCGCTCCGGATTTTTGTGCTCGGAGAAGCGCGCATAACGGACGACTGCAGGTTTGGTGCGTGTGCGTTTTACGACCAGACCGCAATTATTTTGGAGCTCTATCGCATTTTTGGAGCTTTCGTTTTTTGACAATAGCCGATATTCGGACGCGAAAGTAGCAATGCACAGGTCGTCAAATTCCTGATCGTGTGGCCTATTTTTGTACCGGTCCACGATGTTTAGCATCCACTGGGACCCGGACTCATCTTGCTGCTGCAGAACAGCAAGCGGTTTGCTCATCCTAATGATGTTGTCCCCGGTTGGAATGAACACAACTTTTCTGGAGCATTCTTTTAGGTGCATATTAGCCAATCTATACACTGCTTCTTGAGCCGACACATGCCGATTATGTAAATACACGGTGCCCAATTTCTTCAGTGTCTCTTTTGCACTGATGTTTCCTTTTTCCGCTTCTTTTTGGGTGTTTCGCAACAACAGGCCAATTTCGCGCTCTTCTTTTGAAATGTACGAGATGATGTACACGACGCAAGCGAACGCATCAACGATGTACTGAATGTCCATGTTTGCATTCCAACATTTTAACAGGGACTTGTTGTAGGGGTTGATCCAGATTTCATTTTTGTTTCTCTTTAGGACGACCTGGCTTCTCCGATGGCAGGCCCTGAACAGTTTCTCGTATATTTCCTGGTCAATTTGGAAATACTCAAAGATCTGCTCCAGGGTTTCGAATTCTGATTTGTCGTCATTAACAACGCGGTTAATTTCGGTCAAAAAGTCAAATGCCTCCGCAGCAATCTGCTTCTTCATGTCAATCTTCCAGCAGATGCATTCTAATTTGGATACTTCGCCGACTTTGACATTCGGGTCGGTACATTTGGGGCATTTCACAATCTTTTCATCTTCGATAACAAATGTGCGGCCGGATGCTGTTTTTGGAAAGTTGAAGCGACATTTGGTCCCCCCCTTCTTACATGACTTGGTGTGGGTCCTTGAGTGCTGCTGGACAGCCAAAACAATTTCCCTCAACACTTCATCATCCTGAGGAATCTCGCAGGTGACATATTTATCAATAAACGCTGCGACCTCCTCTTCCGACTCTTTCCCTATCCGTGGAGCCCCCTCAATCCAAAACAAAACATGCACGTGAGGGGACCCACGCTGCTGAAACTCAATCCTATAAAAGAAATCCACAATTTTCCCTATAGGATTAGCCGGAGACATCAGGACCACCCTCAGGAAACAGTGCCAGCGGAAGTCAAACATGCGTGCCGCGGTGACACTGTTCCTGCGCAACAATTCACATCTTTCAGCCCAATCCAACTGGTCAGCTGTCTGGGTTCTCCCCTCCTGTCTTAACACAGTGTCGAGGAGATTTTTCCAACGCATGTCGGCTGCAGAGAACGAACAGAACCACGTTGGAATACCCAGCTGACGAACACAGGCCAACAGGTCCTTCTGTGTTGCCTGCCAGAATGCCGGAGTGCCTCGAATAGGCCGGAGAAAACAAAAGCCCTGATCTGCTTCCAGCAGCTTCTTCAGGGTTTTCTCAGTAGGTGCATCGGCACTTACACCTTCAGATGCACTTCCTGATTTTTCTTTTCTGAGAGCCACAGATACACTAGAAACAACCTTCTCCACCTCCGACATGTATTGTGCAAAGAAGATGTACTCGACGTTCTGTGCAAACCTACCGTCAGCATGGAGGATCCTGTTGTTGAAGTAACGCGAGAGAGTTAATTTGAACCTTCTGTTTACGTGGTAAACGTTTTTACCATCGGGAAAAATGACAGGAAAACATTTAGCTTCATTTTCTCGATTTGTCAATAATCGGACCGGATTATTTCCTTCCGCCGGGGCCAAATTCAAAATATCCTCAAAATACTGATCCAGGACTTCTTGGCCGATGTCCACTGGGAACAGAGCAGAATCTTGGAACATGCAGTGATTCTGTCTGTCATGGAGAAGCTCATCTTCTCCATCATCGGCCTCATCCTCTTTTTCATCTTTTTTGTCCGCCTGATTTTCTGGTTCGTTTCGATTTTCTTCTTCCAATTCTTCTTTACAAAAGTCATTGAGCCAAGCTTCATTAAACTCTATGTCTTTGTAATACTTATTGTTGCGTTTCAAATATTGCAAGGCTCGCCTAATGTGCATGGTATCCACAAACTGATACTCATAATGACCTTTGTAAGTCAGTTTACGCTTTAATTTGACGCGCAGCAGAGACCCTTCCATGTCAGACCGAGGCAGCACATTGGTCGTTTGCACCAAGTTTGCAGGAACACACGTGATTGGGCCGTGAACACCATTCTGCCCACCTTTAGGCAGAGCAAGCATCTTCATGAAAGGTATATGCAGTGCAATCAGATGCTGCTCTAAACTATTTAAACAAGCCAACTCAAGTGGGACAGGACAAACCTCCAAATTGTTACCGACCCACTCAGGCGGGGTCAGACCTCTTTTTAACTTGGAGTCGCAGCAGTGGCAAATCCACAGAGCGCTCCTCGCCGTCCCTAAAAACAAACATGGGCTCTCACAGTCCATGTTGCAGCGGTGCAGATAGTCCTCACTAATGCACGCATCTGCAATCTCTGCCATCTTCGCAGATTTGCTGTACGTCTCCCTGACACACAGCAAAACCTGGTGATGAAACAGAAGTCTGTTGCACACACAGCAAACAAACTCTGGACCTTTTTCCACCTTTTTTAGGAAATCCTGCATGACTTCCTGAAAACTCTCCGCTTTCTGTTTATTCAATTGCCTCTTCCGTTGAACTTTACTTGCGACACTTTTCCTGAACGCAGGGTTTTCTCTATATCGCTTTTTGTTTGTGGTCATTAATTTAAGTTTTTGTGTTTGATCATTTTTATATTTGCCAATGCTCTGAGCTTTCACTTTGGCCCTGTGCGTTTCATCTCGCCTATATTTTTGTATGCTCAGAGCTTTCACCATGGTCCTGTGTGTTTCATCTTCTGCATATTTAATTTTTCTCTTTGTTTTAACTTTCTCCATTAGATCTGTATATTTTTTTATTGCTTTTGACTTTAACATATTTCTATAATCCTCATTTTCTATGTATCTAAGTTTCAGGCGTCTCCTATTTATTACCTTGACCTTTTGTCTGTAAGTTGCATTATCCACATATTTCTTGTGTATGATGTGCTTTAAGCTTTCATTCCTACTTTCTCTATAAATTTTACCTTTACACTTTTTTGCCATTTGTTGTCTTCTTTGGCAAAGCAAGTATTTGGAAGTAAATTTTCCGCAAGTTCTCTTGTCAATCATTAAATTACTTTTTAAGTTTGTCGACTTAATTTCACTTTTTTCATGAGAACGCATGCAATATGTTTTTGGTTGTTTGTTGGCAGAAGGACAACAACCAGCACAGCGGTCCTGTTGTGGATATTTTACACAGACAACAGTCTCAAAATGTGTACCACCACAATTTTCTATATAAATTGCATTTTCAGATAATTGCTGACCGCTGCTCTGGTGCCGAAGCCACCTGCCATCAAACAATACAAAAACATTTACTCCTAATAAATCAGCCGTTGCTTGAATTTCGACGTCTGTGGCCCAAACACTGACAAAACGCATTCTAGATTTGGTTATGTACTCAGCCACAGAGGAGTACTCACGCCCAATTACCCAGCTATACAGATCGGGGTTCGTTTCCATTTGTTTAACGACGGCTAACCGAATTTTTCTGTGGCTGCTTTGGGATCCAGTTACAGCCTGAGAGATGGCCCTAAAGTAACAATTTCCATCTCCAATGATTTTTTCGTTGGTACAGGGGGGCCCTAACAAACTAATGGGAGGAGCAGGTGGGGCATAAAAATTTTGGAACTCAATATTTAACATTGAGCACAGAGCCTGGCAGACATCACGATTTAAAGGGTTAAAATAGAAAATTTCCTGCTCAGGCTCACTAAAAATTACATCCTGATCCTCCACAGCAACATCATCTAATTTCACTTTCTTTAGGTTTTCACTTGAAAGGCCTGCATTATCAATTTTAGAATCCATTTTACGTTTTGTTGCTGTCTTTTTAGATTCTACAGTGACATTTAATGAAGTGTCATGGAAGAGGCTCTCTTTGCAGAGGTTTAGGGAGTTACTTTCTGCAGGACTTCCTAAGAAAGGGCCAAATGTATTGGAAGCAGAAAAAACAACACCAACTATTTCAAACTCTGTGAGGACAATGCCCTCGACTGACCTCTGCAGGTAGTCGTGAACTTCACCCACAGAGTCAAAAAACAAAACTACACTGGATCCATCAGGGACCCTCATCCCTTCAGGACTGCGAGAATGGGAGTCTACAATAGCCCAGCGTCCATTCTCAGCAATGACGGCACACGTGTTCTCAGACAGTGTCAGCAGACACGTGTTGTACTGTGCCGTCATCCGAACCAACCCCTCCTTCAGGGGAACCAACACACCCACATCAACAAACTCACCCGAATTGATTTTAGCATCCCCACTAACAACTTCCCCAAAAAAGCAGGACAGTTCAACCCCATCTACCACTACTTGACTTGGAAGATCAGTCGCTCTCAGAAAACCTGCAGAGTCAGTGATTTTGTTCTGTCTCTGCAGGTCCGAGTAAACCTGATCTCCAGCAAGCAGCACAGAATCCAACTCGCAGCCGTCCCACTGAAACACACTTTTAACAGTGTGCTTGGCAGCAGCCACCAAAGAGATGGCCATGCACTGCCGCCCACTGTTCCTGCCAAACAGCTCACTGCCCTGGTGAAACGATCCTCTGATGCTGGGGAACTTTAACGTACCAGCAGCAGGAACAGGACCAGGCTCCTGGACCTCAGAGGTTACCAGCTCATCATCCGAGGAGCCAAACGTCACACCAACCTCCATGTCAACTGAACTATTGTCTGACACAGCCTCAACACTACAACTGGCAGGAGCAGCAACCACCTCACTATTACCTTCAGAAGGACCAAACAAGATGATGGGATCTGAACATGGTTGAACCGCACAGCAGATGCAAGAAGGAGAACAGCTCTTACCTTTGCTGCTCTTCTTACCTCCTGCAGCAGGCTGTCCACCCTGCTGCTGGTCCTTTAGGAAAAGAGGAGAAAAAGACATTACTGTCAAGGAAAAAACATGATTTTTATATTCTTAATAAATCAATCCTTAACACCTAAAATCAAATAAAAATATGCACTGGTGAAGACATTAAGTCTGAGGAAGCATTTTGATCATACTTGCCCAAGAATCATGTCTGCTACTAAAGGAGCACACAACAAAAGCTTAAGTAGGAACACAAACAAACATGTACATCTTAAAATGAACATAAATAAAAACATCATCAATATTGAGGTTTTTTCTTTTCTTCTCTCACCTGGTCCACAGGCCGCTCCACCGTCACGTCCTTGGTAGGAGACCTCGGTGTCACCCCCACACGGTCCTGCATACAAACATGAAATGTATTTAATGTCGCACTTTTGCCATAAACTTAGGTGCTGCAGCATTCTGACTAAATGAAACTACAAAGTCATTATACCTGGGCTGGCACCCTCTCCTTCCTGGCACGCCTGGCAGGTGAAGGCCGGGGTTTCACCTCCACGTGCTCGGGGACCTCCGCCTTAGTAAAAAACAGAAGAACACAAAAATACACACCATTAAATGTGTTTAAGAAAGAACATTTCACTTTAAAAATCTATTTTGACCTCTACAACACAACACTGAAATGTGTCCTCTTCTTACCTGGGGCCTGGGGGCAGCCCTCTGGGATGCAGCCACAGCCCTCCGGCGACGTCTAGCACGAGACGTCTGAGGAATAATGACAAACACCAGAAAAAAAGGTATTTAAGAGCAGTTATAAAGCTATTCTGAACTCTGAGCATCAAGACAAAACAGTTACCTTGTTCCCAGCGGGAACAGGCGCAGCAGCTCCAGCACAGTCCAGATCTGACGGGTAAAATTTGTCCATCAGATCCAGAATAGCAGGGCTGAAGCGCACGGGCGACACCGGGAGAGGAGCAGCCTGTGGAATAGAAAACACAGAAATGTTATCATGTGGACACAACACACACACTGCAGTTTTATTTTTCCTGCAACTCACCTGCTCCAATCCCCGCCCGTGCCAGGATGCCAGAGGAGAGCGGTCTGCACCCGAAGGACTGGCTTTCTGTAGAGAATGAGAAAGAAAGAGAAAACTATTTAGACACTTGAACTAGCCTCTTCCATGGACCACAGACCTGCTCTGCACACGCCACTTCTGGTCTGGCTTTCAGGAAGCTGGATTCACCTTTAACACATGTGCAAGTTTAAAAACAGGAAAATCATTTCATTTGTATGAAATGAGCTGACGCTTACCTTTGCCTTCCCTACCTTGCAAGCCCACTCAAAAGGGTTGGTTGGAGGAGGGGACACAGGGTGCTCCCTCACAACCACCTTAGGAGCGACTCGCCGCACGGCAGGCCGGGGCGACGCAGGAGGAGGCGCCTGGACCTCTGGCTCCACCAGCTGCAGAGCAGAGTAGTTCCACAGCAGGGAAGCCAGAAGGACCATCCCTCCATCGTCACTCAGGTGGACCTGAGAGACACAAAAAAACAAGAAAACCCCACGAGATTTGATTTGAGACTTATTGTACTGAGAAAAGCTGTCTGCATCAAAAACAACCAGAACCATCAACCTACCCCATCGCGGGCCCACAGCGCCAAGTGGTCCAAGCTGAAGTGCTCAGCAACAGACAGGTACTTAATGCCTGCACAGGAATGAAAGTTAGTGAACTGTTCCCCCAGACAATCATCTACATGACAACCAACAAGGACATGATGTTATACCCATCTGCGCCGCCACTCGGTTGAAGTCCTGGCGGAGGAACGTCTGCAGGTCCGGGGCCACAGTCAGGCGAGGCGGGAAGTCCAGGACGAAGAGCTGGTAAAACAATCCCACAAACACACAAACCAGCTTCAGTAATTACACTTTCTGCTGCTGCATCCCCCTCTGCTTCTCTTCAACGTGCAACGATGAAAACACACTTACCTTGGACCACTTGGACTGGAGCAGAGCCAGGAGCCGCCTGAAGTCCACAGCTGCCTCGGGGAGCGTCCGGCTGGCCGTCAGGTTGTTGCTGGGGGCGAGAAGACACACAAGATCGGGGGTACGTGGAATGTTTGCGTGCCTTACCTCTTTGTACAGCTCGGCTGCACTGGCGCCAGGGGTGGACATGAACCCGAAGGTCATGCCCCCACCCCCAGGCATCCGGACGATCCCGTCCACCAGGGCGCGAAGGTGGGAGTCTCCTACCACCAGGACGAACTGGAACACATGCAGTTGTTGTCATAGCCATAACTTACACTGGGTAACAGTCAGTCACAGGTACTTTACCTTCTCCCCGGGAGACTCTGGCGGCACAAGGCACTTGTGGCTCTTCCCGGTGGCAGAAGACACTGGCCATCTTCGCACGGGGTGCCTAAACCCAGTGCCGGAGCCTGGGAAATACAACACGTTAGGGTGTGTTCTCTTTTTAGCCAACAGCACATACACATGCATCAATTCATAAAAGATTAGGGAGCAGAATAAAACTGATGCAATAATGGAGAGAAATAAAATCTCAGTTACTTACGTGAACTCGGAGCACTCGGGCTTGGATGGCCAGTCGGTCCCAGGTCCATGGGCGCGAAGTTCCTGGCACGGGCTCTGCGGTGGTCCTTGCCCCGTGGCATCTACACAAAGATCATAAACACACAAAAACACTTTTAGCACAACCAGTACTTTTATAATATAAGATCATTTTGTCCAATATACATTAAAACTAATTTTCCTTGACAATATAAATAATAGCAGTACGTTTAAAAAGCATTGTATGTTTCTTTCAGAATAAACTTTAGAAAAAGATTTACAGCAAGCAAAAATAGTTGCCACTGTTGTTGAGCAGTCAATCTTATTCAGTATTTCTATTAATCTATTCCAAAATACAGAATGAAATAGTGTGCTATATATCTTTTTTGTTTTAAAAAACAGATCTTAAAGAAAATATAACTTTTTGCTGACCACTGCAGCAGCAGAAGCAGGACATGCTAAAATTCACATGGACAGTCAGCCCAGAAATAAGATAAATCTGGCCAAGCAGCAGGAAATGACCAAAACGAAAAAATAATAAAAACAAAAATCAGCCAGGTGCATTAACAGGCCTCTTTCATGTCAGGAAAACTGATTTAGTGCAGCAACCAGCATGTTCAAAATGTTTGCAGCAGAAAAACCCGTCTGACTTCTGACTGCAGCTGCAAGTTACATTTATTACAATTAAGATTTTTATCTGAACTGTCATTTCATTTAAAAAAAAAAAAAGTTGAAATAATAGAAAGCATATTTTTTCCAGAGGTTTTTTACCCTTTGGAGAAAAGCACACCTGTTTTTAATAAGATACCCTTTGAAAAGTAACATTACTAGTTCAAAATGGCTTCTTCTGCTACATATATGAAGTCTATTTTGGTGAGCCATCAGTTCTTTATTCATTACTTCTATTAATATTTTCCAAAACACTTCTACAGAATGAAATAATGTGCTTTAAATCTTTTTTGTTTTAACAAACAGATCTTAAAGAAAATCTAACTTTTTACCAATATTTTCCTCCAGAGGATACAAAGATCACAAACAGGCCTTTAATTTCACATCAAGCCAGCAGATAAACTTTACAGTTTCAGGAGATCCTCAGCCATAAATCCACAGATCTGACTAAATTCAACTTCATCATTTGGCTGAAGTTACACAATCTCACAAACTTGCATCAAAACAACATGCAGCTCCATGAGTGATCATTTAGAAGAAACCAGCTGCACCAGCAAGCCCAAACCATCCATAGGTAAATTCACACTAAAAATCACAGCATTCAAATTAAATCTACCAAATAACATTATCAATCACAACATCCAGGAGTCCACAGTAACAGTCACTGCGAAGACAGTAACTAATACATAATAGCATCTACCTACATGCAAATGTAACCCAGTGTGTGTCACATTTCAGGTAAAATGAACAAAAAAAAAAAAAATAATCCTAGCAGGTTCTATTTGTAATGATCTTACAAATCCATGTGAACTTGGAACATTTTAAACACAAAATAAATACCCCAATTTAAAAATGTCATATGTTTTAATAAACTCTTATGACTTAACAAAAGAACGTTCAATAAATGATTTACCTCTTTGACAAAATATTTAGAACATAGCTGAATTTTTTCATGTGCAGTTAGATTGTTTTTTAAATGCAACTTTTAATGCATTTTAAGACATTTTTAGTTCTAAACTGAATGAAAGCAATACAATCAGCACTGAATTGAATAACAGTAAAATATATATAAAATCACCAAGCAATAACAATAAAATTAGACAATGCCACAGCAATAAAGCAGCAAACCGCATGAACAGATGAGTGAACACCGACCGACACCCCCCCCCCACACACACACACACCCCATTCCGGCAACATCAAACACACCGACTGTCCTCTGAAGTTAAAGCTAAAGCCAAGTCGAAGCTAAGCCACTAATAAATTACAAAAATGCAACACTCAACAGCAAAAATATGAAACACGAGCATTTTGCTCTCAATACTTTAACTTTGGGTAATTCCATACTGACAAAGCTAACACAAACTAGCTTGCTTCAGAAAAAACATCCACTTGATGATGTTAAGATAACTTCAACACGAGGCAAGGTCACTGATAAAAATCACACAAATGCAACACTCATGTTTTATATTTACAACAGCAGAAAAATAAATCAAGCATTTTACTCTCAAATACTTTCAAGTTTGGGTCTGGACTAGCTAGCTAACGCGCTAGCTAGCTTCATGAAGTTAAGCTAACTTCAACACGAGGCAAAGTCACCGATAAAATTACACAATGCAACACTCATCTTCACAACAGCAGAAAAATAAACCAAGCATTTTACTCAAATACTTTTAAATTTGGGTCTTTCAACGTTCTGGCTTGCTAACGCCAGTTAGCTAGCTTAAAACGGCAATGCTTTGAAGTTCGGCTAAACTTCGACACACAGCAAACAAAGTGACTACTAAAATGCAATACTCTTTTTTTACAACAGCAGAAATATAAAGCACAAGCATTTTACTCTCAAATAAGTATGAGATATTTATAAAACGCTTACCTTCTCGACCTAAAAAGTGGGCCGGGGCAACAAAATGGAGTCCTGCAGAGACAGAGTAGAAAAGAAAAAACGGGGGGATGGGTGGAGAATAAAAACTCTGGGGAAAAAGATGGAGTTAAATCCTCTTTTGGTCGAAGTAACAGGCAGTAGAGATCCTTCTCTGGCGAAAATCAGCCGATCCTCTGGGTGCAGAAACCAAGGAAAACCTTTTCTCACAGAGCTCTGACAGACACGTCCGATCACTCAGAAGTCCCGTGGGAAAAGGGACGAATTCTCCACCTTTCCAGAAGGTTCTACCAGCTTGGACCAATCACAGACAGCCACACCCCAATTTTTTTTACGTGATTGGATAGAAAACGGGCAAAACCATTTGTAGGACTTTTGCAACTACAAAATCATAATACTTTATTATTCACAACGTTTTAAGCACCGACTCAGCATTACTTACTGTTTACAGAAAAAAAGAGTGAATCTGTGAATTACAACAGTGACAATGCTTTTATATAAAATTGTATCAGCATTTATTTAATTCCTTTCAAAATTTGTCTACAGCAGCTTCACAAAATGGCGGCTCCCTGGTGGAATAAAAACGTTTAATATATAATGTATTTTTTATAAATGACTCTTTTGTGACATTTCTAAGCAATACAAACTAATTTGACATAAAATACACCTTTGTGACTGGACAAGATGTGTTTTTTTAAATCATACTTTGTTAGCAGAGAGCAGTTTTTTTATTGGTGATGACTTATGAGCATGTAGCACAACAGTTAAAATGTATTTACATTTTAACTGTCTGTATCAATGCCCCCCCCCTTAAAACCTGATTACTATTTTCAATTTAAATAAAAAAACACCTTTGTATTTAAAATTGATTATAGATTTTTTTTGGTTACATTTGTTCCCCTGAAATTTGGAAGCCTATTTTTAAGTACAAAGCATCTTTATCTCATCAGAAAAAATAAATACCCACCTGTCCACATTCAATGAGGTTTGAACTGCTCCATTTCTCCTTTAAAGACTGATGGTTTTCTTTAATTCTGGCCTAACATGATTTTTTAAACATGTTAACACACAGAAAGTTGTTTGAATTCTTACAAAAAGTGAAAATTGCTACCACATCAGTATGTAAGCTAGATGAGCTTTTGTGAGTGTTACATGTCAATCATTGTAGGTTATGGGAAGCATTCAAGCATCTTCACTCAGTGAGAAAATGACAGAATACCACGTTGACTTGATTTATTCATATCATAAAGAACACAGGTGTCAGTGACAGATAACTGCTTTGCCATCCCGTCTCTGCTGACGCTCACAGCATCTCCTCATCAGCTCAGTCATCTCCTGCTCCACCTCCTTCTGAAGACCTTTGACCCCCCTCACTTCAGTTAGCTGTTGGAATCTGATCCTGTTCTTCACTTCACCTCTTCTCTTCTGGATGAGACGGATCATCTCAGTGAAGACCTCCTCACTCTCCTCCACCTGCTGTTGAAGCAGCTGTGAGATGAGACAGTGTTATGTTCTTCCACAGAGCAGAGAGAACAGATTGTGATCAGTGCGACAGAACATCCTCATCACCTCATCATGACTGGAGGAGCAGATGTTCTCCTGCAGGTTCTTGGAGGGTCCCACCATCTTGTGTTTCTTCAATGCAGCTGCTTTCAAATGAGGCTGAAGGTGTTCCTCCCAGGAAGGAGAAAGGCAGGTCAGACAGGACTTCAGGGCGTGTCGTTTGTTCCAGTGCAGACGTCACAGACCACATCTGCTCCGCATCTCTAAGCAGCTTGAAGTTCCTGTGACCACAGTGGCACATATTAGTCAGAAGTTTAAGACCCACGGGACAGTAGCCAACCTCACTGGACGATGGAAGAGGAACATTGATGACAAACTGAGGAGACGGATAGTTGTAACTGTATCCAAAGAAATAGAAATAGAAGAAACTTCCAGGAACCCTGATGTGAACTCATTGAACAGATAAAATTCCTGCTCTGTTCTAAAGGGAGTTCTCTTTTCTACATCAGGTGATGGAAAGCAGAAGCTGCAGTGATGAAGACGCTGATGGACTGTTCATGCTCCTCCAAGGACCAGCAAGACAGAAGTCTGCACATCCTCACAATCACACACACACATACATTTACACTGACGTTTGTGTTTACAAGGCTTTTTTGTTCATAGTGGTTTCAGATTGTGTCTGTCATGAAAGTAAAAATCTTGTAAATAACTGAGTTGCAGAAATAAAAGTCTCTTAACACTGGAGAAATGAACAGGTGTTTTTCATGTCTGTTTTCACATATTAGCATAAGACCTAAAATAACATTGATTCTATGAGCTATTGTCAAATGAACTGTTATCTGAATGGAAGATTCATGCATTCATCTCTTCACTCAAGTTCTGGTCCTTCATTTTAAAAGCTATGACTCAAAGACACATTCTTGTCAAATATGTGAAAACTTTCACTGTTGGACAGCAACACATAATGAAAAATGGGTTCAATGGTTCATACATTCAAACAAACACTTCATACTTTAATACTAAGGAGTTACCACGTTTACAGTCAAAAGAGGCAACAACACAAGAAAAATGTGACCTGCTGAGGATGTTTAACCTAGAAAGTCAAGTTTCTATCCAGCCATCCATTTTCTTCACCAGTTTGATCCTATGTGGGGACACAGAGCTGCAACAGTCTGGCTACTGTTGGACTAAGGCAACACCCTGGACATCACTTATATCACATGCACATGCAATTAGACTTACAGGAAGAGAAGGGGGGGTCAGGGGTATGAAGTGGCTGCTTAGCAAGTGGGGTCTGGTTAATTGAGGGTGGTGAGAGCACTGGTGGTGCCTACACCAGGGCAGCAGGGGTGGGTGGGGTGTAGAGGTGGGGAAAGAGGGGGAGGTGCGTAGACGTGGGAAGCGAGGGCGGGTGGGACGTAGAAGCGGGGGCCGGGAGCGAATGGTGTGTAGAGGTGGGCAGCGAGGGAAGGGGCGGGTAGCGCCTGCGGGCCATACAACGCCGCTTGCGGCTTTAATTATTATTATTATTATTCTTCTTGCACACTAACGGCGTCTTTGAGCTTAATTTTGACCCCCGCCACATACCCGAAAACTCACCAAAATTGGCACACATCTGGGATAAATTGAAAATGAATTTTCGGCAAAGAGAACGTCACCCCCCCGAAGTCGATGACATCACAGCGAGCGGTCCCGTAAAAAAAATGAATGGGCCGAAAATCGCTTATGGGGCCAAAAAAAATTATTTCAAATTAGAGCAACGAAACCAAAACACGCGTGTTGGAGATATCCCAAAGAAGTTTTGAAATCATTATGGGATGGCCACACGACCTACGGCTTGGCGGCCATTTTGTGGCCAACTCAGAGAAATGGCGATATTCGTGTTTTTTGACAATATGGGAAAACGACACTTTTGTTTAAGCGATTTTCACGAAATTGCACACACATGCCAAGACCATGATTCTACAATAACCAAAGAAGTTTTGTTGACCTTTGACCTTGGGAAGGGGCGGCCATCTTGAATTTTCATAAAAAAGCACCTTTAGTAACGGATACAAACGAAAACTCGTCCTAGGGATTTTTATCGATCTTTTTGAAACTTCTCGGGCATCAATGGCAAGCTACTGTGGACAAAATGTTGGAATTAGAAGTTGTAGAATTTGAAACGCGTGCGCGTGGCGAATTCGCAACCGTCGCCATTTTAGCTAGCTCGCACATATTTTATCGGAATAGCCTGAAACTGAAATATGCGATACCCTGGCCCACACTGAACAAAACGATCTCACATACGACAAAATCGATAAAGGAATGTGGCCGTGGTAAACAAAAAACCGTCGCAAAAAAAAGTGCTGACTCGGCAAAAAAAAAAATTTTCGGATTTTATTTTTAAGAATCGGCTATCGAAACCCAGATAACTTTGTCGGGTATATCCAAAGAAAGTTTTGAAATCATTACGTGATGGCGACACGACCTACGGTTTGGCAGCCATTTTGTGCCAAAATCTGCCATTTTGCGTTTTTCGCGTTTTTACACGATATGGAAAAATGAACTTTTTTTCGAGCGATTTTCACGAAATTTTACTCGCATGTCCCTAGCATAAGTCTTCAATCACCTCTGGAGTTTCGTCGACCTTTGACCTCGGGAAAAGGCGGCCATCTTGAATTTTCTATAAAAAACACCTTAACCACCTGATTCAAACGTAAACTTGTCGTTGGAATTTTCTTCGATCGTCTCAAAACTTTTTGGGCATCAATGGCAAGCTACTGTGTAAAAAATGTTGGAATTAGAAGTTGTAGATTTTGAACGGCGTGCGCGTGGCAAGCTAGCAAAGTGGCGCACTGTTATAACTCCCATGCATTTCAATACAATACAGTGAAAATTGAATGCATGCATTAATGCCTGAAACTGAATACATTGAAAAACACTGGATATGGACATATAAGGAATGTGGGCGTGGTTAGCATAAAACCACTGTTGCTAAGGACAACAAAAAGTTTACTTTTACCGATTTGTCCGAAACTGACGTCAATCTGTTCGTCATCCCGAGGGGACCAAAACATAAAATGGTTGCTATGGAGATAAAATCAACAGAAAAGCCGCCATTTTGGAAAAAGTGGGTTTTTTATCAACTTATGACACATAGCTCTCACCAATGGAGGAATGTGTTTTTCTGAGTCAATTGATGATGCTGATCACAATGCTAGCACTTTCAGCCACATTAGCATAGCTAGCATAGTTAGCATAATTAGCATTTTAGATAATGTGTTTTTCTCAGTCAGTTGATGATGCTGATTGCTATGGTAGCACTTTTAGCCACATTAGCATAGCTAGCATAGTTAGCATAATTAGCATTTTAGGTAATGTGTTTTTCTGAGTCAGTTGATGATGCTGATTGCTATGCTAGCACTTTTAGCCACATTAGCATAGTTAGCATAGTTAGCATAATTAGCATTTTAGGTAATGTGTTTTTCTGAGTCAGTTGATGATGCTGATCGCTATGCTAGCACTTTTAGCCACATTAGCATAGCTAGCATAGTTAGCATAATTAGCATTTTAGGAAATGTGTTTTTTTGAGTCAGTTGATGATGCTAATCGCATTGCTAGCTCATTTAGGCACATTAGCATAGCTAGCATAGTTAGCATAATTAGCATTTTAGGAAATGTGTTTTTCTGAGAGAGTTGATTATGCTGATCGCTATGCTAGGACTTTTAGTCACATTAGCATAGTTAGCATAGTTAGCATTATGAGCAAATCCAGCCTTGATTAGCTTTTAATTTGTGGGCGGTGAGGGCGGAGAGGGCCGCGGTAGTGCATAGAGTTGGGCGTGGAAGGCGGGTTGCGTCTGCGGGCCATACAACGCCGCTTGCGGCTTTAATTATTCTTCTTCTTTCTTTCTTCCACTTTGAGCCAAAATTTGACCCCCACCACATACCCGAAAACTCACCAAAATTGGCACACACCTAGGATAAATTGAAAATGAATTTTCGGCAAAGAAAACCTCACCCCCCCCACGATGATGACATCACGGCGAGCAATCCCGTCAAAAAAATGAATGGGCCGAAAATCGCTTATGGGGCCAAAAAAAAATATTTCAAAATACAGTTACGAAACCAAAACAGGCGTGTTGGAGATATCCCAAAGAAGTTATGAAATTATTATAGGATGGCCACACGACCTGCGGCTTGGCGGCCATTTTGTGGCGAACTCAGAGAAATGGCGATTTTCGTGTTTTTTGACAATATGGGAAAACTACACTTTTGTTAAAGCGATTTTCACGAAATTTCATACACATGCCAAAAACACGATTCTACAACTACCAAAGAAGTTTTGTTGACCTTTGACCTTGGGAAGGGGCGGCCATCTTGAATTTTCATAAAAAAGCACCTTTAGTAACGTATACAAACGAAAACTCGTCCTAGGGATTTTTATCGATCTTTTTGAAACTTCTCAGGCATCAATGGCAAGCTACTGTGGACAAAATGTTGGAATTAAAAGTTGTAGAATTTGAAACGCGTGCGCGTGGCGAATTCGCAACCGTCGCCATTTTAGCTAGCTCGCACATATTTTATCGGAATAGCCTGAAACTGAAATATGCGATACCCTGGCCCACACTGAACAAAACGATGTCACATACGACAAAATCGATAAAGGAATGTGGCCGTGGTAAACAAAAAACCGTCGCAAAAAAAAGTGCTGACTCAGCAAAAAAAAAAAATTTTCGGATTTTATTTTTAAGAATCGGCTAACAAAACCCAGATAACTTTGTCGGGTATATCCAAAGAAAGTTTTGAAATCATTACGTGATGGCCACACGACCTACGGTTTGGCGGCCATTTTGTGCCAAAATCTGCCATTTTGCGTTTTTCGCGTTTTTACACGATATGGAAAAATGAACTTTTTTTTGAGCGATTTTCACGAAATTTGACTCGCATGTCCCTAGCGTAAGTCTACAATCACCTTTGGAGTTTCGTCGACCTTTGACCTCGGGAAAAGGCGGCCATCTTGAATTTTCTATAAAAAACACCTTAACCACCAGATTCAAACGTAAACTTGTCGTTGGAATTTTCTTCGATCGTCTCAAAACTTTTTGGGCATCAATGGCAAGCTACTGTGTAAAAAATGTTGGAATTAGAAGTTGTAGATTTTGAACGGCGTGCGCGTGGCAAGCTAGCAAAGTGGCGCACTGTTATAACTCCCATGCATTTCAATACAATACAGTGAAAATTGAATGCATGCATTAATGCCTGAAACTGAATACATTGAAAAACACTGGATATGGACATATAAGGAATGTGGGCGTGGTTAGCATAAAACCACTGTTGCTAAGGACAACAAAAAGTTTACTTTTACCGATTTGTCCGAAACTGACGTCAATCTGTTCATCATCCCGAGGGGACCAAAACATAAAATGGTTGCTATGGAGATAAAATCAACAGAAAAGCCGCCATTTTGGAAAAAGTCGGTTTTTTATCAACTTATGACACATAGCTCTCACCAATGGAGGAATGTGTTTTTCTGAGTCAGTTGATGATGCAGATCGCTATGCTAGCACTTTTAGCTATGTTAGCATAACTAGCATAGTTAGCATAATTAGCATTTTAGCTAATGTGTTTTTCTGAGTCAATTGATGATAATGATTGCTATGCTAGCACTTTTAGCCACATTATCATAGCTAGCATAGTTAGCATAATTAGCATTTTAGGTAATGTATTTTCTGAGTCAATTGATGATGCTGATCACAATGCTAGCACTTTCAGCCACATTAGCATAGCTAGCATAGTTAGCATAATTAGCATTTTAGATAATGTGTTTTTCTGAGTCAGTTAATGATGCTGATCGCTATGCTAGCACTTTTAGCCACATTAGCATAGCTAGCATAGATAGCATAATTAGCATTTTAGGTGATGTGTTTTTTTGAGTCAGTTAATGTTGCTGATCGCTATGCTAGCACTTTTAGCCACATTAGCATAGCTAGCATAGTTAGCATAATTAGCATTTTAGGTAATGTGTTTTTCTGAGTCAGTTGATGATGCTGATCGCTATGCTAGCACTTTTAGCCACATTAGCATAGCTACCATAGTTAGCATTATTAGCATTTTAGATAATGTGTTTTTCTGAGTCAGTTAAAGATGCTGATCGCAATGCTAGCACTTTTAGCCACATTAGCATAGCTAGCATAGTTAGCATAATTAGCATTTTAGGTAATGTGTTTTTCTGAGTCAGTTGATGATGCTGATCGCTATGCTAGCACTTTTAGCCACATTAGCATAGCTAGCATAGCTAGCATAGTTAGCATAATTAGCATATGCAGTTTTGACTAGCCTTCATCAAAAGTGTGCGGTGAGGGCGGTGAGGGCGGTGGTGCGTAGAGTTGGGCGTGGAAGGCGGTTTGCGTCTGCGGGCCATACAACGCCGCTTGCGGCTTTAATTATTCTTCTTCTTTCTTTCTTCCACTTTGAGCCAAAATTTGACCCCCACCACATACCCGAAAACTCACGAAAATTGGCACACACCTAGGATAAATTGAAAATGAATTTTCGGCAAAGAAAAAGTCACCCCCCCCACGATGATGACATCACGGCGAGCAATCCCGTCAAAAAAATGAATGGGCCGAAAATCGCTTATGGGGCCAAAAAAAAATATTTCAAAATACAGTTACGAAACCAAAACAGGCGTGTTGGAGATATCCCAAAGAAGTTATGAAATTATTATGGGATGGCCACACGACCTGCGGCTTGGCGGCCATTTTGTGGCGAACTCAGAGAAATGGCGATTTTCGTGTTTTTTGACAATATGGGAAAATGACACTTTTGTTTAAGCGATTGTCACGAAATTGCACACACATGCCAAGACCCTGATTCTACAATAACCAAAGAAGTTTCGTTGACCTTTGACCTTGGGAAGGGGCGGCCATGTTGAATTTTCTTAAAAAAGCACCTTTAGTAACGTATACAAACGAAAACTCGTCCTAGGGATTTTTATCGATCTTTTTGAAACTTCTCGGGCATCAATGGCAAGCTACTGTGGACAAAATGTTGGAATTAGAAGTTGTAGAATTTGAAACGCGTGCGCGTGGCGAATTCGCAACCGTCGCCATTTTAGCTAGCTCGCACATATTTTATCGGAATAGCCTGAAACTGAAATATGCGATACCCTGGCCCACACTGAACAAAACGATGTCACATACGACAAAATCGATAAAGGAATGTGGCCGTGGTAAACAAAAAACCGTCGCAAAAAAAAGTGCTGAATCGGCAAAAAAAATTTTTTTCGGATTTTATTTTTAAGAATCGGCTAACGAAACCCAGATAACTTTGTCGGGTATATCCAAAGAAAGTTTTGGAATCATTGCGTGATGGCGACACGACCTACGGTTTGGCGGCCATTTTGTGCCAAAATATGCCATTTTGCGTTTTTCGCGTTTTTACACGATATGGAAAAATGAACTTTTTTTCGAGCGATTTTCACGAAATTTGACGCACATGTCCTTAGCGTAAGTCTACAATCACCTTTGGAGTTTCGTCGACCTTTGACCTCGGGAAAAGGCGGCCATCTTGAATTTTCTATAAAAAACACCTTAACCACCAGATTCAAACGTAAACTTGTCGTTGGAATTTTCTTCGATCGTCTCAAAACTTTTTGGGCATCAATGGCAAGCTACTGTGTAAACAATGTTGGAATTAGAAGTTGTAGATTTTGAACGGCGTGCGCGTGGCAAGCTAGCAAAGTGGCGCACTGTTATAACTCCCATGCATTTCAATACAATACAGTGAAAATTGAATGCATGCATTAATGCCTGAAACTGAATACATTGAAAAACACTGGATATGGACATATAAGGAATGTGGGCGTGGTTAGCATAAAACCACTGTTGCTAAGGACAACAAAAAGTTTACTTTTACCGATTTGTCCGAAACTGACGTCAATCTGTTCATCATCCCGAGGGGACCAAAACATAAAATGGTTGCTATGGAGATAAAATCAACAGAAAAGCCGCCATTTTGGAAAAAGTGGGTTTTTTATCAACTTATGACACATAGCTCTCACCAATGGAGGAATGTGTTTTTCTGAGTCAGTTGATGATGCAGATCGCTATGCTAGCACTTTTAGCTATGTTAGCATAACTAGCATAGTTAGCATAATTAGCATTTTAGCTAATGTGTTTTTCTGAGTCAATTGATGAAAATGATTGCTATGCTAGCACTTTAGCCACATTAGCATAGCTAGCATAGTTAGCATTATTAGCATTTTAGGTAATGTATTTTCTGAGTCAATTGATGATGCTGATCACAATGCTAGCACTTTCAGCCACATTAGCATAGCTAGCATAGTTAGCATAATTAGCATTTTAGATAATGTGTTTTTCTGAGTCAGTTAATGATGCTGATCGCTATGCTAGCACTTTTAGCCACATTAGCATAGCTAGCATAGATAGCATAATTAGCATTTTAGGTGATGTATTTTTTTGAGTCAGTTAATGTTGCTGATCGCTATGCTAGCACGTTTAGCCACATTAGCATAGCTAGCATAGTTAGCATAATTAGCATTTTAGGTAATGTGTTTTTCTGAGTCAGTTGATGATGCTGATCGCTATGCTAGCACTTTTAGCCACATTAGCATAGCTAGCATAGTTAGCATTATTAGCATTTTAGATAATGTGTTTTTCTGAGTCAGTTAAAGATGCTGATCGCAATGCTAGCACTTTTAGCCACATTAGCATAGCTAGCATAGTTAGCATAATTAGCATTTTAGGTAATGTGTTTTTCTGAGTCAGTTGATGATGCTGATCGCTATGCTAGCACTTTTAGCCACATTAGCATAGCTAGCATAGCTAGCATAGTTAGCATAATTAGCATATGCAGTTTTGACTAGCCTTCATCAAAAGTGTGCGGTGAGGGCGGTGAGGGCGGTGGTGCGTAGAGTTGGGCGTGGAAGGCGGGTTGCGTCTGCGGGCCATACAACGCCGCTTGCGGCTTTAATTATTATTTTTTTTATTACGTTTCTTCTTTCTTACGGATCCGTTGAGCTCAAATTTGACCCCCGCCACATACCCGAAAACTCACCAAAATTGGCACACATCTGGGATAAATTGAAAATGAATTTTCGACAAAGAGAACGTCACCCCCCCGAAGTCGATGACATCACAGCGAGCGTTCCCGTAAAAAAAATGAATGGGCCGAAAATCGCTTATGGGGCCAAAAAAAAATATTTCGGAATACAGTTACGAAACCAAAACACGCGTGTTGGAGATATCCCCAAGAAGTTTTGAAATCATTATGGGATGGCCACACGACCTACGGCTTGGCAGCCATTTTGTGGCGAACTCTGAGAAATGGCGATTTTTGTGTTTTTTGACAATATGGTAAAACAACACTTTTGTTCAAGCGATTTTCACGAAATCGGACACACATGCCACTAGCAGGATTCTACAATAACCAAAGAAGTTTCGTTGACCTTTGACCTTGGCAAGGGGCGGCCATCTTGAATTTTCATAAAAAAGCACTTTTAGTAACGGATACAAACGAAAACTCGTCCTAGGTATTTTTTCCGAGCTTTTTGAAACTTCTCGGGCATCAATGGCAAGCTACTGTGGACAAAATGTTGGAATTAGAAGTTGTAGAATTTGAAACGCGTGCGCGTGGCGAATTCGGAACCGTCGCCATTTAAGCTAGCACGCACATATTTTATCGGAATGTCGTGAAAATGAAATATATGATTCCCTGGCCCACACTGAACAAAACGATGTCAGATACGACAAAATCGATAAAGGAATGTGGCCGTGGTAAACAAAAAACCGTCGCAAAAAAAAGTGCTGACTCGGCAAAAAAAAAATTTTTCGGATTTTATTTTTAGGAATCGGCTAACGAAACCCAGATAACTTTGTCGGGTATATCCAAAGAAAGTTTTGAAATCATTACGTGATGGCGACACGACCTACGGTTTGGCGGCCATTTTGTGCCAAAATCTGCCATTTTGAGTTTTTCGCGTTTTTACACAATATGGAAAAATGAACTTTTTTTCGAGCGATTTTCACGAAATTTGACTCGCATGTCCCTAGCGTAAGTCTACAATCACCTTTGGAGTTTCGTCGACCCTTGACCTCGGGAAAAGGCGGCCATCTTGAATTTTCTATAAAAAACACATTAACCACCAGATTCAAACGTAAACTTGTCGTTGGAATTTTCTTCGATCGTCTCAAAACTTTTTGGGCATCAATGGCAAGCTACTGTGTAAAAAATGTTGGAATTAGAAGTTGTAGATTTTGAACGGCGTGCGCGTGGCAAGCTAGCAAAGTGGCGCACTGTTATAACTCCCATGCATTTCAATACAATACAGTGAAAATTGAATGCATGCATTAATGCCTGAAACTGAATACATTGAAAAACACTGGATATGGACATATAAGGAATGTGGGCGTGGTTAGCATAAAACCACTGTTGCTAAGGACGACAAAAAGTTTACTTTTACCGATTTGTCCGAAACTGACGTCAATCTGTTCGTCCTCCCGAGGGGACCAAAACATAAAATGGTTGCTATGGAGATAAAATCAACAGAAAAGCCGCCATTTTGGAAAAAGTGGGCTTTTTAGCAACTTATGACATATAACTCTCACCAATGGAGGAATGTGTTTTTCTGAGTCAGTTGATGATGCTGATCGCTATGCTAGCAATTTTAGCCACATTAGCATAGCTAGCATAGTTAGCATAATTAGCATTTTAGGAAATGTGTTTTTTTGAGTCAGTTGATGATGCTGATCGCTATGCTAGCACTTTTAGCTATGTTAGCATAGCTAGCATAGTTAGTATAATTAGCATTTTAGGTAATGTGTTTTTCTGAGTCAGTTGAAGATGCTGATTGCTATGCTAGCACTTTTAGCCACATTAGCATAGTTAGCATAGTTAGCATAATTAGCATTTTAGGTAATGTGTTTTTCTGAGTCAGTTGATGATGCTGATCGCTATGCTAGCACTTTTAGCCACATTAGCATAGCTAGCATAGTTAGCATAATTAGCATTTTAGGAAATGTGTTTTTCTGAGTCAGTTGATGATGCTGATAGCTATGCTAGCACTTTTAGCCACTTTAGCATGGCTAGCATAGTTAGCATAATTAGCATTTCAGGAAATGTGTTTTTCTGAGTCAGTTGATGATGCTGATCGCTATGCTAGCAATTTTAGCTATGTTAGCATAGCTAGCATAGTTAGCATAATTAGCATTTTAAGTAATGTGTTTTTCTGAGTCAGCTGATGATGCTGATCGCTATGCTAGCACTTTTAGCTATGTTAGCATAACTAGCATAGCATAATTAGCATTTTAGGTAATGTTTTTTTCTGAGTCAGTTGATGATGTTGATCGCTATGCTAGCACTTTTAGCCACATTAGCATTGCTAGCATAGTTAGCATAGTTAGCATTGTAGGTAATGTGTTTTTCTGAGTTACTTGATGATGCTGATCGCTATGCTAGCACTTTTAGCCACATTAGCATAGTTAGCATTGTTAGCATAATTAGCAGATCCAGCCTTGACTAGCTTTTAATTTGCGGGCTGTGAGGGCGGTGAGGTCAGCGGTGGTGCGTAGAGTTGGGCGTGGAAGGCGGGTTGCGTCTGCGAACCATACAACGCCGCTTGCGGCTTTAATTATTATTCTTCTTGCACACTAACGGCGTCTTTGAGCTTAATTTTGACCCCCGCCACATACCCGAAAACTCACCAAAATTGGCACACACCTGTGATAAATTGAAAATGAATTTTCGGCAAAGAGAACGCCACCCCCCCGAAGTCGATGACATCACGGCGAGCGATCCCGTAAAAAAAATGAATGGGCCAAAAATCGCTTATGGGGCCAAAAAGAAATATTTTGAAATACAGTTACGAAACCAAAACACGCGTGTTGGAGATATCCCAAAGAAGTTATGAAATCATTATGGGATGGCCACACGACCTACGGCTTGGCGGCCATTTTGTGGCGAACTCAGAGAAATGGCGATTTTCGTGTTTTTTGACAATATGGGAAAACTACACTTTTGTTCAAGCGATTTTCACGAAATTTCATACACATGCCACAAACACGATTCTACAACTACCAAAGAAGTTTTGTTGACCTTTGACCTTGGGAAGGGGCGGCCATCTTGAATTTTCAAAAAAAAGCACCTTTATTGACGGATACAAACGAAAACTCGTCCTAGGGATTTTTATCGATCTTTTTGAAACTTCTCGGGCATCAATGGCAAGCTACTGTGGACAAAATGTTGGAATTAGAAGTTGTAGAATTTGAAACGCGTGCGCGTGGCGAATTCGCAACCGTCGCCATTTTAGCTAGCTCGCACATATTTTATCGGAATAGCCTGAAACTGAAATATGCGATACCCTGGCCCACACTGAACAAAACGATGTCACGCACGACAAAATCGATAAAGGAATGTGGCCGTGGTAAACAAAAAACCGTCGCAAAAAAAAGTGCTGACTCGGCTAAAAAAATTTTTTTCGGATTTTATTTTTAAGAATCGGCTAACGAAACTCAGATAACTTTGTTGGGTATATCCAAAGAAAGTTTTGAAGTCATTACGTGATGGCGACACGACCTACGGTTTGGCGGCCATTTTGTGCCAAAATCTACCATTTTGCGTTTTTCGCGTTTTTACACAATATGGAAAAATGAACTTTTTTTCGAGCGATTTTGACGAAATTTGACTCGCATGTCCCTAGCGTAAGTGTATAATCACCTCTGGAGTTTCGTCGACCTTTGACCTCGGGAAAAGGCGGCCATCTTGAATTTTCTATAAAAAACACCTTTACCACCGGATTCAAACGTAAACTTGTCGTTGGAATTTTCATCGATCGTCTCGAAACTTTTTGGGCATCAACGGTAAGCTCCTGTGGAAAAAATTTTGGAATTAGAAGTTGTAGATTTTAAACGGCGTGCGCGTGGCGAGCTAGCAAAGTGGCGCACTGTTATAACTCCCATGCATTTCAATACAATACAGTGAAAATTGAATGCATGCATTCATGCCTGAAACAGATTACATTGAAAAACACTGGATATGGACATATAAGGAATGTGGGCGTGGTTAGCATAAAACCACTGTTGCTAAGGACGACAAAAAGTTTACTTTTACCGATTTGTCCGAAACTGAAGTCAATCTGTTCGTCCTTCCGAGGGGACCAAAACATAAAATGGTTGCTATGGAGATAAAATCAACAGAAAAGCCGCCATTTTGGAAAAAGTGGGTTTTTTAGCAACTTATGACATATAACTCTCACCAATGGAGGAATGTGTTTTTCTGAGTCAGTTGATGATGATGATCACTATGCTAGCACTTTTAGCTATATTAGCATAACTAGCATAGTTAGCATAATTAGCATTTTAGGTAATGTGTTTTTCTGAGTCAGTTGATGATGCTGATCGCTATGCTAGCACTTTCAGCCTTATTAGCATAGTTAGCATAGTTAGCATAATTAGCATTTTAGGTAATGTATTTTTCTGAGTCAGTTGATGATGCTGATCGCTATGCTAGCACTTTTAGCCACATTAGCATAGCTAGCGTAGTTAGCATAATTAGCATTTTAGGTAATGTGTTTTTCTGAGTCAGTTGATGATGCTGATCGCTATGCTAGCATTTTTAGCCACATTAGCATAGCTAGCATAGTTAGCATAATTAGCATTTTAGGTAATGTGTTTTTCTGAGTCAGTTGATGATGCTGATCGCTATGCTAGCACTTTTAGCAACATTAGCATAGTTAGCATAGTTAGCATAATTAGCATTTTAGGTAATGTATTTTTCTGAGTCAGTTGATGATGCTGATCGCTATGCTAGCACTTTTAGCCACATTAGCATAGCTAGCATAGTTAGCATAATTAGCATTTTAGGTAATGTGTTTTTCTGAGTCAGTTGATGATGCTGATCGCTATGCTAGCACTTTTAGCCACATTAGCATAGCTAGCATAGTTAGCATAATTAGCATTTTAGGTAATGTGTTTTTCTGAGTCAGTTGATGATGCTGATCGCTATGCTAGAACTTTTAGCCACATTAGCATAGCTAGCATAGTTAGCATAATTAGCATTTTAGGTAATGTGTTTTTCTGAGTCAGTTGATGATGTTGATCGCTATGCTAGCACTTTTAGCCACATTAGCATAGTTAGCATTGTTAACATAATTATCAAATCCAGCCTTGACTAGCTTTTAATTTGCAGGGCTGTTAGGGCGGTGAGGTCAGCGGTGGTGCGTAGAGTTGGGCGTGGAAGGCGGGTTGCGTCTGCGGGCCATACAACGCCGCTTGCGGCTTTAATTTTTCTTCTACTTTCTTTCTTCCACTTTGAGCTCGAATTTGACCCCCGCCACATACCCGAAAACTCACCAAAATTGGCACAGACCTAGGATAAATTGAAAATGAATTTTCAGCAAAGAGAACGTCACCCCCCCCACGATGATGACATCACAGCGAGCGTTCCCGTCAAAAAAATGAATGGGCCGAAAATCGCTTATGGGGCCAAAAAAAAATATTTCGGAATACAGTTACGAAACCAAAACACGCGTGTTGGAGATATCCCCAAGAAGTTTTGAAATCATTATGGGATGGCCACACGACCTACGGCTTGGCAGCCATTTTGTGGCGAACTCTGAGAAATGGCGATTTTTGTGTTTTTTGACAATATGGTAAAACAACACTTTTGTTCAAGCGATTTTCACGAAATCGGACACACATGCCACTAGCAGGATTCTACAATAACCAAAGAAGTTTCGTTGACCTTTGACCTTGGCAAGGGGCGGCCATCTTGAATTTTCATAAAAAAGCACTTTTAGTAACGGATACAAACGAAAACTCGTCCTAGGGATTTTTTCCGAGCTTTTTGAAACTTCTCGGGCATCAATGGCAAGCTACTGTGGACAAAATGTTGGAATTAGAAGTTGTAGAATTTGAAACGCGTGCGCGTGGCGAATTCGGAACCGTCGCCATTTAAGCTAGCTCGCACATATTTTATCGGAATGTCGTGAAAATGAAATATACGATTCCCTGGCCCACACTGAACAAAACGATGTCAGATACGACAAAATCGATAAAGGAATGTGGCCGTGGTAAACAAAAAACCGTCGCAAAAAAAAGTGCTGACTCGGCAAAAAAAATTTTTTTCGGATTTTATTTTTAAGAATCGGCTAACGAAACCCAGATAACTTTGTCGGGTATATCCAAAGAAAGTTTTGAAATCATTACGTGATGGCGACACGACCTACGGTTTGGCGGCCATTTTGTGCCAAAATCTGCCATTTTGAGTTTTTCGCGTTTTTACACAATATGGAAAAATGAACTTTTTTTCGAGCGATTTTTACGAAATTTGACTCGCATGTCCCTAGCGTAAGTCTACAATCACCTTTGGAGTTTCGTCGACCCTTGACCTCGGGAAAAGGCGGCCATCTTGAATTTTCTATAAAAAACACATTAACCACCAGATTCAAACGTAAACTTGTCGTTGGAATTTTCATCGATCGTCTCAAAACTTTTTGGGCATCAATGGCAAGCTACTGTGTAAAAAATGTTGGAATTAGAAGTTGTAGATTTTGAACGGCGTGCGCGTGGCAAGCTAGCAAAGTGGCGCACTGTTATAACTCCCATGCATTTCAATACAATACAGTGAAAATTGAATGCATGCATTAATGCCTGAAACTGAATACATTGAAAAACACTGGATATGGACATATAAGGAATGTGGGCGTGGTTAGCATAAAACCACTGTTGCTAAGGACGACAAAAAGTTTACTTTTACCGATTTGTCCGAAACTGACGTCAATCTGTTCGTCTTCCCGAGGGGACCAAAACATAAAATGGTTGCTATGGAGATAAAATCAACAGAAAAGCCGCCATTTTGGAAAAAGTGGTTTTTTTAGCAACTTATGACATATAACTCTCACCAATGGAGGAATGTGTTTTTCTGAGTCAGTTGATGATGCTGATCGCTATGCTAGCACTTTTAGCTATGTTAGCATAACTAGCATAGTTAGCATAATTAGCATTTTAGGTAATGTCTTTTTCTGAGTCAGTTGATGATGCTGATCGCTATGCTAGCACTTTTCGCCACATTAGCATAGCTAACATAGTTAGCATAATTAGCATTTTAGGTAATGTGTTCTTCTGAGTCAGTTGATGATGCTGATCGCTATGCTAGCACTTTTAGCCACATTAGCATAGCTAGCATAGTTAGCATGATTAGCATTGTAGGTAATGTGTTTTTCTGAGTCAGTTAATGATGCTGATCAATATGCTAGCAATTTTAGCCACATTAGCATAGCTTACATATTTAGCATAATTAGCATTTTAGGTAATTTGTTTTTCTGAGTCAGTTGATGGTGCTGATCGCTATGCTAGCACTTTTAGCCACATTAGCATTGCTAGCATAGTTAGCATAATTAGCATATGCAGTTTTGACTAGCCATTATCAAAAGTGGGCGGTGAGGGCGGTGGTGCGTAGAGTTGGGCGTGGAAGGCGGGTTGTGTCTGCGGGCCATACAATGCCGCTTGCGGCTTTAATTATTATTATTCTTCTTGTCCTATAACGGCGTCTTTGAGCTTAATTTTGACCCCCGCCACATACCCGAAAACTCACCAAAATTGGCACACACCTGGGATAAATTGAAAATGAATTTTTGGCAAAGAGAACGCCACCCCCCCGAAGTCGATGACATCACGGCGAGCGATCCCGTAAAAAAAATGAATGGGCCGAAAATCGCTTATGGGGCCAAAAAAAAAAATTTTGAAATACAGTTACGAAACCAAAACACGCGTGTTGGAGATATCCCAAAGAAGTTATGAAATCATTATGGGATGCCCACACGACCTACGGCTTGGCGGCCATTTTGTGGCGAACTCAGAGAAATGGCGATTTTCGTGTTTTTTGACGATATGGGAAAACTACACTTTTGTTAAAGCGATTTTCACGAAATTTCATACACATGCCACAAACACGATTCTACAACTACCAAAGAAGTTTTGTTGACTTTTGACCTTGGGAAGGGGCGGCCATCTTGAATTTTCATAAAAAGCACCTTTAGTAACGGATACAAACGAAAACTCGTCCTAGGGATTTTTATCGATCTTTTTGAAACTTCTCAGGCATCAATGGCAAGCTACTGTGGACAAAATGTTGGAATTAGAAGTTGTAGAATTTGAAACGCGTGCGCGTGGCGAATTCGCAACCGTCGCCATTTTAGCTAGCTCGCACATATTTTATCGGAATAGCCTGAAACTGAAATATGCGATACCCTGGCCCACACTGAACAAAACGATGTCACATACGACAAAATCGATAAAGGAATGTGGCCGTGGTAAACAAAAAACCGTCGCAAAAAAAAGTGCTGACTCGGCAAAAAAAATTTTTTTCGGATTTTATTTTTAAGAATCGGCTAACGAAACCCAGATAACTTTGTCGGGTATATCCAAAGAAAGTTTTGAAATCATTACGTGATGGCCACACGACCTACGGTTTGGCGGCCATTTTGTGCCAAAATCTGCCATTTTGAGTTTTTCGCGTTTTTACACGATATGGAAAAATGAACTTTTTTTCGAGCAATTTTCACGAAATTTGACTCGCATGTCCCTAGCGTAAGTCTACAATCACCTTTGGAGTTTCGTCGACCTTTGACCTCGGGAAAAGGCGGCCATCTTGAATTTTCTATAAAAAACACCTTTACCACCGGATTCAAACGTAAACTTGTCGTTGGAATTTTCATCAATCGTCTCGAAACCTTTTGGGCATCAATGGCAAGCTACTGTGGAAAAAATGTTGGAATTAGAAGTTGTAGATTTTGAACGGCGTGCGCGTGGCAAGCTAGCAAAGTGGCGCACTGTTATAACTCCCATGCATTTCAATACAATACAGTGAAAATTGAATGCATGCATTAATGCCTGAAACTGAATACATTGAAAAACACTGGATATGGACATATAAGGAATGTGGGCGTGGTTAGCATAAAACCACTGTTGCTAAGGACGACAAAAAGTTTACTTTTACCGATTTGTCCGAAACTGACGTCAATCTGTTCGTCCTCCCGAGGGGACCAAAACATAAAATGGTTGCTATGGAGATAAAATCAACAGAAAAGCCGCCATTTTGGAAAAAGTGGGCTTTTTAGCAACTTATGACATATAACTCTCACCAATGGAGGAATGTGTTTTTCTGAGTCAGTTGATGATGCTGATCGCTATGCTAGCAATTTTAGCCACATTAGCATAGCTAGCATAGTTAGCATAATTAGCATTTCAGGTATTGTTTTTTTGAGTCAGTTGATGATGCTGATCGCTATGCTAGCACTTTTAGCTATGTTAGCATAGCTAGCATAGTTAGCATAATTAGCATTTTAGGTAATGTGTTTTTCTGAGTCAGTTGAAGATGCTGATTGCTATGCTAGCACTTTTAGCCACATTAGCATAGTTAGCATAGTTAGCATAATTAGCATTTTAGGTAATGTGTTTTTCTGAGTCAGTTGATGATGCTGATCGCTATGCTAGCACTTTTAGCCACATTAGCATAGCTAGCATAGTTAGCATAATTAGCATTTTAGGAAATGTGTTTTTTTGAGTCAGTTGATGATGGTCATCGCAATGCTAGCTCATTTAGGCACATTAGCATAGCTAGCATAGTTAGCATAATTAGCATTTGAGGAAATGTGTTTTTCTGAGAGAGTTGATTATGCTGATCGCTATGCTAGGACTTTTAGTCACATTAGCATAGTTAGCATAGTTAGCATTATGAGCAAATCCAGCCTTGATTAGCTTTTAATTTGTGGGCGGTGAGGGCGGAGAGGGCCGCGGTAGTGCGTAGAGTTGGGCGTGGAAGGCGGGTTGCGTCTGCGGGCCATACAACGCCGCTTGCGGCTTTAATTATTCTTCTCGTTTCTAACGGCGTCTTTGAGCTCAAATTTGACCCCCGCCACATACCCGAAAACTCACCAAAATTGGCACACATCTGGGATAAATTGAAAATGAATTTTCGGCAAAGAAAACGTCAACCCCCCCACGACGATGACATCACGGCGAGCGTTCTCGTAAAAAAAATGAATGGGCCGAAAATCGCTTATGGGGCCAAAAAAAAATATTTTGGAATACAGTTACGAACCCAAAACACGCGTGTTGGAGATATCCCAAAGAAGATTTGAAATCATTATGGGATGGCCACACGACCTACAGCTTGGCGGCCATTTTGTGGCGAACTCAGAGAAATGGCGATTTTCGTGTTTTTTGACAATATGGGAAAACTACACTTTTGTTTATGCGATTGTCACGAAATTGCACACACATGCCAAGACCTTGATTCTACAATAACCAAAGAAGTTTCGTTGACCTTTGACCTTTGGAAGGGGCGGCCATCTTGAATTTTCATAAAAAAGCACCTTTAGTAACGTATACAAACGAAAACTCGTCCTAGGGATTTTTATCGATCTTTTTGAAACTTCTCAGGCATCAATGGCAAGCTACTGTGGACAAAATGTTGGAATTAGAAGTTGTAGAATTTGAAACGCGTGAGCGTGGCGAATTCGCAACCGTCGCCATTTAAGCTAGCTCGCACATATTTTATCGGAATAGCCTGAAACTGAAATATGCGATACCCTGGCCCACACTGAACAAAACGATGTCACATACGACAAAATCGATAAAGGAATGTGGCCGTGGTAAACAAAAAACCGTCGCAAAAAAAAGTGCTGACTCGGCAAAAAAAAAAAAAATTCGGATTTTATTTTTAAGAATCGGCTAACGACATCCAGATAACTTTGTCGGGTATATCCGAAGAAAGTTTTGAAATCATTACGTGATGGCCACACGACCTACGGTTTGGCGGCCATTTTGTGCCAAAATCTGCCATTTTGAGTTTTTCGCGTTTTTACACGATATGGAAAATTTAACTTTTTTTCGAGCGATTTTCACGAAATTTGACTCGCATGTCCCTAGTGTAAGTCTACAATCACCTTTGGAGTTTCGTCGACCTTTGACCTCGGGAAAAGGCGGCCATCTTGAATTTTCTATAAAAAACACCTTAACCACCAGATTCAAACGTAAACTTGTCGTTGGAATTTTCTTCGATCGTCTCAAAACTTTTTGGGCATCAATGGCAAGCTACTGTGTAAAAAATGTTGGAATTAGAAGTTGTAGATTTTGAACAGCGTGCGCGTGGCAAGCTAGCAAAGTGGCGCACTGTTATAACTCCCATGCATTTCAATACAATACAGTGAAAATTGAATGCATGCATTAATGCCTGAAACTGAATACATTGAAAAACACTGGATATGGACATATAAGGAATGTGGGCGTGGTTAGCATAAAACCACTGTTGCTAAGGACGACAAAAAGTTTACTTTTACCGATTTGTCCGAAACTGACGTCAATCTGTTCGTCTTCCCGAGGGGACCAAAACATAAAATGGTTGCTATGGAGATAAAATCAACAGAAAAGCCGCCCTTTTGGAAAAAGTGGTTTTTTTAGCAACTTATGACATATAACTCTCACCAATGGAGGAATGTGTTTTTCTGAGTCAGTTGATGATGCTGATCGCTATGCTAGCACTTTTAGCTATGTTAGCATAACTAGCATAGTTAGCATAATTAGCATTTTAGGTAATGTCTTTTTCTGAGTCAGTTGATGATGCTGATCGCTATGCTAGCACTTTTCGCCACATTAGCATAGCTAACATAGTTAGCATAATTAGCATTTTAGGTAATGTGTTCTTCTGAGTCAGTTGATGATGCTGATCGCTATGCTAGCACTTTTAGCCACATTAGCATAGCTAGCATAGTTAGCATGATTAGCATTGTAGGTAATGTGTTTTTCTGAGTCAGTTAATGATGCTGATCAATATGCTAGCAATTTTAGCCACATTAGCATAGCTTACATATTTAGCATAATTAGCATTTTAGGTAATTTGTTTTTCTGAGTCAGTTGATGGTGCTGATCGCTATGCTAGCACTTTTAGCCACATTAGCATTGCTAGCATAGTTAGCATAATTAGCATATGCAGTTTTGACTAGCCATTATCAAAAGTGGGCGGTGAGGGCGGTGGTGCGTAGAGTTGGGCGTGGAAGGCCGGTTGTGTCTGCGGGCCATACAATGCCGCTTGCGGCTTTAATTATTATTATTCTTCTTGTCCTATAACGGCGTCTTTGAGCTTAATTTTGACCCCCGCCACATACCCGAAAACTCACCAAAATTGGCACACACCTGGGATAAATTGAAAATGAATTTTTGGCAAAGAGAACGCCACCCCCCCGAAGTCGATGACATCACGGCGAGCGATCCCGTAAAAAAAATGAATGGGCCGAAAATCGCTTATGGGGCCAAAAAAAAAAATTTTGAAATACAGTTACGAAACCAAAACACGCGTGTTGGAGATATCCCAAAGAAGTTATGAAATCATTATGGGATGCCCACACGACCTACGGCTTGGCGGCCATTTTGTGGCGAACTCAGAGAAATGGCGATTTTCGTGTTTTTTGACGATATGGGAAAACTACACTTTTGTTAAAGCGATTTTCACGAAATTTCATACACATGCCACAAACACGATTCTACAACTACCAAAGAAGTTTTGTTGACTTTTGACCTTGGGAAGGGGCGGCCATCTTGAATTTTCATAAAAAGCACCTTTAGTAACGGATACAAACGAAAACTCGTCCTAGGGATTTTTATCGATCTTTTTGAAACTTCTCAGGCATCAATGGCAAGCTACTGTGGACAAAATGTTGGAATTAGAAGTTGTAGAATTTGAAACGCGTGCGCGTGGCGAATTCGCAACCGTCGCCATTTTAGCTAGCTCGCACATATTTTATCGGAATAGCCTGAAACTGAAATATGCGATACCCTGGCCCACACTGAACAAAACGATGTCACATACGACAAAATCGATAAAGGAATGTGGCCGTGGTAAACAAAAAACCGTCGCAAAAAAAAGTGCTGACTCGGCAAAAAAAATTTTTTTCGGATTTTATTTTTAAGAATCGGCTAACGAAACCCAGATAACTTTGTCGGGTATATCCAAAGAAAGTTTTGAAATCATTACGTGATGGCCACACGACCTACGGTTTGGCGGCCATTTTGTGCCAAAATCTGCCATTTTGAGTTTTTCGCGTTTTTACACGATATGGAAAAATGAACTTTTTTTCGAGCAATTTTCACGAAATTTGACTCGCATGTCCCTAGCGTAAGTCTACAATCACCTTTGGAGTTTCGTCGACCTTTGACCTCGGGAAAAGGCGGCCATCTTGAATTTTCTATAAAAAACACCTTTACCACCGGATTCAAACGTAAACTTGTCGTTGGAATTTTCATCAATCGTCTCGAAACCTTTTGGGCATCAATGGCAAGCTACTGTGGAAAAAATGTTGGAATTAGAAGTTGTAGATTTTGAACGGCGTGCGCGTGGCAAGCTAGCAAAGTGGCGCACTGTTATAACTCCCATGCATTTCAATACAATACAGTGAAAATTGAATGCATGCATTAATGCCTGAAACTGAATACATTGAAAAACACTGGATATGGACATATAAGGAATGTGGGCGTGGTTAGCATAAAACCACTGTTGCTAAGGACGACAAAAAGTTTACTTTTACCGATTTGTCCGAAACTGACGTCAATCTGTTCGTCCTCCCGAGGGGACCAAAACATAAAATGGTTGCTATGGAGATAAAATCAACAGAAAAGCCGCCATTTTGGAAAAAGTGGGCTTTTTAGCAACTTATGACATATAACTCTCACCAATGGAGGAATGTGTTTTTCTGAGTCAGTTGATGATGCTGATCGCTATGCTAGCAATTTTAGCCACATTAGCATAGCTAGCATAGTTAGCATAATTAGCATTTCAGGCATTGTTTTTTTGAGTCAGTTGATGATGCTGATCGCTATGCTAGCACTTTTAGCTATGTTAGCATAGCTAGCATAGTTAGCATAATTAGCATTTTAGGTAATGTGTTTTTCTGAGTCAGTTGAAGATGCTGATTGCTATGCTAGCACTTTTAGCCACATTAGCATAGTTAGCATAGTTAGCATAATTAGCATTTTAGGTAATGTGTTTTTCTGAGTCAGTTGATGATGCTGATCGCTATGCTAGCACTTTTAGCCACATTAGCATAGCTAGCATAGTTAGCATAATTAGCATTTTAGGAAATGTGTTTTTTTGAGTCAGTTGATGATGGTCATCGCAATGCTAGCTCATTTAGGCACATTAGCATAGCTAGCATAGTTAGCATAATTAGCATTTGAGGAAATGTGTTTTTCTGAGAGAGTTGATTATGCTGATCGCTATGCTAGGACTTTTAGTCACATTAGCATAGTTAGCATAGTTAGCATTATGAGCAAATCCAGCCTTGATTAGCTTTTAATTTGTGGGCGGTGAGGGCGGAGAGGGCCGCGGTAGTGCGTAGAGTTGGGCGTGGAAGGCGGGTTGCGTCTGCGGGCCATACAACGCCGCTTGCGGCTTTAATTATGGCCCGCAGCAGTCATAGACTGCAAGGACCATATTGTAACTGGTACGAGGGTCGAACACTCAAAAAGTCCAAAACGTCAAAAAAACGCGTCAAAACGCAAAAAAATGGGGTCAAAAGTCGCCCAAAGCACAAAACGACACAACAATTGTGTAACGCAAAAAAAATACACACACACACGCACAACACCATCGCACAAACGTTAAAATTGTAGTCGCAAAAACGACGACAAAAACACAAAAAAGCCCCAAAAAGCCCTCAAAAGCCGGGTTTAAAGCCAAACAGACATGCCCAGCCAATAGTAAAAGACAGGCCGCATTGAAATACATAGGCCACCTGACTGCAAAAACTTCTATATTGTTTCTGCTTCGTTTCATTATTATTATTATTATTCTTCTTGCACACTAACGGCGTCTTTGAGCTTAATTTTGACCCCCGCCACATACCCGAAAACTCACCAAAATTGGCACACATCTGGGATAAATTGAAAATGAATTTTCGGCAAAGAGAACGTCACCCCCCCGAAGTCGATGACATCACAGCGAGCGTTCCCGTAAAAAAAATGAATGGGCCGAAAATCGCTTATGGGGCCAAAAAAATTTTTTTTGAAATACAGTTACGAAACCAAAACACATGTGTTGGAGATATACCAAACAAGTTTTGAAATCATTATGGGATGGCCACACGACCTACAGCTTGGCGGCCATTTTGTGGCGAACTCAGAGAAATGGCGAATTTCGTGTTTTTTCACAATATGGGAAAACGACACTTTTGTTCAAGCGATTTTCACGAAATTGCATACACATGCCAAAAACACGATTCTACAACTGCCAAAGAAGTTTCGTTGACCTTTGACCTTGGCAAGGGGCGGCCATCTTGGATTTTCCAAAAAAAGCACCTTTAGTAACAGATACAAACGAAAACTCGTCCTAGGGATTTTTATCAATCTTTTTGAAACTTCTCGGGCATCAATGGCAAGCTACTGTGGACAAAATGTTGGAATTAGAAGTTGTAGAATTTGAAACGCGTGCGCGTGGCGAATTCGCAACCGTCGCCATTTTAGCTAGCTCGCACATATTTTATCGGAATAGCCTGAAACTGAAATATGCGATTCCCTGACCCACTCTGAACAAAACGATATCATATACGACAAAATCGATAAAGGAATGTGGCCGTGGTAAACAAAAAACGATCGCAAAAAAAAGTGCTGACTCGGCAAAAAAATTTTTTATCGGATTTTATTTTTAAGAATCGGCTAACGAAACCCAGATAACTTTGTCGGGTATATCCAAAGAAAGTTTTGAAATCATTACGTGATGGCGACACGACCTACGGTTTGGCGGCCATTTTGTGCCAAAATCTGCCATTTTGCGTTTTTCGCGTTTTTACACAATATGGAAAAATGAACTTTTTTTCGAGCGATTTTCACGAAATTTGACTCGCATGTCCCTAGCCTAAGTCTACAATCACCTCTGGAGTTTCGTCGACCTTTGACCTCGGGAAAAGGCGGCCATCTTGAATTTTCTATAAAAAACACCTTTACCACCGGATTCAAACGTAAACTTGTCGTTGGAATTTTCATCAATCGTCTCGAAACCTTTTGGGCATCAATGGCAAGCTACTGTGGAAAAAATGTTGGAATTAGAAGTTGTAGATTTTGAACGGCGTGCGCGTGGCAAGCTAGCAAAGTGGCGCACTGTTATAACTCCCATGCATTTCAATACAATACAGTGAAAATTGAATGCATGCATTAATGCCTGAAACTGAATACATTGAAAAACACTGGATATGGACATATAAGGAATGTGGGCGTGGTTAGCATAAAACCACTGTTGCTAAGGACGACAAAAAGTTTACTTTTACCGATTTGTCCGAAACTGACGTCAATCTGTTCGTCCTCCCGAGGGGACCAAAACATAAAATGGTTGCTATGGAGATAAAATCAACAGAAAAGCCGCCATTTTGGAAAAAGTGGGCTTTTTAGCAACTTATGACATATAACTCTCACCAATGGAGGAATGTGTTTTTCTGAGTCAGTTGATGATGCTGATCGCTATGCTAGCAATTTTAGCCACATTAGCATAGCTAGCATAGTTAGCATAATTAGCATTTCAGGTATTGTTTTTTTGAGTCAGTTGATGATTCTGATCGCTATGCTAGCACTTTTAGCTATGTTAGCATAGCTAGCATAGTTAGCATAATTAGCATTTTAGGTAATGTGTTTTTCTGAGTCAGTTGAAGATGCTGATTGCTATGCTAGCACTTTTAGCCACATTAGCATAGTTAGCATAGTTAGCATAATTAGCATTTTAGGTAATGTGTTTTTCTGAGTCAGTTGATGATGCTGATCGCTATGCTAGCACTTTTAGCCACATTAGCATAGCTAGCATAGTTAGCATAATTAGCATTTTAGGAAATGTGTTTTTTTGAGTCAGTTGATGATGGTCATCGCAATGCTAGCTCATTTAGGCACATTAGCATAGCTAGCATAGTTAGCATAATTAGCATTTGAGGAAATGTGTTTTTCTGAGAGAGTTGATTATGCTGATCGCTATGCTAGGACTTTTAGTCACATTAGCATAGTTAGCATAGTTAGCATTATGAGCAAATCCAGCCTTGATTAGCTTTTAATTTGTGGGCGGTGAGGGCGGAGAGGGCCGCGGTAGTGCGTAGAGTTGGGCGTGGAAGGCGGGTTGCGTCTGCGGGCCATACAACGCCGCTTGCGGCTTTAATTATTCTTCTCGTTTCTAACGGCGTCTTTGAGCTCAAATTTGACCCCCGCCACATACCCGAAAACTCACCAAAATTGGCACACATCTGGGATAAATTGAAAATGAATTTTCGGCAAAGAAAACGTCAACCCCCCCACGACGATGACATCACGGCGAGCGTTCTCGTAAAAAAAATGAATGGGCCGAAAATCGCTTATGGGGCCAAAAAAAAATATTTTGGAATACAGTTACGAACCCAAAACACGCGTGTTGGAGATATCCCAAAGAAGATTTGAAATCATTATGGGATGGCCACACGACCTACAGCTTGGCGGCCATTTTGTGGCGAACTCAGAGAAATGGCGATTTTCGTGTTTTTTGACAATATGGGAAAACGACACTTTTGTTTATGCGATTGTCACGAAATTGCACACACATGCCAAGACCTTGATTCTACAATAACCAAAGAAGTTTCGTTGACCTTTGACCTTTGGAAGGGGCGGCCATCTTGAATTTTCATAAAAAAGCACCTTTAGTAACGTATACAAACGAAAACTCGTCCTAGGGATTTTTATCGATCTTTTTGAAACTTCTCAGGCATCAATGGCAAGCTACTGTGGACAAAATGTTGGAATTAGAAGTTGTAGAATTTGAAACGCGTGAGCGTGGCGAATTCGCAACCGTCGCCATTTAAGCTAGCTCGCACATATTTTATCGGAATAGCCTGAAACTGAAATATGCGATACCCTGGCCCACACTGAACAAAACGATGTCACATACGACAAAATCGATAAAGGAATGTGGCCGTGGTAAACAAAAAACCGTCGCAAAAAAAAGTGCTGACTCGGCAAAAAAAAAAAAAATTCGGATTTTATTTTTAAGAATCGGCTAACGACATCCAGATAACTTTGTCGGGTATATCCGAAGAAAGTTTTGAAATCATTACGTGATGGCCACACGACCTACGGTTTGGCGGCCATTTTGTGCCAAAATCTGCCATTTTGAGTTTTTCGCGTTTTTACACGATATGGAAAATTTAACTTTTTTTCGAGCGATTTTCACGAAATTTGACTCGCATGTCCCTAGTGTAAGTCTACAATCACCTTTGGAGTTTCGTCGACCTTTGACCTCGGGAAAAGGCGGCCATCTTGAATTTTCTATAAAAAACACCTTAACCACCAGATTCAAACGTAAACTTGTCGTTGGAATTTTCTTCGATCGTCTCAAAACTTTTTGGGCATCAATGGCAAGCTACTGTGTAAAAAATGTTGGAATTAGAAGTTGTAGATTTTGAACAGCGTGCGCGTGGCAAGCTAGCAAAGTGGCGCACTGTTATAACTCCCATGCATTTCAATACAATACAGTGAAAATTGAATGCATGCATTAATGCCTGAAACTGAATACATTGAAAAACACTGGATATGGACATATAAGGAATGTGGGCGTGGTTAGCATAAAACCACTGTTGCTAAGGACGACAAAAAGTTTACTTTTACCGATTTGTCCGAAACTGACGTCAATCTGTTCGTCTTCCCGAGGGGACCAAAACATAAAATGGTTGCTATGGAGATAAAATCAACAGAAAAGCCGCCCTTTTGGAAAAAGTGGTTTTTTTAGCAACTTATGACATATAACTCTCACCAATGGAGGAATGTGTTTTTCTGAGTCAGTTGATGATGCTGATCGCTATGCTAGCACTTTTAGCTATGTTAGCATAACTAGCATAGTTAGCATAATTAGCATTTTAGGTAATGTCTTTTTCTGAGTCAGTTGATGATGCTGATCGCTATGCTAGCACTTTTCGCCACATTAGCATAGCTAACATAGTTAGCATAATTAGCATTTTAGGTAATGTGTTCTTCTGAGTCAGTTGATGATGCTGATCGCTATGCTAGCACTTTTAGCCACATTAGCATAGCTAGCATAGTTAGCATGATTAGCATTGTAGGTAATGTGTTTTTCTGAGTCAGTTAATGATGCTGATCAATATGCTAGCAATTTTAGCCACATTAGCATAGCTTACATATTTAGCATAATTAGCATTTTAGGTAATTTGTTTTTCTGAGTCAGTTGATGGTGCTGATCGCTATGCTAGCACTTTTAGCCACATTAGCATTGCTAGCATAGTTAGCATAATTAGCATATGCAGTTTTGACTAGCCATTATCAAAAGTGGGCGGTGAGGGCGGTGGTGCGTAGAGTTGGGCGTGGAAGGCGGGTTGTGTCTGCGGGCCATACAATGCCGCTTGCGGCTTTAATTATTATTATTATTCTTGTCCTATAACGGCGTCTTTGAGCTTAATTTTGACCCCCGCCACATACCCGAAAACTCACCAAAATTGGCACACACCTGGGATAAATTGAAAATGAATTTTTGGCAAAGAGAACGCCACCCCCCCGAAGTCGATGACATCACGGCGAGCGATCCCGTAAAAAAAATGAATGGGCCGAAAATCGCTTATGGGGCCAAAAAAAAAAATTTTGAAATACAGTTACGAAACCAAAACACGCGTGTTGGAGATATCCCAAAGAAGTTATGAAATCATTATGGGATGCCCACACGACCTACGGCTTGGCGGCCATTTTGTGGCGAACTCAGAGAAATGGCGATTTTCGTGTTTTTTGACGATATGGGAAAACTACACTTTTGTTAAAGCGATTTTCACGAAATTTCATACACATGCCACAAACACGATTCTACAACTACCAAAGAAGTTTTGTTGACTTTTGACCTTGGGAAGGGGCGGCCATCTTGAATTTTCATAAAAAGCACCTTTAGTAACGGATACAAACGAAAACTCGTCCTAGGGATTTTTATCGATCTTTTTGAAACTTCTCAGGCATCAATGGCAAGCTACTGTGGACAAAATGTTGGAATTAGAAGTTGTAGAATTTGAAACGCGTGCGCGTGGCGAATTCGCAACCGTCGCCATTTTAGCTAGCTCGCACATATTTTATCGGAATAGCCTGAAACTGAAATATGCGATACCCTGGCCCACACTGAACAAAACGATGTCACATACGACAAAATCGATAAAGGAATGTGGCCGTGGTAAACAAAAAACCGTCGCAAAAAAAAGTGCTGACTCGGCAAAAAAATTTTTTTTCGGATTTTATTTTTAAGAATCGGCTAACGAAACCCAGATAACTTTGTCGGGTATATCCAAAGAAAGTTTTGAAATCATTACGTGATGGCCACACGACCTACGGTTTGGCGGCCATTTTGTGCCAAAATCTGCCATTTTGAGTTTTTCGCGTTTTTACACGATATGGAAAAATGAACTTTTTTTCGAGCAATTTTCACGAAATTTGACTCGCATGTCCCTAGCGTAAGTCTACAATCACCTTTGGAGTTTCGTCGACCTTTGACCTCGGGAAAAGGCGGCCATCTTGAATTTTCTATAAAAAACACCTTTACCACCGGATTCAAACGTAAACTTGTCGTTGGAATTTTCATCAATCGTCTCGAAACCTTTTGGGCATCAATGGCAAGCTACTGTGGAAAAAATGTTGGAATTAGAAGTTGTAGATTTTGAACGGCGTGCGCGTGGCAAGCTAGCAAAGTGGCGCACTGTTATAACTCCCATGCATTTCAATACAATACAGTGAAAATTGAATGCATGCATTAATGCCTGAAACTGAATACATTGAAAAACACTGGATATGGACATATAAGGAATGTGGGCGTGGTTAGCATAAAACCACTGTTGCTAAGGACGACAAAAAGTTTACTTTTACCGATTTGTCCGAAACTGACGTCAATCTGTTCGTCCTCCCGAGGGGACCAAAACATAAAATGGTTGCTATGGAGATAAAATCAACAGAAAAGCCGCCATTTTGGAAAAAGTGGGCTTTTTAGCAACTTATGACATATAACTCTCACCAATGGAGGAATGTGTTTTTCTGAGTCAGTTGATGATGCTGATCGCTATGCTAGCAATTTTAGCCACATTAGCATAGCTAGCATAGTTAGCATAATTAGCATTTCAGGCATTGTTTTTTTGAGTCAGTTGATGATGCTGATCGCTATGCTAGCACTTTTAGCTATGTTAGCATAGCTAGCATAGTTAGCATAATTAGCATTTTAGGTAATGTGTTTTTCTGAGTCAGTTGAAGATGCTGATTGCTATGCTAGCACTTTTAGCCACATTAGCATAGTTAGCATAGTTAGCATAATTAGCATTTTAGGTAATGTGTTTTTCTGAGTCAGTTGATGATGCTGATCGCTATGCTAGCACTTTTAGCCACATTAGCATAGCTAGCATAGTTAGCATAATTAGCATTTTAGGAAATGTGTTTTTTTGAGTCAGTTGATGATGGTCATCGCAATGCTAGCTCATTTAGGCACATTAGCATAGCTAGCATAGTTAGCATAATTAGCATTTGAGGAAATGTGTTTTTCTGAGAGAGTTGATTATGCTGATCGCTATGCTAGGACTTTTAGTCACATTAGCATAGTTAGCATAGTTAGCATTATGAGCAAATCCAGCCTTGATTAGCTTTTAATTTGTGGGCGGTGAGGGCGGAGAGGGCCGCGGTAGTGCGTAGAGTTGGGCGTGGAAGGCGGGTTGCGTCTGCGGGCCATACAACGCCGCTTGCGGCTTTAATTATTATTACGTTTCTTCTTTCTTACTGCGTCTTTGAGCTCAAATTTGACCCCCGCCAAATACTCGAAAACTCACCAAAATTGGCACACACCTAGGATAAATTCAAAATGAATTTTCGGCGAAGTGAACGCCCCCCCCCCAAACCCGATGACGTCACAGTCGGCAAAACAGTAAAAAAAATGAATGGGGCCGAAATCTCAAATGGAGCCGATTTTTTTTTTTTCAAGATACAGTTACGAAACCAAAACACGGGTGTTGGAGATATCCTAAACAAGTTTTGAAATCATTATGGGATGGCCACACGACCTACGGCTTGGCGGCCATTTTGTGGCGAACTCAGAGAAATGGCGATTTTCATGTTTTTTGACAATATAGGAAAACGAAACTATTGTTTAAGCGATTTTCACGAAATTGCATACACGTGCCACTAACACGATTCTACAACTGCCAAAGAAGTTTCGTTGACCTTTGACCTTGGGAACGGGCGGCCATCTTGAATTTTCAAAAAAAGCACCTTTAGTAACGGATACAAACGAAAACTCGTCCTAGGGATTTTTATTGATCTTTTTGAAACTTCTCGGGCATCAATGGCAAGCTACTGTGGACAAAATGTTGGAATTAGAAGTTGTAGAATTTGAAACGCGTGCGCGTGGCGAATTCGCAACCGTCGCCATTTTAGCTAGCTCGCACATATTTTATCGGAATAGCCTGAAACTGAAATATGCGATTCCCTGGCCCACACTGAACAAAACAATGTAAAATACGACAAAATCGATAAAGAAATGCGGCCGTGGTAAACAAAAAACGATCGCAAAAAAAAGTGCTGACTCGGCAAAAAAAAAAAATGTCGGATTTTATTTTTAAGAATCGGCTAACGAAACCCAAATAACTTTGTCGGGTATATCCAAAGAAAGTTTTGAAATCATTACATGATGGCGACACGACCTACGGTTTGGCGGCCATTTTGTGCCAAAATCTGCCATTTTGAGTTTTTCGCGTTTTTACACAATATGGAAAAATGAACTTTTTTTCGAGCGATTTTCACGAAATTTGACGCGCATGTCCCTAGCGTAAGTCTACAATCACATTTGGAGTTTCGTCGACCTTTGACCTCGGGAAAAGGCCGCCATCTTGAATTTTCTATAAAAAACACCTTTACCACCAGATTCAAACGTAAACTTGTCGTTGGAATTTTCATCGATTGTCTCGAAACTTTTTGGGCATCATTGGCAAGCTACTGTGGAAAAAATGTTGGAATTAGAAGTTGTAGATTTTAAACGGCGTGCGCGTGGCGAGCTAGCAAAGTGGCGCAGTGTTATAACTCCTATGTTTTTCAATGGACTACTGTGAAATTTGAATGCATGCAATAATGCCTGAAACTGCATACATTGAAAAACACTGGAAATGGACATATAAGGAATGTGGGCGTGGTTAGCATAAAACCACTGTTGCTAAGGACGACAAAAAGTTTACTTTTACCGATTTGTCCGAAACTGACGTCCATCTGTTCGTCTTCTCAAGGGGACCAAAACATAATATAATTGCTATGGAGATAAAATAAACAAAAAAGCCGCCATTTTGGAAAAAGTGGGTTTTTTATCAACTTATGGCATATAGCCCTCACCAATGGAGGAATGTGTTTTTCTGAGTCAGTTAATGATGCTGATCGCTATGCTAGCACTTTGAGCCACATTAACATAGCTAGCATAGTTAGCATAATTAGCATTTTAGGTAATGTGTTTTTCTGAGTCAGTTGATGATGCTGATCGCTATGCTAGCACTTTTAGCTATGTTAGCATAGCTAACATAGTTAGCATAATTAGCATTTTAGGTAATGTGTTTTTCTGAGTCAGTTAATGATGCTGATCGCTATGCTAGCACTTTTAGCCACATTAGCATAGCTAGCATAGTTAGCATAATTAATATTTTAGGTAATGTGTTTTTCTGAGTCAGTTGATGATGCTGATCGCTATTCTAGCACTATTAGCTATGTTAGCATAGCTAGCATAGTTAGCATAATTAGCATTTTAGGTAATGTGTTTTTCTGAGTCAGTTAATGATGCTGATCGCTATGCTAACACTTTTAACCACATTAGCATAGCTAGCATAGTTAGCATAATTAGCATTTTAGGTAATGTGTTTTTCTGAGTCAGTTGATGATGCTGATGGCTATGCTAGCACTTTTAGCTATGTTAGCATAACTAGCATAGTTAGCATAATTAGCATTTTAGGTAATGTGTTTTTCTGAGTCAGTTGATGATGCTGATCGCTATGCTAGCACTTTTAGCCACATTAGCATAGCTAACATAGTTAGCATAATTAGCATATGCAGTTTTTGACTAGCCTTCATCAAAAGTGGGCGGTGAGGGCGGTGAGGGCGGTGGTGCGTAGAGTTGGGCGTGGAAGGCGGGTTGCGTCTGCGGGCCATACAACGCCGCTTGCGGCTTTATTATGGCCCGCAGCAGTCATAGACTGCAAGGACCATATTGTAACTGGTACGAGGGTCGAACACTCAAAAAGTCCAAAACGTCAAAAAAACGCGTCAAAACGCCAAAAAATGGGGTCAAAAGTCGCCCAAAGCACAAAACGACACGACAATTGTGTAACGCAACAAAAATACACACACACACGCACAACACCAACGCAAAAACGTCAAATTTGTAATCGCAAAAATGACGACAATAACACGAAAAAGCCCCAAAAAGCCCTCAATAGAAGGGTTTAAAGCCAAAAAGACCTGCCCAGCCTATAGTAAAAGACAGGCCGCATTGAAATACATAGGCCACCTGACTGCAAAAACTTCTATATTGTTTCTGCTTTGTTTCATTATTATGGCCCGCAGCACTCACAGAGTGCAAGGACCATATTGTAACTGCTACGAGGGTCGAACACTCAAAAAGGTCCAAAACGTCAAAAAAACGCGTCAAAACGCCAAAAAATGGGGTCAAAAGTCGCCCAAAGCACACAACAACACGACAATTGTGTAACGCGACAAAAATACACACACACACGCACAACACTAACGCAAAAACGTAAAAATTGTAGTCGCAAAAATGACGACAAAAACACAAAAAAGCCCCAAAAAGCCCTCAAAAGACAGGTTTAAAGCCAAACAGACATGCCCAGCCTATAGTAAAAGACAGGCCGCATTGAAATACATAGGAAATCCTAACCGCAAAAACTTCTATATTGTTTCTGCTTTGTTTCATTATTATGGCCCGCAGCAGTCATAGACTGCAAGGACCATATTGTAACTGGTACGAGGGTCGAACACTCAAAAAGTCCAAAACGTCAAAAAAACGCGTCAAAACGCCAAAAAATGGGGTCAAAAGTCGCCCAAAGCACAAAACGACACGACAATTGTGTAACGCAACAAAAATACACACACACACGCACAACACCATCGCACAAACGTTAAAATTGTAGTCGCAAAAACGACGACAAAAACACAAAAAAGCCCCAAAAAGCCCTCAAAAGCCGGGTTTAAAACCAAACAGACATGCCCAGCCTATGGTAAAAGACAGGCCGCATTGAAATACATAGGCCACCTGACTGCAAAAACTTCTATATTGTTTCTGCTTCGTTTCATTATTATGGCCCGCAGCAGTCATAGACTGCAAGGACCATATTGTAACTGGTACGAGGGTCGAACACTCAAAAAGTCCAAAACGTCAAAAAAACGCGTCAAAACGCCAAAAAATGGGGTCAAAAGTCGCCCAAAGCAGACAACGAGACGACAATTGTGTAACGCAACAAAAATACACACACACACGCACAACACCACCACACAAACGACAAATTTGTAGTCGCAAAAATGACGACAAAAACACAAAAAAGCCCCAAAAAGCCCTCAAAGAATGGGTTTAAAGCCAAAAAGACATGCCCAGCCTATAGTAAAAGACAGGCCTCATTGAAATACATGGGAAATCCTAACCGCAAAAACTTCTATATTGTTTCTGCTTCGTTTCATTATTATTATTTTTATTCTTCTTCTTTCTTTCTTCCACTTTGAGCGAAAATTTGACCCCCGCCACATACCCGAAAACTCACCAAAATTGGCACACACCTAGGATAAATTCAAAATGAATTTTCGGCAAAGAGAACGCCACCCCCCCGAAGTCGATGACATCACAGCGAGCGATCCCGTCAAAAAAATGAATGGGCCGAAAATTGCTTATGGGGCCAAAAAAAAATATTTCAAATTAGAGCAACGAAACCAAAACACGCATGTTGGAGATATCCCAAAGAAGTTATGAAATTATTATGGGATGGCCACACGACTTACGGCTTGGCGGCCATTTTGTGGCGAAATCAGAGAAATGGCGATTTTCGTGTTTTTTCACAATATGGGAAAACGACACTTTTGTTCAAGCGATTTTCACGAAATTGCACACACATGCCAAAAACACTATTCTACAACTACCAAAGAAGTTTTGTTGACCTTTGACCTCGGAAAGGGGCGGCCATCTTGAATATTCATAAAAAAGCACCTTTAGTAACGGATACAAACAAAAACTCGTCCTAGGGATTTTTATCGATCTTTTTGAAACTTCTCGGGCATCAATGGCAAGCTACTGTGGACAAAATGTTGGAATTAGAAGTTGTAGAATTTGAAACGCGTGCACGTGGCGAATTCGCAACCGTCGCCATTTTAGCTAGCTCGCACATATTTTATCGGAATAGCCTGAAACTGAAATATGCGATACCCTGGCCCACACTGAACAAAATGATGTCACACACGACAAAATCGATAAAGGAATGTGGCCGTGGTAAACAAAAAACGATCGCAAAAAAAAGTGCTGACTCGGCTAAAAAAAAGAAAATTCGGATTTTTTTTTATGAATCGGCTAACGAAAGCCAGATAACTTTGTCGGGTATATCCAAAGAAAGTTTTGAAATCATTACGTGATGGCGACACGACCTACGGTTTGGCGGCCATTTTGTGCCAAAATCGGCCATTTTGCGTTTTTCGCGTTTTTACACAATATGGAAAAAGGAACTTTTTCTTGAGCGATTTTCACGAAATTTGACGCGCATGTCCGTAGCGTAAGTCTACAATCATCTCTGGAATTTCGTCGACCTTTGACCTCGGGAAAAGGCGGCCATCTTGAATTTTCTATAAAAAACACCTTTACCACCGGATTCAAACGTAAACTTTTTGTTGGAATTTTCATCGATTGTCTCGAAACATTTTGGGCATCAATGGCAAGCTACTGTGGAAAAAATGTTGGAATTAGAAGTTGTAGATTTTGAACGGCGTGCGCGTGGCAAGCTAGCAAAGTGGCGCACTGTTATAACTCCCATGCATTTCAATACAATACAGTAAAAATTGAATGCATGCATTAATGCCTGAAACTGAATACATTGAAAAACACTGGATATGGACATATAAGGAATGTGGGCGTGGTTAGCATAAAACCACTGTTGCTGAGGACGACAAAAAGTTTACTTTTACCGATTTGTCTGAAACTGATGTCAATCTGTTCGTCCTCCCATGGGGACCAAAACATAAAATGGTTGCTATGGAGATAAAATCAACAGGAAAGCCGCCATTTTGGAAAAAGTGGTTTTTTTATCAACTTATGACATATAGCTCTCACCAATGGAGGAATGTGTTTTTCTGAGTCAGTTAATGATGCTGATCGCTATGCTAGCACTTTTAGCCACATTAGCATAGCTAGCATAGTTAGCATAATTAGCATTTTAGATAATGTGTTTTTCTGAGTCAGTTGATGATGCTGATCGCTATGCTAGCAGTTTTAGCCACATTAGCATAGCTAACATAGTTAGCATAATTAGCATTTTAGGTAATGTGTTTTTCTGAGAGAGTTGATTATGCTAATCGCTATGCTAGGACTTTTAGTCACATTAGCATAGTTAGCAAAGTTAGCATTATTTGCAAATCCAGCCTTGACTAGCTTTTAATTTGTGGGCGGTGAGGGCGGAGAGGGCCGCGGTGTTGCGTAGAATTGGGCGTGGAAGGCGGGTTGCGTCTGCGGGCCATACAACGCCGCTTGCGGCTTTAATTATTATTATTATTCTTCTTGCACACTAACGGCGTCTTTGAGCTTAATTTTGACCCCCGCCACATACCCGAAAACTCACCAAAATTGGCACACATCTGGGATAAATTGAAAATGAATTTTCGGCAAAGAGAACGTCACCCCCCCGAAGTCGATGACATCACAGCGAGCGTTCCCGTAAAAAAAATGAATGGGCCGAAAATCGCTTATGGGGCCAAAAAAATTTTTTTTGAAATACAGTTACGAAACCAAAACACATGTGTTGGAGATATCCCAAAGAAGTTTTGAAATCATTATGGGATGGCCACACGACCTACAGCTTGGCGGCCATTTTGTGGCGAACTCAGAGAAATGGCGAATTTCGTGTTTTTTCACAATATGGGAAAACAACACTTTTGTTCAAGCTATTTTCACGAAATTGCATACACATGCCAAAAACACGATTCTACAACTGCCAAAGAAGTTTCGTTGACCTTTGACCTTGGCAAGGGGCGGCCATCTTGGATTTTCAAAAAAAAGCACCTTTAGTAACAGATACAAACGAAAACTCGTCCTAGGGATTTTTATCAATCTTTTTGAAACTTCTCGGGCATCAATGGCAAGCTACTGTGGACAAAATGTTGGAATTAGAAGTTGTAGAATTTGAAACGCGTGCCCGTGGCGAATTCGCAACCGTCGCCATTTTAGCTAGCTCGCACTTATTTTATCGGAATAGCCTGAAACTGAAATATGCGATTCCCTGACCCACTCTGAACAAAACGATATCATATACGACAAAATCGATAAAGGAATGTGGCCGTGGTAAACAAAAAACGATCGCAAAAAAAAGTGCTGACTCGGCAAAAAAAATTTTTTTTGGATTTTTTTTTAAAGAATCAGCTAACGAAACCCAGATAACTTTGTCGGGTATATCCAAAGAAAGTTTTGAAATCATTACGTGATGGCGACACGACCTACGGTTTGGCGGCCATTTTGTGCCAAAATCTGCCATTTTGCGTTTTTCGCGTTTTTACACAATATGGAAAAATGAACTTTTTTTCGAGCGATTTTCACGAAATTTGACTCGCATGTCCGTAGCGTAAGTCTACAATCACCTCTGGAGTTTCGTCGACCTTTGACCTCGGGAAAAGGCGGCCATCTTGAATTTTCTATAAAAAACACCTTTACCACCAGATTCAAACGTAAACTTGTCGTTGGAATTTTCATCGATTGTCTCGAAACTTTTTGGGCATCAATGGCAAGCTACTGTGGAAAAAATGTTGGAATTAGAAGTTGTAGATTTTGAGCGGCGTGTGCGTGGCAAGCTAGCAAAGTGGCGCACTGTTATAACTCCCATGCATTTCAATACAATACAGTGAAAATTGAATGCATGCATTCATGCCTGAAACAGAATACATTGAAAAAGACTGGACATGGACATATAAGGAATGTGGGCGTGGTTAGCATAAAACCACTGTTGCTAAGGACGACAAAAAGTTTACTTTTACCGATTTTTCCGAAATTGACGTCAATCTGTTCGTCTTCTGAAGTGGACCAAAACATAAAATGGTTGCTATGGAGATAAAATAAACAGAAAAGCCGCCATTTTGGAAAAAGTCGTTTTTTTTATCAACTTATGACATATAGCTTTCACCAATGGAGGAATATGTTTTTCTGAGTCAGTAAATGATGCTTATCGCTATGCTAGCAATTTTAGCCACATTAGCATAGCTAGCATAGTAAGCATAATTAGCATTTTAGGTAATGTGTTTTTCTGAGTCAGTTGATGATGCTGATCGCTATGCTAGCACTTTTAGCCACATTAGCATAGCTAGCATAGTTAGCATAATTAGCATTTTAGGTAATGTGTTTTTCTGAGTCAGTTGATGATGCTGATCGCTATGCTAGCACTTTTAGCCACATTAGCATAGCTAGCATAGTTAGCATAATTAGCATTTTAGGTAATGTGTTTTTCTGAGTCAGTTGATGATGCTGATCGCTATGCTAGCACTTTTAGCCACATTAGCGTAGCTAGCATAGTTAGCATAATTAGCATTTTAGATAATGTGTTTTTCTGAGTCAGTTGATGATGCTGATCGCAATGCTAGCACTTTTAGCCACATTAGCATAGTTAGCATTGTTAGCATAATTAGCAAATCCAGCCTTGACTAGCTTTTAATTTGCGGGCTGTGAGGGCGGTGAGGTCAGCGGTGGTGCGTAGAGTTGGGCGTGGAGGCGGGTTGCGTCTGCGGGCCATACAACGCCGCTTGCGGCTTTAATTATTATTCCGCTTTCTTATCGCGCCTTTGAGCTCAAATTTGACCCCCGCCACATACCCGAAAACTCACCAAAATTGGCACACACCTGGGATAAATTAAAAATGAATTTTCGGCAAAGAGAACGTCACCTCCCCCACAACGATGACATCACGGCGAGCGATCCCGTAAAAAAAATGAATGGGCCGAAAATCGCTTATGGGGCCAAAAAAAAATATTTTGAAATACAGTTACGAAACCAAAACACGCGTGTTGGATATATCCCAGAGAAGTTATGAAATCATTATGGGATGGCCACACGACCTACGGCTTGGCGGCCATTTTGTGGCGAACACAGAGAAATGGCGATTTTTGTGTTTTTTGACAAAATGGGAAAACGACCCTTTTGTTTAAGCGATTTTCACGAAATTTCACACACATGCCAAGACCATGATTCTACAGCTGCCAAAGAAGTTTCGTTGACCTTTGACCTTGGGAAGGGGCGGCCATCTTGAATTTTCATAAAAAAGCACCTTTAGTAACGTATACAAACGAAAACTCGTCCTAGGGATTTTTATCGATCTTTTTGAAACTTCTCGGGCATCAATGGCAAGCTACTGTGGACAAAATGTTGGAATTAGAAGTTGTAGAATTTGAAACGCGTGCGCGTGGCGAATTCGCAACCGTCGCCATTTTAGCTAGCTCGCACATATTTTATCGGAATAGCCTGAAACTGAAATATGCGATTCCCTGACCCACACTGAACAAAACGATGTCACATACGACAAAATCGATAAAGGAATGTGGCCGTGGTAAACAAAAAACGATCGCAAAAAAAAGTGCTGACTCGGCAAAAAAATTTTTTATCGGATTTTATTTTTAAGAATCGGCTAACGAAACCCAGATAACTTTGTCGGGTATATCCAAAGAAAGTTTTGAAATCATTACGTGATGGCGACACGACCTACGGTTTGGCGGCCATTTTGTGCCAAAATCTGCCATTTTGAGTTTTTCGCGTTTTTACACAATTTGGAAAAATTAACTTTTTTTCGAGCGATTTTGACGAAATTTGACTCGCATGTCCCTAGCGTAAGTCTACAATCACCTCCGGAGTTTCGTCGACCTTTGACCTCGGGAAAAGGCGGCCATCTTGAATTTTCTATAAAAAACACCTTTACCACCGGATTCAAACGTAAACTTGTCGTTGGAATTTTCATCGATCGTCTCGAAACTTTTTGGGCATCAATGGCAAGCTACTGTGGAAAAAATGTTGGAATTAGAAGTTGTAGATTTTGAATGGCGTGCGCGTGGCAAGCTAGCAAAGTGGCGCAGTGTTATAATTCCCATGCATTTCAATACAATACAGTGAAAATTGAATGCATGCATTAATGCCTGAAACTGAATACATTGAAAAACACTGGATCTGGACATATAAGGAATGTGGGCGTGGTTAGCATAAAATCACTGTTGCTAAGGACAACAAAAAGTTTACTTTTATCGATTTGTCCGAAACTGACGTCAATCTGTTCGTCCTCCCGAGGGGACCGAAACGTAAAATGGTTGCCATGGAGATAAAATTAACAGAAAAGCCACAATTCTGGAAAAAGTGGGTTTTTTATCAACTTATGACATATAGCTCTCACCAATGGAGGAATGTGTTTTTCTGAGTCAGTTTATGATGCTGATCGCTATGCTAGCACTTTAAGCTATGTTAGCATAACTAACATAGTTAGCATAATTAGCATTTTAAGTAATGTGTTTTTCTGAGAGAGTTGATGCTGATCGCTATGCTAGCACTTTTAGCCACATTAGCATAGCTAGCATAGTTAGCATAATTAGCATTTTAGGTAATGTGTTTTTCTGAGTCAGTTGAAGATGCTGATCGCAATGCTAGCACTTTTAGCCACATTAGCATAGCTAGCATAGTTAGCATAATTAGCATTTTTGGTAATGTGTTTTTCTGAGTCAGTTGATGATGCTGATCACTATGCTAGCACTTTTAGCCACATTAGCGTAGCTAGCATAGTTAGCATAATTAGCATTTTAGGTAATGTGTTTTTCTGAGTCAGTTGATGATGCTGATTGCAATGCTAGCACTTTTAGCCACATGAGCATATCTAGCATAGTTAGCATAATTAGCAAATGCCGTTTTGTCTAGCCTTTATCAAGATTGGGCAGTGAGGGCGGTGAAGGAGGCGGTGGTGCGTAGAGTTGGGCGTGGAAGGCGGGTTGCGTCTGCGGGCCATACAACGCCGCTTGCGGCTTTAATTATTATTATTCTTCTTGTCCTATAACGGCGTCTTTGAGCTTAATTTTGACCCCCGCCACATACCCGAAAACTCACCAAAATTGGCACACACCTGGGATAAATTGAAAATGAATTTTTGGCAAAGAGAACGCCACCCCCCCGAAGTCGATGACATCACGGCGAGCGATCCCGTAAAAAAAATGAATGGGCCGAAAATCGCTTATGGGGCCAAAAAAAAAAATTTTGAAATACAGTTACGAAACCAAAACACGCGTGTTGGAGATATCCCAAAGAAGTTGTGAAATCATTATGGGATGCCCACACGACCTACGGCTTGGCGGCCATTTTGTGGCGAACTCAGAGAAATGGCGATTTTCGTGTTTTTTGACGGTATGGGAAAACTACACTTTTGTTAAAGCGATTTTCACGAAATTTCATACACATGCCACAAACACGATTCTACAACTACCAAAGAAGTTTTGTTGACTTTTGACCTTGGGAAGGGGCGGCCATCTTGAATTTTCATAAAAAAGCACCTTTAGTAAGGTATTCAAACGAAAACTCGTCCTAGGGATTTTTATCGATCTTTTTGAAACTTCTCAGGCATCAATGGCAAGCTACTGTGGACAAAATGTTGGAATTAGAAGTTGTAGAATTTGAAACGCGTGCGCGTGGCGAATTCGCAACCGTCGCCATTTTAGCTAGCTCGCACATATTTTATCGGAATAGCCTGAAACTGAAATATGCGATACCCTGGCCCACACTGAACAAAACGATGTCACATACGACAAAATCGATAAAGGAATGTGGCCGTGGTAAACAAAAAACCGTCGCAAAAAAAAGTGCTGACTCGGCAAAAAAATTTTTTTTCGGATTTTATTTTTAAGAATCGGCTAACGAAACTCAGATAACTTTGTCGGGTATATCCAAAGAAAGTTTTGAAATCATTACGTGATGGCCACACGACCTACGGTTTGGCGGCCATTTTGTGCCAAAATCTGCCATTTTGAGTTTTTCGCGTTTTTACACGATATGGAAAAATGAACTTTTTTTCGAGCGATTTTCACGAAATTTGACTCGCATGTCCCTAGCGTAAGTCTACAATCACCTTTGGAGTTTCGTCGACCTTTGACCTCGGGAAAAGGCGGCCATCTTGAATTTTCTATAAAAAACACCTTTACCACCGGATTCAAACGTAAACTTGTCGTTGGAATTTTCATCAATCGTCTCGAAACTTTTTGGGCATCAATGGCAAGCTACTGTGGAAAAAATGTTGGAATTAGAAGTTGTAGATTTTGAACGGCGTGCGCGTGGCAAGCTAGCAAAGTGGCGCACTGTTATAACTCCCATGCATTTCAATACAATACAGTGAAAATTGAATGCATGCATTAATGCCTGAAACTGAATACATTGAAAAACACTGGATATGGACATATAAGGAATGTGGGCGTGGTTAGCATAAAACCACTGTTGCTAAGGACGACAAAAAGTTTACTTTTACCGATTTGTCCGAAACTGACGTCAATCTGTTCGTCCTCCCGAGGGGACCAAAACATAAAATGGTTGCTATGGAGATAAAATCAACAGAAAAGCCGCCATTTTGGAAAAAGTGGGCTTTTTAGCAACTTATGACATATAGCTCTCACCAATGGAGGAATGTGTTTTTCTGAGTCAGTTGATGATGCTGATCGCTATGCTAGCAATTTTAGCCACATTAGCATAGCTAGCATAGTTAGCATAATTAGCATTTTAGGAAATGTGTTTTTTTGAGTCAGTTGATGATGCTGATCGCTATGCTAGCACATTTAGCTATGTTAGCATAGCTAGCATAGTTAGCATAATTAGCATTTTAGGTAATGTGTTTTTCTGAGTCAGTTGAAGATGCTGATTGCTATGCTAGCACTTTTAGCCACATTAGCATAGTTAGCATAGTTAGCATAATTAGCATTTTAGGAAATGTGTTTTTTTGAGTCAGTTGATGATGCTAATCGCAATGCTAGCTCATTTAGGCACATTAGCATAGCTAGCATAATTACCATTTGAGGAAATGTGTTTTTCTGAGAGAGTTGATTATGCTGATCGCTATGCTAGGACTTTTAGTCACATTAGCATAGTTAGCATAGTTAGCATTATGAGCAAATCCAGCCTTGATTAGCTTTTAATTTGTGGGCGGTGAGGGCGGAGAGGGCCGCGGTAGTGCGTAGAGTTGGGCGTGGAAGGCGGGTTGCGGCTGCGGGCCATACAACGCCGCTTGCGGCTTTAATTATTCTTCTCGTTTCTAACGGCGTCTTTGAGCTCAAATTTGACCCCCGCCACATACCCGAAAACTCACCAAAATTGGCACACATCTGGGATAAATTGAAAATGAATTTTCGGCAAAGAAAACGTCAACCCCCCCACGACGATGACATCACGGCGAGCGTTCTCGTAAAAAAAATGAATGGGCCGAAAATCGCTTATGGGGCCAAAAAAAAATATTTTGGAATACAGTTACGAACCCAAAACACGCGTGTTGGAGATATCCCAAAGAAGATTTGAAATCATTATGGGATGGCCACACGACCTACAGCTTGGCGGCCATTTTGTGGCGAACTCAGAGAAATGGCGATTTTCGTGTTTTTTGACAATATGGGAAAACGACACTTTTGTTTATGCGATTGTCACGAAATTGCACACACATGCCAAGACCCTGATTCTACAATAACCAAAGAAGTTTCGTTGACCTTTGACCTTTGGAAGGGGCGGCCATCTTGAATTTTCATAAAAAAGCACCTTTAGTAACGTATACAAACGAAAACTCGTCCTAGGGATTTTTATCGATCTTTTTGAAACTTCTCAGGCATCAATGGCAAGCTACTGTGGACAAAATGTTGGAATTAGAAGTTGTAGAATTTGAGACGCGTGCGCATGGCGAATTCGCAACCATCGCCATTTTAGATAGCTCGCACATATTCTATCGGAATAGCCTGAAACTGAAATATGCGATACCCTGGCCCACACTGAACAAAACGATGTCACATACGACAAAATCGATAAAGGAATGTGGCCGTGGTAAACAAAAAACCGTCGCAAAAAAAAGTGCTGACTCGGCAAAAAAAAAAAAAATTCGGATTTTATTTTTAAGAATCGGCTAACGACATCCAGATAACTTTGTCGGGTATATCCGAAGAAAGTTTTGAAATCATTACGTGATGGCCACACGACCTACGGTTTGGCGGCCATTTTGTGCCAAAATCTGCCATTTTGAGTTTTTCGCGTTTTTACACGATATGGAAAATTTAACTTTTTTTCGAGCGATTTTCACGAAATTTGACTCGCATGTCCCTAGCGTAAGTCTACAATCACCTTTGGAGTTTCGTCGACCTTTGACCTCGGGAAAAGGCGGCCATCTTGAATTTTCTATAAAAAACACCTTAACCACCAGATTCAAACGTAAACTTGTCGTTGGAATTTTCTTCGATCGTCTCAAAACTTTTTGGGCATCAATGGCAAGCTACTGTGTAAAAAATGTTGGAATTAGAAGTTGTAGATTTTGAACGGCGTGCGCGTGGCAAGCTAGCAAAGTGGCGCACTGTTATAACTCCCATGCATTTCAATACAATACAGTGAAAATTGAATGCATGCATTAATGCCTGAAACTGAATACATTGAAAAACACTGGATATGGACATATAAGGAATGTGGGCGTGGTTAGCATAAAACCACTGTTGCTAAGGATGACAAAAAGTTTACTTTTACCGATTTGTCCGAAACTGACGTCAATCTGTTCGTCTTCCCGAGGGGACCAAAACATAAAATGGTTGCTATGGAGATAAAATCAACAGAAAAGCCGCCATTTTGGAAAAAGTGGTTTTTTTTAGCAACTTATGACATATAACTCTCACCAATGGAGGAATGTGTTTTTCTGAGTCAGTTGATGATGCTGATCGCTATGCTAGCACTTTTAGCTATGTTAGCATAACTAGCATAGTTAGCATAATTAGCATTTTAGGTAATGTCTTTTTCTGAGTCAGTTGATGATGCTGATCGCTATGCTAGCACTTTTCGCCACATTAGCATAGCTAACATAGTTAGCATAATTAGCATTTTAGGTAATGTGTTCTTCTGAGTCAGTTGATGATGCTGATCGCTATGCTAGCACTTTTAGCCACATTAGCATAGCTAGCATAGTTAGCATGATTAGCATTGTAGGTAATGTGTTTTTCTGAGTCAGTTAATGATGCTGATCAATATGCTAGCAATTTTAGCCACATTAGCATAGCTTACATATTTAGCATAATTAGCATTTTAGGTAATTTGTTTTTCTGAGTCAGTTGATGGTGCTGATCGCTATGCTAGCACTTTTAGCCACATTAGCATTGCTAGCATAGTTAGCATAATTAGCATATGCAGTTTTGACTAGCCATTATCAAAAGTGGGCGGTGAGGGCGGCGGTAGTGCGTAGAGTTGGGCGTGGAAGGCGGGTTGTGTCTGCGGGCCATACAACGCCGCTTGCGGCTTTAATTATTATGGCCCGCAGCAGTCATAGACTGCAAGGACCATATTGTAACTGGTACGAGGGTCGAACACTCAAAAAGTCCAAAACGTCAAAAAAACGCGTCAAAACGCCAAAAAATGGGGTCAAAGGTCGCCCAAAGCACACAACGACACGACAATTGTGTAACGCAACAAAAATACACACACACACGCACAACACCAACGCAAAAACGTAAAAATTGTAGTCGCAAAAATGACGTCAAAAACACAAAAAAGCCCCAAAAAGCCCCCAAAAGACAGGTTTAAAGCCAAAAAGACATGCCCAGCCTATAGTAAAAGACAGGCCGCATTGAAATACATAGGAAATCCTAACCGCAAAAACTTCTATATTGTTTCTGCTTCGTTTCATTATTATTATTATTATTATTCTTCTCGTTTCTAACGGCGTCTTTGAGCTCAAATTTGACCCCCGCCACATACCCGAAAACTCACCAAAATTGGCACACACCTGGGATAAATTGAAAATGAATTTTCGGCAAAGAGAACGTCACCCCCCCCACGACGATGACATCACGGCGAGCGTTCCCGTAAAAAAAATGAATGGGCCGAAAATCGCTTATGGGGCCAAAAAAAATATTTTGAAATACAGTTACAAAACCAAAACACGCGTGTTGGAGATATCCCAAAGAAGTTATGAAATCATTATGGGATGGCCACACGACCTACGGCTTGGCGGCCATTTTGTGGCGAACTCAGAGAAATGGCGATTTTCCTGTTTTTTCACAATATGGGAAAACGACACTTTTGTTCAAGCGATTTTCACGAAATTGCACACACATGCCACAAACACGATTCTACAACTACCAAAGAAGTTTCGTTGACCTTTGACCTTGGGAAGGGGCGGCCATCTTGAATTTTCATAAAAAAGCACCTTTAGTAAGGTATTCAAACGAAAACTCGTCCTAGGAATTTTCATCGATCTTTTTGAAACTTCTTGGGCATCAATGGCAATCAATTGTGGACAAAATATTGGAATTAGAAGTTGTAGATTTTGAAACGCGTGCGCGTGGCGAATTCGCAACCGTCGCCATTTTAGCTAGCTTGCACATATTTTATCGGAATGTCGTGAAAATGAAATATACGATTCCCTGGCCCACACTGAACAAAACGATGTCAGATACGACAAAATTGATAAAGGAATGTGGCCGTGGTAAACAAAAAACGATCACAAAAAAAAGTGCTGACTCGGCTAAAAAAAAAAAATTCGGATTTTTTTTTTATGAATCGGCTAGCGAAACCCAGATAACTTTGTCGGGTATATCCAAACAAAGTTTTGAAATCATTACGTGATGGCGACACGACCTACGGTTTGGCGGCCATTTTGTGCCAAAATCGGCCATTTTGAGTTTTTCGCGTTTTTACACAATATGGAAAAAGGAACTTTTTTTTGAGCGATTTTCACGAAATTTGACTCGCATGTCCGTAGCATAAGTCTACAATTACCTCTGGAGTTTCGTCGACCTTTGACCTCGGGAAAAGGCGGCCATCTTGAATTTTCTATAAAAAACACCTTTGCCACTGGATTCAAACGTAAACTTGTCGTTGGAATTTTTATCGATCGTCTCGAAACTTTTTGGGCATTAATGGCAAGCTACTGTGGAAAAAATGTTGGAATTAGAAGTTGTAGATTTTGAACGGCGTGCGCGTGGCAAGCTAGCAAAGTGGCGCACTGTTATAACTCCCATGCCTTTCAGTACAATACAGTGAAAATTGAATGCATGCATTCATGCCTGAAACTGAATACATTGAAAAACACTGGATATGGACATATAAGGAATGTGGGCGTGGTTAGCATAAAACCACTGTTGCTAAGGACAACAAAAAGTTTACTTTTACCGATTTGTCCGAAACTGAAGTCAATCTGTTCGTCTTCTCAAGGGGACCAAAACATAAAATGGTTGCTATGGAGATAAAATCAACAGAATAGCCGCCATTTTGGAAAAAGTGGGGTTTTTATCTACTTATGGCATATAGCTCTCACCAATGGAGGAATGTGTTTTTCTGAATCAGTTGATGATGCTGATCGCTATGCTAGCACTTTTAGCCACATTAGCATAGCTAGCATAGTTAGCATAATTAGCATTTTAAGTAATGGGTTTTTCCGAGTGAGTTGATGATGCTGATCGCAATGCTAGCACTTTTAGCCACATTAGCATAGTTAGCATAATTAGCATTTTAGGTAATGTGTTTTTCTGAGTCAGTTGATGATGCTGATCGCAATGCTAGTACTTTTAGCCACATTAGCATAGCTAGCATAGTTAGCATAATTAGCATTTTAGGTAATGTGTTTTTCTGAGTCAGTTAATGATGTTGATCGCTAAGCTAGCACTTTTAGCCACATTAGCATAGCTAGCATAGTTAGCACAATTAGCATTTTAGGTAATGTGTTTTTCTGAGTCAATTGATGATGCTGATCGCAATGCTAGTACTTTTAGCCACATTAGCATAGCTAGCATAGTTAGCATAATTAGCATTTTAGGTAATGTGTTTTTCTGAGTCAGTTGATGATGTGGATTGCAATGCTAGCACTCTTAGCCTCATTAGCATAGCTAGCATAGTTAGCATAATTAGCATTTTAGGTAATTTGTTTTTATGAGTCAGTTGATGATGCTGATCGCTATGCTAGCACTTTTAGCCACATTAGTATAGCTAGTTATGAAATCATTATGGGATGGCCACACGACCTACGGCTTGGCGGCCATTTTGTGGCGAACTCAGAGAAATGGCGATTTTCGTGTTTTTTGACAATATGGGAAAACGACACTTTTGTTTATGCGATTGTCACGAAATTGCACACACATGCCAAGACCCTGATTCTACAATAACCAAAGAAGTTTCGTTGACCTTTGACCTTGGGAAGGGGCGGCCATCTTGAATTTTCATAAAAAAGCACCTTTAGTAACGTATACAAACGAAAACTCGTCCTAGGGATTTTTATCGATCTTTTTGAAACTTCTCGGGCATCAATGGCAAGCTACTGTGGACAAAATGTTGGAATTAGAAATTGTAGAATTTGACACGCGTGCGCGTGGCGAATTCGCAACCGTCGCCATTTTAGCTAGCTCGCACATATTTTATCGGAATAGCCTGAAACTGAAATATACGATTCCCTGGCCCACACTGAACAAAACGATGTCACATACGACAAAATCGATAAAGGAATGTGGCCGTGGTAAACAAAAAACGATCGCAAAAAAAAGTGCTGACTCGGCAAAAAAAACTTTTTTCGTATTTTATTTTTAAGAATCGGCTAAAGAAACCCAGATAACTTTGTCGGTTATATCCGAAGAAAGTTTTGAAATCATTACGTGATGGCGACACAACCTACGGTTTGGCGGCCATTTTGTGCCAAAATCTGCCATTTTGAGTTTTTCGCGTTTTTACACAATATGGAAAAATGAACTTTTTTTCGAGCCATTTTCACGAAATTTGACGCGCATGTCCATAGCATAAGTTTACAATTACCTCTGGAGTTTCGTCGACCTTTGACCTCGGGAAAAGGCAGCCATCTTGAATTTTCTATAAAAAACACCTTTGCCATTGGATTCAAACGTAAACTTGTCGTTGGAATTTTTATCGATCGTCTCGAAACTTTTTGGGCATCAATGGCAAGCTACTGTGGAAAAAATGTTGGAATTAGAAGTTGTAGATTTTGAACGGCGTGCGCGTGGCAAGCTAGCAAAGTGGCGCACTGTTATAACTCCCATGTCTTCCAATACAATACAGTGAAAATTGAATGCATGCATTCATGCCTGAAACTGAATACATTGAAAAACACTGGATATGGACATATAAGGAGAGTGGGCGTGGTTAACATAAAACCACTGTTGCTAAGGACAACAAAAACTTTACTTTTACCGATTTGTGCGAAACTGACGTCAATCTGTTCGTCTTCTCAAGGGGACCAAAACATAAAATGGTTGCTATGGAGATAAAATAAACAAAAAAGCCGCCATTTTGGAAAAAGTGTTTTTTTTTTATGAACTTATGGCATATAGCTCTCACCAATGGAGGAATGTGTTATTCTGAGTCAGTTGATGATGCTGATCGCTATGCTAGCACTTTTAGCCACATTAGCATAGGTAGCATAGTTAGCATAATTAGCATTTTAGGAAATGTGTTTTTCTGAGTCAGTTGATGATGCTGATCGCTATGCTAGCACTTTAGCCACATTAGCATAGTTAGCATAGTTAGCATAATTAGCATTTTAGGTAATGTGTTTTTCTGAGTCAGTTGATGATGCTGATCGCAATGCTAGCACTTTTAGCCACATTAGCATAGTTAGCATAATTAGCATATGCAGTTTTGACTAGCCATTATCAAAAGTGGGCGGTGAGGGCGGTGGTGCGTAGAGTTGGGCGTGGAAGGCAGGTTGCGTCTGCGGGCCATACAACGCCGCTTGCGGCTTTAATTATTATTATTCTTCCCGTTTCTAACGGATCCGTAGATCGCAAATTTGACCCCCGCCACATACCCGAAAACTCACCAAAATTGGCACACACCTGGGATAAATTGAAAATGAATTTTCGGCAAAGAGAACGTCACCCCCCCCACGACAATGACATCACGGCGAGCGTTCCCGTAAAAAAAATGAATGGGCCGAAAATCGCTTATGGGGCCAAAAAAAAATATTTTGAAATACAGTTACGAAACCAAAACACGCGTGTTGGAGATATCCCAGAGAAGTTATAAAATCATTATGGGATGGCCACACGACTTACGTCTTGGCGGGCATTTTGTGGCGAACTCAGAGAAATGGCGATTTTCGTGTTTTTTGACATTATGGGAAAACGACACTTTTGTTCAAGCGATTTTCACGAAATTGCACACATATGCCGAGACCATGATTCTACAATAACCAAAGAAGTTTCGTTGACCTTTGACCTTGGCAAGGGGCGGCCATCTTGGATTTTCAAAAAAAAAGCACCTTTAGTAACAGATACAAACAAAAACTTGTCCTAGGGATTTTTATCGATCTTTTTGAAACTTCTCGGGCATCAATGGCAAGCTACTGTGGACAAAATGTTGGAATTAGAAGTTGTAGAATTTGAAACCCGTGCGCGTGGCGAATTCGCAACCGTCGCCATTTTAGCTAGCTCGCACATATTTTATCGGAATAGCCTGAAACTGAAATATGCGATACCCTGGCCCACACTGAACAAAATGATGTCACATACGACAAAATCCATACAGGAATGCGGCCGTGGTAAACAAAAAACGATCGCAAAAAAAAGTGCTGACTCGTCAAAAAAAATTTTTTGGGGATTTTATTTTTAAGAATCGGCTAACGAAACCCATATAACTTTGTCGGGTATATCCAAAGAAAGTTTTGAAATCATTACGTGATGGCGACACGACCTACGGTTTGGCGGCCATTTTGTGCCAAAATCTGCCATTTTGAGTTTTTCGCGTTTTTACACAATATGGAAAAATGAACTTTTTTTCGAGCGATTTTCACGAAATTTGACGCGCATGTCCCTAGCGTAAGTCTACAATCACGTCTGGAGTTTCGTTGACCTCTGACCTCGGGAAAAGGCGGCCATCTTGAATTTTCTATAAAAAACACCTTTACCACCAGATTCAAACGTAAACTTGTCGTTGGAATTTTCAGCGATCGTCTCGAAACCTTTTGGGCATCAATGGCAAGCTACTGTGGAAAAAATGTTGGAATTAGAAGTTGTAGATTTTGAACGGCGTGCGCGTGGCAAGCTAGCAAAGTGGCGCACTGTTATAACTCCCATGCATTTCAATACAATACAGTGAAAATTGAATGCATGCATTCATGCCTGAAACTGAATACATTGAAAAACACTGGTTCTGGACATATAAGGAATGTGGGCGTGGTTAGCATAAAACCACTGTTGCTAAGAACGACAAAAAGTTTACTTTTACCGATTTGTCCGAAACTGACGTCAATCTGTTCGTCTTCTCAAGGGGAACAAAACATAAAATGGTTGCTATGGAGATAAAATCAACAAAAAAGCCGCCATTTTGGACAAAGTGGGTTTTTTTATCAACTTATGGCATATAGCTCTCACCAATGGAGGAATGTGTTTTTCTGAGTCAGTTGATGATGCTGATCGATATGCTAGCACTTTTAGCCACATTAGCATAGCTAGCATAGTTAGCATAATTAGCATTTTAGGCAATGTGTTTTTCTGAGTCAGTTGATGATGCTGATCGCAATGCTAGCACTTTTAGCCACATTAGCATAGCTAGCATAGTTAGCATAATTAGCATTTTTAGTAATGTGGTTTTCTGAGTCAGTTGATGATGCTGATCGCTATGCTAGCACTTTTAGCCACATTAGCATAGCTAGCATAGTTAGCATAATTAGCATTTTAGGTAATGTGTTTTTCTGAGTCAGTTGATGATGCTGATCGCTATGCTAGCACTTTAGCCACATTAGCATAGCTAGCATAGTTAGCATAATTAGCATTTTTGGTAATGTGTTTTTCTGAGTCAGTTGATGATGCTGATCGCTATGCTAGCACTTTTAGCCACATTAGCATAGCTAGCATAGTTAGCATAATTAGCATTTTAGGTAATGTGTTTTTCTGAGTCAATTGATGATGCTGATCGCTATGCTAGTACTTTTAGCCACATTAGCATAGCTAGCATAGTTAGCATAATTACCGAATACAATTTTGACTAGCCTTTATTTTCATGGGCGGTGAGGACGGTGGTGCGTAGAGTTGGGCGTGGAAGGCGGGTTGCGTCTGCGGGCCATACAACGCCGCTTGCGGCTTTAATTATTATTATTCTTCTTGTCCTATAACGGCGTCTTTGAGCTTAATTTTGACCCCCGCCACATACCCGAAAACTCACCAAAATTGGCACACACCTGGGATAAATTGAAAATGAATTTTTGGCAAAGAGAACGCCACCCCCCCGAAGTCGATGACATCACGGCGAGCGATCCCGTAAAAAAAATGAATGGGCCGAAAATCGCTTATGGGGCCAAAAAAAAAAATTTTGAAATACAGTTACGAAACCAAAACACGCGTGTTGGAGATATCCCAAAGAAGTTATGAAATCATTATGGGATGCCCACACGACCTACGGCTTGGTGGCCATTTTGTGGCGAACTCAGAGAAATGGCGATTTTCGTGTTTTTTGACGATATGGGAAAACTACACTTTTGTTAAAGCGATTTTCACGAAATTTCATACACATGCCACAAACACGATTCTACAACTACCAAAGAAGTTTTGTTGACTTTTGACCTTGGGAAGGGGCGGCCATCTTGAATTTTCATAAAAAGCACCTTTAGTAACGGATACAAACGAAAACTCGTCCTAGGGATTTTTATCGATCTTTTTGAAACTTCTCAGGCATCAATGGCAAGCTACTGTGGACAAAATGTTGGAATTAGAAGTTGTAGAATTTGAAACGCGTGCGCGTGGCGAATTCGCAACCGTCGCCATTTTAGCTAGCTCGCACATATTTTATCGGAATAGCCTGAAACTGAAATATGCGATACCCTGGCCCACACTGAACAAAACGATGTCACATACGACAAAATCGATAAAGGAATGTGGCCGTGGTAAACAAAAAACCGTCGCAAAAAAAAGTGCTGACTCGGCAAAAAAATTTTTTTTCGGATTTTATTTTTAAGAATCGGCTAACGAAACCCAGATAACTTTGTCGGGTATATCCAAAGAAAGTTTTGAAATCATTACGTGATGGCCACACGACCTACGGTTTGGCGGCCATTTTGTGCCAAAATCTGCCATTTTGAGTTTTTCGCGTTTTTACACGATATGGAAAAATGAACTTTTTTTCGAGCAATTTTCACGAAATTTGACTCGCATGTCCCTAGCGTAAGTCTACAATCACCTTTGGAGTTTCGTCGACCTTTGACCTCGGGAAAAGGCGGCCATCTTGAATTTTCTATAAAAAACACCTTTACCACCGGATTCAAACGTAAACTTGTCGTTGGAATTTTCATCAATCGTCTCGAAACCTTTTGGGCATCAATGGCAAGCTACTGTGGAAAAAATGTTGGAATTAGAAGTTGTAGATTTTGAACGGCGTGCGCGTGGCAAGCTAGCAAAGTGGCGCACTGTTATAACTCCCATGCATTTCAATACAATACAGTGAAAATTGAATGCATGCATTAATGCCTGAAACTGAATACATTGAAAAACACTGGATATGGACATATAAGGAATGTGGGCGTGGTTAGCATAAAACCACTGTTGCTAAGGACGACAAAAAGTTTACTTTTACCGATTTGTCCGAAACTGACGTCAATCTGTTCGTCCTCCCGAGGGGACCAAAACATAAAATGGTTGCTATGGAGATAAAATCAACAGAAAAGCCGCCATTTTGGAAAAAGTGGGCTTTTTAGCAACTTATGACATATAACTCTCACCAATGGAGGAATGTGTTTTTCTGAGTCAGTTGATGATGCTGATCGCTATGCTAGCAATTTTAGCCACATTAGCATAGCTAGCATAGTTAGCATAATTAGCATTTCAGGTATTGTTTTTTTGAGTCAGTTGATGATGCTGATCGCTATGCTAGCACTTTTAGCTATGTTAGCATAGCTAGCATAGTTAGCATAATTAGCATTTTAGGTAATGTGTTTTTCTGAGTCAGTTGAAGATGCTGATTGCTATGCTAGCACTTTTAGCCACATTAGCATAGTTAGCATAGTTAGCATAATTAGCATTTTAGGTAATGTGTTTTTCTGAGTCAGTTGATGATGCTGATCGCTATGCTAGCACTTTTAGCCACATTAGCATAGCTAGCATAGTTAGCATAATTAGCATTTTAGGAAATGTGTTTTTTTGAGTCAGTTGATGATGGTCATCGCAATGCTAGCTCATTTAGGCACATTAGCATAGCTAGCATAGTTAGCATAATTAGCATTTGAGGAAATGTGTTTTTCTGAGAGAGTTGATTATGCTGATCGCTATGCTAGGACTTTTAGTCACATTAGCATAGTTAGCATAGTTAGCATTATGAGCAAATCCAGCCTTGATTAGCTTTTAATTTGTGGGCGGTGAGGGCGGAGAGGGCCGCGGTAGTGCGTAGAGTTGGGCGTGGAAGGCGGGTTGCGTCTGCGGGCCATACAACGCCGCTTGCGGCTTTAATTATGGCCCGCAGCAGTCATAGACTGCAAGGACCATATTGTAACTGGTACGAGGGTCGAACACTCAAAAAGTCCAAAACGTCAAAAAAACGCGTCAAAACGCCAAAAAATGGGGTCAAAAGTCGCCCAAAGCACAAAATGACACGACAATTGTGTAACGCAACAAAAATACACACACACACGCACAACACCAACGCACAAACGTCAAAATTGTAGTCGCAAAAATGACGACAAAAAACCAAAAAAGCCCCAAAAAGCCCTCAAAGAACGGGTTTAAAGCCAAAAAGACATGCCCAGCCTATAGTAAAAGACAGGCCGCATTGAAATACATAGGCCACCTGACTGCAAAAACTTCTATATTGTTTTTCGAATGTTTTTTTATTATGGCCCGCAGCAGTCATAGACTGCAAGGACCATATTGTAACTGGTACGAGGGTCGAACACTCAAAAAGTCCAAAACGTCAAAAAAACGCGTCAAAACGCCAAAAAATGGGGTCAAAAGTCGGCCAAAGCACAAAACAACACGACAATTGTGTAACGCAACAAAAATACACACACACACGCACAACACCAACGCAAAAACGACAAAATTGTAGTCGCAAAAATGACGACAAAAGCACAAAAAAGCCCAAAAAAGCCCTCAAAAGACGGGTTTAAAGCCAAAAAGACATGCCCAGCCTATAGTAAAAGACAGGCCGCATTGAAATACATAGGCCACCTGACTGCAAAAACTTCTATATTGTTTCTGCTTCGTTTCATTATTATTATTATTATTATTATTCTTCCCGTTTCTAACGGATCCGTAGATCGCAAATTTGACCCCCGCCACATACCCGAAAACTCACCAAAATTGGCACACACCTAGGATAAATTGAAAATGAATTTTCGGCAAAGAGAACATCACCCCCCCCACGATGATGACATCACGGCGAGCGTTCCCGTCAAAAAAATGAATGGGCCTAAAATCGCTTATGGGGCCAAAAAAAAATATTTCGAAATACAGTTACGAAACCAAAACACGCGTGTTGGAGAAATCCCAAAGAAGATTTGAAATCATTATGGGATGGCCACACGACCTACAGCTTGGCGGCCATTTTGTGGCGAACTCAGAGAAATGGCGATTTTCGTGTTTTTTGACAATATGGGAAAACGACACTTTTGTTTATGCGATTGTCACGAAATTGCACACACATGCCAAGACCCTGATTCTACAATAACCAAAGAAGTTTCGTTGACCTTTGACCTTGGGAAGGGGCGGCCATCTTGAATTTTCATAAAAAAGCACCTTTAGTAACGTATACAAACGAAAACTCGTCCTAGGGATTTTTATCGATCTTTTTGAAACTTCTCAGGCATCAATGGCAAGGTACTGTGGACAAAATGTTAGAATTAGAAGTTGTAGAATTTGAAACGCGTGCGTGTGGCGAATTCGCAACCGTCGCCATTTTAGCTAGCTCGCACATATTTTATCGGAATAGCCTGAAACTGAAATATGCGATACCCTGGCCCACACTGAACAAAACGATGTCACATACGACAAAATCGATAAAGGAATGTGGCCGTGGTAAACAAAAAACCGTCGCAAAAAAAAGTGCTGACTCGGCAAAAAAATTTTTTTTCGGATTTTATTTTTAAGAATCGGCTAACGAAACCCAGATAACTTTGTCGGGTATATCCAAAGAAAGTTTTGAAATCATTACGAGATGGCCACACGACCTACGGTTTGGCGGCCATTTTGTGCCAAAATCTGCCATTTTGAGTTTTTCGCGTTTTTACACGATATGGAAAAATGAACTTTTTTTCGAGCGATTTTCACGAAATTTGACTCGCGTGTCCCTAGCGTAAGTCTACAATCACCTTTGGAGTTTCGTGGACCTTTGACCTCGGGAAAAGGCGGCCATCTTGAATTTTCTATAAAAAACACCTTAACCACCAGATTCAAACGTAAACTTGTCGTTGGAATTTTCTTCGATCGTCTCAAAACTTTTTGGGCATCAATGGCAAGCTACTGTGTACAAAATGTTGGAATTAGAAGTTGTAGATTTTGAACGGCGTGCGCGTGGCAAGCTAGCAAAGTGGCGCACTGTTATAACTCCCATGCATTTCAATACAATACAGTGAAAATTGAATGCATGCATTAATGCCTGAAACTGAATACATTGAAAAACACTGGATATGGACATATAAGGAATGTGGGCGTGATTACCATGAAACCACTGTTGCTAAAGACAACAAAAATTTTACTTTTACCGATTTGTCCGAAACTGACGTCAATCTGTTCGTCCTCTCGAGGGGACCAAAACACAAAATGGTTGCTATGGAGATAAAATCAACAGAAAAGCCGCCATTTTGGAAAAAGTGTTTTTTTTTATCAAATTATGACATAGCTCTCACCAATGGAGGAATGTGTTTTTCTGAGTCAGTTGATAATGCTGATCGCTATGCTAGCACTTTTAGCCACATTAGCATAGCTACCATAGTTAGCATAATTAGCATTTTAGGTAATGTGTTTTTCTGAGTCAGTTGAGGATGCTGATCGCTATGCTAGCACTTTTAGCCACATTAGCATAGCTAGCATAGTTAGCATAATTAGCATTTTAGGTAATGTGTTTTTCTGAGTCAGTTGATGATGCTGATCGCTATGCTAGCACTTTTAGCCACATTAGCATAGCTAGCATAGTTAGCATAAATAGCATTTTAGGTAATGTGTTTTTCTGAGTCAGTTGATGATGCTGATCGCTATGCTAGCACTTTTAGCCACATTACCATAGCTAGCATAGTTAGCATAATTAGCATTTTAGGAAATGTGTTTTTCTGAGTCAGTTAATGATGCTGATCGCTATGCTAGCACTTTAAGCCACATTGGCATAGCTAGCATAATTAGCATAATTAGCATATGCAGTTTTGACTAGCCTTCATCAAAAGTGGGCGGTGAGGGCGGTGAGGGCGGTGGTGCGTAGACTTGGGCGTGGAAGGCGGGTTGCGTCTGCGGGCCATACAACGCCGCTTGCGGCTTTAATTATTATTATTATTGTTTCTAACGGCGTCTTTGAGCTCAAATTTGACCCCCGCCACATACCCGAAAACTCACCAAAATTGGCACACATCTGGGATAAATTGAAAATGAATTTTCGGCAAAGACAACATCACCCCCCCCACGATGATGACATCACGGCGAGCGTTCCCGTAAAAAAAATGAATGGGCCGAAAATCGCTTATGGAGCCAAAAAAAAATATTTCGAAATACAGTTACGAAACCAAAACACGTGTGTTGGAGATATCCCAAAGAAGTTATGAAATCATTATGGGATGGCCACACCACCTACGGCTTGGCGGCCATTTTGTGGCAAACACAGAGAAATGGCGATTTTCGTGTTTTTTGACAATATGGGAAAACGATACTTTTGTTTGAGCGATTTTCACGAAATTGCACACACATGCCACTAGCACGATTCTACAACTGCCAAAGAAGTTTTGTTGACCTTTGACCTTGGCAAGGGGCGGCCATCTTGAATTTTCATAAAAAAGCACCTTTAGTAACGGATACAAACGAAAACTCGTCTTAGGGATTTTTTTCGATCTTTTTCAAACTTCTCGGGCATCAATGGCAATCAATTGTGGACAAAATGTTGGAATTAGAAGTTGTAGAATTTGAAACGCGTCCGCGTGGCGAATTCGCAACCGTCGCCGTTTTAGCTAGCTCGCACATATTTTATCGGAATAGCCTGAAACTGAAATATGCGATTCCCTGGCCCACACTGAACAAAACGATGTCACATACGACAAAATCGATAAAGGAATGTGGCCGTGGTAAGCAAAAAACGATCGCAAAAAAAAGTGCTGACTCGGCAAAAAATTTTTTTTTTGGATTTTATTTTTAAGAATCGGCTAACGAAACCCAGATAACTTTGTCGGGTATATCCAAAGAAAGTTTTGAAATCATTACGTGATGGCGACACGACCTACGGTTTGGCGGCCATTTTGTGCCAAAATCTGCCATTTTGAGTTTTTCGCGTTTTTACACAATATGGAAAAATGAACTTTTTTTCGAGCGATTTTGACGAAATTTGACTCGCATGTCCCTAGCGTAAGTTTACATTCACCTCTGGAGTTTCGTCGACCTTTGACCTCGGGAAAAGGCGGCCATCTTGAATTTTCTATAAAAAACACCTTTACCACCGGATTCAAACGTAAACTTGTCGTTGGAATTTTCATCAATCGTCTCAAAATTTTTTGGGCATCAATGGCAAGCTACTATGGAAAAAATGTTGGAATTAGAAGTTGTAGATTTTGAACGGCGTGCGCGTGGCAAGCTAGCAAAGTGGCGCAGTGTTATAACTCCCATGCCTTTCAATACAATACAGTGAAAATTGAATGCATGCATTAATGCCTGAAACAGAATACATTGAAAAACACTGGATATGGACATATAAGGTATGTGGGCGTGGTTAGCATAAAACCGCTGTTGCTAAGGACAACAAAAAGTTTACTTTTACCGATTTGTCCGAATCTAACGTCAATCTGTTCGTCCTCTAGAGGGGACCAAAACATAAAATGGTTGCTATGGAGATAAAATTAACAAAAAAGCCGCCATTTTGGAAAAAGTGGGTTTTTTACTAACTTATGACATATAGCTCTCACCAATGGAGGAATGTGTTTTTCTGAGTCAGTTGATGATGCTGATCACTATGCTAGCACTTTTAGCTATGTTAGCATAACTAGCATAGTAAGCATAATTAGCATTTTAGGTGATGTGTTTTTCTGAGTCAGTTGATGATGCTGATTGCTATGCTAGCACTTTTAGCCACATTAGCATAGCTAGCATAGTTAGCATAATTAGCAAATGCCGTTTTGACTAGCCTTTATCAAAACTGGGCAGTGAGGGCGGTGAGGGAGGCGGTGGTGCTTAGAGTTGGGCGTGGAAGGCGGGTTGCGTCTGCGGGCCATACAACGCCGCTTGCGGCTTTAATTATTATTATGGCCCGCAGCAGCAGTCACTGACTGCAAGGACCATATTGTTTTCGCAGTTGGAACGACGACTTCGCCGCCTTTCAGCGAGAATTTGACCCCCGCCGCATGCTCGAAAAGTCACCAAAACGTGCACACACCTGGGATAAATTGCAAATGAATTTTCCACAAAGTCAACGTCACCCCCCCGAAGACGATGACATCACGGCCAGCGATCCCGTCAAAAAAATGAATGGGCCGAAAATCGCGTATGGGGCCGAACAAAATGTACTTCAAAATACGGCCGCGAAACCAAGACACACGTGTCGGGGATATCCCAGAGATGTTTTGAAATCATTATGGGACGGCCACACGACCTACGGCTTGGCGGCCATTTTGTGGCGAACTCTGAGAATTGCCGATTTTCGTGTTTTCCCACAATATGGGGAAAAGACGCTTTTGTTGGAGCGATTTTCACGCAATTGCACACACTTGCTGCCAGCTCCACTCTACAAACACCCCAGAAGTGTCGTTGACCTTTGACCTTGGGCAAAGGCCGCCATCTGGAATTTTCTCAAAAAAGCACCTTTAGCACCAGATACAAACGAAAACTCGTCGTTGGAATTTTCATCAATCGTCTCGTAACTTTTCGGGCACCAACGGCCAGCTACTCTGGACAAAATGTTGGAATTAGAAGTTGTAGATTTTGAACGGCGTGCGCGTGGCGAGCTAGCAACCGTTGCCATCTTGGCTAGCTCGCACATTTTTCATCGGAATGTCGTGAAGAGGAAATATGCGATTCCTTGGCCCGCGCTGAACAAAACGATGCTACGCACGACAAGATCGATAAAGGAATGTGGCCGTGGTAAGCAAAAAACCGTCGCAAAAAAATGTGCCGACTCGGCAAAAACGAAAAAATTCGGAACTTTTTTTTTGAGAATGGACTAACGAAACCAATATACCCTTGTCCGCGATATCCAAAGGACGTTTTGAAATCATTACGGGATGGTGACACGACCTACGGTTTGGCGGCCATTTTGTGCCAAAATCTGCCATTTTGCGTTTTTCGCGTTTTTACACAATATGGAAAAATGAACTTTTTTTCGAGCGATTTTCACGAAATTTGACTCGCATGTTGCTAGAGCAAGTCCACAACTACCTCTGGAGTTTCGTCCACCTTTGACCTCGGGAAAAGGCCGCCATCTTGAATTTTCTATAAAAAACGCCTTTACCGCTGGATTCAATCGTAAACTTGTCGTTGGAATTTTCCGCGATCGTCTTGAAACTTTTTGGGCATCAACGGCAAGCTACTGTGAAAAAAATGTTGCAATTAGAAGTTGTAGATTTTGAACGGCGTCCGCGTGGCGAGCTCGCAAAGTCGCGCACTGCTATTCCTCATACCTTATTATGGCCCGCAGCAGCAGTCACTGACTGCAAGGACCATATTGTTTTCGCAGTTGGAACGACGACTTCGCCGCCTTTCAGCGAGAATTTGACCCCCGCCGCATGCTCGAAAAGTCACCAAAACGTGCACACACCTGGGATAAATTGCAAATGAATTTTCCACAAAGTCAACGTCACCCCCCCGAAGACGATGACATCACGGCCAGCGATCCCGTCAAAAAAATGAATGGGCCGAAAATCGCGTATGGGGCCGAACAAAATGTACTTCAAAATACGGCCGCGAAACCAAGACACACGTGTCGGGGATATCCCAGAGATGTTTTGAAATCATTATGGGACGGCCACACGACCTACGGCTTGGCGGCCATTTTGTGGCGAACTCTGAGAATTGGCGATTTTCGTGTTTTCCCACAATATGGGGAAAAGACGCTTTTGTTGGAGCGATTTTCACGCAATTGCACACACTTGCTGCCAGCTCCACTCTACAAACACCCCAGAAGTGTCGTTGACCTTTGACCTTGGGCAAAGGCCGCCATCTGGAATTTTCTCAAAAAAGCACCTTTAGCACCAGATACAAACGAAAACTCGTCGTTGGAATTTTCATCAATCGTCTCGTAACTTTTCGGGCACCAACGGCCAGCTACTCTGGACAAAATGTTGGAATTAGAAGTTGTAGATTTTGAACGGCGTGCGCGTGGCGAGCTAGCAACCGTTGCCATCTTGGCTAGCTCGCACATTTTTCATCGGAATGTCGTGAAGAGGAAATATGCGATTCCTTGGCCCGCGCTGAACAAAACGATGCTACGCACGACAAGATCGATAAAGGAATGTGGCCGTGGTAAGCAAAAAACCGTCGCAAAAAAATGTGCCGACTCGGCAAAAACGAAAAAATTCGGAACTTTTTTTTTGAGAATGGACTAACGAAACCAATAACCAATGTTGGGCATCAATGGCAAGCTACTGTGGAAAAAATGTTGGAATTAAAAGTTGTAGATTTTAAACGGCGTGCGCGTGGCAAGCTAGCAAAGTGGCGCACTGTTATAACTCCTATGTTTTTCAAAGGACTACTGTGAAATTTGAATGCATGCAATGATGCCTGAAACTGCATACATTGAAAAACACTGGATATGGACATATAAGGAATGTGGGCGTGGTTAGCATAAAACCGCTGTTGCTAAGGACGACAAAAAGTTTACTTTTACCGATATGTCCGAAACTGACGTCAATCTGTTCGTCCTCCTGAGGGGACCAAAACATAAAATGGTTGCTATGGAGATAAAAACAACAGAAAAGCCGCCATTTTGAAAAAAGTGTTTTTTTTTTTTACTAAATTATGACGAATAGCTCTCACCAATGGAGGAATGTGTTTTTCTGAGTCAGTTGATGATGCTGCTCGCTATGCTAGCACTTTTAGCCACATTAGCATAGCTACCATAGTTAACATAATTAGCATTTTAGGTAATGTGTTTTTCTGAGTCAGTTAATGATGCTGATTACTATGCTAGCACTTTTAGCCATATTAGCATAGATAACATAGTTAGCATAATTAGCATTTTGAACAATGTGTTTTTCTGAGAGAGTTGATGATGCTGATCACAATGCTAGCACTTTAAGCCACATTAGCATAGCTAGCATAGTTAGCATAATTAGCAAATGCAGCTTTGACTAGGTTTTAATTTGTGGGCTGTTAGGGCGGTGAGGTAGGCGTTGGTGAGTAGAGTTGGGCGTAGAAGGCGGGTTGCGTCTGCGGGCCATACAACGCCGCTTGCGGCTTTAATTACGTTTCTTCTTTCTTACTGCGTCTTTGAGCTCAAATTTGACCCCCGCCACATACTCGAAAACTCACCAAAATTGGCACACACCTAGGATAAATTCAAAATGAATTTTCGGCGAAGTGAACGCCCCCCCCCCAAACCCGATGACCTCACAGTCGGCAAAACCGTAAAAAAAATGAATGGGGCCGAAATCTCAAATGGAGCCGTTTTTTTTTTTTTCAACATACAGTTACGAAACCAAAACACGGGTGTTGGAGATATCCTAAAGAAGTTTTGAAATCATTATGGGATGGCCACACGACCTACGGCTTGGCGGCCATTTTGTGGCGAACTCAGAGAAATGGCGATTTTCGTGTTTTTTGACAATATGGGAAAACGAGAATTTTGTTTGAGCGATTTTCACGAAATTGCACACACATGCCACTAGCACGATTCTATAACTACCAAAGAAGTTTCGTTGACCTTTGACCTTGGCAAGGGGCGGCCATCTTGAATTTTCATAAAAAAGCACCTTTAGTAACGGATACAAACGAAAACTCGTCCTAGGGATTTTTTTCGATCTTTTTGAAACTTCTCGGGCATCAATGGCAAGCTACTGTGGACAAAATGTTGGAATTAGAAGTTGTAGAATTTGAAACGCGTGCACGTGGCGAATTCGCAACCGTCGCCATTTTAGCTAGCTCGCACATATTTTATCGGAATAGCCTGAAAATGAAATATGCGATTCCTTGAACCACACTGAACAAAACGATGTCACATACGACAAAATCGATAAAGGAATGTGGCCGTGGTAAACAAAAAACGATCGCAAAAAAAAGTGCTGACTCGGCTAAAAAAAAAAAATTCGGATTTTTTTTTTATGAATCGGCTAGCGAAACCCAGATAACTTTGTCGGGTATATCCAAACAAAGTTTTGAAATCATTACGTGATGGCGACACGACCTACGGTTTGGCGGCCATTTTGTGCCAAAATCGGCCATTTTGAGATTTTCGCGTTTTTACACAATATGGAAAAAGGAACTTTTTTTCGAGCGATTTTCACGAAATTTGACTCGCATGTCCGTAGCATAAGTCTACAATTACCTCTGGAGTTTCGTCGACCTTTGACCTCGGGAAAAGGCGGCCATCTTGAATTTTCTATAAAAAACACCTTTGCCACCGGATTCAAACGTAAACTTGTCGTTGGAATTTTTATCGATCGTCTCGAAACTTTTTGGGCATCAATGGCAAGCTACTGTGGAAAAAATGTTGGAATTAGAAGTTGTAGATTTTGAACGGCGTGCATGTGGCAAGCTAGCAAAGTGGCGCACTGTTATAACTCCCATGCCTTTCAATACAATACAGTGAAAATTGAATGCATGCATTCATGCCTGAAACTGAATACATTGAAAAACACTGGATATGGACATATAAGGAATGTGGGCATGGTTAGCATGAAACCACTGTTTCTAAGGACAACAAAAAGTTTACTTTTACCGATTTGTCCGAAACTGAAGTCAATCTGTTCGTCTTCTCAAGGGGACCAAAACATAAAATGGTTGCTATGGAGATAAAATCAACAGAATAGCCGCCATTTTGGAAAAAGTGGGGTTTTTATCAACTTATGGCATATAGCTCTCACCAATGGAGGAATGTGTTTTTCTGAATCAGTTGATGATGCTGATCGCTATGCTAGCACTTTTAGCCACATTAGCATAGTTAGCATAGTTAGCATAATTAGCATTTTAGGTAATGTGTTTTTCTGAGTCAGTTGATGATGCTGATCGCAATGCTAGCACTTTTAGCCACATTAGCGTAGCTAGCATAGTTAGCATAATTAGCATTTTAGATAATGTGTTTTTCTGAGTCAGTTGATGATGCTGATCGCAATGCTAGCACTTTTAGCCACATTAGCATAGTTAGCATTGTTAGCATAATTAGCAAATCCAGCCTTGACTAGCTTTTAATTTGCGGGCTGTGAGGGCGGTGAGGTCAGCGGTGGTGCGTAGAGTTGGGCGTGGAAGGCGGGTTGCGTCTGCGGGCCATACAACGCCGCTTGCGGTTTTAATTATGGCCCGCAGCAGTCATAGACTGCAAGGACCATATTGTAACTGGTACGAGGGTCGAACACTCAAAAAGTCCAAAACGTCAAAAAAACGAGTCAAAACGCCAAAAATTGGGGTCAAAAGTCGCCCAAAGCACACAACGAGACGACAATTGTGTAACGCAACAAAAATAGACACACACACGCACAACACCCCCGCACAAACGACAAAATTGTAGTCGCAAAAATGACGACAAAAACCCGAAAAAGCCCCAAAAAGCCCTCAAAAGACGGGTTTAAAGCCAAAAAGACATGCCCAGCCTATAGTAAAAGACAGGCCGCATTGAAATACATAGGCCACCTGACTGCAAAAACTTCTATATTGTTTCTGCTTTGTTTCATTATTATTATTATGGCCCGCAGCAGTCATAGACTGCAAGGACCATATTGTAACTGGTACGAGGGTCGAACACTCAAAAAGGTCCAAAACGTCAAAAAAACGCGTCAAAACGCCAAAAAATGGGGTCAAAAGTCGCCCAAAGCACAAAACGACACGACAATTGTGTAACGCAACAAAAATACACACACACACGCACAACACCAACGCAAAAACGTCAAAATTGTAGTCGCAAAAATGACGACAAAAACACAAAAAAGCCCCAAAAAGTCCTCAAAAGACGGGTTTAAAGTCAAAAAGACTGGCCCAGCCTATAGTAAAAGACAGGCCGCATTGAAATACATAGGCCACCTGACTGCAAAAACTTCTATATTGTTTCTGCTTCGTTTCATTATTATTTTTATTATGGCCCGCAGCACTCACAGAGTGCAAGGACCATATTGTAACTGGTACGAGGGTCGAACACTCAAAAAGTCCAAAACGTCAAAAAAACGCGTCAAAACGCCAAAAAATGGGGTCAAAAGTCGCCCAAAGCACAAAACAACACGACAATTGTGTAACGCAACAAAAATACACACACACACGCACAACACCAACGCAAAAACGTAAAAATTGTAGTCGCAAAAATGACGACAAAAGCCCAAAAAAGCCCAAAAAAGCCCTCAAAAGTCGGGTTTAAAGCCAAAAAGACATGCCCAGCCTATAGTAAAAGACAGGCCGCATTGAAATACATAGGCCACCTGACTGCAAAAACTTCTATATTGTTTCTGCTTCGTTTCATTATTATTATTATTATGGCCCGCAGCAGTCATAGACTGCAAGGACCATATTGTAACTGCTTTGAGGGTCGAACACTCAAAAAGGTCCAAAACGTCAAAAAAACGCGTCAAAACGCCTAAAAATGGGGTCAAAAGTCGCCCAAAGCACACAACGAGACGACAATTGTGTGACGCAACAAAAATACACACAGACACGCACAACACCAACGCAAAAACGTAAAAATTGTAGTCGCAAAAATGACGACAAAAACACAAAAATGCCCAAAAAAGCCCTCAAAAGACGGGTTTAAGGCCAAAAAGACATGCCCAGCCTATAGTAAAAGACAGGCCGCATTGAAATACATGGGAAATCCTAACCGCAAAAACTTCTATATTGTTTCTGCTTCGTTTCATTATTATTATTCTTCTCGTTTCTAACGGCGTCTTTGAGCTCAAATTTGACCCCCGCCACATACCCGAAAACTCACCAAAATTGGCACACATCTGGGATAAATTGAAAATGAATTTTCGGCAAAGAAAACGTCAACCCCCCCACGACGATGACATCACGGCGAGCGTTCTCGTAAAAAAAATGAATGGGCCGAAAATCGCTTATGGGGCCAAAAAAAAATATTTTGGAATACAGTTACGAACCCAAAACACGCGTGTTGGAGATATCCCAAAGAAGATTTGAAATCATTATGGGATGGCCACACGACCTACAGCTTGGCGGCCATTTTGTGGCGAACTCAGAGAAATGGCGATTTTCGTGTTTTTTGACAATATGGGAACACGACACTTTTGTTTATGCGATTGTCACGAAATTGCACACACATGCCAAGACCCTGATTCTACAATAACCAAAGAAGTTTCGTTGACCTTTGACCTTGGGAAGGGGCGGCCATCTTGAATTTTCATAAAAAAGCACCTTTAGTAACGTATACAAACGAAAACTCGTCCTAGGGATTTTTATCGATCTTTTTGAAACTTCTTAGGCATCAATGGCAAGCTACTGTGGACAAAATGTTGGAATTAGAAGTTGTAGAATTTGAAACGCGTGCGCGTGGCGAATTCGCAACCGTCGCCATTTTAGCTAGCTCGCACATATTTTATCGGAATAGCCTGAAACTGAAATATGCGATACCCTGGCCCACACTGAACAAAACGATGTCACATACGACAAAATCGATAAAGGAATGTGGCCGTGGTAAACAAAAAACGATCGCAAAAAAAAGTGCTGACTCGTCAAAAAAAATTTTTTTGGGATTTTATTTTTAAGAATCGGCTAACGAAACCCAGATAACTTTGTCGGGTATATCCAAAAAAAGTTTTGAAATCATTACGTGATGGCGACACGACCTACGGTTTGGCGGCCATTTTGTGCCAAAATCTGTCATTTTGAGTTTTTCGCGTTTTTACACAATATGGAAAAATGAACTTTTTTTCGAGCGATTTTCACGAAATTTGACGCGCATGTCCCTAGCGTAAGTCTACAATCACGTCTGGAGTTTCGTTGACCTCTGACCTCGGGAAAAGGCGGCCATCTTGAATTTTCTATAAAAAACACCTTTACCACCAGATTCAAACGTAAACTTGTCGTTGGAATTTTCAGCGATCGTCTCGAAACTTTTTTGGCATCAATGGCAAGCTACTGTGGAAAAAATGTTGGAATTAGAAGTTGTAGATTTTGAACGGCGTGCGCGTGGCAAGCTAGCAAAGTGGCGCACTGTTATAACTCCCATGCATTTCAATACAATACAGTGAAAATTGAATGCATGCATTCATGCCTGAAACTGAATACATTGAAAAACACTGGTTCTGGACATATAAGGAATGTGGGCGTGGTTAGCATAAAACCACTGTTGCTAAGGACGACAAAAAGTTTACTTTTACCGATTTGTAAGAAACTGACGTCAATCTGTTCGTCTTCTCAAGGGGAACAAAACATAAAATGGTTGCTATGGAGATAAAATCAACAAAAAAGCCGCCATTTTGGAAAAAGTGGGTTTTTTTTATCAACTTATGGCATATAGCTCTCACCAATGGAGGAATGTGTTTTTCTGAGTCAGTTGATGATGCTGATCGCAATGCTAGCACTTTTAGCCACATTAGCATAGCTAGCATAGTTAGCATAATTAGCATTTTTAGTAATGTGGTTTTCTGAGGCAGTTGATGATGCTGATCGCTATGCTAGCACTTTTAGCCACATTAGCATAGCTAGCATAGTTAGCATAATTAGCATTTTAGGTAATGTGTTTTTCTGAGTCAGTTGATGATGCTGATCGCTATGCTAGCACTTTAGCCACATTAGCATAGCTAGCATAGTTAGCATAATTAGCATTTTTGGTAATGTGTTTTTCTGAGTCAGTTAATGATGCTGATCGCTATGCTAGCACTTTTAGCCAAATTAGCATTGCTGGCATAGTTAGCATAATTAGCATTTTAGGTAATGTGTTTTTCTGAGTCAATTGATGATGCTGATCGCTATGCTAGTACTTTTAGCCACATTAGCATAGCTAGCATAGTTAGCATAATTACCGAATACAATTTTGACTAGCCTTTATTTTCATGGGCGGTGAGGACGGTGGTGCGTAGAGTTGGGCGTGGAAGGCGGGTTGCGTCTGCGGGCCATACAACGCCGCTTGCGGCTTTAATTATTCTTCTCGTTTCTAACGGCGTCTTTGAGCTCAAATTTGACCCCCGCCACATACCCGAAAACTCACCAAAATTGGCACACATCTGGGATAAATTGAAAATGAATTTTCGGCAAAGAAAACGTCAACCCCCCCACGACGATGACATCACGGCGAGCGTTCTCGTAAAAAAAATGAATGGGCCGAAAATCGCTTATGGGGCCAAAAAAAAATATTTTGGAATACAGTTACGAACCCAAAACACGCGTGTTGGAGATATCCCAAAGAAGATTTGAAATCATTATGGGATGGCCACACGACCTACAGCTTGGCGGCCATTTTGTGGCGAACTCAGAGAAATGGCGATTTTCGTGTTTTTTGACAATATGGGAAAACGACACTTTTGTTTATGCGATTGTCACGAAATTGCACACACATGCCAAGACCTTGATTCTACAATAACCAAAGAAGTTTCGTTGACCTTTGACCTTTGGAAGGGGCGGCCATCTTGAATTTTCATAAAAAAGCACCTTTAGTAACGTATACAAACGAAAACTCGTCCTAGGGATTTTTATCGATCTTTTTGAAACTTCTCAGGCATCAATGGCAAGCTACTGTGGACAAAATGTTGGAATTAGAAGTTGTAGAATTTGAAACGCGTGAGCGTGGCGAATTCGCAACCGTCGCCATTTAAGCTAGCTCGCACATATTTTATCGGAATAGCCTGAAACTGAAATATGCGATACCCTGGCCCACACTGAACAAAACGATGTCACATACGACAAAATCGATAAAGGAATGTGGCCGTGGTAAACAAAAAACCGTCGCAAAAAAAAGTGCTGACTCGGCAAAAAAAAAAAAAATTCGGATTTTATTTTTAAGAATCGGCTAACGACATCCAGATAACTTTGTCGGGTATATCCGAAGAAAGTTTTGAAATCATTACGTGATGGCCACACGACCTACGGTTTGGCGGCCATTTTGTGCCAAAATCTGCCATTTTGAGTTTTTCGCGTTTTTACACGATATGGAAAATTTAACTTTTTTTCGAGCGATTTTCACGAAATTTGACTCGCATGTCCCTAGTGTAAGTCTACAATCACCTTTGGAGTTTCGTCGACCTTTGACCTCGGGAAAAGGCGGCCATCTTGAATTTTCTATAAAAAACACCTTAACCACCAGATTCAAACGTAAACTTGTCGTTGGAATTTTCTTCGATCGTCTCAAAACTTTTTGGGCATCAATGGCAAGCTACTGTGTAAAAAATGTTGGAATTAGAAGTTGTAGATTTTGAACAGCGTGCGCGTGGCAAGCTAGCAAAGTGGCGCACTGTTATAACTCCCATGCATTTCAATACAATACAGTGAAAATTGAATGCATGCATTAATGCCTGAAACTGAATACATTGAAAAACACTGGATATGGACATATAAGGAATGTGGGCGTGGTTAGCATAAAACCACTGTTGCTAAGGACGACAAAAAGTTTACTTTTACCGATTTGTCCGAAACTGACGTCAATCTGTTCGTCTTCCCGAGGGGACCAAAACATAAAATGGTTGCTATGGAGATAAAATCAACAGAAAAGCCGCCATTTTGGAAAAAGTGGTTTTTTTAGCAACTTATGACATATAACTCTCACCAATGGAGGAATGTGTTTTTCTGAGTCAGTTGATGATGCTGATCGCTATGCTAGCACTTTTAGCTATGTTAGCATAACTAGCATAGTTAGCATAATTAGCATTTTAGGTAATGTCTTTTTGAGTCAGTTGATGATGCTGATCGCTATGCTAGCACTTTTCGCCACATTAGCATAGCTAACATAGTTAGCATAATTAGCATTTTAGGTAATGTGTTCTTCTGAGTCAGTTGATGATGCTGATCGCTATGCTAGCACTTTTAGCCACATTAGCATAGCTAGCATAGTTAGCATGATTAGCATTGTAGGTAATGTGTTTTTCTGAGTCAGTTAATGATGCTGATCAATATGCTAGCAATTTTAGCCACATTAGCATAGCTTACATATTTAGCATAATTAGCATTTTAGGTAATTTGTTTTTCTGAGTCAGTTGATGGTGCTGATCGCTATGCTAGCACTTTTAGCCACATTAGCATTGCTAGCATAGTTAGCATAATTAGCATATGCAGTTTTGACTAGCCATTATCAAAAGTGGGCGGTGAGGGCGGTGGTGCGTAGAGTTGGGCGTGGAAGGCGGGTTGTGTCTGCGGGCCATACAATGCCGCTTGCGGCTTTAATTATTATTATTCTTCTTGTCCTATAACGGCGTCTTTGAGCTTAATTTTGACCCCCGCCACATACCCGAAAACTCACCAAAATTGGCACACACCTGGGATAAATTGAAAATGAATTTTTGGCAAAGAGAACGCCACCTCCGAAGTCGATGACATCACGGCGAGCGATCCCGTAAAAAAAATGAATGGGCCGAAAATCGCTTATGGGGCCAAAAAAAAAAATTTTGAAATACAGTTACGAAACCAAAACACGCGTGTTGGAGATATCCCAAAGAAGTTATGAAATCATTATGGGATGCCCACACGACCTACGGCTTGGCGGCCATTTTGTGGCGAACTCAGAGAAATGGCGATTTTCGTGTTTTTTGACGATATGGGAAAACTACACTTTTGTTAAAGCGATTTTCACGAAATTTCATACACATGCAACAAACACGATTCTACAACTACCAAAGAAGTTTTGTTGACTTTTGACCTTGGGAAGGGGCGGCCATCTTGAATTTTCATAAAAAGCACCTTTAGTAACGGATACAAACGAAAACTCGTCCTAGGGATTTTTATCGATCTTTTTGAAACTTCTCAGGCATCAATGGCAAGCTACTGTGGACAAAATGTTGGAATTAGAAGTTGTAGAATTTGAAACGCGTGCGCGTGGCGAATTCGCAACCGTCGCCATTTTAGCTAGCTCGCACATATTTTATCGGAATAGCCTGAAACTGAAATATGCGATACCCTGGCCCACACTGAACAAAACGATGTCACATACGACAAAATCGATAAAGGAATGTGGCCGTGGTAAACAAAAAACCGTCGCAAAAAAAAGTGCTGACTCGGCAAAAAAATTTTTTTTCGGATTTTATTTTTAAGAATCGGCTAACGAAACCCAGATAACTTTGTCGGGTATATCCAAAGAAAGTTTTGAAATCATTACGTGATGGCCACACGACCTACGGTTTGGCGGCCATTTTGTGCCAAAATCTGCCATTTTGAGTTTTTCGCGTTTTTACACGATATGGAAAAATGAACTTTTTTTCGAGCAATTTTCACGAAATTTGACTCGCATGTCCCTAGCGTAAGTCTACAATCACCTTTGGAGTTTCGTCGACCTTTGACCTCGGGAAAAGGCGGCCATCTTGAATTTTCTATAAAAAACACCTTTACCACCGGATTCAAACGTAAACTTGTCGTTGGAATTTTCATCAATCGTCTCGAAACCTTTTGGGCATCAATGGCAAGCTACTGTGGAAAAAATGTTGGAATTAGAAGTTGTAGATTTTGAACGGCGTGCGCGTGGCAAGCTAGCAAAGTGGCGCACTGTTATAACTCCCATGCATTTCAATACAATACAGTGAAAATTGAATGCATGCATTAATGCCTGAAACTGAATACATTGAAAAACACTGGATATGGACATATAAGGAATGTGGGCGTGGTTAGCATAAAACCACTGTTGCTAAGGACGACAAAAAGTTTACTTTTACCGATTTGTCCGAAACTGACGTCAATCTGTTCGTCCTCCCGAGGGGACCAAAACATAAAATGGTTGCTATGGAGATAAAATCAACAGAAAAGCCGCCATTTTGGAAAAAGTGGGCTTTTTAGCAACTTATGACATATAACTCTCACCAATGGAGGAATGTGTTTTTCTGAGTCAGTTGATGATGCTGATCGCTATGCTAGCAATTTTAGCCACATTAGCATAGCTAGCATAGTTAGCATAATTAGCATTTCAGGTATTGTTTTTTTGAGTCAGTTGATGATGCTGATCGCTATGCTAGCACTTTTAGCTATGTTAGCATAGCTAGCATAGTTAGCATAATTAGCATTTTAGGTAATGTGTTTTTCTGAGTCAGTTGAAGATGCTGATTGCTATGCTAGCACTTTTAGCCACATTAGCATAGTTAGCATAGTTAGCATAATTAGCATTTTAGGTAATGTTTTTTTCTGAGTCAGTTGATGATGCTGATCGCTATGCTAGCACTTTTAGCCACATTAGCATAGCTAGCATAGTTAGCATAATTAGCATTTTAGGAAATGTGTTTTTTTGAGTCAGTTGATGATGGTCATCGCAATGCTAGCTCATTTAGGCACATTAGCATAGCTAGCATAGTTAGCATAATTAGCATTTGAGGAAATGTGTTTTTCTGAGAGAGTTGATTATGCTGATCGCTATGCTAGGACTTTTAGTCACATTAGCATAGTTAGCATAGTTAGCATTATGAGCAAATCCAGCCTTGATTAGCTTTTAATTTGTGGGCGGTGAGGGCGGAGAGGGCCGCGGTAGTGCGTAGAGTTGGGCGTGGAAGGCGGGTTGCGTCTGCGGGCCATACAACGCCGCTTGCGGCTTTAATTATTCTTCTCGTTTCTAACAGCGTCTTTGAGCTCAAATTTGACCCCCGCCACATACCCGAAAACTCACCAAAATTGGCACACATCTGGGATAAATTGAAAATGAATTTTCGGCAAAGAAAACGTCAACCCCCCCACGACGATGACATCACGGCGAGCGTTCTCGTAAAAAAAATGAATGGGCCGAAAATCGCTTATGGGGCCAAAAAAAATATTTTGGAATACAGTTACGAACCCAAAACACGCGTGTTGGAGATATCCCAAAGAAGATTTGAAATCATTATGGGATGGCCACACGACCTACAGCTTGGCGGCCATTTTGTGGCGAACTCAGAGAAATGGCGATTTTCGTGTTTTTTGACAATATGGGAAAACGACACTTTTGTTTATGCGATTGTCACGAAATTGCACACACATGCCAAGACCTTGATTCTACAATAACCAAAGAAGTTTCGTTGACCTTTGACCTTTGGAAGGGGCGGCCATCTTGAATTTTCATAAAAAAGCACCTTTAGTAACGTATACAAACGAAAACTCGTCCTAGGGATTTTTATCGATCTTTTTGAAACTTCTCAGGCATCAATGGCAAGCTACTGTGGACAAAATGTTGGAATTAGAAGTTGTAGAATTTGAAACGCGTGAGCGTGGCGAATTCGCAACCGTCGCCATTTAAGCTAGCTCGCACATATTTTATCGGAATAGCCTGAAACTGAAATATGCGATACCCTGGCCCACACTGAACAAAACGATGTCACATACGACAAAATCGATAAAGGAATGTGGCCGTGGTAAACAAAAAACCGTCGCAAAAAAAAGTGCTGACTCGGCAAAAAAAAAAAAAATTCGGATTTTATTTTTAAGAATCGGCTAACGACATCCAGATAACTTTGTCGGGTATATCCGAAGAAAGTTTTGAAATCATTACGTGATGGCCACACGACCTACGGTTTGGCGGCCATTTTGTGCCAAAATCTGCCATTTTGAGTTTTTCGCGTTTTTACACGATATGGAAAATTTAACTTTTTTTCGAGCGATTTTCACGAAATTTGACTCGCATGTCCCTAGTGTAAGTCTACAATCACCTTTGGAGTTTCGTCGACCTTTGACCTCGGGAAAAGGCGGCCATCTTGAATTTTCTATAAAAAACACCTTAACCACCAGATTCAAACGTAAACTTGTCGTTGGAATTTTCTTCGAACGTCTCAAAACTTTTTGGGCATCAATGGCAAGCTACTGTGTAAAAAATGTTGGAATTAGAAGTTGTAGATTTTGAACAGCGTGCGCGTGGCAAGCTAGCAAAGTGGCGCACTGTTATAACTCCCATGCATTTCAATACAATACAGTGAAAATTGAATGCATGCATTAATGCCTGAAACTGAATACATTGAAAAACACTGGATATGGACATATAAGGAATGTGGGCGTGGTTAGCATAAAACCACTGTTGCTAAGGACGACAAAAAGTTTACTTTTACCGATTTGTCCGAAACTGACGTCAATCTGTTCGTCTTCCCGAGGGGACCAAAACATAAAATGGTTGCTATGGAGATAAAATCAACAGAAAAGCCGCCATTTTGGAAAAAGTGGTTTTTTTAGCAACTTATGACATATAACTCTCACCAATGGAGGAATGTGTTTTTCTGAGTCAGTTGATGATGCTGATCGCTATGCTAGCACTTTTAGCTATGTTAGCATAACTAGCATAGTTAGCATAATTAGCATTTTAGGTAATGTCTTTTTCTGAGTCAGTTGATGATGCTGATCGCTATGCTAGCACTTTTCGCCACATTAGCATAGCTAACATAGTTAGCATAATTAGCATTTTAGGTAATGTGTTCTTCTGAGTCAGTTGATGATGCTGATCGCTATGCTAGCACTTTTAGCCACATTAGCATAGCTAGCATAGTTAGCATGATTAGCATTGTAGGTAATGTGTTTTTCTGAGTCAGTTAATGATGCTGATCAATATGCTAGCAATTTTAGCCACATTAGCATAGCTTACATATTTAGCATAATTAGCATTTTAGGTAATTTGTTTTTCTGAGTCAGTTGATGGTGCTGATCGCTATGCTAGCACTTTTAGCCACATTAGCATTGCTAGCATAGTTAGCATAATTAGCATATGCAGTTTTGACTAGCCATTATCAAAAGTGGGCGGTGAGGGCGGTGGTGCGTAGAGTTGGGCGTGGAAGGCGGGTTGTGTCTGCGGGCCATACAATGCCGCTTGCGGCTTTAATTATTATTATTATTATTATTCTTCCCGTTTCTAACGGATCCGTAGATCGCAAATTTGACCCCCGCTACATACCCGAAAACTCACCAAAATTGGCACACACCTAGGATAAATTGAAAATGAATTTTCGGCAAAAAAAGACGCCACCCCCCCGAAGTCGATGACATCACAGCGAGCGTTCCCGTAAAAAAAATGAATGGGCCGAAAATCGCTTATGGGGCCAAAAAAAAATATTTCGAAATACAGTTATGAAACCAAAACACGCGTGTTGGAGATATCCCAAAGAAGTTATGAAATCATTATGGGATGGCCACACGACCTACGGCTTGGCGGCCATTTTGTGACGAACTCTATGAAATGGCGATTTTCGTGTTTTTTGACAATATGGGAAAACGACACTTTTGTTTAAGCGATTTTCACGAAATTGCATACACATGCCACAAACACGATTTTACAACTACCAAAGAAGTTTTGTTGACCTTTGACCTTGGGAAGGGGCGGCCATCTTGAATTTTCAAAAAAAAGCACCTTTAGTAACGGATACAAACGAAAACTCGTCCTAGGGATTTTTATCGATCTTTTTGAAACTTCTCGGGCATCAATGGCAAGCTACTGTGGACAAAATGTTGGAATTAGAAGTTGTAGAATTTGAAACGCGTGCGCGTGGCGAATTCGCAACCGTCGCCATTTTAGCTAGCTCGCACATTTTTTTATCGGAATAGCCTGAAACTGAAATATGCGATACCCTGGCCCACACTGAACAAAACGATGTCACATACGACAAAATCGATAAAGGAATGTGGCCGTGGTAAGCAAAAAACGATCGCAAAAAAAAGTGCTGACTCGGCTAAAAAAAAAAAATTTCGGATTTTTTTTTTAAGAATCAGCTAGCGAAAGCCAGATAACTTTGTCGGGTATATCCAAACAAAGTTTTAAAATCATTACGTGATGGCGACACGACCTACGGTTTGGCGGCCATTTTGTGCCAAAATCTGCCATTTTGCGTTTTTCGCGTTTTTACACAATATGGAAAAATGAACTTTTTTTCGAGCGATTTTCACGAAATTTGACTCGCATGTCCATACCATAAGTCTACAATTACCTCTGGAGTTTCGTCGACTTTTGACCTCGGGAAAAGGCGGCCATCTTGAATTTTCTATAAAAAACTCCTTTGCCATTGGATTCAAACGTAAACTTGTCGTTGGAATTTTTATCGATCGTTGCGAAACTTTTTGGCCATCAATGGCAAGCTACTGTTGAAAAAATGTTGGAATTAGAAATTGTAGATTTTGAACGGCGTGCGCGTGGCGAGCTAGCAAAGTGGCGCAGTGTTATAACTCCCATGCATTTCAATACAATACAGTGAAAATTGAATGCATGCATTCATGCCTGAAACTGAATACATTGAAAAACACTGGATATGGACATATAAGGAATGTGGGCGTGGTTAGCATAAAACCACTGTTGCTAAGGACGACAAAAAGTTTACTTTTACCGATTTGTCCGAAACTGACGTCAATCTGTTCGTCCTCCCGAGGGGACCAAAACATAAAATGGTTGCTATGGAGATAAAATCAACAGAAAAGCCGCCATTTTGGAAAAAGTGGGTTTTTTAGCAACTTATGACATATAACTCTTACCAATGGAGGAATGTGATTTTCTGAGTCAGTTGATGATGCGGATCGCTATGCTAGCACTTTTAGCTATGTTAGCATAGCTAGCATAGTTAGCATAATTAGCATTTTAGGTAATGTCTTTTTCTGAGTCAGTTGATGATGCTGATCGCTATGCTAGCACTTTTAGCTATGTTAGCATAACTAGCATAGTTAGCATATTTAGCATTTTAGGTAATGTGTTTTTCTGAGTCAGTTAATGATGCTGATCGCTATGCTAGCACTTTTAGCCACATTAGCATAGCTAGCATTGTTAGCATAATTAGCATTTTAGGTAATATGTTTTTGTGAGTCAGTTGATGACGCTGATCGCTATGCTAGCACTTTTAGCTATGTTAGCATAACTAGCATAGTTAGCATAATTAGCATTTTAGGTAATGTGTTTTTCTGAGTCAGTTGATGATGCTGATCGCTATGCTAGCACTTTTAGCCACATTAGCATAACTAGCATAGTTAGCATAATTAGCATTTTAGGTAATGTATTTATATGAGTCCATTGATGATGCTGATCGCAATGCTAGCACTTTAAGCCACATTAGCGTAGCTAGCATAGTTAGCATAATTAGCATTTTAAATAATGTGTTTTTCTGAGTTAGTTGATGATGCTGATCGCAATGCTAGCACTTTTAGCCACACTAGCATAGTTAGCATTGTTAGCATAATTAGCAAATCCAGCCTCGACTAGCTTTTAATTTGCGGGCTGTGAGGGCGGTGAGGTCAGCGGTGGTGCGTAGAGTTGGGCGTGGAGGCGGGTTGCGTCTGCGGGCCATACAACGCCGCTTGCTTTGTTTCATTTTTATTATTATTATGGCCCGCAGCAGTCATAGACTGCAAGGACCATATTGTAACTGGTACGAGGGTCGAACACTCAAAAAGTCCAAAACGTCGAAAAAACGCGTCAAAACGCCAAAAAATGGAGTCAAAAGTCGCCCAAAGCACACAACGACAGGACAATTGTGTAACGGAACAAAAATAAACACACACACGCACAACACCCCCGCACAAACGACAAAATTGTAGTCGCAAAAATGACGACAAAAACACAAAAAAGCCCCAAAAAGCCCTCAAAAGACGGGTTTAAAGCCAAAAAGACATGCCCAGCCTATAGTAAAAGACAGGCCGCATTGAAATACATAGGCCACCTGACTGCAAAAACTTCTATATTGTTTCTGCTTCGTTTCATTATTATTCTTCTTCTTTCTTTCTTCCACTTTGAGCCAAAATTTGACCCCCACCACATACCCGAAAACTCACCAAAATTGGCACACACCTAGGATAAATTGAAAATGAATTTTCGGCAAAGAAAACGTCACCCCCCCCACGATGATGACATCACGGCGAGCAATCCCGTCAAAAAAATGAATGGGCCGAAAATCGCTTATGGGGCCAAAAAAAAATATTTCAAAATACAGTTACGAAACCAAAACAGGCGTGTTGGAGATATCCCAAAGAAGTTATGAAATTATTATGGGATGGCCACACGACCTGCGGCTTGGCGGCCATTTTGTGCCGAACTCAGAGAAATGGCGATTTTCGTGTTTTTTGACAATATGGGAAAATGACACTTTTGTTTAAGCGATTGTCACGAAATTGCACACACATGCCAAGACCCTGATTCTACAATAACCAAAGAAGTTTCGTTGACCTTTGACCTTGGGAAGGGGCGGCCATGTTGAATTTTCTTAAAAAAGCACCTTTAGTAACGTATACAAACGAAAACTCGTCCTAGGGATTTTTATCGATCTTTTTGAAACTTCTCGGGCATCAATGGCAAGCTACTGTGGACAAAATGTTGGAATTAGAAGTTGTAGAATTTGAAACGCGTGCGCGTGGCGAATTCGCAACCGTCGCCATTTTAGCTAGCTTGCACATATTTTATCGGAATAGCCTGAAACTGAAATATGCGATACCCTGGCCCACACTGAACAAAACGATGTCACATACGACAAAATCGATAAAGGAATGTGGCCGTGGTAAACAAAAAACCGTCGCAAAAAAAAGTGCTGACTCGGCAAAAAAAATTTTTTTCGGATTTTATTTTTAAGAATCGGCTAACGAAACCCAGATAACTTTGTCGGGTATATCCAAAGAAAGTTTTGGAATCATTACGTGATGGCGACACGACCTACGGTTTGGCGGCCATTTTGTGCCAAAATATGCCATTTTGCGTTTTTCGCGTTTTTACACGATATGGAAAAATGAACTTTTTTTCGAGCGATTTTCACGAAATCTGACGCACATGTCCTTAGCGTAAGTCTACAATCACCTCTGGAGTTTCGTCGACCTTTGACCTCGGGAAAAGGCGGCCATCTTGAATTTTCTATAAAAAACACCTTAACCACCAGATTCAAACGTAAACTTGTCGTTGGAATTTTCTTCGATCGTCTCAAAACTTTTTGGGCATCAATGGCAAGCTACTGTGTAAAAAATGTTGGAATTAGAAGTTGTAGATTTTGAACGGCGTGCGCGTGGCAAGCTAGCAAAGTGGCGCACTGTTATAACTCCCATGCATTTCAATACAATACAGTGAAAATTGAATGCATGCATTAATGCCTGAAACTGAATACATTGAAAAACACTGGATATGGACATATAAGGAATGTGGGCGTGGTTAGCATAAAACCACTGTTGCTAAGGACAACAAAAAGTTTACTTTTACCGATTTGTCCGAAACTGACGTCAATCTGTTCATCATCCCGAGGGGACCAAAACATAAAATGGTTGCTATGGAGATAAAATCAACAGAAAAGCCGCCATTTTGGAAAAAGTGGGTTTTTTATCAACTTATGACACATAGCTCTCACCAATGGAGGAATGTGTTTTTCTGAGTCAGTTGATGATGCAGATCGCTATGCTAGCACTTTTAGCTATGTTAGCATAACTAGCATAGTTAGCATAATTAGCATTTTAGCTAATGTGTTTTTCTGAGTCAATTGATGATAATGATTGCTATGCTAGCACTTTTAGCCACATTAGCATAGCTAGCATAGTTAGCATAATTAGCATTTTAGGTAATGTATTTTCTGAGTCAATTGATGATGCTGATCACAATGCTAGCACTTTCAGCCACATTAGCATAGCTAGCATAGTTAGCATAATTAGCATTTTAGATAATGTGTTTTTCTGAGTCAGTTAATGATGCTGATCGCTATGCTAGCACTTTTAGCCACATTAGCATAGCTAGCATAGATAGCATAATTAGCATTTTAGGTGATGTGTTTTTTTGAGTCAGTTAATGTTGCTGATCGCTATGCTAGCACGTTTAGCCACATTAGCATAGCTAGCATAGTTAGCATAATTAGCATTTTAGGTAATGTGTTTTTCTGAGTCAGTTGATGATGCTGATCGCTATGCTAGCACTTTTAGCCACATTAGCATAGCTAGCATAGTTAGCATTATTAGCATTTTAGATAATGTGTTTTTCTGAGTCAGTTAAAGATGCTGATCGCAATGCTAGCACTTTTAGCCACATTAGCATAGCTAGCATAGTTAGCATAATTAGCATTTTAGGTAATGTGTTTTTCTGAGTCAGTTGATGATGCTGATCGCTATGCTAGCACTTTTAGCCACATTAGCATAGCTAGCATAGCTAGCATAGTTAGCATATTTAGCATATGCAGTTTTGACTAGCCTTCATCAAAAGTGTGCGGTGAGGGCGGTGAGGGCGGTGGTGCGTAGAGTTGGGCGTGGAAGGCGGGTTGCGTCTGCGGGCCATACAACGCCGCTTGCGGCTTTAATTATTATTACGTTTCTTCTTTCTTACTGCGTCTTTGAGCTCGAATTTGACCCCCGCCACATACTCGAAAACTCACCAAAATTGGCACACACCTAGGATAAATTCAAAATGAATTTTCGGCGAAGTGAACGCCCCCCCCCCAAACCCGATGACCTCACAGTCGGCAAAACCGTAAAAAAAATGAATGGGGCCGAAATCTCAAATGGAGCCGATTTTTTTTTCTTCAAGATACAGTTACGAAACCAAAACAGGCTTGTTGGTGATATCCCAAAGAAGTTATGAAATCATTATGGGATGGCCACACGACCTACGGCTTGGCGGCCATTTTGTGGCGAACTCAGAGAAATGGCGATTTTCGTGTTTTTTGACAATATGGGAAAACGACACTTTTGTTCGAGCGATTTTCACGAAATTGCACACACAAGCCAAGACCATGATTCTACAATAACCAAAGAAGTTTCGTTGACCTTTGACCTTGGCAAGAGGCGGCCATCTTGAATTTTCATAAAAAAGCACCTTTAGTAACGGATACAAACGAAAACTCGTCCTAGGGATTTTTATCGATCTTTTTGAAACTTCTCGGGCATCAATGGCAAGATACTGTGGACAAAATGTTGGAATTAGAAGTTGTAGAATTTGAAACGCGTGCGCGTGGCGAATTCGCAACCGTCGCCATTTTAGCTAGCTCGCACATATTTTATCGGAATAGCCTGAAACTGAAATATGCGATACCCTGGCCCACACTGAACAAAACGATGTCACATACGACAAAATCGGTAAAGGAATGTGGCCGTGGTAAACAAAAAAAGGTCGCAAAAAAAAGTGCTGACTCGGCAAAAAAATTTTTTTTCGGATTTTATTTTTAAGAATCGGCTAACGAAACCCAGATAACTTTGTAGGGTATATCCAAAGAAAGTTTTGAAATCATTACGTGATGGCGACACGACCTACGGTTTGGCGGCCATTTTTTGCCAAAATCAGCCATTTTGAGTTTTTCGCGTTTTTACACAATATGGAAAAATAAACTTTTTTTCGAGCGATTTTGACGAAATTTGACGCGCATGTCCCTAGCGTAAGTCTACAATCACCTCTGGAGTTTCGTCGACCTTTGACCTCGGAAAAAGGCGGCCATCTTGAATTTTCTATAAAAAACATCTTTGCCACTGGATTCAAACGTAAACTTCTCGTTGGAATTTTTATCGATCGTCGCGAGACTTTTTGGGCATCAATGGCAAGCTACTGTGGAAAAAATGTTGGAATTAGAAGTTGTAGATTTTGAACGGCGTGCGCGTGGCGAGCTAGCAAAGTGGCGCACTGTTATAACTCCTATGTTTTTTAATGGACCACTGTGAAATTTGAATGCATGCATTAATGCCTTATACTGAATACATTGAAAAACACTGGATATGGACATATAAGGAATGTGGGCGTGGTTAGCATGAAACCACTGTTGCTAAGGACGACAAAAAGTTTACTTTTACCGATTTGTCCGAAACTGACGTCAATCTGTTCGTCCTCCCGAGGGGACCAAAACATAAAATGGTTGCTATGAAGATAAAATCAACAGAAAAGCCGCCATTTTGGAAAAAGTCGTTTTTTTATCAACTCATGACATATAGCTTTCACCAATGGAGGAATGTGTTTTTCTGAGTCAGTTTATGATGCTGATCGCTATGCTAGCACTTTTAGCCACATTAGCATAGCTAGCATAGTTAGCATAATTAGCATATGCAGTTTTGACTAGCCATTATCAAAAGTGGGCGGTGAGGGCGGTGAGGGCGGTGGTGCGTAGAGTTGGGCGTGGAAGGCGGGTTGCGTCTGCGGGCCATACAACGCCGCTTGCGGCTTTAATTATTATTATTATTACGTTTCTTCTTTCTTACTGCGTCTTTGAGCTCAAATTTGACCCCCGCCACATACTCGAAAACTCACCAAAATTGGCACACACCTAGGATAAATTCAAAATGAATTTTCGGCGAAGTGAACGCCCCCCCCCCCAAACCCGATGACCTCACAGTCGGCAAACCGTAAAAAAAATGAATGGGGCCGAAATCTCAAATGGAGCCGATTTTTTTTTTTTCAAGATACAGTTACGAAACCAAAACACGGGTGTTGGAGATATCCTAAAGAAGTTTTGAAATCATTATGGGATGGCCACACGACCTACGGCTTGGCGGCCATTTTGTGGCGAACTCAGAGAAATGGCGATTTTCGTGTTTTTTCACAATATGGGAAAACAACACTTTTGTTCAAGCGATTTTCACGAAATTGCATACACGTGCCACTAACACGATTCTACAACTGCCAAAGAAGTTTTGTCGACCTTTGACCTTGGGAAGGGGCGGCCATCTTGAATTTTCATAAAAAAGCACCTTTAGTAACGGATACAAACGAAAACTCGTCCTAGGGATTTTTATCGATCTTTTTGAAACTACTCGGGCATCAATGGCAAGCTACTGTGGACAAAATGTTGGAATTAGAAGTTGTAGAATTTGAAACGCGTGCGCGTGGCGAATTCGCAACCGTCGCCATTTTAGCTAGCTCGCTCATATTATATCGGAATAGCCTGAAACTGAAATATGCGATTCCCTGGCCCACACTGAACAAAATGATGTCACATACGACAAAATCGATAAAGGAATGTGGCCGTGGTAATCAAAAAACGATCGCAAAAAAAAGTGCTGACTCGGCTAAAAAAAAAACTTCTGATTTTTTTTTTAAGAATTGGCTAACGAAACCCAGATAACTTTGTCGGGTATATCCAAACAAAGTTTTGAAATCATTACGTGATGGCGACACGACCTACGGTTTGGCGGCCATTTTGTGCCAAAATCTGCCATTTTGAGATTTTCGCGTTTTTACACAATATGGAAAAAGGAACTTTTTTTTGAGCGATTTTCACGAAATTTGACTCGCATGTCCGTAGCATAAGTCTACAATTACCTCTGGAGTTTCGTCGACCTTTGACCTCGGGAAAAGGCGGCCATCTTGAATTTTCTATAAAAAACACCTTTGCCACTGGATTCAAACGTAAACTTGTCGTTGGAATTTTTATCGATCGTTGCGAAACTTTTTGGCCATCAATGGCAAGCTACTGTGGAAAAAATGTTGGAATTAGAAGTTGTAGATTTTGAACGGCGTGCGCGTGGCAAGCTAGCAAAGTGGCGCACTGTTATAACTTCCATGCTTTTCAATACAATAAAGTGAAAATTGAATGCATGCATCCATAGCAGGAACTGAACACAATTAAAAACACTGGATATGGACATATAAGGAATGTGGGCGTGGTTAGCATAAAACCACTGTTGCTAAGGAAAACAAAAACTTTACTTTTACCGATTTGTCCGAAACTGACGTCAATCTGTTCGTCTTCCCGAGGGGACCAAAACATAAAATGGTTGCTATGGATATAAAATCAACAGAAAAGCCGCCATTTTGGAAAAAGTGGGTTTTTTTATCAACTTATGACATATAGCTCTCGCCAATGGAGGAATGTGTTTTTCTGAGTCAGTTGATGATGCTGATCGCTATGCTAGCACTTTTAGCTGTTACCATAACTAGCATAGTTAGCATTATTAGCATTTTATTTTAAGTGTTTTTCTGAGTTATTTAATGATGCTGATCGCTATTATAGCAATTTTAGCCATATTAGCATAGCTAGCATAGTTAGCATAATTAGCATTTTAGGTAATGTGTTTTTCTGAGTCAGTTGATGATGCTGATCGCTATGCTAGCAATTTTAGCCACATTAGCATAGCCAGCATAGTTAGCATAATTAGCATTTTAGGAAATGTGTTTTTTTGAGTCAGTTGATGATGCTGATCGTTATGCTAGCACTTTTAGCTATGTTAGCATAGCTAGCATAGTTAGCATAATTAGCATTTTAGGTAATGTGTTTTTCTGAGTCAGTTGAAGATGCTGATTGCTATGCTAGCACTTTTAGCCACATTTGCATAGTTAGCATAGTTAGCATAATTAGCATTATAGGTAATGTGTTTTTCTGAGTCAGTTGATGATGCTGATCGCTATGCTAGCACTTTTAGCCACATTAGCATAGCTAGCATAGTTAGCATAATTAGCATTTTAGGAAATGTGTTTTTTTGAGTCAGTTGATGATGCTAATCGCAATGCTAGCTCATTTAGGCACATTAGCATAGCTAGCATAGTTAGCATAATTAGCATTTTAGGAAATGTGTTTTTCTGAGAGAGTTGATTATGTTGATCGCTATGCTAGGACTTTTAGTCACATTAGCATAGTTAGCATAGTTAGCATTATGAGCAAATCCAGCCTTGATTAGCTTTTAATTTGTGGGCGGTGAGGGCGGAGAGGGCCGCGGTAGTGCGTAGAGTTGGGCGTGGAAGGCGGGTTGCGTCTGCGGGCCATACAACGCCGCTTGCGGCTTTAATTTTACTTAAAATATTACATAACGAAATACACTTGATGGTTGCACACATTTAATTTTGTTCAGATCATTTATTTTCTTTTGAGTTCTCTCTGAGGCATGATGAGGCTTGACTTTGGCGTTGTCTTTCTTGTTTGGCGTTGTCTTTCTTCTTCATAGAAGCAGACGGACTGACAAAGGCTGGAAGCTGTGATAGATCTAATAAAGGTTGTCTGATTTGCTGCAGAATAGATGTGAGTGACTCGATCCTCAGGCAGGTATGCGAGGACGACCCTGATACTGGACAGTTGCACTATTGTTTGTATTATTGAAACATGTTCAAATAGTTTTGAAGTATAAGTTCAGTTTGTTTGTTAAAGCTTTAAATTACTAATGATTGACTTCTTTAGTTAATATTTAGGTTTTGAATGTTTTGTATTTGTAGTTCCCTCCCTATTGCGTCATTGGTCTGATCAGCCAGAATAAAATCTCCCTAATATTTGCTGTTGGGGGGTCAGTTTTGGTCCAGTTGGTTTGAGCTTTAGTTCCTGATTTTCTCAGTTACATTTTTGTTAAGTTGACCTTTTAAAATTTAGGTCTATGCTTTTCTTGTTTAAGGTGAAATAAAATCTCTTATTTGAAGGTCTTTTTTTTAATCCTGTGGTTCAATCTGCAGAGTTGCCCTGACAACCCTTTTAACTGGAGGAAAATGGAGCTTCCAGGGGGGGGGGGGCAGCTCTGAGGGCACAGGCAAAGAGCTAAGTGTTGGAAACCTGGTCTCTGTCTTTCACTCTCACATGAGTCAACAGCAGGAAGTCAGAGATGCCAGGGAAAGGGAAGAAAGTGCTTGGCAGAAAAAATGATTCAGAGCACTCCAGCACCAATTTCAACTCCTACAATTGGAAGTTCAGGCACGTACCACCTCAACACCAGGGGCCTCATATATAAAAGTTGCGTACGCACAAAAGAAGGCGTGCGCCACTCTCTACGCAATAATTGATAGTTATAAAAAGCAAACTTGACGGGAAAATGTGCGGTCCTTCACGCACATTTTCCCATTTCACAAGGGTTAAATGAGAAATGGCAACACCGTCGGCAGATGGAAGAAATACATGAAAGTGAAAATGACAATACTGCCTCTCATAAATAACATGAAGAATTCATAAAGCAAGTCTTACAATTAACAGCCTACACGAACACCCATTTGATCGATCAGCAGTGAAACAAACAAAAAAAATCAAACGAAAATTACAACAGAAATTCAAATGAACACATATTTGGAAAAAGAAAAGTGAAATATGTTCTGCAATATTGGCATGTTGTGCAATTCATCCTCATAAATAATATAGTTAACAGAACGAAATAATGTACAAAACTGATATTCTCGTCAATGTGTCTGTCTGGCAGAGCAGATATAGGTGCAATTAGATAGACAGACAGACAGACAGACAGACAGACAGACAGACAGACAGACAGACAGATAAATTGTCCACTAGGGAAAGTTGTTTTCATGGTAAAACATTTCTTCATAAGCTACGGAATTATGGTATTCATGCATATGCCTTTAGTTTGTTTTATTCTTGATAAAACAATGTATGGCGTATGTCTCAACCATTCAGAAAGCAACAAGAAATTACATTTGCGCTGAACTATTTCCCATTTACATGTCTATTATTACCGACATCTGTAGCTTGTCAGATGTAATTAAATGGAGGGAAATAAAATGCCCCATCACAATGCGTAATGACGCACAATGGCTGATCTTGCGCTCTTAGAAGATGTGGCAAATGGAAGAATTCAGAGTGAACGCATCTTTAGACAGCAAGAAGACTTCCTGGCAAACGAGGACGAGGGGCTTATGAGCCGGTTCCGATTTCCTCGAGCCATCCTGTTGGACCTCTGCGGGCTTTTGGGCCCGGCGTTACAGAGGAGCACTCGGAGGAACCACGCCCCTGCCAGTCCCACTTCAAGTTCTAACAACAGCCCTCCAAACAACATTATTCTCCTCTTTTCCACCTCGTCAACGATAACTTCTACTTCACATTGAGTGAAGTTACGTTTTTTTGATTTCCTCTCTGTATTTGTTTGCCATGATTTTGCAATCAATGAATATTAACTTGTGGGCGTTTCACGGACTATTTATGGGCAACTATGGGCGTGTCATGAAGCCGCAAAAGCTGCGCTACATTTAGAATTGATTGTGATTTATTAAGGGAAAGATCCGTAGGATGTGCGTGCGCACGGTTTTATAAATCCAAATATTTCTGTGCATACGCATGTCCTATGTTTCATCCGTACGCCACTTCTGACCCAAATCCTACGCAAAGTTTTATAAATGAGGCCCCTGAACTGGATTTACCAGAGCCTGAACTGTCTAACCGGGGACCTCTGGAGACTGCTGACACTTCTCATGTAAACCCCAGTAATGCGGCTGACAATTCAACACACCAACCATCAGGTCAGTCCCATCTGGATGAGCACAAAACTAGTGTACAAAAACTATTTTTTTGTGGATGTGTGAATGGTAAATGTCATATGGTTATGTAGCACTGACCTTCCTTTAAGGTCCAAAGTGCTTTACAGTCACAGTCACCCATGCACACACACATTCACACACTGATCCAGAGCAAACACTCACTGCAGAGTCAGAGAACTTCCATCTACCCATTTCCAGGTCCCCTCCAAGTCTCTGTCAGACAATCCAAGCCAAACAGATTGATTTTTCAATGCAGAAATAAATGCCTGCAAAAAAACAACATAAGCTGTTCATCAGTTTGTAAACATATATTTTCAAATGAGATGTTTGTAAAAAGTTAAAACTTAAATGAAAGCAATAATTCAAACACATTAGAATTCAAATACATTCAAGAGGAAAACATTAAAAATAAAGATCATCAAATAAACTACTGTTACACTGAATTACATTACAGGAATAAGCACTATTTATTTCATGTGACATGTAGTTGTGTTTTGCATTTTAGATAAATGTATTTTGATTATGAGACAACTGCCTATGATAAAATGATGTCAACACACATAATTTACAGACAAGCTGTCAGAAGTCAAAGCTCTGTTCCTCCTCTGGTCACCAGCAGGAGCAGTCAACAGAGTTCTGAAGGCACTTCATCTCTATGCAACACCAGAACTTACTTCCTGGATGCTGCACACCTGACTCTCATTCACTCATCAACCACAGCATCCTAAAGCACTGCACTGATCTGAGCTCAGAGTGAAGTATTGTTTATGACACTCTGTATTTGGACCTGATCTCCTGACCCTGTTCTGAGCCTGCCTGCCTGCCTGCCCCTGGTTTAGCTTTGTGAAGTTTTAGCTGAGCTAATACACCTGCTGTATTTGGGTCCAGCCGTCTGCCTGTTCTTGTGACAAAAGCTTATTTTCTTCAACTTTGTATTAAAGGTTAAAAGTAGGGATGGGAGTAAAAGCCCCATGAAGCTTTCACAGGGTTCATGTAATTGTGCTGAAAATAACATTCGGGGCTTTGGAACCACACAGAACAGCGGCGTCTGGTGGCGGTCTGGATGTATATCATATGCTTCAACTAAGCTCCTTGTAACACTTCAATGTAGAAATGATAATGAAAAAACGTAAAACAAAACAATGTTGTTAATGATGATTAAAAAAAAATCGCAAAACAACACTGTGACGTTTTCTGTGAGGAATCTTTACCACTGAGCTATCACCAACCCTGTTTCGACCAAACAAGGCATTTGGCACTTTAAATATGTCATCAACCACGTGATCTGCGCTAGTTGACACGCGCCCCAAAACATTGTGCCGAAAAACTGTTTCACGAAGGTGAAACAAGCGCCGGAGAGTCCGTGTGAAACAGGCCATCCCTAGTTAAAAGTATTCTTGTTCTAGGATTCATGTTATATACATGTTTATGACGTGTCTTTATTTTCCTAATAAATGTATTCTTTGCGTCTGTATTTGACATAAGGACAGCAGGTAATGCAGCAAAACAGCTGCACTTTTTGAGATCATAAATTAACAATTGATTTTAAAAAAAATCAGCACAATCTTTTTTTACTTATTTCTTCAAACTTTAAAGTGTTTAATATATTGGTGCTGCTATGTTAATGTTTCTACAGAGCCCGTGTCCTGACAGGGAAAAAATAAATTCTATTCCGTTCCCACAAAATAACATGTTTCCACAAAATAATAATTCCATAAAAACCTTAAAAAGTCATCCATTGTGTGTTTTATGTCACATACTCTCCACCTGTAGACCTTTATGCCATACTGTGTAGGCATTTGAAAGTACTTTCATGTATTTTAAAAATATCAGAAACTAGAGTTGCATTGTCCCAAAATAGAAACTACATACAGACACACTGATGTGATCCAAAAGACACCAAAAATTCAATAACGTACATTTTCCTCTTTGGTGTTTATCACCACCAGATCAGCTTCTCTGGCTCCACAAAACTCTCTTGCTTTATCCCAGGACTTTCTCTCTTCAGAGAAAAAGTAACAAGAGGAACCAAATCTGATCCATTTCTCAGGAGATCCTGTTTTCCCTGGAACACAGTGGAAATTTTAAGCAAGACAAAATATTAGCACATGATTTGAAACAATTTGCGTTTTATTTGTGGCCTTGTTGGGATTAGTTTCAGGTGCTTCACAGGTCTCTCTTTTCCTCTCAACCGGTCCGCTGTGTCAGCGCTTAACAGCAGCGACCCCCCCCCCCACACACACACATACACCCCCCCCCCCCCCCCACTTGTGGCCGATCACGTGTCTGCGCAGGCGCTCTTGGGACTTGGAGGCTGTTTGAGACACGTAACTACTACTATTCTCTAGATACCAGCAGCAGTAACTGGTACTCCAGTGGAAGTTCAGTTTTTCTGTTGTCACATTCTGTATTTGCATGTGAGTGGGGTGTTTTGTTTTTGTTGAGCGACCAGCTTTCTGTTTGCAGGTGGGCTCTAGGCCCCTAGTGGTTCTAACTCGTGTGTGTTTTCTTTATTGTATATTTTAAATAGTATTTATATTAAAACTTTTAAATTTGGAACCACGCCTCCCCTTGGTTTGAGTCCCCATTTCTTTTATTTTTTTAGTGTGCCTGAACCGCTCATGTTGCCACATACAGGATCTGAATGCGTTTAAAGGTTCTGCAGAAATTCATAGAAAGTCAGTTTCTGTTCCTTATGATTGGTGTCAAAAATGGTTTCAGCACATGTCAGATAAATGTTTATGCAGCAACAATGTTAGAATCTGGCTTGCTTTGGGCTCTAACACCAACAATAAGGAAGTGTTTGGACAAAAGAATACTTATAGTTCAATTTGGATTGTACTTTTATTGCATCAATTTCTATAACTTTGTGGTTTTAGCCAAAAGATTATTATTTTACTGAAAATTGAATGTCATCCCAGAAAGGTATCAATGATTCAAGGAAGACCTATGACTGCAAACAAAATTGACCATATTACTAAATATTGTGTACTGTACATCATTTAAAAACAACAATGACTTTTTTCGTTTACTCTTTGTCTTTTCATTTAGAGAAATCATTGGAATGCTACATGGTATAGCTGCATCTTCACAAATGTACATTTTTACTTCAGGATTTTCAGACTTACTCTGTTTACAGTCCATCAGCTTCTTGGTTGTTTCAATGAAGCTGGAATTCATCCTCTCAATAACAGCATTCAGATGCTCAGTCAAATTGTCTTTGTTGTCAGAGATTTCAGACAAATGTCTTACTGAGTCACCATCTGAAATGAAATCGGGCCAAAATAAAAACTTTATCAGTGACTTAAGCAGAATGGATGGTGGAACAATTGCAGTTAGCTAACAGACTACAAGAGTAAAGGTACACAGAAAATATTAACATTATTACCCAACATGCAGACATAGACTGTAAAAAATAGGAGCATAAAGACAGATCTTCATGGAAGAAATAAACCACAAACAAAGTTAAATAATTATTTTCTGAACTGATATTTCTTCAATCATTAGAGACTGATTTGTTACACGAGTCTCTGAACCAAATTTGTTGTCCATAGTCTCCGTTTATAAAGATTTATTAAGGTCCTGCTTCAATAAAAGCTAAAAGGTCAAATATAACACAGATCTTCCGACTTGTGGACGTAGCTTGTTCAACCAGCTGAAGACATTTTAGAGAAGTTTCTAAACTGCCAGGTAGTGAAAAAAGTGTGATTCATGCTCTGCTGCCTGATAATGTTACCTAATAGAGACATGTACAGTCAATAGCACATTAGACCAATCACAGAGCCCTGGGTTACACCACAACTAACACTGCTGGATGAGGAAGACTTATTTACATGATCAGATAAAAATGTCTTAGAACAGCTTTGAGAAACTCCTGTTAAAGACGCTTTTCAATCTACAGCAAAATGTTTTGATCAAGTGGCTCAAATGAAGCACTAAGGCCTAAAAAACATTTACAAATGTTATCTATTATTTATCACACTTAAGTAAAAGAACAAAGCAACATAAATAGCCTTTTCACACAACAAAATGTTTTCATCCTGTCATCTGCTGCTTTATCTCTCACATGCATGTCTTCCTGCTTCTACCACATCTGTAGATCTTCACTGTGGTTTTCTGTATTTAAAAAACCCTTCTATCTAATTTCCTACCAACCTTTGCATGTCTGAACAGATCTGATATGTCAAATTTAAGATGTTGAAATTCATTTTTTATTCCAATTTCAAAAAGTAAACACGAGCCTGGTATTTGCAATTACACGTAAAAAAATGTGTGCATGAGAGAAATAGCTAAATCTGGACTGTACAGGGGTGCAGTGGCTAGCACTCTTGCCTCACAGCAAGAAAGCCCTGCAGTCCTGCCTGACCCCAAATGGATAAAACGGGTTTAGAAGATGAACAAATGATTTATTAAAAAAAATAATTAAACAATAACAATCAAACTAAGCTTTAACCCTTATAGTCCTCGAAAATTATTGGTTTCGACTGAAATAGATGGCAGAAAAAATGAAGACCTCTTCAAGACCTTAACTGAATTAACGGAAAATTATATTTATAATTCACCTAAAATAACTGAATTTGGATTCTTTGACCTTGTTGCACAACTGTCCAGTTAGACTGCTGCATCAAAATTACACGTATGAATCCCTCCTCTTCCTGGTTATACTTTTTTTTTACAATTTTAATTTAAACTGTTAAAATTTATTTTAAAATATTACAAATGCTTTTGCTTACACAGCTCCCTGTTGTATAAACACAATAAGAATTTAAACGAAGACAATGAAACAAGTTAAAAAAAAATAATAATCCATATAGAAACTAATAAACATCACACGGACAGACCCATACAACACTGCAGGATGATTGTTTCAGGTTTTCTACATACAACTTCCATTCATCTGTTTTCTATTCCTACTTGTGAGGGTTGCTGGAGCGAATCGCTGCTGCTTTAGGAGGAGTGTGAGTTACACCCAATTATAGTCCATTACAGACTCACACATATTCACAACTATTAGAAAATTAGAGTCACCAATTCAGCTATGAAGCATGTTTTAGGGCCGTTAGAGGAAGCTGGAGAACCAGGAGAAAACCCACACATACACATGGAGATCATGCAAACTCCACACAGAAAGGACCAGCTGGAGCTTAACCATTTGAAATGAAAGTGCAAACCACTACATTATCATGCAGTCTTACATGCCACAATTTAAGGAAGGTTAAGAAATTACATTTCTGACTTGAATACAAAATAAAAAATAAACGTACTTTCACATTTGGTCTTTTGTAAGTTAAATACTCACAGAGGACGCCGAGGATGACGAGTCCAGCCAGAAGAAGAACACTCAACATCACCATGAAAGTAATAACACAGAGATAGAATCTCCTGTTGAACTTGATGGAAGCTATAGGAGGAAAATTATAACTGAAACCAAAGACAACATAAAGTGAATTCATTTTGTTTTATCAGTGAGTTCACTCTTACCTGGTGGATTTGATACGTAAACCTGGCAGACAGGATCTTCAGGTTCAACATTTTGATAAATTTCTTCCATTATAAAGATGTAAAATCTAAGAGCGTGTGAAGTGTGTCACAGACTGACTTGTATACTGAACAGCTTTTTCTGTCTAAGGTTATTAATGAAGTGATGGGAAGTCAATGTCATGTGACAGTGGTTGCATTGCGACAGGAAGCTCAGGTGAGGTGAATGTCTGAAAGTGTGGGGGACTAAAACAGAATTTCTACTAAGTTCAGCTTTTACTTTTTTTACTTTCTAACTTCTAAGTGTCCAGCAGCTGAGCAAACAAATAAGAGCTAATGACCAGATTTGACTGTTACAACAGGTGGTTATTAAGAGTGTAACAATACTGTTAGCAGGGATAATTCTTCAGCGTAGGCTTATACCTTTTGCCTACCTGCAGCAGAATTATTATGAAGAAATCACAACGGGCAGCCACGTCTCTCTTTAGTTACAAAGCAGTCATATTAGTCCAGGTGGTATCTCCCGAGTCATACCATTATCAACAAATGTTCTAATATTATTCTGTTTGTACTATTTTATGTGGAAAAACAGTGTTGCTAAACTTTGTGAAAATAAAATGTATATTGATTTACCACTAATTCTTGTTTACATGTTTGTTAGTTTGTTTCATTTACACTTGATCATTTTGCAAGAAACACAAGGAAATCTGGAAAACTTAGTCATAATGATTGATTTTTTGGCTAAAGTTGTCGTGGATCGATTTTAGATCAGTGATTTGGATTATTTGGATTATTTCGGATTGGCAACCACAAATATTGAATTGAATCATCGTTATTAATCGTTTTACTTCTATTTATTAATTATTTGTTTTGCTTTTCTAGTAGTCGTTGTGACCTTTAACGTGTTTTCATGTGGAGTGAATTGTTGATCTGATGTACACTTCAGGGCCACCGTAGAATGCACCTGATGTCAGTTAGTTTTGCTAGAAAAAATAAATAAAGCTTTGGGTAAAAACTCCTGAAGAATTACCTACAGAGCTGGCCGTATTTGTCACACCTTTAGCACGTGGACACATTGACCACTTGCTAAAGGTGGCATTTAAAACCTATAGCAAGCTAAGAATCTAATGTTGTTGCAACTGCATATAAAAATACCTGATTGGTGTTTAAATTACTTTCAGACACCAAAAAAGTTCTGCAGAACGTATTCAGATTTTGTAAATTAAAAACAAAAACAAAATCTGCTTGTTGCCCAGTTTGGGAAAGCTCAAATTCAATATTTTCAAGGTTTTCAATCCCTTAGTACTGTGTTTTTATTTTTTTATAGTCAGGCCCTGAAATGTATAATAAAACACACTAACAAATAAACAGTTTAAATGTTGTTATTCCTTTAAACAAATTTAAATTCTAACCTCCTTTGCAAAGACAGAAGATTGTGGGATGTCACAGGAAACTCTCACAAAGTAAGATGTACAAATTAAAGTATGTTTTTCATGAAAAGTGAGATTAAGCAGAAGCCAAAACTGTGTGAGAAGTTGATTGATGTTGAAATCTCATTCAACGGGAGTAAAAAAAAAAGCATAAAAGAATTTCTGCGATTGGCAATGAAACATCAAGTTTAAAAACAATATCTTCAGACCCATCTTTCACAAACAAGATTATCTCCATCAATTTTTTATTGAAGGATTAAAAGGATTCCTGTGGCTCACAGGCTTACAGTGGGCAGTACTGTGATCAGCCTTCCAAGAATGACCAATTTGTCAAAGTAATGAGTTTATAAAAAACATGAATATACAACATCTAAACATTTGATTCTGTCTTCTTCCATTTTCAACAAACAGTACAATCCTAACTTATCTTCATTGAAGCAGAAAAACAAACTGTCAGTGAAAAAAACATATTTGATTGAAAAGTTTATGGTTTATGTTCTATCCTGAGTGCCTTGAACCAGGATTTGTGATTCCTAGTTCTGCTCAACTGGCTCTCATTGTGAGGGTCAATAGGACTGAAATTAGGCAGTCCTGTGCTCATGTTTCTAGTCTGGCTGATTGTCCTCCAGGTGTTTTGTTTGTCATTGCTTTAGCGTGCTCTGTCACCTAGATCAAGGTTGAAGCATCTCTGTCCTCAGACGTCCTTTCTGGGTGGTCCACCATGTTGACTAACATCAGGGTGTTGGCCACAGTCTGTCATGTGCATGCTAGTACTAAATCCTCTAACAATATGCAGTGAGTTCCGAACATCATCTCCTCAGGGAAAAAGTGTCCACAGTATGACAGAGCCCAGTTTCATTCCGAGCAACCACATGCTACAAGGTCCTCAACCAATGGCGTTTCTCAGTCCAGCTTCTCCTTATGACTATTCACCCCAGCTCATGTCCCCTGTGATGAGTGGTGTTCAGCAGCTACCCCTCCCAAATCAGAGTTTCTCATCTCAGAACAGTGGTCCACTCTTAATGACACCACAAAAAGGCTTCAAAAGCACAACGTTGCAAACCCAAGCAGGAGCAGTTGTGACATATTGAAGACAAGCATTAGATTATACAATAACCCAGTCGCTTCCAGGTACTTTGGCCTCTCTACCACCAATCAAAGTCTATGGTCAGCCAATCCCAGCATAGGTAAACGAGGGGTTATCACAACCGACCTCACTCATCACACGGACATGGATGCAAGGAGGCAAGAGACTATCAACATATGAATCATCTCACCAGCTGCAGCTGAACACATCATCACCTGTGAGTATGACCCAAAGTGGCATACCAGCATTCACTCAGTCTTCACATGAAACTGTCAGCTGCTCAGCCAGTTCCCTGTTTGCCTCCTGCTAGTCAACTCAGGACCTATGGAGCGACGCTGCCCGCACAACAATCCGCCACAACAGCTGCCCAGTCGCAGCCTAAGGTCCAACCTTTCCTTATTTCTATCGGACAGCAAATATACCAGCAGCAAAACTACCAGCTATCACAACCAGCACAAATGGTGACCCAACTTCAGCCTTCTCTGTACGCCACAGCTGCACCTGTTTACCGAGATCACCACCCCGTCACTGCTATTCCTGTGACTCAAACAGTGAACAATCAACCGGCTTACTCCTCACAACCAGAATGCCAGGCCGCTCAGCACATGAGAGCCATACCCCAAAGACATGAGCTCCTGTCACCCCCTATCAACCCGTCAGCTCCATCTCCACAGGCAACGTACCAATCACAAACTCAACAATTTGTTCCCCAACCTGAGTTCTATCAGCCAGTCAACTACAACCACCAGGTAGTGCCCGCCGCACATAACATGAATTCACATCTCCCTGCAGTAGATCTGTATGCACAGCAAGGTTTTCAGCCACAGTACAGCTCACCCCAGCTGTTGCAAACACCTACTCCGTTCCGTCAGCCTTTCCCGGTACCTGAAACGCCAAAACTGATTAATGACAGCGTAAGAGAGTTTACCGATCTGAAAATGGCCCTAGATCATCTACTCACCCCCCATACAGATCTCTCAAAGCCCTATAAATGCAGCGTTCTGATGGAGCATCTGGTCCTAGACGAAGCAAAGCTCATAGCACAATCCTGCAGGCATTGTCCACACCCATACACTGCTGCTATGCAAGCATTGCAACATCAGTACGGGCAGCCTCACCAACTCGCCCAAAGTGAGATTGCGGCCATCTTAAATGCTCCCGACCTCAAGCCTGGAGATTCTAAGGCCTTCAAGAGTTTTGCACTAAGGGTCAACCTCCTGGTGGGAATGCTAGCATCCCTGGCTGGTCCAAATGGAACTGAGCTGATGTCAACTGGCCATGTGGATCAAATAATCAGCAAACTTCCCAAGCAGTACAGAGACAGCTTTGTGGAGGATCTGAAAACTCAGGGCCGTCTCAACACAAACTGCCTGAACCCTTATAACCTAAGGGATCTTTCAGACTGGCTCAAAGTTAAAGCTGAAGCCCAGAGGCTCTCAGCAAAGATGGTTCAGCGTCACCGTACTGAAGGGCATCCACCATTCAGAAAGGAGAAACAACCATTACCCATAAAACCTAGGAGCCAACTCATCTCAGTGTATCACGGGTCTGACAAAACATCGAGTGAAGACAGTGAGAAAAGCCAGATGTCACAATGGGGACCTTCTAAGCAACCAAAATCTAAGAAAATGTGTCTGTTTTGTAAAAATCCAGAACACTACTCATCGCAGTGTCCAGTCATCCCCCAGCGGTCACCAAAAGAAATAAAGATGGCTAGATAAGGGCAAGCGAGGCTACAACTGTGGCCGGACCAGTCACCAGGAGGGTACCTGCACGCTAAAAAAGCCATGAAGCAAATGTTCAGACGTCTATCTTACTGTTCTTCACGAGTCGAACCGAGTTAGTTCCAGAGTGTATCTCATCACACCAAAAGACCAGGTTATCCATGCTAAACCCACGCAATGCAGTAAAGTCTACCTTAAGGTTGTGCTCATCATCATCAGCCACAATAAAAGATCTCTTCAGACCTACGCAACCCTGGATGATGGAACTGAACACGCCATGCTGCTACCAGCAGCGACCAAAAGCCTTGGCCTTAGAGGTGAGAGCGGGTCATTATCCCTGCGTACCATCCGCCAGGACGTTGCCCATTTAACTGGTGAGTCAGTCAACTTCCACGTATCACCACTGGAAAGGCCAACTGAGCGCTATCTGATTAAAGGTGCATACACAGCAAGTCAGCTCACTCTGACCAAACAAAGCTATCCCACAGCAGTACTACAGAAGCGCTATCGCCACTTGAAAGGACTGCCGCTGCCGAGTTTCAGTAAGGTTCAGCCCCTTGTGCTTATTAGAGCCGACCACAGCCACCTCATCACTGCCAAAGAGTTCAGTATAAAGGGTGGACCCGCATTAGTCTGTACAGCACTGGGATGGACACTCCAAGGCCCAGATGGTATGTCATGCTCAACCAAGTCTTGCTTCCGTACATCACTCAAAACACCTTCAGATGATATTTACCAACATGTCGAACGCCTGTGGCAGCTAGACGTGCTAGCATTTATGAAGGAGCAACTAGCCATCCGATCGAGACTAGATCAACAAGCAGTGAGCATCCTGGAGGAACGGACCCAGAGACTAAAGGTTGGTGAAACACTTCGCTACGCCACACCACTAATCAGAGCCAAGACTGCGGCAAAGCTAAAGACCTAATTTGAAACTGTTCTACCGCAACATGAAACGTCGTCTAATGAGGGACCCTGAACTATAGAATATGAGACAAATGAACAAGCTCATTACTGGACGGTGTGTCACAAAGCTCGGTGAAGAGGAAGTGAACGCCTCTGAGGAATCGTGGTTCATTCCTCATCACCTCATTAGACATAACAACAGGGCTCGCTTGGTCTTTGACTGTTTCTTCGTCTCTAACGAACTCTCTTTAAATGATCAGCTACTGCCGGGTCCAACTCTGGGACCGTCCCTCATTGGGGTTCTTCTCCATTTCCGACAACATGCTGTCGGCCCCAACAGTGGAGACATCAAGGCAATGTTCCACCAAGTCTGTCTACTCCCCGAAGATAGACCATTGCTGAGATTGATATGGAGGAACCTGAGACGAGAAGAATCACCTGATATCTACCAATGGATCAATGCTGTGCGATATTTGCCCTCCAGAAACATGGGAGAGAGCAAACTAAAGACGGCATATACATCCTTCCATCCATTGAAAAGTCATTCTATGTGGATAACTGCCTACAAAGTAGCTCTGCTTAGCTATAACTCTGAAGAGCTATGCGCAGCCTTAACAGGTGCTCAGCTGTCTTCCCTGATCCACCGAGAACATACTGTTAATATCATCCAGACTTTCCCCTGGACTGATTCCACCACAGTTTTGACCTGGCTTACATCCGAATCATGTCGATTCAAAGTCTTCGTCGGGACCAGGGTCTCAGAAATCCAAGACCTAACAGCTGGCCACACATGGTGCTATGTGGACACCCTTCATAATCCAGCCGACGACCTCACAAGAGGAAGAACTCTGGCTGAAATAGCAGCTGCAAGTCGATGGATTGATGGACCATCTTTTCTGCGCAGTCCAGAAGATCAGTAGCCAGTATGTCCAGCCTCCACCGCACCAGAGGACACCACAGAGATCAAGCAGCACATATTCTTTGGTCATATCCAGAAAACCCAGAATCCACAAACACCAGAAATCACACAGTTTGACAACTGGATTGATTTAATCAACGTCACTCAGCAATTACTTCACGGGGCGGCTGGAGATGGTGAGCAGTCTCAAGAGAGATCTGGTGAAGCAGAAAACCAGCTCGTGAGGACAAGCCAAATGGAGTGCTTTACTGAAGAAGTGAAATGCCTTAAAGCTGGCAAACCAGTACCACCAACAGCAAATTGAGCACATTGGGCCCAGAAATGGACCCTGAATCAGGTCTTATCCATGTGGGAGGACACCTCAGATGGAGTGACTCCTCATGCATCGATGAAATACATCCGGTTGTGTTGGATCCCAGTCATGATATAACCAAACTTATCATCAAAGATGCTGACGCCTTGATACAGATGCATTCTTATTAGCAATGAGAAGGTTCATTGCACGCAGAGGAACCCCGTCAGAGATTCTCTCGGATCAAGCAACAAACTTTCGAGGTGCAGAAAGAGAACTGTCTGAAGCCTATGCAGCTATGATGCCAGAGATCCAGGACAAGCTTTCAAAGAAACAAATAAAGTTACAGTTTAACCCACCTGCAGCTACTTATTTTTTGGTGGCACCAGGAGCGTGACATACAGTCAGTTAAAAAGGCCTTAAAAGTAGTGTTGGGAAATCAACCCCTCTGAGGACGTTCTTCTGACACTATTCCCTCCACTATAAGTGGAGGGAATCTTCAATGCTTAGCCCTTGGAATACGTGTCATCAGAGGTGGCTGATCCAGACCCAGTGACTCCCAATATGCTGCTGATGGGGCGGCGAGATGCCTCCCTACCAAAAGTCACATACGCACCTGACACGCTCACCAAGAGACGGTGGAGTCACTGTCATTCTATGTGGATGGCTGACCACTTCCGGACACAATTCCTGAGGAATTACCTACCCTCTCTGCAAGTGCGTCACAAGTTGAAGAGGCCAACTGAAGATCTTCAGCTAAATTCAGTTGTGATGATCGTCGACACGCAGCTCCCTAGAGCCCACTGGCCAATCGGCAGAGTCGCAAAGTGATTCCAAGTGCTGATGGACATATACGTTCAGCTGAGGTCAGAGTTCAAAACAAGACAAATGTACGACCTGTAGCATGTCTTGTCCAGTTGACAGCTGTTCCAGAAGCTGAGTAGTTTGTCTAGAGAATTTGTTCTGTTTGGTGAATTTACCTGATTCATAATAGCCTGCTATTATGGGGCCGGCTGTTGTAAATTCCCACCTGTTCAGATATTTTGTTCAGGCACTGCTGTGAATTACTCTCTGTTTAGTACAGTTTGTTCAGGCATGTATGTGGATGAGCGGGGTCCTAAGAGGAAACAGAGGGAGGGAGGTGAAGGCAGGCTTCATGTGGGAAGGCTGTGAGCTCTGTAAGAAACTGAAAACTGAAGGAAACTGAAGATAAATGTTTAAAATGCTCATCTTGTCCTGTGCTCTCTTATCTGAGTCCTGACGCGGATGTAGAAGTCCCAGTCCGAGGAATATAGTGCTTCCTTTATACAACAAAGGTGAACTTTTATTATTTTTGCTTGTGTTTTTTTTTAATCCTGAGGCCCCTAAAGGGGCCACTTAATTATTGGACACAGGTGCACACTGGGGCTGAGACTGCTTTTAAGGGCAGTAGGACATGAGGAAACAGGTGCAATCAGCAAGGAGGCTCTGAAGGAGCAACTCTGGAGAGAGGCTCCGAAGGAGGAGGCTCTGGACAGCAGCAACGCAAGAGGGGCAGCTCTGAAGCGAGGAGATGGCGGGGGCTGCTTCTTCCAGCTGTTGGTTGCGTGGACGAGCGGAGCTATAGGAGCAGCGCCGGGCCGACAGCAGAATAACGCGCTCCGAGTGAAGCATCTCCGGGTGAAGTGGCACCGGAAGACTTCCAGGGGAGACACCCTGCCGTGAGGATGGATGAGCGCTGACCGGCACCGGAGGAGCAGCTGAGCCAGGGGCCAGACAGTGTTCAGAGGGGGAAGAGACGTTGGAACGCAGAGGGGTGTGGTTGTGACCCGCCCCTCTTCGAGCTAAGAACCCCGCTGCTGTTTTTATCTGTTTTTTACGGATAACCCAAGAGACTTTTTTTTTTGTAATTCAAGTATTTTATTGAGTTTTCACAGTTAACATGTATGACAAACCCCCCCAATAAAAACAAAAAACACTAAAATAAAAATAAAAACATAAACAAGTGAGGATTACCGATAACAGTTTGCAATACATAGTGTTTTAACGTGTCATCATTAAGGCATCATTGATAGGTAAAGACAAAAGCTGTCCCATTTTTCAGCCACATATATATTTTTGCAACTCACTTTTCCTAACATCTTTTCACAGGCGCTATTTTCTATCATTTTTTCTTTCCACATTTTTAGCGTTGGGATTTGGGGTTCTTTCCATAATTTCAAAATCAGATGAGCACATGTCACCAGTCCAGTATTCAATACTCTGAAAGTAGTTTTGCTTAGTAGCGGCACCTCTTTTCTATCCCTTAAGACAGTGTTTTTCAACCTTTTCTGAGCCACGGCACACTTTAACCTTAAAAAAAATCCCGCGGCACACCAGCATCCAAAAATTTAAAAAAAAGGAGAAACTCATAGTCTGTCTTGATCTACAGCCCCTCCACAGTCTCATATGCATTTTTGAGATAATTGTTACAGAAAAAGCTGGAAACTGCAGCTGTTTTTTGCAATAAAAGTTAAGTTAGAAGATTTAAAAACAGTTTGTGTGTTCGTTGGTTTCAAGACGTTTAACAACAGATCTCCTTTTGCGCTGTCACTCTCACAACCCAATGCATCATGGGAAATGTAGTGCATAAAACGGCCGAAGATCGGTTTTCGGGGCTTCATTGTTTTGTTCACTTGTTCCACGGTCTGATACCGGATTCTGTGGAAAGCTACAGCGCTAAAGACGAGCTTTAGCTGGTATTTCTGTTGAACTGAGCGACTTTACGAGCTAAATCGGGACAAGGAAGTGAAGACTTTGAGCACTTCTGATTGGTCAGACCGATGACGTGATTAACCCCCCCAAGAATGATTGGTGGACACAGTTAAAGGGACGGGACTTTTCCAAAATACAGCCGAAGATGCAGCTGAATCGCGGTACGTCATTCTTATCAAAATGTCTTTAATAAAATAAAATAAACGCAAAAAAAAAGTATTTTACGATCTTTTATATTCCTAACTCCTCAGTGTTTTATCAGGGCCTGTTTGGATGAACAGAGAGCTAAAATCCTGGAGATGGGAAATGTTTTTAGATCAGTTAATGAGGGCAATTTCCCACGGCACACTTGACCATCTCCCACGGCACACTAGTGTGCCGTGGGAGATGGTTGAAAAACACTGCTCTAAGAGACATAGTCTTGCTGATTTGGGAAGTTCACATGCTATCCAGCCCTGTATGCATTCCAACACTTTACTCCAAAATCTAGAAATAAGTGAGCACTCCCATATTGCATGAATAAAGGTACCTCTCTCCTTATGACACTTCCAACACAGATCATTTTCACTGATTCCCATAACATCCAAAGAGACTTTTTTGTATAGTCGCCAGAGCCACATTTTAACAATTGCATGCTATTTTTTTTTTTTACTAATTGTGACAAATTAGTTGTATCTACTTGTCACCTGTCTGTCATAACTCATCAACTTTAGACAAATAATGCACAAGCACCAACTGTTTAAGACTGGTTTGATTTTTGTAATGTTTCTCACCTTCTCTTCCTGGGTTGGAGGCAAGATGGCGGAATGAACTAACGTACTTTGCGGGTTCCGGTGTAAGAGTTTTTTTTCTGTCCTTGTTTGAGTGTTTTTTTGCATTCTATAACCAAGAACACTGCAAGCTTTTTATAGTTTTCTATTTAAAGTTTGTGATAAGAGTCGCGGACTACCGTAAACTTCTTTTTTCTTCCTTTTGAAAATCTAAAGTAAGCTAACTGAAATGCAAATGGACGAGCACGACTATCCTTCCCAGTCCGATATTCACGAGATGAGTGAGGAAGCTGTTGAAGTCACTACAGGGGATGGAGAACGGTCCAAAGAAAAGGTAGTGAACCTTGCACACACTTCAGTCAAAGCCCCTCATCCTAAAAAGCAAAATAAAGGGAGCGGGCAGGACTTGCCGGATGAAAGCATGTTTGAAAGAATTATGGTAGCAGTGACCGCCCTGACGGAGAAGGTCGACATGTAAACAGGCAGAATGGATGAGCAGACAGCACTTCTGAAAAAGTTTGATGAAAGAATTGATGCCAACTCTGAAGCTATAAAAAGGAATAAAGGAGTTATAGAACATCTGGAGAAAAGAGTGGCTGAACTTCAAGGAGACAACAAGCGGCTAAGGGAAGCGGTGGCTGAGCATGCCCGCTACAAACGGAGGTGGAATCTGCGGCTGAGTGGTTTGGCTGAGAAAGATGGAGAAGACGTCAGAGAAACTGTCATCGGCATCTTGACCAGGGTGGTTCCAATCAGCGCGGACCACCTGCGACAGGCAGTTGACACGGTCCATGGTTTGGGAAGAAAGGGGAGCGCGGCAACTTCCAACAATACGCCGCGTTCAATAATCCTGCAGTTTGTGTCCAGGGTGGTCCGAGATGACGTTTGGAAACGGTCAAGAGAAGTGAGAGTCTGCAAGGAAGTGCACATCCACTTCAAAGAAGATTTCTCTAAGGAGGACAGGGAGGCGAGAGCCAAGCTGTGGCCGCTGGTCCAAGAGGCGAGGAAGAGGGGTCAAAGGGCGTTCCTGAAGGAGGGATATGTGCTGATTGACAATCGACGAGTGGACCCACAATAAGTGACAGTCAGTGAGAGTTAGTGTTCTGTTAGTTCATGTTCTTGGTGAAGAATGCTTATTGAATTGTCTGGTAAGGACAATATTGTTCATTCCTGCACATCTTCTGCGTTTGTTGTGCTATTGGTAATTTTTAATGTTTTCTTTAATTTCTTTAAACACGAGGAGGCTTAAAAAATGTTAAGCGAAAAGCTATTTTTTTATTTTGCAAGGAGCAGAAAGCAAAATGTGTTTTTTTTGCAGGAAACCCATTCAGTTGAAGAAGATGTAAACTTCTGGAAATTACAGTGGGGTGATTCTATTTATGTCAGTCACGGGACCTCTCATTCAGCTGGTGTAGTGATACTTTTAAACAAATTCCCAAGAAAAGTTATAAACCACTTTGGGGACACTTATGGCCATTGGTTGATATTAATAATTGAGTTTAATGGTGAAATGTTTATTTTGGTTTGTGCATATGGTTATAATGAAAGAGCTAAAAACAAAACACTCCTCTCAGACTTATGTAAACAAATTCGAGACCCTAAACATGCCCCTTTAACTGATAATGTCATAGTTGGAGGTGACTTTAACTTGGTGCCAGACCTTTGGTTAGACAGAAATCCACCTAGAGCACAATTTAACAAGTTTGATGATCTGGTTGTTGAATTTATGAATGTTGTCAATTTAGTTGATTATTGGAGAATTCAGAACCCAGTGACCAGGCAATATACGTGGTTTAATGCTGCAGGAAGTGGACAATGTTCAAGGTTAGATTATTGGTTAATATCTTCATCATAGTAAAATATATTGATAAATGTTCCATTTCTGCTTCACCCGTAACAGACCACTGTGAAAACACTGTGAAAACCACTGTGTTGTTTCTTTATCCCTTCAATGTAATATGCTGCCTTTGCAGCACATTTTAAGTTCTTTTAATGATATTTCTTATCATTTGTATGCTGATGATACTCAGCTTTATGTGTCTTTTAAACCACAGGATGTTTTTAAAATACAGATTTTACACAGGTGTCTGGACTTAGTCAAATTTTGGATGAATGATAATTTTCTCCAACTAAATGAAGCTAAAACTGAGGTTTTAGTCTGTGCTCCTGACAGTTGCCTTCCCCAGATAGTCCAGTGGCTTAGTCCTCTTGCTTCCTCTATCAAGCCGTCTGTCAGGAACCTTGGGGTGACTCTGGACCCGGCTGCAAAATGAAATGGTGTATGGCTGCAAAAAGACTTCTTGCAGCCATACACTCCCAGCAGATCCCTAAAAAGTAGCTAAAACCCTATCTTTTTAAAATAGAAAAATTTTCGCTGTATTCTGTGTTTTATTGTGTTTTATTGTTTTACCATGTTTTACTGTGAAGCACTGTGATTTTTATCTTGAAAGGTGCTATACAAATAAAGTTTATTATTATTATTAATAGGTCAGAAACTGATTTCATTCAAATTTGGAAATTCAACAAATTTTGGAAGATTCCTTTTTTGGAAGATTCCTTTTTTGCAACAAGGTTACACTTAATAACAGAAGTTGATGCTTTGGATATGTCACCTGTGAGTAAATGGGAATGGTTTAAGTTTGAAATCAAAAGTCTTGCAATTGAATTTAGTAAAAGTGCCTTAAGACAGAAATGTCTAAAACAACAAAATATTTTAAGAAATATTAATGACCTATGTAAAAAGATGGATTTTTCTACTGAGGAATTATTATAATTAAATAAATTACAAAGCGAGTTAGACATTTTGTATATTGAAAAAGCTAAAGGTGCATTTGTAAGATCACGAGCTCGCTGGATTGAAGAGGGAGAAAAAAACACCTCATATTTTTTTTAATCTTGGAAAACAAAGGCATTTAAAAAAGCAAATTAACAAATTATCAGTAAATAATTTTGTTTATGTAGACCAAAGGGAGATTAACAAAGAAATACACACATTTTACTCCAAGTTATACAAGTCCTATCATTCCGAAGCTGACTGTGAATTTTTATTCGAAAGCATTGGACAAAAGAATATTTTTCGTTTTTATTTGGATTGTACTTTTTTTGCATCTATTTCTGTAACTTTGTTTTATCAAAGCATTCTTATTCAAATGATATTGTCATCCCAATAAGGTATCGATGATTCAAAGCAAGACCTATGATTGCAAACAAAATAGTTGATCATATTGTTAAATATTGTGTATTGTACTTCATTTAAAAACAATCATACAACAATCATAATTTTTTTTGCAATCACCATTCCATAAACAATTGCTTTTTGTTCAGAGGAATTGAAGCACAGAAGAGATTAACTATTTCCCCACAGAGCTACTTCAGGTACCAGGGGTCAGGTACCAAGTTGCCCTTGTATAAATCTGAAAACTAGCAAAAAATCTCCTGCCAAAAGTGGTGCAATTTAGGGCAGGTCCAGAACATGTGGGTCAAAGAGCCCTCCGTGGATTTGCAGCGGTCGCATATGGGGGAAATGGTAGGAAAACATTTGTGTAATTTAACCTTTAAGTAACGGAGCCTGTGCAACACTTTAAATTTAAATAATTGAAGTCTTGTTGTAGGAGCTAAAGGCCTACAAACTATTTAGCTAAGTTCTAGCCCCTTTGATACACTGAGATGTGCGACGCCAGAGTTGATTGACGTGCCAAGTGGGCTGTCGTTTCCCTATACGACGAAGAAAAATGAGTCTTTCACTCCGATCAACTTTGCATTACTTTGTCTCTTTTTATTATTTACATTACTGGACGGATTGGACAACTCTTTTGCTTCATTTCCCGCACAAGCGGTCAAAAACCATTTCTCCATCTGGCTCATGCACACCTGTCTGAAGTCAGGTCATCAACCAATTTATAATTGACAGCAAAATATGAAAACAGCGACACCCACAGGACATGTTTCTCAATAGGGCTCCTACACTTGTATTTATGGAACAAGAGAGGATATTTTGCAGGCTCTTCTTCCCTGGCTATCCCCAAGCTGTAGTCCCAGTTCTTCCTCCCAAGCATTTTCAAATGCTCTTTTCAAATGATTTTCAGTAAATCATTTGAACGATTCACTGAGATTTTTCTGATGAAGAAAGTGTAGGACAGGGGTCGGGAACCCATGGCTCGTGAGCCATATTTGGCTCTTTTGATGGCCACATCTGGCTCGCAGACAAATCTTTAGACCAGTCCTTCTCGAGTGCGATGCGATTCCATGCAGTGGAGCAACGTATGCGTTACACTCCTGCCCGCACCCGCAATATGTATGTCCACTCCCGCCCGCACCCGCAAAACTCAGAGTTTTGCGGGTGCGCACAGTAATAGAGATGCATTGATTTTGTATCGTCTCCCGTCCCGCAGGAAAAAAAACACGTATTTGTATTGATATTATTAAAGAGATTCATGTCCCTCCCCCAGCCTCATCTTTTCATGCATTCCTCTTTTGTGTAATGTGCAACTTAATTATTAAATATGATTTCACAAATCCTGTTCGGTTAAAAGTGTGCGTGTGTGCACGCGTAGACAGACGGCCTGAAGGGCGCTAAACTAGCTGGTAAAGATGCAGGTCAAAGTCATTTGGATTTATGGAGAGAAAAAAACATTTGGTTCAACGGAGCTGAAAATCTATGAATTAATTTTTTCCTGACGGAAAAATTCTTTTTTTTTTTTTAGCTTTAGCCTTTTCCAGTTTTTGCTGTTTTGCGCCTCAGTGGGGCATCGGCACGCAGATCTGAACGCCATGCGTGTCTCACAATGAACCTCCTTTGAGGTTATTTTCTGCTTCATCAATTGACATCATGTCCCTGCCAGGAAACCTGCCTCTTCCTTATCCCGAGCAGTGTTGCCAGATAGAGTCACAGCTCTTTTATCCTTCTGCTGCGCTAGAGCGCCCCAACTACGATGACCGTATTTTGCACGCTCTGTGTAGGACACACTGAGGAGCACGGGGAAAAACAACTCTCAGCTGCAGAGGATATGAACAGGTGAACAGGTAGAGAGGAAAAGCAGGTAAAGAGGCAGGGGAGGGGGTTTGGCTTCAAATTCTGTCAGAGAGATGCAAACACGGGCGTCAGATTAAGACGCAGCTTTCACTGCAGGAGTTGAAGCAGAGACTTTCTCTGGGATGATTTTATGAACTCAAACATGGAAACATGATTACCAAGTAGAACTGTTCAAAATAATAAACCTGATATCTCCACATTCTCCGTGTCTACCATGCATTGATGCACACATCCCTCCATGCAGCGAGCAGACCATAAATTTAGCTGATAGCTCCGCCCACACGCGACCGCGGTATCACAACTACCCCTGGCTGCAGCCTGCAGAATTGCACAACATAGTGGAATGCTGAAACGCTGAGGAATGTGAACATGCTGTGGAATGTTAACCCCGCCCATGCTGAGCCCGTCTTCTTCTTTGGTTTTACAAGTTTCCATGTGCAATATTGCCACCTACCGGTTTTTAAGGAGTTTTTCCTTACTGTGAAGGGGGGGTCTAAGGGCAGGAATGCCAGTTTAGTTAGTCTGTTTCGTTAAAGTTTAATATTATCCTAATGCATTCTTTGTATTCATGATCCCTTTTTCATTGTATGTTTACCTTACAATTACCGGTATGAAGCCCATTGAGACGTCTGTACACTGAAAAAAAGAAGACGGCCGTCTCTTGGATTAATCTAAGCATATCTGGTGCATTTAACACAATTTCTACATGTTTTCGAGTCAAATGTGACTGTATAATGTATAATCTACATGAAATGAAGAGATTGCACATAAATTTGTTCAGATCACTTTCGAATGAAGCAACTTGGTTATGTTGCAATACTAATTATCGGGATACCGCACGGGATTTCCTCTCGCGCGCTAAGGATTGTTGGAAGAAGAAGGCAGCCATCTCAGTCAAATCCAATGCCTCGTGGTACGACACATCACACCACAACTTTCCCGGTAAGTCTTGAATTTCTAATTAAATAGTGACAAAACCTGAGCCAAATGTAGCTTAATGTCTCAAGAGTGACTACATAACGTTAACGTTGAAATAAGTTGACGTTATCACTCTGTTTTATTTGAATTTGTCTAGTTTTGAGCAGGAGCGGTCAACGTCACATTTGCGGCGCTCCTAACATATTTTGGTCTTCTGTGTGAATTTTTTTTTTTCTTGAATTAATCGTGGTTTACATTGTGTGTTAACGGCACTTTAGTGTTCTTAATATAAGAGTGTCGTAGCCCTTTACGGAGAGAAGGGGCAGGTTGCAGCGTGTGAAGCGAGAGAGAACGGGAGCGCGTAGCTAAAAAGACTGGAAAGTTGTAGCTGGATACTGTATGCCGAGTGTAAATTGTGGACAAATGAAGTGTCAAGACTCCTCATCCAGCCGTGGTCCGAGTCGTCCTCCCACCAGCTAATTTCTCTGGACGCGGGGTCTTAAACACGAGCGCAGCTCGTCCCTGGAGCTGAGCGGCTCCCTTGCGCTTACGGTCATCAAGCGGTGAGCAGGAAAGTTAATTTCGATAATAAAGTCAAAGTGTCATTCTTACGGAGCCCGCCGGGTGCAAGTGGTTATAAAGGGAAAAAAATCTGATAAACTGTGCGCACAGATTAGTAAAGCGTGCGCATGGATTACTAAAGGGTGCGCACGGATTAGTAAAGCGTGCCCACGGATTACTAAACCGTGCGCACCATTTAGTAAACTGTGCACACGCTTTACTAATCTGTGCGCACAGTTTATTAAACCGTGCACACGCTTTACTAATCTGTGCGCACAGTTTACTAAATGGTGCGCACGGATTAATCAATTATGCTCGTACTGTTGCGCAATCGTGGCGCACGCACATTCATCGCATGTGCATGCCTATAAGCAGAGCAAATGGACTCCTAGCTTCATGTTTGCAGGGCTGTGAAGGTGCTTTGGTACAGTGTGCACAACGAAGGAGACTTCGGACTGCAGTCCATTTCCCGGTTCTGCTGTCGGGACTCAGAACGTCTCCCAGGACATGTGAATCCAGACCGAGGACGGGCTTTTGGAAGCGGAGGAGGCTTTTGGGGGACTAGTCCTGAAAAACCGTGCACACAATCATGTGAATTTGTGTTACCATTCAGGTCCAGACAAAATAAAGGCTGATGGTTATTCCAGTTAAGTTGATCCACGGCTAAATCGCTCATCAGCACGGCTAATGTTGTTAGCATGTATGTTGTATTAACCTATTAACTTAATCCTAAACCTTCTTCCGTGTCAGTTCAGACAGAAAAAGCCCTGGGCGCACGGATTTAAAAAAAAACCTATAAGCGAACATGCACTTAGTAATAATCATAATAATAAAAGCATGTTTAAATGGTCATGTCCCTGTGTCTATCGGAGCTTAGCATTGTTTACATGAAGACTTCTCTTCCTCAATGAACTATCTAGACCAATCACTGCATCGGACCAACCTACAGCCAATCAAATAGTCTGACGTTATCATTAGTCACTTCTTGTGTTCGATGGTTTGCGACTAATGATGACGTCACACCATCTGATTGGCTGTACGTTTCTCCGATGACGTCTACGGTAGTGATTGGTCTGGATAATCCATTGAGGAAGAGAAATCTTCATGTAAACAATGCTAAGCTCCATTGAGGTCGTGGACACATTTAAATATCTGGGTGTTCACCTGAACAACAGACTGGACTGGTCCAACAACACGGATGGTCTGTACAGGAGGGGCCAGAGTCGCCTTCACCTGCTGAGGAGACTGAGGTCCTTTGGCGTGTGCAGACAGCTGCTGAGGACCTTTTACGACACTGTGGTGGCCTCAGTGGTCCTTTATGGAGTTGTGTGCTGGGCGGGGGGCAGTGCAGGCAGAGACTTGAAGAGGCTTAACAAACTGGTTAGGAAGGCCGGCTCTGTCCTGGGCTGCACACTTGAGTCCATCGAGGAGGTGGCGGACAGGAGGATGTTAGCTAAGCTGACATCCATCATGGATAACCCCTCCCACCCCCTGCACAAAACTGTAGAGGCACTGACCAGCTCCTTCAGCACAAGACTGTTGCACCCTCAGTGTAAGAAGGAGCGCTACCGCAGGTCATTCCTCCCCACAGCTATCAGACTACAACACCGTGTCAAAGTGACACTCCACGGTCCCAGGGGTGTTTTTCTGTTTAGTCATTGATTCATTTACTTTTGTTGTAGTTGTTGTTTTTCAATTTTAAATTGTTTTTTGTTCCTGAACAGTTTTTTTTTTTTTTTTTTTGGTGTGAACTTCATTAGTTATTTCTGTATTTTGAAAATATTTGTAATGTTTTTTTACAGTTTACATGTTTTGCAGACCAGATGTTTTTTACACTTTTGCAGCTGTATTTATTTAATATTTATTTCTTTATTTTATAAGAATCTAATTTTTGATAATAATTTTTGATAATAATTTTAGTAATATTTTAAATTATCTAATATAAATGTCATTTGTGATGTCCTTTATTGATGTTATATTATATAGATTATTTCTGAATGTCGTGTTGCTGCCACAGAAATGAAATTTCCCCATTGTGGGATTAATAAAGTCATCTATCTATCTATTAATTCATTTGAATAGATGTCATGTTATTAAAACTAGCCACCATCATTCAGAGAGATGTATATTTAGCTGCCACTTGTGTCCCTGTAAGGATCTTGTGTCTGAAAGAGATTACTGGACTCATATTAATGCACACTTGAAAAAAAATGAGGTTGTAACTTGTAGGTTTTTGCATTGCGACTTTGAAACAAATATTTTAGGATCTTTTAAATCCCACAAGAGCAGGAAACACAGATTTTACTCATCCAAAGATTTTAAACCAGGAATAGTAATATCAGCAACTGTTGTTTTATACTTAAAACTACTTATTATGTGTCATAATTAAAAAGAAAATGCAAAGAGGGGATTGCATTTGCATTCTCACATCCACCCTGGGAACCTTGTCTCAATATTCATTTAGAAAAAGCATTAGCAGAGGGGAGGCGGGGCGATGACGTCACTGCTTTCTCCGTGTGTCCGGCCGCTGAAGTTGGCTTGCGATTCACGGTTTCTGATTCGCGAGGGCACTAAATGAACATTCCGTTGCATATTTCGCTTTAAGATCCAGGAATCCAGGTTTGAGCAGTCCAGGTCCAGCGGTTTGTGAACAGGACCCGGTTTTAGGTGATCTTAATGCGAAAAATGCAGCGGAATGTTCCTTTAGTGCCCTCGCAAATCAGAAGCTCTGAATCGCAAGCCAACTTCAGCGTCGTCTGACCGCATGGATTTAAAAACATATGATCGAGTAGAGCGGGCCCTTAAATATAATCATAACTGTAATAAAAGGACATTATGAAGATAGTCTCCTGCAGCTTCGCGTTGAGTGAGTGTTTTTGGTCCAACCAGCAACGTTTAGCATGGTGAGATCTGCTATCTGTTGATGGGGCTCCAGCTGTCATCAAACAGCAAATTCAGCGCGAAGCTGCAAATAAATGTGTAAATATGTGGGAATTACATCAGTCTTTATTTTTGTTCTGGACACCACTGGAAACACAAATTCATATGATGGTTTCTCAGATTGTAGCAGAATTTCCGCCTTCGGCGATCATCGGAGCTTATGCGAAGGCAGCTGGCGGTCCGAAGAACAAAAGCTTGTCCGCGGTGCGTCAGGAGGAGGACCGCAGAAGGCGGACATGCTGCTATGTAGTCCTGAGAAGCTGTGTAAACTCATCAGAAGTTCACAACCAACTCAAAGCCGTCTTCTCTGCCGCTAACACAGTCTGCTCCTGGTGTGTCAGACACATGGAGAAAGCAGTGACATCATCGCCCCGCCTCCTCGCTGGAAATGCTTTTTCTAAATGATTATTGAGACAAGGTTCACAGGGTGGATGTGAAAATGCAAATGCAATCCCCTCTTTGCATTTTCATTTTAATTATGACACATAATAAGTAGTTTTAAGTATAAAACAACAGTTGCTGATATTACTATTCCTGGTTTAAAATCTTTGGATGAGTAAAATCTGTGTTTCCTGCTCTTGTGGGATTTCATTTTCATTTTAATTTTGAGTCATTTTATGCAGCTTCATTTTGAAAATTAAAAAGCATTTCTGTTAATTCATTTTAATTGTCAAATTAGACATTTCTAAATTAATTTTGCTACACATTTACCAGAGAACTTTTTGAAAATGAAATGTCAAATACCATTTTCTTTATCATTTTAATCAAGTGAAGGAAAAAGCAGTGTTGAGGAAGGAAATGAAAAAGCATTTTGAAGTATTGCTTTTTAATTTTAATTTTGAGTCATTTCATGCAGTTTCATTTTGAAAATTAAAAAGCATTTCTATTTATCCATTTTGTCAAATTAGACATTTCTAAATGAATTATGCTACACATTTACCAGAGAATGTCTTGAAAATGAAATGTCAAAAATAATTTTAATTTTAATTAGGTGACAGAATAAGCAGAGTTGAGGAAGGAAATGAAAAAGCATTTTGGTGGATTGCTTTTTCATTTTAATTTTGAGTCAAAAAATGCAGCTTCATTTTGAAAATGAAAAAGCATTTCTGGTTTTGACTTTGCTTTTTATTTATACTACAGAATCGGTTCCATATGAGTTGCCGTCCCTGCAGCTGCGCGCTCCCGTCTTTAAGAAGGAGCGTTCAACTGCAGAAATGGGATGTGTCAGCAGGAAAAGGCGAGGGGTAGTGGGTTCAGGCGGCAAGGTGAATGGCCGCACTGATTGTCAAAACTTAGAACACGCTGCCCGTCACATACCACACATTGCAGCGTGTGACTATTGCTGTACTGACAATGTTTGGCTCCACGTCTGCATGTGAGCAGTCTTTTTCAAATCTAGTAAGTAAGTAAGTTTATTTATTTAGCGCCTTTCGCAGACAAAATCACAAAGCGCTGAACAATAAAAAACATACAATACAGTAAAAGCAGAAAAAAAAAAAATTAAATATGTCATGGTTTGAGTTTGTTGTCTTGTTTTTCGTCCTTTCAGTCTGTCTTCTTTGTTTCTGTTTCCTGTTTTATTTTGAAACGTTTCCTGTCTTGTCTTGTTTCTTGAGTTTTGCTTCCTTTGGTCCCCATTCTGCCCTGATCGTGTTCACCTGTGTCTTGTCTGCTCTGTCTGTATTTAAGTCTTGTCTCTGCCTTCCTCCTGTGCTGGTCCATTAGCCTTTGTCTCGGTGTTCACGTCTTCATGCCATGTTCCTTGTCTCATGCCACGTCACAGTGAGTTTTTGTTTTTGGTTTTTGTCATCCTGCTCTGCAGCGCTTTGTTTGTTTTTTTGTGTATTAAAACCCACTAGTCCCTGATCCTCGTGCCTCTGCCTCTGCATCTGGGTCCTACCGGCTCTCGAGCCACCCCCACATCGTGACAAAATATGATGTAAAGCAGAACTAAATTGAAGCAAAATAAACCTAGAATAAAAATAACAATGAAACCAGTCAGCTAAAAGCATTTATGAATAAAAGGGTCTTCAGTTGACCTTTAAAAGAATCTAAGGTGTCGGCCATAGGACGGGGACAGAGGGAGGGTATTCCAGAGTCTGGGGGCTATTGCCTGGAACGACCGGTCACCTCTGGTTTTATATTTGGTCTTAAAAATCTTTGAAAGATTTTGATCCGAAGATCGGAGAAAACGGCCGGAAGCGTAGGGACAGCGCAAGTGTGATCCGTATTTTGGACTCTGTCCATTTAAAGCTCTATAGGTTAAAACTAAAATTTTAAAATCAATACGCCACTTTATTGGGAGCCAGTGCAAGGAGGATAAAATGGGGGTAATGTGTGCCCTTTTATCCGATCCTGTCAAAAGCCTTGCAGCAGTTTTTTGAACAAACTGAAGAAAGTTAAGAACAGATTTATTAAAACAAGTAAAAAGAGAATTATAATATTCTAAACGAGAAGAATTAAAGGCATGGATAACCGTCTCTAAGACTGATTTAGATAAAAAGGCCCGCAATTTTGCAATGTTACGTAAATTATAAAAACAATTTCTAACTAAAAGGCTGGAATGACAGTGCAAAGACATTGCCTGGTCAAACCAGACACCAAGATTTCTGATACAGGGCTGTACAGAGGAGCTCAAAGAACCAAGATGCTGGGAAATTATTGGGATTGTGTTTTCTGGGACAACTATTAGTGTCTTTTCTGGGTTTGGCTGGAGACTGTTACTTGTGAGCTAAGATTGAACACAGGCAAGGCAATCTAGAAGTTCCGTGAATTTGTTGAGTTTTGAGTCATTGAAGGAGCAGTACAGCTGAATATCATCATCATATAAATGGTATGACACATTTTTATAGTTATTTAAAAGCTATCCAAGTGGGTAGATGTTAGGGTTGTGCCCGATGGTATCGTCCATCGGGATGGGTGACTGACATCCCGATGGAGAGACACCATCGTGATGCCACGCCCCCACCACCCTGCGAGTCAACACCATAAGCCGTGGTTACATGTGAAAAATATCTTGACCGGATCAATGGTCGGATTAGAATCCAACCGTGTACGTGGTTCCAGAAAAAAAAATTCAGAATATAACAAACGTTCACATGGGTCACACTTTTGGTCGGAATCATTCGCACATGCACAGTAGGGTTCAAAAAACCGGAAGTGGATATCAGTTCCGCCGAGCGGCTATTTTTTTCTCAAACTTTATTGAACGTAACAATTCAATACAAAACAATGCTGCCGAGCGGCTTTATACATTTACATGTCAGCTCGGTAATATACAAGACGATCTTCTAAACGTGCTTTTAATAATGTTACGATTATTATGAAATGCCTGTTCACTCATCGTTTTATTTTTAATCCGTGTGGTCAGCGCTTTTTCTGTAGAAAAACGGAGCCGGAAAGAAGCCAGAATTAGCAGTATGCTAACACGGGCTAACAACATTAGATTTGGGTGGTGCTGCAATCTGCATCTTGGCTGCATGTAAACATGTGGGAATAACATCAGCCTTTATTTAGTCGGGACACGACTCGAAACACAAATCCACGTGATTGTTTGAACGATTTCTAAGGACTGAGCGGCCTTTCTGCTTTGAAGCTCACACCGCCCCAAAGCGCTGTGTGTGTGCTCACGATCCTCTGCTCAGACACACACTTTTAGACCCGGTTCTGAGTTCGGTAGCCCGTTCCCCTAGAGCTGCGGAACGGATCGCAGTTCTAAATCTCCCACATACCGCTCATGTAACAAAGCACCCCCCTTCCCCTCAATCATAAAGCTGTAAATCCGCGCTCCGCCGGTCCATTTGACCAGTTAAGTGCGGGAGCGGACCATTTCTTTTCTATTTTGTTTGTTACTTTTTTTGTTAAAGTCACTTCCTTCAGTTTATACTGGATAATCTTGGATGAGTCATTAGTTGGGAAATAAAATAAATAAAGTAATAAAGTAAAATAACGAATAGCAATTATGTAAGAACGAAATATTAAAAATACCCCCCCCCCCCACGACGATATCATCGTCCATCCCGATGGTTGACAGCAAACATCGTCAACGGCCAATTTAAGGGACATCGCCCAACCCTAGTAGATGTACATTAAAAATAACAGTGGTCCTAAAACAGATCCCTGAGGCACACCATGCAGGAGTGGAGAGGTATCAGAAAGCATACCATTTATATAAACAGAGAATGTTCTGTTAGTCGGGTAGGAGGTAAAGCACTTTAAAACAAACCCAGCAATACCAAACTCATTTTCTAATCTGCCCAACGGTATTTTATGATCTACAGTGTCAAATGCTGAGGATGAGTCTAAAAGAGGCAAAACTGTATATTTTCTAGAGTCAGCAGCCATCTGTATATCACTTGAAACTTTGAGTAAAGTGGTCTCCGTGGAATGCATCTTCCTAAAACCAGATTGGTACTTATCGAAGAGTTCATAGTTGTTTAAAAAATATTTTATCTGTTCCGCCACCATCTTCTCCAAGACTTTTGATAGTAAAGGTCATTTTGAAATTGGCCTATTATTGGAGGGTTGTGAGGGATCCAGGTTGGGCTTTTTTGATGGGACTTATCGCTGCCTGTTTAAAGAATTTTGGGACAGTCCCAGTGGAGAGACACAGGTTTATCATTTTAACAAGAAATGGGGCAATAAGATCGATAACTTTAAAAAACACAGATGATGGCAATATGACTAGGGGACATGAGGATGGCTTCATCTTCATCTTGTGGTCATCTGCTTTGTCATTCTTTTGTTGGGTCCTTTGTTCTGTAATATTTTTTATTTTTTTTTTATTTTTTTTATCTATCCCTGTTACGGGGTGAAAGGGAGGAAGTACCCAGGCGCAGAGAGGAGAGGAGGCAGGAGTTCCATGAGAACAGGATCTTTAATAACTACAAATAAACAAAACAAAAACCACTGCTGAGCAGGCTAGAAACACTCAAAAACTTGAGACACTAGAAAGGCACTGAAAAAGGGAACATGAAAACTACCAACTATGGACGAGCACAGGAGGATGGGAATGACAAGACTTAAATACATGCAGAGCATCAAGACACAGGTGGAAACACTCAGGACTGATGGGGACTCAAACCCTGTGTCCGAATTACCGCCCTAACCCCTATATAGTGCACTATATAGTGCGGCCGGCATTTTGTAGTGCTGTCCGAATCTACAGTTCAAAAATCGAGTGGACTAGAAATTTCCCAGAAGTCTCTACGAAAAACCAGTGTAGATCGATGCTCACTCGATTGGCGAATATTGACCAGAATGCACTGCGGTCGGACCAGAATGCACTGCGTATGACCCACGATACATTGCGTTTGAATTATTCGAAAATGGCAACCGGTTGGGCAAGGAAAACAACCGAAACATGTAAGTATATTAAAAGTATCTTGTATCTGTTGTAAAATATATTTGTAAATATGTAAGATGATGTGTTTAATATGTTATATTCCTCAATCGACAACCTACATTGTTTCGAAGCTCATCAATTTCGGTAATGCTAACGCTAGCGCGAATTGGCGCCGAAGGCTAAAAACAAACACTAGATATTACATCAAAAAGCAGTGACTTCTAACCGTAGTCATAAGTTATTAACACATGTTTTAAACGTGTTTATATATGTAGGGACAGACAAGGATGAGGAAAATCTGATCCATCTGTTGATGGAGAAAGATAGCCTGTTTGTTTTCCGGCAAGCTCGTGCCGGATGGGAGTCAAGTCACTTGTTGATGATCATGATCAGATTTGTCTTTGTTAATAAACGGTTAATCGTTGTCATATTGGGGTAAAGGTTTTTGTTGAAAGATGAGAGAGGAGGAAAGAGCCATAAGGGAGGAAGAGCGCCAGGAGAGTCTGTTCAGCTTACTTGAGTTGAAAATATTGTTCAAAAAATGTAATGTTGCCGTTGTTTTTCCGATTTGTTTAATAAATGCATTAACAAAAATGAATAATTTACATGTTTTATTTAAATCTGAGCCATGTTTAACAATCTCAAAAGGATTTTCATATAAATATCAAATTTACACATTTACAATTTCATGTTATATGTTAACATTTATTTTTACACGTTAACAATAATTGTGGTCCTCCAGGGTCATGTGAGACACATTTGGAGCTGAAAGGAAAGCAGAGATTTGTCCTCGCAGACGGACTCCACTTTGCTCGTCCAGCATGTTCCTGGTGTTGTCCTGCTGTGGCCCAACATCTGTGGCTCCAAGAAGTCCCCTTCACTGATGCACAGATTGTGCAGAATTGAACTTCAGGCAATGATTTTCATTGCAAAGATTGGTTTTACTCCCAGTGCCCCCAGAAATATTGCTGTCCTCCTCATCTTTATAATGCCAAATGCTCTCTCTCCACCACAGAGCGTGTTCTGGAGGGGTTCTGGTTGTAAAGGGCCTCAACCACATTCCTCATGGGTCTCTGTAGGGTGTCAGTAGCGTGATGGGATGTGCAATGCAGAGACGCCTACCATCACCCAAAAGGATCCTTCAGGTGGGTAATGTTTGATTTACATAAATTGGGCTTTTACCTAGAACCCGTGAATCATGGATTCATCCTGGATTCCCAACAAAAATATCTATAAATTTGGCATTAGAGTCACATACAGCCTGCATTTGAATGGAATAAAAAAGCTTCCTGTTAAAATAACAAGATGCATTTTCTTTTAGGGCCTTTATTCTTATGTGGCAGCCGTCAATGCTCCCCATGACCTTTTGGAAGGTGGAAGACCAAGCTTACTGCTAAAAAACCAGAGGGGACTAATGGCAGTTCATTCCCACTGGGAAGCTGGATGACCCTGCTCCTCAGCTGGAGGTCCGCCGTCCTGTGGACAATGTCACTCACAGTGGACCGTGTCATGTCAAAGGCCCTGGCTACCACACTGTAAGATGTGCCACACGCCAGCCAGAAAAGGAACACCAGGACCTCAGTCTCCTGTCCCCCCAGAGTGTGAGGAACCTGAAGCTGCTCCACCAGATGCTTGATGGTCCTGCGGGTCAACCGAAAATCCGGTCTTGGGTCGGACTGATTGTCAGCTTAAAGGGCCAGGACAGAAACCTTTATGTTGGTAAAGCAGTAGAGACGTGGAAGACCCTGTAACATGGAACATTAATGTATTTCATTGAGGAAATTAAACCCCTTTTTTTTAATGTTTTTATTTATTTTTGATGTCTTACATTTTAGTCTATGAAGTATTTTTAAATGCTAGAAAATCTCGTGTTTTTTTTTACTGGGTGAAAAATGAAAATATTTAATAAATGAAAGTATTTTTGTTTTAAACAAGTGATATGGTTTGACTCTGAATAAAAAATACTAAACTTTGAATTCACAAGTGTTTCATGTAGTTAGACTGTACAACTCATAATCCAATGTTGAAAAAGAAAGTGAAACTCTTACCCAGCAGATTGTGTAACCTTGAGCACAAATAGTGACAAATGCTTAAGTTTAACTAAAAAAAAAAAAATTTAAGTTTAACTCACAAGTTGTTCATGTCTGGCCAAGGCATCCAGAGGAAATCTTCTGAGACGTCTGCTTCTCCTTCTTGCTGTCCTGTGATGCTGCATATCTGCTTGTTTTCGGTTTGATCTCACGAAAAACGGTTGAATTATTGCCAACAGGAACACGGACAGATTCATATTCAAAGCTATTTTCAGTAAGGTAGAAGAGAAAACTACTGAAAAAAAAATGCTTCCTCACAAGAGCCCGTAAATCGTTCAGCGGCACAGAAATAAATATTGCCATGGACTAATGACTTGAAGGTTTATTTCTGAACAAATACATTGAATCAACACCAATGTGTTTGTAATTTTATTATTTATAAATCAGCCACGTTTTCCATGATCAGAACATAGCAGATTCATAAATAGTCTTTGTAAAAATGTTCACATTTATTAGGTTTTTACTTTGACAAATAGGTGTCATTCTCCGCGTTAAATAGAAGTAGTTCGCCTCCAGACCAGGTGGTGGCGGTAATGTGCCACTTTGTTTCCGTGTCAAGCGCCTTATGAAAACACCCGAAAGAGAAGTTTTTTTTTTTGCTTTATTGAACACAATACAAAACAACACAAGAACATTTACGTAAAATTAACAAAATATGGCGAATACAAGAAATAATACTGCAATTTGAAAGGAAGCAAAAAAACAAAACAAAAATTCTTATCAGTATGCATATATAAACCTGTCCATAGTCATAATCATAGAGAAATTAGGGAAAAGTATGACATAAGGAAACAAGAATTCCAGAGTATGATTATGTTATAATAAAATGCATGGGGTTACAACAGATAAATAAATGGTCTCGAATATTGGGAATTTATCAATATCTACTATGATGATCAGCCAGTAACCGTGTTCATCTGCTATATGGGACACAATTTTGTCTTGGAAGTTTTGGAGAAGTACAGCGACCCCTACTGATCTGGAATTGCCATGACGGAAGAAACCTTGTCCCCCCATTGCTGACACCAAAATGATTTATCTGCATTTGTAGAGTGCGTTTCTTGTAAAAAAATCAAAATCAACATTTTTTCCTTTACAAAATAAAAAAAAAAAAAAAACTTTTTTTCTTTGTTAGATATCTTAGACCTCTTGCATTTAAATAAAGTAAAGAAATACCTGTTTTAAGGTGCAACATGTAACAAAAAGGCAAACTTAACAGACCTAAATGAGGCTGAAAGTATTACTGAACAAAAACTTTTAAGCAACAAAACCTTGAATTTACAATAACCATCTTAACTAAATAAATTGCAAGACTAACTAAAGTCATGGAGTGACTCTCTGACCATTAATGAAAGCGTAAGGACCACGAAACATCGTCTTACAACCATTCCTTCTCGCCTGCTCAACTTTGGGCCACATCGCTTTCCTTGCCTCTCTGTCTTCTTTGATGAGGTCTTCTGCAAAGCGGATGTTGAGGTCTCGACAGACAGGATGGTGTTTAGTCATTCGCCACAGCTCGTCTCTCCTTCCTGTAAACTGAATGATGATTTGACGAGGGCGGTTGACATCTGTTGGGCCCAGCCGGTGTACCGTGTCCAGAATGTGGTCCACTTTCTCTGTCCAGGGTGGTGCGATCTTTGTGATGAGATCTGCCACAATTCCTCGAGTGTCTTCCCCTTTCTCTTCTTTAACACGATTCAGTCTCAAGTTCCATCTTCTCTTGTATCTTTCCGATTCCAATGTTTTCTTTTCCATCTCTGATGCTCTCTGCTCCAACTCCACAGTTTTCTCTTTCAGACGTTTCACTTCTTCCAACTTTTTATTTCTGTCTTTACATTCTTTGATTTCAGCAGAGTTGAATTCCACAGCTTTGGCTATGGTGGATATAGTCAGAGTTTTTTGCTGCAGCTCTGACTTAAAGTCCGTCATCATGCCTTTGAGGCTTTCAATTGCAGCCAAGATTGCGGCGTAGCAGGTTGCATCTGGTCTTAGCTTTTTTTGTGGCGCAGCTGGCTTCAAAGGTGATGCCACGCTGTTTTTTGTCCCCTTTGCATTTGTTTCCATGTCCTCAGGCGTGCAGTAGTCATGTGGAAACAGCATTTTAGCTCTAGCATTAGCTGTAGCTTTAGCATTGGGTTTAGTAGCCATGCTTGTATAGTTATTAGGCGTGTTAGGCAATCTTCAGATGGCTCATAAACTTGCTTTGTTTTATCTTGATATCCAGTGGAGAGTCGGTTTTGTAACAATTCCGTCTTAAAGTAACATTTTCAAGGTTATGTTGCGCAGAACGCTAACCGGACGTTTGCTCCCATCGCCATCTTGCCGCGAATCCCCCTGAAAGAGAAAAGTAGTGAGCATGGGTGTCCGAATAGACCTTTTTCACACTTCCGCATTTTTCGACCGGAAATACGTCAATGACGTGTAAAACAACTTCCTGTTAGCATAGCGGCACATATGAAGAATGGCAGAGTCGAAGAGTTGCAGTTTCTGTTGTGTTCCAGGCTGTTCGTCTTCCAACCAAAAACAGCCCAGCCTTTCATTTCATTATTTTCCTATGGATCCAAACCTGAAACCCAAATGGATATAGGCGATCCGAAGAGAGGAAGGGCATAGTTTTAATGTAAACACAGGTAGCGCCCTCTGCTGCCGGCACTTACTAACTTCGCTCCGGATTGTGGTGCGACTGCGTCGTTCGTCGCCTGAAGAGTGGTGTTGTCCGGAGTATTTTCCCTTGGAAAAACTTTACTGCTCCTTCGAGAACGGAGTCAGTATATGACAGAACCTCAAACATCAGGCTATGCAGCTATGCTGTGAAGATAGCGACATGGTGGCTAAGCTAAGGCAGTAAATGGATCAGGCAGTGGCGGTTTTTGATATGGGCGATGTGGGCGATCGCACTTGCCATGCCTGAGGCATTACACATAATGTGCTACATACTATATTCAAAGAGGAAGCTTTGAGCTTTTAATTTGAAATTGCTTCAGCAGCCGACACTTAATGCTTATAGTTTGACACATCAGAGTGTTAAGAATGTCTTCCTCCTATTTGCTCTTCACACTTATGGTGCAAAAAAAAAATAAAAAAATAAAAAGAATACCTCAGAGTGAAACAACGTAAAACAGGCACATGAAAAGGAATTAGGCAGAACAAACACCCGTGCTCAACCCAATTTTGAAAAAAAGCAGGCAATGGAGATTATTTCCCACAATTCTTTGCTCCGACACAGCAGACCCGATGCGCACGTGACCACCGCCCTCTGCTGCAAGACGCTTGCAGCCACACCTCTTTGCGGTAGTCTTTGGAACATAAGTAAAGAAAACTCGAGAGGGGAGCGCAACTCGCCGGTGGCTGGCTGAATCACACTAACAGGTGATTGGTAGTCTTTTTCTATCTGACAATCAACTCTGGGCCGCAGCTGCGCCTCCCGTCATGGAGAGACGGAGCCGCGTGTGTCAGAAGGAAGGGGAGGGGGAGGGGGGATGAGATCAGACCATTTTTTAGGGCCCGAGCACGGAGTGCAAGGACCCTATTGTATCTGTAAGAGTTATTAGGGCCCGAGCACGGAGTGCAAGGACCCTATTGTAATTCGAATGTTTATTATTAGGGCCCGAGCACGGAGTGCAAGGACCCTATTGTATCTGTTAGGTTTATTATTAGGGCCCGAGCACGGAGTGCAAGGACCCTATTGTATCTGTTAGGTTTATTATTATTATTAGGGCCCGAGCACGGAGTGCAAGGACCCTATTGTATCTGTTAGGTTTATTATTAGGGCCCGAGCACGGAGTGCAAGGACCCTATTGTATCTGTTAGAGTTATTAGGGCCCGAGCACGGAGTGCAAGGACCCTATTGTATCTGTAAGAGTTATTAGGGCCCGAGCACGGAGTGCAAGGACCCTATTGTATCTGTTAGGTTTATTAGGGCCCGAGCACGGAGTGCAAGGACCCTATTGTGTCTGTTAGGTTTATTATTAGGGCCCGAGCACGGAGTGCAAGGACCCTATTGTAATTCGAATGTTTATTATTATTATTATTATTATTATTATTATTCTACCGGAAGAGTCGCCTTTTTGAGGCCTTTAACATACCCCAAAACTCACCAAATTTGGCACACACATCAGGAGTCGCGAAAAATTTCGTATTTTATAGGAGATTGGCATGGGCGCAGAAAAACGGCTCGATAGCGCCACCTACAGTGACTTTTGTCCCGACGCCCCGCATACGCTTTAACGTACAAGCTTGATTTTTACAGGGCATGTTCTTCAGATGGAGACCTACAAAAAAGTCTGAAAGGACCCACCTGTCACTCGCACAGGAAGTCTGATATATTGAGGTCAATATGTCATTTTTGCTTCATTTTGGACATTTGCAGGCCTCACTCTAGAGCGAACTCCTCCTAGAGATTTGTGAATAATGACTCCAAACTTTGGTTTTGTAAACTAAACACATGTCCGATGTTAAATTGCGAAGCTTTTAAGTTTTTACGGATGTTTGTGACCGTGGCGGCGCGTCGAAAATGGAGGTCATTTTGAAAACACGCCATGAAAAGAAAAATGGCCATTACTCAGCCATGCAAAATCCAATATGATCCAAAGTTGATATGCATGATTGTAGTCTGACTTTGAACACATCTGCAGTGGAAGAATCTGGAATAGGTGTAGCGCCACCTGCTGGTAAAAGGAAATGACATGTTTTACTTGGAGCATCACTGCTCCAAGTAGGATGAGCCGACACACCTCAAAATGATGTCCACCTGTTGAAAAGCCATTGATGTTTACTCTGATAAAAAGCCATAACTTTCAATGCGGGGGTGTGGTCGTGACAGAGCGGCGAAGTTGGGCGTCTCGCCATGCACACAAAAGTTGCTCTCACGTGCACATTCCTTGTCCAATCTCACTGAAATTCAATAGAGGTGATGAGGCTTCCATTCTGAACCAATGGATATGACAATCTTGGACGAGCTCCACAGCGCCACCTAGATATTGACAAATACATTTTATGTCACATTCTGACCTATCTTTTCTCTGTGCTTTGTCCGACATTCATAAAATTACAACAGGAGATACTCATAAGGGTCTTCTCTCATTGTTTAAAGTTTCATGGGCGTACACCTGACGGTGCCTGCGCAAGCCACCGCCAAACAGGAAGTGGTTGATTGCGTTGCAGTCAGATAATTAAAAATTCATAAAAAATCAGCCGTTTGTATCACGAGGCTGAGATTTCAGAATGAGAGGCCTCTTACATATCTCCAACTTAGATACACAGCACTTGCATGGGTGAACAAAAAACGGCTCAATAGCGCCACCTACCATGTTTGTTTTTGAGAGCCCCGCCATGTTCTTTAACATACAAGCTTGATATTTACAGGACATGTTCATCAGATGGAGACCTACAAAAAAGTCTCTTGGGACCAAGCTGTCAGTCGCACAGGAAGTCTGCTATATTGATGTCAATATGTCATTTTTGCTGTATTTTGGTCATTTGCAGTCCTCGTTCTAGAACGAACTCCTCCTAGAGATTTTTGAACAATGACTCCAAACTTTGGTTTTGTAAACTAAACACATGTCCGATCTTAAATTGCGAAGCTTTTAAGTTTTTACGGTTGTTTGTGACCGTGGCGGCGCGTCAAAATTTGAGGTCGTTTCGAAATCACGCCATGAAAAGAAAAATGGCCATTACTCAGCCATAAATAATCTAATCTGATCCAAATTTGTTGTGCATGATTGTAGTCTGACTTTGAACACATCTGCAGTGGAAAAATCCGAAACAGGTGTAGCGCCACCTGTTGGCAACAGGAAATGACATGTTTTACTTGGAGCATCACTGCTCCAAGTAGGATGAGCAAACACACCTCAAAATGACGTCCACCTGTTGAAAAACCATTGAAGTTTACTCTGATGAAAAACAAATCTTTCAACGCGGGGGTGTGGTCGTGACAGAGCGGCGAAGTTGGGTATCTCGCCATGCACAAATGTTGCTCTCACGTTCACATTCCTTGTGTGATCTCACTGAAATTAAATAGATTTGATGAAACTTCCATTCTGAACCCATGGATATGACAATTTTGGACGAGCTATATATGTTCATAAATGATCATGAAGCATGATCATATAATCAAGCTTCATAGGAAATCAGCCGTTTGTCTCAGGAAGCTGAGATTTCAGAATTAGATGCGTCCTACAAAGCTCCACGTTTGAAAAGCAGCACTATACGTACGAGAAACATTTAACCACCTTAATCACCCTATTGTGCTGAAAGCAAATTTTTGGACATTTTGACTCAAGCAAATATTTTTATCATAACATCTGTTTAGTTTATCAGCACCAAAATAAAAAATATTTACATTTATAAAATGAACTGGTCAACTCTAGGATTTTATTTATTCAATCTTACATCCTCAAGCTTTTCATCAGTCTCCTCTGCTGCAGGAGTGGAGTTAGCCCCCCCCCCCCAGCTGTGTGCTCACATGTAAATTAGCCAGGAGTGGCAGACAGAAAGTAGAACAGTTAGAAACCCTAGTTCAACACTAAAATACAGCAATTTCCTTTGTTTTGTTTGTCTTTTATACATCCTTAGCACTAATCATTGCTTTTTTATTCATCCAAAATACAATTAACTTTATATTTTATCTTTTTTTTTTTTTTTTTTTTTTTTAAATATATGAATGTGCTCCAAAACAAAACCCAGCCTCAGTACACTCCTACAGATGTAACATCAGACAGTAAATGTCTCTTTTATGCTTTTTTAATCAATGCTGCAACTTCTTTTCATTTCCTTTCAATACATCCAAAGAAATTAAACTACGACAACAAACACAACATATAGCAAATGTCTCTAAGAAGATTGTGTATATACATTATGTACCACCTTTAAACACCAAATAAATAACAAATCTTTCTAATACAATCACAAAAAATGGAACACAAAATGTAAAACCCAAATTAGAAATTGCAATTTTAAAAAGATACATTTTTCAGCAGCTTTTCAAAATCAATCACATATTTTACTCTTCTGTGGATGAAACAAAGAAGTCCAGAGCAATGTAGCCACTTTTTTATTCATTCAAAATGCAATTAAATCAATATTTTATCTTTTTTCTTTTCCTTTTTCTTTTTTTTTATCTCTTATATCCTTTTTTATAATCAATGTTTCAACTTTATTTTCCTTTCTATTGTCATGGTTTCAGTTTGTTGTCTTTTTTTTCGCTTTAGTTCTTGTTCTGTCTTGTTTGGTTCTGTTTCCTGTTTTATTTTGAAAGGTTTCCTGTCTTGTCATGTTTCTTGAGTTTTACTTCCTTTGGTCCCCATCTGCCCTAATCGTGTTCACCTGTGTCTTGTCTGCCCTGTCTGTATGTAAGTCTTGTCTCTGCCTTCCTCCTGTGCTGGTCCATTAACTTCTGCTCATGTTGATCACGTCTTCTTGTCTGGCGTCCATGTCCCTTGCCATGCCACAGTAAGTTTTTGTTTTTAGTTTTGTCATCCTGCTCTGCAGCGCTTTTTGTTAGTTAAATAAACCCACTTGCCCTGAACCCGTTTGCCTCCCGTCTCTGCGCCTGGGTCCTACCTGCTCTCGAGCCTCCCCCCCACACGACATCTATACATCCAATGAAATTAAACTACAAATCAACAAACACAACTGATAACAAATGTCTCTAAAAAATGATGTGTATATTTGCAGAACCTTAAAAACACCAAACAAATAACAAATGCTTCCCAAATAAAGCACAAAAAATGGAACACAAAATGTAAAACCCAAGTTAGAAATTGTAATTTGAAAAAGATACTTTTTTCAGCAGCTTTTCAAAATCATTCACCAATTCTACTCTTCTGTGGATGAAACAAAGAACTCCAGAACAATGAAGCCATTTCTCTAAGTCTCTCACCTTCAGTTTTAAACAAGGTCTGTGAAAATCCACCATACATTGATCACATGAACTCAGAGACCTGCTAAAAGTGCACAATTGTAAAAGCTCTTTTATATAGACAACTGTTTGTTTGCTTAGAGCTCTAAATATAAAAAAAAATGCTTTTCTATCACCTAGACACAGATGGAGAACCATATCAACTGGATTAATAACAGGGTGGCATGTTTAGGTTTAAACTTACATCAATAGACAACATGAAGCTGTCCATCACATTTTTGACCTAAACATGTAAACACATCCTTGGCTCTGCGGTTAGGAAATGGTATTTGGGAATCTCTTTATACCAGGAGCCAGCCTGGCCATTGGAACATCGCCACAGTGCCCATCCAGACTGGGACAGCAACGGGGTCCACTTCAGAGCCGTGAGCTGCTGTGTTTAACTCCAGCTGTCCCAGCAAGGGAGACAACTGCAGCAACATCCACTGACCAAGCTGACAAGCCCTGGCAGAAAAGATCCCCACAAGAAAAACACTGGCTAAGGCAGGCTGGTCAAAAAAAAATAGTTTTGCCATTGTCTTGCAGCTCGCAGATCAAGTGGTTTAGTTTTCCAGTAATGTCAGTCAAGAATGCAAGTTCAGATTCACAATGTTCATATTCACCATATTCAACAGACATCTCCTCCAATAGCACCTTAAAAATCCTGTGCTGTTTTGCTTTGCAGCTGAGGTTGTTTACGATTTTCAGAATAAGAGTCATTATATGTCCAGAGCCAATCACTTCTGCACATAAAGCCTGCTGGTGAATGACGCAGCAGTAATGCAGACATTTTGGAAAGTCTGGGTCAGCTTTACAGTGAGTGATGAAACCTGTTTGTCTATTGATCATAGCAGGAGTCCCATCTGCAGTCACTGCTACCAGCTTTTCTAATTGTACCTTTTTCTGCACAAAAACTCCTTCACCGTGTTATACATTTCAACTCCTCTTGTAGTTGTCTGTTAGGGCAGATGTGTCAGGAGTTCTTCTCTTGTGGAAACCAAAAGCTATGCTGTACTGTTGCCGTCCACAGACTCATCACACTGGACGTTAACCACCTGCACTTTGCAAGATCCCGGTCCAGCTAATTGGCCAAGTTATCAGACATAGCTGACACTCATCTAGACATTGTAGTGGAAATTGAATGAGTTCTATTGTTCTCATCCTTAAGGACAGTGATAGCAATTATCATCATTGCTTGAATTTTTTTCATGCTATATGCAAAAGTCTTTGTCCCTTAAGGCAACAGATTACAGCCCAGCCCCCCCCCCCCCCCCCCCCAGGCTGCTGTCATATTAACATTAGCTTGGAGCTCCAGAATGGACAAGAAAAAACGACGAGAATGGCTCGAGCGGGGCGTTGCTCACGGGGCGGTCGCTCATGCCATGCGGTCGCACGTGCTCGGGCCCGCTAAATGCTACTTGTAGCTTTAATTATTATTATTATTTTTCTTCTGCCGGAAGAATCGCATTTTTGAGGCCTTTAACATACCCCAAAACTCACCAAATTTGGCACACACATCAGGAGTCGCGAAAAATTTCGTATTTTATGGGAAATTGGCATGGGTGCGCAAAAATGGCTCGACAGCGCCACCTACAGTGACTTTTGTCCCGACGCCCCGCATACGCTTTAACGTACAAGCTTGATTTTTACAGGGCATGTTCTTCAGATGGAGACCTACAAAAAAGTCTGAAAGGACCCACCTGTCACTCGCACAGGAAGTCTGATATATTGAGGTCAATATGTCATTTTTGCTCTATTTTGGACATTTGCAGGCCTCCTTCTAGAACGAACTCCTCCTAGAGATTTGTGAATAATAACTCCAAACTTTGGTTTTGTAAACTAAACACATGTCCGATGTTAAATTGCAAAGCTTTTAAGTTTTTACAGAAGTTTGTGGTCGTGGCGGCGCGTAGAAATTTGACGTTGTTTCGAAAACACGCCATGAAAAGAAAAATGGCCATAACTCAGCCATGCATATTCCAATCTGATCCAAAATTGATATGCATGATTGTAGTCTGACTTTGAACACATCTGCAGTGGAAAAATCCGAAACAGGTGTAGCGCCACCTGTTGGCAACAGGAAATGACATGTTTTACTTGGAGCATCACTGCTCCAAGTAGGATGAGCAAACACACCTCAAAATGACGTCCACCTGTTGAAAAACCATTGAAGTTTACTCTGATGAAAAACAAATCTTTCAACGCGGGGGTGTGGTCGTGACAGAGCGGCGAAGTTGGGTATCTCGCCATGCACAAATGTTGCTCTCACGTTCACATTCCTTGTGTGATCTCACTGAAATTAAATAGATTTGATGAAACTTCCATTCTGAACCCATGGATATGACAATTTTGGACGAGCTATATATGTTCATAAATGATCATGAAGCATGATCATATAATCAAGCTTCATAGGAAATCAGCCGTTTGTCTCAGGAAGCTGAGATTTCAGAATTAGATGCGTCCTACAAAGCTCCACGTTTGAAAAGCAGCACTATACGTACGAGAAACATTTAACCACCTTAATCACCCTATTGTGCTGAAAGCAAATTTTTGGACATTTTGACTCAAGCAAATATTTTTATCATAACATCTGTTTAGTTTATCAGCACCAAAATAAAAAATATTTACATTTATAAAATGAACTGGTCAACTCTAGGATTTTATTTATTCAATCTTACATCCTCAAGCTTTTCATCAGTCTCCTCTGCTGCAGGAGTGGAGTTAGCCCCCCCCCCCCCCCCCCCCAGCTGTGTGCTCACATGTAAATTAGCCAGGAGTGGCAGACAGAAAGTAGAACAGTTAGAAACCCTAGTTCAACACTAAAATACAGCAATTTCCTTTGTTTTGTTTGTCTTTTATACATCCTTAGCACTAATCATTGCTTTTTTATTCATCCAAAATACAATTAACTTTATATTTTATCTTTTTTTTTTTTTTTTTTTTTTTTAAATATATGAATGTGCTCCAAAACAAAACCCAGCCTCAGTACACTCCTACAGATGTAACATCAGACAGTAAATGTCTCTTTTATGCTTTTTTAATCAATGCTGCAACTTCTTTTCATTTCCTTTCAATACATCCAAAGAAATTAAACTACGACAACAAACACAACATATAGCAAATGTCTCTAAGAAGATTGTGTATATACATTATGTACCACCTTTAAACACCAAATAAATAACAAATCTTTCTAATACAATCACAAAAAATGGAACACAAAATGTAAAACCCAAATTAGAAATTGCAATTTTAAAAAGATACATTTTTCAGCAGCTTTTCAAAATCAATCACATATTTTACTCTTCTGTGGATGAAACAAAGAAGTCCAGAGCAATGTAGCCACTTTTTTATTCATTCAAAATGCAATTAAATCAATATTTTATCTTTTTTCTTTTCCTTTTTCTTTTTTTTTATCTCTTATATCCTTTTTTATAATCAATGTTTCAACTTTATTTTCCTTTCTATTGTCATGGTTTCAGTTTGTTGTCTTTTTTTTCGCTTTAGTTCTTGTTCTGTCTTGTTTGGTTCTGTTTCCTGTTTTATTTTGAAAGGTTTCCTGTCTTGTCATGTTTCTTGAGTTTTACTTCCTTTGGTCCCCATCTGCCCTAATCGTGTTCACCTGTGTCTTGTCTGCCCTGTCTGTATGTAAGTCTTGTCTCTGCCTTCCTCCTGTGCTGGTCCATTAACTTCTGCTCATGTTGATCACGTCTTCTTGTCTGGCGTCCATGTCCCTTGCCATGCCACAGTAAGTTTTTGTTTTTAGTTTTGTCATCCTGCTCTGCAGCGCTTTTTGTTAGTTAAATAAACCCACTTGCCCTGAACCCGTTTGCCTCCCGTCTCTGCGCCTGGGTCCTACCTGCTCTCGAGCCTCCCCCCCACACGACATCTATACATCCAATGAAATTAAACTACAAATCAACAAACACAACTGATAACAAATGTCTCTAAAAAATGATGTGTATATTTGCAGAACCTTAAAAACACCAAACAAATAACAAATGCTTCCCAAATAAAGCACAAAAAATGGAACACAAAATGTAAAACCCAAGTTAGAAATTGTAATTTGAAAAAGATACTTTTTTCAGCAGCTTTTCAAAATCATTCACCAATTCTACTCTTCTGTGGATGAAACAAAGAACTCCAGAACAATGAAGCCATTTCTCTAAGTCTCTCACCTTCAGTTTTAAACAAGGTCTGTGAAAATCCACCATACATTGATCACATGAACTCAGAGACCTGCTAAAAGTGCACAATTGTAAAAGCTCTTTTATATAGACAACTGTTTGTTTGCTTAGAGCTCTAAATATAAAAAAAAATGCTTTTCTATCACCTAGACACAGATGGAGAACCATATCAACTGGATTAATAACAGGGTGGCATGTTTAGGTTTAAACTTACATCAATAGACAACATGAAGCTGTCCATCACATTTTTGACCTAAACATGTAAACACATCCTTGGCTCTGCGGTTAGGAAATGGTATTTGGGAATCTCTTTATACCAGGAGCCAGCCTGGCCATTGGAACATCGCCACAGTGCCCATCCAGACTGGGACAGCAACGGGGTCCACTTCAGAGCCGTGAGCTGCTGTGTTTAACTCCAGCTGTCCCAGCAAGGGAGACAACTGCAGCAACATCCACTGACCAAGCTGACAAGCCCTGGCAGAAAAGATCCCCACAAGAAAAACACTGGCTAAGGCAGGCTGGTCAAAAAAAAATAGTTTTGCCATTGTCTTGCAGCTCGCAGATCAAGTGGTTTAGTTTTCCAGTAATGTCAGTCAAGAATGCAAGTTCAGATTCACAATGTTCATATTCACCATATTCAACAGACATCTCCTCCAATAGCACCTTAAAAATCCTGTGCTGTTTTGCTTTGCAGCTGAGGTTGTTTACGATTTTCAGAATAAGAGTCATTATATGTCCAGAGCCAATCACTTCTGCACATAAGGCCTGCTGGTGAATGACGCAGCAGTAATGCAGACATTTTGGAAAGTCTGGGTCAGCTTTACAGTGAGTGATGAAACCTGTTTGTCTATTGATCATAGCAGGAGTCCCATCTGCAGTCACTGCTACCAGCTTTTCTAATTGTACCTTTTTCTGCACAAAAACTCCTTCACCGTGTTATACATTTCAACTCCTCTTGTAGTTGTCTGTTAGGGCAGATGTGTCAGGAGTTCTTCTCTTGTGGAAACCAAAAGCTATGCTGTACTGTTGCCGTCCACAGACTCATCACACTGGACGTTAACCACCTGCACTTTGCAAGATCCCGGTCCAGCTAATTGGCCAAGTTATCAGACATAGCTGACACTCATCTAGACATTGTAGTGGAAATTGAATGAGTTCTATTGTTCTCATCCTTAGGGACAGTGATAGCAATTATCATCATTGCTTGAATTTTTTTCATGCTATATGCAAAAGTCTTTGTCCCTTAAGGCAACAGATTACAGCCCAGCCCCCCCCCCCCCCCCCCCCAGGCTGCTGTCATATTAACATTAGCTTGGAGCTCCAGAATGGACAAGAAAAAACGACGAGAATGGCTCGAGCGGGGCGTTGCTCACGGGGCGGTCGCTCATGCCATGCGGTCGCACGTGCTCGGGCCCGCTAAATGCTACTTGTAGCTTTAATTATTATTATTATTTTTCTTCTGCCGGAAGAATCGCATTTTTGAGGCCTTTAACATACCCCAAAACTCACCAAATTTGGCACACACATCAGGAGTCGCGAAAAATTTCGTATTTTATGGGAAATTGGCATGGGTGCGCAAAAATGGCTCGACAGCGCCACCTACAGTGACTTTTGTCCCGACGCCCCGCATACGCTTTAACGTACAAGCTTGATTTTTACAGGGCATGTTCTTCAGATGGAGACCTACAAAAAAGTCTGAAAGGACCCACCTGTCACTCGCACAGGAAGTCTGATATATTGAGGTCAATATGTCATTTTTGCTCTATTTTGGACATTTGCAGGCCTCCTTCTAGAACGAACTCCTCCTAGAGATTTGTGAATAATAACTCCAAACTTTGGTTTTGTAAACTAAACACATGTCCGATGTTAAATTGCAAAGCTTTTAAGTTTTTACAGAAGTTTGTGGTCGTGGCGGCGCGTAGAAATTTGACGTTGTTTCGAAAACACGCCATGAAAAGAAAAATGGCCATAACTCAGCCATGCATATTCCAATCTGATCCAAAATTGATATGCATGATTGTAGTCTGACTCTGAACACATCTGCAGTGAAAGAATCCGGAAAAAGTGTAGCGCCACCTGCTGGCAAGATGAAATGACATGTTTTACTTGGAGCATCACTGCTCTGAGTAGGATGAGCCGACACACCTGAAAATGACATCCACCTGTTGAAAAGCCATTGAAGTTTACTCTGACAAAAAACCATAACTTTCAATGCGGGGGTGTGGTCGTGACAGAGCGGCAAAGTTGGGCATCTCGCCATGCACACAAAAGTTGCTCTCACGTGCACATTCCTTGTCCAATCTCACTGAAATTCAATGGATATGATGAAGCTTCTATTCTGAACCCATGGATATGACAATCTTGGACGAGCTCTATAGCGCCACCTAGTTATTGCATTGGGCACATTCTGCCCTGTATTTTCTCTTTGCTTTGTCCGATGTGCATGAAATTAAAACTGGAGATACTCAGAAGGGTCCTCTCTCATAATCTGAAGTTTCATGGGTGTACACCTGACGGTGCCTGCGTAACAGGAAGTGGTCGATTATGTGCACCCAAATAATAGAAATTTATTATAAATCAGCCGTTTGTCTCAGGAAGCTGAGATTTCAGAATTAGATGCCTTTAATAACCTCCAGCTTTGATATGTAACACTATAGGGTCTACGAGAAACTTCATCACTTGATTTTTTTAATGAAATTTTGGACTGAACAAAGATTTTTAGCATAAATTCTGTTTAGGTTATCAGCACCAAGAATTCAACTTTCATAGGCATTTATGTGCTACTGCTTCCTAAAAAAATTCAGAATGATTGAAGTTACAGGTGAACTTTTAGACATCATTTCATCCAAAAAGGTCCGAAAACGTCTTTTTAGGCAAAACTGCAAACACCTATTTTTTTGCATAACTTATCTTTCAAATATCAGCACAAAAAAATTAAAAACGGTAGGGATCTGTGTTTGCTGCCTTCCATATTTTTTTCAGACTTAAAAGTGTAACAGATGATTTATAAAAAATCCTTTTTCATCCAAAAACCTGTGTTAAATCTGTCTAGACTCCAAACAAACATTTTTTTATGGTAACTTATGTTTCAACAATCGACACCAATTTTCACAGACCTATAGCTAAACATGTCCCATAGCTACCTGAATATTTTCATAGATATAAAATGAACTGGTCATTCTAACATCTGGCATTCTAACATCTAACATCTTACATGTCAAAGCCTCTCTCAGCCTGGCTCTGCTGAAGGAGTCGTGTTACAACCCCGCCCCCTCCTGCTGGGACCCCTGCTATGTAAATTAGCAAGCAGTGAACAGAGAGATGAGGAGTAAGAATGGCCATTATTCAGGCATGCATAATCCAAAGACAGCCAGTTAAACACTGAAAGACATATTTTTTCGGTATGTCTTTCATACATCTTTAGTATTAAAAACTCTCCAAGATGAATGTGCCTGACTCCACCTGCAGGTGGATCACAGACTTCCTGACGGACAGACAGCAGTATGTGAGGCTGGGGAAGCTCGTCTCAGATACTCGGACCACAAGCACCGGATCCCCCCAGGGCTGTGTCCTTTCACCCCTGTTACTCTCCCTGTACACAAACAGCTGCACAGCTGGTCACCTGTCTGTCAAACTCCTGAAGTTTGCTGACGACACCACACTCATCGGCCTCATCTCTGACGGAGATGAGTCGGCCTACAGGAGTGAAATAGCCAGGCTGGTGTCATAGTGCAGCGCTAACAACCTAGAGCTTAATGCTCTGAAGACAGTGGAGATGACAGTGGACTTCAGGAAGGCCCCAGCCCCCCTCCCCCCTGTCATCCTCTGTGACTCCCCGGTGACCTCTGTGGAGTCCTTCTGCTTCCTGGGAACCATCATCAGCCAGGACCTCAAGTGGGAGCAGAACATCAGCTCCATCACTAAGAAGGTCCAGCAGAGGATGTACTTCCTGAGGCAGCTGAAGAAGTTTCACCTCCCTGAAAAGATGCTGGTAGACTTTTACACCGCCATCATCGAATCCACCCTCACGTCCTCCATCACAGTCTGGTTCGCTGCGGCCACGGCCAGAGACAAGGCCCAGCTGCAACGCGTCATCCACTCAGCAGAGAAGGTGATCGGCTGCCACCTCCCGTCTCTCCAGGAGCTGCACATCTCCAGGACCTGGAGGCGGGCAGCCAGGATTGTAGCCAACCCCTCTCATCCAGGACATAATCTCTTTCGGCCCCTCCCTTCTGGCAAGAGGCTCCGGTCCATCAGGACCAGGACCTCGCGCCACAAGAACAGCTTCTTCCCCACTGCAGTCAGCCTGCTGAACAGTACCCCAACTCCCCCAGGTGACCCCCCCTCCCGCCCACCAAAGGACTGTCGGTGCCACTTACAGGCCCCACCATCCCAGCCCATCTGTGCTCCCACTTTAATTCACCTTACTCTACTATATATAGTGTGTTGTTGTTGTTAACTTAATTTTTAACTTATTCTTAATTGCACTATACACCAAGTCAAATTCCTCGTTTTGTAAAGTGCGCTCTACTGAACCTGGCAATAAAACTTTTTCTGATTTCTGATTCTGATTCTATTAATCATTGTTTTTTATTCATTCAAAATGCAATTAAATCAATATTTTATCTTTTTTCTTTTCCTTTTTCTTTTTTTTTATCTCTTATATCCTTTTTTATAATCAATGTTTGAACTTCTTTTCCTTTCTATTGTCATGGTTTCAGTTTGTTGTCTTGTTTTTCGCTTTAGTTCTTGTTCTGCCTTGTTTGGTTCTGTTTCCTGTTTTATTTTGAATGGTTTCCTGTCTTGTCATGTTTCTTGAGTTTTACTTCCTTTGGTCCCCATCTGCCCTAATCGTGTTCACCTGTGTCTTGTCTGCCCTGTCTGTATATAAGTCTTGTCTCTGCCTTCCTCCTGTGCTGGTCCATTAACTTCTGCTCATGTTGATCACGTCTTCTTGTCTGGCGTCCATGTCCCTTGCCATGCCACAGTAAGTTTTTGTTTTTAGTTTTGTCATCCTGCTCTGCAGCGCTTTTTGTTAGTTAAATAAACCCACTTGCCCTGAACCCGTTTGCCTCCCGTCTCTGCGCCTGGGTCCTACCTGCTCTCGAGCCTCCCCCCCACACGACATCTATACATCCAATGAAATTAAACTACAAATCAACAAACACAACTGATAACAAATGTCTCTAAAAAATGATGTGTATATTTGCAGAACCTTAAAAACACCAAACAAATAACAAATACTTCCCAATTAAAGCACAAAAAATGGAACACAAAATGTAAAACCCAAGTTAGAAATTGCAATTTGAAAAAGATACTTTTTTCAGCAGCTTTTCAAAATCAATCACCAATTCTACTCTTCTGTGGATGAAACAAAGAACTCCAGAACAATGAAGCCATTTCTCTAAGTCTCTCTCACCTTCAGTTTTAAACAAGGTCTGTGAAAATCCACCATACATTGGTCACATGAACTCAGAGACCTGCTAAAAGTGCACAATTGTAAAAGCTCTTTTATATAGACAACTGTTTGTTTGCTTAGAGCTCTAAATATAAAAAAAAATGCTTTTCTATCACCTAGACACAGATGGAGAACCATATCAACTGGATTAATAACAGGGTGGCATGTTTAGACAACATGAAGCTGTCCATCACATTTTTGACCTAAACATGTAAACACATCCTTGGCTCTGCGGTTAGGAAATGGTATTTGGGAATCTCTTTATACCAGGAGCCAGCCTGGCCATTGGAACATCGCCACAGTGCCCATCCAGACTGGGACAGCAACGGGGTCCACTTCAGAGCCGTGAGCTGCTGTGTTTAACTCCAGCTGTCCCAGCAAGGGAGACAACTGCAGCAACATCCACTGACCAAGCTGACAAGCCCTGGCAGAAAAGATCCCCACAAGAAAAACACTGGCTCAGGCAGGCTGGTCAAAAAAAAATAGTTTTGCCATTGTCTTGCAGCTCGCAGATCAAGTGGTTTAGTTTTCCAGTAATGTCAGTCAAGAATGCAAGTTCAGATTCACAATGATCATATTCACCATAATCAACAGACATCTCCTCCAATAGCACCTTAAAAATCCTGTGCTGTTTTGCTTTGCAGCTGAGGTTGTTTACGATTTTCAGAATAAGAGTCATTATATGTCCAGAGCCAATCACTTCTGCACATAAGGCCTGCTGGTGAATGACGCAGCAGTAATGCAGACATTTTGGAAAGTCTGGGTCAGCTTTACAGTGAGTGATGAAACCTGTTTGTCTATTGATCATAGCAGGAGCCCCATCTGCAGTCACTGCTACCAGCTTTTCTAATTGTACCTTTTTCTGCACAAAAACTCCTTCACCGTGTTATACATTTCAACTCCTCTTGTAGTTGTCTGTTAGGGCAGATGTGTCAGGAGTTCTTCTCTTGTGGAAACCAAAAGCTATGCTGTACTGTTGCCGTTCACAGACTCATCACACTGGACGTTAACCACCTGCACTTTGCAAGATCCCGGTCCAGCTAATTGGCCAAGTTATCAGACATAGCTGACACTCATCTAGACATTGTAGTGGAAATTGAATGAGTTCTATTGTTCTCATCCTTAGGGACAGTGATAGCAATTATCATCATTGCTTGAATTTTTTTCATGCTATATGCAAAAGTCTTTGTCCCTTAAGGCAACAGATTACAGCCCCCCCCCCCCCCCCCCAGGCTGCTGTCGTATTAACATTAGCTTGGAGCTCCAGAATGGACAAGAAAAAACGACGAGAATGGCTCGAGCAGGGCGTTGCTCACGGGGCGGTCGCTCGTGCCAGGCGGTCGTACGTGCTCGGGCCCGCTAAATGCTACTTGTAGCTTTAATTATTATTATTATTCTTCCGACTTTTCCGTCGCCTTTTTGAGGCCTTTAACATACCCCAAAACTCACCAAATTTTGTATACACATCAGGAGTTGCGAAAAATTTCATATTTTATAGGAGAACGGCATAGGTAAACAAAAATGGCTCGATAGCGCCACCTGCAAAATTTGTTTTCGCGAGCACCTCCATATGCTTTATAGTACAAACCTGATTTTAACAGGGCATGTTCATCGGATAGAAACCTACAAAAAAGTCTCTTGGGACCAAGCTGTCAGTCGCACAGGAAGTCTGATATTTTGATGACAATATGTCATTTTTGCTGTATTTTGGTCATTTGCAGGCCTCGCTCTAGAACGAACTCCTCCTAGAGATTTGAGAGTAATGACTCCAAACTTTGGTTTTGTAAACTAGACACATGTCCGATGTTAAATTGCAAAGCTTTTAAGTTTTTATGGATGTTTGTGACCATGGCGGCGCGTCAAAATTGGAGGTCGTTTCGAAAACACGCCATGAAAAGAAAAATGGCCATTACTCAGCCATGCATAATCCAATCTGATCCAAAATTGATGTGCAATATTGTAGTCTGACTCTGAACACATCTGCAGTGAAAAAATCTGGAAAAAGTGTAGCGCCACCTGCTGGCAAGAGGAAATGACATGTTTTACTTGGAGCATCACTACTCCGAGTAGGATGAGCCGACACACCTGAAAATGACGTCCACCTGTTGAAAAGCCATTGAAGTTTACTCTGACAAAAAACCATAACTTTCAATACGGGGGTGTGGTCGTGACAGAGCGGCAAAGTTGGGCATCTCGCTATGCACACAAAAGTTGCTCTCACGTGCACATTCCTTGTCCAATCTCACTGAAATTCAATGGATATGATGAAGCTTCTATTCTGAACCCATGGATATGACAATCTTGGACGAGCTCCATAGCGCCACCTAGATATTGACAAATACATTTTATGTCACATTCTGACCTATCTTTTCTCTGTGCTTTGTCCGACATTCATAAAATTACAACAGGAGATACTCATAAGGGTCTTCTCTCATCGTCTAAAGTTTCATGGGTGTACACCTGACGGTGCCTGCGCAAGCCAGTGCCAAACAGGAAGTGGTTGATTGCGTTGCAGTCAGATAATTAAAAATTCATAAAAAATCAGCCGTTTGTATCACGAGGCTGAGATTTCAGAATGAGAGGCCTCTTACATATCTCCAACTTAGATACACAGCACTTGCATGGGTGAACAAAAAACGGCTCAATAGCGCCACCTACCATGTTTGTTTTTGAGAGCCCCGCCATGTTCTTTAACATACAAGCTTGATTTTTACAGGACATGTTCATCAGATAGAAACCTACAAAAAAGTCTCTTGGGACCAAGCTGTCAGTCGCACAGGAAGTCTGCTATATTGGTGTCAATATGTCATTTTTGCTGTATTTTGGTCATTTGCAGGCCTCGTTCTAGAACGAACTCCTCCTAGAGATTTTTGAACAATGACTCCAAACTTTGGTTTTGTAAACTAAACACATGTCCGATCTTAAATTGCGAAGCTTTTAAGTTTTTACGGTTGTTTGTGACCGTGGCGGCGCGTCAAAATTTGAGGTCGTTTCGAAATCACGCCATGAAAAGAAAAATGGCCATTACTCAGCCATAAATAATCTAATCTGATCCAAATTTGTTGTGCATGATTGTAGTCTGACTTTGAACACATCTGCAGTGGAAAAATCCGAAACAGGTGTAGCGCCACCTGTTGGCAACAGGAAATGACATGTTTTACTTGGAGCATCACTGCTCCAAGTAGGATGAGCAAACACACCTCAAAATGACGTCCACCTGTTGAAAAACCATTGAAGTTTACTCTGATGAAAAACAAATCTTTCAACGCGGGGGTGTGGTCGTGACAGAGCGGCGAAGTTGGGTATCTCGCCATGCACAAATGTTGCTCTCACGTTCACATTCCTTGTCTGATCTCACTGAAATTAAATAGATTTGATGAAACTTCCATTCTGAACCCATGGATATGACAATTTTGGACGAGTTATATATGTTCATAAATGATCATGAAGCATGATCATATAATCAAGCTTCATAGGAAATCAGCCGTTTGTCTCAGGAAGCTGAGATTTCAGAATTAGATGCGTCCTACAAAGCTCCACGTTTGAAAAGCAGCACTATACGTACGAGAAACATTTAACCACCTTAATCACCCTATTGTGCTGAAAGCAAATTTTTGGACATTTTGACTCAAGCAAATATTTTTATCATAACTTCTGTTTAGTTTATCAGCACCAAAATAAAAAATATTTACATTTATAAAATGAACTGGTCAACTCTAGGATTTTATTTATTCAATCTTACATCCTCAAGCTTTTCATCAGTCTCCCCTGCTGCAGGAGTGGAGTTAGCCCCCCCCCGGCTGTGTGCTCACATGTAAATTAGCCACGTGTGGCAGACAGAAAGTAGAACAGTTAGAAAGCCTAGTTCAACACTAAAATACAGCAATTTCCTTTGTTTTGTTTGTCTTTTATACATCCTTAGCACTAATCATTGCTTTTTTATTCATCCAAAATACAATTAACTTTATATTTTATCTTTTTTTTTTTTTTACAAACAAAATATATGAATGTGCTCCAAAACAAAACCCAGTCTCAGTACACTCCTACAGATGTAACATCAGACAGTAAATGTCTCTTTTATGCTTTTTTAATCAATGCTGCAACTTCTTTTCATTTCCTTTCAATACATCCAAAGAAATTAAACTACAACGACAACAAACACAACATATAGCAAATGTCTCTAAGAAGATTGTGTATATACATTATGTACCACCTTTAAACACCAAATAAATAACAAATCTTTCTAATACAATCACAAAAAATGGAACACAAAATGTAAAACCCAAATTAGAAATTGCAATTTTAAAAAGATACATTTTTCAGCAGCTTTTCAAAATCAATCACATATTTTACTCTTCTGTGGATGAAACAAAGAAGTCCAGAGCAATGTAGCCACTTCTCCAAAGTCTCTGTCACCTTCAGTTTTACACAAAGTCTGTGAAAATCCACCATACATTGGTCACATGTATTCAGAGACCTGCTAAAAGTCCACAATTGTAAAAGCTCTTTTATATAGACAACTGTTTGTTTGCTTGGAGCTCTAAATATAAAAAAATGCTTTTCTATCACCTAGACACAGATGGAGAACCATATCAACTGGATTAGTAACAGGGAAACATGTTTAGGTTTAAACTTACATCAATAGACAACATGAAACTGTTCATCACATTTTTGACCTAAACATGTAAACACATCCTTGGCTCTGCGGTTAGGAAATGGTACTTGGGAATCTTCATACCAGGAGCCAGCCTGAACATTGGAACATCACCACAGTGCCCATCCAGACTGGGACAGCAACGGGGTCCACTTCACAGCCGTGAGGCTGCTGTGTTTAACTCCAGCTGTCCCAGCAAGGGAGACAACTGCAGCAACATCCACTGACCAAGCTGGCAAGCCCTGGCAGAAAAGATCCCCACAAGAAAAACACTGGCTCAGGCAGGCTGGTCAATAAAAAAATATAGTTTTACCAATGTCTTGCAGCTCGCAGATCAAGTGGTTTAGTTTTCCAGTAATGTCAGTCAAGAATACAAGTTCAGATTCACCATATTCAGCAGATATCTCCACCAATAGCACCTTAAAAATCCTGTTCTGTTTTGCTTTGCAGCTGAGGTTTTTTATGATTTTCACAATAGGAGTCATTATATGTCCAGAGCCAATCACTTCTGCACATAAGGCCTACTGGTGAAAGAAGCAGCAGTAATGCAGACATTTTGGAAAGTCTTGGTCAGCTTTACAGTGAGTGATGAAACCTGTTTGTCGGTCAATCATAGCAGGAGCCCCGTCTGCAGGTATGGCTACCAGCTTTTCTAATGGTACCTTTTTCTGCACAAAAACTCCTTCACCGTTGTTACGCCCCCTTTGTGTCTAGGGGTGCTAGGGGGGGCATAACATAAAAAAGTAAAGGTTTGACTAATAAATTAACTGTAACAAATACACCAAACGAATGTCTCCATAAAAATATAAGAACTTTATTTACAAATTAACAAACAACAACCAACAAGAACTAATAGTGAAGCTAAAAGGCTTCAGGGTGAACCCAGGCCAAAATAACAAACGAAACCCCAACTAACTGAAACATGTCATCTTACCTGTAAATGAAAGGAAAGGGAAATAAATGACAAAACTCTAACCTCCCTAACCTAACAAAAACAGGAGAAAACGTGTACTAAACAAAATGGCGGTTCACCCCTACAGCTTCACTTAAACAAATAACTATAAACCAAAAGACTAATCAGAGTGGGCACAGACAATACAAACTACGAAGAACTAAGAATACAAAATACAAAAGTGCACAACTAAACAAGAGGTGAAATCAAAAACAAAATGGAGAAGAGGGCCAAGCTGCAGTGGAGACTGTTGCAGCAAGGCTCCCCTCTCCCGGTGTGGAGGTCCATGTGGTGGTTTTGAAAGGCTGCCTCCACCAGCTTGTCCAATTGGAGGCCACACCTACATGAACCACACCTGCAAATAATTAGACACAAACAGACACACAAAGATCCCCAAAAAACACAAGTCCCACTCTGATACAGAAATAATACAAAAAACACAGAACAAAACCAAATACGGCCACAGCCGTAACAACCGTGTTATACATTTCAACTCCTCTTGTAGTTGTCTGTTAGGGCAGATGTGTCAGGAATTCTTCTCTTGTGGAAACCAAAAGCTATGCTGAACTGTTGCCGTCCACAGACTCATCACACTGGACGTTAAACCACCTGCACTTTGTAAGATCCCGGTCCAGCTAATTGGCCAAGTTATCAGACATAGCTGACACTCATCTAGACATTGTAGTGAAAATTGAATGAGTTCTATTGTTCTCATCCTTAGGGACAGTGATAGCAATTATCATCATTGCTTGTTTCTTAATCTGATAAAAACCTTCTTCTACTTGATGAGAAAATGAGCAGGTCTAAACGAGGCTTAGATTTAAGAATTTTTTTCATGCTATATGCAAAAGTTTTTGTCCTTTAAGGCAACAGATTATAGTCCCCCCCCCCCCCCCCCCACAGGCTGCTGTCATATTAACATTAGCTTGGAGCTCCAGAATGGACAAGAAAAAACGACGAGAATGGCTCGAGCAGGGCGTTGCTCACGGGGCGGTCGCTCGTGCCAGGCGGTGGCACGTGCTCGGGCCCGCTAAATGCTACTTGTAGCTTTAATTATTATTATTATTATTATTATTCCGACTTTTCCGTCGCCTTTTTGAGGCCTTTAACATACCCCAAAACTCACCAAATTCTGTATACACATCAGGAGTCGCGAAAAATTTCATATTTTATAGGAGAACGGCATAGGTAAACAAAAATGGCTCGATAGCGCCACCTGCAAAATTTGTTTTCGCGAGCACCTCCATATGCTTTATAGTACAAACCTGATTTTAACAGGGCATGTTCATCGGATAGAAACCTACAAAAAAGTCTCTTGGGACCAAGCTGTCAGTCGCACAGGAAGTCTGATACTTTGATGACAATATGTCATTTTTGCTGTATTTTGGTCATTTGCAGGCCTCGCTCTAGAACGAACTCCTCCTAGAGATTTGAGAGTAATGACTCCAAACTTTGGTTTTGTAAACTAGACACATGTCCGATGTTAAATTGCAAAGCTTTTAAGTTTTTATGGATGTTTGTGACCATGGCGGCGCGTCAAAATTGGAGGTCGTTTCGAAAACACGCCATGAAAAGAAAAATGGCCATTACTCAGCCATGCATAATTCAATCTGATCCAAAATTGATGTGCATGATTGTAGTCTGACTCTGAACACATCTGCAGTGAAAAAATCTGGAAAAAGTGTAGCGCCACCTGCTGGCAAGAGGAAATGACATGTTTTACTTGGAGCATCACTACTCCGAGTAGGATGAGCCGACACACCTGAAAATGACGTCCACCTGTTGAAAAGCCATTGAAGTTTACTCTGACAAAAAACCATAACTTTCAATGCGGGGGTGTGGTCGTGACAGAGCGGCAAAGTTGGGCATCTCGCTATGCACACAAAAGTTGCTCTCACGTGCACATTCCTTGTCCAATCTCACTGAAATTCAATGGATATGATGAAGCTTCTATTCTGAACCCATGGATATGACAATCTTGGACGAGCTCTATAGCGCCACCTAGTTATTGCATTGGGCCCATTCTGCCCTGTATTTTCTCTTTGCTTTGTCCGATGTGCATGAAATTAAAACTGGAGATACTCAGAAGGGTCCTCTCTCATCATGTAAAGTTTCATGGGTGTACACCTGACGGTGCCTGCGTAACAGGAAGTGGTCGATTATGTGCACCCAAATAATAGAAATTTATTATAAATCAGCCGTTTGTCTCAGGAAGCTGAGATTTCAGAATTAGATGCCTTTAATAACCTCCAGCTTTGATATGTAACACTATAGGGTCTACGAGAAACTTCATCACTTGATTTTTTTAATGAAATTTTGGACTGAACAAAGATTTTTAGCATAAATTCTGTTTAGGTTATCAGCACCAAGAATTCAACTTTCATAGGCATTTATGTGCTACTGCTTCCTAAAAAAATTCAGAATGATTGAAGTTACAGGTGAACTTTTAGACAACATTTGATCCAAAAAGGTCCGAAAACGTCTTTTTAGGCAAAACTACAAACACCTATTTTTTTTCATAACTTAATCATCATATATCAACACCATTTATTTTTTTAAATGTAGGGATCTGTGTTTGCTGCCTTCCATATTTTTTTCAGAAGTCCAGGTGAAACAGATGATTTTAAAAAAATCCTGATTCATCCCAAAACCTGTGCTTTTTCCGTCTGGACTCCAAACAAGTGTGTTTTAAAATTACTTATGCTTCAAATATCCACACCAAGTTTCACACGCATATAGCTGAACATGTCTAAATGCTTCTTGAATATTCTTTACAGATATAAAATGAACTGGTCAACTGTAGGATGTCATTTCCTCTTACATGCTTCAGTCTTTTCCTCATGCTGCAGCCTGCACCTCAATATGCCCTGTTGCTGGAGTCAAATTTCACCCCCCCCCCCCCCACACACACACACCAGCTGCCTGTTCATATGCTAACTAACCCAGAAGTGAGGTGACAATAGTTTAGACACAAGAGGGAGGGCAGACTGCTTTTTCATTTGTTTTGTATGTCTTTCATAGATTTTTATGAATAATCATTGCTTTTCTAGTCATGTAAAATGCAATTAACTTAATATTTTATCTTTTTTTTTTTACAAACAAAACATATGAATGTGCTCCAAAACAAAACCCAACTCTCAGTACAGTTCTACAGATGTAACATAAGACTTAGACAGTAAATGTCTCTTTTATCCTTTTTTAATCAATGCTGCAACTTCTTTTCCTTAATATAAATCCAATGAAATTAAACTACAAAACCAAAAAACACAACCTATAGCAAATTTCTCTAAATAAATTATGTGTATATACAATATGTAGCACTTTTAAACAAAATAATAACAAATCCTTCCAATACAAGCACAGAAAAATGGAACACAAAATTTAAAACCCAAATTTGAAATGGCAATTTTAAAAAGATAATTTTTTCAGCCTGCTAAAAGTGCACAATTGTAAAAGCTCTTTTATATAGACAACTGTTTGGTTGCTTAGAGCTCTAAATATAAAAACAATGCCTTTATGGACGTGGCACGGATGGCACGGATGTTCAGCAGGGTAAACCCCAGGAAAGCGGCGGGACCTGATGGAGTTCCCGGAAAGGTTCTGCGGGCCTGCGCCGATCAACTTTCCCAGGTCTTCACAAAAATCTTCAACCTGTCGCTAGCTCAGGCTTTCATCCCTGCTTGCCTGAAGTCATCCACTATCATCCCGATACCCAAAAAGTCCTCATCCACAGCCTTCCTCACGGACTTCCGCCCAGTTGCACTCACTGCTGTCATCACAAAGTGTCTGGAGCGGCTGCTCCTGGGACACATCAAAGACTCCCTCCCTCCAATCTTCGTCCCCCACCAGTTTGCTTACAAAGCAAACAGATCAACGGATGATGCCATTTCCATCACCCTCCACACTGCGCTGAGCCACCTGGAACACAGAGACACCTACGCCAGGATGCTCTTTGTGGACTATAGCTCAGCCTTTAACACAATCATTCCTGACATTCTGGTCAACAAACTGTCTGAACTAGGACTCCACCCACTCACCTGCACGTGGATCAAGGACTTCCTGACAAACAGACCACAGACAGTCAAACTTGACCCCCACCTCTCCTCCACCCGGACGCTGAGCACAGGCTCCACACAGGGATGTGTGCTGAGTCCTCTGCTGTACACACTGTACACAGCAGACTGCAGACCAGCCCACACCAGCAACACCGTGGTGAAGTTTGCAGACGACACTACTGTGGTGGGGCTGATCTCTGGGGACGACGAGACGGCCTACAGAGACGAAGTCCTGAAACTCTCAAGGTGGTGTCAGGCTAATAACCTCATCCTGAACACCACCAAGACCAAGGAGATCATCCTGGACTTCAGAAAAAACAGAACAGATCCACCCCCACTCTACATCGATGGAAACTGTGTGGAGAGGGTCCACAGCTTCACCCTCCTGGGCACCACCATCTCTGCTGACCTCACATGGTCTAACAACACCATGACTGTCATCAGGAAGGCCCAGCAACGCCTGCACTTCCTGAGAAAACTTAGGAGGAACGACGTCAGCCAGGAGCTGCTGGTAACGTTCTACCGCTCAACCATTGAGGGCATTCTGTCCTATGGCATCACAGTGTGGTTTTCTCACTGCACTGAAGCAGAACGGCAGAGTCTCCAGAGAGTGGTAAAGACAGCGCAGAGGATCATCGGCTGCCCCCTCCCCTCACTGAAGGACATTTACCAGTCTCGCTGCATCAGCAGAGTGACTAGCATCACCACTAACTCCACCCATTCTGCTTTCCCTCTGTTTGAACTGCTGCCCTCTGGAAGGAGGTACAGGTCCATCAGAACCAGGACAAACAGACTAAGAAACAGCTTTTTTCCACAGGCAATTATCATACGGAATGCACATACGTCCACCAACCACACCTCACTCTAATTTTACTACAATGCGTGCAATATCCTGACTGTCTAACCGGGTCACTGTGCAATAACTTGATATTTATTAAGCTGTGCTCACAGCAACTCATGTAATTCCTTTCTATTTTATTCACAAATATTTAATATTTAACAGTTTCTGTCCATATTGTTCATTTTTTGTTAAGAGTTGTAAATACAGTATTTCTTTTTCTATTCTATTTTTATTTTTATTTTATGTAACTCCTTCACTCCAAGGCTGCTGCAATTTCATTGTATCCCCATGTACAATGACAATAAACGATTCTGATTCTGATTATATCACTTAGACACAGATGGAGAACAATATCAACTGGATTGGTAACAGCAACAACCACCGACCAAGCCGGCAAGCCCTGGCAGAAAAGATCCCCACAAGAAACACTGCAGGCTGTTCCATAAAAAATATAGTTTTACCATTGCCTTGCAGATCACAGTTGAAGTGGTTTAGTTTTCCTAAAAAAATTCAGAATGATTGAAGTTACAGGTGAACTTTTAGACAACATTTGATCCAAAAAGGTCCGAAAACGTCTTTTTAGGCAAAACTGCAAACACCTATTTTTTTGCATAACTTATCTTTCAAATATCAGCACAAAAAAATTAAAAACGGTAGGGATCTGTGTTTGCTGCCTTCCATATTTTTTTCAGACTTAAAAGTGTAACAGATAATTTATAAAAAATCCTTTTTCATCCAAAAACCTGTGTTAAATCTGTCTAGACTCCAAACAAACATTTTTTTATGGTAACTTATGTTTCAACAATCGACACTAATTTTCACACACCTATAGCTGAACATGTCCCATAGCTCCCTGAATATTTTCATAGATATAAAATGAACTGGTCATTCTAACATCTAGCATTCTAACATCTAACATCTTACATGTCAAAGCCTCTCTCAGCCTGGCTCTGCTGAAGGAGTCGTGTTACAACCCCGCCCCCTCCTGCTGGGACCCCTGCTATGTAAATTAGCAAGCAGTGAACAGAGAGATGAGGAGTAAGAATGGCCATTACTCAGGCATGCATAATCCAAAGACAGCCAGTTAAACACTGAAAGACATATTTTTTCGGTATGTCTTTCATACATCTTTAGTATTAAAAACTCTCCAAGATGAATGTGCCTGACTCCACCTGCAGGTGGATCACAGACTTCCTGACGGACAGACAGCAGTATGTGAGGCTGGGGAAGCTCGTCTCAGATACTCGGACCACAAGCACCCGATCCCCCCAGGGCTGTGTCCTTTCACCCCTGTTACTCTCCCTGTACACAAACAGCTGCACAGCTGGTCACCTGTCTGTCAAACTCCTGAAGTTTGCTGACGACACCACACTCATCGGCCTCATCTCTGACGGAGATGAGTCGGCCTACAGGAGTGAAATAGCCAGGCTGGTGTCATAGTGCAGCGCTAACAACCTGGAGCTTAATGCTCTGAAGACAGTGGAGATGACAGTGGACTTCAGGAAGGCCCCAGCCCCCCTCCCCCCTGTCATCCTCTGTGACTCCCCGGTGACCTCTGTGGAGTCCTTCTGCTTCCTGGGAACCATCATCAGCCAGGACCTCAAGTGGGAGCAGAACATCAGCTCCATCACTAAGAAGGTCCAGCAGAGGATGTACTTCCTGAGGCAGCTGAAGAAGTTTCACCTCCCTGAAAAGATGCTGGTAGACTTTTACACCGCCATCATCGAATCCACCCTCACGTCCTCCATCACAGTCTGGTTCGCTGCGGCCACGGCCAGAGACAAGGCCAAGCTGCAACGCGTCATCCACTCAGCAGAGAAGGTGATCGGCTGCCACCTCCCGTCTCTCCAGGAGCTGCACATCTCCAGGACCTGGAGGCGGGCAGCCAGGATTGTAGCCAACCCCTCTCATCCAGGACATAATCTCTTTCGGCCCCTCCCTTCTGGCAAGAGGCTCCGGTCCATCAGGACCAGGACCTCGCGCCACAAGAACAGCTTCTTCCCCACTGCAGCCAGCCTGCTGAACAGAACCCCAACTCCCCCAGGTGACCCCCCCTCCCCCCCCGCCCACCAAAGGACTGTCGGTGCCACTTACAGGCCCCACCATCCCAGCCCATCTGTGCTCCCACTTTAATTCACCTTACTCTACTGTATATAGTGTGTTGTTGTTGTTAACTTAATTTTTAACTTATTCTTAATTGCACTATACACCAAGTCAAATTCCTCGTTTTGTAAAGTGCGCTCTACTGAACCTGGCAATAAAACTTTTTCTGATTCCTGATTCTGATTCTATTAATCATTGTTTTTTATTCATTCAAAATGCAATTAAATCAATATTTTATTTTTTTTCTTTTCCTTTTTCTTTTTTTTTTATCTCTTATATCCTTTTTTATAATCAATGTTTGAACTTCTTTTCCTTTCTATTGTCATGGTTTCAGTTTGTTGTCTTTTTTTTCGCTTTAGTTCTTGTTCTGTCTTGTTTGGTTCTGTTTCCTGTTTTATTTTGAAAGGTTTCCTGTCTTGTCATGTTTCTTGAGTTTTACTTCCTTTGGTCCCCATCTGCCCTAATCGTGTTCACCTGTGTCTTGTCTGCCCTGTCTGTATATAAGTCTTGTCTCTGCCTTCCTCCTGTGCTGGTCCATTAACTTCTGCTCATGTTGATCACGTCTTCTTGTCTGGCGTCCATGTCCCTTGCCATGCCACAGTAAGTTTTTGTTTTTAGTTTTGTCATCCTGCTCTGCAGCGCTTTTTGTTAGTTAAATAAACCCACTTGCCCTGAACCCGTTTGCCTCCCGTCTCTGCGCCTGGGTCCTACCTGCTCTCGAGCCTCCCCCCCACACGACATCTATACATCCAATGAAATTAAACTACAAATCAACAAACACAACTGATAACAAATGTCTCTAAAAAATGATGTGTATATTTGCAGAACCTTAAAAACACCAAACAAATAACAAATGCTTCCCAATTAAAGCACAAAAAATGGAACACAAAATGTAAAACCCAAGTTAGAAATTGCAATTTGAAAAAGATACTTTTTTCAGCAGCTTTTCAAAATCAATCACCAATTCTACTCTTCTGTGGATGAAACAAAGTACTCCAGAACAATGAAGCCATTTCTCTAAGTCTCTCTCACCTTCAGTTTTAAACAAGGTCTGTGAAAATCCACCATACATTGGTCACATGAACTCAGAGACCTGCTAAAAGTGCACAATTGTAAAAGCTCTTTTATATAGACAACTGTTTGTTTGCTTAGAGCTCTAAATATAAAAAAAAATGCTTTTCTATCACCTAGACACAGATGGAGAACCATATCAACTGGATTAATAACAGGGTGGCATGTTTAGACAACATGAAGCTGTCCATCACATTTTTGACCTAAACATGTAAACACATCCTTGGCTCTGCGGTTAGGAAATGGTATTTGGGAATCTCTTTATACCAGGAGCCAGCCTGGCCATTGGAACATCGCCACAGTGCCCATCCAGACTGGGACAGCAACGGGGTCCACTTCAGAGCCGTGAGCTGCTGTGTTTAACTCCAGCTGTCCCAGCAAGGGAGACAACTGCAGCAACATCCACTGACCAAGCTGACAAGCGCTGGTAGAAAAGATCCCCACAAGAAAAACACTGGCTCAGGCAGGCTGGTCAAAAAAAAATAGTTTTGCCATTGTCTTGCAGCTCGCAGATCAAGTGGTTTAGTTTTCCAGTAATGTCAGTCAAGAATGCAAGTTCAGATTCACCATATTCATATTCACCATATTCAACAGACATCTCCTCCAATAGCACCTTAAAAATCCTGTGCTGTTTTGCTTTGCAGCTGAGGTTGTTTACGATTTTCAGAATAAGAGTCATTATATGTCCAGAGCCAATCACTTCTGCACATAAGGCCTGCTGGTGAATGACGCAGCAGTAATGCAGACATTTTGGAAAGTCTGGGTCAGCTTTACAGTGAGTGATGAAACCTGTTTGTCTATTGATCATAGCAGGAGTCCCATCTGCAGTCACTGCTACCAGCTTTTCTAATTGTACCTTTTTCTGCACAAAAACTCCTTCACCGTGTTATACATTTCAACTCCTCTTGTAGTTGTCTGTTAGGGCAGATGTGTCAGGAGTTCTTCTCTTGTGGAAACCAAAAGCTATGCTGTACTGTTGCCGTCCACAGACTCATCACACTGGACGTTAAACCACCTGCACTTTGTAAGATCCCGGTCCAGCTAATTGGCCAAGTTATCAGACATAGCTGACACTCATCTAGACATTGTAGTGGAAATTGAATGAGTTCTATTGTTCTCATCCTTAAGGACAGTGATAGCAATTATCATCATTGCTTGAATTTTTTTCATGCTATATGCAAAAGTCTTTGTCCCTTAAGGCAACAGATTACAGCCCCCCCCCCCCCCCCCCCCAGGCTGCTGTCGTATTAACAATAGCTTGGAGCTCCAGAATGGACAAGAAAAAACGACGAGAATGGCTCGAGCAGGGCGTTGCTCACGGGGCGGTCGCTCGTGCCATGCGGTCGCACGTGCTCGGGCCCGCTAAATGCTACTCGAGCTTTAATTATTATTATTATTATTATTATTATTCTTCCGACTTTTCCGTCGCCTTTTTGAGGCCTTTAACATACCCCAAAACTCACCAAATTCTGTATACACATCAGGAGTCGCGAAAAATTTCATATTTTATAGGAGAACGGCATAGGTAAACAAAAATGGCTCGATAGCGCCACCTGCAAAATTTGTTTTCGCGAGCACCTCCATATGCTTTATAGTACAAACCTGATTTTAACAGGGCATGTTCATCGGATAGAAACCTACAAAAAAGTCTCTTGGGACCAAGCTGTCAGTCGCACAGGAAGTCTGATACTTTGATGACAATATGTCATTTTTGCTGTATTTTGGTCATTTGCAGGCCTCGCTCTAGAACGAACTCCTCCTAGAGATTTGAGAGTAATGACTCCAAACTTTGGTTTTGTAAACTAGACACATGTCCGATGTTAAATTGCAAAGCTTTTAAGTTTTTATGGATGTTTGTGACCATGGCGGCGCGTCAAAATTGGAGGTCGTTTCGAAAACACGCCATGAAAAGAAAAATGGCCATTACTCAGCCATGCATAATTCAATCTGATCCAAAATTGATGTGCATGATTGTAGTCTGACTCTGAACACATCTGCAGTGAAAAAATCTGGAAAAAGTGTAGCGCCACCTGCTGGCAAGAGGAAATGACATGTTTTACTTGGAGCATCACTACTCCGAGTAGGATGAGCCGACACACCTGAAAATGACGTCCACCTGTTGAAAAGCCATTGAAGTTTACTCTGACAAAAAACCATAACTTTCAATGCGGGGGTGTGGTCGTGACAGAGCGGCAAAGTTGGGCATCTCGCTATGCACACAAAAGTTGCTCTCACGTGCACATTCCTTGTCCAATCTCACTGAAATTCAATGGATATGATGAAGCTTCTATTCTGAACCCATGGATATGACAATCTTGGACGAGCTCTATAGCGCCACCTAGTTATTGCATTGGGCCCATTCTGCCCTGTATTTTCTCTTTGCTTTGTCCGATGTGCATGAAATTAAAACTGGAGATACTCAGAAGGGTCCTCTCTCATCATGTAAAGTTTCATGGGTGTACACCTGACGGTGCCTGCGTAACAGGAAGTGGTCGATTATGTGCACCCAAATAATAGAAATTTATTATAAATCAGCCGTTTGTCTCAGGAAGCTGAGATTTCAGAATTAGATGCCTTTAATAACCTCCAGCTTTGATATGTAACACTATAGGGTCTACGAGAAACTTCATCACTTGATTTTTTTAATGAAATTTTGGACTGAACAAAGATTTTTAGCATAAATTCTGTTTAGGTTATCAGCACCAAGAATTCAACTTTCATAGGCATTTATGTGCTACTGCTTCCTAAAAAAATTCAGAATGATTGAAGTTACAGGTGAACTTTTAGACAACATTTCATCCAAAAAGGTCCGAAAACGTCTTTTTAGGCAAAACTACAAACACCTATTTTTTTTCATAACTTAATCATCATATATCAACACCATTTATTTTTTTAAATGTAGGGATCTGTGTTTGCTGCCTTCCATATTTTTTTCAGAAGTCCAGGTGAAACAGATGATTTTAAAAAAATCCTGATTCATCCCAAAACCTGTGCTTTTTCCGTCTGGACTCCAAACAAGTGTGTTTTAAAATTACTTATGCTTCAAATATCCACACCAAGTTTCACACGCATATAGCTGAACATGTCTAAATGCTTCTTGAATATTCTTTACAGATATAAAATGAACTGGTCAACTGTAGGATGTCATTTCCTCTTACATGCTTCAGTCTTTTCCTCATGCTGCAGCCTGCTCTTCAATCATCCCTGTTGCTGGAGTCAAATTTCACCCCCCCCCCCCCCCCCCACACACACACACCAGCTGCCTGTTCATATGCTAACTAACCCAGAAGTGAGGTGACAATAGTTTAGACACAAGAGGGAGGGCAGACTGCTTTTTCATTTGTTTTGTATTCTTTCATAGATTTTTATGAATAATCATTGCTTTTCTAGTCATGTAAAATGCAATTAACTTAATATTTTATCTTTTTTTTTTACAAACAAAACATATGAATGTGCTCCAAAACAAAACCCAACTCTCAGTACAGTTCTACAGATGTAACATAAGACTTAGACAGTAATTGTCTCTTTTATCCTTTTTTAATCAATGCTGCAACTTCTTTTCCTTAATATAAATCCAATGAAATTAAACTACAAAACCTAAAAACACAACCTATAGCAAATTTCTCTAAATAAATTATGTGTATATACAATATGTAGCACTTTTAAACAAAATAATAACAAATCCTTCCAATACAAGCACAGAAAAATGGAACACAAAATTTAAAACCCAAATTTGAAATGGCAATTTTAAAAAGATAATTTTTTCAGCCTGCTAAAAGTGCACAATTGTAAAAGCTCTTTTATATAGACAACTGTTTGGTTGCTTAGAGCTCTAAATATAAAAACAATGCCTTTATGGACGTGGCACGGATGGCACGGATGTTCAGCAGGGTAAACCCCAGGAAAGCGGCGGGACCTGATGGAGTTCCCGGAAAGGTTCTGCGGGCCTGCGCCGATCAACTCTCCCAGGTCTTCACAAAAATCTTCAACCTGTCGCTAGCTCAGGCTTTCATCCCTGCTTGCCTGAAGTCATCCACTATCATCCCGATACCCAAAAAGTCCTCATCCACAGCCTTTCTCACGGACTTCCGCCCAGTTGCACTCACTGCTGTCATCACAAAGTGTCTGGAGCGGCTGCTCCTGGGACACATCAAAGACTCCCTCCCTCCAATCTTCGTCCCCCACCAGTTTGCTTACAAAGCAAACAGATCAACGGATGATGCCATTTCCATCACCCTCCACACTGCGCTGAGCCACCTGGAACACAGAGACACCTACGCCAGGATGCTCTTTGTGGACTATAGCTCAGCCTTTAACACAATCATTCCTGACATTCTGGTCAACAAACTGTCTGAACTAGGACTCCACCCACTCACCTGCACGTGGATCAAGGACTTCCTGACAAACAGACCACAGACAGTCAAACTTGACCCCCACCTCTCCTCCACCCGGACGCTGAGCACAGGCTCCACACAGGGATGTGTGCTGAGTCCTCTGCTGTACACACTGTACACAGCAGACTGCAGACCAGCCCACACCAGCAACACCGTGGTGAAGTTTGCAGACGACACTACTGTGGTGGGGCTGATCTCTGGGGACGACGAGACGGCCTACAGAGACGAAGTCCTGAAACTCTCAAGGTGGTGTCAGGCTAATAACCTCATCCTGAACACCACCAAGACCAAGGAGATCATCCTGGACTTCAGAAAAAACAGAACAGATCCACCCCCACTCTACATCGATGGAAACTGTGTGGAGAGGGTCCACAGCTTCACCCTCCTGGGCACCACCATCTCTGCTGACCTCACATGGTCTAACAACACCATGACTGTCATCAGGAAGGCCCAGCAACGCCTGCACTTCCTGAGAAAACTTAGGAGGAACGACGTCAGCCAGGAGCTGCTGGTAACGTTCTACCGCTCAACCATTGAGAGCATTCTGTCCTATGGCATCACAGTGTGGTTTTCCCACTGCACTGAAGCAGAACGGCAGAGTCTCCAGAGAGTGGTAAAGACAGCGCAGAGGATCATCGGCTGCCCCCTCCCCTCACTGAATGACATTTACCAGTCTCGCTGCATCAGCAGAGTGACTAGCATCACCACTAACTCCACCCATTCTGCTTTCCCTCTGTTTGAACTGCTGCCCTCTGGAAGGAGGTACAGGTCCATCAGAACCAGGACAAACAGACTAAGAAACAGCTTTTTTCCATAGGCAATTATCATACGGAATGCACATACGTCCACCAACCACACCTCACTCTAATTTTACTACAATGCGTGCAATATCCTGACTGTCTAACCGGGTCACTGTGCAATAACTTGATATTTATTAAGCTGTGCTCACAGCAACTCATGTAATTCCTTTCTATTTTATTCACAAATATTTAATATTTAACAGTTTCTGTCCATATTGTTCATTTTTTGTTAAGAGTTGTAAATACAGTATTTCTTTTTCTATTCTATTTTTATTTTTATTTTATGTAACTCCTTCACTCCAAGGCTGCTGCAATTTCATTGTATCCCCATGTACAATGACAATAAACGATTCTGATTCTGATTATATCACTTAGACACAGATGGAGAACCATATCAACTGGATTGGTAACAGCAACAACCACCGACCAAGCCGGCAAGCCCTGGCAGAAAAGATCCCCACAAGAAACACTGCAGGCTGTTCCATAAAAAATATAGTTTTACCATTGCCTTGCAGATCACAGTTGAAGTGGTTTAGTTTTCCTAAAAAAATTCAGAATGATTGAAGTTACAGGTGAACTTTTAGACAACATTTGATCCAAAAAGGTCCGAAAACGTCTTTTTAGGCAAAACTGCAAACACCTATTTTTTTGCATAACTTATCTTTCAAATATCAGCACAAAAAAATTAAAAACGGTAGGGATCTGTATTTGCTGCCTTCCATATTTTTTTCAGACTTAAAAGTGTAACAGATGATTTATAAAAAATCCTTTTTCACCCAAAAACCTGTGTTAAATCTGTCTAGACTCCAAACAAACATTTTTTTATGGTAACTTATGTTTCAACAATCGACACTAATTTTCACACACCTATAGCTGAACATGTCCCATAGCTCCCTGAATATTTTCATAGATATAAAATGAACTGGTCATTCTAACATCTAGCATTCTAACATCTAACATCTTACATGTCAAAGCCTCTCTCAGCCTGGCTCTGCTGAAGGAGTCGTGTTACAACCCCGCCCCCTCCTGCTGGGACCCCTGCTATGTAAATTAGCAAGCAGTGAACAGAGAGATGAGGAGTAAGAATGGCCATTACTCAGGCATGCATAATCCAAAGACAGCCAGTTAAACACTGAAAGACATATTTTTTCGGTATGTCTTTCATACATCTTTAGTATTAAAAACTCTCCAAGATGAATGTGCCTGACTCCACCTGCAGGTGGATCACAGACTTCCTGACGGACAGACAGCAGTATGTGAGGCTGGGGAAGCTCGTCTCAGATACTCGGACCACAAGCACCCGATCCCCCCAGGGCTGTGTCCTTTCACCCCTGTTACTCTCCCTGTACACAAACAGCTGCACAGCTGGTCACCTGTCTGTCAAACTCCTGAAGTTTGCTGACGACACCACACTCATCGGCCTCATCTCTGACGGAGATGAGTCGGCCTACAGGAGTGAAATAGCCAGGCTGGTGTCATAGTGCAGCGCTAACAACCTGGAGCTTAATGCTCTGAAGACAGTGGAGATGACAGTGGACTTCAGGAAGGCCCCAGCCCCCCTCCCCCCTGTCATCCTCTGTGACTCCCCGGTGACCTCTGTGGAGTCCTTCTGCTTCCTGGGAACCATCATCAGCCAGGACCTCAAGTGGGAGCAGAACATCAGCTCCATCACTAAGAAGGTCCAGCAGAGGATGTACTTCCTGAGGCAGCTGAAGAAGTTTCACCTCCCTGAAAAGATGCTGGTAGACTTTTACACCGCCATCATCGAATCCACCCTCACGTCCTCCATCACAGTCTGGTTCGCTGCGGCCACGGCCAGAGACAAGGCCAAGCTGCAACGCGTCATCCACTCAGCAGAGAAGGTGATCGGCTGCCACCTCCCGTCTCTCCAGGAGCTGCACATCTCCAGGACCTGGAGGCGGGCAGCCAGGATTGTAGCCAACCCCTCTCATCCAAGACATAATCTCTTTCGGCCCCTCCCTTCTGGCAAGAGGCTCCGGTCCATCAGGACCAGGACCTCGCGCCACAAGAACAGCTTCTTCCCCACTGCAGCCAGCCTGCTGAACAGAACCCCAACTCCCCCAGGTGACCCCCCCCCCCCGCCCACCAAAGGACTGTCGGTGCCACTTACAGGCCCCACCATCCCAGCCCATCTGTGCTCCCACTTTAATTCACCTTACTCTACTGTATATAGTGTGTTGTTGTTGTTAACTTAATTTTTAACTTATTCTTAATTGCACTATACACCAAGTCAAATTCCTCGTTTTGTAAAGTGCGCTCTACTGAACCTGGCAATAAAACTTTTTCTGATTCCTGATTCTGATTCTATTAATCATTGTTTTTTATTCATTCAAAATGCAATTAAATCAATATTTTATTTTTTTTCTTTTCCTTTTTCTTTTTTTTTTATCTCTTATATCCTTTTTTATAATCAATGTTTGAACTTCTTTTCCTTTCTATTGTCATGGTTTCAGTTTGTTGTCTTTTTTTTCGCTTTAGTTCTTGTTCTGTCTTGTTTGGTTCTGTTTCCTGTTTTATTTTGAAAGGTTTCCTGTCTTGTCATGTTTCTTGAGTTTTACTTCCTTTGGTCCCCATCTGCCCTAATCGTGTTCACCTGTGTCTTGTCTGCCCTGTCTGTATATAAGTCTTGTCTCTGCCTTCCTCCTGTGCTGGTCCATTAACTTCTGCTCATGTTGATCACGTCTTCTTGTCTGGCGTCCATGTCCCTTGCCATGCCACAGTAAGTTTTTGTTTTTAGTTTTGTCATCCTGCTCTGCAGCGCTTTTTGTTAGTTAAATAAACCCACTTGCCCTGAACCCGTTTGCCTCCCGTCTCTGCGCCTGGGTCCTACCTGCTCTCGAGCCTCCCCCCCACACGACATCTATACATCCAATGAAATTAAACTACAAATCAACAAACACAACTGATAACAAATGTCTCTAAAAAATGATGTGTATATTTGCAGAACCTTAAAAACACCAAACAAATAACAAATGCTTCCCAATTAAAGCACAAAAAATGGAACACAAAATGTAAAACCCAAGTTAGAAATTGCAATTTGAAAAAGATACTTTTTTCAGCAGCTTTTCAAAATCAATCACCAATTCTACTCTTCTGTGGATGAAACAAAGTACTCCAGAACAATGAAGCCATTTCTCTAAGTCTCTCTCACCTTCAGTTTTAAACAAGGTCTGTGAAAATCCACCATACATTGGTCACATGAACTCAGAGACCTGCTAAAAGTGCACAATTGTAAAAGCTCTTTTATATAGACAACTGTTTGTTTGCTTAGAGCTCTAAATATAAAAAAAAATGCTTTTCTATCACCTAGACACAGATGGAGAACCATATCAACTGGATTAATAACAGGGTGGCATGTTTAGACAACATGAAGCTGTCCATCACATTTTTGACCTAAACATGTAAACACATCCTTGGCTCTGCGGTTAGGAAATGGTATTTGGGAATATCTTTATACCAGGAGCCAGCCTGGCCATTGGAACATCGCCACAGTGCCCATCCAGACTGGGACAGCAACGGGGTCCACTTCAGAGCCGTGAGCTGCTGTGTTTAACTCCAGCTGTCCCAGCAAGGGAGACAACTGCAGCAACATCCACTGACCAAGCTGACAAGCGCTGGTAGAAAAGATCCCCACAAGAAAAACACTGGCTCAGGCAGGCTGGTCAAAAAAAAATAGTTTTGCCATTGTCTTGCAGCTCGCAGATCAAGTGGTTTAGTTTTCCAGTAATGTCAGTCAAGAATGCAAGTTCAGATTCACCATATTCATATTCACCATATTCAACAGACATCTCCTCCAATAGCACCTTAAAAATCCTGTGCTGTTTTGCTTTGCAGCTGAGGTTGTTTACGATTTTCAGAATAAGAGTCATTATATGTCCAGAGCCAATCACTTCTGCACATAAGGCCTGCTGGTGAATGACGCAGCAGTAATGCAGACATTTTGGAAAGTCTGGGTCAGCTTTACAGTGAGTGATGAAACCTGTTTGTCTATTGATCATAGCAGGAGTCCCATCTGCAGTCACTGCTACCAGCTTTTCTAATTGTACCTTTTTCTGCACAAAAACTCCTTCACCGTGTTATACATTTCAACTCCTCTTGTAGTTGTCTGTTAGGGCAGATGTGTCAGGAGTTCTTCTCTTGTGGAAACCAAAAGCTATGCTGTACTGTTGCCGTCAACAGACTCATCACACTGGACGTTAAACCACCTGCACTTTGTAAGATCCCGGTCCAGCTAATTGGCCAAGTTATCAGACATAGCTGACACTCATCTAGACATTGTAGTGGAAATTGAATGAGTTCTATTGTTCTCATCCTTAAGGACAGTGATAGCAATTATCATCATTGCTTGAATTTTTTTCATGCTATATGCAAAAGTCTTTGTCCCTTAAGGCAACAGATTACAGCCCCCCCCCCCCCCCCCCCCAGGCTGCTGTCGTATTAACAATAGCTTGGAGCTCCAGAATGGACAAGAAAAAACGACGAGAATGGCTCGAGCAGGGCGTTGCTCACGGGGCGGTCGCTCGTGCCATGCGGTCGCACGTGCTCGGGCCCGCTAAATGCTACTCGAGCTTTAATTATTATTATTATTATTATTATTATTCTTCCGACTTTTCCGTCGCCTTTTTGAGGCCTTTAACATACCCCAAAACTCACCAAATTTTGTATACACATCAGGAGTCGCGAAAAATTTCATATTTTACAGGAGAACGGCATAGGTAAACAAAAATGGCTCGATAGCGCCACCTGCAAAATTTGTTTTCGCGAGCACCTCCATATGCTTTATAGTACAAACCTGATTTTAACAGGGCATGTTCATCGGATAGAAACCTACAAAAAAGTCTCTTGGGACCAAGCTGTCAGTCGCACAGGAAGTCTGATATTTTTATGACAATATGTCATTTTTGCTGTATTTTGGTCATTTGCAGGCCTCGCTCTAGAACGAACTCCTCCTAGAGATTTGAGAGTAATGACTCCAAACTTTGGTTTTGTAAACTAGACACATGTCCGATGTTAAATTGCAAAGCTTTTAAGTTTTTATGGATGTTTGTGACCATGGCGGCGCGTCAAAATTGGAGGTCGTTTCGAAAACACGCCATGAAAAGAAAAATGGCCATTACTCAGCCATGCATAATCCAATCTGATCCAAAATTGATGTGCATGATTGTAGTCTGACTCTGAACACATCTGCAGTGAAAAAATCTGGAAAAAGTGTAGCGCCACCTGCTGGCAAGAGGAAGTGACATGTTTTACTTGGAGCATCACTACTCCGAGTAGGATGAGCCGACACACCTGAAAATGACGTCCACCTGTTGAAAAGCCATTGAAGTTTACTCTGACAAAAAACCATAACTTTCAATGCGGGGGTGTGGTCGTGACAGAGCGGCAAAGTTGGGCATCTCGCTATGCACACAAAAGTTGCTCTCACGTGCACATTCCTTGTCCAATCTCACTGAAATTCAATGGATATGATGAAGCTTCTATTCTGAACCCATGGATATGACAATCTTGGACGAGCTCTATAGCGCCACCTAGTTATTGCATTGGGCCCATTCTGCCCTGTATTTTCTCTTTGCTTTGTCCGATGTGCATGAAATTAAAACTGGAGATACTCAGAAGGGTCCTCTCTCATCATGTAAAGTTTCATGGGTGTACACCTGACGGTGCCTGCGTAACAGGAAGTGGTCGATTATGTGCACCCAAATAATAGAAATTTATTATAAATCAGCCGTTTGTCTCAGGAAGCTGAGATTTCAGAATTAGATGCCTTTAATAACCTCCAGCTTTGATATGTAACACTATAGGGTCTACGAGAAACTTCATCACTTGATTTTTTTAATGAAATTTTGGACTGAACAAAGATTTTTAGCATAAATTCTGTTTAGGTTATCAGCACCAAGAATTCAACTTTCATAGGCATTTATGTGCTACTGCTTCCTAAAAAAATTCAGAATGATTGAAGTTACAGGTGAACTTTTAGACAACATTTCATCCAAAAAGGTCCGAAAACGTCTTTTTAGGCAAAACTACAAACACCTATTTTTTTTCATAACTTAATCATCATATATCAACACCATTTATTTTTTTAAATGTAGGGATCTGTGTTTGCTGCCTTCCATATTTTTTTCAGAAGTCCAGGTGAAACAGATGATTTAAAAAAAATCCTGATTCATCCCAAAACCTGTGCTTTTTCCGTCTGGACTCCAAACAAGTGTGTTTTAAAATTACTTATGCTTCAAATATCCACACCAAGTTTCACACGCATATAGCTGAACATGTCTAAATGCTTCTTGAATATTCTTTACAGATATAAAATGAACTGGTCAACTGTAGGATGTCATTTCCTCTTACATGCTTCAGTCTTTTCCTCATGCTGCAGCCTGCTCTTCAATCATCCCTGTTGCTGGAGTCAAATTTCACCCCCCCCCCCCCACACACACACACACCAGCTGCCTGTTCATATGCTAACTAACCCAGAAGTGAGGTGACAATAGTTTAGACACAAGAGGGAGGGCAGACTGCTTTTTCATTTGTTTTGTATGTCTTTCATAGATTTTTATGAATAATCATTGCTTTTCTAGTCATGTAAAATGCAATTAACTTAATATTTTATCTTTTTTTTTTACAAACAAAACATATGAATGTGCTCCAAAACAAAACCCAACTCTCAGTACAGTTCTACAGATGTAACATAAGACTTAGACAGTAAATGTTTCTTTTATCCTTTTTTAATCAATGCTGCAACTTCTTTTCCTTAATATAAATCCAATGAAATTAAACTACAAAACCTAAAAACACAACCTATAGCAAATTTCTCTAAATAAATTATGTGTATATACAATATGTAGCACTTTTAAACAAAATAATAACAAATCCTTCCAATACAAGCACAGAAAAATGGAACACAAAATTTAAAACCCAAATTTGAAATGGCAATTTTAAAAAGATAATTTTTTCAGCCTGCTAAAAGTGCACAATTGTAAAAGCTCTTTTATATAGACAACTGTTTGGTTGCTTAGAGCTCTAAATATAAAAACAATGCCTTTATGGACGTGGCACGGATGGCACGGATGTTCAGCAGGGTAAACCCCAGGAAAGCGGCGGGACCTGATGGAGTTCCCGGAAAGGTTCTGCGGGCCTGCGCCGATCAACTCTCCCAGGTCTTCACAAAAATCTTCAACCTGTCGCTAGCTCAGGCTTTCATCCCTGCTTGCCTGAAGTCATCCACTATCATCCCGATACCCAAAAAGTCCTCATCCACAGCCTTTCTCACGGACTTCCGCCCAGTTGCACTCACTGCTGTCATCACAAAGTGTCTGGAGCGGCTGCTCCTGGGACACATCAAAGACTCCCTCCCTCCAATCTTCGTCCCCCACCAGTTTGCTTACAAAGCAAACAGATCAACGGATGATGCCATTTCCATCACCCTCCACACTGCGCTGAGCCACCTGGAACACAGAGACACCTACGCCAGGATGCTCTTTGTGGACTATAGCTCAGCCTTTAACACAATCATTCCTGACATTCTGGTCAACAAACTGTCTGAACTAGGACTCCACCCACTCACCTGCACGTGGATCAAGGACTTCCTGACAAACAGACCACAGACAGTCAAACTTGACCCCCACCTCTCCTCCACCCGGACGCTGAGCACAGGCTCCACACAGGGATGTGTGCTGAGTCCTCTGCTGTACACACTGTACACAGCAGACTGCAGACCAGCCCACACCAGCAACACCGTGGTGAAGTTTGCAGACGACACTACTGTGGTGGGGCTGATCTCTGGGGACGACGAGACGGCCTACAGAGACGAAGTCCTGAAACTCTCAAGGTGGTGTCAGGCTAATAACCTCATCCTGAACACCACCAAGACCAAGGAGATCATCCTGGACTTCAGAAAAAACAGAACAGATCCACCCCCACTCTACATCGATGGAAACTGTGTGGAGAGGGTCCACAGCTTCACCCTCCTGGGCACCACCATCTCTGCTGACCTCACATGGTCTAACAACACCATGACTGTCATCAGGAAGGCCCAGCAACGCCTGCACTTCCTGAGAAAACTTAGGAGGAACGACGTCAGCCAGGAGCTGCTGGTAACGTTCTACCGCTCAACCATTGAGAGCATTCTGTCCTATGGCATCACAGTGTGGTTTTCCCACTGCACTGAAGCAGAACGGCAGAGTCTCCAGAGAGTGGTAAAGACAGCGCAGAGGATCATCGGCTGCCCCCTCCCCTCACTGAATGACATTTACCAGTCTCGCTGCATCAGCAGAGTGACTAGCATCACCACTAACTCCACCCATTCTGCTTTCCCTCTGTTTGAACTGCTGCCCTCTGGAAGGAGGTACAGGTCCATCAGAACCAGGACAAACAGACTAAGAAACAGCTTTTTTCCATAGGCAATTATCATACGGAATGCACATACGTCCACCAACCACACCTCACTCTAATTTTACTACAATGCGTGCAATATCCTGACTGTCTAACCGGGTCACTGTGCAATAACTTGATATTTATTAAGCTGTGCTCACAGCAACTCATGTAATTCCTTTCTATTTTATTCACAAATATTTAATATTTAACAGTTTCTGTCCATATTGTTCATTTTTTGTTAAGAGTTGTAAATACAGTATTTCTTTTTCTATTCTATTTTTATTTTTATTTTATGTAACTCCTTCACTCCAAGGCTGCTGCAATTTCATTGTATCCCCATGTACAATGACAATAAACGATTCTGATTCTGATTATATCACTTAGACACAGATGGAGAACCATATCAACTGGATTGGTAACAGCAACAACCACCGACCAAGCCGGCAAGCCCTGGCAGAAAAGATCCCCACAAGAAACACTGCAGGCTGTTCCATAAAAAATATAGTTTTACCATTGCCTTGCAGATCACAGTTGAAGTGGTTTAGTTTTCCTAAAAAAATTCAGAATGATTGAAGTTACAGGTGAACTTTTAGACAACATTTGATCCAAAAAGGTCCGAAAACGTCTTTTTAGGCAAAACTGCAAACACCTATTTTTTTGCATAACTTATCTTTCAAATATCAGCACAAAAAAATTAAAAACGGTAGGGATCTGTGTTTGCTGCCTTCCATATTTTTTTCAGACTTAAAAGTGTAACAGATGATTTATAAAAAATCCTTTTTCATCCAAAAACCTGTGTTAAATCTGTCTAGACTCCAAACAAACATTTTTTTATGGTAACTTATGTTTCAACAATCGACACCAATTTTCACACACCTATAGCTGAACATGTCCCATAGCTCCCTGAATATTTTCATAGATATAAAATGAACTGGTCATTCTAACATCTAGCATTCTAACATCTAACATCTTACATGTCAAAGCCTCTCTCAGCCTGGCTCTGCTGAAGGAGTCGTGTTACAACCCCGCCCCCTCCTGCTGGGACCCCTGAACAGAGAGATGAAGAGTAAGAATGGCCATTACTCAGGCATGCATAATCCAAAGACAGCCAGTTAAACACTGAAAGACATATTTTTTCGGTATGTCTTTCATACATCTTTAGTATTAAAAACTCTCCAAGATGAATGTGCCTGACTCCACCTGCAGGTGGATCACAGACTTCCTGACGGACAGACAGCAGTATGTGAGGCTGGGGAAGCTCGTCTCAGATACTCGGACCACAAACACCCGATCCCCCCAGGGCTGTGTCCTTTCACCCCTGTTACTCTCCCTGTACACAAACAGCTGCACAGCTGGTCACCTGTCTGTCAAACTCCTGAAGTTTGCTGACGACACCACACTCATCGGCCTCATCTCTGACGGAGATGAGTCGGCCTACAGGAGTGAAATAGCCAGGCTGGTGTCATAGTGCAGCGCTAACAACCTGGAGCTTAATGCTCTGAAGACAGTGGAGATGACAGTGGACTTCAGGAAGGCCCCAGCCCCCCTCCCCCCTGTCATCCTCTGTGACTCCCCGGTGACCTCTGTGGAGTCCTTCTGCTTCCTGGGAACCATCATCAGCCAGGACCTCAAGTGGGAGCAGAACATCAGCTCCATCACTAAGAAGGTCCAGCAGAGGATGTACTTCCTGAGGCAGCTGAAGAAGTTTCACCTCCCTGAAAAGATGCTGGTAGACTTTTACACCGCCATCATCGAATCCACCCTCACGTCCTCCATCACAGTCTGGTTCGCTGCGGCCACGGCCAGAGACAAGGCCAAGCTGCAACGCGTCATCCACTCAGCAGAGAAGGTGATCGGCTGCCACCTCCCGTCTCTCCAGGAGCTGCACATCTCCAGGACCTGGAGGCGGGCAGCCAGGATTGTAGCCAACCCCTCTCATCCAGGACATAATCTCTTTCGGCCCCTCCCTTCTGGCAAGAGGCTCCGGTCCATCAGGACCAGGACCTCGCGCCACAAGAACAGCTTCTTCCCCACTGCAGCCAGCCTGCTGAACAGAACCCCAACTCCCCCAGGTGACCCCCCTCCCCCCCCGCCCACCAAAGGACTGTCGGTGCCACTTACAGGCCCCACCATCCCAGCCCATCTGTGCTCCCACTTTAATTCACCTTACTCTACTGTATATAGTGTGTTGTTGTTGTTAACTTAATTTTTAACTTATTCTTAATTGCACTATACACCAAGTCAAATTCCTCGTTTTGTAAAGTGCGCTCTACTGAACCTGGCAATAAAACTTTTTCTGATTCCTGATTCTGATTCTATTAATCATTGTTTTTTATTCATTCAAAATGCAATTAAATCAATATTTTATTTTTTTTCTTTTCCTTTTTCTTTTTTTTTATCTCTTATATCCTTTTTTATAATCAATGTTTGAACTTCTTTTCCTTTCTATTGTCATGGTTTCAGTTTGTTGTCTTTTTTTTCGCTTTAGTTCTTGTTCTGTCTTGTTTGGTTCTGTTTCCTGTTTTATTTTGAAAGGTTTCCTGTCTTGTCATGTTTCTTGAGTTTTACTTCCTTTGGTCCCCATCTGCCCTAATCGTGTTCACCTGTGTCTTGTCTGCCCTGTCTGTATATAAGTCTTGTCTCTGCCTTCCTCCTGTGCTGGTCCATTAACTTCTGCTCATGTTGATCACGTCTTCTTGTCTGGCGTCCATGTCCCTTGTCATGCCACAGTAAGTTTTTGTTTTTAGTTTTGTCATCCTGCTCTGCAGCGCTTTTTGTTAGTTAAATAAACCCACTTGCCCTGAACCCGTTTGCCTCCCGTCTCTGCGCCTGGGTCCTACCTGCTCTCGAGCCTCCCCCCCACACGACATCTATACATCCAATGAAATTAAACTACAAATCAACAAACACAACTGATAACAAATGTTTCTAAAAAATGATGTGTATATTTGCAGAACCTTAAAAACACCAAACAAATAACAAATGCTTCCCAATTAAAGCACAAAAAATGGAACACAAAATGTAAAACCCAAGTTAGAAATTGCAATTTGAAAAAGATACTTTTTTCAGCAGCTTTTCAAAATCAATCACCAATTCTACTCTTCTGTGGATGAAACAAAGTACTCCAGAACAATGAAGCCATTTCTCTAAGTCTCTCTCACCTTCAGTTTTAAACAAGGTCTGTGAAAATCCACCATACATTGGTCACATGAACTCAGAGACCTGCTAAAAGTGCACAATTGTAAAAGCTCTTTTATATAGACAACTGTTTGTTTGCTTAGAGCTCTAAATATAAAAAAAAATGCTTTTCTATCACCTAGACACAGATGGAGAACCATATCAACTGGATTAATAACAGGGTGGCATGTTTAGACAACATGAAGCTGTCCATCACATTTTTGACCTAAACATGTAAACACATCCTTGGCTCTGCGGTTAGGAAATGGTATTTGGGAATCTCTTTATACCAGGAGCCAGCCTGGCCATTGGAACATCGCCACAGTGCCCATCCAGACTGGGACAGCAACGGGGTCCACTTCAGAGCCGTGAGCTGCTGTGTTTAACTCCAGCTGTTCCAGCAAGGGAGACAACTGCAGCAACATCCACTGACCAAGCTGACAAGCCCTGGCAGAAAAGATCCCCACAAGAAAAACACTGGCTCAGGCAGGCTGGTCAAAAAAAAATAGTTTTGCCATTGTCTTGCAGCTCGCAGATCAAGTGGTTTAGTTTTCCAGTAATGTCAGTCAAGAATGCAAGTTCAGATTCACCATATTCATATTCACCATATTCAACAGACATCTCCTCCAATAGCACCTTAAAAATCCTGTGCTGTTTTGCTTTGCAGCTGAGGTTGTTTACGATTTTCAGAATAAGAGTCATTATATGTCCAGAGCCAATCACTTCTGCACATAAGGCCTGCTGGTGAATGACGCAGCAGTAATGCAGACATTTTGGAAAGTCTGGGTCAGCTTTACAGTGAGTGATGAAACCTGTTTGTCTATTGATCATAGCAGGAGTCCCATCTGCAGTCACTGCTACCAGCTTTTCTAATTGTACCTTTTTCTGCACAAAAACTCCTTCACCGTGTTATACATTTCAACTCCTCTTGTAGTTGTCTGTTAGGGCAGATGTGTCAGGAGTTCTTCTCTTGTGGAAACCAAAAGCTATGCTGTACTGTTGCCGTCCACAGACTCATCACACTGGACGTTAACCACCTGCACTTTGCAAGATCCCGGTCCAGCTAATTGGCCAAGTTATCAGACATAGCTGACACTCATCTAGACATTGTAGTGGAAATTGAATGAGTTCTATTGTTCTCATCCTTAGGGACAGTGATAGCAATTATCATCATTGCTTGAATTTTTTTCATGCTATATGCAAAAGTCTTTGTCCCTTAAGGCAACAGATTACAGCCCCCCCCCCCCCCCCCCCCCCCCCCCAGGCTGCTGTCGGATTAACAATAGCTTGGAGCTCCAGAATGGACAAGAAAAAACGACGAGAATGGCTCGAGCAGGGCGTTGCTCACGGGGCGGTCGCTCGTGCCATGCGGTCGCACGTGCTCGGGCCCGCTAAATGCTACTTGTAGCTTTAATTATTATTATTCTTTTTCTTCCGACGGAAGAGTCGCCTTTTTGAGGCCTTTAACATACCCCAAAACTCACCAAATTTGGCACACACATCAGGAGTCGCGAAAAATTTCGTATTTTACAGGAGATTGGCATGGGCGCACAAAAACGGCTCGACAGCGCCACCTACAGTGACATTTGTCCCGAGCCCCCGCATATGCTTTGACATACAAGCTGGATTTTTTCAGGACATGTTCATCAGACGGAAACCTACAAAAAAGTCTCTTGGTACCAAGCTGTCAGTCGCACAGGAAGTCTGCTATATTGGTGTCAATATGTCATTTTTGCTATATTTTGGACATTTGTAGGCCTCCTTCTAGAACGAACTCCTCCTAGAGATTTATGAATAATGACTCCAAACTTTGGTTTTGTAAACTAGACCCATATCCGATGTTAAATTGCGAAGCTTTAAAGGTATTACGGATGTTTGTGACCGTGGCGGCGCGTCGAACTTGGAGGTCATTTTGAAAACACGCCATGAAAAGAAAAATGGCCATTACTCAGCCATGCAAAATCCAATCTGATCCAAAGTTGATATGCATGATTGTAGTCTGACTCTGAACACATCTGCAGTGGAAGAATCTGGAACAAGTGTAGCGCCACCTGCTGGCAGCAGGAAATGACATGTTTGACTTGGAGCATCACTGCTCCAAGTAGGATGAGCCGACACACCTCAAAATGATGTCCACCTGTTGAAAAGCCATTGAAGTTTACTCTGATAAAAAGCCATAACTTTCAACGCAGGGGTGTGGTCGTGACAGAGCGGCGAAGTTGGGCGTCTCGCCGTGCACACAAAAGTTGCTCTCACGTGCACATTCCTTGCCCAATCTCACTGAAATTCAATGGAGGTAATGAGGCTTCCATTCTGAACCAATGGATATGACAATCTTGGACGAACTCCACAGCACCACCTAGATATTGACAAATACATTTTATGTCACATTCTGACCTATCTTTTCTCTGCGCTTCGTCCGACGTGCATGAAATTAAAACTGGAGATACTCAGAAAGGTCCTCTCTCATCATCTAAAATTTCATGGGTGTACATCTGACTGTGCCTTCATAAGGCCCCCCCAAACAGGAAGTGGTCAATTGCACTTACTCATAAAACAAAGCTTCATAGCAAATCAGCCGTTTGTCTCAGGAAGCTGAGATTTCAGAGTTAGATGCCTCTTACAAATCTCCAACTTTGATAGATAGCACTATAGGGTCTACGAGAAACTTCATACCGGTGTTTTTCCTATGCAATTTTAGACTGAACAAAGATTTTTAGCATAAATTCTGTTTAGGTTATCAGCACCAAAGACTACACTTTAATAGGCATTTATGTGCTACTGCTTCCTAAAAAAATTCAGAATGATTGAAGTTACAGGTGAACTTTTAGACAGCATTTCATCCAAAAAGGTCCGAAAACGTCTTTTTAGGCAAAACTGCAAACACCTATTTTTTTGCATAACTTATCTTTCAAATATCAACACAAAAAAATTAAAAACGGTAGGGATCTGTGTTTGCTGCCTTCCATATTTTTTTCAGACTTAAAAGTGTAACAGATGATTTATAAAAAATCCTTTTTCATCCAAAAACCTGTGTTAAATCTGTCTAGACTCCAAACAAACATTTTTTTATGGTAACTTATGTTTCAACAATCGACACCAATTTTCACAAACCTATAGCTGAACATGTCCCATAGGTCCCTGAATATTTTCATAGATATAAAATGAACTGGTCATTGTAACATCTAGCATTCTAACATCTAACATCTTACATGTCAAAGCCTCTCTCAGCCTGGCTCTGCTGAAGGAGTCGTGTTACAACCCCGCCCCCTCCTGCTGGGACCCCATCTCCTATGTAAATTAGCAAGCAGTGAACAGAGAGATGAGGAGTAAGAATGGCCATTACTCAGGCATGCATAATCCAAAGACAGCCAGTTAAACACTGAAAGACATATTTTTTCGGTATGTCTTTCATACATCTTTAGTATTAAAAACTCTCCCAGATGAATGTGCCTGACTCCACCTGCAGGTGGATCACAGACTTCCTGACGGACAGACAGCAGTATGTGAGGCTGGGGAAGCTCGTCTCAGATACTCGGACCACAAGCACCGGATCCCCCCAGGGCTGTGTCCTTTCACCCCTGTTACTCTCCCTGTACACAAACAGCTGCACAGCTGGTCACCTGTCTGTCAAACTCCTGAAGTTTGCTGACGACACCACACTCATGGGCCTCATCTCTGACGGAGATGAGTCGGCCTACAGGAGTGAAATAGCCAGGCTGGTGTCATAGTGCAGCGCTAACAACCTAGAACTTAATGCTCTGAAGACAGTGGAGATGACAGTGGACTTCAGGAAGGCCCCAGCCCCCCTCCCCCCTGTCATCCTCTGTGACTCCCCGGTGACCTCTGTGGAGTCTTTCTGCTTCCTGGGAACCATCATCAGCCAGGACCTCAAGTGGGAGCAGAACATCAGCTCCATCACTAAGAAGGTCCAGCAGAGGATGTACTTCCTGAGGCAGCTGAAGAAGTTTCACCTCCCTGAAAAGATGCTGGTAGACTTCTACACTGCCATCATTGAATCCACCCTCACGTCCTCCATCACAGTCTGGTTCGCTGCGGCCACGGCCAGAGACAAGGCCGAGCTGCAACGCGTCATCCACTCAGCAGAGAAGGTGATCGGCTGCCACCTCCCGTCTCTCCAGGAGCTGCACATCTCCAGGACCTGGAGGCGGGCAGCCAGGATTGTAGCCAACCCCTCTCATCCAGGACATAATCTCTTTCGGCCCCTCCCTTCTGGCAAGAGGCTCCGGTCCATCAGGACCAGGACCTCGCGCCACAAGAACAGCTTCTTCCCCACTGCAGTCAGCCTGCTGAACAGTACCCCAACTCCCCCAGGTGACCCCCCCCCCCCCCCCGCCCACCAAAGGACTGTCGGTGCCACTTACAGGCCCCACCATCCCAGCCCATCTGTGCTCCCACTTTAATTCACCTTACTCTACTGTATATAGTGTGTTGTTGTTGTTAACTTAATTTTTAACTTATTCTTAATTGCACTATACACCAAGTCAAATTCCTCGTTTTGTAAAGTGCGCTCTACTGAACCTGGCAATAAAACCTTTTCTGATTTCTGATTCTATTAATCATTGTTTTTTATTCATTCAAAATGCAATTAAATCAATATTTTATCTTTTTTCTTTTCCTTTTTCTTTTTTTTTATCTCTTATATCCTTTTTTATAATCAATGTTTGAACTTCTTTTCCTTTCTATTGTCATGGTTTCTGTTTGTTGTCTTGTGTTTCGCTTTAGTTCTTGTTCTGTCTTGTTTGGTTCTGTTTCCTGTTTTATTTTGAAAGGTTTCCTGTCTTGTCATGTTTCTTGAGTTTTACTTCCTTTGGTCCCCATCTGCCTTAATCGTGTTCACCTGTGTCTTGTCTGCCCTGTCTGTATATAAGTATTGTCTCTGCCTTCCTCCTGTGCTGGTCCATTAACTTCTGCTCATGTTGATCACGTCTTCTTGTCTGGCGTCCATGTCCCTTGCCATGCCACAGTAAGTTTTTGTTTTTAGTTTTGTCATCCTGCTCTGCAGCGCTTTTTGTTAGTTAAATAAACCCACTTGCCCTGAACCCGTTTGCCTCCCGTCTCTGCGCCTGGGTCCTACCTGCTCTCGAGCCTCCCCCCCACACGACATCTATACATCCAATGAAATTAAACTACAAATCAACAAACACAACTGATAACAAATGTCTCTAAAAAATGATGTGTATATTTGCAGAACCTTAAAAACACCAAACAAATAACAAATGCTTCCCAAATAAAGCACAAAAAATGGAACACAAAATGTAAAACCCAAGTTAGAAATTGCAATTTGAAAAAGATACTTTTTTCAGCAGCTTTTCAAAATCAATCACCAATTCTACTCTTCTGTGGATGAAACAAAGAACTCCAGAACAATGAAGCCATTTCTCTAAGTCTCTCTCACCTTCAGTTTTAAACAAGGTCTGTGAAAATCCACCATACATTGGTCACATGAACTCAGAGACCTGCTAAAAGGGCACATTTGTAAAAGCTCTTTTATATAGACAACTGTTTGTTTGCTTAGAGCTCTAAATATTAAAAAAAATGCTTTTCTATCACCTAGACACAGATGGAGAACCATATCAACTGGATTAATAACAGGGTGGCATGTTTAGACAACATGAAGCTGTCCATCACATTTTTGACCTAAACATGTAAACACATCCTTGGCTCTGCGGTTAGGAAATGGTATTTGGGAATCTCTTTATACCAGGAGCCAGCCTGGCCATTGGAACATCGCCACAGTGCCCATCCAGACTGGGACAGCAACGGGGTCCACTTCAGAGCCGTGAGCTGCTGTGTTTAACTCCAGCTGTCCCAGCAAGGGAGACAACTGCAGCAACATCCACTGACCAAGCTGACAAGCCCTGGCAGAAAAGATCCCCACAAGAAAAACACTGGCTAAGGCAGGCTGGTCAAAAAAAAATAGTTTTGCCATTGTCTTGCAGCTCGCAGATCAAGTGGTTTAGTTTTCCAGTAATGTCAGTCAAGAATGCAAGTTCAGATTCAAAATGTTCATATTCACCATATTCAACAGACATCTCCTCCAATAGCACCTTAAAAATCCTGTGCTGTTTTGCTTTGCAGCTGAGGTTGTTTACGATTTTCAGAATAAGAGTCATTATATGTCCAGAGCCAATCACTTCTGCACATAAGGCCTGCTGGTGAATGACGCAGCAGTAATGCAGACATTTTGGAAAGTCTGGGTCAGCTTTACAGTGAGTGATGAAACCTGTTTGTCTATTGATCATAGCAGGAGTCCCATCTGCAGTCACTGCTACCAGCTTTTCTAATTGTACCTTTTTCTGCACAAAAACTCCTTCACCGTGTTATACATTTCAACTCCTCTTGTAGTTGTCTGTTAGGGCAGATGTGTCAGGAGTTCTTCTCTTGTGGAAACTAAAAGCTATGCTGTACTGTTGCCGTCCACAGACTCATCACACTGGACGTTAACCACCTGCACTTTGCAAGATCCCGGTCCAGCTAATTGGCCAAGTTATCAGACATAGCTGACACTCATCTAGACATTGTAGTGGAAATTGAATGAGTTCTATTGTTCTCATCCTTAGGGACAGTGATAGCAATTATCATCATTGCTTGAATTTTTTTCATGCTATATGCAAAAGTCTTTGTCCCTTAAGGCAACAGATTACAGCCCCCCCCCCAGGCTGCTGTCGTATTAACATTAGCTTGGAACTCCAGAATGGACAAGAAAAAACGACGAGAATGGCTCGAGCAGGGCGTTGCTCACGGGGCGGTCGCTCGTGCCATGCGGTCGCACGTGCTCGGGCCCGCTAAATGCTACTTGTAGCTTTAATTATTATTATTATTATTTTTCTTCCGACGGAAGAGTCGCCTTTTTGAGGCCTTTAACATACCCCAAAACTCACCAAATTTGGCACACACATCAGGAGTCGCGAAAAATTTCGTATTTTACAGGAGATTGGCATGGGCGCACAAAAACGGCTCGACAGCGCCACCTACAGTGACATTTGTCCCGAGCCCCCGCATATGCTTTGACATACAAGCTTGATTTTTTCAGGACATGTTCATCAGACGGAAACCTACAAAAAAGTCTCTTGGTACCAAGCTGTCAGTCGCACAGGAAGTCTGCTATATTGGTGTCAATATGTCATTTTTGCTCTATTTTGGACATTTGTAGGCCTCCTTCTAGAACGAACTCCTCCTAGAGATTTATGAATAATGACTCCAAACTTTGGTTTTGTAAACTAAACACATGTCCGATGTTAAATTGCGAAGTTTTAAAGGTATTACGGATGTTTGTGACCGTGGCGGCGCGTCGAACTTGGAGGTCATTTCGAAAACGCGCCATGAAAAGAAAAATGGCCATTACTCAGCCATGCAAAATCCAATCTGATCCAAAGTTGATATGCATGATTGTAGTCTGACTTTGAACACATCTGCAGTGAAAGAATCCGGAAAAAGTGTAGCGCCACCTGCTGGCAAGATGAAATGACATGTTTTACTTGGAGCATCACTGCTCTGAGTAGGATGAGCCGACACACCTGAAAATGACATCCACCTGTTGAAAAGCCATTGAAGTTTACTCTGACAAAAAACCATAACTTTCAATGCGGGGGTGTGGTCGTGACAGAGCGGCAAAGTTGGGCATCTCGCCATGCACACAAAAGTTGCTCTCACGTGCACATTCCTTGTCCAATCTCACTGAAATTCAATGGATATGATGAAGCTTCTATTCTGAACCCATGGATATGACAATCTTGGACGAGCTCTATAGCGCCACCTAGTTATTGCATGAGGCACATTCTGCCCTGTATTTTCTCTTTGCTTTGTCCGATGTGCATGAAATTAAAACTGGAGATACTCAGAAGGGTCCTCTCTCATAATCTGAAGTTTCATGGGTGTACACCTGACGGTGCCTGCGTAACAGGAAGTGGTCGATTATGTGCACCCAAATAATAGAAATTTATTATAAAACAGCCGTTTGTCTCAGGAAGCTGAGATTTCAGAATTAGATGCCTTTAATAACCTCCAGCTTTGATATGTAACAAAATAGGGTCTATGAGAAACTTCATACCTCTTTTTTTCCTATGCAATTTTGGACTGAACAAAGATTTTTAGCATAAATTCTGTTTAGGTTATCAGCACCAAAGACTACACTTTAATAGGCATTTATGTGCTACTGCTTCCTAAAAAAATTCAGAATGATTGAAGTTACAGGTGAACTTTTAGACAACATTTCATCCAAAAAGGTCCGAAAACGTCTTTTTAGGCAAAACTACAAACACCTATCATTTTTCATAACTTAATCATCATATATCAACACCATTTATTTTTTTAAATGTAGGGATCTGTGTTTTCTGCCTTCCATATTTTTTTCAGAAGTCCAGGTGAAACAGATGATTTTTTAAAAATCCTGATTCATCCCAAAACCTGTGCTTTTTCCGTCTGGACTCCAAACAAGTGTGTTTTAAAATTACTTATGCTTCAAATATCCACACCAAGTTTCACACGCATATAGCTGAACATGTCTAAATGCTTCTTGAATATTCTTTACAGATATAAAATGAACTGGTCAACTGTAGGATGTCATTTCCTCTTACATGCTTCAGTCTTTTCCTCATGCTGCAGCCTGCTCCTCAATCTGCCCTGTTGCTGGAGTCAAATTTCACCCCCCCCCCCCCCCACACACACACACACCAGCTGCCTGTTCATATGCTAACTAACCCAGACGTGAGGTGACAAGAGTTTCGACACAAGAGGGAGGGCAGACTGCTTTTTCATTTGTTTTGTATGTCTTTCATAGATTTTTATGAATAATCATTGCTTTTCTAGTCATGTAAAATGCAATTAACTTAATATTTTATCTTTTTTTTTTTACAAACAAAACATATGAATGTGCTCCAAAACAAAACCCAACTCTCAGTACAGTTCTACAGATGTAACATAAGACTTAGACAGTAAATGTCTCTTTTATCCTTTTTTAATCAATGCTGCAACTTCTTTTCCTTAATATAAATCCAATGAAATTAAACTACCGTAATTTCCGGACTACAAGCCGCTACTTTTTTCCTGCGCTTACAGTCTTGCGGCTTATTCAGTGACGCGGCTAATTATTGGATTTTATTGGCGGCCGCCGTGTACGTATTTTTGGACACAGTGAATGGTTTGAATTCTCTAACATCAAACACAAGTCATTTGTTTTTCAACACACCTCTAACCAGCCAAACAGCATGGACCTGACTTCAGGTCTTAGACACTTCAGTCATGGTTCAACAAAACGAAACACGCATGTCCAGCCGCATCCCAGAATCCTTTGGTGCCATTAGACCCAACGTGCACGTGATCGCCGCTACAATATGATGAAGCTTTCAAGTTAAAAGCAATCGTTAAAAGCAGCGTGAAAAAAATCACCAACGGGTTTGGAAAAGCCGGTCAGCTGCGTGACGGAGCGCATGCTCAGGAGTGCATTTACCTCTGAGTCATAGTGACTCGGCTGGCTGCACGTAAATATGTGGCAATAATATCAGCCTTTATTTTGTCGGGACACGACTGGAAACACAAATTGACGTGGTCGTGTTAACGGTTTCTAAGGACTGAGCAGAGATTTGCATTGAAACGCTCACAGCCTCCGTGTGAGCTGGAGACTGCGTGTCGTGTGAGCTGCGGGGCCGATGGCAGTCTGAAGGCTCCCACACGTAACAACGCATCCGCCCCTCATACACAAAAAGTACAGTATTAAGTCCGATTGCTCTGCACAGACACGATTTGCTCCGTCCACCGGCGCAATGGGGACGAAGCGCTCCTCCCTGTAGCCGCGCTGGCCAGAGCTGTCGGAGTAGATAGGAAGGGGAGACAAGGAGCGCGCGGGAGCACGGAGGCATCGAGCCATTCTGCAGGCTGCAGCCAGGGCTTACTCGAGGCGTCCGCGGAGCAAGTGTTTGTTGTGGAAGGAAACTTCTGACCCACGCGCCGCGAGGAGGCGCGCGTATCGCGCTGAGGCGCGCGCTTTTCAGTCGTCGCTGCTTTATTTTACTAGCGTGTTTTTTAAACAGCCCTGTTACTCCCATAACGCTGCCGCGACACAAGCGGAAGGAGAGCTTTACCCGTTCACCCCTCCATGCACTGCTGCTAATTCTTAAACACGTACAACAGAATGGCGAGCCCGGCATTGGCCCCGCCTTTAGCCCCTAAGACTCATGGGAAATGGGGGATCGGGGATGTAAATTTCCTCATCATAACTGAGGGATGTAATGTTGATTATATGGTTACTGTTTGTAATTTTATGTGTGATACCTAGATTGTCAATAAGTTAAAAAAAATAAAAAAAATAAAAACCATAACTGAGGAACTTGTGAACAGAATAGAGGTGCATACTGTTTGGCAGATGCAGATAGACTCAAAGACATGAGCCTAAGGCAAAAATGACTCCACCCACTGTGTGCTAATAAATCACACTTACACTCTGAGTCAGGAAGTGATCCGTCAGGATGACAATTTTGCCTAATTCATGCGGCTTGTACCCCGACGCGGCTTGTGTATGTATAAAATTAGTTAAACACGTGAAAATGGGTGGGTGCGGCTAATAATCGGGTGCGCTTTGTAGTCCGGAATTTACGGTACAAAACCAAAAAACACAACCTATAGCAAATTTCTCTAAATAAATTATGTGTATATACAATATGTAGCACCTGACATTCTGGTCAACAAACTGTCTGAACTAGGACTCCACCCACTCACCTGCTCGTGGATCAAGGACTTCCTGACAAACAGACCACAGACAGTCAAACTTGACCCCCACCTCTCCTCCACCCGGACGCTGAGCACAGGCTCCACACAGGGATGTGTGCTGAGTCCTCTGCTGTACACACTGTACACAGCAGACTGCAGACCAGCCCACACCAGCAACACCGTGGTGAAGTTTGCAGACGACACTACTGTGGTGGGGCTGATCTCTGGGGACGACGAGACGGCCTACAGAGACGAAGTCCTGAAACTCTCAAGGTGGTGTCAGGCTAATAACCTCTTCCTGAACACCACCAAGACCAAGGAGATCATCCTGGACTTCAGAAAAAACAGAACAGATCCACCCCCACTCTACATCGATGGAAACTGTGTGGAGAGGGTCCACAGCTTCACCCTCCTGGGCACCACCATCTCTGCTGACCTCACATGGTCTAACAACACCATGACTGTCATCAGGAAGGCCCAGCAACGCCTGCACTTCCTGAGAAAACTTAGGAGGAACGACGTCAGCGCACGTGAATGAAGCAGCAGTAATGCAGACATTTTGGGAAGTCTGGGTCAGCTTTACAGTGAGTGATGAAACCTGTTTGTCTATTGATCATAGCAGGAGCCCCGTCTGCAGTCACTGCTACTAGCTTTTCTAATGGTACCCTTTTCTGCACAAAAAGTCCTTCACCGTGTTATACATTTCAACTCCTCCTTTATTTGTTTGTAAGTGCAGTTCTGTCAATAGTTCTTCTCTTGATGTTGATTTCTTGATGATGTTAAAAAGTTGTTCATCAAGCAATGATGATAATCACTAACACTGTACCAAAAGATGTGAAAAATAGAAGTGATTAATTTCCACTACAATGTCTAGACAAGTGTCAGCTATGTTTAATAACTTGGCCGATCAGGTGGACCAGGATCTTGCAAAGCGCATGTTGTTTTGCATCCAGTTTGAAGATTCTCTGGACAGCAGCAGTGCAGCACAGCTGTGTGTTTGTTTGTTTTTTGTTTTTCTTCTGGATGAGAAAATGAGCAGGTCTAATCAAGGCTTCGTTTGAATTTTTTTTTCACAATATATGCAAAAATTTCAGTCCTTAAAGGAAACAGATAACAGCCCCCCCCACCCCCCGCCGACATGCTGCTGTCATGTTAAATGTAGCTTGCAGCTCCAGAATGCAGAAGGAAGAACGACGCAAAACGGCTCGAGCAGGGCGTTGCTCATTCACTCACTCGTTCATGCTATATGCAAAAGTCTTTGTGCCTTAAGGCAACAGATTACAGTCCCCCCCACCCCCCCACAGGCTACTTTCATATTGACATTAGCTTGGAGCTCCAGAATGGACAAGAAAGAACGACGAGAATGGCTCGAGCAGGGCGTTGCTCACGGGGCGGTCGCTCGTGCCAGGCGGTCGCACGTGCTCGGGCCCGCTAAATGCTACTTGTAGCTTTAATTATTATTATTATTTTTCTTCCGACGGAAGAATCGCCTTTTTGAGGCCTTTAACATACCCCAAAACTCACCAAATTTGGCACACACCTCAGGAGTCGCGAAAAATTTCGTATTTTACAGGAGATTGGCATGGGCGCACAAAAATGGCTCGACAGCGCCACCTACAGTGACATTTGTCCCGAGCCCCCGCATATGCTTTAACATACAAGCTTGATTTTTTCAGGACATGTTCATCAGATGGAAACCTACAAAAAAGTCTCTTGGTACCAAGCTGTCAGTCGCACAGGAAGTCTGCTATATTGGTGTCAATATGTCATTTTTGCTCTATTTTGGACATTTGTAGGCCTCCTTCTAGAACGAACTCCTCCTAGAGATTTGTGAATAATTACTCCAAACTTTGGTTTTGTAACCTAAACACATGTCCGATCTTAAATTGCAAAGCTTTTAAGTTTTTATGGATGTTTGTGACCATGGCGGCGCGTCAAAATTGGAGGTCGTTTCGAAAACACGCCATGAAAAGAAAAATGGCCATTACTCAGCCATGAATAATCCAATCTGATCCAAAATTGATATGCATGATTGTAGTCTGACTCTGAACACATCTGCAGTGAAAAAATCTGGAAAAAGTGTAGCGCCACCTGCTGGCAAGATGAAATGACATGTTTTACTTGGAGCATCACTGCTCTGAGTAGGATGAGCCGACACACCTGAAAATGACGTCCACCTGTTGAAAAGCCATTGAAGTTTACTCTGACAAAAAACCATAACTTTCTAATCAGCGGTGTGGTCGTGACAGAGCGGCAAAGTTGGGCGTCTCGCCACGCACACAAAAGTTGCTCTCACGTGCACATTCCTTGTCCAATCTCACTGAAATTCAATGGATATGATGAAACTTCCATTCTGAACCCATGGATATGACAATCTTGGACGAGCTCTATAGCGCCACCTAGTTATTGCATGAGGCACATTCTGCCCTGTATTTTCTCTTTGCTTTGTCCGATGTGCATGAAATTAAAACTGGAGATACTCAGAAGGGTCCTCTCTCATCATGTAAAGTTTCATGGGTGTACATCTGACGGTGCCTTCGTAACAGGAAGTGGTCGATTATGTGCACCCAAATAATAGAAATTTATTATAAATCAGCCGTTTGTCTCAGGAAGCTGAGATTTCAGAATTAGATGCCTTTAATAACCTCCAGCTTTGATATGTAACACAATAGGGTCTATGAGAAACTTCATACCTCTTTTTTTCCTATGCAATTTTGGACTGAACAAAGATTTTTAGCATAAATTCTGTTTAGGTTTATTAGCACCAAAGACTACACTTTAATAGGCATTTATGTGCTACTGCTTCCTAAAAAAATTCAGAATGATTGAAGTTACAGGTGAACTTTTAGACAACATTTGATCCAAAAAGGTCCGAAAACGTCTTTTTAGGCAAAACTGCAAACACCTATTTTTTTGCATAACTTATCTTTCAAATATCAGCACAAAAAAATTAAAAACGGTAGGGATCTGTGTTTGCTGCCTTCCATATTTTTTTCAGACTTAAAAGTGTAACAGATGATTTATAAAAAATCCTTTTTCATCCAAAAACCTGTGTTAAATCTGTCTAGACTCCAAACAAACATTTTTTTATGGTAACTTATGTTTCAACAATCGACACCAATTTTCACACACCTATAGCTGAACATGTCCCATAGCTCCCTGAATATTTTCATAGATATAAAATGAACTGGTCATTCTAACATCTAGCATTCTAACATCTAACATCTTACATGTCAAAGCCTCTCTCAGCCTGGCTCTGCTGAAGGAGTCGTGTTACAACCCCGCCCCCTCCTGCTGGGACCCCTGCTATGTAAATTAGCAAGCAGTGAACAGAGAGATAAGGAGTAAGAATGGCCATTACTCAGGCATGCATAATCCAAAGACAGCCAGTTAAACACTGAAAGACATATTTTTTCGGTATGTCTTTCATACATCTTTAGTATTAAAAACTCTCCAAGATGAATGTGCCTGACTCCACCTGCAGGTGGATCACAGACTTCCTGACGGACAGACAGCAGTATGTGAGGCTGGGGAAGCTCGTCTCAGATACTCGGACCACAAGCACCGGATCCCCCCAGGGCTGTGTCCTTTCACCCCTGTTACTCTCCCTGTACACAAACAGCTGCACAGCTGGTCACCTGTCTGTCAAACTCCTGAAGTTTGCTGACGACACCACACTCATCGGCCTCATCTCTGACGGAGATGAGTCGGCCTACAGGAGTGAAATAGCCAGGCTGGTGTCATAGTGCAGCGCTAACAACCTGGAGCTTAATGCTCTGAAGACAGTGGAGATGACAGTGGACTTCAGGAAGGCCCCAGCCCCCCTCCCCCCTGTCATCCTCTGTGACTCCCCGGTGACCTCTGTGGAGTCCTTCTGCTTCCTGGGAACCATCATCAGCCAGGACCTCAAGTGGGAGCAGAACATCAGCTCCATCACTAAGAAGGTCCAGCAGAGGATGTACTTCCTGAGGCAGCTGAAGAAGTTTCACCTCCCTGAAAAGATGCTGGTAGACTTTTACACCGCCATCATCGAATCCACCCTCACGTCCTCCATCACAGTCTGGTTCGCTGCGGCCACGGCCAGAGACAAGGCCAAGCTGCAACGCGTCATCCACTCAGCAGAGAAGGTGATCGGCTGCCACCTCCCGTCTCTCCAGGAGCTGCACATCTCCAGGACCTGGAGGCGGGCAGCCAGGATTGTAGCCAACCCCTCTCATCCAGGACATAATCTCTTTCGGCCCCTCCCTTCTGGCAAGAGGCTCCGGTCCATCAGGACCAGGACCTCGCGCCACAAGAACAGCTTCTTCCCCACTGCAGTCAGCCTGCTGAACAGTACCCCAACTCCCCCAGGTGACCCCCCCTCCCCCCCCGCCCACCAAAGGACTGTCGGTGCCACTTACAGGCCCCACCATCCCAGCCCATCTGTGCTCCCACTTTATTTCACCTTACTCTACTGTATATAGTGTGTTGTTGTTGTTAACTTAATTTTTAACTTATTCTTAATTGCACTATACACCAAGTCAAATTCCTCGTTTTGTAAAGTGCGCTCTACTGAACCTGGCAATAAAACTTTTTCTGATTTCTGATTCTGATTCTATTAATCATTGTTTTTTATTCATTCAAAATGCAATTAAATCAATATTTTATCTTTTTTCTTTTCCTTTTTCTTTTTTTTTTTATCTCTTATATCCTTTTTTATAATCGATGTTTGAACTTCTTTTCCTTTCTATTGTCATGGTTTCAGTTTGTTGTCTTGTTTTTCGCTTTAGTTCTTGTTCTGTCTTGTTTGGTTCTGTTTCCTGTTTTATTTTGAAAGGTTTCCTGTCTTGTCATGTTTCTTGAGTTTTACTTCCTTTGGTCCCCATCTGCCCTAATCGTGTTCACCTTTGTCTTGTCTGCCCTGTCTGTATATAAGTCTTGTCTCTGCCTTCCTCCTGTGCTGGTCCATTAACTTCTGCTCATGTTGATCACATCTTCTTGTCTGGCGTCCATGTCCCTTGCCATGCCACAGTAAGTTTTTGTTTTTAGTTTTGTCATCCTGCTCTGCAGCGCTTTTTGTTAGTTAAATAAACCCACTTGCCCTGAACCCGTTTGCCTCCCGTCTCTGCGCCTGGGTCCTACCTGCTCTCGAGCCTCCCCCCCACACGACATCTATACATCCAATGAAATTAAACTACAAATCAACAAACACAACTGATAACAAATGTCTCTAAAAAATGATGTGTATATTTGCAGAACCTTAAAAACACCAAACAAATAACAAATGCTTCCCAAATAAAGCACAAAAAATGGAACACAAAATGTAAAACCCAAGTTAGAAATTGCAATTTGAAAAAGATACTTTTTTCAGCAGCTTTTCAAAATCAATCACCAATTCTACTCTTCTGTGGATGAAACAAAGAACTCCAGAACAATGAAGCCATTTCTCTAAGTCTCTCTCACCTTCAGTTTTAAACAAGGTCTGTGAAAATCCACCATACATTGGTCACATGAACTCAGAGACCTGCTAAAAGGGCACATTTGTAAAAGCTCTTTTATATAGACAACTGTTTGTTTGCTTAGAGCTCTAAATATTAAAAAAAATGCTTTTCTATCACCTAGACACAGATGGAGAACCATATCAACTGGATTAATAACAGGGTGGCATGTTTAGACAACATGAAGCTGTCCATCACATTTTTGACCTAAACATGTAAACACATCCTTGGCTCTGCGGTTAGGAAATGGTATTTGGGAATCTCTTTATACCAGGAGCCAGCCTGGCCATTGGAACATCGCCACAGTGCCCATCCAGACTGGGACAGCAACGGGGTCCACTTCAGAGCCGTGAGCTGCTGTGTTTAACTCCAGCTGTCCCAGCAAGGGAGACAACTGCAGCAACATCCACTGACCAAGCTGACAAGCCCTGGCAGAAAAGATCCCCACAAGAAAAACACTGGCTAAGGCAGGCTGGTCAAAAAAAAATAGTTTTGCCATTGTCTTGCAGCTCGCAGATCAAGTGGTTTAGTTTTCCAGTAATGTCAGTCAAGAATGCAAGTTCAGATTCACCATATTCATATTCACCATATTCAACAGACATCTCCTCCAATAGCACCTTAAAAATCCTGTGCTGTTTTGCTTCGCAGCTGAGGTTGTTTACGATTTTCAGAATAAGAGTCATTATATGTCCAGAGCCAATCACTTCTGCACATAAGGCCTGCTGGTGAATGACGCAGCAGTAATGCAGACATTTTGGAAAGTCTGGGTCAGCTTTACAGTGAGTGATGAAACCTGTTTGTCTATTGATCATAGCAGGAGTCCCATCTGCAGTCACTGCTACCAGCTTTTCTAATTGTACCTTTTTCTGCACAAAAACTCCTTCACCGTGTTATACATTTCAACTCCTCTTGTAGTTGTCTGTTAGGGCAGATGTGTCAGGAGTTCTTCTCTTGTGGAAACCAAAAGCTATGCTGTACTGTTGCCGTCCACAGACTCATCACACTGGACGTTAACCACCTGCACTTTGCAAGATCCCGGTCCAGCTAATTGGCCAAGTTATCAGACATAGCTGACACTCATCTAGACATTGTAGTGGAAATTGAATGAGTTCTATTGTTCTCATCCTTAGGGACAGTGATAGCAATTATCATCATTGCTTGAATTTTTTTCATGCTATATGCAAAAGTCTTAGTCCCTTAAGGCAACAGATTACAGCCCCCCCCCCCCCCCCCCCCCAGGCTGCTGTCGTATTAACATTAGCTTGGAGCTCCAGAATGGACAAGAAAAAACGACGAGAATGGCTCGAGCAGGGCGTTGCTCACGGGGCGGTCGCTCGTGCCATGCGGTCGCACGTGCTCGGGCCCGCTAAATGCTACTTGTAGCTTTAATTTAGGATTGAGTTTTTTTGGAGGATTTCTGCTGTTGGTGTTGCACAAATTTAGGGAAATGCCAAATATTTTTGGAGTAATCCCACTGATGAGTTCTAAGATTTAGTCTTTAATGTTTTATAAGACCTAAACACATTAATCACAATAAGTTTTATTTTTTAGATCTAATCCCTCTGATATGTTTCACAAAGACACACACAGGACGTCACACATTAAGAAATTATTGCTAAAAATGAAGCAGGAGTCCAGCTCTAAAAAATGCTCTAAAAAATGATGAAAGAGCAAAAAAAATGGAATTATTTTTTATGTAATTTCTTATTAATATTTCCAGGCTTTCTTTGTTTTGTCGTGCAGCATGTTCATATTTGTATAATTTTGACAGAATACATTTATATGGAGAACAAAATATTACAAGTTATTTAAGGTTTAACTTGAGTTATTCTGGATTAATGTTCCTGTTTTTATTCATATTTATGTTAAAAAAGTTCAGTTTAAAAGGTTTAAAAGTTTAGCTTTAGTGTGTTCAGTAAATGTTTATCTTCTTCGGCCCAAAACCTTAAGCGTGTTTTTAACTTAGGCCCCTGTGTGACTGAGTTTGACTCCCCTGTAATACGAGTCTAGAAAATTCATGCATTTTTTGAGTAAAATGGCTAAATAGAAGATAGCGAACACAACAGGATGTTGTCAAATTTTGTATGTGTGCGGGGGGGGGGGTTGTGCTGGTGGGGTTACTCGCCCAGGGAGTAAGTTAGTGTAGAACCGCCACTGGGATCAGGACTACGTGACACACCCACCTGCAGGTAAGGTTGTTCATACTGTGTTTGGTTAACGTTAGTCAACTATGTGTACCGTTATTGGATGAATGCATTTCTACCTGAACAAATTAATGTTTATAATAAAAGCTGTACATGCTCTCACCTATTACATGTATTTAATTAATTTTGAGCATTTTGTCATTAACAAAAATAAATGAAATGTATTTGTAATTAAATACTTAACATACTTTTCAAAACATGATTACTGTGTTGTGTTGACAGGGAGCATAAATATATTAAGACTGGTTTTTAATTTCTTTATCTTCACAGGTGCTCTGGATGAGGCTTTGGATACATCCATGACTTAGAAGCCAAGTTCCTTTGCTGGAGCCAGGAGACGATGTCATAGCGGACAAAGAGTTCCTCGTTCAAGACCTCCTTACTGACATTGGATCTAAGATCATCATTCCACCTTTTAAGCTTTCAGCTCCATCAGCAAGGAGGAAAATGAACAAATCCAAGCCATCACCCGCCTCAGAATTATAGTGGAAAGAGTGATTGATAGGATAAAGTCCTTACACATCTGGGACTCTCTCATGCCGCTCACACTGATGGGCAGTGTGAATCAGATCTGGCTTAACTGCCGTGTTTTGGCAAATGATCATGGACTTTTGTTTTGAAGAGTGAATTAATGTTTGGTATGTAAATAATGTATAATGTGCAAATAGTATGGAAAAATTTAGTGTTCCCACATATTCTTAAAATCTAATTAAATATAATTGTTATATTCGTAATATTTTTCTGTTGAAATGTGACTTTGACTTAACAAAAAAATTAGATGAACAAATAAAACAATTTTAGTCAAAATTGTGCCTCATTTAATCATTTGGTATGCGTAACAACTGAATAATCACAACACAAATAACATCAAAGATTTACAATAACAAATAACATTACAGATCATCAACAGTAAGACAGAAGGCTGAACTGATTGTTAAAGACAAAATAAGTGAAATTTAAGGTATGCATTCATGCATTTGTCATAATATATATCCAAGTTCTCTTTCATTCCATCTCAGAAACCCCATCCAACACAACAGCCATGAGAGGTTGGGGATGCATCTGGCATAATTTGCTTCCAGATGCCATCATATATGGATCTGGCTGTGGTCCTACACAAAAGAAACAACACACAAAAGTTAGACATAAGTGCATAAGTACATTTAAATTTAATTCATATCTGCTGTAACCATAATTTGGTTAGTCATAAGATTAGAAAAAACAACTTAACTTGCTCACAAAGCAACAAAAAGTTAATTTAATCACCTGTAAATGCCTTGTACAGTGTGAACCTCAGACCGTCCCTGCCAACTGTTTTGGGCTTTAGCACCACCAGCTCACTAACCGGTTCAGGATGGATTCCCTTATAAATAAAAGGCAAAAAGCAATTAGTCTGCAGTCACTACTGGGGGTGTCTTTATAATAATTTACAGTTGTTATGGATACACATCCGTTCTTAAATCATAATGACAATTTGATCACAAACCCACCTGTGTTCTTGGTCTGTGCCGTCTTTGCAAGCCACTCGTGCAGGCCGGGGGGGTGGAGCAGCCTGCAAACCAGCTGTGAATAATGTGCGGTCTGGAACAGGATGGCAACTATGTGATTGCAGAATCCTTTACCAGCCACACAACTGCAGAAGAAAGCTTTCAGGTTGGCACTTTCTGCATCCAGTGATATCTGGAAACAATAAATTAAATAGGTTAAAATTAAGACATACTTATGTTGCTACATCAATGTTCAGAATGACATGAAACTATAACTGTCAGTAGGGTGACCAGATTTGAGTTTGTAAAAAAGAGTTTGTGAGATATTTCATCGAGAGTAATTGGTGTGCAGAGCTGCGTACATAAAGCACATATGATTACATTTCATCTATGTTCAATGTTATTTTATTATATAAGTATCAAAAAAGAGGAAATGTCCAGGAAAAGAGGACATCTGGTGTTGGAATAATGTATATAGGTTATCTCATATTTGCTTATTTTATGCATCACCTTGCTATATGTATAGGTGATTTAATCATGTTTGCAGAAGTGTCTGTGTGTGTCCAAATCTGTTTCACAGGAAGGTGGAGGTGACACCCTTGGGAGAAAATGTTTATCTTTGCGTCTTTTCAGCATTCTCCTGAGAACCTGTGTTAGCTATGTCTAAAATGAATCGAAGGACGCTCTGTGTTAGTTTATCTGTGAGAAACGGCTTTGCAGGTCCAGAGATGATTTGAGAAGACTGTGGAAGGATAGAGATGTTGTAATAAATGCTTTCTGATAGCGCTGCAGCTGTGTTTTTATCTGTTTCCCCTCCTTAGAGCTCAGCGCATGTGTAACTTAGGGACAACCCAAATCAACTTATTAAAAGAGGAGGCAGCAGAATTTGCGCCAGAGTGGAGAGAGATTGTTTACTGGGTAGATCTCTGTCTGCTCTCCTCGTAAAGGTACCTTTGTCCGTTGGTCTTTCTTTCCTTTTTGAATTGTTATGATGTTGCAGGTTGTTTGAACCCAACATTAATTTGGTCCCTTCGAGCCGGATACCAACATACCTGAGGATTTCAGCAAGCGTGGTGGGCCCCAGGAGACTGTGGCCACAGCTGACTCCTAGGTGAGTCAACCCTTTGTTGGAACTGGTGCCCATCCCGTTGGCTGGAGTCCAAAAGGTTGACGGTATACCGAAGGAGAAAGACAACGGAAAGGACGACGGAGTCCTGTGAAATTCCGTAAGTACGGACGGCGGGGTCCTTGAAATCCCGTACTATTTGGTTGGACGGCGGAGTCCGTGAAATTCCGCGTTTAAAAAGAAGTAAAGCCCTGAGAATTCTAGACACTATCAGGCAAGGACGGCGGGGTCCTGGAAATCCCGTACCATTTGGTTGGACGGCGGAGTCCGTGAAATTCCGTGTTAAATAAAATAATGAAAAGAATACATATATGTATGAATAGATATGATATACAAAATCCCAGTACCATAACTTTCAGATGTAGGAATTAAAGATAATTAAAAAGCCGGCATTTATAAATTAGTAAAGTAAAGAGTGTGTGAATGTTTATGTGATTTTGTGTGCAAATCGCCGTATTTGCTGTTTGTTTCTTGTTGCTGTGTTTTGCTGTTGTTGTGTTTGCAAATCGCTGAATTTGCAGATTGTGTTTTTTGAACTGCTAAACAAGTGTTTTTTGTTTAGTTTTGTTTTTAAAAATGAGAAAGGCACAGAGTAAGGAAAGTCCAAAAGAAAGTTTGCAGAGCAAGGATTAGAAGTATGTGGGAAGTCTGGATCCTGCAAAAAACGAGCATTTGGATAAATGGGTAAAAGACTATGGATTTATTGGAAGGTTAAACACTCGGAGAATAATTGCATTACAGGATGCGATTAAAAAAAAAGACAGGAAAAGAACAGAAGAAAATGCAGAAAGCAGGATTTGAGTCTACGGAATTTTGGTTGAGAGAGGCGGAAAGAAGGAAAAAAAAAAGGGCAATGCGGCTTCAGAGAACAGGAGAGAGCAGAGGGAGGGGGCGCGTGCACGAGCCTGCAGGAAAGAGTACGAGAACGTGCAGGAAGGAGGAGCGCCTGTTCCATACGGAGCAGATGTTAACAGCTCTCTTTACCCCCAGTTAGTAAAGGATCCCCCACCTAATGATGGGGAATCCTCTCAAAAAGGAATGTTGACTAGATCACAGACAGGGCAGAAATTACAGTGGTCAAAAACGATGGGAGAGGGACTTTCTCCTCTCCCGTCTGAACCTGAAGAAACTTCAGCAATGACAGAATCATTTCCAATGATCCAGGTTGCAAATCCCCAGGCAGGAGATGATCAACTCCGACTATTTTAGTGTATAGGACATGGACAATGGAAGATGTTAAGAAAGCTATAGAAGGTGTGATTTCTTACAAAGCAGATGTGCATCAGTTTGTGCAGGACATGGAAAACTTGAGTGGAAGTGTTTTATCATGGTGGAGGCAGCCGAAGGAGAGGTTCCAGAGGACATGACAGAAGAGGTTTGAGAGGTAGTGAGGATGTCAGAGAGGAGCTTATGGTTACCCCTTTTCAGGGTGTTGGACCTGTGGAAGAGAAGGAAAAAGCATGACGAGGCCAGGGGACAGGGAGCTTTGCATTTTTTAATGCAGGACTCCCTGAAAAGCAGAATGATGAGTCAGATGGAGATGATGAGGTGTTGATGAAGTTCTAGGATTTATGGCTTATGCAGATGTGAAATCAGAAATTAAATCAAGGATAAATGGGAATGTGATGATTTTTTTGTATGACGATGGTGCATGTAGGACAGCTATCAAAGAACAAATTCCAGGAGCAAAACCTGCAGCCACGCGAGTTTCAGTGAAAGCTCAAATGGTGAAATCGTGTGTATTTCTCAGTTAGAGTTAGTGCAACTAAAATTACTTTTACATAATTGTATGCAGTGCAGCTGTAGCTGCAAAAATGGGGGAAAACATGTTGAATTTTAAATCACCTTTGGCATGTCTTCATGCTGAATGGGCACAATCAGCAGTGGCAGGATCTGGGGAATATGGTTAGGATGGGGGAAAGTGCTAATGACTGATTCCAACACTATCACCCCACATCCAGGGAAGTCCCTCAACTGGACTGACTCGAGTGGCTTTGTTTGGACAACTTCTGTTAAACTGGGTGTGCATTTGGAAGAAAAACTAAAGGATTGGGCCAGATGATTATTAGCATTAACTGAGGAGGAGGAAGATCTGTTAAAGGATCTCCCTGACACTCTGTGGTCTAAAGGACCCACAGATGTAGGGTTAATTAAAGGCGCTTTACCAGTTCAGATTAGACCAAAAACAATATACATCATGTGTTCGACAATACCCTTTAAGACCAGATGCACAAGAATGTATTAAACCAATAATTTCAGATTTAATAGCTGCAGGAGGAATTATAAAGTGCAATGACTCACCATGTAATACTCCTATATTTCCAGTGAAAAAACAGACGCCCTCCACTGGTTGGAGGATGGTATGAGACTTACAAGCAGTACACAATGCAGTTATTCAAAGAGCACCCTGTGTGCCTGACCCCTATACATTACTGAACTCGTTAGGATCGGATGCAGCCGCCTTCACAGTGGTAGACATTCAGTAATGCATTCTTTCCTGTGCCTGTCCAGAAGGACAGCCAGTACTGGTTTGCGTTCACATATGACGGCCAAAGGTACACTTACACCAGACTACCCCAAGGTTAGTGCGAAATGATAGCGAGCATGGCAAAAATTCCAACCTCCAGGGGAAGTACAAAAATAATTTATGTTGATGATGTTCTGATAGCATCACCAGAGAAAAAAAAAAACTTGTATGAAGGATTCAGTGGCACTGTTAAAACATTTGGCTGATGAAGGCCACAAAGTCAGTTAAAAATAAATTACAGCTGTGCAGGGAACAGGTAAAATATCTTTGTCATATTTAAGCGCAGCAGGACGCACAATTATGGAAGAATGGAAAACTGCAATTCTGCAAGCACCAAATTCTCTAACGAAGAAGCAAATGATGTCATTTTTAGGTCTGTTTAATTATTGCAGGAACTGGGTACCAAACTATGCTGAAATAATGGTTTCTCTCCAAAAGTTGATGTATGACAAAATTTTAAAAATGAATTCCCCTGTAACCTGGACACAAGAAGCGGACACGGCCTTTGGTAACATTAAACAGGTTCTGGTGTCCAGCACAGCCTTAGAGTTACCTGATTATAGTAAACCTTTTGTATAAATGGTAGACTGCAAAGGTAATTTATTGACCTCAGTTTTAGTCCAACAACATGGAGACAAAATGAAACCTGTAGCTTATTTCTCTTCAAAATTAAATGGTGTGGCATGTGTACTGCCGCATTGCGTTAGGACACCAATTGCGGCATCAATGGCAGTAGAAGTAAGTGCAACAATAGTACTATTCCACCCAATGACCCTTAAGGTTTCGCATGCAGTTTTAGCATTACTTTTACAGATGAACTTAACTTTTTTTTGTCGCCTGCGGGACACTTATCCTGCATGGCCGCATTACTGTTCCAACCGCACCTCACGATAGAATGGTGCACCCAGTTGGACCCTGCTACAATGTTGCCACTTCCTTATGGTGGAAGTGTGCATGATTGCCAAGAATTAGCAGAAAAAACAGCACAGAGCAGAAATTACCTAATAGATCAACCACTGACGAAAGGTGTAATACTTTATGTAGATGGTTCTTCATAGAAAAATGAGGAGGTTGACAAAGTAATACTTAAAGAAATGCAACAACGGAGATTGGAACCTGAAAAAGAGCTTTGGAACAAACATAATGCTAAACTCCTAAATAGTATATATGTATGACCAGAAAACAAACTTACTTTATAAAAAAAAACTATTTTTAAATGGGCAGCTAGGGGAATGATGGGACAGGTAAACAAATATTGGATTTAATTCTTATTCAAAAAATTTTTTATAGGAGCATGTAAGCACAGTGCTCAGGGAAATCTTAGACCAACACGAGGGAAGTTTCCAACTCCCCAATATCCGTTTCAGGTTATACACATGGACTTGATAGAATTAAAACGCAAAATTCTGTCTGGTAATGATAATGCATTCTCTAAATGGATTGAATTGTTCCCAGCAAAACATCCTGATGCAATAACAGTAGCCAAAGCATTATGCAAAGATGTAATTCCTCAGTATGGTATATCTGGGAAAAAAAAATATATATATTATTGGTTGAATGCTGTAAAGCATTCAACCCTTTGTTTTCCTGTTTCTCTTTATTTATTGGTTGAATGCTGTAAAGCATTCAACCCTTTGTTTTTCTGTTTCTCTTTATTGGTTGAATGCTGTAAAGCATTCAACCCTTTGTTTTCCTGTTTCTCTTTATTTATTGGTTGAATGCTATAAAGCATTCAACCCTTTGTTTTCCTGTTTCTCTTTATTTATTATTTATACTATCTTCCGCCGTTTTTTGACACTTAACTACTTCCACAATTTTTAACCTATTTTAACCATTCAACTTTTAAAATGTTCAGCTCTTTCAGCTTATTATTGCTATGACTTTTGGTACTTCTAATCCTTGTACTTTTTAAGATATTCCAGTTTTTCCGGGAATTTTTGCCCTATTAAAATGCATTGGTAAGTTATGGTACATGGGATTCCGGGTTCGACACTCGGTTCGGACCCTTACAATTTTTTTTACCATTTTACTTTTAAAATGTTGAGCTCTTTCAACTTATTAGTTATTACTTTTGGTCATTCAAATCATTGAACTTTTTAAGATATTCCAGGATTTTCCAGGATTTTTTGCTCCATTAAAATACATAGAGAATCCTTGTGCTTAGCCCCTTTTACAGGTTTTTACTTACTTTAACCATTGTATGAAACAGTTCAGTTCATTCCTTTCCTTCAAATCTTCAAATTTTCATTAATTCAGCCATTTTTTCAACTATTTCGGTCCTTGTTTAACTCCTACAATTTTTTTACCTCCACAATTTTTTTACCACCACTTTTGGTCCTTCAAATCCTTCGACTTTTCAAAAGGGAAAACTTTTGTTCGTTTTTCCACGTAAAATACGAACTGTGGCATGAAACCGTTTCAACTCGGCTTTGCCCACTAGAACGGTACACGATAAGCCTTATTTTCTTATACTTGTTGCATTGTAATGTAACTAAAGTGTTAGCTCAGTGGCTAAGGTAAATGGCTTATCATACTGAGGTTGTGAGTTCGATTCCGGCATTTGTCTTTTTCTGCATGGTTTTTTACCTTGCCTTTCTTGATAACATTCGGTTCCACTCACTTAAATATATTTCGTTACATGGAAGAATTTTCTTTCAGGTGGTATTACTCATAAGTTTTGACTTTTTATCCTTTAACTTTTAGGGATTTTCCAGGACAGTTCAGCCATTTCATCAGCAAGTTCAGCTTTCATTAAGCAGTACAGCATTCAATCTTTGACAACCTTAGTTTGATTCTTCCAACCCTTACAACTTCCACACAATTTTAGCTAGAGACACCATTCAAACGCTAAAATGATCAGAGCAGCTTAAAGCACACACACAAACACTCGATGTATGTTAGAAAAACTAGTGGTAGCAAATCTAAGTTAGTTTTGATGTATTTTTTATTTTCCTCCTCGTAGCTGGAAGCTGCAGTTCAAACATGTGCTCCAGCCATCTTGTGAACAAACGTCAGGACCCTGGCCTTAGCCCCGCCCACGGCCGCTAAGGCTCATGGGAAGTGTTAATTCCCACACCATGAGTTAGGCGGCTGTTACGAGAAGTGACTATCATGTTGTTACTCCTGATATGTTACTGGTTAAATAACAATATAATGCTGGGTCATTCAGCAAGCTAGCTGATGATCAATATGTCTCTCCATTATACATGGATGACTGTGCTGTGATTGATGATACATGCACGGTTGGGAAATTTAATCATGTGGCACAGAATTGTACATGGTGCCCCCTACCGGATGAGATTACTGTATGTCTACTTTAGTTTTAAATGATCAATGCATTAGACTGTAACATCAAGGTTTGAAATCATTGAGAACATAGGGAGGGTTTGGCAGCCATTTTGTGTTTTCAAATTTGATACCTTTGTTGCTTTTAACTTTCCTACCTTTGACATGCCTTTAGCTAGAAACACCGTTCAAACATTAAACTGCTCATAAGACTTTGTATTTCAATATAAGTTTTGAAATTATTATGGGATGGCAACACCAACTACGGTTTTGCGACCATTTTGTGCCTAAATGTGAGGCGATTTTAAACTGTTTTTTTAAACCTATTTTAACCATTTTACTGTTGCTATGTTAAGATCTTTCAGCCTAATCCTTTCAGCTATTACTTTTGGTCTTTCAAATCCTTGAACCTTTCAAGGTTTTCCAGGATTTTCCAAGATTTTCGCTCCATTTAAATACATTGAGAATCCTTGAAAACCTTTGGTTCTTTCAACCATTGTAACTTCAACATGCCTTTAGCTAGAGACACCGTTCAAACGTTTAATTGATCACAAGGCTTTGGACTATAAAATAGGTTTAGAAATCATTATGGGATGTCGACACAACCTACTGTTTGGTAGCCATTTTTTGACCAAATCTGAAGCAAATATTGCAATAAACTTCATCCATGGCTGGAACTGAACATATTGAAATTCAATGGATCTGGACATATAAGGAATGTGGGCGTGGTTAGCAAACAAACTTTGTTGCTAAGGACGTCCAAAGGTTTACTTTTTCCAATTTGTCTGAAACTAATGTCGATTTGTTCGTCATCCCCAGGCGACCCAAACATAAAATGGTTGCTATGGAGATAAAATTAATAGAAAAGCCGCCATTTTGAAAAAAGTGGATTTTCTGTCAACTTAGAACATGTAGTTTTACCAATATGATACTCTTAAACAATGTGTTTTTTTGAGTCAGTTGATGATGCTGATTTCAGTGCTAGCACTTTTAGCCATATTAGCAACATCTTCACATTTTCAAAAGTTTAGCCATTTTTTCAACAATTTCAGCTTTAATGCTTAACTCCTTCTACAAATTTTGACCTATTTTAGCCATTCTACTATTACAATGTTCAACTTTTTCAGCTTATTCCTGCTAGGACTTTTGTACCTTTACCTTTTCAAGGTTTTTCCAGTACAGTTCAGCCATTTCTTCAGCTAATTCAGCTTTCATTCAGCACTACAGCATTCAACCCTGCATTTTCTTCTGGAAATGCAGCTCCTTCTAGTTATTATTTATACTATCTTCCGCCGTTTTTTGACACTTAACTACTTCTACATTTTTTAACCTATTTTTACCATTCAACTTTTGAAATGTTCATCTCTTTCAGCTTATTCTTGCTATGACTTTTGGTACTTCTAATCCTTGTACTTTTTAAGATATTCCAGTTTTTACGGGAATTATTGCCCTATTAAAATGCATTGGAAAGTTATGGTGCAAGAGGTTCCCGGATCGACACCCAGTTCGGACACTTGAAATCTTTCTACCATTCACCTTTTTAAATGTTCAACTCTTTCAACTTATTACAGATATTACTTTTGGTCATTCAAATCATTGAAATTTTTAAGATATTCCAGGATTTTGCAGGATTTTTGCTCCATTAAAATACATAGGGAATTCTTGTGCTTAACCTTTTTTAAAGGTTTTCACCTTTTTTAACCATTTTACTTTTAAAATGTTGAGCTCTTTCAGCTCAGTTCAGCCATTTCTTTTACAAATTAAGCTTTCTATCAGCAATACAGCATTCAACCCTGCATTTTCTTCTGGAAATGCAGCTCCTTCTAGTTTATTATAGTATCTTCCGCCGTTTTTTGGCGTTTAACTCCTTCTACAATTTTTAACCGATTTTAACCATTCAACTTTTAAAATGTTCAGCTCTTTCATCTTATTTCTGCTATGACTTTTGGTTTTTCAAATCCTTTTACTTTTTAAGATATTCCAGGTTTTCCGGGAATTTTTGTTCCATTGAAATACATGGAGAATTTTTCGTTCAGAAGTTCACAGTTAAACTCCTTCTACAATTTTTCACCTATTTTAACCGTTCGACTATGAAAATGTTCAGCTCTTTCATCTTATTCTAGCTATGACATTTTGGTCCTTCAAATCTTTGAACTTTTCCAGATATTCCCGGATATTCCCAGATTTTCCAATGTTTTTGCTCCATTGGCCACACCTTTGCTTCTTTAAGCAATTGTAACTTTAACATTCTTTTGGCTAGAGACACCGTTCAAATATTGAAATGTTCACAAGGTTTTGGACTTCAACATAAGGTTCAAAATTATTATGGGATGGCAACACCACCTACAGTTTTGTGCCAAAATGTGAGGCAATTTTAAACTTCTTCAAACTTTCACGTATTTTAATCCTTCTACTATTACAATGTTCAACCCTTTCAGCTTATTCCTTTCAGCTATGACTTTTGGTCCTTCAAATCATTGAACTTTTCCAGATATTCCCGGATATTCCCAGATTTTCCAATCTTTTTGCTCCATTGGCCACACCTTTGCTTCTTTAAACAATTGTAACTTTAACATTCTTTTGGCTAGAGACACCGTTCAAATATTGAAATGTTCACAAGGTTTTGGACTTCAACATAAGGTTTAAAAATTATTATGGGATGGCAACACCACCTACAGTTTGGCGGCCATTTTGTGCCAAAATGTGAGGCAATTTTAAACTTCTTCAAACTTTCACCTATTTTTACCATTCTACTATTACAATGTTCAACCTTTCCAGCTTATTCCTTTCAGCTATGACTTTTGGTCCTTCAAATCCTTGAACTTTTCCAGATATTCCCAGATTTTCCAATCTTTTTGCTCCATTGGCCACACCTTTGCTTCTTTAAACAATTGTAACTTTAACATTCTTTTGGCTAGAGACACCGTTCAAATATTGAAATGTTCACAAGGTTTTGGACTTCAACATAAGGTTTAAAAATTATTATGGGATGGCAACACCACCTACAGTTTGGCGGCCATTTTGTGCCAAAATGTGAGGCAATTTTAAACTTCTTCAAACTTTCACCTATTTTTACCATTCTACTATTACAATGTTCAACCCTTTCATCTTATTCCTTTCAGCTATGACTTTTGGTCCTTCAAATCTTTGAACTTTTCCAGATATTCCCGGATATTCCCAGATTTTCCAATGTTTTTGCTCCATTGGCCACACCTTTGCTTCTTTAAACAATTGTAACTTTAACATTCTTTTGGCTAGAGACACCGTTCAAATATTGAAATGTTCACAAGGTTTTGGACTTCAACATAAGGTTTAAAAATTATTATGGGATGGCAACACCACCTACAGTTTGGCGGCCATTTTGTGCCAAAATGTGAGGCAATTTTAAACTTCTTCAAACTTTCACCTATTTTTACCATTCTACTATTACAATGTTCAACCTTTCCAGCTTATTCCTTTCAGCTATGACTTTTTGGTCCTTCAAATCCTTGAACGTTTTCCAAATAAAATACGAACTATGGCATGAAATCGTTTCAACTAGGCTTTGCCCAATAAAACAGTGCACGACAAGCCTTATTTATTTACACCGGCTGCACTGTGTTCTGACTAAAATGTTAGCTCAGTGGCTAAGGTGGCAGGTTAATCATACTGAGGTTCTGAGTTCGAATCCGGCATTCTACTTTTTCTGCATGGTGTTTTACCTTGCCTTTCTTGATAAAATTTAGTTCCACTCACTTAAATATATTTCGTTACATGGAAGAATTTTCTTTCAGGTGGTGTTACTCATAAGTTTTGACTTTTTATCCTTTAACTTTTAGGGATTTTCCAGGATTTTCCAGGACAGTTCAGCCATTTGATCAGCAAGTTCAGCTTTCATTAAGCAGTACAGCATTCAATCTTTGACAACCTTTGATTCTTCCAACCCTTACAACTTCCATACAATTTTAGCTAGAGACACCATTCAAACGTTAAAATGATCAGAGCAGCTTAAAGCACACACACAAACACTCTATATATGTTAGAAAAAACAGTTGGAGCAAATCTAAGTTAGTTTTGATGTATTTTTTATTTTCCTCCTCGTAGCTGGAAGCTGCAGTTCAAACATGTGCTCCAGCCATCTTGTGAACAAACGTCAGGACCCTGGCCTTAGCCCCGCCCACGACCGCTAAGGCTCATGGGAAGTGTTGATTCCCACACCATGAGTTAGGTGGCTGTTACGAGAAGTCACTATCATGTTGTTACACCACATATGTTAGTGATTAAATGACAATATAATGCTGTGTCATTCAGCTAGCTAGCTAGCTGATGATCAAAATAGCTCTCCATTATACATGTATACATGTGCTATGATTGATAACACATGTAGCAAAGATGGGAGATTTAATCATGTGGCACAGTATTTTACATGGTGCCCCCTACTGGATGAGATGACTGCATTTATACTTTAGTTTTACATGATCAATGCTGTAACATCAAGGTTTGAAATCATTAAGAGATAGGAAGGGTTTGGCAGCCATTTTGTGTTTTCAAATCTGAAACCTTTGTTGCTTTTAACTTTCCTACCTTTGGCATTCCTTTAGCTAGAAACACCGTTCAAACATTAAACTGCTCATAAGACTTTGTATTTCAATATAAGTTTTGAAATTATTATGGGATGGCAACTCCAACTACGGTTTTGCGGCCATTTTGTGCCTAAATGTGAGGCGATTTTTAACTTCAGTTTTTACCTATTTTAACCATTTTACTGTTGCAATGTTAAGATCTTTCAGCTTAATCCTTTCAGCTATTACTTTTGGTCTTTCAAATCCTTGAACCTTTCAAGATATTTCAGGATTTTCCAAGACTTTTGGTCCATTTAATTACATTGAGAATCCTTGAAAACCTTTGGTTCTTTCAACCATTGTAACTTCAACATGCCTTTAGCTACAGACACCGTCCAAACCTTAAATTGATCACAAGGCTTTGGACTATAAAATACGTTTATAAATCATTACGGGATGTCAACACAACCTACTGTTTGGTGGCCATTTTATGACAAAATCTGACACAAATATTGCAATAAACTTCATCCATGGCTGGAAATGAACATATTGAAATTCACTGGATCTGGACATATAAGGAATGTGGGCGTGGTTAACAAACAAACTTCGTTGCTAAGGACGTCCAAATGTTTACTTTTTCCGATCCATCTGAAACTGACGTTGATTTGTTCGTCATCCCCAGGCGACCCAAACATAAAATGGTTGCTATGGAGATAAAATTAATAGAAAATCCATGTTTTTGAAAAAAGTAGATTCTATCAACTTAGAACATGTAGTTTTGACCTATATGATACTCTTAAACAATGTGTTTTTTTGAGTCAGTTGATGATGCTGATGCTAGCACTTTTAGCCATTTTAGCAAAATCTTCAAATTTTAAACAGAAAATCCATTTTTTCAATGATATCAGCTTTCATGCTTAACTCCGTCTATGAATTTTGACCTGTTTCGGTCATTCTACTTTTACAATGTTCACCTTTGACTTTTGGTCCTCTAACTTTTCAAAATATTCCAGGATTTTCCAGGACAGTTCAGCCATTTTTTCAATAATTTCAGCTTTCATGCTTAACTCCTTCTACAATGTTTGACCTATTTTAGACATTAAGTTTTTTATCATATTTCTGCTTTCATTCAGCAATACAGCATTCAACCCTGCATTTTCTTCTGGAAATGCAGCTCCTTCTAGTTATTGGTTGAATGCTATAAAGCATTCAACCCTTTGTTTTCCTGTTTCTCTTTATTGGTTGAATGCTATAAAGCATTCAACCCTTTGTTTTCCTGTTTCTCTTTATTTATTATTTATACTATCTTCCGCCGTTTTTTGACACTTAACTACTTCCACAATTTTTAACCTATTTTAACCATTCAACTTTTAAAATGTTCAGCTCTTTCAGCTTATTATTGCTATGACTTTTGGTACTTCTAATCCTTGTACTTTTTAAGATATTCCAGTTTTTCCGGGAATTTTTGCCCTATTAAAATGCATTGGCAAGTTATGGTACATGGGATTCCGGGTTCGACACTCGGTTCGGACCCTTAAATTTTTTTTTACCATTTTACTTTTAAAATGTTGAGCTCTTTCAACTTATTAGTTATTACTTTTGGTCATTCAAATCATTGAACTTTTTAAGATATTCCAGGATTTTCCAGGATTTTTTGCTCCATTAAAATACATAGAGAATCCTTGTGCTTAGCCCCTTTTACAGGTTTTTACTTACTTTAACCATTGTATGAAACAGTTCAGTTCATTCCTTTCCTTCAAATCTTCAAATTTTCATTAATTCAGCCATTTTTTCAACTATTTCGGGCCTTGTTTAACTCCTACAATTTTTTTACCTCCACAATTTTTTTACCATCAATTTTGGTCATTCAAATCCTTCGACTTTTCAAAAGGGAAAACTTTCGTTCGTTTTTCCACGTAAAATACGAACTGTGGCATGAAATCGTTTCAACTCGGCTTCGCCCACTAGAACGGTACATGACAAGCCTTATTTATTTATACCGGCTGCATTGTATTGTAACTGAAGTGTTAGCTCAGTGGCTAAGGTGGATGCTTTATCATACTGAGGTTCTGAGTTCAAGTCCGGCATTCGACTTTTTCTTTATGGTTTTTTACCTTGCCTTTCTTGATAAAATTCAGTTCCACTCACTTAAATATATTTCGTTTCATGGAAGAATTTTCTTTCAGGTGGTATTACTCATAAGTTTTGACTTATTATCCTTTAACTTTTAGGGATTTTCCAGGACAGTTCAGCCATTTCATCAGCAAGTTCAGCTTTCATTAAGCAGTACAGCATTCAATCTTTGACAACCTTTGATTCTTCCAACCCTTACAACTTCCACACAATTTTAGCTAGAGACACCATTCAAACGTTAAAATGATCAGAGCAGCTTAAAGCACACACACAAACACTCGATGTATGTTATTTTCCTCCTCGTAGCTGGAAGCTGCAGTTCAAACATGTGCTCCAGCCATCTTGTGAACAAACGTCAGGACCCTGGCCGTAGCCCCGCCCACGGCCACTAAGGCTCATGGGAAGTGTTGATTCCCACACCATGAGTTAGGTGGCTGTTACGAGAAGTCAGTATCATGTTTTTGCACCACATAAGTTAGTGGTTTAATGAAAATAAAATACTGTATCATTCAGCTAGCTAGCTGATGATCAATATATCTCTCCATTTTACATGGATGTGTGTGCAAATAATAATGGCACATACATAGTTGAGAGAAGTGAACTAGTGGCTCAGCATTTGCCTGAATGTCTCCTGATGCAGGTCGTGACTCTACTTTTACTGTCAAATGATTGGTGCTGTGGATTATAACATCAACGTTTGAAGCCATTATGGAATGGAGACTGTTTGGTAGCCATATTGTGTTTTTCAAATCTGAAGCCTTTGTTTCTTTAAAAGAATATAACTTCAACATACTTGTAGCTAGAGACACCGTTCAAACATTAAAATGATCACAAGGCTTTGGACTATTAAATACGTTTAGAAATCATTATGGGATGTCGACACAACCTAAAGTTGGTGGCCTTTTTATGACAAAATCTGAAGCAAATATTGCAATAAACTTAATCCATGGCTGGAACTGAACAGATTGAAATTCACTGGATCTGGACATATAAGGAATGTGGGCGTGGTTAGCCAACAAACTTCGTTGCTAAGGACGTCCAAAGGTTTACTTTTTCCAATTTGTCTGAAACTGACGTCGATTTGTTCGTCATCCCATGCCGACCCAAACGTAAAATGGTTGCTATGGAGATAAAATTAATAGAAAAGCCGCCATTTTGAAAAAAGTGTATTTTCCTTCAACTTATAACATGTAGCTTTTACCAATATGATACTCTTAAACAATTTGGTTTTTTGAGTCAGTTGATGATGCTGATGCTAGCACTTTTAGCCATTTTAGCATCATCTTCAAATTTTCAACAGTACATCCATTTTTTCAACAATTTCAGCTTTCATGCTTAACTCCGTCTACAAATTTTGACCTGTTTTGGTCATTTTACTTTTACAATGTTCACCTTTGACTTTTGGTCCTTTAATTTTTCAAAATATTCCAGGATTTTCCAGGACATTTCAGCCATTTTTTCAACAATTTTTTAGCTTTCATGCTTAACTCCTTCTACAATGTTTGACCTATTTTAGACATTCTACTTTTACAATGTTCAGCTTTTTCATCATATTTCTGCTTTCATTCAGCAATACAGCATTCAACCCTGCATTTTCTTCTGGAAATGCAGCTCCTTCTAGTTTATTATTATTATTATTTATACTATCTTCCGCCGTTTTTTGACACTTAACTACTTCTACAATTTTTAACCGATTTTTACCATTCAACTTTTAAAATGTTCAGCTCCTTCAGCTTATTCCAGCTATGACTTTTGGTTTTTCAAATCCTTGTACTTTTTAAGATATTCCAGTTTTTCCGGGAATTTTTGCCCTATTAAAATGCATTGGGAACTTATGGTACATGAGGTTCGCGGTTCGACACCCGGTTCGGACGCTTCAAAATTTTCTACCTTTCAACTTTGAAAATATTCAAATCTTTCAACTTATTACAGTTATTACTTTTGGTCATTCAAATCATTGAACTTTTTAAGATATTCCAGGATTTTCTAGGATTTTTTGCTCCATTAAAATACATAGAGAATCCTTGTGCTAAACTTCTTTTACAGGTTTTTACTTACTTTAACCATTGTATGAAACAGTTATGCTCATTCCTTTCCTTCGAATCTTCAAATTTTCATTAATTCAGCCATTTTTTAATAATTTCATGCCTTGTTTAACTCCTTTTACAATTTTTTTACCTCCAAAATTTTTTTTACCACCACTTTTGGTCCTTCAAATACTGCGACTTTTCAAAAGTGAAGGCTCATGGGAAAGTGTTGATTCCCAAACCATGAGTTAGGTGGCTGTTACGAGAAGTGACTATCATGTTTTTGCACCACATAAGTTAGTGATTTAATGAAAATATAATGCTGTATCATTCAGCTAGCTAGCTGATGATCAATATATCTTTCCATTATACATGGTTGTGTGTGCAAAGACTATTGTCACATGCATAGTTGAGAGAATTGATCTTGAGGCTCTGCATTTGCCAGAACGTCTCCTGATGCAGGACGTGACTCTACTTTTACCATCAAATGATTGGTGCTTTGGATTATAACATCAAGGTTTGAAGTCATTGTGGGATGGAAACTGTTTGGTAGCCATATTGTGTTTGTCAAATCTGAAGCTTTTCTTTCTTCAAAAGAATATAACTTTAACATACTTGTAGCTAGAGACACCATTCAAACATTAAAATGATCACAAGGCTTTGGACTATTAAATACGTTTAGAAATCATTATGGGATGTCGACACAACCTAATGTTGGTGGCCTTTTTATGACAAAATCTGAAGCAAATATTGCAATAAACTTAATCCATGGCTGGAACTGAACAGATTGAAATTCACTGGATCTGGACATATATGGAATGTGGGCGTGGTTAGCAAACAAACTGCGTTGCTAAGGACGTCCAAAGGTTTACTTTTTCCGATTTGTCTGAAACTGACGTCAATTTGTACGTTATCCCCAGGCGACCCAAACATAAAATGGTTGCTATGGAGATAAAATCAATAGAAAAGCCGCCATTTTGAAAAAAGTGGATTTTCTGTCAACTTAGAACATGTAGCTTTTACCAACATGATACTCTTAAACAATGTGATTTTTTTGAGTCAGTTGATGAGGCTGATGCTAGCACTTTTAGCCATTTTACCATCATCTTCAAATTTTCAACAGTACATCCATTTTTTCAACAATTTCAACTTTCATGCTTAACTCCGTCTACAAATTTTGACCCGTTTTGGTCATTCTACTTTTACAATGTTCACCTTTGACTTTTGGCCCCTAAGTTTTCAAAATATTCCAGGATTTTCCAGGACATTTCAGCCATTTTTTCAACAATTTTAGCTTTCATGCTTAACTCCTTCTACAATGTTTGACCTATTTTAGACATTCTACTTTTACAATTTTCAGCTTTTTCATAATATTTCTACTTTCATTCAGAAATACAGCATTCAACCGTGCATTTTCTTCTGGAAATGCAGCTCCTTCTAGTTATTATTATTGGTTGAATGCTGTAAAGCATTCAACCCTTTGTTTTCCTGTTTCTCTTTATTTATTATTTATACTATCTTCCGCCGTTTTTTGACACTTAACTCCTTCTACAATTTTTAACCGATTTTTACCATTCAACTTTTAAAATGTTCAGCTCTTTCAGCTCATTATTGCTATGACTTTTGGTACTTCTAATCCTTGTACTTTTTAAGATATTCCAGTTTTTCCGGGAATTTTTGCCCTATTAAAATGCATTGGGAAGTTATGGTGCACGAGGCGCCCTGTTCGACACCCGGTTTGGACCCTTAAAATTTTCTTCCAACCAACTTTTAAAATGTTCAACTCTTTCAACTTATTACAGTTATTACTTTTGGTCATTCAAATCATTGAACTTTTTAAGATTTTCCAGGATTTTTGCTCCATTAAAATGCATAGGGAATTATTGTGCTTAACCTCTTTTACAGGTTTTTACCCTTTTTAACCATTTTACTTTTAAAATTTTGAGCTCTTTCAGCTCAGTTCAGCCATGTCTTTAACAAATTAAACTTTCTTCTAGCAATACAGCATTGAATCCTGTATTTTCTTCTGGAAATGCATCTCCTTCTACAATTTTTTTACCTCCACAATTTTTTTACCATCAATTTTGGTCATTCAAATCCTTTTACTTTTCAAAAGGGAAAACTTTCGTTCGTTTTTCCACGTAAAATACGAACTGTGGCATGAAACCGTTTCAACTCGGCTTCGCCCACTAGAACGGTACACGACAAGCCTTATTTATTTATACCGGCTGCATTGTACTGTAACTAAAGTGTTAGCTCAGTGGCTAAGGTCAACGGTTTATCGTTCTGAGTTCGATTCTGGCATTCGACTTTTTCTGCATGGTTTTTTACCTTGCCTTTCTTGATGAAATTCAGTTCCACTCACTTAAATATATTTCGTTACATGGAAGAATTTTCTTTCAGGTGGTATTACTCATAAGTTTTGACTTTTTATCCTTAAACTTTTAGGGATTTTCCAGGATTTTCCAGGACAGTTCAGCCATTTCATCAGCAAGTTCAGCTTTCATTAAGCAGTACAGCATTCAATCTTTGACAACCTTTGATTCTTCCAACCCTTACAACTTCCACACAATTTTAGCTAGAGACACCATTCAAACGTTAAAATGATCAGAGCAGCTTAAAGCACACACACAAACACTCGATGTATGTTAGAAAAAACAGTGGGAGCAAATCTAAGTTAGTTTTGATGTATTTTTTATTTTCCTCCTCGTAGCTGGAAGCTGCAGTTCAAACATGTGCTCCAGCCATCTTGTGAACAAACGTCAGGACCCTGGCTTAGCCCCGCCCACGGCCGCTAAGGCTCATGGGAAGTGTTAATTCCCACACCATGAGTTAGGCGGCTGTTACGAGAAGTGACTATCATGTTGTTACTCCACATATGTTACTGGTAAAATGACTATATAATGCTGTGTCATTCAGCTAGCTAGCTGATGATCAATATGTCTCTCCACTATACATGGATGACTGTGCTGAGATTGATGATACATGCACAGTTAGGAAATTTAATCATGTGACACAGAATTGTACATGGTGCCCCCTACTGTATGAGATTACTGTATGTCTAGTTTAGTTTTAAATGATCGATGCATTAGACTGTACCATCAAGGTTTGAAATCATTAAGAGATAGGGAGGGTTTGGCAGCCATTTTGTGTTTTCAAATTTGATACCTTTGTTGCTTTTAACTTTCCTACCTTTGACATGCCTTTAGCTAGAAACACCGTTCAAACATTAAACTGCTCATAAGACTTTGTATTTCAATATAAGTTTTGAAATTATTATGGGATGGCAACACCAACTACGGTTTTGCGGCCATTTTGTGCCTAAATGTGAGGCGATTTTAAACTGTTTTTTTAAACCTATTTTAACCATTTTAACAGTTGCTATGTTAAGATCTTTCAGCCTAATCCTTTCAGCTATTACTTTTGGTCTTTCAAATCCTTGAACCTTTCAAGGTTTTCCAGGATTTTCCAAGATTTTTCCTCCATTAAAATACATTGAGAATCCTTGAAAACCTTTGGTTCTTTCAACCATCATAACTTCAACATGCCTTTAGCTACAGACACTGTTCAAACATTAAATTGATCACAAGGCTTTGGAATATAAAATATGTTTATAAATCATTATGGGATGTCGACACAACCTACTGTTTGGTGGCCATTTCATTACAAAATCTTAAGCAAATATTGCAATAAACTTCATCCATGGCTAGAACCGAACATATTGAAATTCACTGGATCTGGACATATAAGGAATGTGGGCGTGGTTAGCAAACAAACTTTGTTGCTAAGGACGTCCAAAGGTTTACTTTTTCCAATTTGTCTGAAACTAATGTCGATTTGTTCGTCATCCCCAGGCGACCGAAACATAAAATGGTTGCTATGGACATAAAATTAATAGAAAAGCCGCCATTTTGAAAAAAGTGGATTTTCTGTCAACTTAGAACATGTAGTTTTACCAATATGATACTCTTAAACAATGTGTTTTTTTGAGTCAGTTGATGATGCTGATTTCAGTGCTAGCACTTTTAGCCATATTAGCAAAATCTTCACATTTTCAAAAGTTTAGCCATTTTTTCAACAATTTCAGCTTTAATGCTTAACTCCTTCTACAAACTTTGACCTATTTTAGCCATTCTACTATTACAATGTTCAACTTTTTCAGCTTATTCCTGCTAGGACTTTTGTACCTTTACCTTTTCAAGGTTTTTCCAGTACAGTTCAGCCATTTCTTCAGCTAATTCAGCTTTCATTCAGCACTACAGCATTCAACCCTGCATTTTCTTCTGGAAATGCAGCTCCTTCTAGTTATTATAGTATCTTCCGCCGTTTTTTGGCGTTTAACTACTTCTACAATTTTTAACCTATTTTAACCATTCTACTTTTAAAATGTTCATCTCTTTCATCTTATTTCTGCTATGACTTTTGGTTTTTCAAATCCTTTTACTTTTTAAGATATTCCAGGTTTTCCGGGAATTTTTGCTCCATTGAAATACATGGAGAATTTTTCGTTCAGAAGTTCACAGTTAAACTCCTTCTACAATTTTTCACCTATTTTAACCGTTCGACTATGAAAATGTTCAGCTCTTTCATCTTATTCTAGCTATGACATTTTGGTCCTTCAAATCTTTGAACTTTTCCAGATATTCCCGGATATTCCCAGATTTTCCAATCTTTTTGCTCCATTGGCCACACCTTTGCTTCTTTAAACAATTGTAACTTTAACATTCTTTTGGCTAGAGACACCGTTCAAATATTGAAATGTTCACAAGGTTTTGGACTTCAACATAAGGCTCAAAATTATTATGGGATGGCAACACCACCTACAGTTTGGCGGCCATTTTGTGCCAAAATGTGAGGCAATTTTAAACTTCTTCAAACTTTCACCTATTTTTACCATTCTACTATTACAATGTTCAACCCTTTCATCTTATTCCTTTCAGCTATGACTTTTGGTCCTTCAAATCCTTGAACTTTTCCAGATATTCCCGGATATTCCCAGATTTTCCAATCTTTTTGCTCCATTGGCCACACCTTTGCTTCTTTAAACAATTGTAACTTTAACATTCTTTTGGCTAGAGACACCATTCAAATATTGAAATGTTCACAAGGTTTTGGACTTCAACATAAGGTTTAAAAATTATTATGGGATGGCAACACCACCTACAGTTTGGCGGCCATTTTGTGCCAAAATGTGAGGCAATTTTAAACTTCTTCAAACTTTCACCTATTTTTACCATTCTGCTATTACAATGTTCAACCCTTTCATCTTATTCCTTTCAGCTATGACTTTTGGTCCTTCAAATCTTTGAACTTTTCCAGATATTCCCGGATATTCCCAGATTTTCCAATCTTTTTGCTCCATTGGCCACACCTTTGCTTCTTTAAACAATTGTAACTTTAACATTCTTTTGGCTAGAGACACCGTTCAAATATTGAAATGTTCACAAGGTTTTGGACTTCAACATAAGGCTCAAAATTATTATGGGATGGCAACACCACCTACAGTTTGGCGGCCATTTTGTGCCAAAATGTGAGGCAATTTTAAACTTCTTCAAACTTTCACATATTTTTACCATTCTACTATTTCAATGTTCAATTCCTTCAGCTTATTCCTTTCAGCTATTACTTTTGGTCCTTTAAATCCTTGAACCTTTTGAGATATTCCAGGATTTTCCAAGATTTTCCCTCCATTTAAATACATTGAGAATCCTTGAAAACCTTTGGTTCTTTCAACCATTGTAACTTCAACATGCCTTTAGCTAGAGACACCGTTCAAAGGTTAAATTGATCACAAGGCTTTGGACTATAAAATAGGTTTAGAAATCATTATGGGATGTCGACACAACCTACTGTTTGGTGGCCATTTTTTGACCAAATCTGAAGCAAATATTGCTTATTGATTAAACTTCATCCATGGCTGGAACTGAACATATTGAAATTCACTGGATCTGTACGTATAAGGAATGTGGGCGTGGTTAGCAAACAAACTTCGTTGCTAAGGACGTCCAAAGGTTTACTTTTTACGATTTGTCTGAAACTGACGTCGATTGGTTCGTTATCCCCAGGCGACCCAAACATAAAATAGTTGCTATGGAGATAAAATCAATAGAAAAGCCGCCATTTTGAAAAAGGTGGATTTTCTATCAACTTAGAACATGTAGCTTTTACCAATATGATACTCTCAAACAATGTGTTTCTTTGAGTCAGTTGATGATGCTGATTCCAATGCTAGCACTTTATCCATTTTAGCACCATCTTCAAATTTTCAACAGTTCAACCATTTTTTCAACAATTTCAGCTTTAATGCTTAACTCCTTCTACAAATTTTGACCTATTTTAGCCATTCTACTGTTACAATGTTCAACTTTTTCAGCTTATTCCTGCTATTATTTTTTTCCCAAATCTTTGAACTTTTAAAGACATTCCAGGACTTTTGCTTCATTAAAATACATAGGACATCCTATCGCTTAACTTCTTTTACAGTTTTTTGCCCACTTTGACCTTTCTACTTTTAAAATTTTGAGCTCTTTCAGCTCTGTTCAGCCATTTCTTTAGGAAATTCAGCTTTCATTCAGCAATACAGCATTCAACCCTGCATTTTCTTCTGGAAATGCAGCTCCTTCTAGTTATTTATAGTGACAATGGGTCTCATTTTGTTAATCGAATTATGAAAAGGATAGGAACTATGTTTCACATTAATACAATAACAAAGCAGGATGCCCACTCCATCAGCCCTTTAATTAAGTGCTTGAAGAAATTACAAATCTGGATGGCTCTTAAATTTTCTCCACCTCAATGACGAAAACACAGAGGTGATTGTCTTCGGTCCCAGTGTCAACAGTGAGTCACACCCAATAGCTCTGGGCTCTCTCACTCAATCCGTTAAATCTACTCTGACAAATTTAGGAGTGAAGATGGACATTGGTTTTAAATTTGGACAAGCAGATCAGTTCGGTGGTGAGATCCAGCTTCTTTCAGTTAAGGCAGCTTACTAAAGTCAAATTGTTTTTATCAAGAAAGTTCTTTGAGACAGTAATCCACACCTTTGTTATAACTCGGATTGATTACTGTAACTCTCTTTACTTCGGTGCTCCTCACTCATCCTTGTCCCGTCTCCAGCTGGTGCAGAACTTTGGTGCACGCTTGTTAACTGGAACGTGGAAGAGAGAGCATATCACACCAGTTCTGGCTACCTGTCCATTTTAGAGTTTAAAAAAAAAAAAAAAAAAATCTTTTATTTGTTTTTAAGTCTTTAAGTGGTCTGGCTCCACCCTACCTCTCTGAGCTGCTACACCTGCATTCCCCTTCCTGCTCACTTAGATCAGCTGACCAGCTGCTCCTGGATGTGCCAAAGACACGGCAGAAATTCAGGGGGGATAGAGCAATTGCCGTTGCTGGCCCCAGCTTGTGGAATGCACTCCCTATGCAGATTAGGAAGGCCCGTTCGTTGAATGATTTTAAATCCAAGTTAAAAACTCACTTTTTCTCTCTGGGGTTTAACTCGGTGTGAGTTGATGTTTTTATTGGTCTTATTTATTTTTATTTAACTTCTTGATTTTATACCGTTTGTTTTAGGTTGTTGTTTTGTTTTATTCTGCATTGTTAAGCCTTTTGGTCAGCTCCTGCTGTTTTAAAAGCGCTTTATAAATAAAGTTGACTTGGCTTGACTTGACATTGACTTAAAGAATCACTGTGCGTACCACCTGCAAAGTGCAGGGTTAGTAGAAATAATGACTGGTACAATTAACAATAGGCTGAAGGAATGTATTGTGGACACTGGACTCAGTGTCTAGATTTAGTGAAACTGTGCATAGAAATTAACATTACCAGTGCAATAAGGCCAAGACCCTTTTTGGAAGACCTTACAGGTTACCACAGTTTAAAAACCAATGGGAGACTAATAAAGAAGCAAACCTGGCTGACTATATGAGGGCCATTTTAGTAAAACAAAGAGACATTTTGACTAATGAAAAACCTTTTGCCCCTCAGCAGGAAAACCAGCTTTTAGAACCAGGTGATTGGGTTCTGATAAGAAGCATCAAGAAATAACACTGGTATTTACCCAAGTGGGAGGGGCCATACCAGGCACTGCTGGCCACTCCTACTGCAGTCAAATTCGCTGGAAGATCCACCTGTGTTCACCTGACATATTGTTTATATTGTAAAAAGGTAATCTCGACTGGAAACTCAAAGGTGGAAGGTGAGCTAAAGTCTGATAATAGGGTGGACTCAGACGTTTAGAGTCTGGGTAGACCCGAAAGTCAGTGAAGCCTCCTGTAAAGCCACCAACCCATATAGACGACGAAAAAAGAAATAACAGTTGGTCGAGATGGTAAACCAGGGTTTTCAAATTTGTGTGAAATGTATTGTTGTTGTGATCATAACCATTGTTATAGTGTGGCATACCTGGCAGTACTTGCGCCCCCCTGGGTATGAAAATGGAACAACCCTTTCGACTGAGAGGAGGACTGTAAGTCCACCCACTAATGTTTGCCCAAGACGACTAATGGCTAAAGGAAATCCACTAAACCCAGAGAATACTGCTACTATTTTTAACTTGCAACTCTTGAAACTAAATTCTGTTACCTTTTTCTGTGTATCCTATATCGGTTTACGTTTTGGTTGCTGAAATGTCTGGTATTTATCCTCACAGATGGAGACCTCGCCATAAGCGGGAAGTGTGGCTGACAGACACTGACCCTACTTACATAGACGCCATAGGGGTCCCTTATGGAGTACCAGATGAATGTACATTGATTAATCAGGTGGCTGCCGGCTGGGGATCTTCACTCTGTTGGTGGTGTACGATTGTCAAAGGCGTGGACAGGATCAACTACATCCACTACGACGTCCAAAAAATTAGGTAACTGGACACGAGAAGGGTTTGAAGCTGTGCATGAACAGCTTTCTGTTACATCTATAATGGCATTCAGGAACAGGATCACTCTCGACATGCTGATGGCTGAAAGGGGTGGCGTGTGCACCATGTTCAGTGAACAGTGTTGCACGTTCATTCCTAACAACACCGCTGCAGACAGCAGTCTGACCAAGGCCAAAGAGGGCCTTCGCACTCTCAATGGTAAGATGAAAGACCATTCCGGTGTTGATACCACCATGTGGGACTCCTGGCTGGATGTGTTTGGGAAGTACCACTCATTGGTAGCTTCCCCTTTGGTGTCCATAGCTATATTTATGGCCATCTTGACCTTGTGTGGATGCTGTTGTATTCCTTGCCTGCGTTCTTTGTGCAATCGTCTCATCTCCACAGCTATTAGACCTGAAGAGACCCAGCTGCGTCCCATCTGTGTAAGTGTCTCCAACACACACCCTCCAAGTGTAAATTTGTTTGTGCTCGTAAACATGATCTTACAGTTAGAAATCTTGTGAAGTGGCTGACTAATAGTGATGTTACGTTTGCGCAGATATGGATAAACAGGGGGGAGTTATGTTGGAATAATGTATATAGGTTATCTCATATTTGCTTATTTTATGCATCACCTTGCTATATGTATAGGTGATTTAATCATGTTTGCAGAAGTGTCTGTGTGTGTCCAAATCTGTTTTACAGGAAGGTGGAGGTGACACCCTTGGGAGAAAATGTTTATCTTTGCGTCTTTTCAGCATTCTCCTGAGAACCTGTGTTAGCTATGTCTAAAATGAATCGAAGGACGCTCTGTGTTAGTTTATCTGTGAGAAACGGCTTTGCAGGTCCAGAGATGATTTGAGAAGACTGTGGAAGGATAGACATGTTGTAATAAATGCTTTCTGATAGCGCTGCAGCTGTGTTTTTATCTGTTTCCCCTCCTTAGAGCTCAGCGCATGTGTAACTTAGGGACAACCCAAATCAACTTATTAAAAGAGGAGGCAGCAGAATTTGCGCCAGAGTGGAGAGAGATTGTTTACTGGGTAGATCTCTGTCTGCTCTCCTCGTAAAGGTACCTTTGTCCGTTGGTCTTTCTTTCCTTTTTGAATTGTTATGATGTTGCAGGTTGTTTGAACCCAACATCTGGTCACCCTACTTTCAGAAAAATAATACTAAAAGTAAGTGAAGAAAGTGCCACAACCGCAGCAAAAAGAATGAAGACGCATTTGGGCAACTTAACATTTCCTACAGTACAGCTTCACCAAATATTTGGGTGTTATGTTAATCTCATGCCTTTTCACTTAAACATACACACAACATATTCACTGCGATGCGTTATGCCTTATATTACAAATTAATAACACCAGGATTTACAGTTGACGTAAACAAAGAGTTACCGGTGATGCGGCTATGGCTAAGCTAGCTGAAGCTTACCTTGGTAATGGTGGATAAACTCTTCGTGGACGAATTTATATCCCTTGTCCAATTTGTTTCCTTTAGTGGACGCATGCATCTTCACACTTTTCATCACATTGGCGCTGGTGAACTTCGGAACACAACTCAGGCTCTTCGAAAACACTCTAGGCTCTGCCATTCCTCCGCCAGCGAAGCACAAACCGGAACTAGGTGTACACTCTGATGACGTGTTTCCGGTTTTTGCGAAAAAGTTCTATTGCTTTAAAAATTCAGTGATGAAAGTCTTCCGGGAATTCCCGGAAATCCGGGTTTTTGAGCAAACCGAACGTACTTTCCGGGAAATAAAGACCTGATCTCTACGGACAAATCGCTTTCCGGATTAAAAAATGGTCTGAAATCAGCTAATTTTAGCTTTATTTTCTATATTTCTCCGCAGATCGCTTCCTCTATGGTCGTGGCCATCTCTCGTCTTCCCGGCCTAATTGACCAATGACGGGACGTTTTAGTTGCTTTCGGATGCGTCGACGGGTCTGATTGGCTCTGTCTGCACCACGTGGTCAGCGTGACTCGCTTCCCTAGAGACCAAAACTGGCGGACCCACGCTAAACTTTCACAAACACATCTGAAGAGTTTGCGATCAAATTTGTGTTAAAATAATGGCAGGCATCGTCATTATTGAGCGTGGTCACGACCTCAGTTGTGAGAAGACGATAAAAAACAAATTGAAGTGGTCTTGGCTGGAAAAAAAAAAGTTTTTTAAGGTAGTGTAGGTCAAATACTTTTTTGTGTAAAATAATCTCAAAACCACATTTTGAAATAATTTCAATTTTAGTTTTGAGTTTCAGTTTTTATTTTGAATACATTTCTCTATCTAATTTATTTGTATTTCCTAATTACCATGATTTAGTTCAGTATAGTTGACATTAATTATAAGTATTTGATGGTTTGGACCCGCACTCCCTTAAAAAATAATGTTTACAATGTTTAGCTTAGTTTGTATGTTTGTTTTGATATTTCCCATATTACTTAGTATTGGTGTTAAAGAATTGATGTATTATGTTATAGAATTATAGTTTAAAGCAGATCCCATATTTTGATGTAATTATATATTGAGAAAACAGTGCAAGTGGATGTTGTACATCAGTCATTTCTAAAGCAGAAATAATGTATAAATAACTGAGGTATTTTCATAGAATATCATAGTTACTGGTGTTCTTTTTGCCATTTGGGGCTTTGATGTTACTATATTTTAGCAATTGTATGTTTTGCAGCTTTAAGGAAAAGCGTAGATTGTAGGATTGTGTTACTTTGAGCAATTTTCCAAATTCTTTTTTAGGACCAGCAAGTCCTTAATGGAGAGTCAAACTAGGGGTTTGAATGACAAATCATGATGCTCCAATTAGTCTTAGTTTTTCTTGATAAAGAAGTGAATAACTAGTTGCCAGAATGCACCAGAATGCATCTAAGACCACGTATTTTTCCAAAATTTCGCTCTGTGCCCGCCATATCGCTCAAAGAAAAGTTCAGGGATTTTTTCCTTGCCTGACTTTCATCACTGAAAATTCAGAGAACTATATAGAGAACTATATAGTGCTGCACTATAGGGTTTTAGTAGTTAGGGGTTAGGGTAGGAATTCGGACACAGCCAAAGTAAAACTCACAACTTAGGTCTAACACAGGAACCTTTCAAAATAAAACAGGAAGTGAACTGCAAACATGCCAGAACAAAAGGAAACAAAACACAAAGGAAAAGAAACAGAAACCGTAACAATTCCACCAATTCTGCTCTCCTGCATATTGGATCCTCAACCAGTTCCTAATTTTAAAGCAGAAATGTGTTGTTTGAAAGGAACATAACCTTCAAATATGTGGCTACATTGAACTTCCTGTGTTTAGTGAAGCAGATTGAAGTGAATTTTGGATCCAAAACTCACAGAGCTTTGTGAGATTAAAATAATTGTATTCAAACCTTTATTCATCCTTATTCCCGTAGAACAAAAATAAAAATTCTACGGATTTGAAAATAAAAAAGGAAATTCCACAAAACTCTGTTTCCATTTCAAATTTATTTGGGATTTCAGCAAACTAAAACACAAGAAGCAAGTCATTGTTTAAAACAGGAATCTGCAACTTGAGGCTCTGGAGCCACATGTGGTCCTTTTACTTCTCCACTGTAGCTCTTTGGTTAAAGAAAAACAGCAAGTCTTTAATAAAAAAAGAGACTGTAAAGTATAAAATATGCAAGTAGTAAAGTACAAAAAATAAGTCAAGCAGACTAACTCAAACATTAAGTCATTCTCAAACAGTTGAAGTATGGTATGTATCACTCTGCCTGGCTCCTGACTACAGTTGCTGTAACGCTCCATCAGGCGGTGCAGCTTCATAGTTTACCCAAAGTCCAACAATTTGACACATTTTTGAGAAACGCTCCTTATTACAGAAAATGAATTAGAGGTCAGTAAGTACAGCCAGAATTCAAACCAGATTATGAAGTCGATTATTTTTTCTTGAACAAATTCAAACATTTTTAAGTGGACCTCATGGTTTGAAAAATACAACGAGGGTCGCTTAATTTTACCTTAACCCTATCTATTCTTGGTTAGTCAGGTGAACACATTTCTGAACTGCTTACCTTACTTTACCTTACTGCTTGCCTTGGAAAAGGTAAAAGCTGATTTATTTTTTAAGTTTGTACCCTGTATGTATTTTGAAGGGTTAAAACATCTAGGTTATGTCCTAATAATAAATATATAAAGATTTTTCAAACACATAGCTTTTTTTCTTTTTCACAGATTGATGGCCTTGAATGATTACATGGAGCATCATTCCAGAGTCCCGGAAATTCAAAATTGATTTCTCCACAGCCTTCCTCTCCATCATAATCATCAGGCTGATTAGATGCCCAGAACCTGTCAGGTCAGAGAATAAGAAAATTTAATTCAGACATCTTTGTCAAATAAGTATTTGTAGTTGTCAAGGATAGAAGCATACACATACTCACACTGACACTCACACACACTTCTTGAGGAGCTTACATGTTGTAACAAATGTGGTTTGTTTGGGGGCAGAACCCACTGCTCCACAATTAAGTTTATTTCTTTAGATTTTTTGCTTAGTAAACTATCTATACTTGTACACTAATTTATTTTACTTTACAGATTAAATAACATAATTTACTTGATGACTTGTGCACGCATTTAGTTAATTTTGTTCTGATTGTTTCGAGTATTTATTTTCTTTTGAGTTCTCTCTGAGGCCTGATGAGGTGAGAAAGGGAGGAGCAGTACAAGTTCCTGAACATTTGGAGATGATGGAGGAGGAAAACAAAGTTTATTCTTTAGTTGGACTATTGTTTGTATTCTTGAAACATGTTCAACTTGTTTTGAAGTATAAGTTCAGATTTGTTTTTTAAAGCTTTAAATGACTAGTTATTTATTTCTTTAGTTAATATTTAGGTTTTGAATGTTTTGTATTTGTAGTTCCCTCCCTATTCTGTCATTGGTCTGATCAGCCAGAATAAAATCTCCCTAATGTTTGCTGTTGGGGGGTCAGTTTTGGTTCAGTGGGTTTGAGCTTTTGTTCCTGATTCTCTGTTACATTTTTGATAAGTTTTTCTATTTAAATTTAGGCCTATGGTGTTTTTGTTTAGGGTGAAATAAAATCTGTTCTTTGAAATTTTTTTCCCCCTGTGGCTCAATCTGCAGAGCGGCCCCTGACAACCCTTTTAACTGGAGGAAAATGGAGCCTCCAGAGGGGGGGGGGGGGGGGGGGGACAGCTCTGAGGGCACAGGCAACAAGCCAAGTGTTGGAAACCTGGTCTCTATCTTTCATTCTAACATGAGTCAGCAGGAAGTCAGAGATGCCAGGCAAAGGGAAGAAAGTGCTCGGTAGAAAAAATGATTCAGAGCACTCCAGCACCGATTTCAACTCCTGTGATTGGAAGTTCTGGCACGTACCACCTCAACACCTGAACTGGATTTACCAGAGCCTGAACTGTATAACCGGGGACCTCTGGAGACTGGTGACACTTCTCATGTAAACCCCAGTAATGTGGCTGACAATTCAACACACCAACCATCAGGTCAGTTCCATCTGGATGAGCAAAAAACTAGTGTACAAGAACTATTTTTTGTGTATGTGTGAATGGTAAATAGCGTATGGTTATGTAGCACCGACCTTCCTTTAAGGTCTAAAGTGCTTTACAGTCACAGTCACCCATGCACACACACATTCACACACTGATCCAGAGTGAACACTCACGTCAGATTTAGAGATCTTCCATCAACCCATTTCCAGGTCCCCTTCAAGTCTCTGTCAGTCAGTCCAATCCAAAACTTTTGCTTGTTCAGTTTAGAAATAAATTCCTGCAAAAAAAACAACACATGCTGTTCACCAGTTTCTCAACATATTTTCAAATGAGATGTTTGTAAAAAGTTAAAACTTAACTGAAAGCAATAATTCAAACACATTAGAATTTAAATAGATTTAAGAAAAAAAAACATTAAAAATAAATGCTACTGTTACACTGAATTTCATTACAGCTATAAGCACTTTTTATTTTATGTGAGATGTGGCTGCTTTTAGATTTATGTACTTTGATCATGAAAAAATGCCTAACACACATAATTTACAAACAAGCTATTTCTTTCAACTTTGTATTAAAGGTTAAACGTGTTCTTGTTCTAGGATTCCAGGCTTACATGAGACATTTCTGTGATCAGCCTTCCAACAGTGATCAATCTTTATGAGTGACAGTGAGTTTAGAATTAAACCTGATTACAACATATGACCACATTTTCATTTTCATGGGATCTAAATTACATTAAGAATCTGTCCAAACCCAATCACATGGATGCTTAAATGTTATTGTTGATTTTTAAATGTTGATGTAATCCAAAATATACCAAAAGTTAGATACATTTTCATCTTTGCGGTTTATCACCACCAGATCAGCTCTTCTGGCTCTGCAGAACTCTCTTGCTTCATCCCAGGACTTAGACTCTCCAGATAAGAAGTAACAAGAGCAACCAAATGTGATCCATTTCTCAGGACATCCTGTTTTCCCTGGAACACATTTGACATTTTAAGCAAGACACAATATTAACACATAATTGAAACAAGCAGGTTTTCTTGCTTTTTATCCATCGGCGTCTGGATCTGGATGGGTTTAAAGGTTCTGCAGAAATTCATAGAAAGTCACTTTCTGTTCCTCCTGATTGGTGATAAAGATAGTTTCAGCACATGTCAGGTATATTTATATGCAGCAACAGCAACAATGTGAGAATCTGGCTTGTTCTGTGTTCAAAAAACTAATAAATCTGATTAACCCTGCATAAGGATCAATCAATTGTGCTTGTACTGTTGCGCAATCGTGCGCGCACTGGCCCCTGGGGGGCTCTGTAGGAATGCTACGTGATATAGCTGCATCTTAAAAAAATGTACATTTTTAATACATGAATTTTAGACTTACTCTGTTTAAAGTCCATCAGCTTTTTGGTTGTTTCAGTGAGGCTGGAATTTAGCCTCTCAATAACAGCATTCAGATGCTCAGTCAAATTGTCTTTGTTGTCAGAGATTTCTGACAAATGTCTTACTGTGTCATCATCTGAAATGAAATATGGCCAAAATAAAAACTTATCAGTGACTTAATCAGAATGGATGGTGGAACAAGTGCAGTTAGCTAACAGACTATACTGTACGAGCGAAGGTGCACGGAAAATATTATTACCCAACATGCAGACATAGACTGTACAAAATGAGTGCATAAAGACAGATCTTCAAAAAAAAAAACGAACCACAAAAAAGTTTAACTTTTTTTTGTTAACTGATAAAACATTAGTGAGACTGATGTGTTAGCCATAGTGGAGTTTGGAGTGTGACTGTTTGAGGTTGTGGACAGGTTTCTTTTATATAGATAACTAGTTCAAACTGGTGCCTTTAATACAGGTAAAGAGTGGAGGACAGAGGATCCTCTTACAGAAGAACTTACAGGTCTGTGAAAACAGAAATCTTGCTTGTTTGTAGATGACCAAATACCTTTTTTCCACCATAGTTTTCAAATACATTCTTTAAAATCAGACAATGTGATTTTATCTTTTTGTCTCTCATAGCTGAGGTTATAGTTGGTGAAAATTACAGACCTCTTTCACCTTTTTATCTGCAAGAACTTTTACAATTTGTGGCTGACTAAATACTTTTTTGTCCCCCTGTAAAACAAATCCTCATTTGACCTGTGCAAACACCTGTTCAACCAGTTTTCTCAGAGAAGTTGTAAAATTGCCAGATAGTGAAAATTATGTATTTATTTATTATGCTGTGCTGCCTGGTAATGTTACCTATAAAGGCATGTAAAGTCAAAAGCACATTAGACCAATCCCAGAGCCCTGTGGTACACCACGACTAACTCTGCTGCAGCAGAGTTAGTCGTGGTGTGAGGAAGACTTATTTACATGATCAGATACAAATTTCTTAGAACAGCTTTGAGCAGTTCCTGTTAAAGACGTTTTCCAGGATCTGCACCAAACTATTTTGATCAAGTGGGTCAAATGAAATACTGAGGCTTAAAAAATATTTACAAATGTTATCTAATATTAAATGCACTGAAGTAAAAGTTTAAAGCAACATAATTAGCTTTCTCTTACAATTAGCTTTCTGGTGCTTTATTTCTCAAATGCCTTCCTGCTTCTTCTACCACATTTGCAGATCTTCTTCGTTTTTTGTATTTAAAAACCCTTCTATATAATTTCCTACCAACCTTTGCATGTCTAAATTGATCCGATCTGTCGAATTAATGATATTTAAATGTATTTTTATGGAAATAAATTAGACTCAGTCGGATTTGTGCGTGCGTAATTCTTGATTTGTGCGTAAATTAGGATTTGTGTATGCATATTCTTGCTTTGTGCGTGCGTAAATTAGGATTTGTGCATAAATTTGGATTTGTGCGTGATTTGTCACTCACATAATACGTTTTGTGTATAAATTAAAAAAATATAAAATGAAAAAAATACAAAATGCAATTTACGTATGCACAGATTAAGATTACAACATCTTGAAACTACACACACACATCTTTAAAAATCACGCACGAATCCCTTGTTACGCACACACGAAGCCAAAGTTACACACGGATCTACCGTGAGACTGTTTTCACATCTCACAAATTCGTCCGTAAATGCTGTGTTTAAATACCAGTGGAACGCTCGGTCATTAGAATTTTCCTCTCTCTTTTAATCTCCCCATGCATGCGTTGGATTTCTCCGGGACTCCAGCTTGTTCCCACCAAAAACATGCTTAATGGGTTCATTGGTTAAACTAAATTGTCCCTTGGTGTGAATGTGCATGGATATGTGATTGTGGCCCTTCGACAGATCGGTGACCTGTCCAGGATGTCCCCTGCTTCTGCCCACAAGTGGACAGGATATGCTCCGCCTATCAGGCATCGCCGTGACCCCAAAAGGGATAAAACAGGTTTAGAAGATGAATAAATGATTTAATAAAAATAAAAAAATCAGTCAATTTTATTTAACTGAGCTATAACCCTTATTCATCGACAACACATCCCTGAATATTATTGGTTTCTTTGCTGTTTGACTGAAATAGGTGGCAGAAAAAATGAAGACCTATTCAAGACCTTAACTGAATTAACGGAAAATTATATTTATAATTCACCTAAAATAACCAAATTTGGATTCTTTGACCTTGTTGCACAACTGTCCAGTTAGACTGCTGCATCAAAATTACACTTATGATTCCCTCCTCTTCTTCGTTATACTTTTTTTTTACAATTTTATTTTAAACTCTTCAAATTAATTTTAAAACATTACAAATAATTTTTTCTTACACAGCTCCCTGTTATATAAACACAATAAGAATTTAAATGAAGACAATAAAACAAGTTTGAAAAAAAACATTAAAGAATCCACATGGAAACTAATAAACATCACACAGAGAGACCCATACCACCCTGCAGGATGATTGTTTCAGGTTTTCTACATTACAACTTCCATTCATCTGTTTTGTATTCCTGCTTGTGAGGGTTGCTGGAGCGCATCACTGCTGCTTTAGGGGGAGCGCGAGTTACACCCATTTGTAATCCATAACAGGCTCACAAATATTTACACATAATAAAAAATTAGAGTCACCAATTCAGCTATGAAGCATGTTTTATGGCCGTTAGAGGAACCTGGAGAACCAGGAGAAAACCCACACACACATGGAGATCATGCAAACTCCACACAGAAAGGACCAGCTGGAGCTTAACCATTTGAAATGAAAGTGCAAACAACTACATTATCATGCAGTCTTACATGCCACAATTTAATAAATGTTTAAAAAATACATTTCTGACTTGAATTTAAAAGAAAAATAAATGTATTGTCAAATTTGGTCTATTGTGAGTTAAATACTCACAGAGGAGGCCGAGAATGACGAGTCCAGCCAGAAGAAGAACACTCAGCATCACCATGAAAGTAATAACACAGAGATAGCATCTCCTGTTGGACTTGATGGAAGCTATAGGAGGAAAATTATAACTGAAACCACAATAGACAAACATAAAGTGACTTCATTTTGTTCTATCAGTGAGTTCACTCTTACCTGGTGGATTTGATACAGAAACTTGGCAGACAGGATCTTCAGGTTCAACATTTTGAGAGATGGCTTCCATTATAAAGATGTAAAGTCGAAGAACGTGTGAAGTGTGTAACAGACTGACTTGTATACTGAACAGCTTTCCTGTCTGAGCTTATCATTGAAGTGGTGGGAAGTCAATGTCATGTGACAGTAGTTGCATTGCGACAGGAAGCTCGGCTGAGGTGAAGGTGTGAAAGTGCGGTGAATAAAACAGAATTTCTACTATGTTCAGCTTTTACTTTTTTTCCTTTCTAACTTTTAAGTTTCTAGCAGCTGAGCAAACAAATAAGAGCTAATAACCAAATTTTACTGTAACAAAATGTGGTTATTAGGGGTGTAACGGTACTGTTAGCAGATTTAATTCTTCAGCGCAGGGTTATACCTTTTGCCTACCTGCAGCGGAATTATTCTGAAGAAATCACGACGGGCAACCATGTCTCTCTTTAGCCACTCACCAGCTTCTCTTTATTAACAGGACCGAACAGAGAAAATTGCTGTTACACACAGAGTATAACAGCACCTCCTTCTTATGGAGTTAATTCAGTCTCAATAATCAGAAATGCACTCAACCTGTTTTACAAATACACACGCTCCGATTCACAAATGTCATTTTATGCAAACGTGAAAAATAAATTCGGAAATACACACCCTGTGTTTCACAAACACACACATTGTGTTTCACACATGCACACTAAATGTTTTACAAATGCACAATAAGTGTTTCTCACAAATGTGCACACTGTGTTTAACAAAAAAACATGTTTTGTTTTTGTAGTTCCCTCCCTATTGTGTCATTGGTCTGATCAGCCAGAATAAAATCTCCCTAATGTTTGCTGTTGGGGGGGTCAGTTTTGGTTCAGTGGGTTTGAGCTTTTGTTCCTGATTCTCTGAGTTACATTTTTGTTAAGTTGACCTTTTTAAACTTATGTCTATGCCACCGCCTGGCCCTGCAGTTGTCCAAAGGAGACAAATAAATGAGAGCACTAAGGCACAGTTTGTAGAAATGATAAACCCTGAAAACGCCTCTGGTGCCAATGTTGATGAAATGCTGAATTCTGTTACTTCTAGCATCTTGAATGTTCTGGATGCCATTGCCCCTATGAAGGTTAAATTGAGAAAACATAGACAGAAAGCTCCCTGGAGGAACGATGATCTAGTCAGGGCACAGAAACAGAGCTGAGCGAAAGTGGCGCAAGTCAAAACTCCAGGTTCATTATGAAATGTATAAGGGGGAGTTGTACGCTTACAACCAGATCTTATGCAGAACAAGGGAACGGTACTTCTCTGAAATCATTGGAAGTTGCAGCAGCAACTCTCGTGTCCTGTTCACAACAGTAAACAGATTAACTAACCCTCCAACCCAGCTACCAATAGAACTGGTTTGCACAACCAAATGTAATGAGTTTGCTGTATTTTTTAATGACAAGGTTCAGGGCATTAAAAAAGCCATCAACTCCACAACACATATAACTATCGAACGGCCACCTACTCACTCTAAGCTGACTCACTTTGTACCTGTCACTGACCAAACTGTCCAAGAGACCATCACCCGTCTGAGCTCGTCTACATGCTGCCTTGATGTGTTACTCACTAGATTTCTAAAGTCTGTCCTGAACAGTGTGTTGCCATCAATTACTAATAGTTAACATGTCTCCTCAATCTGAAATATTCCCAGAGGCCTTAAAAACTGCAGTCATTAAACCTCTCCTGAAGAAAAGCGGTCTTGATCCCACTGTACTGAATAATTACAGACCTATCTCTAATCTGCCATTTTTAGGAAAGTCCTTGAAAAAGTTGTCTACCAACAGCTCACTGATTTTCTCTTATTAAACAATTCATTTAATTTTTTCCAGTCAGGTTTTAGACCCCATCATAGCACAGAAACTGCTCTTATCGAGGTAACCAACGACATCCGCCTGAGCACTGATGATGGCAAAGTCACTGTCTTAATCCTGCTAGACCTGAGTGCTGCCTTTGATACTGTTGATCATGGGATCCTTTTGCACAGACTCCAAGACTGGGTTGGCATCTCTGGATCTGCCGTAAGTTGGCTCAAGTCTTATCTGGAAGACAGGAAATATTTTGTTGAAATTGGGAGTTGTGTCTCAGACTACATGGCCTTGACTTGTAGTGTGCCCCATTGATCGATCCTGGGATCCCTTCTGTTCAACCTCAACATGCTGCCACTAGGGCAGTTAATACGCAGTAATAACATATTTTATCACAACTATGCAGATGATACTCAGATCTATGTGTCACTGACAACAGGTGAATATGGGCCGGTGGATTCACTCAGCCACTGCCTCCAACAGATCAGTGCGTGGATGCAGAACAAGTTTCTCCAGCTAAACTCAAACAAGACCGAAGTTATTGTTTTTGGCCCACAGAAACAAAGAGAAAGTGTCAGCAGCTACTTTCTTTATTTTTAAAAAAATTTTCTATCATTTTTTTTTTCTCTTTTCTTTTAAAGTAAATTTTACGTTGATTATTTCTATGATGTATTGGGATTTTAATGCATTTTTCTGTTTTGTGAAGCACCTTGAATTACTTTGTGTACGAATTTTGCTATACAAATAAACTTGCCTTGCCTTGCCTTGCCTTATGCCATTTTTGTTTTAGGTGAAATAAAATGTCTAATTTGAATATATTTTCTGTCCTGTGGCTCAATCTGCAGACCAGCCCCTGACAACCCTTTTAACTGGAGGAAAATGGAGCTTCCAGGGGGGTGGACAGCTCTGAGGGCACAGGCAACGAGCCAAGTGTTGCAAACCTGGTCTCTGTCTTTCATTCTAACATGAGTCTGCAGGAAGTCAGAGATGCCAGGGAAAGGGAAGAAAGTGCTTTGCTGAAAAAATGATTCAGAGCACTCCAGCACAAATATTCAACTCCTACGATTGGAAGTTCAGGCACGTACCACCTCAACACCTGAACTGGATTTACCAGAGCCTGAACTGTATAACCGGGGACCTCTGGAGACTGCTGACACTTCTCATGTAAACCCCAGTAATGTGGCTGACAATTCAACACACCAACCATCAGGTCAGTCCCATCTGGATGAGCACAAAACTAGTGTACAAAAAATATTTTTTGTGGATGTGTGAATGGTAAATGGCGTATGGTTATGTAGCACCGACCTTCCTTTAAGGTCCAAAGGGCTTTACAGTCACAGTCACCCATTCACACACACATTCACACCCTGATCCAAAGTGAACACTCCCTTCAGTCAGAGAACTTCCATCTACCAATTTCCAGGTCCCCTCCAAGTCTCTGTCAGACAATCCAAGCCAAACAGATTGATTTTTCAATGCAGAAATAAATGTCTGCAGAAAACAACATAAGCTGTTCATCAGTTTGTCAACATATTTTCAAATGAGATGTTTGTAAAAATTTAAAACTTAACTGAAAGCAATAATTCAAACACATGAGAATATAAATACATTCAAGAGGAAAACATTAAAAAAAGACCATCACATAAACTACTGTTACACTGAATTACATTACGGCAGGGGTGTCAAACTCATTTTCACCGAGGGCCACATCAGCATAGTAGCTGTCCTCAAAGGGCCGGATATGACTTATACATTCAACTACATGTAATGAAAAATAAACGTAAGTACTCCTTAATGTGAAACAACTAATTTATTAGTGCATTAGTGCTGTGCATTACAGCTATAAGCACTATTTATTTCATGTGACATGTATTTGTGTTTTGCATTTTAAATAAATTGATTTTGATCATGAGACAACTGCCTATGATAAAATGATACCTACACATAATTTACAGATAAGCTGTCAGAAGTCAAAGTTCTGTCTCCTCCTCTGGTCACCAGCAGGAGCAGTCTGCAGAGTTCTGAAGCCACTTCATCTCCATGCCACGCCAGAACTCACTTCCTGGATGCTGAACACCTGACTTTCACTCACTCAATTAACCACAGCATCCTTAAGCACTGCACCGATCTGAACCCAGAGTGAAGTATTGTTTGTGCCACTCTGTATTTGGACCTGATATCCTGACACTGTTCTGGCCTGCCTGCCTGTTCTTGTTCTAGGATTCATATTGTGGACATTTTTAAGACATGTCTTTATTTTCCTTATAAATGTATTCTTTGCGCCTGTATTTGACGTAAGGACAGCAGGTAATGCGGTAAAACACCTGCACTTTTTGAGATCATAAATTAACAATCGATCATTTAGAAAAAAAATCAGCACAATGTTTTTTACTTATTTCTTCAGACTTAAAATGTTAAATATATTGGTGCTGCTGTGTTAATGTTTCTACAGAGCCCATGTCCTGACATGGAAAAATAAATTCTATTTCGTTCCCACAGAATAATATCTTGTTCCCACAAAATAATATTCTTTTTCCATGCATTCATGCGTGTGAACAAAGTAATTATTGATGTCATAAGTCATTCATAAACACAAATTGCTGCTTCGCCTACCGGACATAGCTCCTAGCCTCAAAAACAAGGATGGAAGCGATAGTTGGATTTACAGCAGATACCTTCACATGCACCACTGGACTTATTTAGCACCCAAGTAATGTAACTGAGAAGATCCGGTAATTTTTCAAAATAAAATATCTTTCAAACTAAATGAAAGCTTACAGACTTTTTATAAAACGAACTAACTAAAACCTGCCAAATTGACGCGAAAACCGGCCAAATCAAATTTTCTCTTCAAAATCAAACCCAATTGAGTGGAAAACTGCATAATCTGGCATCACTGGTAAACGCGCTTCCTTGTTTGCCTTATCTATGACACACCGACACAGTGGCTGTATCGACCCCGTGACTTCTCCTGAAGTGATACGAGCAGTGACACGGGGTTTCACTTTATGAACGCCAACGTGATATTATGTGAGCCAACGCGTCGGTGTTGCCAGACCCATCATTAGTGCCACCTCTTGTATGTTTTCATACCTCTTTTGTGTCTGTGAGACTTTTGTTTTCCTGTTTCTGTTTTAGAGCTGTGACTCCCTCACTTTCAAACCTCATGTGGAGAATGTTGTCAAGAAACTGAGACTATAATTGGGTTTTTATTTTCGAAATAAGCTGTGTTTTTTGTTTGAAGTAAAGAAGCGACTTATAGCTGCAACTTTCCTCTCTGTGTTGGATTATGGAAACCTGTTTTACATAAATGCTTCAGCTCAATGTCTTCCAATGATTGACACGGTTTATCATTCTTCTCTGACGTTCATTACTAACTGTAAAACAATGACACAATGACACGTGATTTTGTGTTGCTCTCTGTTCCATTTGCTCGCACCGAACTGCGCAAAAAGGCTTTTGTCCACTCTGCACCTTATGCATGGAACATGTTGCAGAAGGACTGGAACTTGACAGAGTTGATTTCCTTGAATGCTTTTAAATTTAAACTGAGAGGTCTCGACGCTGACTCCTTAGCATGCACTTGTTTTTCATAATCGGTTTGTTATTTCCTGTTATTTTGCTCTTTGTAATTATGTAACTGTATTTTAGTCGCTAGTGCCGCTTGGCCAGGACTCCCTTGAAAAAGAGGTTTTTAATCTCAACGGGACTTTATTGGTTAAATAAATGAAAAATAAAATAGCAAGGCCACCATCAAAAACCAGGAAATGACTATACTATCACTGGATGCTGAAAAAGCCTTTGATAGAGTAAATTGGAAGTTCCTCATTGCTGCCCTCCATAAGTTTGGGTTTGGAGAATCATTCATCAATTGGATCAAAATATTATATCACAACCCCAATGCATCAGTTAGAACTAATAAACAGACTTCCAACAGGTTTTTTCTTGGAAGAGGAACTAGACAGGGTTGCCCACTCTCCCCCTCTCTTTTTGCAATATTTATCGAGCCTCTAGCTGCAGCAATAAGACAGAATGAGAGTATTAAAGGAATTAAAACCAAACACAGCCATCATAAAATCAGTCTCTATGCAGATGACATATTACTGTTTTTAAGTAATATACATTCTGTAAATGAAACGGCAACAATCATTAATGAATTCTCTTCTATATCAGACTATTCCATTAATTGGAATAAATCTGTTTTATTACCACTGAACAGTAATGCGGAGCAAGGACTCACAATACCAGTTAAATCAGGCAATATAAAATATCTAGGTATTTATTTTTCCCCCAAAATATCAGAACTGGTGCAGCTAAACTACACCCCATTACTGAAAAACATACAGGACGATCTAACACGCTGTCCCTTATGGGCAAGGTAGCCACGGTAAAAATGAAAATCTTACCCAAAGCTAATTATCTCTTCTCAATGATTCCCACACAACCGCCAATAAAATGGTTCAAAACATTAGACTCATCCATATCAAGCTTTCTATGGAACAATAAACCTGCAAGAATTAGTCTAAAAACTTTAAAATCTGCAAAAAGCTGTGGAGGATTAGAATTACCTAACTTCCACAATTACTTTCTTGCAAATAGATTACAATACATCTTAAAATGGTTAAAAAATAATCCAGAAACCAACTCATGGTTAGACTTGGAACAGGCGTTATGTGGAAAGATCAACCTGTCAGATCTTCCATTTATTAGCCAAATAGTTAAAAAACAGGATTGTTTCAAAAGTATTAATATAAATGCCACTTTAACAGCCTGGTGGGAATTTCTCAAAATATCAAAATCATCAATTCAACCGTGCAAAATGACACCCATCTGGAACAACCCAGACATCCTCATAAACAAAAAAATTATCCACTTCCCAGCTTGGCAAGCAGGGGGCATAAAACAACTAGAGCACATAATTATAGATAGAAGATTCATAACTCCCCAGGAACTTCAAGACAAACATGGAATAAATAACTTCTTGGAATATCAGCAACTTAAATCAACTATTACTAAAAAGTTTAAATACAGAGACAACGATTTAAAGCTACCAGATGTAGTTACCACTCTGATCAATTTCTCAATGAATAAAACTCTCTCCAAAATATACAAACTTTTATGTAATTTAGATAGCAATATTTCACTTCCGACAACAAAATGGGATGCGGATTTGAGCATCAGCACAAATGAAAGCTTTTGGTCAGAACTTTGTCTAAACACCTTTAAAATGACAAAAAGTCCAAATCTGCAGCTAATCCATTTCAAAACTCTTCACAGAATTTACTACACTGGACAGAGGATGTTCAAGATGGGTCTCAGTAACTCAGACATTTGTCAGCACTGTGACAGTAATCTACCCGATAATTACATGCATGCACTATGGTTCTGCACGCCTGTCCAGGCTCTCTGGCAGCAGGTATGTGCCGATCCATCAGTCTGGCTTAAGGTTTCAATCACAGCTTCACCGTCACTTTGTGTGCTTGGTGACATGAGTGCCATCGATGTTGAAAGAGGATTAGACTCTATCATTTTCATAACTCTTTGCATTGCTAAAAAAACTATTTTAATAAATTGGAAAAGCAAAAAAATATATAAATATAAGTCAACACAGAAATCTGCTGCTTGATCATATCAGCTTGGAAAAAATGTCAGCCCAAAGTTCAAGTAACTTTGAAAGAATTCGGTCTCTCTGATCTCCCATAGCTAACTCCATGACTTAGGGGGTGGGGGGGGGCCTGGTCGTCGCTGCTCCTTGCCCTTCTGCCGTGGGCCGGGGTGGGGGTCGGGGCCTCCGGTGCCTGGCGGGGGGTGGTGGGGGCTCCGTTGGTCGGGGGGTCGGGTCCGGCGCCCACACACACACCTTCTCAAACACACATACACGCACACACTTTTTGCAAGGAAGGTGGGACCTGGGACCATCTGTCCCCTGCCTCTTCCCTGGTGGGGGGTACGGGCCCCTTTGCAACGGCGGCCGTGTCCCCGGGGTGCCGGCTTCCTGGGCCCGGCGGTGCTCTCTCCGCGCGGTGGGGGGGTTCACATTACATCTGAGCCGGGGGTGTTTGTGTCCCTGGGGGGTGGGTTCGGGTCCTTGCTCCCGAGTGCTGGGCCCCGCCAAATTTCCAACTGTGGCCGAGCCTGGTCGGGCCATATTTACAACACGCCTTGTGGGCCCTCTTTTTTCCCCGGGGTTCCCCCCTCCTGGGCGGGGGCGGCGGGCCCCTGCCTCGCTCCTCCCTGGACCAGCCGTGGGCCGGGCGGATGGCTGCCTGGAGTGCGGAGCGGGTCTCCCTTGGGGGGTCCTGGCTCGTACCTGGGGTTGGGGCGGGGGGATGCCCGGAACTCCTGGGTGGTGGTGGGGTGCTCGTCTGGGGCTGTGGGCATCCTTCTCCGGTGGGGCCCTGCGTTGGGTTCTCCCGGCGCGGCGGGGGGACTGCTCTCCTGGTTGGGCTGGGGCGGCGCTCTCTTTCCCTCCGTGCCTCCCTGCTCTCTGGCTCTGGGGGCCTCGCGGCGGTCCTGCTGGCCCTGGCCTGGGTGGCGGGCTTGGTCGCCCGGGCGGCGGTTGTTCCCTGCCGGTTCCCGTGTGGCGTTGGGGGGATTCCGGCTGCCGCTGCTGCTGCGGTGGGGGTCTTGGGGTGGGGATGGCTGGGCACTCTCCCTCCTTCTTTTCACGTTCCACCATCCATTTTAGAAGAACATAAACACTCACCTGAGCACTGGTGTTAGCTCACCTTTGCACTAACAGTTTGCGTGACTGATTGACTGAAATATTTCACACTAGTTGGTTTTAAGGCATAAGTATGCGTGTGAACACTATCTGTTTTGTGTACATGTCGACAGATGGACATTTTTGCAGCTAGCAGGTGTGTTTATAACACTTGAGTGTGTGCGTGGACAGGCTCCGCCCTTTTTGTACTACATTTGAACCTTACTATAATGATTAACAACCAGTTAACTTGTTGCTTTATGCTGCTTCATGGTCTTATCCCCCTTCCCCTCCTATTATCACCCCCTACCCCCCCTCTCTCTAACGTCCCTCTCTCTTCTTCCCCTCTTTCCTTTTCCGTCCGGTCCAACACCAAAGATTTTCAGACATGATTGAAATTAATAAAGTTTGGCCTCAATTACAAAAGGGGTTTATTCAGACATACCTTTGGTTTGTCTGAAGATTAATAACCCCTCTTGTTAAAGTAAAATATGTCCAACACAAGAGGCCCTCAGCTCTCATCTGTCTGCCCAGCTGTTGGACAGGACAAGTTAAAAAAATAAATAAATAAATAAATAAATAAATAAATAAATAAAAATAAATAGCAAGGCCGTGTTTTGTTCTATTTCTTTCATTCTTTTGGCCCAACCTTGGTCCCTACCTCCCCTCCTCCTTTTATTTACCTTAATTAAAACCTTAAAAGTCATCCATGGGTGTTTTATGTCACGTACCCTCTACCCGTAGACCTTTATGATTGTGGATGTAACACTCTGTAAGGTAAGGTAAGTACTTTCGTGTATTTTTCGTGTATTTTAAAATGTAATAAACTAGGTTTACATTGTCCCAAAATAGAAACTAAATACAGACGCGCTGATGTAATCCAAATGACACCAAAAGGACATTAACCGACATTTTCCTCTTTGGTGTTTATCACCAGATCAGCTCCTCTGGCTCTGCAGGACTCTCTTACTTTATCCCAGGACGTTCTCTCTTCAGAAAAGAAGTAACAAGAGGAATCAAATCTGATCTATTTCTCAGGACATCCTGTTTTCCCTGAAACACATTTGACATTTTAAGCAAGACAAAATGTTGACACATTATTTTTTAACAAGTTGTGTTTTATTTGTGGCCTTGTTGGGATTAGTTGCAGGTGCTTCACGGGTCCCTCTTATCTTCTCAACCGGTCCACTAGGTAAGCGCTGAACAGCAATTTAAATTGTTATATATTTCTTTCACAGAAAGATTTGTGTATGTTGTAGAAAATGTATGTTTTAATATCTTATTCTTTATTGTATTGCAGTTTTGTTTTTAGTGTAAAGTGAACTCATTTTGAACTCATCAGGACTTATTTTCCAGTGACCTTCACTTGTGCTTTGTAGTTGCAGCAGCAACTAGGACTTCTTTGTGCAAATCTAGGAGTTTCCAGAGACGCAATAAATATGTCATGGACTACATTTCTACTATCTGGATTGAGCATATTATCCTTGGGAAAGTGTTCAGATTTGTGTACTCATGTGGAGGATGAAGCTGACCTCTGATCTCGTTCCGGTTATGGAGTATTCTTTTGGCTGGTATGATTTACTTTGGACCAGAGGAGGACTCCTTTTGATCATGGATTGTGTGCGCCGGTGAAGGGCCCCCATCCCTGGAAAGGCGGAGCGGATCTGGAGTTGGCAACCTTCAGCTATTGGCCGGTGGAAGCACGAGGGATACCGGCTGACGAATCAGAGCGACCAGGGGCAGAGGATCAGCGGCCATGATCTTTCCGGAAGGCGGAGATTCAAACACATCTTAAAAAGACTGTTTTCAAACTTTTCCATTGTTCTTATGAAAATCTACGAGTAATTCGCATTGTAACTTGTGCGTCAGTAGATCTTTACTTGAGAATCCAGATATATCTGCATTAATGTTTAATCTGTGCTCTAGAACTATTGTCAGGGAAATAAACTTCATGTATTTTTAATCCGGTTGAATCCTTGTTTGCTTTACCACTCTCGACTAATGAACACGCATGTACGGAAAGAACTGAAAAGCGAAGATTTCTTTCTTACAATGTTTAGTCTGTTTTAATGTCAAAGATCTTTTTACACTCTTTATGCTTTGTGGTTGTTTGGTAAAAGCGGGGAGCTGGTTTAGCTCGTGCTGGTTTGCGGCGCCTTCCATCCGTGAAACCAGGGTTCGACTCCGGGCTGCTCCCTGTTCCCTTCTCTACCCCTGTGCCGGTTCCAAGCCCGGTTTGAGAAGGTTGCGTCAGGAACAGCATCCGGCGTAAAACATTGCCAAATATACCATGCGACTTGTTCGCTGTGGCGACCCCTGATGGGAGAAGCCGAAATAGGAAGAAGGTTGTTTGTGGTAAAAACCATCCTTACTTTAGTTGAGGTGCTGCAAAACAATTAATAACTTGTTAACATAGCTAACTGATACATTTGTTAAGCTTATAAGCAGTTTAGTAATATGAATTTAGATGACAATGGTCTGACTTTAGATGTTAATAAATCTTATTAAATCTTTCAGGTCTTTGCAAGACATCTATAATGCTAATAAATATCTTACTAGCATCTTACACATTATAAAGCCGATTAATTTGTTAAGTTAGTTAATCAAACTTATAAGCTTATGAACACTTAGGCTTGTGTGAGACATCTATAATGCTAATAAAAGGCCTTACTAGAACCCCAAACATTAATACTACTTTCCTAATTTGTTAACAAAGGTTGTTAATAAATTTTGATTTGATTTGATTTGAACTGGTTTATTTCAAGCAATCAAATAGGAATAATACACATAAACAATACAATCATCAGTTATAATTTCATACAATAACTAATTAAACTTAGCATAATTGGACATAAAATTAAGAATTGCTTGACTGGAAGGAAGCAAACTTATATAATCCCACCCCTGTTCTACTGTAACCATTTTATTACATGATTTATCAATATCCGGTTGCTAGAAAGCACATGACAAAGATGAATTACTTAAATTATTTCGTAAAAAATAACTTTAAGAAATCAACATAGCAATGAAGCATCCAAAATATATGCAGATTATGTTACTTATAAAAGTCAATGATATCATTAAAAAATAATACTATATCGGTAAAATAGACAAAACACTGTTTCAGGAATTTTCATAGAAAAATGTGGTCAAGTATCATAAGTATACAATATGTACAAAATTATGTTACATAGGAAAAATTCATGAATTAGCTTATCAATTTTTTTAAACAAGTGAAGTTATATAATTAAAAGTCAATCAATTTGACAACTTTCAATAATTGATTAATCATTTGTTTTATTACTTTTTTTGTATTTTTATTTATCCTTTTTTTATGATAAAGTAATGCTATGATTAACAGCTGTTCTTCTCGGTTTAAAACAAAGCTTATAGTTCTCTCCGCTGTTATGTCTGCAGACATTAGACCGAGGTCCATATCCTTCTTCAGCTGAAGAAGGCGCCTAAGAGTTGAGGTCAAGTTGTCTGCATGTAAGATCTTTGGACTGAGTGGTTTGACGTAAATCCTGCAGCCTTTAACCCAAGTGTTCTCAATCTGCTTCTGCTTCCTGAGCAGCCTGGCATGTTTTGCGATTTCAGCATTCCTTCTGGTCAGATGGTTGTTCAGATAAACAGCAGAACCTTTGAGATTCCTCCTTTGATTCATCAGAGCTAGCTTGTGTTTTTGATTCACAAACCTGATGAGGATTGCTGGTTTATCCGTCTCCTTTCTCCTGGGGAGCGGGTGGCAGGTCTCGATGGTGTTGAGATCCAGGGAAATCCCTTTAGACGTGAGCAATGATTCCACTTGATGCTCAAGAGAGTCTGCACCGCTCTCCATTTGAAAGGGACGTCTAGCGCTATTAGCATTAGCAATGCTAACTCCAGCTGCATTTAGTTTTGCCAGAGGTTTGATCGGTACTCCAGTGAGAATGACATTATTCCTCCTTACTTGTTGTTCCACATCGTCCAGTCTTTTCTCCAGAATGTCGACCCGGTTATCTTACCTCTCACAGTGAGCACTGTGAGAGGCGTTAACTTAGCATTCACTTGTTCCATAAAGGGAAACAACGTAGCTTGGATATCATCAAGAGTCTTTTTAAGGTCTTTGTATTCCTGGCTTTACTTAGGGGCCATGTTCAGCTCTCTATTTTGGAGAAAATCAACTTTTTAAGTCGTTTGAAGTTAGTTGTATAGCCGCAGAGAGCCAACACGCGTCCTGTGCTGTAACCCGGAACCGGAAGGCATGGTAAGGCAAATCTTATTAAGCTTTTTAACACTGACAAATTTGTTAGGCATCTATAATCCCAATAAATGTATCATTACCAACTTAAAAACATCTTAATAATAATGCTTGTAAATGTGTTAACTAAGTAATTTAATAAACCTTATTAGACTAACTGTACTAATAAACGTCTTACTAACAGCCTATAAATTCATTTATAATGCTTGTTAATGTGTTAACAAAGCTCATTAAAGACTGATTTGTTACATGAGTCTCTGAACCAAATTTGTTTTCTATATTATCTGTTTATGAAAATTTCTTAAGGTCCTGCTTCAATAAAAGCTAAAAGGTCAAATATAACACAGATATTCCGACTTATGGATGTAGCTTGTTCAACCAGCTGAAGGCTTTTCAGAGAAGTTTCAAAACTGCCAGATGGTGAAAAAAAAAGTGTGGTTTATGTTGTGCTGCCTGATAATGTTAACTTAAAGAGATATTGTCATGCTATGAGCGGAAGGATGAGACCAACTGTTGTTCATAACATTGCTTTAATCTTAACGGCAGCTTAACCATGTGCAGCAAGTACAGGCACGTTTTCTCCTGCATAAAACATTCAACACCTGACCCCTAGTGGTCAGTCCTCCACAGGTATGGTAAGTGCAGGGGATCAAATCTCACAACATCTCCCCTCTTAGAAAAATAAAAAAAAAATTGCACTGTCTTGGATATAACAATAATGGCTTTAGGTTTTAGCTTCTTTTTTTTCAATATGTAAATATAAAATAAACTTTTCCTTCATGCATTGCACAGTAACCATATAAAATAAACATGAGCTATTCTTATTTTTTTTTCCTTTACATATACGACTCAATGACATTTTTTTTTTATATGAACACCACATGGAACATTAAAGGACATCACAGGGGTAGACTGCCGTCAGTCCTAAAAGGAGTTTATTTTGCCCTTTTAATATTAGTCTCTAAATCTCTGAGGCACTTTGATCTCACGGCCCCTGCAGGTCATCTTCACTGGAGTAGCAGGCTGGATGGAAGGACCTAGAGAAAGGCTCATCGAAGGTTGACTCTGCGGCAACTCTGGTGGAACCACTACAGCACTGCTGTCGTCCTTCTGTAGTGTAGTAGAGTTGATCTGAGGTTGATCCACAAGGTTTTCTGTCTCTGGAATGGCCTGGAGATGTCGTCTGTTCCGACGGGTTATGTTTCCGTTGTCATCTCCACGATGTAAGATCTCGGCTCCTTGGACGTGCTGACGACCTTAGCAGGAGTTGTCCATCCTTTTTCTCCATCCAGCTTCACTCGAACATCTTGACCTGAGTGAAGTTCTGAAAGTGGTTGGGCTGAGTGTCTGCGGTTGTAGAAGAATTGATAGGAATCTTTGGCTGTTATGTCCTTCTGGCGGACATGATTTGGATTTATTGGACTTGGCATTAAAGTCTTTTCCAACACCGGAACGGTGGTTTGGATTTGTCTACCAGTCATGAACTGTGCTGGACTGGCACCAGTCGCTGCGATTGGAGTAGAACGGTAACTCATGAGTGCTAAGCAAGGATCTGGCTGTTTTAAAATGTACTTCACAGTTTGAACAGCCCTCTTGGCAGCTCTATTGGACTGTGGGTAATGGGGGCTCGAGGTGATGTGAGTGAACCCATACCTCTTGAAGTCTCGGAACTCAGTGGACGAAAACTGCGTCCTATTGTCACTGACTAGTTCTAACGGAATCCCCCATCTCACAAACATGTGCTTTAGCTTGTTGATTACTTGCTTAGTGGTGATAGAGGTGAGAGAACTAATCTCAATGTCTCTGTAAAAATAATTAACTGCAACCAGATACATTTTACCTTCTAGGTCAAACAGGTCGACTGCAATCCTCTGCCATGGACCACTGGGGAGGGGAGTTGTAAACAGTGGTTCACGTCTCTGTGTAGGCTTATGTTCTCTGCAAAAGTTGCATGACTTTACTTTGCTGGTGATTTGTGCTCCGATGTAAGGCCACCACACTGTTAGTTTGGCTCGCTCTCGACATTTAGTAAGGCCCTGATGACCTTCGTGTAGCTGGTCCAACACACCGGATCTGAGTGCTGAGGGAATCAATATGCGATCTTCATACAGCACTAAACCATCTGACTCTGAAAGGTGGTTTCTAGCTGCAAAGAATTTGTACAACGTTGAATTCTTACCCATCTTGCGGGGCCACCCTGTCCTTGTGAATGTGATCACTTTCTGAAGGTCTGTGTCACCTTTTGTTGCTTCACTGATTTCCTCCAGCTTGTTTGACTTGATTGGTTTGCTAGCCACTATTTCGTTTACATATGCCTTTACTTGTTTTTCAGTCTGTGGCACAGAACTGTCTTTCAGTGGGTGTCTTGAAAGTGCGTCTGCAACAACCAGCTGTTTTCCAGGAACATGTTCAGCAGTTACATTGAATCGCATCAGACGCATTAGCAGTCTGTGGCATCTCAGTGGTGTTTTGTCAAGGTCATATGAGTTGATCAGTGGCACCAATGGCTTGTGATCAGTTTATAAACGAACATTTCCCATGCCTTGGATATAGCGAGCAAAACGTTCACAGGCCAGACTGATGCAAGACACTCCTTCTCTATCTGCGAGTATCGCTTCTCTGCATTAGTGAGAGTGCGCGAAGCAAAGGCAACAGGTATTAACTCTCCATTGTGGTCCTGAAACAATGTAGCGCCCAGACCATAGCTGCTGGCATCAGCGCTGACCACTGTAGACTTGTTAACATCATAGTAGTGGAGTGCAGGTGCAGCCACCAACATTGTCTTTGCCTTCTTAAATGGTTGTTCCTGTGGCTCATCCCAGACCCATGCAGTCCTTTTTCTGAGCGGGGAGGTCAGTGGATGTAACACTGTCGACAGGCCAGGTAGGAATTTTCCAACATAGTTTATGAGTCCGAGCACCTAGCGCAGCTGCTCCACATTTGATGGGCTGGACGTCTTCACGATACCTTCCACTTTGCTCTCATCTGGCTTCACACGATCTGCTCCAATGATGTGCCCAAAGAACTGCAGTTCAATTTTTCCAAAGTTGCACTTAGCCCTGTTAAGTTTGAGTCCAGATGCTTTAACTGTTTGTAGGACAGCTTTGAGACGGTTGTCATGCTCCTCCTTGTTTGATCCGTACACCAGAATGTCGTCCATAACGACGACTGTCCCCTCCAAGTCTTTCAATAAGTTGAAAATTTCAGGGGCAGAGGTTATGCCAAATGCCAGGCGTCTGAAACAAAACCCGCCCATAGGAGTGATGAAAGTGGTTGATTTTTGGCAACTTGGGTCCAGTGGAATTTGCCAAACTCCACTGGAAGCGTCCAGAGTGGAGAAGACTTTAGCACCGGCCAGCTTGGGTGTTATGTAATCCAGTGTGGGCAAAATGTAACGTTCACGCTTTACTACCTTGTTCAAGAGTTTCAGGTTAACACACACTCTGACCTCTTCTTTGTTGCGTTTTGGTGCAGGCACCATTGGAGCACACCAGTCAGTTGGTTCTGTAACCTCCTCTATGATTATGAGGTTCAGCATGTGTTTTAACTCTTTTTCCACCTTTGGAAGGAGTGGAAATGGGACTCGTCGTGGCGTACTGACACTGTAAGGCACTGCATCATCAGTCAGCTCTATTTTGACACTCTCACAGTTCAGCAATCCTATTTCCCCAAACATATCATCTGGAGGATCACTTTTCACCTCATTGACTCTTGTGACTAGTCCTGTGCACTTTTCCACCAACCTGCCCAGTAAATTACTGGCATATTGTCCTTTTATGACTGTAATCCAAAACTTGTATTTATATTTTTTATAAGTGGTAGTGGCGAGGAATTTACCAACGCATCTCACCTTTCCACCTGGGCTTTACACTGTTGGTTTAGCCTGGATCAGTTTTGGTTTAGGCTGGAGCTTACTGAAAGTCACTTCTGTCATAACAGTGGTATCTGCACCATTGTCAATTTTAAAATCCAATGTATTGCTATTTATCTCCAATTCAATGTTCCAGTCAGTGTCTGGCTCTGACTCATCACTAACAGTAGGATTTGACTTTGCACCACCCAATAACAGTTCTCCGATGAAAAATGAATCCTCATCTGAATCTGTTACAGCCTCTGCTCTAACTTCCTTCGGCATCTTTGTTTTGCACACTACAGCAAAATGTCCCATCTTGTTACATTTTCGACATCTTTTATCACGAGCGGGGCAATTTCCTTCTTTCCCGTGATCCCTGTCGCATTTTTGACACTTTTGCTTGTTGTCACCGTGTTTTTGTGCATAAACGTGTGCCTTCTGTTTGTCATAGCTCCGCCTTGCGCCGTAATATCTTCTCTGCTTCACCTCGTCCACTGCTGTTTCGCCTTGCTCCATGCTCTGCCGTTTCACCTGCTCACTCTGGCCGGCGAGCTGAATGGCTCTCTCTAGCGTCAGGTCTGCCTCGAGCTGCAGCTTCTGCGACACGTCTTTATCCAGCAGACCAATGACCATCCGGTCCCGAAACAGGCGCGATCGTGAATAACGTTTCTTTTTGGAAAAAAATACTCATTAAACTTCGCCATTACGAGTGAAAAGTCAAATTCTGGATGTGACCTGGCCTCAGTAGCAGCAGGAAACACAAACAAGCCATAGATTGTTTCAGAATCCCTCCCCATCGAGTACAAAAGCGAGTTAATCTGCACCTCACCGGTCTCTTTATCCAGCTTTGAGGCAACTCTGAACCGGGAGAACCTCTGCCGCCATGTGGGCCACTTCGCCGGGTGGGAAAAATCGAACTGCTCCGGAGGTCCAAACTTTGCCATTTTTCCTTTTCAAGATCGGCGTGAAGTCCTCAATTCTGACACCATGTCATGTTATGAGCGGAAGGATGAGACCAACTGTCGTTTATAACACTGCTTTAATCTTAACGGCAGCTTAACCATGTGCAGCAAGTACAGGCACGTTTTCTCCTGCATAAAACATTCAACGTCTGACCCCTAGTGGTCAGTCCTCCACAGGTATGGTAAGTGCAGGGGGATCAAATCTCACAACAGACATGTAAAGACAAAAGCGGATTAGACCAAGCACAAAGCCCTGTGTTACACCACGCCTAACTCTGCTTTATGAGGAAGACATATTTACATGATCAGATAAAAATGTCTTAGAACAGCTTTGAGCAACTCCTGTTAAAGACGCTTTCCAGAATCTACAGCAAAAATTTTTAATCAAGTGGGTCAAATGAAACACTAAGGCCTAAAAAACACTTACAAATGTTATATAATATTTATCACACTGCATTAAAAGCATAAAGCAGCATAATTAGCTTTTTCTTACAACAAAATGTTTTCATCCTGTCATCTGCTGCTTTATCTCTCACATGCATAACTTCCTGCTTCTTCTACCACAGCTGTAGATCTTCACTGTGGTTTTCTGTATTTAAAAAACCCTTCTATCTAATTTTCTATCAACCTTTGCATATCTGAACAGATCTGATGTGTCAAATTTAAGATATTGAAATTAATTTTTTATTCCAATTTTCAAAAGTAAACATGAGCCTGGTATTTGCAATTACACGTAAAAAATGTATAAATAAATGAACTAAATGAGATAATGAGATAAATAGCTAAATCTGGACTGTACAGGGGTGCAGTGGCTAGCACTCTTGCCTCAGAGCAAGAAGGCCCTGGTTCAAGCCCTGCCCGACCCCAAATGGATAAAACGGGTTTTAGAAGATGAATAAATGATTTAATAAAAAAAATTATTAAACAATAACAATTAAACTGAGCTTTAACCCTTATAGTCCTTGAAAATTATTGGGTTCCACTGAAATAGATCCCAGAAAAAATGAAGACCTATTCAAGACCTTAACTGACTTTAAGGAAAATTTTATTTATAATTAACCTAAAATAACTGAATTTGGATTCTTTGACCTTGTTGCACAACTGTCCAGTTAGACTGCTGCATCAAAATTACACGTATGAATCACCTCTTCCTGGTTATACTTTTTTTTTACAATTTTAATTCAAACTGTTCAAATTAATTTTAAAACATTACAAATGTTGTTGCTTACACACCTCCCTGTTGTATAAACACAATAAGAATTTAAATGAAGGCAATGAAACAAGTTAAAAAAAACATTAAAGAATCCACATGGAAACAAATTAACCATCATATAGACAGACCCATACAACACTGCAGGATGATTGTTTCAGGTTTTCTACATTACAACTTCCATTCATCTGTTTTCTATTCCTGCTTGTGAGGGTTGCTGGAGCGAATCGCTGCTGCTTTAGGAGGAGTGTGAGTTACACCCAATTGTAGTCCATTACAGACTCACACATATTCACACCTAATAGAAAATTAGAGTCACCAATTCAGCTATGAAGCATGTTTTAGGGCCGTTAGATGAAGCTGGAGAACCAGGAGAAAACCCACACACACATGGAGATCATGCAAACTCCACAGAGAAAGGACCAGCTGGAGCTTAACCATTTGAAATTAAAGTGCAAACCACTACATTATCATGCAGTCTTACATGCCACAATTTAAGGAAGGTTAAGAAATTACATTTCTGACTTGAATATAAAAGAAAAAATAAACATACTTTCACATTTGGTCTGTTGTGAGTTAAATACTCACAGAGGACGCCGAGGATGACGAGTCCAGCCAGAAGAAGAACACTCAGCATCACCATGAAAGTAATAACACAGAGATAGCATCTCCTGTTGGACTTGATGGAAGTTATAGGAGGAAAATTATAACTGAAACCAATGACAACATAAAGTGAATTCATTTTGTTTTATCAGTGACTTCACTCTTACCTGGTGGATTTGATACGTAAACCTGGCAGACAGGATCTTCAGGTTCAACATTTTGATACATTTCTTCCATTATAAAGATATAAAGTCTAAGAAAGTGTGAAGTGTGTCACAGACTGACTTGTATACTGAACAGCTTTTCCTGTCTAAGGTTATTATAGAAGTGGTGGGAAGTCAATGTCATGTGACAGTAGTTGCATTGCGACAGGAAGCTCGGGTGAGGTGAATGTCTGAAAGTGCGGTGAATAAAACAGAATTTCTACTAAGTTCAGCTTTTACCTTTTTTCCTTTCTAACTTCTAAGTTTCTAGCAGCTGAGCAAACAAATAAGAGCTAATGACCAGGTTTTACTGTTACAATAGATAGTTATTAGGGGTGTAACGGTACTGTTAGCAGGTTTAATTCTTCAGCGTAGGCTAATACCTTTTGCCTACCTGCAGCAGAATTATTCTGAAGAAATCACGACGGGCAACCATGTCTCTCTTTAGTTACAAAGCAGTCATATCAGTTCAGGTGGTATCTACTGACGCATACCATTATCAACAAATGTTCAAATAATATTCTGTTTGTACTATTTTATGTGGGGGGAAAACAGTGTTGCCTAACTTTGTGAAAATAAAATGTAAATTGATTTGCCATTAATTCTTGTTTACTTGTTTGTTTGTTTGTTTGTTTGTTTGTTTCATTTACACTTGATCATTTTGCAAGAAATACAAGGGATCTAAAAAAACTTAGTCATAATGATTGATTTTTTGGCTAAAGATGTTGTGGATCGATTTTAGATCAGTGAATTGGATTATTTGGATTATTTCGGATTGGCAACCACAAATATCGAATTGAATCATTGTTATTAATTGTTAATACTTCTATTTTTTTATTATTTGTTTTTCTTTTCTAGTAGTCGTTGTGACTTTTAACGTGTGTTCATGTGGAGTGATTTGTTGATCTGATGTATACTTCAGGGCCACCGTAGAATGCACCTGATGTCAGTTAGTTTTGCTAAAAAAAAAGCTTTGGGTAAAAACTCCTGAAGAATTACCTACACAGCTGGCCGTATTTGTCACACCTTTAGCACGTGGACGCGACGCTGCCCGCACAACAGGCTGCCACAACAGCTGCCCATGGCAGCCTAAGGTCCAGCTTTTCCTTGTTTCTACCGGACAGTAAATATACCAGCAGCAGAACTACCAGCCATCACAACCAGTACAAATGGTGAGCCAACCTCAGCCTTCTCTGTACGCCACAGCTGCACCTGTTTACCGAGTTCATCACCCCGTCACTGTTATCCCTGTGACTCAAACAGTGAACAATCAACCAGCTTACTCCTCACAACCAGAATGATGCCAGAGATCCAGGACAGGCTTTCGCAGAAACAAATAAAGTTCCAGTTTAACCCACCTGCAGCTCCTTATTTTTTGGTCGCTGTTACGACCCCTGGTAGTTGTCTGCTTGTCTTGTGTGTGCGTCTGTGTATGCATATGTGTTCTCAGCTCCTGTAGAAGTCCAGCTCCTGCACAGTTGCTGACTCCGCCCCCTCTGCAGAGCTGATTGAGGCTGCTACCAATCGCCTGGCTTGGAGGGCAGCTTAAAAGCTCCCAGGATCCTCTGCTCCTGAGTGGGAATTTGTTTCTTCAGCCTGCCCCTGCAGTCTTCCTGCCTTAGCTCGAGAAAGCCTCTGGTTTGGGTGGTGCAGCGGTAGGGTGGTCAACCCATGATCGCAAGATTGCAGGTTCGATTCCCGCCTTGCACGCCCATGTGTCGAATTGTCCTTGGGCAGGACACTGAACCCCACCTTGCCTCTGGTGGGAGGTTGGCACCAGTGTTCGGCAGCGGAGCCGCCATCAGTGTGTGAATGTGTGTGTGCATGGGAGAATGGGACTGTGACTGTAAAGCGCTTTGGGCCTTCGTAAGAAGGTAGAAAGCTCTATATAAGTATACGCCATTTACCATTCTGGTTTTGCCCTTTTGTTACATTTTGTTACATTTACTCTATGTCCCCCTATGATTGTTATTTGTCACCGAATAAACGGCTGTGTGGCCAACTTTAACCCCGCCCGGTTATCATAATTTTCTTTGTTACACATTTCTCCCTCCTCTCTGAAGAGGGACGTAACAGTGGCGCCAGGAGCGTGAGATACAGTCAGTTAAAAAGGCCTTACAAGTAGTGTTGGGAAATCAACCCCTCTGTGAGGACGTTCTTCTGACACTACTTATATAAGTGGAGGGAATCCTCAATGCTTAACCCTTGGGATACGTGTCATCAGAGGTGGTTCATCCAGACCCAGTGACTCCCAATATGCTGCTGATGGGGCGGCGAGATGCCTCCCTACCACAAGTCACATACGCACCTGAAACGCTCACCAAGAGACGGTGGAGTCACTGTCAGATGATGCCTGACCACTTCCGGACACAATTCCTGAGGAATTACCTACCCTCTCTGCAAGTGCGTCACAAGTGGAAGAGGCCAACTGAAGATCTTCAGCTAAATTCAGTTGTGATGATCGTCGACCCGCAGCTCCCTAGAGCCCACTGGCCAATCGGCAGAGTCGTCAAAGTGATTCCAAGTGCTGATGGACATATACGTTCAGCTGAGGTCAGAGTACGAAACAAGACAAATGTACGACCTGTAGCACGTCTTGTCCAGTTGACAGCTGTTCCAGAAGCTGAGTAGTTTGTCTAGAGAATTTGTTCTGTTTGGTGAATTTACCTGTTTCATAATAGCCTGCTATTCTGGGGGCGGCTGTTGTAAATTCCCACCTGTTCAGATATTTTGTTCAGGCACTGGTGTGAATTACTCTCTGTTTAGTACATTTTGTTCAGGCATGTATGTGGACGAGCGGGGTCCAAAGAGGAAACAGAGGGAGGGAGGGGAGCAGGCAGGCTTCATGTGGGAAGGCTGCGAGCTCTGTAAGAAACTGAAAACTGAAGGAAACTGAAGATAAATATTTAAAACGCTCGTCTTGTCCTGTGCTCTCTTATCTGAGTCCTGACGCGGATGTAGAAGTCCCAGTCCGAGGAATATAGTGCTTCCTTTATACAACAAAGGTGAAATTTTATTATTTTTGCTTGTGTTTTTTTTTAATCCTGATGCCCCTGAAGGGGCCACTTAATTATTGGACACAGGTGTGCACTGGGGGTTTGCCAATGAGACTGCTTTTAAGGATAGTTGGAGGCAGAGGCAGAATAACGCGCTCGGAGTGAAGCATCTCCGGGTGAAGTGGCACCGGAAGACTTCCAGGGGAGACGCCCTGCCGTGAGGATGGATGAGCGCTGACCGGCACCGGAGGAGCCAAGGGCCAGACAGTGTTCAGAGGGGGAAGAGACGTTGGAACGCAGAGGGGTGTGGTTGTGACCCGCCCCTCTTCGAGCTAAGAACCCCTCTGCTGTTTTTATCTGTTTTTTACGGATAACCCAAGAGTTGGGGTTGGAGGCAAGATGGCGGAATGAAATAACGTACTTTGCGGGCTCCGGTGTAAGAGTTTTTTTGTCTGCCCTTGTTTGTGTGTTTTTTTGCATTCTTTAACCAAGAACACTGCAAGCTTTTTATAGTTTTCTATTTAAAGTTTGTTATAGGAGTCGCGGACTACCGTAAACTTCTTTTTTCTTCCTTATGAAAATCTAAAGTAAGCTAACTGAATGCAAATGGACGAGCACGACTATCCTTCCCAGTCCGATATTCACGAGATGAGTGAGGAAGCTGTTGAAGTCACTACAGGGGATGGAGAGAGGTCCAAAGAAAATGTAGTGAACCTTGCACACACTCCAGTCAAAGCTCCTCATCCTAAAAAGCAAAATATAGGGAGTGGGCAGGACTTGCACTTGCAGGATGAAAGCATGTTTGAAAGAATTATGGTAGCAGTGACTATTTTTTTATTTTGCAAGGAGCAGAAAGCAAAATGTGTTTTTTTGCAGGAAACCCATTCAGTTGAAGAAGATGTAAACTTCTGGAAATTATAGTGGGGTGATTCTATTTGTGTCAGTCACGGGACCTCTCATTCAGCTGGTGTAGTGATACTTTTAAACAAATTCCCAAGAAAAGTTATAAACCACTTTGGGGACACTAATGGCCATTGGTTGATATTAATAATTGAGTTTAATGGTGAAATGTTTATTTTGGTTTGTGTATATGGTTATAATGAAAGAGCTAAAAACAAAACTCTCCTCTCAGACTTATGTAAACAAATTCGAGACCTTAAACATGCTCATTTAACTGACAATGTCATAGTTGGAGGTGACTTTAACTTGGTGCCAGACCTTTGGTTAGACAGAAATCCACCTAGAGCACAATTTAACAAGTTTGATGATCTGGTTGTTGAATTTATGAATGTTGTCAATTTAGTTGATTATTGGAGAATTCAGAACCCAGTGACCAGGCAATATAAGTGATTTAATGCTGCAGGAAGTGGACAATGTTCAAGGTTAGATTATTGGTTAATATCTTCATCATTAGTAAAATATATTGATAAATGTTCCATTTCTGCTTCACCCTTAACAGACCACTGTGAAAACACTGTGAAAACCACTGTGTTGTTTTTTTATCCCTTCAATGTAATATGCTGCCTTTGCATGCACTTTTTTCACAGTCTGGCAGTTTTACAACTTCTCTAAAAAAATTCGTCAAACCATTGGTTGAACAGGCAAGGACCACAGTTCAAATGAAGATCTGTTTTAGATTTGATCTTTTTTTAGCTTTTATAAAAACATGACTTTAAAAAATCGTTGCAAGCAGCTACACGTAAAACTCTTTTTCTAAATGTAATTACTGTTTCCTTGTATAAGCAAACAAAATGTGGTACAAAGACTCATGTAACAATTCAGTCTCACTAATGATTTTAAAAATATCAGCTCAGAAGAGAAAAATGAAACTTTTCTGTTCTTGAAAATGTTGACTGCACTTGTTCCACCATCCATTCTGTGATTAAGTCACTGATAAAGTTTGTATTTTGGCCTGATTTTATGTCAGATGGTGGCTCAGTAAGAAATTTGTCAGAAATCTCTGACAGCAAAGAAAATTTGACTGAGCATCTGAATGCTGTTATTGAAAGGATGAATTCCAGCCTCATTGAAATGACCAAGAAGCCGATGGACTTTAAACAGAGTAAGTATGAAAAACCTGAAGTAAAAATCTACTTTGTGAAGATACATTATTCTCCTGAGGGACTTCAATGCCCATGTGGGCAAAGACAGCGGCACCTGGAGGGATATGGTTTCTGTCATCATAATGAAAAAGGTAGAGCAATTATACACCCTCTTTAGGGTCCTGGAGAGTTAGTGGGAGTTCGCTCATCCATTTCTTGACCTTAAAAAATCAGTGCATGCAACTACATCCAAATCTTTTTTCCTAAATGTAACAACTGTTTCCTTGTATAAGCAAGGAAAATGTTGTACAAAGACTCATGTAACAAATCAGTCTCACTGATGATCTTAAAAATATCAGTTCAGAAAAGAAAAATGAAACCAACGCGCTTGGAGTAAGGCATCCCCGAGTAAAGTGGCGCTGGAAGACAAACAGAGGGAAACGCCCTGCGGAGATGGATGAGCGCTGACCCGCACCGCAGGAGCAGCTGAGCCAGGGGCCAGACAGCGTTCAGAGGGGGAAGCGACGTTGGAACGCAGAGGGGTGTGGTTGTGAACCGCCCCTCTTTGAGCTAAGTACCCATCTGCTGTTTAATCTGTTTTTTTTTTTACCCAAGAAAGACTTTTTGTATAGTCGCCAGAGCCACATTTTAACAAATTGCTTGCTATTTATTTTTTTTACTAATTGTGTGTTTTTTGTGGGTTTTTTATTGAGCCTGGTGTTTTAGCTTTTTTACGGACTTCTTGGGTTTTTCTGTGTTTACTCTATAGACAGAGGCTCCTGGCTCCAACGGATGGACAGAGCAACAGACTCCTCAAATATTGCCCCCCTGAAATAAACTTTTTGTGCTCCCTTTTGAACTGTGGTCCTGGGTGTCCTGTCTCCACACAAGTCCAAATCTAAGAATTCTGCGAGGCTACTCTTCCTTGCCACAACCTGCTGCCCCCCAGTCTATCCTATTAGGAATATTATTACAATCAGGTCTTCTATGAGGGGGCGTGCAGGGAGAAAAGCAAACATTAACTGGCTTCGTCCACTAAAGGAAACACCAAAGCCTGAGGAAGCAGCTTCCACAACCACTCCACCCCCCTCTTTTAACATGGCACTTTTGAATATTCGATCGCTGTCTAACAAAACTTTTATTATAAATGATTTTATCCATGATTACAATATTGATGGTCTCTTTTTAACTGAAACATGGCTGAGCACGGATGCATCTACTGTTCTCACAGAGGCCTCTCCACCCAATTTTAGTTTTGCTTTTTCAACCAAAAGGGTGGGGGTACTGCATCTACAATTTCCAAGTCTTTTGCAGTAAAGCAGATTTTATTAGATGAGTACCACAGCTTTGAACATCATGCCTTTGTTTTTAACAGCCCCTCCAATTTTATGCATCACAGGATACAGGCCACCCAAACCAAGCTCTGTTTTTATTGAGGAGTTTTCTGAGTTTCTACCATCTGTCCACACTTCCTTTAACATGATTTTAATAACAGGTGATTTTAACCTGCACATAGACAGTAAGTCGGACCATTGCACCACTCAGTTCTTGGACTGTCTTCTTGGACTCTTGATTTTAAACAACACGTCATGCAGCCGACTCACAACAGAGGGCACACCCTTGACCTCGTCATCAGTCATGGTTTACCTACCAGTGTGTCCACTGTTGTGGACCTGGCTGTATCAGACCATTACTGTGTGCTTTTTAACATCACTGGTTTTATAAAACAAGAGACCTCTGTGAGAACGGTGAAGAAACGCTACTTGACTCCTGAAGTGGTTGAAAAGTTTATTACATCTGTTCGCTCCAACTCTCCACCTGTCTTGCCGGCCCCCTGTGATCTACTTGTTGACAGTTTTAACAGTAAATTAAAATCCAGTCTCGACTCAGTTGCTCCACTAAAATCTAAAAAGATAAGTATCAAAGCCACACACCCTTGAAGAACTGAGGAAATTAAACAATTGAAGAGATGTTGTAGATCTGTCGAAAGACTTTGGAGAAAACACAAACTTGAAATAAACTATCAACTATACAAGAACCAACTAAAACTATATAATCAAACAGTAAAACAGACCAGAAATTCATATTTTTGCGAACATCATTTCTGCAAGTAAAGATAACCCCAGAGTCCTTTTCACCACAATTGAGTCCTTGATCAACTCAAATGTGAACAAAAACACAATGCCAGCCTCCGCCTCATTGTGTGAGGACTTTGCAGACCACTTCAGGAGCAAGATCCATTCTGTCAGATCTAACATTGTAAATGATCAGAAAAGCCTCATTATTGGTAATGATGGCTTGATCTTACCTGAGGAAGCACTGGACAGTTTTGACTTGGTTGAAACTGCAACACTTGGTCGAGTTTTCTCCCAAGTTAATCCAACGACCTGTTTTTTAGATCCCATCCCTGCATCATTTTTTAAATCATTTTACGGGTCTTTTGAGAGTGAGATTTTAAATATCATGAACTCCTCTCTACAGACGGGTATTTTTCCTGCTGCCTTTAAACTGGCAGTGGTGAAACCGTTACTAAAGAAAACTAATGAAGACCCTTTAGTTTTTAATAACTACAGGCCTGTGTCCAACTTGCCTTTTTAAGCAAGGTTTTAGAAAAACTTGTTTTCATTCAGCTCAATGAGTTTCTCTTGCAAAAAACATTTTTGAGATATACCAATCTGTCTTTAGAACGAACCACAGTACTGAGACAGCCTTGTTAAACATTGTTAATGATGTCAGGTGTGCCTTGGATTCAGGTCAGATCTCAGTATTAGTTCTACTAGATTTAAGCGCACCTTTTGATACTGTTGATCACCTGATCCTTGTAAACAGACTTGAAAGTCTTGGCCTTTCAGGGACTGTTATCAAGTGGTTCAAATCTTATCTCATGGAGAGAAACTTTAGGGTAAGCATGGACACACACTTTTTTGGGGTCCATGAAATTAATTGTGGTGTGCCTCAAGGTTCCATCCTTGGCCCCTTACTTTTTAACATTTACATGCTTCCACTAGGAAATGTCATCAGAAGCCACAACATTAGCTTTCATAGCTATGCTGATGATACCCAGCTGTACATAGCTATGTCTCCTGATGACACACCGCCAGTAGAAGCACTTTTTAACTGTATTTTAAATGTGAAATTATGGATGGCCAATAATTTTCTGGAGCTCAACCAGGAGAAAACTGAAATTTTAGTTATCGGTCCTAAAGCCAAGAGAGAGAAACAGTTTCTGAAGCTACAGGAACTTTCATTAAACCATTCAGATACAGTCAGTAACCCGGGCGTTATTTTTGACTCTAAGCTAACTTTTATTTCACATATAAAACAGGTGGTTAAAACTGGTTTTTATCATCTTAGAAATCTGGCGAGGGTCCACCCACTACTCTCTCTTGCTAATATGGAGATGCTAATGCATGCTTTTATCATAAGTAAAATTGAATATTGTAATGCCCTGCTTGCTGGTCTTCAAAAAACCAACATTAAGAACCTTCAGCTTCTCCAAAATTCTGGTGCAAGAGTTCTTACAAAGACCAGGAGGCGGGCTCACATCACCCCAATTTTAAAATCCCTACATTGGCTCCCCATATGCGTCAGGATTTATTTTAAAATACTTTTAACTGTTTTTAAATTTCTTAAAGGTCTTGCGCCTTCTTATTTATCCAATCTTTTAGTAAAGTATGAAGCCTCGCGGACCCTGAGATCCTCTGGCACTGGTCTGTTAACCATTCCAACTGTGAAAACCAAAACATACGGAGAAGCATTATTTCAACACTATGGCCCCCGTTTATGGAACAGTCTGCCAGAGGACCTGAGAGCCGCAGAGAGCATTGAAGTTTTTAAGAAAAGCCTAAAAACCCATCTTTTTAACCTGGCTTTCAGCTAATTATTTACTACCACTATTTATTTATCTATTTGTTTGGTTACTTATTTATTAATTTTTATTTATCTATTTTATTTTGTTTTATGAACTTAAACTAGCTTTTAATGTGTTAATTTAATTTTAATTTATCTTATTTCAATGGTTTTTTTTTTGCTTTTATCAATATATTTAAGGTTTCATTCTCTTTTATATTTTAATGTTTTATTTATTTATTTTTTCCGGTGCTTCCTCAGTTTGGACCTCCCCCTCTGGGTTGGCTGCTGTTCAGCCGCTGCGGCTCTGGATGGGGAACCTGCATCACCACTTAGCTGTGTGAAGCACTCCCCGCCCTTGATGCTGCATTTTGCTGTCTATGCAGCTGTTCAGAGAGAGGGAGGTCCCAATTACCAGCGTTTTCGTGCTCAGCCTGTTTCTTTTTTCTGAATTCTCACTAGGGTGGGAGATGTGTTAGAAGTGGACGGTTGTGTAGGTACGGGGAGGGGGACCCTATTTTTAATTATGGCCCGCAGCAGTCATAGACTGCAAGGACCATATTGTAACTGGTACGAGGGTCGAACACTCAAAAAGTCCAAAACGTCAAAAAAACGCGTCAAAACGCCAAAAAATGGGGTCAAAAGTCGCCCAAAGCACACAACGACACGACAATTGTGTAACGCAACAAAAATAGACACACACACGCACAACACCTCCGCACAAACGACAAAATTGTAGTCGCAAAAATGATGACAAAAACCCAAAAAAGCCCAAAAAAGCCCTCAAAAGACGGGTTTAAAGCCCAGAAGACATGCCCAGCCTATAGTAAAAGACAGGCCGCATTGAAATACATAGGCCACCTGACTGCAAAAACTTCTATATTGTTTCTGCTTCGTTTCATTATTATGGCCCGCAGCACTCACAGAGTGCAAGGACCATATTGTAACTGGTACGAGGGTCGAACACTCAAAAAGTCCAAAACGTCAAAAAAACGCGTCAAAACGCCAAAAAATGGGGTCAAAAGTCGCCCAAAGCACACAACGACACGACAATTGTGTAACGCAACAAAAATACACACACACACGCACAACACCAACGCAAAAACGTCAAATTTGTAATCGCAAAAATGACGACAAAAACACGAAAAAGCCCCAAAAAGCCCTCAAAAGAAGGGTTTAAAGCCAAACAGACATGCCCAGCCTATAGTAAAAGACAGGCCGCATTGAAATACATAGGAAATCCTAACCGCAAAAACTTCTATATTGTTTCTGCTTTGTTTCATTTTTATTATTATGGCCCGCAGCAGTCATAGACTGCAAGGACCATATTGTAACTGGTACGAGGGTTGAACACTCAAAAAGTCCAAAACGTCAAAAAAACGCGTCAAAACGCCAAAAAATGGGGTCAAAAGTCGCCCAAAGCACAAAACGACACGACAATTGTGTAACGCAACAAAAATACACACACACACGCACAACACCAACGCAAAAAAGTCAAATTTGTAATCGCAAAAATGACGACAAAAACACGAAAAAGCCCCAAAAAGCCCTCAAAAGACAGGTATAAAGCCCAAAAAACATTGCCAGCCTATAGTAAAAGACAGGCCGTATTGAAATACATAGGAAATCCTAACCGCAAAAACTTCTATATTGTTTCTGCTTCGTTTCATTTTTATTATTATGGCCCGCAGCAGTCATAGACTGCAAGGACCATATTGTAACTGGTATGAGGGTCGAACACTCAAAAAGTCCAAAACGTCAAAAAAAACGCGTCAAAACGCCAAAAAATGGGGTCAAAAGTCGCCCAAAGCACAAAACGACACGACAATTGTGTAACACAACAAAAATACACACACACACGCACAACACCAACGCAAAAACGTCAAATTTGTAATCGCAAAAATGACGACAATAACACGAAAAAGCCCCAAAAAGCCCTCAAAAGAAGGGTTTAAAGCCAAAAAGACCTGCCCAGCCTATAGTAAAAGACAGGCCGCATTGAAATACATAGGAAATCCTAACCGCAAAAACTTCTATATTGTTTCTGCTTTGTTTCATTTTTATTATTATGGCCCGCAGCAGTCATAGACTGCAAGGACCATATTGTAACTGGTACGAGGGTCGAACACTCAAAAAGTCCAAAACGTCAAAAAAACGCGTCAAAACGCCAAAAAATGGGGTCAAAAGTCGCCCAAAGCACACAACGAGACGACAATTGTGTAACGCAAAAAAAATACACACACACACGCACAACACCCCCACACAAACGACAAATTTGTAGTCGCAAAAATGACGACAAAGACACAAAAAAGCCCCAAAAAGCCCTCAAAGAACGGGTTTAAAGCCAAAAAGACATGCCCAGCCTATAGTAAAAGACAGGCCGCATTGAAATACATAGGCCACCTGACTGCAAAAACTTCTATATTGTTTCTGCTTCGTTTCATTTTTATTATTATGGCCCGCAGCAGTCATAGACTGCAAGGACCATATTGTAACTGGTACGAGGGTCGAACACTCAAAAAGGTCCAAAACGTCAAAAAAACGCGTCAAAACGCCAAAAAATGGGGTCAAAAGTCGCCCAAAGCACACAACGACACGACAATTGTGTAACGCAACAAAAATACACACACACACGCACAACACCAACGCAAAAACGTAAAAATTGTAGTCGCAAAAATGACGACAAAAGCACAAAAAAGCCCCAAAAAGCCCTCAAAAGACAGGTATAAAGCCCAAAAGACATGCCCAGCCTATAGTAAAAGACAGGCCGCATTGAAATACATAGGCCACCTGACTGCAAAAACTTCTATATTGTTTCTGCTTCGTTTCATTATTATTATGGCCCGCAGCACTCACAGAGTGCAAGGACCATATTGTAACTGCTACGAGGGTCGAACACTCAAAAAGGTCCAAAACGTCAAAAAAACGCGTCAAAACGCCAAAAAATGGGGTCAAAAGTCGCCCAAAGCACACAACAACACGACAATTGTGTAACGCGACAAAAATACACACACACACGCACAACACTAACGCAAAAACGTAAAAATTGTAGTCGCAAAAATGACGACAAAAACACAAAAAAGCCCCAAAAAGCCCTCAAAAGACAGGTTTAAAGCCAAACAGACATGCCCAGCCTATAGTAAAAGACAGGCCGCATTGAAATACATAGGAAATCCTAACCGCAAAAACTTCTATATTGTTTCTGCTTTGTTTCATTATTATGGCCCGCAGCAGTCATAGACTGCAAGGACCATATTGTAACTGGTACGAGGGTCGAACACTCAAAAAGTCCAAAACGTCAAAAAAACGCGTCAAAACGCAAAAAAATGGGGTCAAAAGTCGCCCAAAGCACAAAACGACACAACAATTGTGTAACGCAAAAAAAATACACACACACACGCACAACACCATCGCACAAACGTTAAAATTGTAGTCGCAAAAACGACGACAAAAACACAAAAAAGCCCCAAAAAGCCCTCAAAAGCCGGGTTTAAAGCCAAACAGACATGCCCAGCCAATAGTAAAAGACAGGCCGCATTGAAATACATAGGCCACCTGACTGCAAAAACTTCTATATTGTTTCTGCTTCGTTTCATTATTATGGCCCGCAGCAGTCATAGACTGCAAGGACCATATTGTAACTGGTACGAGGGTCGAACACTCAAAAAGGTCCAAAACGTCAAAAAAACGCGTCAAAACGCCAAAAAATGGGGTCAAAAGTCGCCCAAAGCACAAAACGACACGACAATTGTGTAACGCAACAAAAATACACACACACACGCACAACACCAACGCAAAAACGACAAAATTGTAGTCGCAAAAATGACGACAAAAACACAAAAAAGCCCAAAAAAGCCTTCAAAAGACGGGTTTAAAGCCAAAAAGACATGCCCAGCCTATAGTAAAAGACAGGCTGCATTGAAATACATAGGCCACCTGACTGCAAAAACTTCTATATTGTTTCTGCTTCGTTTCATTATTATGGCCCGCAGCAGCAGTCACTGACTGCAAGGACCATATTGTTTTCGCAGTTGAAACGACGACTTCGCCGCCTTTCAGCGAGAATTTGACCCCCGCCGCATGCTCGAAAAGTCACCAAAATATGCACACACCTGGGATAAATTGCAAATGAATTTTCCACAAAGTCAACGTCACCCCCCCGAAGACGATGACATCACGGCCAGCGATCCCGTCAAAAAAATGAATGGGCCGAAAATCGCGTATGGGGCCGAACAAAATGTACTTCAAAATACAGTCGCGAAACCGAGACACACGTGTCGGGGATATCCCAAAGATGTTTTGAAATCATTATGGGACGGCCGCACGACCTACGGCTTGGCGGCCATTTTGTGGCGAACTCTGAGAATTGGCGATTTTCGTGTTTTCCCACAATATGGGGAAAAGACACTTTTGTTTGAAGGATTTTCACGCAATTGCACACACTTGCTGCCAGCTCCAGTCTACAAACACCCCAGAAGTGTCGTTGACCTTTGACCTTGGGAAAAGGCCGCCATCTGGAATTTTCTCAAAAAAGCACCTTTAGCACCAGATACAAACGAAAACTCGTCGTTGGAATTTTCATCAATCGTCTCGTAACTTTTCGGGCACCAACGGCCAGCTACTCTGGACAAAATGTTGGAATTAGAAGTTGTAGATTTTGAACGGCGTGCGCGTGGCCAGCTAGCAACCGTTGCCATCTTGGCTAGCTCGCACATTTTTCATCGGAACGTCGTGAAGAGGATATATGCGATTCCTTGGCCCGCGCTGAACAAAACGATGCTACGCACGACAAGATCGATAAAGGAATGTGGGCGTGGTAAGCAAAAAACCGTCGCAAAAAAATGTGCCGACTCGGCAAAAACGAAAAAATTCGGAACTTTTTTTTTGAGAATCGACTGAGAAAAACCAATATACCCTTGTCCGCGATATCCAAACGACGTTTTGAAATCATTACGGCATGGTGACACGACCTACGTTTTGGCGGCCATTTTGTGCCAAAATCTGCCATTTTGCGTTTTTCGCGTTTTTACACAATATGGAAAAATGAACTTTTTTTCGAGCGATTTTCACGAAATTTGACTCACATGTTGCTAGAGCAAGTCCGCAACTACCTCTGGAGTTTCGTCCACCTTTGACCTCGGGAAAAGGCCGCCATCTTGAATTTTCTATAAAAAACGCCTTTACCCCTGAATTCAATCGTAAACTTGTCGTTGGAATTTTCCGCAATCGTCTCGAAACTTTTTGGGCATCAACGTCAAGCTACTGTGAAAAAAATGTTGCAATTAGAAGTTGTAGATTTTGAACGGCGTCCGCGTGGCGAGCTCGCAAAGTCGCGCACTGCTATTCCTCATACCTTATTATGGCCCGCAGCAGCAGTCACTGACTGCAAGGACCATATTGTTTTCGCAGTTGAAACGACGACTTCGCCGCCTTTCAGCGAGAATTTGACCCCCGCCGCATGCTCGAAAAGTCACCAAAATATGCACACACCTGGGATAAATTGCAAATGAATTTTCCACAAAGTCAACGTCACCCCCCCGAAGACGATGACATCACGGCCAGCGATCCCGTCAAAAAAATGAATGGGCCGAAAATCGCGTATGGGGCCGAACAAAATGTACTTCAAAATACAGTCGCGAAACCGAGACACACGTGTCGGGGATATCCCAAAGATGTTTTGAAATCATTATGGGACGGCCGCACGACCTACGGCTTGGCGGCCATTTTGTGGCGAACTCTGAGAATTGGCGATTTTCGTGTTTTCCCACAATATGGGGAAAAGACACTTTTGTTTGAAGGATTTTCACGCAATTGCACACACTTGCTGCCAGCTCCAGTCTACAAACACCCCAGAAGTGTCGTTGACCTTTGACCTTGGGAAAAGGCCGCCATCTGGAATTTTCTCAAAAAAGCACCTTTAGCACCAGATACAAACGAAAACTCGTCGTTGGAATTTTCATCAATCGTCTCGTAACTTTTCGGGCACCAACGGCCAGCTACTCTGGACAAAATGTTGGAATTAGAAGTTGTAGATTTTGAACGGCGTGCGCGTGGCCAGCTAGCAACCGTTGCCATCTTGGCTAGCTCGCACATTTTTCATCGGAACGTCGTGAAGAGGATATATGCGATTCCTTGGCCCGCGCTGAACAAAACGATGCTACGCACGACAAGATCGATAAAGGAATGTGGGCGTGGTAAGCAAAAAACCGTCGCAAAAAAATGTGCCGACTCGGCAAAAACGAAAAAATTCGGAACTTTTTTTTTGAGAATCGACTGAGAAAAACCAATATACCCTTGTCCGCGATATCCAAACGACGTTTTGAAATCATTACGGCATGGTGACACGACCTACGGTTTGGCGGCCATTTTGTGCCAAAATCTGCCATTTTGCGTTTTTCGCGTTTTTACACAATATGGAAAAATGAACTTTTTTTCGAGCGATTTTCACGAAATTTGACTCACATGTTGCTAGAGCAAGTCCGCAACTACCTCTGGAGTTTCGTCCACCTTTGACCTCGGGAAAAGGCCGCCATCTTGAATTTTCTATAAAAAACGCCTTTACCCCTGAATTCAATCGTAAACTTGTCGTTGGAATTTTCCGCAATCGTCTCGAAACTTTTTGGGCATCAACGTCAAGCTACTGTGAAAAAAATGTTGCAATTAGAAGTTGTAGATTTTGAACGGCGTCCGCGTGGCGAGCTCGCAAAGTCGCGCACTGCTATTCCTCATACCTTATTATGGCCCGCAGCAGCAGTCACTGACTGCAAGGACCATATTGTTTTCGCAGTTGAAACGACGACTTCGCCGCCTTTCAGCGAGAATTTGACCCCCGCCGCATGCTCGAAAAGTCACCAAAATATGCACACACCTGGGATAAATTGCAAATGAATTTTCCACAAAGTCAACGTCACCCCCCCGAAGACGATGACATCACGGCCAGCGATCCCGTCAAAAAAATGAATGGGCCGAAAATCGCGTATGGGGCCGAACAAAATGTACTTCAAAATACAGTCGCGAAACCGAGACACACGTGTCGGGGATATCCCAAAGATGTTTTGAAATCATTATGGGACGGCCGCACGACCTACGGCTTGGCGGCCATTTTGTGGCGAACTCTGAGAATTGGCGATTTTCGTGTTTTCCCACAATATGGGGAAAAGACACTTTTGTTTGAAGGATTTTCACGCAATTGCACACACTTGCTGCCAGCTCCAGTCTACAAACACCCCAGAAGTGTCGTTGACCTTTGACCTTGGGAAAAGGCCGCCATCTGGAATTTTCTCAAAAAAGCACCTTTAGCACCAGATACAAACGAAAACTCGTCGTTGGAATTTTCATCAATCGTCTCGTAACTTTTCGGGCACCAACGGCCAGCTACTCTGGACAAAATGTTGGAATTAGAAGTTGTAGATTTTGAACGGCGTGCGCGTGGCCAGCTAGCAACCGTTGCCATCTTGGCTAGCTCGCACATTTTTCATCGGAACGTCGTGAAGAGGATATATGCGATTCCTTGGCCCGCGCTGAACAAAACGATGCTACGCATGACAAGATCGATAAAGGAATGTGGGCGTGGTAAGCAAAAAACCGTCGCAAAAAAATGTGCCGACTCGGCAAAAACGAAAAAATTCGGAACTTTTTTTTTGAGAATCGACTGAGAAAAACCAATATACCCTTGTCCGCGATATCCAAACGACGTTTTGAAATCATTACGGCATGGTGACACGACCTACGTTTTGGCGGCCATTTTGTGCCAAAATCTGCCATTTTGCGTTTTTCGCGTTTTTACACAATATGGAAAAATGAACTTTTTTTCGAGCGATTTTCACGAAATTTGACTCACATGTTGCTAGAGCAAGTCCGCAACTACCTCTGGAGTTTCGTCCACCTTTGACCTCGGGAAAAGGCCGCCATCTTGAATTTTCTATAAAAAACGCCTTTACCCCTGAATTCAATCGTAAACTTGTCGTTGGAATTTTCCGCAATCGTCTCGAAACTTTTTGGGCATCAACGTCAAGCTACTGTGAAAAAAATGTTGCAATTAGAAGTTGTAGATTTTGAACGGCGTCCGCGTGGCGAGCTCGCAAAGTCGCGCACTGCTATTCCTCATACTATGTATACGTGGTAAGCAAAAAACCGTCGCAAAAAAATGTGCCGACTCGGCAAAAACGAAATTATTCGGAACTTTTTTTTTGAGAATCGACTAACGAAACCAATAACCAACGTTGGGCATCAATGGCAAGCTACTGTGGTAAAAATGTTGGAATTAGAAGTTGTAGATTTTGAACGGCGTGCGCGTGGCGAACTAGCAACCGTTGCCATCTTGGCTAGCTCGCACATTTTTCATCGGAACGTCGTGAAGAGGATATATGCGATTCCTTGGCCCGCGCTGAACAAAACGATGCTACGCATGACAAGATCGATAAAGGAATGTGGGCGTGGTAAGCAAAAAACCGTCGCAAAAAAATGTGCCGACTCGGCAAAAACGAAAAAATTCGGAACTTTTTTTTTGAGAATCGACTGAGAAAAACCAATATACCCTTGTCCGCGATATCCAAACGACGTTTTGAAATCATTACGGCATGGTGACACGACCTACGTTTTGGCGGCCATTTTGTGCCAAAATCTGCCATTTTGCGTTTTTCGCGTTTTTACACAATATGGAAAAATGAACTTTTTTTCGAGCGATTTTCACGAAATTTGACTCACATGTTGCTAGAGCAAGTCCGCAACTACCTCTGGAGTTTCGTCCACCTTTGACCTCGGGAAAAGGCCGCCATCTTGAATTTTCTATAAAAAACGCCTTTACCCCTGAATTCAATCGTAAACTTGTCGTTGGAATTTTCCGCAATCGTCTCGAAACTTTTTGGGCATCGCACTGTTATAACTCCTATGTTTTTCAAAGGACTACTTTGAAATTTGAATGCATGCATTAATGCCTGAAACAGAATACATTGAAAAACACTGGATATGGACATATAAGGAATGTGGGCGTGGTTAGCATAAAACCACTGTTGCTAAGGACAACAAAAAGTTTACTTTTACCGATTTGTCCGAAACTGACGTCAATCTGTTTATGTTTTGATCCTCCCGAGGGGACCAAAACATAAAATGGTTGCTATGGAGATAAAATCAACAAAAAAGCAGCCATTTTGGAAAAAGTGGGTTTTTTTATCAACTTATGACATATAGCTCTCACCAATGGAGGAATGTGTTTTTCTGAGTCAGTTGATGATGCTGATCGCTATGCTAGCACTTTTAGCCACATTAGCATAGCTAGCATAGTTAGCATAATTAGCATTTTAGGTAATGTGTTTTTCTGAGTCAGTTGATGATGCTGATCGCTATGCTAGGACTTTTAGTCACATTAGCATAGTTAGCATTATTAGCAAATCCAACCTTGACTAGCTTTTAATTTGTGGGCGGTGAGGGCGGAGAGGGCCGCGGTGTTGCGTAGAATTGGGCGTGGAAGGCGGGTTGCGTCTGCGGGCCATACAACGCCGCTTGCGGCTTTAATTATTTTTCTTCTTTCTTTCTTCCACTTTGAGCCAAAATTTGACCCCCACCACATACCCGAAAACTCACCAAAATTGGCACACACCTAGGATAAATTGAAAATGAATTTTCGTCAAAGAAAACGTCACCCCCCCCACGATGATGACATCACGGCGAGCAATCCCGTCAAAAAAATGAATGGGCCGAAAATCGCTTATGGGGCCAAAAAAAAATATTTTGGAATACAGTTACGAAACCAAAACACACGTGTTGGAGATATCCCAAAGAAGATTTGAAATCATTATGGGATGGCCACACGACCTACAGCTTGGCGGCCATTTTGTGGCGAACTCAGAGAAATGGCGATTTTCGTGTTTTTTGACAAAATGGGAAAACGACACTTTTGTTTATGCGATTGTCACGAAATTGCACACACATGCCAAGACCCTGATTCTACAATAACCAAAGAAGTTTCGTTGACCTTTGACCTTGGGAAGGGGCGGCCATCTTGAATTTTCATAAAAAAGCACCTTTAGTAACGTATACAAACGAAAACTCGTCCTAGGGATTTTTATCGATCTTTTTGAAACTTCTCAGGCATCAATGGCAAGCTACTGTGGAAAAAATGTTGGAATTAAAAGTTGTAGATTTTGAACGGCGTGCGCGTGGCGAGCTAGCAAAGTGGCGCACTGTTATAACTCCCATGCATTTCAATACAATACAGTGAAAATTGAATGCATGCATTAATGCCTGAAACAGAATACATTGAAAAACACTGGATATGGACATATAAGGAATGTGGGCGTGGTTAGCATAAAACCACTGTTGCTAAGGACAACAAAAAGTTTACTTTTACCGATTTGTCCGAAACTGACGTCAATCTGTTCGTCCTCCAGAGGGGACCAAAACATAAAATGGTTGCTATGGAGATAAAATCAACAGAAAAGCCGCCATTTTGGAAAAAGTTGGTTTTTTATCAACTTATGACATGTAGCTCTCGCCAATGGAGGAATGTGTTTTTCTGAGTCAGTTGATGATGCTAATCGCTATGCTAGCACTTTAAGCTATGTTAGCATAACTAGCATAGTTAGCATAATTAGCATTTCAGGTATTGTGTTTTTCTGAGTCAGTTGATGATGCTGATCGCTATGCTAGCAATTTTAGTGACATTAGCATAGCTAGCATAGTTAGCATAATTAGCATTTTAGGTAATGGGTTTTTCTGAGTCAGTTGATGATGCTGATCGCTATGCTAGCACTTTTAGCCACATTAGCATAGCTAGCATAGTTAGCATAATTAGCATTTTAGGTAATGTGTTTTTCTGAGTTAGTTGATGATGCTGATTGCAATGCTAGCACTTTTAGCCACATTAGCATAGTTAGCATTGTTAGCATAATTAGCAAATCCAGCCTTGACTAGCTTTTAATTTGCGGGCTGTGAGGGCGGTGAGGTCAGCGGTGGTGCGTAGAGTAGGGCGTGGAAGGCGGGTTGCGTCTGCGGGCCATACAACGCCGCTTGCGGCTTTAATTATTATTATTATTCTTCTTGCACACTAACGGCGTCTTTGAGCTTAATTTTGACCCCCGCCACATACCCGAAAACTCACCAAAATTGGCACACATCTGGGATAAATTGAAAATGAATTTTCGGCAAAGAGAACGTCACCCCCCCGAAGTCGATGACATCACAGCGAGCGTTCCCGTAAAAAAAATGAATGGGCCGAAAATCGCTTATGGGGCCAAAAAAATTTTTTTTGAAATACAGTTACGAAACCAAAACACATGTGTTGGAGATATACCAAACAAGTTTTGAAATCATTATGGGATGGCCACACGACCTACAGCTTGGCGGCCATTTTGTGGCGAACTCAGAGAAATGGCGAATTTCGTGTTTTTTCACAATATGGGAAAACGACACTTTTGTTCAAGCGATTTTCACGAAATTGCATACACATGCCAAAAACACGATTCTACAACTGCCAAAGAAGTTTCGTTGACCTTTGACCTTGGCAAGGGGCGGCCATCTTGGATTTTCCAAAAAAAGCACCTTTAGTAACAGATACAAACGAAAACTCGTCCTAGGGATTTTTATCAATCTTTTTGAAACTTCTCGGGCATCAATGGCAAGCTACTGTGGACAAAATGTTGGAATTAGAAGTTGTAGAATTTGAAACGCGTGCGCGTGGCGAATTCGCAACCGTCGCCATTTTAGCTAGCTCGCACATATTTTATCGGAATAGCCTGAAACTGAAATATGCGATTCCCTGACCCACTCTGAACAAAACGATATCATATACGACAAAATCGATAAAGGAATGTGGCCGTGGTAAACAAAAAACGATCGCAAAAAAAAGTGCTGACTCGGCAAAAAAAATGTTTTGGGGATTTTTTTTTAAAGAATCAGCTAACGAAACCCAGATAACTTTGTCGGGTATATCCAAAGAAAGTTTTGAAATCATTACGTGATGGCGACACGACCTACGGTTTGGCGGCCATTTTGTGCCAAAATCTGCCATTTTGCGTTTTTCGCGTTTTTACACAATATGGAAAAATGAACTTTTTTTCGAGCGATTTTCACGAAATTTGACTCGCATGTCCCTAGCCTAAGTCTACAATCACCTCTGGAGTTTCGTCGACCTTTGACCTCGGGAAAAGGCGGCCATCTTGAATTTTCTATAAAAAACACCTTTACCACCAGATTCAAACGTAAACTTGTCGTTGGAATTTTCATCGATTGTCTCGAAACTTTTTGGGCATCAATGGCAAGCTACTGTGGAAAAAATGTTGGAATTAGAAGTTGTAGATTTTGAGCGGCGTGTGCGTGGCAAGCTAGCAAAGTGGCGCACTGTTATAACTCCCATGCATTTCAATACAATACAGTGAAAATTGAATGCATGCATTCATGCCTGAAACAGAATACATTGAAAAAGACTGGACATGGACATATAAGGAATGTGGGCGTGGTTAGCATAAAACCACTGTTGCTAAGGACGACAAAAAGTTTACTTTTACCGATTTGTCCGAAACTGAAGTCAATCTGTTTGTCCTCCCGAGGGGACCAAAACATAAAATGGTTGCCATGGAGATAAAATCAACAGAAAAGCCGCCATTTTGGAAAAAGTGGTTTTTTTTTATCAACTTATGACATATAGCTCTCACCAATGGAGGAATGTGTTTTTCTGAGTCAGTTGATGACACTGATCGCTATGCTAGCACTTTTAGCTATGTTAGTATAACTAGCATGGTTAGGATAATTAGCATTTTAGGTAATGTGTTTTTCTGAGTCAGTTGATGATGCTGATCGCTATGCTAGCACTTTTAGCCACATTAGCATAGCTAGCATAGTTAGCATAATTAGCATTTTAGGTAATGTATTTTTCTGAGTCAGTTGATGATGCTGATCGCAATGCTAGCACTTTAAGCCACATTAGCGTAGCTAGCATAGTTAGCATAATTAGCATTTTAGATAATGTGTTTTTCTGAGTCAGTTGATGATGCTGATCGCAATGCTAGCACTTTAAGCCACATTAGCATAGTTAGCATTGTTAGCATAATTAGCAAATCCAGCCTTGACTAGCTTTTAATTTGCGGGCTGTGAGGGCGGTGAGGTCAGCGGTGGTGCGTAGAGTTGGGCGTGGAGGCGGGTTGCGTCTGCGGGCCATACAACGCCGCTTGCGGCTTTAATTATTATTCCGCTTTCTTATCGCGCCTTTGAGCTCAAATTTGACCCCCGCCACATACCCGAAAACTCACCAAAATTGGCACACACCTGGGATAAATTAAAAATGAATTTTCGGCAAAGAGAACGTCACCTCCCCCACAACGATGACATCACGGCGAGCGTTCCCGTAAAAAAAATGAATGGGCCGAAAATCGCTTATGGGGCCAAAAAAAAATATTTTGAAATACAGTTACGAAACCAAAACACGCGTGTTGGATATATCCCAGAGAAGTTATGAAATCATTATGGGATGGCCACACGACCTACGGCTTGGCGGCCATTTTGTGGCGAACACAGAGAAATGGCGATTTTTGTGTTTTTTGACAAAATGGGAAAACGACCCTTTTGTTTAAGCGATTTTCACGAAATTTCACACACATGCCAAGACCATGATTCTACAACTACCAATGAAGTTTCGTTGACCTTTGACCTTGGGAAGGGGCGGCCATCTTGAATTTTCATAAAAAAGCACCTTTAGTAACGTATACAAACGAAAACTCGTCCTAGGGATTTTTATCGATCTTTTTGAAACTTCTCGGGCATCAATGGCAAGCTACTGTGGACAAAATGTTGGAATTAGAAGTTGTAGAATTTGAAACGCGTGCGCGTGGCGAATTCGCAACCGTCGCCATTTTAGCTAGCTCGCACATATTTTATCGGAATAGCCTGAAACTGAAATATGCGATTCCCTGACCCACACTGAACAAAACGATGTCACATACGACAAAATCGATAAAGGAATGTGGCCGTGGTAAACAAAAAACGATCGCAAAAAAAAGTGCTGACTCGGCAAAAAAATTTTTTATCGGATTTTATTTTTAAGAATCGGCTAACGAAACCCAGATAACTTTGTCGGGTATATCCAAAGAAAGTTTTGAAATCATTACGTGATGGCGACACGACCTACGGTTTGGCGGCCATTTTGTGCCAAAATCTGCCATTTTGAGTTTTTCGCGTTTTTACACAATTTGGAAAAATTAACTTTTTTTCGAGCGATTTTGACGAAATTTGACTCGCATGTCCCTAGCGTAAGTCTACAATCACCTCCGGAGTTTCGTCGACCTTTGACCTCGGGAAAAGGCGGCCATCTTGAATTTTCTATAAAAAACACCTTTACCACCGGATTCAAACGTAAACTTGTCGTTGGAATTTTCATCGATCGTCTCGAAACTTTTTGGGCATCAATGGCAAGCTACTGTGGAAAAAATGTTGGAATTAGAAGTTGTAGATTTTGAATGGCGTGCGCGTGGCAAGCTAGCAAAGTGGCGCAGTGTTATAATTCCCATGCATTTCAATACAATACAGTGAAAATTGAATGCATGCATTAATGCCTGAAACTGAATACATTGAAAAACACTGGATCTGGACATATAAGGAATGTGGGCGTGGTTAGCATAAAATCACTGTTGCTAAGGACAACAAAAAGTTTACTTTTATCGATTTGTCCGAAACTGACGTCAATCTGTTCGTCCTCCCGAGGGGACCGAAACGTAAAATGGTTGCCATGGAGATAAAATTAACAGAAAAGCCACAATTCTGGAAAAAGTGGGTTTTTTATCAACTTATGACATATAGCTCTCACCAATGGAGGAATGTGTTTTTCTGAGTCAGTTTATGATGCTGATCGCTATGCTAGCACTTTAAGCTATGTTAGCATAACTAACATAGTTAGCATAATTAGCATTTTAAGTAATGTGTTTTTCTGAGAGAGTTGATGCTGATCGCTATGCTAGCACTTTTAGCCACATTAGCATAGCTAGCATAGTTAGCATAATTAGCATTTTAGGTAATGTGTTTTTCTGAGTCAGTTGAAGATGCTGATCGCAATGCTAGCACTTTTAGCCACATTAGCATAGCTAGCATAGTTAGCATAATTAGCATTTTTGGTAATGTGTTTTTCTGAGTCAGTTGATGATGCTGATCACTATGCTAGCACTTTTAGCCACATTAGCGTAGCTAGCATAGTTAGCATAATTAGCATTTTAGGTAATGTGTTTTTCTGAGTCAGTTGATGATGCTGATTGCAATGCTAGCACTTTTAGCCACATGAGCATATCTAGCATAGTTAGCATAATTAGCAAATGCCGTTTTGTCTAGCCTTTATCAAGATTGGGCAGTGAGGGCGGTGAAGGAGGCGGTGGTGCGTAGAGTTGGGCGTGGAAGGCGGGTTGCGTCTGCGGGCCATACAACGCCGCTTGCGGCTTTAATTATTATTCTTCTTGTCCTATAACGGCGTCTTTGAGCTTAATTTTGACCCCCGCCACATACCCGAAAACTCACCAAAATTGGCACACACCTGGGATAAATTGAAAATGAATTTTTGGCAAAGAGAACGCCACCCCCCCGAAGTCGATGACATCACGGCGAGCGATCCCGTAAAAAAAATGAATGGGCCGAAAATCGCTTATGGGGCCAAAAAAAAAAATTTTGAAATACAGTTACGAAACCAAAACACGCGTGTTGGAGATATCCCAAAGAAGTTATGAAATCATTATGGGATGCCCACACGACCTACGGCTTGGCGGCCATTTTGTGGCGAACTCAGAGAAATGGCGATTTTCGTGTTTTTTGACGATATGGGAAAACTACACTTTTGTTAAAGCGATTTTCACGAAATTTCATACACATGCCACAAACACGATTCTACAACTACCAAAGAAGTTTTGTTGACTTTTGACCTTGGGAAGGGGCGGCCATCTTGAATTTTCATAAAAAGCACCTTTAGTAACGGATACAAACGAAAACTCGTCCTAGGGATTTTTATCGATCTTTTTGAAACTTCTCAGGCATCAATGGCAAGCTACTGTGGACAAAATGTTGGAATTAGAAGTTGTAGAATTTGAAACGCGTGCGCGTGGCGAATTCGCAACCGTCGCCATTTTAGCTAGCTCGCACATATTTTATCGGAATAGCCTGAAACTGAAATATGCGATACCCTGGCCCACACTGAACAAAACGATGTCACATACGACAAAATCGATAAAGGAATGTGGCCGTGGTAAACAAAAAACCGTCGCAAAAAAAAGTGCTGACTCGGCAAAAAAAATTTTTTTCGGATTTTATTTTTAAGAATCGGCTAACGAAACCCAGATAACTTTGTCGGGTATATCCAAAGAAAGTTTTGAAATCATTACGTGATGGCCACACGACCTACGGTTTGGCGGCCATTTTGTGCCAAAATCTGCCATTTTGAGTTTTTCGCGTTTTTACACGATATGGAAAAATGAACTTTTTTTCGAGCAATTTTCACGAAATTTGACTCGCATGTCCCTAGCGTAAGTCTACAATCACCTTTGGAGTTTCGTCGACCTTTGACCTCGGGAAAAGGCGGCCATCTTGAATTTTCTATAAAAAACACCTTTACCACCGGATTCAAACGTAAACTTGTCGTTGGAATTTTCATCAATCGTCTCGAAACCTTTTGGGCATCAATGGCAAGCTACTGTGGAAAAAATGTTGGAATTAGAAGTTGTAGATTTTGAACGGCGTGCGCGTGGCAAGCTAGCAAAGTGGCGCACTGTTATAACTCCCATGCATTTCAATACAATACAGTGAAAATTGAATGCATGCATTAATGCCTGAAACTGAATACATTGAAAAACACTGGATATGGACATATAAGGAATGTGGGCGTGGTTAGCATAAAACCACTGTTGCTAAGGACGACAAAAAGTTTACTTTTACCGATTTGTCCGAAACTGACGTCAATCTGTTCGTCCTCCCGAGGGGACCAAAACATAAAATGGTTGCTATGGAGATAAAATCAACAGAAAAGCCGCCATTTTGGAAAAAGTGGGCTTTTTAGCAACTTATGACATATAACTCTCACCAATGGAGGAATGTGTTTTTCTGAGTCAGTTGATGATGCTGATCGCTATGCTAGCAATTTTAGCCACATTAGCATAGCTAGCATAGTTAGCATAATTAGCATTTCAGGCATTGTTTTTTTGAGTCAGTTGATGATGCTGATCGCTATGCTAGCACTTTTAGCTATGTTAGCATAGCTAGCATAGTTAGCATAATTAGCATTTTAGGTAATGTGTTTTTCTGAGTCAGTTGAAGATGCTGATTGCTATGCTAGCACTTTTAGCCACATTAGCATAGTTAGCATAGTTAGCATAATTAGCATTTTAGGTAATGTGTTTTTCTGAGTCAGTTGATGATGCTGATCGCTATGCTAGCACTTTTAGCCACATTAGCATAGCTAGCATAGTTAGCATAATTAGCATTTTAGGAAATGTGTTTTTTTGAGTCAGTTGATGATGGTCATCGCAATGCTAGCTCATTTAGGCACATTAGCATAGCTAGCATAGTTAGCATAATTAGCATTTGAGGAAATGTGTTTTTCTGAGAGAGTTGATTATGCTGATCGCTATGCTAGGACTTTTAGTCACATTAGCATAGTTAGCATAGTTAGCATTATGAGCAAATCCAGCCTTGATTAGCTTTTAATTTGTGGGCGGTGAGGGCGGAGAGGGCCGCGGTAGTGCGTAGAGTTGGGCGTGGAAGGCGGGTTGCGTCTGCGGGCCATACAACGCCGCTTGCGGCTTTAATTATTATTACGTTTCTTCTTTCTTACTGCGTCTTTGAGCTCAAATTTGACCCCCGCCAAATACTCGAAAACTCACCAAAATTGGCACACACCTAGGATAAATTCAAAATGAATTTTCGGCGAAGTGAACGCCCCCCCCCCAAACCCGATGACGTCACAGTCGGCAAAACAGTAAAAAAAATGAATGGGGCCGAAATCTCAAATGGAGCCGATTTTTTTTTTTTCAAGATACAGTTACGAAACCAAAACACGGGTGTTGGAGATATCCTAAACAAGTTTTGAAATCATTATGGGATGGCCACACGACCTACGGCTTGGCGGCCATTTTGTGGCGAACTCAGAGAAATGGCGATTTTCATGTTTTTTGACAATATAGGAAAACGAAACTATTGTTTAAGCGATTTTCACGAAATTGCATACACGTGCCACTAACACGATTCTACAACTGCCAAAGAAGTTTCGTTGACCTTTGACCTTGGGAACGGGCGGCCATCTTGAATTTTCAAAAAAAGCACCTTTAGTAACGGATACAAACGAAAACTCGTCCTAGGGATTTTTATTGATCTTTTTGAAACTTCTCGGGCATCAATGGCAAGCTACTGTGGACAAAATGTTGGAATTAGAAGTTGTAGAATTTGAAACGCGTGCGCGTGGCGAATTCGCAACCGTCGCCATTTTAGCTAGCTCGCACATATTTTATCGGAATAGCCTGAAACTGAAATATGCGATTCCCTGGCCCACACTGAACAAAACAATGTAAAATACGACAAAATCGATAAAGAAATGCGGCCGTGGTAAACAAAAAACGATCGCAAAAAAAAGTGCTGACTCGGCAAAAAAAAAAAATGTCGGATTTTATTTTTAAGAATCGGCTAACGAAACCCAAATAACTTTGTCGGGTATATCCAAAGAAAGTTTTGAAATCATTACATGATGGCGACACGACCTACGGTTTGGCGGCCATTTTGTGCCAAAATCTGCCATTTTGAGTTTTTCGCGTTTTTACACAATATGGAAAAATGAACTTTTTTTCGAGCGATTTTCACGAAATTTGACGCGCATGTCCCTAGCGTAAGTCTACAATCACATTTGGAGTTTCGTCGACCTTTGACCTCGGGAAAAGGCCGCCATCTTGAATTTTCTATAAAAAACACCTTTACCACCAGATTCAAACGTAAACTTGTCGTTGGAATTTTCATCGATTGTCTCGAAACTTTTTGGGCATCATTGGCAAGCTACTGTGGAAAAAATGTTGGAATTAGAAGTTGTAGATTTTAAACGGCGTGCGCGTGGCGAGCTAGCAAAGTGGCGCAGTGTTATAACTCCTATGTTTTTCAATGGACTACTGTGAAATTTGAATGCATGCAATAATGCCTGAAACTGCATACATTGAAAAACACTGGAAATGGACATATAAGGAATGTGGGCGTGGTTAGCATAAAACCACTGTTGCTAAGGACGACAAAAAGTTTACTTTTACCGATTTGTCCGAAACTGACGTCCATCTGTTCGTCTTCTCAAGGGGACCAAAACATAATATAATTGCTATGGAGATAAAATAAACAAAAAAGCCGCCATTTTGGAAAAAGTGGGTTTTTTATCAACTTATGGCATATAGCCCTCACCAATGGAGGAATGTGTTTTTCTGAGTCAGTTAATGATGCTGATCGCTATGCTAGCACTTTGAGCCACATTAACATAGCTAGCATAGTTAGCATAATTAGCATTTTAGGTAATGTGTTTTTCTGAGTCAGTTGATGATGCTGATCGCTATGCTAGCACTTTTAGCTATGTTAGCATAGCTAACATAGTTAGCATAATTAGCATTTTAGGTAATGTGTTTTTCTGAGTCAGTTAATGATGCTGATCGCTATGCTAGCACTTTTAGCCACATTAGCATAGCTAGCATAGTTAGCATAATTAATATTTTAGGTAATGTGTTTTTCTGAGTCAGTTGATGATGCTGATCGCTATTCTAGCACTATTAGCTATGTTAGCATAGCTAGCATAGTTAGCATAATTAGCATTTTAGGTAATGTGTTTTTCTGAGTCAGTTAATGATGCTGATCGCTATGCTAACACTTTTAACCACATTAGCATAGCTAGCATAGTTAGCATAATTAGCATTTTAGGTAATGTGTTTTTCTGAGTCAGTTGATGATGCTGATGGCTATGCTAGCACTTTTAGCTATGTTAGCATAACTAGCATAGTTAGCATAATTAGCATTTTAGGTAATGTGTTTTTCTGAGTCAGTTGATGATGCTGATCGCTATGCTAGCACTTTTAGCCACATTAGCATAGCTAACATAGTTAGCATAATTAGCATATGCAGTTTTTGACTAGCCTTCATCAAAAGTGGGCGGTGAGGGCGGTGAGGGCGGTGGTGCGTAGAGTTGGGCGTGGAAGGCGGGTTGCGTCTGCGGGCCATACAACGCCGCTTGCGGCTTTATTATGGCCCGCAGCAGTCATAGACTGCAAGGACCATATTGTAACTGGTACGAGGGTGGAACACTCAAAAAGTCCAAAACGTCAAAAAAACGCGTCAAAACGCCAAAAAATGGGGTCAAAAGTCGCCCAAAGCACAAAACGACACGACAATTGTGTAACGCAACAAAAATACACACACACACGCACAACACCAACGCAAAAACGTCAAATTTGTAATCGCAAAAATGACGACAATAACACGAAAAAGCCCCAAAAAGCCCTCAATAGAAGGGTTTAAAGCCAAAAAGACCTGCCCAGCCTATAGTAAAAGACAGGCCGCATTGAAATACATAGGCCACCTGACTGCAAAAACTTCTATATTGTTTCTGCTTTGTTTCATTATTATTATTATGGCCCGCAGCAGTCATAGACTGCAAGGACCATATTGTAACTGCTACGAGGGTCGAACACTCAAAAAGGTCCAAAACGTCAAAAAAACGCGTCAAAACGCCAAAAAATGGGGTCAAAAGTCGCCCAAAGCACAAAACGACACGACAATTGTGTAACGCAACAAAAATATGCACACACACGCACAACACCAACGCAAAAACGTCAAAATTGTAGTCGCAAAAATGACGACAAAAACACAAAAAAGCCCCAAAAAGCCCTCAAAAGACGGGTTTAAAGCCAAAAAGACATGCCCAGCCTATAGTAAAAGACAGGCCGCATTGAAATACATAGGCCACCTGACTGCAAAAACTTCTATATTGTTTCTGCTTTGTTTCATTATTACGTTTCTTCTTTCTTACGGATCCGTTGAGCTCAAATTTGACCCCCGCCACATACCCGAAAACTCACCAAAATTGGCACACACCTGGGATAAATTGAAAATGAATTTTCGACAAAGAGAACGTCACCCCCCCCACGACGATGACATCACGGGGAGCGTTCCCGTAAAAAAAATGAATGGGCCGAAAATCGCTTATGGGGCCAAAAAAAAATATTTTGAAATACAGTTACAAAACCAAAACACGCGTGTTGGAGATATCCCAAAGAAGTTACGAAATCATTATGGGATGGCCACACGACCTACGGCTTGGCGGCCATTTTGTGGCGAACTCAGAGAAATGGCGATTTTCGTGTTTTTTCACAATATGGGAAAACAACACTTTTGTTCAAGCGATTTTCACGAAATTGCACACACATGCCACAAACACGATTCTACAACTACCAAAGAAGTTTTGTTGACCTTTGACCTTGGGAAGGGGCGGCCATCTTGAATTTTCATAAAAAAGCACCTTTAGTAAGGTATTCAAACGAAAACTCGTCCTAGGAATTTTCATCGATCTTTTTGAAACTTCTCGGGCATCAATGGCAAGCTACTGTGGACAAAATGTTGGAATTAGAAGTTGTAGAATTTGAAACGCGTGCGCGTGGCGAATTCGCAACAATCGCCATTTTAGCTAGCTCGCACATATTTTATCGGAATGTTGTGAAAATGAAATATACGATTCCCTGGCCCACACTGAACAAAACGATGTCAGATACGACAAAATCGATAAAGGAATGTGGCCGTGGTAAACAAAAAACGATCGCAAAAAAAAGTGCCGACTCGGCAAAAAAAAAAAAATTCGGATTTTTTTTTTAAGAATCGGCTAGCGAAACCCAGATAACTTTGTCGGGTATATCCAAACAAAGATTTGAAATCATTACGTGATGGCGACATGACCTACGGTTTGGCGGCCATTTTGTGCCAAAATCTGCCATTTTGAGTTTTTTGCGTTTTTACACAATATGGAAAAAGGAACTTTTTTTCGAGCGATTTTCACGAAATTTGACTCGCATGTCCGTAGCATAAGTCTACAATTACCTCTGGAGTTTCGTTGACCTTTGACCTCGGGAAAAGGCGGCCATCTTGAATTTTCTATAAAAAACACCTTTGCCACTGGATTCAAACGTAAACTTGTCGTTGGAATTTTTATCGATCGTCTCGAAACTTTTTGGGCATCAATGGCAAGCTACTGTGGAAAAAATGTTGGAATTAGAAGTTGTAGATTTTGAACGGCGTGCGCGTGGCAAGCTAGCAAAGTGGCGCACTGTTATAACTCCCATGCCTTTCAATGCAATACAGTGAAAATTGAATGCATGCATTAATGCCTGAAACAGAATACATTGAAAAACACTGGATATGGACATATAAGGAAAGTGGGCGTGGTTAGCATAAAACCACTGTTGCTAAGGACAACAAAAAGTTTACTTTTACCGATTTGTCCGAAACTGACGTCAATCTGTTCGTCCTCCCAAGGGGACAAAAACATAAAATGGTTGCTATGGAGATAAAATCAACAGAAAAGCCGCCATTTTGGAAAAAGTGGGCTTTTTAGCAACTTATGACATATAACTCTCACCAATGGAGGAATGTGTTTTTCTGAGTCAGTTGATGATGCTGATCGCTATGCTAGCAATTTTAGCCACATTAGCATAGCTAGCATAGTTAGCATAATTAGCATTTTAGGAAATGTGTTTTTTTGAGTCAGTTGATGATGCTGATCGCTATGCTAGCACTTTTAGCTATGTTAGCATAGCTAGCATAGTTAGCATAATTAGCATTTTAGGTAATGTGTTTTTCTGAGTCAGTTGAAGATGCTGATTGCTATGCTAGCACTTTTAGCCACATTAGCATAGTTAGCATAGTTAGCATAATTAGCATTTTAGGTAATGTGTTTTTCTGAGTCAGTTGATGATGCTGATCGCTATGCTAGCACTTTTAGCCACAATAGCATAGCTAGCATAGTTAGCATAATTAGCATTTTAGGAAATGTGTTTTTTTGAGTCAGTTGATGATGCTAATCGCAATGCTAGCTCATTTAGGCACATTAGCATAGCTAGCATAGTTAGCATAATTAGCATTTTAGGAAATGTGTTTTTCTGAGAGAGTTGATTATGCTGATCGCTATGCTAGGACTTTTAGTCACATTAGCATAGTTAGCATAGTTAGCATTATGAGCAAATCCAGCCTTGATTAGCTTTTAATTTGTGGGCGGTGAGGGCGGAGAGGGCCGCGGTAGTGCGTAGAGTTGGGCGTGGAAGGCGGGTTGCGTCTGCGGGCCATACAACGCCGCTTGCGGCTTTAATTATTATTATTATTCTTGTCCTATAACGGCGTCTTTGAGCTTAATTTTGACCCCCGCCACATACCCGAAAACTCACCAAAATTGGCACACACCTGGGATAAATTGAAAATGAATTTTTGGCAAAGAGAACGCCACCCCCCCGAAGTCGATGACATCACGGCGAGCGATCCCGTAAAAAAAATGAATGGGCCGAAAATCGCTTATGGCGCCAAAAAAAAATATTTTGAAATACAGTTACGAAACCAAAACACGCGTGTTGGAGATATCCCAAAGAAGTTATGAAATCATTATGGGATGCCCACACGACCTACGGCTTGGCGGCCATTTTGTGGCGAACTCAGAGAAATGGCGATTTTCGTGTTTTTTGACAATATGGGAAAACTATACTTTTGTTAAAGCGATTTTCACGAAATTTCATACACATGCCACAAACACGATTCTACAACTACCAAAGAAGTTTTGTTGACCTTTGACCTTGGCAAGGGGCGGCCATCTTGAATTTTCATAAAAAAGCACCTTTAGTAACGGATACAAACGAAAACTCGTCCTAGGGATTTTTATCGATCTTTTTGAAACTTCTCAGGCATCAATGGCAAGCTACTGTGGACAAAATGTTGGAATTAGAAGTTGTAGAATTTGAAACGCGTGCGCGTGGCGAATTCGCAACCGTCGCCATTCTAGCTAGCTCGCACATATTTTATCGGAATAGCCTGAAACTGAAATATGCGATACCCTGGCCCACACTGAACAAAACGATGTCACATACGACAAAATCGATAAAGGAATGTGGCCGTGGTAAACAAAAAACCGTCGCAAAAAAAAGTGCTGACTCGGCAAAAAAAAATTTTTTCGGATTTTATTTTTAAGAATCGGCTAACGAAACCCAGATAACTTTGTCGGGTATATCCAAAGAAAGTCTTGAAATCATTACGTGATGGCCACACGACCTACGGTTTGGCGGCCATTTTGTGCCAAAATCTGCCATTTTGAGTTTTTCGCGTTTTTACACGATATGGAAAAATGAACTTTTTTTCGAGCGATTTTCACGAAATTTGACTCGCATGTCCCTAGCGTAAGTCTACAATCACCTTTGGAGTTTCGTCGACCTTTGACCTCGGGAAAAGGCGGCCATCTTGAATTTTCTATAAAAAACACATTAACCACCAGATTCAAACGTAAACTTGTCGTTGGAATTTTCTTCGATCGTCTCAAAACTTTTTGGGCATCAATGGCAAGCTACTGTGGAAAAAATGTTGGAATTAGAAGTTGTAGATTTTGAACGGCGTGCGCGTGGCAAGCTAGCAAAGTGGCGCACTGTTATGACTCCCATGCATTTCAATACAATACAGTGAAAATTGAATGCATGCATTAATGCCTGAAACTGAATACATTGAAAAACACTGGATATGGACATATAAGGAATGTGGGCGTGGTTAGCATAAAACCACTGTTGCTAAGGACGACAAAAAGTTTACTTTTACCGATTTGTCCGAAACTGACGTCAATCTGTTCGTCCTCCCGAGGGGACCAAAACATAAAATTGTTGCTATGGAGATAAAATCAACAGAAAAGCCGCCATTTTGGAAAAAGTGGGCTTTTTAGTAACTTATGACATATAACTCTCACCAATGGAGGAATGTGTTTTTCTGAGTCAGTTGATGATGCTGATCGCTATGCTAGCAATTTTAGCCACATTAGCATAGCTAGCATAGTTAGCATAATTAGCATTTTAGGAAATGTGTTTTTTTGAGTCAGTTGATGATGCTGATCGCTATGCTAGGACTTTTAGCTATGTTAGCATAGCTAGCATAGTTAGCATAATTAGCATTTTAGGTAATGTGTTTTTCTGAGTCAGTTGAAGATGCTGATTGCTACGCTAGCACTTTTAGCCACATTTGCATAGTTAGCATAGTTAGCATAATTAGCATTTTAAGTAATGTGTTTTTCTGAGTCAGTTGATGATGCTGATCGCTATGCTAGCACTTTTAGCCACATTAGCATAGCTAGCATAGTTAGCATAATTAGCATTTTAGGAAATGTGTTTTTTTGAGTCAGTTGATTATGCTGATCGCTATGCTAGGACTTTTAGTCACATTAGCATAGTTAGCATAGTTAGCATTATGAGCAAATCCAGCCTTGATTAGCTTTTAATTTGTGGGCGGTGAGGGCGGAGAGGGCCGCGGTAGTGCGTAGAGTTGGGCGTGGAAGGCGGGTTGCGTCTGCGGGCCATACAACGCCGCTTGCGGCTTTAATTATTATTATTATTATTATTCTTCTTGCACACTAACGGCGTCTTTGAGCTTAATTTTGACCCCCGCCACATACCCGAAAACTCACCAAAATTGGCACACACCTAGGATAAATTGAAAATGAATTTTCGGCAAAGAGAACGTCAACCCCCCCACGACGATGACATCACGGCGAGCGTTCCCGTCAAAAAAATGAATGGGCCGAAAATCGCTTATGGGGCCAAAAAATTTTTTTTTGAAATACAGTTACGAAACCAAAACACATGTGTTGGAGATATCCCAAAGAAGTTTTGAAATCATTATGGGATGGCCACACGACCTACAGCTTGGCGGCCATTTTGTGGCGAACTCAGAGAAATGGCGAATTTCGTGTTTTTTCACAATATGGGAAAACGACACTTTTGTTCAAGCGATTTTCACGAAATTGCATACACATGCCAAAAACACGATTCTACAACTGCCAAAGAAGTTTCGTTGACCTTTGACCTTGGGAAGGGGCGGCCATCTTGGATTTTCCAAAAAAAGCACCTTTAGTAACAGATACAAACGAAAACTCGTCCTAGGGATTTTTATCAATCTTTTTGAAACTTCTCGGGCATCAATGGCAAGCTACTGTGGACAAAATGTTGGAATTAGAAGTTGTAGAATTTGAAACGCGTGCGCGTGGCGAATTCGCAACCGTCGCCATTTTAGCTAGCTCGCACATATTTTATCGGAATAGCCTGAAACTGAAATATGCGATTCCCTGACCCACTCTGAACAAAACGATATCATATACGACAAAATCGATAAAGGAATGTGGCCGTGGTAAACAAAAAACGATCGCAAAAAAAAGTGCTGACTCGGCAAAAAAAATTTTTTGGGGATTTTTTTTTAAAGAATCAGCTAACGAAACCCAGATAACTTTGTCGGGTATATCCAAAGAAAGTTTTGAAATAATTACGTGATGGCGACACGACCTACGGTTTGGCGGCCATTTTGTGCCAAAATCTGCCATTTTGCGTTTTTCGCGTTTTTACACAATATAGAAAAATGAACTTTTTTTCGAGCGATTTTCACGAAATTTGACTCGCATGTCCCTAGCCTAAGTCTACAATCACCTCTGGAGTTTCGTCGACCTTTGACCTCGGGAAAAGGCGGCCATCTTGAATTTTCTATAAAAAACACCTTTACCACCAGATTCAAACGTAAACTTGTCGTTGGAATTTTCATCGATTGTCTCGAAACTTTTTGGGCATCAGTGGCAAGCTACTGTGGAAAAAATGTTGGAATTAGAAGTTGTAGATTTTGAGCGGCGTGTGCGTGGCAAGCTAGCAAAGTGGCGCACTGTTATAACTCCCATGCATTTCAATACAATACAGTGAAAATTGAATGCATGCATTCATGCCTGAAACAGAATACATTGAAAAAGACTGGACATGGACATATAAGGAATGTGGGCGTGGTTAGCATAAAACCACTGTTGCTAAGGACGACAAAAAGTTTACTTTTACCGATTTGTCCGAAACTGACGTCAATCTGTTTGTCCTCCCGAGGGGACCAAAACATAAAATGGTTGCCATGGAGATAAAATCAACAGAAAAGCCGCCATTTTGGAAAAAGTGGTTTTTTTTTATCAACTTATGACATATAGCTCTCACCAATGGAGGAATGTGTTTTTCTGAGTCAGTTGATGACGCTGATCGCTATGCTAGCACTTTTAGCTATGTTAGTATAACTAGCATAGTTAGGATAATTAGCATTTTAGGTAATGTGTTTTTCTGAGTCAGTTGATGATGCTGATCGCTATGCTAGCACTTTTAGCCACATTAGCATAGCTAGCATAGTTAGCATAATTAGCATTTTAGGTAATGCATTTTTCTGAGTCAGTTGATGATGCTGATCGCAATGCTAGCACTTTAAGCCACATTAGCATAGCTAGCATAGTTAGCATAATTAGCATTTTAGATAATGTGTTTTTCTGAGTCAGTTGATGATGCTGATCGCAATGCTAGCACTTTAAGCCACATTAGCATAGTTAGCATTGTTAGCATAATTAGCAAATACAGCCTTGACTAGCTTTTAATTTGCGGGCTGTGAGGGCGGTGAGGTCAGCGGTGGTGCGTAGAGTTGGGCGTGGAGGCGGGTTGCGTCTGCGGGCCATACAACGCCGCTTGCGGCTTTAATTATTATTCTTCCCGTTTCTAACGGATCCGTAGATCGCAAATTTGACCCCCGCCACATACCCGAAAACTCACCAAAATTGGCACACACCTGGGATAAATTGAAAATGAATTTTCGGCAAAGAGAACGTCACCCCCCCCACGACATTGACATCACGGCGAGCGTTCCCGTAAAAAAAATGAATGGGCCGAAAATCGCTTATGGGGCCAAAAAAAAATATTTTGAAATACAGTTACGAAACCAAAACACGCGTGTTGGAGATATCCCAGAGAAGTTATAAAATCATTATGGGATGGCCACACGACTTACGTCTTGGCGGGCATTTTGTGGCGAACTCAGAGAAATGGCGATTTTCGTGTTTTTTGACATTATGGGAAAACGACACTTTTGTTCAAGCGATTTTCACGAAATTGCACACATATGCCGAGACCATGATTCTACAATAACCAAAGAAGTTTCGTTGACCTTTGACCTTGGCAAGGGGCGGCCATCTTGGATTTTCAAAAAAAAGCACCTTTAGTAACAGATACAAACAAAAACTCGTCCTAGGGATTTTTTTCGATCTTTTTGAAACTTCTCGGGCATCAATGGCAAGCTACTGTGGACAAAATGTTGGAATTAGAAGTTGTAGAATTTGAAACCCGTGCGCGTGGCGAATTCGCAACCGTCGCCATTTTAGCTAGCTCGCACATATTTTATCGGAATAGCCTGAAACTGAAATATGCGATACCCTGGCCCACACTGAACAAAATGATGTCACATACGACAAAATCCATACAGGAATGCGGCCGTGGTAAACAAAAAACGATCGCAAAAAAAAGTGCTGACTCGTCAAAAAAAATTTTTTGGGGATTTTATTTTTAAGAATCGGCTAACGAAACCCATATAACTTTGTCGGGTATATCCAAAGAAAGTTTTGAAATCATTACGTGATGGCGACACGACCTACGGTTTGGCGGCCATTTTGTGCCAAAATCTGCCATTTTGAGTTTTTCGCGTTTTTACACAATATGGAAAAATGAACTTTTTTTCGAGCGATTTTCACGAAATTTGACGCGCATGTCCCTAGCGTAAGTCTACAATCACGTCTGGAGTTTCGTTGACCTCTGACCTCGGGAAAAGGCGGCCATCTTGAATTTTCTATAAAAAACACCTTTACCACCAGATTCAAACGTAAACTTGTCGTTGGAATTTTCAGCGATCGTCTCGAAACCTTTTGGGCATCAATGGCAAGCTACTGTGGAAAAAATGTTGGAATTAGAAGTTGTAGATTTTGAACGGCGTGCGCGTGGCAAGCTAGCAAAGTGGCGCACTGTTATAACTCCCATGCATTTCAATACAATACAGTGAAAATTGAATGCATGCATTCATGCCTGAAACTGAATACATTGAAAAACACTGGTTCTGGACATATAAGGAATGTGGGCGTGGTTAGCATAAAACCACTGTTGCTAAGGACGACAAAAAGTTTACTTTTACCGATTTGTCCGAAACTGACGTCAATCTGTTCGTCTTCTCAAGGGGAACAAAACATAAAATGGTTGCTATGGAGATAAAATCAACAAAAAAGCCGCCATTTTGGACAAAGTGGGTTTTTTTATCAACTTATGGCATATAGCTCTCACCAATGGAGGAATGTGTTTTTCTGAGTCAGTTGATGATGCTGATCGATATGCTAGCACTTTTAGCCACATTAGCATAGCTAGCATAGTTAGCATAATTAGCATTTTAGGCAATGTGTTTTTCTGAGTCAGTTGATGATGCTGATCGCAATGCTAGCACTTTTAGCCACATTAGCATAGCTAGCATAGTTAGCATAATTAGCATTTTTAGTAATGTGGTTTTCTGAGTCAGTTGATGATGCTGATCGCTATGCTAGCACTTTTAGCCACATTAGCATAGCTAGCATAGTTAGCATAATTAGCATTTTAGGTAATGTGTTTTTCTGAGTCAGTTGATGATGCTGATCGCTATGCTAGCACTTTAGCCACATTAGCATAGCTAGCATAGTTAGCATAATTAGCATTTTTGGTAATGTGTTTTTCTGAGTCAGTTGATGATGCTGATCGCTATGCTAGCACTTTTAGCCACATTAGCATAGCTAGCATAGTTAGCATAATTAGCATTTTAGGTAATGTGTTTTTCTGAGTCAATTGATGATGCTGATCGCTATGCTAGTACTTTTAGCCACATTAGCATAGCTAGCATAGTTAGCATAATTACCGAATACAATTTTGACTAGCCTTTATTTTCATGGGCGGTGAGGACGGTGGTGCGTAGAGTTGGGCGTGGAAGGCGGGTTGCGTCTGCGGGCCATACAACGCCGCTTGCGGCTTTAATTATTATTATTCTTCTTGTCCTATAACGGCGTCTTTGAGCTTAATTTTGACCCCCGCCACATACCCGAAAACTCACCAAAATTGGCACACACCTGGGATAAATTGAAAATGAATTTTTGGCAAAGAGAACGCCACCCCCCCGAAGTCGATGACATCACGGCGAGCGATCCCGTAAAAAAAATGAATGGGCCGAAAATCGCTTATGGGGCCAAAAAAAAAAATTTTGAAATACAGTTACGAAACCAAAACACGCGTGTTGGAGATATCCCAAAGAAGTTATGAAATCATTATGGGATGCCCACACGACCTACGGCTTGGCGGCAATTTTGTGGCGAACTCAGAGAAATGGCGATTTTCGTGTTTTTTGACGATATGGGAAAACTACACTTTTGTTAAAGCGATTTTCACGAAATTTCATACACATGCCACAAACACGATTCTACAACTACCAAAGAAGTTTTGTTGACTTTTGACCTTGGGAAGGGGCGGCCATCTTGAATTTTCATAAAAAAGCACCTTTAGTAACGGATACAAACGAAAACTCGTCCTAGGGATTTTTATCGATCTTTTTGAAACTTCTCAGGCATCAATGGCAAGCTACTGTGGACAAAATGTTGGAATTAGAAGTTGTAGAATTTGAAACGCGTGCGCGTGGCGAATTCGCAACCGTCGCCATTTTAGCTAGCTCGCACATATTTTATTGGAATAGCCTGAAACTGAAATATGCGATACCCTGGCCCACACTGAACAAAACGATGTCACATACGACAAAATCGATAAAGGAATGTGGCCGTGGTAAACAAAAAACCGTCGCAAAAAAAAGTGCTGACTCGGCAAAAAAAATTTTTTTCGGATTTTATTTTTAAGAATCGGCTAACGAAACCCAGATAACTTTGTCGGGTATATCCAAAGAAAGTTTTGAAATCATTACGTGATGGCCACACGACCTACGGTTTGGCGGCCATTTTGTGCCAAAATCTGCCATTTTGAGTTTTTCGCGTTTTTACACGATATGGAAAAATGAACTTTTTTTCGAGCGATTTTCACGAAATTAGACTCGCATGTCCCTAGCGTAAGTCTACAATCACCTTTGGAGTTTCGTCGACCTTTGACCTCGGGAAAAGGCGGCCATCTTGAATTTTCTATAAAAAACACCTTTACCACCGGATTCAAACGTAAACTTGTCGTTGGAATTTTCATCAATCGTCTCGAAACTTTTTGGGCATCAATGGCAAGCTACTGTGGAAAAAATGTTGGAATTAGAAGTTGTAGATTTTGAACGGCGTGCGCGTGGCAAGCTAGCAAAGTGGCGCACTGTTATAACTCCCATGCATTTCAATACAATACAGTGAAAATTGAATGCATGCATTAATGCCTGAAACTGAATAAATTGAAAAACACTGGATATGGACATATAAGGAATGTGGGCGTGGTTAGCATAAAACCACTGTTGCTAAGGACGACAAAAAGTTTACTTTTACCGATTTGTCCGAAACTGACGTCAATCTGTTCGTCCTCCCAAGGGGACCAAAACATAAAATGGTTGCTATGGAGATAAAATCAACAGAAAAGCCGCCATTTTGGAAAAAGTGGGCTTTTTAGCAACTTATGACATATAACTCTCACCAATGGAGGAATGTGTTTTTCTGAGTCAGTTGATGATGCTGATCGCTATGCTAGCAATTTTAGCCACATTAGCATAGCTAGCATAGTTAGCATAATTAGCATTTCAGGTATTGTGTTTTTTTGAGTCAGTTGATGATGCTGATCGCTATGCTAGCACTTTTAGCTATGTTAGCATAGCTAGCATAGTTAGCATAATTAGCATTTTAGGTAATGTGTTTTTCTGGGTCAGTTGAAGATGCTGATTGCTATGCTAGCACTTTTAGCCACATTAGCATAGTTAGCATAGTTAGCATAATTAGCATTTTAGGTAATGTGTTTTTCTGAGTCAGTTGATGATGCTGATCGCTATGCTAGCACTTTTAGCCACATTAGCATAGCTAGCATAGTTAGCATAATTAGCATTTTAGGAAATGTGTTTTTTTGAGTCAGTTGATGATGGTCATCGCAATGCTAGCTCATTTAGGCACATTAGCATAGCTAGCATAGTTAGCATAATTAGCATTTGAGGAAATGTGTTTTTCTGAGAGAGTTGATTATGCTGATCGCTATGCTAGGACTTTTAGTCACATTAGCATAGTTAGCATAGTTAGCATTATGAGCAAATCCAGCCTTGATTAGCTTTTAATTTGTGGGCGGTGAGGGCGGAGAGGGCCGCGGTAGTGCGTAGAGTTGGGCGTGGAAGGCGGGTTGCGTCTGCGGGCCATACAACGCCGCTTGCGGCTTTAATTATGGCCCGCAGCAGTCATAGACTGCAAGGACCATATTGTAACTGGTACGAGGGTCGAACACTCAAAAAGTCCAAAACGTCAAAAAAACGCGTCAAAACGCCAAAAAATGGGGTCAAAAGTCGCCCAAAGCACAAAACGACACGACAATTGTGTAACACAACAAAAATACACACACACACGCACAACACCAACGCACAAACGTCAAAATTGTAGTCGCAAAAATGACGACAAAAAACCAAAAAAGCCCCAAAAGGCCCTCAAAGAACGGGTTTAAAGCCAAAAAGACATGCCCAGCCTATAGTAAAAGACAGGCCGCATTGAAATACATAGGCCACCTGACTGCAAAAACTTCTATATTGTTTCTGCTTCGTTTCATTATTATTATTATGGCCCGCAGCACTCACAGAGTGCAAGGACCATATTGTAACTGGTACGAGGGTCGAACACTCAAAAAGGTCCAAAACGTCAAAAAAACGCGTCAAAACGCCAAAAAATGGGGTCAAAGGTCGCCCAAAGAACAAAACGACACGACAATTGTGTAACGCAACAAAAATACACACACACACGCACAACACCAACGCAAAAACGTCAAAATTGTAGTCGCAAAAATGACGACAAAAACACAAAAAAGCCCCAAAAAGCCCTCAAAAGACGGGTTTAAAGCCAAAACGACATGCCCAGCCTATAGTAAAAGACAGGCCGCATTGAAATACATAGGAAATCCTAACCGCAAAAAGTTCTATATTGTTTCTGCTTCGTTTCATTATTATTATTATTATTATTCTCGTTTCTAACGGCGTCTTTGAGCTCAAATTTGACCCCCGCCACATACCCGAAAACTCACCAAAATTGGCACACACCTGGGATAAATTGAAAATGAATTTTCGGCAAAGAGAATGTCACCCCCCCCACGACGATGACATCACGGCGAGCGTTCCCGTAAAAAAAATGAATGGGCCGAAAATCGCTTATGGGGCCAAAAAAAAATATTTTGAAATACAGTTACAAAACCAAAACACGCGTGTTGGAGATATCCCAAAGAAGTTATGAAATCATTATGGGATGGCCACACGACCTACGGCTTGGCGGCCATTTTGTGGCGAACTCAGAGAAATGGCGATTTTCGTGTTTTTTCACAATATGGGAAAACAACACTTTTGTTCAAGCGATTTTCACGAAATTGCACACACATGCCACAAACACGATTCTACAACTACCAAAGAAGTTTTGTTGACCTTTGACCTTGGGAAGGGGCGGCCATCTTGAATTTTCATAAAAAAGCACCTTTAGTAAGGTATTCAAACGAAAACTCGTCCTAGGAATTTTCATCGATCTTTTTGAAACTTCTTGGGCATCAATGGCAATCAATTGTGGACAAAATGTTGGAATTAGAAGTTGTAGATTTTGAAACGCGTGCGCGTGGCGAATTCGCAACCGTCGCCATTTTAGCTAGCTTGCACATATTTTATCGGAATGTCGTGAAAATGAAATATACGATTCCCTGGCCCACACTGAACAAAACGATGTCAGATACGACAAAATTGATAAAGGAATGTGGCCGTGATAAACAAAAAACGATCACAAAAAAAAGTGCTGACTCGGCTAAAAAAAAAAAAAATCGGATTTTTTTTTTATGAATCGGCTAGCGAAACCCAGATAACTTTGTCGGGTATATCCAAACAAAGTTTTGAAATCATTACGTGATGGCAACACGACCTACGGTTTGGCGGCCATTTTGTGCCAAAATCGGCCATTTTGAGTTTTTCGCGTTTTTACACAATATGGAAAAAGGAACTTTTTTTTGAGCGATTTTCACGAAATTTGACTCGCATGTCCGTAGCATAAGTCTACAATTACCTCTGGAGTTTCGTCGACCTTTGACCTCGGGAAAAGGCGGCCATCTTGAATTTTCTATAAAAAACACCTTTGCCACTGGATTCAAACGTAAACTTGTCGTTGGAATTTTTATCGATCGTCTCGAAACTTTTTGGGCGTTAATGGCAAGCTACTGTGGAAAAAATGTTGGAATTAGAAGTTGTAGATTTTGAACGGCGTGCGTGTGGCAAGCTAGCAAAGTGGCGCACTGTTATAACTCCCATGCCTTTCAATACAATACAGTGAAAATTGAATGCATGCATTCATGCCTGAAACTGAATACATTGAAAAAGACTAGAAATGGACATATAAGGAATGTGGGCGTGGTTAGCATAAAACCACTGTTGCTAAGGACAACAAAAAGTTTACTTTTACCGATTTGTCCGAAACTGAAGTCAATCTGTTCGTCTTCTCAAGGGGAACAAAACATAAAATGGTTGCTATGGAGATAAAATAAACAAAAAAGCCGCCATTTTGGAAAAAGTGGGGTTTTTATCTACTTATGGCATATAGCTCTCACCAATGGAGGAATGTGTTTTTCTGAGTCAGTTGGTGATGCTGATCGCTATGCTAGCACTTTTAGCCACATTAGCATAGCTAGCATAGTTAGCATAATTAGCATTTTAGGTAATGTGTTTTTCCGAGTGAGTTGATGATGCTGATCGCAATGCTAGCACTTTTAGCCACATTAGCATAGCTAGCATAGTTAGCATAATTAGCATTTTAGGTAATGTGTTTTTCTGAGTCAGTTGATGATGCTGATCGCAATGCTAGTACTTTTAGCCACATTAACATAGCTAGCATAGTTAGCATAATTAGCATTTTAAGTAATGTGTTTTTCTGAGTCAGTTAATGATGTTGATCGCTAAGCTAGCACTTTTAGCCACATTAGCATAGCTAGCATAGTTAGCATAATTAGCATTTTAGGTAATGTGTTTTTCTGAGTCAGTTGATGATGCTGATCGCAATGCTAGCACTTTTAGCCACATTAGCATAGTTAGCATAATTAGCATATGCAGTTTTGACTAGCCATTATCAAAAGTGGGCGGTGAGGGCGGTGAGGGCGGTGGTGCGTAGAGTTGGGCGTGGAAGGCGGGTTGCGTCTGCGGGCCATACAACGCCGCTTGCGGCTTTAATTATTATTATTATTCTTCTTGCACACTAACGGCGTCTTTGAGCTTAATTTTGACCCCCGCCACATACCCGAAAACTCACCAAAATTGGCACACATCTGGGATAAATTGAAAATGAATTTTCGGCAAAGAGAACGTCACCCCCCCGAAGTCGATGACATCACAGCGAGCGGTCCCGTAAAAAAAATGAATGGGCCGAAAATCGCTTATGGGGCCAAAAAAAATTATTTGAAATTAGAGCAACGAAACCAAAACACGCGTGTTGGAGATATCCCAAAGAAGTTTTGAAATCATTATGGGATGGCCACACGACCTACGGCTTGGCGGCCATTTTGTGGCCAACTCAGAGAAATGGCGATTTTCGTGTTTTTTGACAATATGGGAAAACGACACTTTTGTTTAAGCGATTTTCACGAAATTGCACATACATGCCAAGACCATGATTCTACAATAACCAAAGAAGTTTTGTTGACCTTTGACCTTGGGAAGGGGCGGCCATCTTGAATTTTCATAAAAAAGCACCTTTAGTAACGGATACAAACGAAAACTCGTCCTAGGGATTTTTATCGATCTTTTTGAAACTTCTCGGGCATCAATGGCTAGCTACTGTGGACAAAATGTTGGAATTAGAAGTTGTAGAATTTGAAACGCGTGCGCGTGGCGAATTCGCAACCGTCGCCATTTTAGCTAGCTCGCACATATTTTATCGGAATAGCCTGAAACTGAAATATGCGATACCCTGGCCCACACTGAACAAAACGATGTCACATACGACAAAATCGATAAAGGAATGTGGCCGTGGTAAACAAAAAACCGTCGCAAAAAAAAGTGCTGACTCGGCAAAAAAAAAAAATTCCGGATTTTATTTTTAAGAATCGGCTATCGAAACCCAGATAACTTTGTCGGGTATATCCAAAGAAAGTTTTGAAATCATTACGTGATGGCGACACGACCTACGGTTTGGCGGCCATTTTGTGCCAAAATCTGCCATTTTGCGTTTTTCGCGTTTTTACACGATATGGAAAAATGAACTTTTTTTCGAGCGATTTTCACGAAACTTGACGCGCTTGTCCCTAGCATAAGTCTTCAATCACCTCTGGAGTTTCGTCGACCTTTGACCTCGGGAAAAGGCGGCCATCTTGAATTTTCTATAAAAAACACCATAACCACCTGATTCAAACGTAAACTTGTCGTTGGAATTTTCTTCGATCGTCTCAAAACTTTTTGGGCATCAATGGCAAGCTACTGTGTAAAAAATGTTGGAATTAGAAGTTGTAGATTTTGAACGGCGTGCGCGTGGCAAGCTAGCAAAGTGGCGCACTGTTATAACTCCCATGCATTTCAATACAATACAGTGAAAATTGAATGCATGCATTAATGCCTGAAACTGAATACATTGAAAAACACTGGATATGGACATATAAGGAATGTGGGCGTGGTTAGCATAAAACCACTGTTGCTAAGGACAACAAAAAGTTTACTTTTACCGATTTGTCCGAAACTGACGTCAATCTGTTCGTCATCCCGAGGGGACCAAAACATAAAATGGTTGCTATGGAGATAAAATCAACAGAAAAGCCGCCATTTTGGAAAAAGTGGGCTTTTTAGCAACTTATGACATATAACTCTCACCAATGGAGGAATGTGTTTTTCTGAGTCAGTTGATGATGCTGATCGCTATGCTAGCAATTTTAGCCACATTAGCATAGCTAGCATAGTTAGCATAATTAGCATTTTAGGAAATGTGTTTTTTTGAGTCAGTTGATGATGCTGATCGCTATGCTAGCACTTTTAGCTATGTTAGCATAGCTAGCATAGTTAGCATAATTAGCATTTTAGGTAATGTGTTTTTCTGAGTCAGTTGAAGATGCTGATTGCTATGCTAGCACTTTTAGCCACATTAGCATAGTTAGCATAGTTAGCATAATTAGCATTTTAGGTAATGTGTTTTTCTGAGTCAGTTGATGATGCTGATCGCTATGCTAGCACTTTTAGCCACAATAGCATAGCTAGCATAGTTAGCATAATTAGCATTTTAGGAAATGTGTTTTTTTGAGTCAGTTGATGATGCTAATCGCAATGCTAGCTCATTTAGGCACATTAGCATAGCTAGCATAGTTAGCATAATTAGCATTTTAGGAAATGTGTTTTTCTGAGAGAGTTGATTATGCTGATCGCTATGCTAGGACTTTTAGTCACATTAGCATAGTTAGCATAGTTAGCATTATGAGCAAATCCAGCCTTGATTAGCTTTTAATTTGTGGGCGGTGAGGGCGGAGAGGGCCGCGGTAGTGCGTAGAGTTGGGCGTGGAAGGCGGGTTGCGTCTGCGGGCCATACAACGCCGCTTGCGGCTTTAATTATTATTATTATTCTTGTCCTATAACGGCGTCTTTGAGCTTAATTTTGACCCCCGCCACATACCCGAAAACTCACCAAAATTGGCACACACCTGGGATAAATTGAAAATGAATTTTTGGCAAAGAGAACGCCACCCCCCCGAAGTCGATGACATCACGGCGAGCGATCCCGTAAAAAAAATGAATGGGCCGAAAATCGCTTATGGCGCCAAAAAAAAATATTTTGAAATACAGTTACGAAACCAAAACACGCGTGTTGGAGATATCCCAAAGAAGTTATGAAATCATTATGGGATGCCCACACGACCTACGGCTTGGCGGCCATTTTGTGGCGAACTCAGAGAAATGGCGATTTTCGTGTTTTTTGACAATATGGGAAAACTATACTTTTGTTAAAGCGATTTTCACGAAATTTCATACACATGCCACAAACACGATTCTACAACTACCAAAGAAGTTTTGTTGACCTTTGACCTTGGCAAGGGGCGGCCATCTTGAATTTTCATAAAAAAGCACCTTTAGTAACGTATACAAACGAAAACTCGTCCTAGGGATTTTTATCGATCTTTTTGAAACTTCTCAGGCATCAATGGCAAGCTACTGTGGACAAAATGTTGGAATTAGAAGTTGTAGAATTTGAAACGCGTGCGCGTGGCGAATTCGCAACCGTCGCCATTCTAGCTAGCTCGCACATATTTTATCGGAATAGCCTGAAACTGAAATATGCGATACCCTGGCCCACACTGAACAAAACGATGTCACATACGACAAAATCGATAAAGGAATGTGGCCGTGGTAAACAAAAAACCGTCGCAAAAAAAAGTGCTGACTCGGCAAAAAAAATTTTTTTCGGATTTTATTTTTAAGAATCGGCTAACGAAACCCAGATAACTTTGTCGGGTATATCCAAAGAAAGTCTTGAAATCATTACGTGATGGCCACACGACCTACGGTTTGGCGGCCATTTTGTGCCAAAATCTGCCATTTTGAGTTTTTCGCGTTTTTACACGATATGGAAAAATGAACTTTTTTTCGAGCGATTTTCACGAAATTTGACTCGCATGTCCCTAGCGTAAGTCTACAATCACCTTTGGAGTTTCGTCGACCTTTGACCTCGGGAAAAGGCGGCCATCTTGAATTTTCTATAAAAAACACATTAACCACCAGATTCAAACGTAAACTTGTCGTTGGAATTTTCTTCGATCGTCTCAAAACTTTTTGGGCATCAATGGCAAGCTACTGTGGAAAAAATGTTGGAATTAGAAGTTGTAGATTTTGAACGGCGTGCGCGTGGCAAGCTAGCAAAGTGGCGCACTGTTATGACTCCCATGCATTTCAATACAATACAGTGAAAATTGAATGCATGCATTAATGCCTGAAACTGAATACATTGAAAAACACTGGATATGGACATATAAGGAATGTGGGCGTGGTTAGCATAAAACCACTGTTGCTAAGGACGACAAAAAGTTTACTTTTACCGATTTGTCCGAAACTGACGTCAATCTGTTCGTCCTCCCGAGGGGACCAAAACATAAAATTGTTGCTATGGAGATAAAATCAACAGAAAAGCCGCCATTTTGGAAAAAGTGGGCTTTTTAGTAACTTATGACATATAACTCTCACCAATGGAGGAATGTGTTTTTCTGAGTCAGTTGATGATGCTGATCGCTATGCTAGCAATTTTAGCCACATTAGCATAGCTAGCATAGTTAGCATAATTAGCATTTTAGGAAATGTGTTTTTTTGAGTCAGTTGATGATGCTGATCGCTATGCTAGGACTTTTAGCTATGTTAGCATAGCTAGCATAGTTAGCATAATTAGCATTTTAGGTAATGTGTTTTTCTGAGTCAGTTGAAGATGCTGATTGCTACGCTAGCACTTTTAGCCACATTTGCATAGTTAGCATAGTTAGCATAATTAGCATTTTAAGTAATGTGTTTTTCTGAGTCAGTTGATGATGCTGATCGCTATGCTAGCACTTTTAGCCACATTAGCATAGCTAGCATAGTTAGCATAATTAGCATTTTAGGAAATGTGTTTTTTTGAGTCAGTTGATTATGCTGATCGCTATGCTAGGACTTTTAGTCACATTAGCATAGTTAGCATAGTTAGCATTATGAGCAAATCCAGCCTTGATTAGCTTTTAATTTGTGGGCGGTGAGGGCGGAGAGGGCCGCGGTAGTGCGTAGAGTTGGGCGTGGAAGGCGGGTTGCGTCTGCGGGCCATACAACGCCGCTTGCGGCTTTAATTATTATTATTATTATTATTCTTCTTGCACACTAACGGCGTCTTTGAGCTTAATTTTGACCCCCGCCACATACCCGAAAACTCACCAAAATTGGCACACACCTAGGATAAATTGAAAATGAATTTTCGGCAAAGAGAACGTCAACCCCCCCACGACGATGACATCACGGCGAGCGTTCCCGTCAAAAAAATGAATGGGCCGAAAATCGCTTATGGGGCCAAAAAATTTTTTTTTGAAATACAGTTACGAAACCAAAACACATGTGTTGGAGATATCCCAAAGAAGTTTTGAAATCATTATGGGATGGCCACACGACCTACAGCTTGGCGGCCATTTTGTGGCGAACTCAGAGAAATGGCGAATTTCGTGTTTTTTCACAATATGGGAAAACGACACTTTTGTTCAAGCGATTTTCACGAAATTGCATACACATGCCAAAAACACGATTCTACAACTGCCAAAGAAGTTTCGTTGACCTTTGACCTTGGCAAGGGGCGGCCATCTTGGATTTTCCAAAAAAAGCACCTTTAGTAACAGATACAAACGAAAACTCGTCCTAGGGATTTTTATCAATCTTTTTGAAACTTCTCGGGCATCAATGGCAAGCTACTGTGGACAAAATGTTGGAATTAGAAGTTGTAGAATTTGAAACGCGTGCGCGTGGCGAATTCGCAACCGTCGCCATTTTAGCTAGCTCGCACATATTTTATCGGAATAGCCTGAAACTGAAATATGCGATTCCCTGACCCACTCTGAACAAAACGATATCATATACGACAAAATCGATAAAGGAATGTGGCCGTGGTAAACAAAAAACGATCGCAAAAAAAAGTGCTGACTCGGCAAAAAAAATTTTTTGGGGATTTTTTTTTAAAGAATCAGCTAACGAAACCCAGATAACTTTGTCGGGTATATCCAAAGAAAGTTTTGAAATAATTACGTGATGGCGACACGACCTACGGTTTGGCGGCCATTTTGTGCCAAAATCTGCCATTTTGCGTTTTTCGCGTTTTTACACAATATAGAAAAATGAACTTTTTTTCGAGCGATTTTCACGAAATTTGACTCGCATGTCCCTAGCCTAAGTCTACAATCACCTCTGGAGTTTCGTCGACCTTTGACCTCGGGAAAAGGCGGCCATCTTGAATTTTCTATAAAAAACACCTTTACCACCAGATTCAAACGTAAACTTGTCGTTGGAATTTTCATCGATTGTCTCGAAACTTTTTGGGCATCAATGGCAAGCTACTGTGGAAAAAATGTTGGAATTAGAAGTTGTAGATTTTGAGCGGCGTGTGCGTGGCAAGCTAGCAAAGTGGCGCACTGTTATAACTCCCATGCATTTCAATACAATACAGTGAAAATTGAATGCATGCATTCATGCCTGAAACAGAATACATTGAAAAAGACTGGACATGGACATATAAGGAATGTGGGCGTGGTTAGCATAAAACCACTGTTGCTAAAGACAACAAAAAGTTTACTTTTACCGATTTGTCCGAAACTGACGTCAATCTGTTCGTCCTCTCGAGGGGACCAAAACATAAAATGGTTGCTATGGAGATAAAATCAACAGAAAAGCCGCCATTTTGGAAAAAGTGGGTTTTTTAGCAACTTATGACATATAACTCTCACCAATGGAGGAATGTGTTTTTCTGAGTCAGTTGATGATGCTGATCGCTATGCTAGCACTTTTAGCTATGTTAGCATAACTAGCATAGTTAGCATAATTAGCATTTTAGGTAATGTGTTTTTCTGAGTCAGTTGATGATGCTGATCGCTATGCTAGCACTTTTAACCACATTAGCATAGCTAGCATAGTTAGCATAACTAGCATTTTAGGAAATGTGTTTTTCTGAGTCAGTTGATGATGCTGATCGCTATGCTAGCACTTTTAGCCACATTAGCATAGCTAGCATAGTTAGCATAATTAGCATTTTAGGTAATGTGTTTTTCTGAGTCAGTTGATGATGCTGATCGCTATGCTGGCACTTTTAGCCACATTAGCATAGCTAACATAGTTAGCATAATTAGTATTTTAGGTAATGTGTTTTTCTGAGTCAGTTGATGATGCTGATCGCTATGCTAGCACTTTTAGCCACATTAGCATAGCTAGCATAGTTAGCATAATTAGCATTTTAGGTAATGTGTTTTTCTGAGTCAGTTGATGATGCTGATCGCTATGCCAGCACTTGTAGCCACATTAGCATAGCTAGCATAGTTAGCATAATTAGCATATGCAGTTTTGACTAGCCATTATCAAAAGTGGGCGGTGAGGGCGGTGGTGTGTAGAGTTGGGCGTGGAAGGCGGGTTGCGTCTGCGGGCCATACAACGCCGCTTGCGGCTTTAATTATTATTATTATTACGTTTCTTCTTTCTTACTGCGTCTTTGAGCTCAAATTTGACCCCCGCCACATACTCGAAAACTCACCAAAATTGGCACACACCTAGGATAAATTCAAAATGAATTTTCGGCGAAGTGAACGCCCCCCCCCCAAACCCGATGACCTCACAGTCGGCAAAACCGTAAAAAAAATGAATGGGGCCGAAATCTCAAATGGAGCCGATTTCTTTTTTTTCAAGATACAGTTACGAAACCAAAACACGGGTGTTGGAGATATCCTAAAGAAGTTTTGAAATCATTATGGGATGGCCACACGACCTACGGCTTGGCGGCCATTTTGTGGCAAACTCAGAGAAATGGCGATTTTCGTGTTTTTTCACAATATGGGAAAACAACACTTTTGTTCAAGCGATTTTCACGAAATTGCATACACGTGCCACTAACACGATTCTACAACTGCCAAAGAAGTTTTGTTGACCTTTGACCTTGGGAAGGGGCGGCCATCTTGAATTTTCATAAAAAAGCACCTTTAGTAACGGATACAAACGAAAACTCGTCCTAGGGATTTTTATCGATCTTTTTGAAACTACTCGGGCATCAATGGCAAGCTACTGTGGACAAAATGTTGGAATTAGAAGTTGTAGAATTTGAAACGCGTGCGCGTGGCGAATTCGCAACCGTCGCCATTTTAGCTAGCTCGCTCATATTATATCGGAATAGCCTGAAACTGAAATATGCGATTCCCTGGCCCACACTGAACAAAATGATGTCACATACGACAAAATCGATAAAGGAATGTGGCCGTGGTAATCAAAAAACGATCGCAAAAAAAAGTGCTGACTCGGCTAAAAAAAAAAAATTCTGATTTTTTTTTTAAGAATCGGCTAGCGAAACCCAGATAACTTTGTCGGGTATATCCAAACAAAGTTTTGAAATCATTACGTGATGGCGACACGACCTACGGTTTGGCGGACATTTTGTGCCAAAGTCTGCCATTTTGAGATTTTCGCGATTTTACACAATATGGAAAAAGGAACTTTTTTTGAGCGATTTTCACGAAATTTGACTCGCATGTCCGTAGCATAAGTCTACAATTACCTCTGGAGTTTCGTCGACCTTTGACCTCGGGAAAAGGCGGCCATCTTGAATTTTCTATAAAAAACACCTTTGCCATTGGATTCAAACGTAAACTTGTCGTTGGAATTTTTATCGATCGTCTCGAAACTTTTTGGGCATCAATGGCAAGCTACTGTGGAGAAAATGTTGGAATTAGAAGTTGTAGATTTTGAACGGCGTGCGCGTGGCAAGCTAGCAAATTGGCGCACTGTTATAACTCCCATGCATTTCAATACAATACAGTGAAAATTGAATGCATGCATTAATGCCTGAAACTGAATACATTGAAAAACACTGGATATGGACATATAAGGAATGTGGGCGTGGTTACCATGAAACCACTGTTGCTAAAGACAACAAAAATTTTACTTTTACCGATTTGTCCGAAACTGACGTCAATCTGTTCGTCCTCTCGAGGGGACCAAAACACAAAATGCTTGCTATGGAGATAAAATCAACAGAAAAGCCGCCATTTTGGAAAAAGTGTTTTTTTTATCAAATTATGACATAGCTCTCACCAATGGAGGAATGTGTTTTTCTGAGTCAGTTGATAATGCTGATCGCTATGCTAGCACTTTTAGCCACATTAGCATAGCTAGCATAGTTAGCATAATTAGCATTTTAGGTAATGTGTTTTTCTGAGTAAGTTGATGATGCTGATCGCTATGCTAGCACTTTTAGCCACATTAGCATAGCTAGCATAGTTAGCATAATTAGCATTTTAGGTAATGTGTTTTTCTGAGTCAGTTGATGATGCTGATCGCTATGCTAGCACTTTTAGCCACATTAGCATAGTTAGCATAATTAGCATAATTAGCATTTTAGGTAATGTGTTTTTCTGAGTCAGTTGATGATGCTGATCGCTATGCTAGCACTATTAGCCACATTAGCATAGCTAGCATAGTTAGCATAAGTAGCATTTTAGGTAATGTGTTTTTCTGAGTCAGTTGATGCTGATCGCTATGCTAGCACTTTTAGCCACATTAGCATAGCTAGCATAGTTAGCATAATTAGCATATGCAGTTTTGACTAGCCTTCATCAAAAGTGGGCGGTGAGGGCGGTGAGGGCGGTGAGGGCGGTGGTGCGTAGAATTGGGTGTGGAAGGCGGGTTGCGTCTGCGGGCCATACAACGCCGCTTGCGGCTTTAATTACGTTTCTTCTTTCATACTGCGTCTTTGAGCTCAAATTTGACCCCCGCCACATACTCGAAAACTCACCAAAATTGGCACACACCTAGGATAAATTCAAAATGAATTTTCGGCGAAGTGAACGCCCCCCCCCCAAACCCGATGACCTCACAGTCGGCAAAACCGTGAAAAAAATGAATGGGGCCGAAATCTCAAATGGAGCCGATTTTTTTTTTTTCAAGATACAGTTACGAAACCAAAACACGGGTGTTGGAGATATCCTAAAGAAGTTTTGAAATCATTATGGGATGGCCACACGACCTACGGCTTGGCGGCCATTTTTTGGCAAACTCAGAGAAATGGCGATTTTCATGTTTTTTGACAATATAGGAAAACGAAACTATTGTTTAAGGGATTTTCACGAAATTGCATACACGTGCCACTAACACGATTCTACAACTGCCAAAGAAGTTTCCTTGACCTTTGACCTTGGGAACGGGCAGCCATCTTGAATTTTCAAAAAAAGCACCTTTAGTAACGGATACAAACGAAAACTCGTCCTAGGGATTTTTTTCGATCTTTTTGAAACTTCTCGGGCATCAATGGCAAGCTACTGTGGACAAAATGTTGGAATTAGAAGTTGTAGAATTTGAAACGCGTGCGCGTGGCAAATTCGCAACCGTCGCCATTTTAGCTAGCTCGCACATATTTTATCGGAATAGCCTGAAACTGAAATATGCGATACCCTGGCCCACACTGAACAAAACGATGTCACATACGACAAAATCGATAAAGGAATGTGGCAGTGGTAAACAAAAAACGATCGCAAAAAAAAGTGCTGACTCGGCAAAAAAAATTTTTTTCGGATTTTATTTTTAAGAATCGGCTAACGAAACCCAGATAACTTTGTCGGGTATATTTAAAGAAAGTTTTGAAATCATTACGTGATGGTGACAAGACCTACGGTTTGGCGGCCATTTTGTGCCAAAATCTGCCATTTTGAGTTTTTTGCGTTTTTACACAATATGGAAAATGAACTTTTTTTCGAGCGATTTTCATGAAATTTGATGCGCATGTCCCTAGCGTAAGTCTACAATCACCTCTGGAGTTTCGTCGACCTTTGACCTCGGGAAAAGGCGGCCATCTTGAATTTTCTATAAAAAACACCTTTACCACCAGATTCAAACGTAAACTTGTCATTGGAATTTTCATCGATTGTCTCGAAACTTTTTGGGCATCAATGGCAAGCTACTGTGGAAAAAATGTTGGAATTAGAAGTTGTAGCTTTTAAACGGCGTGCGCGTGGCGAGCTAGCAAAGTGGCGCACTGTTATGACTCCTATGTTTTTCATAGGATTACTGTGAAAATTGAATGCATGCAATAATGCCTGAAACTGCATACATTGGTAAACACTGGATATGGACATATAAGGAATGTGGGCGTGGTTAGCATAAAACCACTGTTGCTAAGGACGACAAAAAGTTTACTTTTACCGATTTGTCCGAAACTGACGTCAATCTGTTCGTCCTCCCGAGGGGACCAAAACATAAAATGGTTGCTATGGAGATAAAATCAACAGAAAAGCCGCCATTTTGGAAAAAAGTGGGTTTTTTATAAACTTATGACATGTAGCTCTCGCCAATGGAGGAATGTGTTTTTCTGAGTCAGTTGATGATGCTAATCGCTATGCTAGCACTTTTAGCCACATTAGCATAGCTAGCATAGTAAGCATAATTAGCATTTTAGGTAATGTGTTTTTCTGAGTCAGTTGATGATGCTGATCGCTATGCTAGCACTTTTAGCTATGTTAGCATAACTAGCATAGTTAGCATAATTAGCATTTTAGGTAATGTGTTTTTCTGAGCCAGTTGATGATGATGATCGCTATGCTAGCACTTTTAGCCACATTAGCATAGCTAGCATAGTTCGCAAAATTAGCATTTTAGGTAATGTGTTTTTCTGAGTCAGTTGATGATGATGATCGCTATGCTAGCACTTTTAGCTATGTTAGCATAACTAGCATAGTTAGCAAAATTAGCATTTTATGTAGTGTGTTTTTCTGAGTCAGTTGATGATGCTGATCGCAATGCTAGCACTTTTAGCCACATTAGCATAGTTATAAATCCCATGCCTTTCATTGGAATACAGTGAAAATTGAATGCATGCATCCATGTCAGGAACTAAACATAATGAATAACACTGGATATGGACATATAAGAAATGTGGGTGTGGTTAGCATTAAACCACTGTTGCTAAGGACAACAGAAGGCATTTTTCGTCTGAAACTAACGTCGATCTGTTCGTCATCTCGAGGCGACTAAAACATAAAATGGTGAATATGGAGATAAAATCAACTGAAAAGCCGCCATTTTGAAAAAAGTTAGATTTTTTTTAAAATCAATTTACCACACATAGCTTTCACCAATGGAGCAATGTGTTTTCCTGAGTCAGTTCATGATGCGGCTTGCTATGCTAGCACTTTTAGCCACATTAGCATAGCTAGCATAATTAGCATTTTAGGTAATGTGTTTATCCTAGAGAGTTGATGATGCAAATCGCTATGGTAGCACCTTTAATCACATTAGCATAGCTAGCATAGTTATTATAATTAGCATCTTAAAATATGTGTTTTTCTGAGTCAGTTTGATGATGCTGACTGTTATGCTAGCACTTTTGCCCTATTAGCATGGCTAACATAGTTAGCATAATTAGCTGTTTGAGCAATGTGTTTTTCTGAGAGTTTATGCTGATTGCTATGCTAGCACTTTTAGCCACATTAGCATAACTAACATAGTCAGCATAATTAGTATCTTAAGCAATGTGTGTTTCTGAGTCAGTTTTTGATGCTCTTTAAGCTGATCTTTAAGCTAGCACTCTTAGCCACGTTAGCATTGCTAACATAACTAGCATCTTAATGTTTTTTCTGAGTGGGTTGATGATGCTGATCATTATGCTAGCACATTTAGCCACACTAGAAAAACTAGCATAGTTAACATAATAAGCATTTTAAGCAATCTTTTTCAGTCAGTTGATGATGCTGATTACAATGCTAGCATTTTTAGTCACATTAGCATAACTAGCATAGTTCGCATAATTAGTACATTAAGTACAGTGTTTTTCTCAGTCAGTTCACATTACTGATTGTAATTACTTTTAGACACATTGTATAAAATACAGTTATTCAATAATACACCTATAAAGTCCATTTGGTCATAAGTGACACACTGTAATTACGTACCTAGAGGAACGAGTGGAAATGATGGTGGACCCACCAGTCAGACGAGCCTCAACCTTTCTCTTGTTAGCTAAAGACAGGCACAATGACTTAAAAATTACTTAAGTCCTTTATCACTCCAGTGATTCCCTGATTTCACTGTTGTTTCATCTTCACTTGACTCTGTTCTTCCGGTTCCAGAAGGATTTCATCTCAACTAGAACATATGTAATGTAATAACATGTGAAATTGGTGCCAGGAAATTAAGTAACGCTTGTTATGGCCCGCAGCAGTCATAGACTGCAAGGACCATATTGTAACTGGTACGAGGGTCGAACACTCAAAAAGGTCCAAAACGTCAAAAAAACGCGTCAAAACGCCAAAAAATGGGGTCAAAAGTCGCCCAAAGCACACAACGACACGACAATTGTGTAACGCAACAAAAATACACACACACACGCACAACACCAACGCAAAAACGTAAAAATTGTAGTCGCAAAAATGATGACAAAAGCACAAAAAAGCCCCAAAAAGCCCTCAAAAGACAGGTATAAAGCCCAAAAGACATGCCCAGCCTATAGTAAAAGACAGGCCGCATTGAAATACATAGGCCACCTGACTGCAAAAACTTCTATATTGTTTCTGCTTCGTTTCATTATTATTATTATGGCCCGCAGCAGTCATAGACTGCAAGGACCATATTGTAACTGGTACGAGGGTCGAACACTCAAAAAGTCCAAAACGTCAAAAAAACGCGTCAAAACGCCAAAAAATGGGGTCAAAAGTCGCCCAAAGCACAAAACGACACGACAATTGTGTAACGCAACAAAAATACACACACACACGCACAACACCATCGCACAAACGTTAAAATTGTAGTCGCAAAAACGACGACAAAAACACAAAAAAGCCCCAAAAAGCCCTCAAAAGCCGGGTTTAAAACCAAACAGACATGCCCAGCCTATGGTAAAAGACAGGCCGCATTGAAATACATAGGCCACCTGACTGCAAAAACTTCTATATTGTTTCTGCTTCGTTTCATTATTATGGCCCGCAGCAGTCATAGACTGCAAGGACCATATTGTAACTGGTACGAGGGTCGAACACTCAAAAAGTCCAAAACGTCAAAAAAACGCGTCAAAACGCCAAAAAATGGGGTCAAAAGTCGCCCAAAGCACAAAATGACACGACAATTGTGTAACACAACAAAAATACACACACACACGCACAACACCAACGCACAAACGTCAAAATTGTAGTCGCAAAAATGACGACAAAAAACCAAAAAAGCCCCAAAAAGCCCTCAAAGAACGGGTTTAAAGCCAAAAAGACATGCCCAGCCTATAGTAAAAGACAGGCCGCATTGAAATACATAGGCCACCTGACTGCAAAAACTTCTATATTGTTTTTCGAATGTTTTTTTATTATTATTATTATTCTTTCTAACGGCGTCTTTGAGCTCAAATTTGACCCCCGCCACATACCCGAAAACTCACCAAAATTGGCACACAGCTGGGATAAATTGAAAATGAATTTTCGGCAAAGACAACATCACCCCCCCCACGATGATGACATCACGGCGAGCGTTCCCGTAAAAAAAATGAATGGGCCGAAAATCGCTTATGGGGCCAAAAAAAAATATTTTGAAATACTGTTACGAAACCAAAACACGCGTGTTGGGGATATCCCAAAGAAGTTATGAAATCATTATGGGATGGCCACACGACTTACGGCTTGTCGTCCATTTTGTGGCGAACTCAGAAAAATGGCGAATTTCGTGTTTTTTGACAATATGGGAAAACAAGACTTTTGTTTAAGCGATTTTCACGAAATTGCACACACATACCAAGACCATGATTCTACAATAACCAAAGAAGTTTCGTTGACCTTTGACCTTGGGAAGGGGCGGCCATCTTGAATTTTCAAAAAAAAGCACCTTTAGTAATGGATACAAACGAAAACTCGTCCTAGGGATTTTTATCGATCTTTTTGAAATTTCTCGGGCATCAATGGCAAGCTACTGTGGACAAAATGTTGGAATTAGAAGTTGTAGAATTTCAAACGCGTGCGCGTGGCGAATTCGCAACCGTCGCCATTTTAGCTAGCTCGCACATATTTTATCGGAATAGCCTGAGAATGAAATATGCGATACCCTGGCCCACACTGAACAAAATGATGTCACATACGACAAAATCCATAAAGGAATGTGGCCGTGGTAAACAAAAAACCGTCGCAAAAAAAAGTGCTGACTCGGCAAAAAAAATTTTTTCGGATTTTATTTTTAAGAATCGGCTAACGAAACTCAGATAACTTTGTCGGGTATATCCAAAGAAAGTTTTGAAATCATTACGTGATGGCGACACGACCTACGGTTTGGCGGCCATTTTGTGCCAAAATCTACCATTTTGCGTTTTTCGCGTTTTTACACAATATGGAAAAATGAACTTTTTTTCGAGCGATTTTCACGAAATTTGATGCGCATGTCCCTAGCGTAAGTCTACAATCACCTCTGGAGTTTCGTCGACCTTTGACCTTGGGAAAAGGCGGCCATCTTGAATTTTCTATTAAAAACACCTTTACCACCAGATTCAAACGTAAACTTGTCGTTGGAATTTTCATTGATCGTCTCACAACTTTTTGGGCATCTAAGGCAAGCTACTGTGGAAAAAATGTTGGAATTAGAAGTTGTAGATTTTGAACGGCGTGCGCGTGGCAAGCTAGCAAAGTGGCGCACTGTTATAACTCCCATGCATTTCAATACAATACAGTGAAAATTGAATGCATGCATTAATGCCTGAAACTGAATACATTGAAAAACACTGGATATGGACATATAAGGAATGTGGGCGTGGTTACCATAAAACTTCTGTTGCTAAGGACAACAAAAAGTTTACTTTTACTGATTTGTCCGAAACTGACGTCAATCTGTTCGTCCTCCCGAGGGGACCAAAACATAAAATGGTTGCTATGGAGATAAAATCAACCGAAAAGCCGCCATTTTGGAAAAAGTGGTTTTTTTTATCAACTTATGACATATAGCTCTCGCCAATGGAGGAATGTTTTTTTCTGAGTCAGTTGATGACGCTGATCGCTATGCTAGCACTTTTAGCTACGTTAGCATAACTAGCATAGTTAGCATAATTAGCATTTTAGGTAATGTGTTTTTCTGAGTCAGTTGATGATGCTGATCGCTATGCTAGCACTTTTGGCCACATTAGCATAGCTAGCATAGTTAGCATAATTAGCATTTTAGGTAATGTGTTTTTCTGAGTCAGTTGATGGTGCTGATCGCAATGCTTGCACTTTTAGCCACATTAGCATAGCTAGCATAGTTAGCATAATTAGCATTTTAAGTAATATGTTTTTCTGAGTCAGTTGATGATGCTGATTGCTATGCTAGCACTTTTAGCCACATTAGCATAGCTAGCATAGTTAGCATAATTAGCATTTTTAATAATCTGTTTTCCTGAGTCAGTTGATGATGCTGATCGCTATGCTAGCACTTTTGGCCACATAGCATAGCTAGCATAGTTAGCATACTTAGCATTTTAGGTAATATGTTTTTCTGAGTCAGCTGATGATGCTGATTGCTATGCTAGCACTTTTAGCCACATTAGCGTAGCTAGCATAGTTAGCATAATTAGCATTTTAGGGAATGTGTTTTTCTGAGTCAGTTGATGATGCTGATCGCTATGCTAGCACTTTTAGCTATGTTAGCAGAACTAGCATAGTTAGCATAATAAGCATTTTAGGTAATGTGTTTTTCTGAGTCAGTTGATGATGCTGATCGCTACGCTAGCACTTTTAATCACATTAGCATAGCTAGCATAATTAGCATTTTAAGTAATGTGTTTTTCTGAGTCAGTTGATGATGCTGATCGCTATGCTAGCACTTTTAGCCACATTAGCATAGCTAGCATAGTTAGCATTTTAGGTAATGTGTTTTTCCGAGTCAGTTGATGATGCTGATTGCTATGTTAGCACTTTTAGCCACATTAGCATAGCTAGCATAATTAGCATTTTAGGTAATGTGTTTTTCTGAGTCAGTTGATGATGCTGATCGCTATGCTAGCACTTTTAGCCACATTAGCGTAGCTAGCATAGTTAGCATAATTAGCATTTTAGATAATGTGTTTTTCTGAGTCAGTTGATGATGCTGATCGCAATGCTAGCACTTTTAGCCACATTAGCATAGTTAGCATTGTTAGCATAATTAGCAAATCCAGCCTTGACTAGCTTTTAATTTGCGGGCTGTGAGGGCGGTGAGGTCAGCGGTGGTGCGTAGAGTTGGGCGTGGAGGCGGGTTGCGTCTGCGGGCCATACAACGCCGCTTGCGGCTTTAATTATTATTATTATTCTTCTTGCACACTAACGGCGTCTTTGAGCTTAATTTTGACCCCCGCCACATACCCGAAAACTCACCAAAATTGGCACACATCTGGGATAAATTGAAAATGAATTTTCGGCAAAGAGAACGTCACCCCCCCGAAGTCGATGACATCACAGCGAGCGTTCCCGTAAAAAAAATGAATGGGCCGAAAATCGCTTATGGGGCCAAAAAAATTTTTTTTGAAATACAGTTACGAAACCAAAACACATGTGTTGGAGATATCCCAAAGAAGTTTTGAAATCATTATGGGATGGCCACACGACCTACAGCTTGGCGGCCATTTTGTGGCGAACTCAGAGAAATGGCGAATTTCGTGTTTTTTCACAATATGGGAAAACAACACTTTTGTTCAAGCTATTTTCACGAAATTGCATACACATGCCAAAAACACGATTCTACAACTGCCAAAGAAGTTTCGTTGACCTTTGACCTTGGCAAGGGGCGGCCATCTTGGATTTTCAAAAAAAAGCACCTTTAGTAACAGATACAAACGAAAACTCGTCCTAGGGATTTTTATCAATCTTTTTGAAACTTCTCGGGCATCAATGGCAAGCTACTGTGGACAAAATGTTGGAATTAGAAGTTGTAGAATTTGAAACGCGTGCCCGTGGCGAATTCGCAACCGTCGCCATTTTAGCTAGCTCGCACTTATTTTATCGGAATAGCCTGAAACTGAAATATGCGATTCCCTGACCCACTCTGAACAAAACGATATCATATACGACAAAATCGATAAAGGAATGTGGCCGTGGTAAACAAAAAACGATCGCAAAAAAAAGTGCTGACTCGGCAAAAAAAATTTTTTTTGGATTTTTTTTTAAAGAATCAGCTAACGAAACCCAGATAACTTTGTCGGGTATATCCAAAGAAAGTTTTGAAATCATTACGTGATGGCGACACGACCTACGGTTTGGCGGCCATTTTGTGCCAAAATCTGCCATTTTGCGTTTTTCGCGTTTTTACACAATATGGAAAAATGAACTTTTTTTCGAGCGATTTTCACGAAATTTGACTCGCATGTCCGTAGCGTAAGTCTACAATCACCTCTGGAGTTTCGTCGACCTTTGACCTCGGGAAAAGGCGGCCATCTTGAATTTTCTATAAAAAACACCTTTACCACCAGATTCAAACGTAAACTTGTCGTTGGAATTTTCATCGATTGTCTCGAAACTTTTTGGGCATCAATGGCAAGCTACTGTGGAAAAAATGTTGGAATTAGAAGTTGTAGATTTTGAGCGGCGTGTGCGTGGCAAGCTAGCAAAGTGGCGCACTGTTATAACTCCCATGCATTTCAATACAATACAGTGAAAATTGAATGCATGCATTCATGCCTGAAACAGAATACATTGAAAAAGACTGGACATGGACATATAAGGAATGTGGGCGTGGTTAGCATAAAACCACTGTTGCTAAGGACGACAAAAAGTTTACTTTTACCGATTTTTCCGAAATTGAGGTCAATCTGTTCGTCTTCTGAAGTGGACCAAAACATAAAATGGTTGCTATGGAGATAAAATAAACAGAAAAGCCGCCATTTTGGAAAAAGTCGTTTTTTTTATCAACTTATGACATATAGCTTTCACCAATGGAGGAATATGTTTTTCTGAGTCAGTAAATGATGCTTATCGCTATGCTAGCAATTTTAGCCACATTAGCATAGCTAGCATAGTAAGCATAATTAGCATTTTAGGTAATGTGTTTTTCTGAGTCAGTTGATGATGCTGATCGCTATGCTAGCACTTTTAGCCACATTAGCATAGCTAGCATAGTTAGCATAATTAGCATTTTAGGTAATGTGTTTTTCTGAGTCAGTTGATGATGCTGATCGCTATGCTAGCACTTTTAGCCACATTAGCATAGCTAGCATAGTTAGCATAATTAGCATTTTAGGTAATGTGTTTTTCTGAGTCAGTTGATGATGCTGATCGCTATGCTAGCACTTTTAGCCACATTAGCGTAGCTAGCATAGTTAGCATAATTAGCATTTTAGATAATGTGTTTTTCTGAGTCAGTTGATGATGCTGATCGCAATGCTAGCACTTTTAGCCACATTAGCATAGTTAGCATTGTTAGCATAATTAGCAAATCCAGCCTTGACTAGCTTTTAATTTGCGGGCTGTGAGGGCGGTGAGGTCAGCGGTGGTGCGTAGAGTTGGGCGTGGAGGCGGGTTGCGTCTGCGGGCCATACAACGCCGCTTGCGGCTTTAATTATTATTCCGCTTTCTTATCGCGCCTTTGAGCTCAAATTTGACCCCCGCCACTTACCCGAAAACTCACCAAAATTGGCACACACCTGGGATAAATTAAAAATGAATTTTCGGCAAAGAGAACGTCACCTCCCCCACAACGATGACATCACGGCGAGCGTTCCCGTAAAAAAAATGAATGGGCCGAAAATCGCTTATGGGGCCAAAAAAAAATATTTTGAAATACAGTTACGAAACCAAAACACGCGTGTTGGATATATCCCAGAGAAGTTATGAAATCATTATGGGATCGCCACACGACCTACGGCTTGGCGGCCATTTTGTGGCGAACACAGAGAAATGGCGATTTTCGTGTTTTTTGACAAAATGGGAAAACGACCCTTTTGTTTAAGCGATTTTCACGAAATTGCACACACATGCCAAGACCATGATTCTACAACTACCAATGAAGTGTCGTTGACCTTTGACCTTGGGAAGGGGCGGCCATCTTGAATTTTCATAAAAAAGCACCTTTAGTAACGGATACAAACGAAAACTCGTCCTAGGGATTTTTATCGATCTTTTTGAAACTTCTCGGGCATCAATGGCAAGCTACTGTGGACAAAATGTTGGAATTAGAAGTTGTAGAATTTGAAACGCGTGCGCGTGGCGAATTCGCAACCGTCGCCATTTTAGCTAGCTCGCACATATTTTATCGGAATAGCCTGAAACTGAAATATGCGATACCCTGGCCCACACTGAACAAAACGATGTCACATACGACAAAATCGATAAAGGAATGTGGCCGTGGTAAACAAAAAACGATCGCAAAAAAAAGTGCTGACTCGGCAAAAAAAAAATATTTCGGATTTTATTTTTAAGAATCGGCTAACGAAACCCAGATAACTTTGTCGGGTATATCCAAAAAAAGTTTTGAAATCATTACGTGATGGCGACACGACCTACGGTTTGGCGGCCATTTTGTGCCAAAATCTGCCATTTTGAGTTTTTCGCGTTTTTACACAATATGGAAAAATGAACTTTTTTTCGAGCGATTTTCACGAAATTTGACTCGCATGTCCCTAGCGTAATTTTACATTCACCTCTGGAGTTTCGTCGACTTTTGACCTCGGGTAAAGGCGGCCATCTTGAATTTTCTATAAAAAACACCTTTACCACCGGATTCAAACGTAAACTTGTCGTTGGAATTTTCATCAATCGTCTAAAAATTTTTGGGCATCAATGGCAAGCTACTGTGGAAAAAATGTTGGAATTAGAAGTTGTAGATTTTAAACGGCGTGCGCGTGGCAAGCTAGCAAAGTGGCGCAGTGTTATAACTCCCATGCATTTCAATACAATACAGTGAAAATTGAATGCATGCAATAATGCCTGAAACAGAATACATTGAAAAACACTGGATATGGACATATAAGGAATGTGGGCGTGGTTAGCATAAAACCCCTGTTGCTAAGGACAACAAAAAGTTTACTTTTACCGATTTGTCCGAAACTGACGTCAATCTGTTCGTCCTCCCGAGGGGACCAAAACATAAAATGGTTGCTATGGAGATAAAATCAACAAAAAAGCGGCCATTTTGGAAAAAGTGTTTTTTTATCAACTTATGACATGTAGCTCTCACCAATGGAGGAATGTGTTTTTCTGAGTCAGTTGATGATGCAGATCGCTATGCTAGCAATTTTAGCTATGTTAGCATAACTAGCATAGTTAGCATAATTAGCATTTTAGGTAATGTGTTTTTCTGAGTCAGTTGATGATGCAGATCGCTATGCTAGCAATTTTAGCTATGTTAGCATTACTAGCAAAGTTAGCATAATTAGCATTTTAGGTAATGTGTTTTTCTGAGTCAGTTGATGATGCTGATCGCTATGCTAGCACTTTTAGCCACATTAGCATAGCTAGCATAGTTAGCATAATTAGCATTTTAGGTAATGTGTTTTTCTGAGTCAGTTGATGATATTGATCGCTATGCTAGCACTTCTAGCCACATTAGCATAGCTAGCATAGTAAGCATAGTTAGCATTTTAGGTAATGTTTTTTTCTGATTCAGTTAATGATGCTGATCGCTATGCTAGCACTTTTAGCCACATTAGCATAGCTAGCATAGTTAGCATAATTAGCATTTTAGGTAATGTGTTTTTTGAGTCAGTTAATGATGCTGATCGCTATGCTAGCACTTTAAGCCACATTGGCATAGCTAGCATAATTAGCATAATTAGCATATGCAGTTTTGACTAGCCTTCATCAAAAGTGGGCGGTGAGGGCGGTGGTGCGTAGAGTTGGGCGTGGAAGGCGGGTTGCGTCTGCGGGCCATACAACGCCGCTTGCGGCTTTAATTATTCTTCTTGTCCTATAACGGCGTCTTTGAGCTTAATTTTGACCCCCGCCACATACCCGAAAACTCACCAAAATTGGCACACACCTGGGATAAATTGAAAATGAATTTTTGGCAAAGAGAACGCCACCCCCCCGAAGTCGATGACATCACGGCGAGCGATCCCGTAAAAAAAATGAATGGGCCGAAAATCGCTTATGGGGCCAAAAAAAAAAATTTTGAAATACAGTTACGAAACCAAAACACGCGTGTTGGAGATATCCCAAAGAAGTTATGAAATCATTATGGGATGCCCACACGACCTACGGCTTGGCGGCCATTTTGTGGCGAACTCAGAGAAATGGCGATTTTCGTGTTTTTTGACGATATGGGAAAACTACACTTTTGTTAAAGCGATTTTCACGAAATTTCATACACATGCCACAAACACGATTCTACAACTACCAAAGAAGTTTTGTTGACTTTTGACCTTGGGAAGGGGCGGCCATCTTGAATTTTCATAAAAAGCACCTTTAGTAACGGATACAAACGAAAACTCGTCCTAGGGATTTTTATCGATCTTTTTGAAACTTCTCAGGCATCAATGGCAAGCTACTGTGGACAAAATGTTGGAATTAGAAGTTGTAGAATTTGAAACGCGTGCGCGTGGCGAATTCGCAACCGTCGCCATTTTAGCTAGCTCGCACATATTTTATCGGAATAGCCTGAAACTGAAATATGCGATACCCTGGCCCACACTGAACAAAACGATGTCACATACGACAAAATCGATAAAGGAATGTGGCCGTGGTAAACAAAAAACCGTCGCAAAAAAAAGTGCTGACTCGGCAAAAAAAATTTTTTTCGGATTTTATTTTTAAGAATCGGCTAACGAAACCCAGATAACTTTGTCGGGTATATCCAAAGAAAGTTTTGAAATCATTACGTGATGGCCACACGACCTACGGTTTGGCGGCCATTTTGTGCCAAAATCTGCCATTTTGAGTTTTTCGCGTTTTTACACGATATGGAAAAATGAACTTTTTTTCGAGCAATTTTCACGAAATTTGACTCGCATGTCCCTAGCGTAAGTCTACAATCACCTTTGGAGTTTCGTCGACCTTTGACCTCGGGAAAAGGCGGCCATCTTGAATTTTCTATAAAAAACACCTTTACCACCGGATTCAAACGTAAACTTGTCGTTGGAATTTTCATCAATCGTCTCGAAACCTTTTGGGCATCAATGGCAAGCTACTGTGGAAAAAATGTTGGAATTAGAAGTTGTAGATTTTGAACGGCGTGCGCGTGGCAAGCTAGCAAAGTGGCGCACTGTTATAACTCCCATGCATTTCAATACAATACAGTGAAAATTGAATGCATGCATTAATGCCTGAAACTGAATACATTGAAAAACACTGGATATGGACATATAAGGAATGTGGGCGTGGTTAGCATAAAACCACTGTTGCTAAGGACGACAAAAAGTTTACTTTTACCGATTTGTCCGAAACTGACGTCAATCTGTTCGTCCTCCCGAGGGGACCAAAACATAAAATGGTTGCTATGGAGATAAAATCAACAGAAAAGCCGCCATTTTGGAAAAAGTGGGCTTTTTAGCAACTTATGACATATAACTCTCACCAATGGAGGAATGTGTTTTTCTGAGTCAGTTGATGATGCTGATCGCTATGCTAGCAATTTTAGCCACATTAGCATAGCTAGCATAGTTAGCATAATTAGCATTTCAGGTATTGTTTTTTTGAGTCAGTTGATGATGCTGATCGCTATGCTAGCACTTTTAGCTATGTTAGCATAGCTAGCATAGTTAGCATAATTAGCATTTTAGGTAATGTGTTTTTCTGAGTCAGTTGAAGATGCTGATTGCTATGCTAGCACTTTTAGCCACATTAGCATAGTTAGCATAGTTAGCATAATTAGCATTTTAGGTAATGTGTTTTTCTGAGTCAGTTGATGATGCTGATCGCTATGCTAGCACTTTTAGCCACATTAGCATAGCTAGCATAGTTAGCATAATTAGCATTTTAGGAAATGTGTTTTTTTGAGTCAGTTGATGATGGTCATCGCAATGCTAGCTCATTTAGGCACATTAGCATAGCTAGCATAGTTAGCATAATTAGCATTTGAGGAAATGTGTTTTTCTGAGAGAGTTGATTATGCTGATCGCTATGCTAGGACTTTTAGTCACATTAGCATAGTTAGCATAGTTAGCATTATGAGCAAATCCAGCCTTGATTAGCTTTTAATTTGTGGGCGGTGAGGGCGGAGAGGGCCGCGGTAGTGCGTAGAGTTGGGCGTGGAAGGCGGGTTGCGTCTGCGGGCCATACAACGCCGCTTGCGGCTTTAATTATGGCCCGCAGCACTCACAGAGTGCAAGGACCATATTGTAACTGCTACGAGGATCGAACACTCAAAAAGGTCCAAAACGTCAAAAAACACGTCAAAACGCCAAAAAATGGGGTCAAAAGTCGCCCAAAGCACACAACGACACGACAATTGTGTAACGCAACAAAAATACACACACACACGCACAACACCAACGCACAAACGTCAAAATTGTAGTCGCAAAAATGACGACAAAAACACAAAAAAGCCCCAAAAAGCCCTCAAAAGACGGGTTTAAAGCCAAAAAGACATGCCCAGCCTATAGTAAAAGACAGGCCGCATTGAAATACATAGGAAATCCTAACCGCAAAAACTTCTATATTGTTTCTGCTTTGTTTCATTATTATTATTCCGCTTTCTTATCGCGCCTTTGAGCTCAAATTTGACCCCCGCCACATACCCGAAAACTCACCAAAATTGGCACACATCTGGGATAAATTGAAAATGAATTTTCGGCAAAGAAAACGTCAACCCCCCCACGACGATGACATCACGGCGAGCGTTCTCGTAAAAAAAATGAATGGGCCGAAAATCGCTTATGGGGCCAAAAAAAAATATTTTGGAATACAGTTACGAACCCAAAACACGCGTGTTGGAGATATCCCAAAGAAGTTATGAAATCATTATGGGATGGCCACACGACCTACGGCTTGGCGGCCATTTTGTGGCAAACACAGAGAAATGGCGATTTTCGTGTTTTTTGACAATATGGGAAAACGATACTTTTGTTTGAGCGATTTTCACGAAATTGTACACACATGCCACTAGCACGATTCTACAACTGCCAAAGAAGTTTTGTTGACCTTTGACCTTGGCAAGGGGCGGCCATCTTGAATTTTAATAAAAAAACACCTTTAGTAACGGATACAAACGAAAACTCGTCCTAGGGATTTTTTTCGATCTTTTTCAAACTTCTCGGGCATCAATGGCAATCAATTGTGGACAAAATGTTGGAATTAGAAGTTGTAGAATTTGAAACGCGTCCGGGTGGCGAATTCGCAACCGTCGCCGTTTTTGCTAGCTCGCACATATTTTATCGGAATAGCCTGAAACTGAAATATGCGATTCCCTGGCCCACACTGAACAAAACGATATCACATACGACAAAATCGATAAAGGAATGTGGCCGTGGTAAACAAAAAACGATCGCAAAAAAAAGTGCTGACTCGGCAAAAAAAAAAAAAAATCGGATTTTATTTTTAAGAATCGGCTAACGAAACCCAGATAACTTTGTCGGGTATATCCAAATAAAGTTTTGAAATCATTACGTGATGGCGACACGACCTACGGTTTGGCGGCCATTTTGTGCCAAAATCTGCCATTTAGAGTTTTTCGCGATTTTACACAATATGGAAAAATAAACTTTTTTTCGAGCGATTTTGACGAAATTTGACTCGCATGTCCTTAGCGTAAGTCTACAATCACCTTTGGAGTTTCGTCGACCTTTGACCTCGGGAAAAGGCGGCCATCTTGAATTTTATATAAAAAACACCTTTACCACCAGATTCAAACGTAAACTTGTCGTTGGAATTTTCATCGATTGTCTCGAAACTTTTTTGACATCAATGGCAAGCTACTGTGGAAAAAATGTTGGAATTAGAAGTTGTAGATTTTGAACGGCGTGCGCGTGGCATGCTAGCAAAGTGGCGCACTGTTATAACTCCCATGTATTTCAATACAATACAGTGAAAATTGAATGCATGCATTAATGCCTGAAACAGAATACATTGAAAAACACTGGATATGGACATATAAGGAATGTGGGCGTGGTTAGCATAAAACCACTGTTGCTAAGGACAACAAAAAGTTTACTTTTACCGATTTGTCCGAAACTGACGTCAATCTGTTCGTCCTTTTGAGGGGACCAAAACACAAAATGGTTGCTATGGAGATAAAATCAACAGAAAAGCCGCCATTTTGGAAAAAGTGTTTTTTTTTATCAAATTATGACATAGCTCTCACCAATGGAGGAATGTGTTTTTCTGAGTCAGTTGATAATGCTGATCGCTATGCTAGCACTTTTAGCCACATTAGCATAGCTAACATAGTTAGCATAATTAGCATTTTAGGTAATGTGTTTTTCTGAGTCAGTTGATGATGCTGATCGCTATGCTAGCACTTTTAGCCACATTAGCATAGCTAGCATAGTTAGCATAATTAGCATTTTAGGTAATGTGTTTTTCTGAGTCAGTTGATGATGCTGATCGATATGCTAGCAATTTTAGCTATGTTAGCATAGCTAGCATAGTTAGCATAATTAGCATTTTAGGTAATGTGTTTTTCTGAGTCAGTTGATGATGCTGATCGCTATGCTAGCACTTTGAGCTATGTTAGCATAACTAGCATAGTTAGCATAATTAGCATTTTAGGTTATGTGTTTTTCTGAGTAAGTTGAATATGCTGATCGCAATGCTAGCACTTTTAGCCACATTAGCATAGTTAGCATAATTAGCATTTTAGGTAATGTGTTTTTCGGGGAGAGTTGATTATGCTAATCGCTATGCTAGGACTTTTAGTCACATTAGCATAGTTAGCATAGTTAGCATTATTAGCAAATCCAGCCTTGACTAGCTTTTATTTTGTGGGCGGTGAGGGCGGAGAGGGCCGCGGTGTTGCGTAGAATTGGGCGTGGAAGGCGGGTTGCGTCTGCGGGCCATACAACGCCGCTTGCGGCTTTAATTATTCTTCTCGTTTCTAACGGCGTCTTTGAGCTCAAATTTGACCCCCGCCACATACCCGAAAACTCACCAAAATTGGCACACATCTGGGATAAATTGAAAATGAATTTTCGGCAAAGAAAACGTCAACCCCCCCACGACGATGACATCACGGCGAGCGTTCTCGTAAAAAAAATGAATGGGCCGAAAATCGCTTATGGGGCCAAAAAAAAATATTTTGGAATACAGTTACGAACCCAAAACACGCGTGTTGGAGATATCCCAAAGAAGATTTGAAATCATTATGGGATGGCCACACGACCTACAGCTTGGCGGCCATTTTGTGGCGAACTCAGAGAAATGGCGATTTTCGTGTTTTTTGACAATATGGGAAAACGACACTTTTGTTTATGCGATTGTCACGAAATTGCACACACATGCCAAGACCTTGATTCTACAATAACCAAAGAAGTTTCGTTGACCTTTGACCTTTGGAAGGGGCGGCCATCTTGAATTTTCATAAAAAAGCACCTTTAGTAACGTATACAAACGAAAACTCGTCCTAGGGATTTTTATCGATCTTTTTGAAACTTCTCAGGCATCAATGGCAAGCTACTGTGGACAAAATGTTGGAATTAGAAGTTGTAGAATTTGAAACGCGTGAGCGTGGCGAATTCGCAACCGTCGCCATTTAAGCTAGCTCGCACATATTTTATCGGAATAGCCTGAAACTGAAATATGCGATACCCTGGCCCACACTGAACAAAACGATGTCACATACGACAAAATCGATAAAGGAATGTGGCCGTGGTAAACAAAAAACCGTCGCAAAAAAAAGTGCTGACTCGGCAAAAAAAAAAAAAATTCGGATTTTATTTTTAAGAATCGGCTAACGACATCCAGATAACTTTGTCGGGTATATCCGAAGAAAGTTTTGAAATCATTACGTGATGGCCACACGACCTACGGTTTGGCGGCCATTTTGTGCCAAAATCTGCCATTTTGAGTTTTTCGCGTTTTTACACGATATGGAAAAATGAACTTTTTTTCGAGCGATTTTCACGAAATTTGACTCGCATGTCCCTAGTGTAAGTCTACAATCACCTTTGGAGTTTCGTCGACCTTTGACCTCGGGAAAAGGCGGCCATCTTGAATTTTCTATAAAAAACACCTTAACCACCAGATTCAAACGTAAACTTGTCGTTGGAATTTTCTTCGATCGTCTCAAAACTTTTTGGGCATCAATGGCAAGCTACTGTGTAAAAAATGTTGGAATTAGAAGTTGTAGATTTTGAACAGCGTGCGCGTGGCAAGCTAGCAAAGTGGCGCACTGTTATAACTCCCATGCATTTCAATACAATACAGTGAAAATTGAATGCATGCATTAATGCCTGAAACTGAATACATTGAAAAACACTGGATATGGACATATAAGGAATGTGGGCGTGGTTAGCATAAAACCACTGTTGCTAAGGACGACAAAAAGTTTACTTTTACCGATTTGTCCGAAACTGACGTCAATCTGTTCGTCTTCCCGAGGGGACCAAAACATAAAATGGTTGCTATGGAGATAAAATCAACAGAAAAGCCGCCATTTTGGAAAAAGTGGTTTTTTTAGCAACTTATGACATATAACTCTCACCAATGGAGGAATGTGTTTTTCTGAGTCAGTTGATGATGCTGATCGCTATGCTAGCACTTTTAGCTATGTTAGCATAACTAGCATAGTTAGCATAATTAGCATTTTAGGTAATGTCTTTTTCTGAGTCAGTTGATGATGCTGATCGCTATGCTAGCACTTTTCGCCACATTAGCATAGCTAACATAGTTAGCATAATTAGCATTTTAGGTAATGTGTTCTTCTGAGTCAGTTGATGATGCTGATCGCTATGCTAGCACTTTTAGCCACATTAGCATAGCTAGCATAGTTAGCATGATTAGCATTGTAGGTAATGTGTTTTTCTGAGTCAGTTAATGATGCTGATCAATATGCTAGCAATTTTAGCCACATTAGCATAGCTTACATATTTAGCATAATTAGCATTTTAGGTAATTTGTTTTTCTGAGTCAGTTGATGGTGCTGATCGCTATGCTAGCACTTTTAGCCACATTAGCATTGCTAGCATAGTTAGCATAATTAGCATATGCAGTTTTGACTAGCCATTATCAAAAGTGGGCGGTGAGGGCGGTGGTGCGTAGAGTTGGGCGTGGAAGGCGGGTTGTGTCTGCGGGCCATACAATGCCGCTTGCGGCTTTAATTATTATTATTCTTCTTGTCCTATAACGGCGTCTTTGAGCTTAATTTTGACCCCCGCCACATACCCGAAAACTCACCAAAATTGGCACACACCTGGGATAAATTGAAAATGAATTTTTGGCAAAGAGAACGCCACCCCCCCGAAGTCGATGACATCATGGCGAGCGATCCCGTAAAAAAAATGAATGGGCCGAAAATCGCTTATGGGGCCAAAAAAAAAATTTTGAAATACAGTTACGAAACCAAAACACGCGTGTTGGAGATATCCCAAAGAAGTTATGAAATCATTATGGGATGCCCACACGACCTACGGCTTGGCGGCCATTTTGTGGCGAACTCAGAGAAATGGCGATTTTCGTGTTTTTTGACGATATGGGAAAACTACACTTTTGTTAAAGCGATTTTCACGAAATTTCATACACATGCCACAAACACGATTCTACAACTACCAAAGAAGTTTTGTTGACTTTTGACCTTGGGAAGGGGCGGCCATCTTGAATTTTCATAAAAAGCACCTTTAGTAACGGATACAAACGAAAACTCGTCCTAGGGATTTTTATCGATCTTTTTGAAACTTCTCAGGCATCAATGGCAAGCTACTGTGGACAAAATGTTGGAATTAGAAGTTGTAGAATTTGAAACGCGTGCGCGTGGCGAATTCGCAACCGTCGCCATTTTAGCTAGCTCGCACATATTTTATCGGAATAGCCTGAAACTGAAATATGCGATACCCTGGCCCACACTGAACAAAACGATGTCACATACGACAAAATCGATAAAGGAATGTGGCCGTGGTAAACAAAAAACCGTCGCAAAAAAAAGTGCTGACTCGGCAAAAAAAAATTTTTTCGGATTTTATTTTTAAGAATCGGCTAACGAAACCCAGATAACTTTGTCGGGTATATCCAAAGAAAGTTTTGAAATCATTACGTGATGGCCACACGACCTACGGTTTGGCGGCCATTTTGTGCCAAAATCTGCCATTTTGAGTTTTTCGCGTTTTTACACGATATGGAAAAATGAACTTTTTTTCGAGCAATTTTCACGAAATTTGACTCGCATGTCCCTAGCGTAAGTCTACAATCACCTTTGGAGTTTCGTCGACCTTTGACCTCGGGAAAAGGCGGCCATCTTGAATTTTCTATAAAAAACACCTTTACCACCGGATTCAAACGTAAACTTGTCGTTGGAATTTTCATCAATCGTCTCGAAACCTTTTGGGCATCAATGGCAAGCTACTGTGGAAAAAATGTTGGAATTAGAAGTTGTAGATTTTGAACGGCGTGCGCGTGGCAAGCTAGCAAAGTGGCGCACTGTTATAACTCCCATGCATTTCAATACAATACAGTGAAAATTGAATGCATGCATTAATGCCTGAAACTGAATACATTGAAAAACACTGGATATGGACATATAAGGAATGTGGGCGTGGTTAGCATAAAACCACTGTTGCTAAGGACGACAAAAAGTTTACTTTTACCGATTTGTCCGAAACTGACGTCAATCTGTTCGTCCTCCCGAGGGGACCAAAACATAAAATGGTTGCTATGGAGATAAAATCAACAGAAAAGCCGCCATTTTGGAAAAAGTGGGCTTTTTAGCAACTTATGACATATAACTCTCACCAATGGAGGAATGTGTTTTTCTGAGTCAGTTGATGATGCTGATCGCTATGCTAGCAATTTTAGCCACATTAGCATAGCTAGCATAGTTAGCATAATTAGCATTTCAGGCATTGTTTTTTTGAGTCAGTTGATGATGCTGATCGCTATGCTAGCACTTTTAGCTATGTTAGCATAGCTAGCATAGTTAGCATAATTAGCATTTTAGGTAATGTGTTTTTCTGAGTCAGTTGAAGATGCTGATTGCTATGCTAGCACTTTTAGCCACATTAGCATAGTTAGCATAGTTAGCATAATTAGCATTTTAGGTAATGTGTTTTTCTGAGTCAGTTGATGATGCTGATCGCTATGCTAGCACTTTTAGCCACATTAGCATAGCTAGCATAGTTAGCATAATTAGCATTTTAGGAAATGTGTTTTTTTGAGTCAGTTGATGATGGTCATCGCAATGCTAGCTCATTTAGGCACATTAGCATAGCTAGCATAGTTAGCATAATTAGCATTTGAGGAAATGTGTTTTTCTGAGAGAGTTGATTATGCTGATCGCTATGCTAGGACTTTTAGTCACATTAGCATAGTTAGCATAGTTAGCATTATGAGCAAATCCAGCCTTGATTAGCTTTTAATTTGTGGGCGGTGAGGGCGGAGAGGGCCGCGGTAGTGCGTAGAGTTGGGCGTGGAAGGCGGGTTGCGTCTGCGGGCCATACAACGCCGCTTGCGGCTTTAATTATTATTACGTTTCCTCTTTCTTACTGCGTCTTTGAGCTCAAATTTGACCCCCGCCAAATACTCGAAAACTCACCAAAATTGGCACACACCTAGGATAAATTCAAAATGAATTTTCGGCGAAGTGAACGCCCCCCCCCCAAACCCGATGACGTCACAGTCGGCAAAACAGTAAAAAAAATGAATGGGGCCGAAATCTCAAATGGAGCCGATTTTTTTTTTTTTCAAGATACAGTTACGAAACCAAAACACGGGTGTTGGAGATATCCTAAACAAGTTTTGAAATCATTATGGGATGGCCACACGACCTACGGCTTGGCGGCCATTTTGTGGCGAACTCAGAGAAATGGCGATTTTCATGTTTTTTGACAATATAGGAAAACGAAACTATTGTTTAAGCGATTTTCACGAAATTGCATACACGTGCCACTAACACGATTCTACAACTGCCAAAGAAGTTTCGTTGACCTTTGACCTTGGGAACGGGCGGCCATCTTGAATTTTCAAAAAAAGCACCTTTAGTAACGGATACAAACGAAAACTCGTCCTAGGGATTTTTATTGATCTTTTTGAAACTTCTCGGGCATCAATGGCAAGCTACTGTGGACAAAATGTTGGAATTAGAAGTTGTAGAATTTGAAACGCGTGCGCGTGGCGAATTCGCAACCGTCGCCATTTTAGCTAGCTCGCACATATTTTATCGGAATAGCCTGAAACTGAAATATGCGATTCCCTGGCCCACACTGAACAAAACAATGTAAAATACGACAAAATCGATAAAGAAATGCGGCCGTGGTAAACAAAAAACGATCGCAAAAAAAAGTGCTGACTCGGCAAAAAAAAAAAATGTCGGATTTTATTTTTAAGAATCGGCTAACGAAACCCAAATAACTTTGTCGGGTATATCCAAAGAAAGTTTTGAAATCATTACATGATGGCGACACGACCTACGGTTTGGCGGCCATTTTGTGCCAAAATCTGCCATTTTGAGTTTTTCGCGTTTTTACACAATATGGAAAAATGAACTTTTTTTCGAGCGATTTTCACGAAATTTGACGCGCATGTCCCTAGCGTAAGTCTACAATCACATTTGGAGTTTCGTCGACCTTTGACCTCGGGAAAAGGCCGCCATCTTGAATTTTCTATAAAAAACACCTTTACCACCAGATTCAAACGTAAACTTGTCGTTGGAATTTTCATCGATTGTCTCGAAACTTTTTGGGCATCATTGGCAAGCTACTGTGGAAAAAATGTTGGAATTAGAAGTTGTAGATTTTAAACGGCGTGCGCGTGGCGAGCTAGCAAAGTGGCGCAGTGTTATAACTCCTATGTTTTTCAATGGACTACTGTGAAATTTGAATGCATGCAATAATGCCTGAAACTGCATACATTGAAAAACACTGGAAATGGACATATAAGGAATGTGGGCGTGGTTAGCATAAAACCACTGTTGCTAAGGACGACAAAAACTTTACTTTTACCGATTTGTCCGAAACTGACGTCCATCTGTTCGTCTTCTCAAGGGGACCAAAACATAATATAATTGCTATGGAGATAAAATAAACAAAAAAGCCGCCATTTTGGAAAAAGTGGGTTTTTTATCAACTTATGGCATATAGCCCTCACCAATGGAGGAATGTGTTTTTCTGAGTCAGTTAATGATGCTGATCGCTATGCTAGCACTTTGAGCCACATTAACATAGCTAGCATAGTTAGCATAATTAGCATTTTAGGTAATGTGTTTTTCTGAGTCAGTTGATGATGCTGATCGCTATGCTAGCACTTTTAGCTATGTTAGCATAGCTAACATAGTTAGCATAATTAGCATTTTAGGTAATGTGTTTTTCTGAGTCAGTTAATGATGCTGATCGCTATGCTAGCACTTTTAGCCACATTAGCATAGCTAGCATAGTTAGCATAATTAATATTTTAGGTAATGTGTTTTTCTGAGTCAGTTGATGATGCTGATCGCTATTCTAGCACTATTAGCTATGTTAGCATAGCTAGCATAGTTAGCATAATTAGCATTTTAGGTAATGTGTTTTTCTGAGTCAGTTAATGATGCTGATCGCTATGCTAACACTTTTAACCACATTAGCATAGCTAGCATAGTTAGCATAATTAGCATTTTAGGTAATGTGTTTTTCTGAGTCAGTTGATGATGCTGATGGCTATGCTAGCACTTTTAGCTATGTTAGCATAACTAGCATAGTTAGCATAATTAGCATTTTAGGTAATGTGTTTTTCTGAGTCAGTTGATGATGCTGATCGCTATGCTAGCACTTTTAGCCACATTAGCATAGCTAACATAGTTAGCATAATTAGCATATGCAGTTTTTGACTAGCCTTCATCAAAAGTGGGCGGTGAGGGCGGTGAGGGCGGTGGTGCGTAGAGTTGGGCGTGGAAGGCGGGTTCCGTCTGCGGGCCATACAACGCCGCTTGCGGCTTTATTATGGCCCGCAGCAGTCATAGACTGCAAGGACCATATTGTAACTGGTACGAGGGTCGAACACTCAAAAAGTCCAAAACGTCAAAAAAACGCGTCAAAACGCCAAAAAATGGGGTCAAAAGTCGCCCAAAGCACAAAACGACACGACAATTGTGTAACGCAACAAAAATACACACACACACGCACAACACCAACGCAAAAACGTCAAATTTGTAATCGCAAAAATGACGACAATAACACGAAAAAGCCCCAAAAAGCCCTCAATAGAAGGGTTTAAAGCCAAAAAGACCTGCCCAGCCTATAGTAAAAGACAGGCCGCATTGAAATACATAGGCCACCTGACTGCAAAAACTTCTATATTGTTTCTGCTTTGTTTCATTATTATTATTATGGCCCGCAGCAGCAGTCACTGACTGCAAGGACCATATTGTTTTCGCAGTTGGAACGACGACTTCGCCGCCTTTCAGCGAGAATTTGACCCCCGCCGCATGCTCGAAAAGTCACCAAAACGTGCACACACCTGGGATAAATTGCAAATGAATTTTCCACAAAGTCAACGTCACCCCCCCGAAGACGATGACATCACGGCCAGCGATCCCGTCAAAAAAATGAATGGGCCGAAAATCGCGTATGGGGCCGAACAAAATGTACTTCAAAATACGGCCGCGAAACCAAGACACACGTGTCGGGGATATCCCAGAGATGTTTTGAAATCATTATGGGACGGCCACACGACCTACGGCTTGGCGGCCATTTTGTGGCGAACTCTGAGAATTGGCGATTTTCGTGTTTTCCCACAATATGGGGAAAAGACGCTTTTGTTGGAGCGATTTTCACGCAATTGCACACACTTGCTGCCAGCTCCACTCTACAAACACCCCAGAAGTGTCGTTGACCTTTGACCTTGGGCAAAGGCCGCCATCTGGAATTTTCTCAAAAAAGCACCTTTAGCACCAGATACAAACGAAAACTCGTCGTTGGAATTTTCATCAATCGTCTCGTAACTTTTCGGGCACCAACGGCCAGCTACTCTGGACAAAATGTTGGAATTAGAAGTTGTAGATTTTGAACGGCGTGCGCGTGGCGAGCTAGCAACCGTTGCCATCTTGGCTAGCTCGCACATTTTTCATCGGAATGTCGTGAAGAGGAAATATGCGATTCCTTGGCCCGCGCTGAACAAAACGATGCTACGCACGACAAGATCGATAAAGGAATGTGGCCGTGGTAAGCAAAAAACCGTCGCAAAAAAATGTGCCGACTCGGCAAAAACGAAAAAATTCGGAACTTTTTTTTTGAGAATGGACTAACGAAACCAATATACCCTTGTCCGCGATATCCAAAGGACGTTTTGAAATCATTACGGGATGGTGACACGACCTACGGTTTGGCGGCCATTTTGTGCCAAAATCTGCCATTTTGCGTTTTTCGCGTTTTTACACAATATGGAAAAATGAACTTTTTTTCGAGCGATTTTCACGAAATTTGACTCGCATGTTGCTAGAGCAAGTCCACAACTACCTCTGGAGTTTCGTCCACCTTTGACCTCGGGAAAAGGCCGCCATCTTGAATTTTCTATAAAAAACGCCTTTACCGCTGGATTCAATCGTAAACTTGTCGTTGGAATTTTCCGCGATCGTCTTGAAACTTTTTGGGCATCAACGGCAAGCTACTGTGAAAAAAATGTTGCAATTAGAAGTTGTAGATTTTGAACGGCGTCCGCGTGGCGAGCTCGCAAAGTCGCGCACTGCTATTCCTCATACCTTATTATGGCCCGCAGCAGCAGTCACTGACTGCAAGGACCATATTGTTTTCGCAGTTGGAACGACGACTTCGCCGCCTTTCAGCGAGAATTTGACCCCCGCCGCATGCTCGAAAAGTCACCAAAACGTGCACACACCTGGGATAAATTGCAAATAAATTTTCCACAAAGTCAACGTCACCCCCCCGAAGACGATGACATCACGGCCAGCGATCCCGTCAAAAAAATGAATGGGCCGAAAATCGCGTATGGGGCCGAACAAAATGTACTTCAAAATACGGCCGCGAAACCAAGACACACGTGTCGGGGATATCCCAGAGATGTTTTGAAATCATTATGGGACGGCCACACGACCTACGGCTTGGCGGCCATTTTGTGGCGAACTCTGAGAATTGGCGATTTTCGTGTTTTCCCACAATATGGGGAAAAGACGCTTTTGTTGGAGCGATTTTCACGCAATTGCACACACTTGCTGCCAGCTCCACTCTACAAACACCCCAGAAGTGTCGTTGACCTTTGACCTTGGGCAAAGGCCGCCATCTGGAATTTTCTCAAAAAAGCACCTTTAGCACCAGATACAAACGAAAACTCGTCGTTGGAATTTTCATCAATCGTCTCGTAACTTTTCGGGCACCAACGGCCAGCTACTCTGGACAAAATGTTGGAATTAGAAGTTGTAGATTTTGAACGGCGTGCGCGTGGCGAGCTAGCAACCGTTGCCATCTTGGCTAGCTCGCACATTTTTCATCGGAATGTCGTGAAGAGGAAATATGCGATTCCTTGGCCCGCGCTGAACAAAACGATGCTACGCACGACAAGATCGATAAAGGAATGTGGCCGTGGTAAGCAAAAAACCGTCGCAAAAAAATGTGCCGACTCGGCAAAAACGAAAAAATTCGGAACTTTTTTTTTGAGAATGGACTAACGAAACCAATATACCCTTGTCCGCGATATCCAAAGGACGTTTTGAAATCATTACGGGATGGTGACACGACCTACGGTTTGGCGGCCATTTTGTGCCAAAATCTGCCATTTTGCGTTTTTCGCGTTTTTACACAATATGGAAAAATGAACTTTTTTACGAGCGATTTTCACGAAATTTGACTCGCATGTTGCTAGAGCAAGTCCACAACTACCTCTGGAGTTTCGTCCACCTTTGACCTCGGGAAAAGGCCGCCATCTTGAATTTTCTATAAAAAACGCCTTTACCGCTGGATTCAATCGTAAACTTGTCGTTGGAATTTTCCGCGATCGTCTTGAAACTTTTTGGGCATCAACGGCAAGCTACTGTGAAAAAAATGTTGCAATTAGAAGTTGTAGATTTTGAACGGCGTCCGCGTGGCGAGCTCGCAAAGTCGCGCACTGCTATTCCTCATACCTTATTATGGCCCGCAGCAGCAGTCACTGACTGCAAGGACCATATTGTTTTCGCAGTTGGAACGACGACTTCGCCGCCTTTCAGCGAGAATTTGACCCCCGCCGCATGCTCGAAAAGTCACCAAAACGTGCACACACCTGGGATAAATTGCAAATGAATTTTCCACAAAGTCAACGTCACCCCCCCGAAGACGATGACATCACGGCCAGCGATCCCGTCAAAAAAATGAATGGGCCGAAAATCGCGTATGGGGCCGAACAAAATGTACTTCAAAATACGGCCGCGAAACCAAGACACACGTGTCGGGGATATCCCAGAGATGTTTTGAAATCATTATGGGACGGCCACACGACCTACGGCTTGGCGGCCATTTTGTGGCGAACTCTGAGAATTGGCGATTTTCGTGTTTTCCCACAATATGGGGAAAAGACGCTTTTGTTGGAGCGATTTTCACGCAATTGCACACACTTGCTGCCAGCTCCACTCTACAAACACCCCAGAAGTGTCGTTGACCTTTGACCTTGGGCAAAGGCCGCCATCTGGAATTTTCTCAAAAAAGCACCTTTAGCACCAGATACAAACGAAAACTCGTCGTTGGAATTTTCATCAATCGTCTCGTAACTTTTCGGGCACCAACGGCCAGCTACTCTGGACAAAATGTTGGAATTAGAAGTTGTAGATTTTGAACGGCGTGCGCGTGGCGAGCTAGCAACCGTTGCCATCTTGGCTAGCTCGCACATTTTTCATCGGAATGTCGTGAAGAGGAAATATGCGATTCCTTGGCCCGCGCTGAACAAAACGATGCTACGCACGACAAGATCGATAAAGGAATGTGGCCGTGGTAAGCAAAAAACCGTCGCAAAAAAATGTGCCGACTCGGCAAAAACGAAAAAATTCGGAACTTTTTTTTTGAGAATGGACTAACGAAACCAATATACCCTTGTCCGCGATATCCAAAGGACGTTTTGAAATCATTACGGGATGGTGACACGACCTACGGTTTGGCGGCCATTTTGTGCCAAAATCTGCCATTTTGCGTTTTTCGCGTTTTTACACAATATGGAAAAATGAACTTTTTTACGAGCGATTTTCACGAAATTTGACTCGCATGTTGCTAGAGCAAGTCCACAACTACCTCTGGAGTTTCGTCCACCTTTGACCTCGGGAAAAGGCCGCCATCTTGAATTTTCTATAAAAAACGCCTTTACCGCTGGATTCAATCGTAAACTTGTCGTTGGAATTTTCCGCGATCGTCTTGAAACTTTTTGGGCATCAACGGCAAGCTACTGTGAAAAAAATGTTGCAATTAGAAGTTGTAGATTTTGAACGGCGTCCGCGTGGCGAGCTCGCAAAGTCGCGCACTGCTATTCCTCATACCTTATTATGGCCCGCAGCAGCAGTCACTGACTGCAAGGACCATATTGTTTTCGCAGTTGGAACGACGACTTCGCCGCCTTTCAGCGAGAATTTGACCCCCGCCGCATGCTCGAAAAGTCACCAAAACGTGCACACACCTGGGATAAATTGCAAATGAATTTTCCACAAAGTCAACGTCACCCCCCCGAAGACGATGACATCACGGCCAGCGATCCCGTCAAAAAAATGAATGGGCCGAAAATCGCGTATGGGGCCGAACAAAATGTACTTCAAAATACGGCCGCGAAACCAAGACACACGTGTCGGGGATATCCCAGAGATGTTTTGAAATCATTATGGGACGGCCACACGACCTACGGCTTGGCGGCCATTTTGTGGCGAACTCTGAGAATTGGCGATTTTCGTGTTTTCCCACAATATGGGGAAAAGACGCTTTTGTTGGAGCGATTTTCACGCAATTGCACACACTTGCTGCCAGCTCCACTCTACAAACACCCCAGAAGTGTCGTTGACCTTTGACCTTGGGCAAAGGCCGCCATCTGGAATTTTCTCAAAAAAGCACCTTTAGCACCAGATACAAACGAAAACTCGTCGTTGGAATTTTCATCAATCGTCTCGTAACTTTTCGGGCACCAACGGCCAGCTACTCTGGACAAAATGTTGGAATTAGAAGTTGTAGATTTTGAACGGCGTGCGCGTGGCGAGCTAGCAACCGTTGCCATCTTGGCTAGCTCGCACATTTTTCATCGGAATGTCGTGAAGAGGAAATATGCGATTCCTTGGCCCGCGCTGAACAAAACGATGCTACGCACGACAAGATCGATAAAGGAATGTGGCCGTGGTAAGCAAAAAACCGTCGCAAAAAAATGTGCCGACTCGGCAAAAACGAAAAAATTCGGAACTTTTTTTTTGAGAATGGACTAACGAAACCAATATACCCTTGTCCGCGATATCCAAAGGACGTTTTGAAATCATTACGGGATGGTGACACGACCTACGGTTTGGCGGCCATTTTGTGCCAAAATCTGCCATTTTGCGTTTTTCGCGTTTTTACACAATATGGAAAAATGAACTTTTTTACGAGCGATTTTCACGAAATTTGACTCGCATGTTGCTAGAGCAAGTCCACAACTACCTCTGGAGTTTCGTCCACCTTTGACCTCGGGAAAAGGCCGCCATCTTGAATTTTCTATAAAAAACGCCTTTACCGCTGGATTCAATCGTAAACTTGTCGTTGGAATTTTCCGCGATCGTCTTGAAACTTTTTGGGCATCAACGGCAAGCTACTGTGAAAAAAATGTTGCAATTAGAAGTTGTAGATTTTGAACGGCGTCCGCGTGGCGAGCTCGCAAAGTCGCGCACTGCTATTCCTCATACCTTATTATGGCCCGCAGCAGCAGTCACTGACTGCAAGGACCATATTGTTTTCGCAGTTGGAACGACGACTTCGCCGCCTTTCAGCGAGAATTTGACCCCCGCCGCATGCTCGAAAAGTCACCAAAACGTGCACACACCTGGGATAAATTGCAAATGAATTTTCCACAAAGTCAACGTCACCCCCCCGAAGACGATGACATCACGGCCAGCGATCCCGTCAAAAAAATGAATGGGCCGAAAATCGCGTATGGGGCCGAACAAAATGTACTTCAAAATACGGCCGCGAAACCAAGACACACGTGTCGGGGATATCCCAGAGATGTTTTGAAATCATTATGGGACGGCCACACGACCTACGGCTTGGCGGCCATTTTGTGGCGAACTCTGAGAATTGGCGATTTTCGTGTTTTCCCACAATATGGGGAAAAGACGCTTTTGTTGGAGCGATTTTCACGCAATTGCACACACTTGCTGCCAGCTCCACTCTACAAACACCCCAGAAGTGTCGTTGACCTTTGACCTTGGGCAAAGGCCGCCATCTGGAATTTTCTCAAAAAAGCACCTTTAGCACCAGATACAAACGAAAACTCGTCGTTGGAATTTTCATCAATCGTCTCGTAACTTTTCGGGCACCAACGGCCAGCTACTCTGGACAAAATGTTGGAATTAGAAGTTGTAGATTTTGAACGGCGTGCGCGTGGCGAGCTAGCAACCGTTGCCATCTTGGCTAGCTCGCACATTTTTCATCGGAATGTCGTGAAGAGGAAATATGCGATTCCTTGGCCCGCGCTGAACAAAACGATGCTACGCACGACAAGATCGATAAAGGAATGTGGCCGTGGTAAGCAAAAAACCGTCGCAAAAAAATGTGCCGACTCGGCAAAAACGAAAAAATTCGGAACTTTTTTTTTGAGAATGGACTAACGAAACCAATATACCCTTGTCCGCGATATCCAAAGGACGTTTTGAAATCATTACGGGATGGTGACACGACCTACGGTTTGGCGGCCATTTTGTGCCAAAATCTGCCATTTTGCGTTTTTCGCGTTTTTACACAATATGGAAAAATGAACTTTTTTACGAGCGATTTTCACGAAATTTGACTCGCATGTTGCTAGAGCAAGTCCACAACTACCTCTGGAGTTTCGTCCACCTTTGACCTCGGGAAAAGGCCGCCATCTTGAATTTTCTATAAAAAACGCCTTTACCGCTGGATTCAATCGTAAACTTGTCGTTGGAATTTTCCGCGATCGTCTTGAAACTTTTTGGGCATCAACGGCAAGCTACTGTGAAAAAAATGTTGCAATTAGAAGTTGTAGATTTTGAACGGCGTCCGCGTGGCGAGCTCGCAAAGTCGCGCACTGCTATTCCTCATACCTTATTATGGCCCGCAGCAGCAGTCACTGACTGCAAGGACCATATTGTTTTCGCAGTTGGAACGACGACTTCGCCGCCTTTCAGCGAGAATTTGACCCCCGCCGCATGCTCGAAAAGTCACCAAAACGTGCACACACCTGGGATAAATTGCAAATAAATTTTCCACAAAGTCAACGTCACCCCCCCGAAGACGATGACATCACGGCCAGCGATCCCGTCAAAAAAATGAATGGGCCGAAAATCGCGTATGGGGCCGAACAAAATGTACTTCAAAATACGGCCGCGAAACCAAGACACACGTGTCGGGGATATCCCAGAGATGTTTTGAAATCATTATGGGACGGCCACACGACCTACGGCTTGGCGGCCATTTTGTGGCGAACTCTGAGAATTGGCGATTTTCGTGTTTTCCCACAATATGGGGAAAAGACGCTTTTGTTGGAGCGATTTTCACGCAATTGCACACACTTGCTGCCAGCTCCACTCTACAAACACCCCAGAAGTGTCGTTGACCTTTGACCTTGGGCAAAGGCCGCCATCTGGAATTTTCTCAAAAAAGCACCTTTAGCACCAGATACAAACGAAAACTCGTCGTTGGAATTTTCATCAATCGTCTCGTAACTTTTCGGGCACCAACGGCCAGCTACTCTGGACAAAATGTTGGAATTAGAAGTTGTAGATTTTGAACGGCGTGCGCGTGGCGAGCTAGCAACCGTTGCCATCTTGGCTAGCTCGCACATTTTTCATCAGAATGTCGTGAAGAGGAAATATGCGATTCCTTGGCCCGCGCTGAACAAAACGATGCTACGCACGACAAGATCGATAAAGGAATGTGGCCGTGGTAAGCAAAAAACCGTCGCAAAAAAATGTGCCGACTCGGCAAAAACGAAAAAATTCGGAACTTTTTTTTTGAGAATGGACTAACGAAACCAATATACCCTTGTCCGCGATATCCAAAGGACGTTTTGAAATCATTACGGGATGGTGACACGACCTACGGTTTGGCGGCCATTTTGTGCCAAAATCTGCCATTTTGCGTTTTTCGCGTTTTTACACAATATGGAAAAATGAACTTTTTTTCGAGCGATTTTCACGAAATTTGACTCGCATGTTGCTAGAGCAAGTCCACAACTACCTCTGGAGTTTCGTCCACCTTTGACCTCGGGAAAAGGCCGCCATCTTGAATTTTCTATAAAAAACGCCTTTACCGCTGGATTCAATCGTAAACTTGTCGTTGGAATTTTCCGCGACCGTCTTGAAACTTTTTGGGCATCAACGGCAAGCTACTGTGAAAAAAATGTTGCAATTAGAAGTTGTAGATTTTGAACGGCGTCCGCGTGGCGAGCTCGCAAAGTCGCGCACTGCTATTCCTCATACCTTATTATGGCCCGCAGCAGCAGTCACTGACTGCAAGGACCATATTGTTTTCGCAGTTGGAACGACGACTTCGCCGCCTTTCAGCGAGAATTTGACCCCCGCCGCATGCTCGAAAAGTCACCAAAACGTGCACACACCTGGGATAAATTGCAAATAAATTTTCCACAAAGTCAACGTCACCCCCCCGAAGACGATGACATCACGGCCAGCGATCCCGTCAAAAAAATGAATGGGCCGAAAATCGCGTATGGGGCCGAACAAAATGTACTTCAAAATACGGCCGCGAAACCAAGACACACGTGTCGGGGATATCCCAGAGATGTTTTGAAATCATTATGGGACGGCCACACGACCTACGGCTTGGCGGCCATTTTGTGGCGAACTCTGAGAATTGGCGATTTTCGTGTTTTCCCACAATATGGGGAAAAGACGCTTTTGTTGGAGCGATTTTCACGCAATTGCACACACTTGCTGCCAGCTCCACTCTACAAACACCCCAGAAGTGTCGTTGACCTTTGACCTTGGGCAAAGGCCGCCATCTGGAATTTTCTCAAAAAAGCACCTTTAGCACCAGATACAAACGAAAACTCGTCGTTGGAATTTTCATCAATCGTCTCGTAACTTTTCGGGCACCAACGGCCAGCTACTCTGGACAAAATGTTGGAATTAGAAGTTGTAGATTTTGAACGGCGTGCGCGTGGCGAGCTAGCAACCGTTGCCATCTTGGCTAGCTCGCACATTTTTCATCGGAATGTCGTGAAGAGGAAATATGCGATTCCTTGGCCCGCGCTGAACAAAACGATGCTACGCACGACAAGATCGATAAAGGAATGTGTCCGTGGTAAGCAAAAAACCGTCGCAAAAAAATGTGCCGACTCGGCAAAAACGAAAAAATTCGGAACTTTTTTTTTGAGAATGGACTAACGAAACCAATAACCAATGTTGGGCATCAATGGCAAGCTACTGTGGAAAAAATGTTGGAATTAAAAGTTGTAAATTTTAAACGGCGTGGCAAGCTAATAAAGTGGCGCACTGTTATAACTCCTATGTTTTTCAAAGGACTACTGTGAAATTTGAATGCATGCAATGATGCCTGAAACTGCATACATTGAAAAACACTGGATATGGACATATAAGGAATGTGGGCGTGGTTAGCATAAAACCGCTGTTGCTAAGGACGACAAAAAGTTTACTTTTACCGATATGTCCGAAACTGACGTCAATCTGTTCGTCCTCCTGAGGGGACCAAAACATAAAATGGTTGCTATGGAGATAAAAACAACAGAAAAGCCGCCATTTTGAAAAAAGTGTTTTTTTTTTTTTACTAAATTATGACGAATAGCTCTCACCAATGGAGGAATGTGTTTTTCTGAGTCAGTTGATGATGCTGCTCGCTATGCTAGCACTTTTAGCCACATTAGCATAGCTACCATAGTTAACATAATTAGCATTTTAGGTAATGTGTTTTTCTGAGTCAGTTAATGATGCTGATTACTATGCTAGCACTTTTAGCCATATTAGCATAGATAACATAGTTAGCATAATTAGCATTTTGAACAATGTGTTTTTCTGAGAGAGTTGATGATGCTGATCGCAATGCTAGCACTTTAAGCCACATTAGCATAGCTAGCATAGTTAGCATAATTAGCAAATGCAGCTTTGACTAGGTTTTAATTCGTGGGCTGTTAGGGCGGTGAGGTAGGCGTTGGTGAGTAGAGTTGGGCGTAGAAGGCGGGTTGCGTCTGCGGGCCATACAACGCCGCTTGCGGCTTTAATTTTTATTACGTTTCTTCTTTCTTACTGCGTCTTTGAGCTCAAATTTGACCCCCGCCACATACTCGAAAACTCACCAAAATTGGCACACACCTAGGATTAATTCAAAATGAATTTTCGGCGAAGTGAACGCCCCCCCCCCAAACCCGATGACCTCACAGTCGGCAAAACCGTAAAAAAAATGAATGGGGCCGAAATCTCAAAAGGAGCCGATTTTTTTTTTTTCAAGATACAGTTACGAAACCAAAACATGGGTGTTGGAGATATCCTAAAGAAGTTTTGAAATCATTATGGGATGGCCACACGACCTACGGCTTGGCGGCCATTTTGTGGCGAACTCAGAGAAATGGCGATTTTCGTGTTTTTTCACAATATGGGAAAACGACACTTTTGTTCAAGCGATTTTCACGAAATTGCATACACGTGCCATTAACACGATTCTACAACTGCCAAAGAAGTTTAGTTGACCTTTGACCTTGGGAACGGGCGGCCATCTTGAATTTTCAAAAAAAGCACCTTTAGTAACGGATACAAACGAAAACTCGTCCTAGGGATTTTTTTCGATCTTTTTGAAACTTCTCGGGCATCAATGGCAAGCTACTGTGGACAAAATGTTGGAATTAGAAGTTGTAGAATTTGAAACGCGTGCGCGTGGCGAATTCGCAACCGTCGCCATTTTAGCTAGCTCGCACATATTTTATCGGAATAGCCTGAAACTGAAATATGCGATACCCTGGCCCACACTGAACGAAACGATGTCACATACGACAAAATCGATAAAGGAATGTGGCAGTGGTAAACAAAAAACGATCGCAAAAAAAAGTGCTGACTCGGCAAAAAAAATTTTTTTAGGATTTTATTTTTAAGAATCGGCTAACGAAACCCAGATAACTTTTTCGGTTATATTTAAGGAAAGTTTTGAAATCATTACGTGATGGCGACACGACCTACGGTTTGGCGGCCATTTTGTGCCAAAATCTGCCATTTTGAGTTTTTCGCGTTTTTACACAATATGGAAAAATGAACTTTTTTTCGAGCGATTTTCATGAAATTTGACGCGCATGTCCCTAGCGTAAGTCTACAATCACCTCTGGAGTTTCGTCGACCTTTGACCTCGGGAAAAGGCCGCCATCTTGAATTTTCTATAAAAAACACCTTTACCACCAGATTCAAACGTAAACTTGTCGTTGGAATTTTTATCGATCGTCTCGAAACTTTTTGGGCATCAATGGCAAGCTACTGTGGAAAAAATGTTGGAATTAGAAGTTGTAGATTTTAAACGGCATGCGTGTGGCAAGCTAGCAAAGTGGCGCACTGTTATAACTCCCATGCCTTTCAATACAATACAGTGAAAATTGAATGCATGCATTCATGCCTGAAACTGAATACATTGAAAAACACTGGATATGGACATATAAGGAAAGTGGGCGTGGTTAGCATAAAACCACTGTTGCTAAGGACGACAAAAACTTTACTTTTACCGATTTGTCCGAAACTGACGTCAACCTGTTCGTCTTCTCAAGGGGACCAAAACATAAAATGGTTGCTATGGAGATAAAATAAACAAAAAAGCCGCCATTTTGGAAAAAGTGGTTTTTTTTAATCAACTTATGGCATATAGCTCTCACCAATGGAGGAATATGTTTTTCTGAGTCAGTTGATGATGCTGATCGCTATGCTAGCACTTTTAGCTACATTAGCATAGCTAGCATAGTTAGCATAATTAGCATTTTAGGTAATGTGTTTTTCTGAGTCAGTTGATGATGCTGATCGCTATGCTAGCACTTTTAGCCACATTAGCATAGCTAGCATAGTTAGCATAATTAGCATTTTAGGTAATGTGTTTTTCTGAGTCAGTTGATGATGCTGATCACTATGCTAGCACTTTTAGCCACATTAGCATAGCTAGCATAGTTAGCATAATTAGCATGTTAGGTAATGTGTTTTTCTGAGTCAGTTGATGATGCTGATTGTTATGCTAGCACTTTTAGCCACATTAGCATAGCTAGCATAGTTAGCATAATTAGCATTTTAGGTAATGTGTTTTTCTGAGTCAGTTGATGATAATGATCGCTATGCTAGCACTTTTAGCCACATTAGCATAGCTAGCATAGTTAGCATAATTAGCATATGCAGTTTTGACTAACCTTCATCAAAAGTGGGCGGCGAGGGCGGTGAGGGCGGTGGTGCGTAGAGTTGGGCGTAGAAGGCGGGTTGCGTCTGCGGGCCATACAACGCCGCTTGCGGCTTTAATTATTATTATTCCCGTTTCTAACGGATCCGTAGATCGCAAATTTGACCCCCGCCACATACCCGAAAACTCACCAAAATTGGCACACACCTGGGATAAATTGAAAATGAATTTTCGGCAAAGAGAACGTCACCCCCCCCACGACAATGACATCACGGCGAGCGTTCCCGTAAAAAAAATGAATGGGCCGAAAATCGCTTATGGGGCCAAAAAAAAATATTTTGAAATACAGTTACGAAACCAAAACACGCGTGTTGGAGATATCCCAGAGAAGTTATAAAATCATTATGGGATGGCCACACGACTTACGTCTTGGCGGGCATTTTGTGGCGAACTCAGAGAAATGGCGATTTTCGTGTTTTTTGACATTATGGGAAAACGACACTTTTGTTCAAGCGATTTTCACGAAATTGCACACATATGCCGAGACCATGATTCTACAATAACCAAAGAAGTTTCGTTGACCTTTGACCTTGGCAAGGGGCGGCCATCTTGGATTTTCAAAAAAAAGCACCTTTAGTAACAGATACAAACAAAAACTCGTCCTAGGGATTTTTATCGATCTTTTTGAAACTTCTCGGGCATCAATGGCAAGCTACTGTGGACAAAATGTTGGAATTAGAAGTTGTAGAATTTGAAACCCGTGCGCGTGGCGAATTCGCAACCGTCGCCATTTTAGCTAGCTCGCACATATTTTATCGGAATAGCCTGAAACTGAAATATGCGATACCCTGGCCCACACTGAACAAAATGATGTCACATACGACAAAATCCATACAGGAATGCGGCCGTGGTAAACAAAAAACGATCGCAAAAAAAAGTGCTGACTCGTCAAAAAAAATTTTTTGGGGATTTTATTTTTAAGAATCGGCTAACGAAACCCATATAACTTTGTCGGGTATATCCAAAGAAAGTTTTGAAATCATTACGTGATGGCGACACGACCTACGGTTTGGCGGCCATTTTGTGCCAAAATCTGCCATTTTGAGTTTTTCGCGTTTTTACACAATATGGAAAAATGAACTTTTTTTCGAGCGATTTTCACGAAATTTGACGCGCATGTCCCTAGCGTAAGTCTACAATCACGTCTGGAGTTTCGTTGACCTCTGACCTCGGGAAAAGGCGGCCATCTTGAATTTTCTATAAAAAACACCTTTACCACCAGATTCAAACGTAAACTTGTCGTTGGAATTTTCAGCGATCGTCTCGAAACCTTTTGGGCATCAATGGCAAGCTACTGTGGAAAAAATGTTGGAATTAGAAGTTGTAGATTTTGAACGGCGTGCGCGTGGCAAGCTAGCAAAGTGGCGCACTGTTATAACTCCCATGCATTTCAATACAATACAGTGAAAATTGAATGCATGCATTCATGCCTGAAACTGAATACATTGAAAAACACTGGTTCTGGACATATAAGGAATGTGGGCGTGGTTAGCATAAAACCACTGTTGCTAAGGACGACAAAAAGTTTACTTTTACCGATTTGTCCGAAACTGACGTCAATCTGTTCGTCTTCTCAAGGGGAACAAAACATAAAATGGTTGCTATGGAGATAAAATCAACAAAAAAGCCGCCATTTTGGACAAAGTGGGTTTTTTTATCAACTTATGGCATATAGCTCTCACCAATGGAGGAATGTGTTTTTCTGAGTCAGTTGATGATGCTGATCGATATGCTAGCACTTTTAGCCACATTAGCATAGCTAGCATAGTTAGCATAATTAGCATTTTAGGCAATGTGTTTTTCTGAGTCAGTTGATGATGCTGATCGCAATGCTAGCACTTTTAGCCACATTAGCATAGCTAGCATAGTTAGCATAATTAGCATTTTTAGTAATGTGGTTTTCTGAGTCAGTTGATGATGCTGATCGCTATGCTAGCACTTTTAGCCACATTAGCATAGCTAGCATAGTTAGCATAATTAGCATTTTAGGTAATGTGTTTTTCTGAGTCAGTTGATGATGCTGATCGCTATGCTAGCACTTTAGCCACATTAGCATAGCTAGCATAGTTAGCATAATTAGCATTTTTGGTAATGTGTTTTTCTGAGTCAGTTGATGATGCTGATCGCTATGCTAGCACTTTTAGCCACATTAGCATAGCTAGCATAGTTAGCATAATTAGCATTTTAGGTAATGTGTTTTTCTGAGTCAATTGATGATGCTGATCGCTATGCTAGTACTTTTAGCCACATTAGCATAGCTAGCATAGTTAGCATAATTACCGAATACAATTTTGACTAGCCTTTATTTTCATGGGCGGTGAGGACGGTGGTGCGTAGAGTTGGGCGTGGAAGGCGGGTTGCGTCTGCGGGCCATACAACGCCGCTTGCGGCTTTAATTATTATTCTTCTTGCACACTAACGGCGTCTTTGAGCTTAATTTTGACCCCCGCCACATACCCGAAAACTCACCAAAATTGGCACACATCTGGGATAAATTGAAAATGAATTTTCGGCAAAGAGAACGTCACCCCCCCGAAGTCGATGACATCACAGCGAGCGTTCCCGTAAAAAAAATGAATGGGCCGAAAATCGCTTATGGGGCCAAAAAAAAAATATTTCAAATTAGAGCAACGAAACCAAAACACGCGTGTTGGAGATATCCCAAAGAAGTTCTGAAATCATTATGGGATGGCCACACGACCTACGGCTTGGCGGCCATTTTGTGGCGAACTCAGAGAAATGGCGATTTTCGTGTTTTTTCACAATATGGGAAAACGACACTTTTGTTCAAGCGATTTTCACGAAATTGCACACACATGCCACAAACACGATTCTACAACTACCAAAGAAGCTTTGTTGACCTTTGACCTTGGCAAGGGGCAGCCATCTTGAATTTTCATAAAAAAGCACCTTTAGTAACGGATACAAACGAAAACTCGTCCTAGGGATTTTTATTGATCTTTTTGAAACTTCTCGGGCATCAATGGCAAGCTACTGTGGACAAAATGTTGGAATTAGAAGTTGTAGAATTTCAAACGCGTGCGCTTGGCGAATTCGCAACCGTCGCCATTTTAGCTAGCTCGCACATATTTTATCGGAATAGCCTGAAAATGAAATATGCGATACCCTGGCCCACACTGAACAAAATGATGTCACATACGACAAAATCCATAAAGGAATGTGGCCGTGGTAAACAAAAAACCGTCGCAAAAAAAAGTGCTGACTCGGCAAAAAAAATTTTTTCGGATTTTATTTTTAAGAATCGGCTAACGAAACTCAGATAACTTTGTCGGGTATATCCAAAGAAAGTTTTGAAATCATTACGTGATGGCGACACGACCTACGGTTTGGCGGCCATTTTGTGCCAAAATCTGCCATTTTGAGTTTTTCGCGTTTTTACACAATATGGAAAAATGAACTTTTTTTCGAGCGATTTTCATGAAATTTGACGCGCATGTCCCTAGCGTAAGTCTACAATCACCTCTGGAGTTTCGTCGACCTTTGACCTCGGGAAAAGGCCGCCATCTTGAATTTTCTATAAAAAACACCTTTACCACCAGATTCAAACGTAAACTTGTCGTTGGAATTTTTATCGATCGTCTCGAAACTTTTTGGGCATCAATGGCAAGCTACTGTGGAAAAAATGTTGGAATTAGAAGTTGTAGATTTTAAACGGCATGCGTGTGGCAAGCTAGCAAAGTGGCGCACTGTTATAACTCCCATGCCTTTCAATACAATACAGTGAAAATTGAATGCATGCATTCATGCCTGAAACTGAATACATTGAAAAACACTGGATATGGACATATAAGGAAAGTGGGCGTGGTTAGCATAAAACCACTGTTGCTAAGGACGACAAAAACTTTACTTTTACCGATTTGTCCGAAACTGACGTCAACCTGTTCGTCTTCTCAAGGGGACCAAAACATAAAATGGTTGCTATGGAGATAAAATAAACAAAAAAGCCGCCATTTTGGAAAAAGTGTTTTTTTTTAATCAACTTATGGCATATAGCTCTCACCAATGGAGGAATGTGTTTTTCTGAGTCAGTTGATGATGCTGATCGCTATGCTAGCACTTTTAGCTACATTAGCATAGCTAGCATAGTTAGCATAATTAGCATTTTAGGTAATGTGTTTTTCTGAGTCAGTTGATGATGCTGATCGCTATGCTAGCACTTTTAGCCACATTAGCATAGCTAGCACAGTTAGCATAATTAGCATTTTAGGTAATGTGTTTTTCTGAGTCAGTTGATGATGCTGATCACTATGCTAGCACTTTTAGCCACATTAGCATAGCTAGCATAGTTAGCATAATTAGCATGTTAGGTAATGTGTTTTTCTGAGTCAGTTGATGATGCTGATCGCTATGCTAGCACTTTTAGCCACATTAGCATAGCTAGCATAGTTAGCATAATTAGCATTTTAGGTAATGTGTTTTTCTGAGTCAGTTGATGATGCTGATCGCTATGCTAGCACTTTTAGCCACATTAGCATAGCTAGCATAGTTAGCATAATTAGCATATGCAGTTTTGACTAACCTTCATCAAAAGTGGGCGGCGAGGGCGGTGAGGGCGGTGGTGCGTAGAGTTGGGCGTAGAATGCGGGTTGCGTCTGCGGGCCATACAACGCCGCTTGCGGCTTTAATTATTATTATGGCCCGCAGCACTCACAGAGTGCAAGGACCATATTGTAACTGGTACGAGGGTCGAACACTCAAAAAGGTCCAAAACGTCAAAAAAACGCGTCAAAACGCCAAAAAATGGGGTCAAAAGTCGCCCAAAGCACACAACAACACGACAATTGTGTAATGCAACAAAAATACACACACACACGCACAACACCAACGCAAAAACGTAAAAATTGTAGTCGCAAAAATGACGACAAAAACACAAAAAAGCCCCAAAAAGCCCTCAAAAGACGGGTTTAAAGCCAAAAAGACATGCCCAGCCTATAGTAAAAGACAGGCCGCATTGAAATACATAGGAAATCCTAACCGCAAAAACTTCTATATTGTTTCTGCTTTGTTTCATTATTATTATTCCGCTTTCTTATCGCGCCTTTGAGCTCAAATTTGACCCCCGCCACATACCCGAAAACTCACCAAAATTGGCACACACCTGGGATAAATTGAAAATGAATTTTCGGCAAAGAGAACGTCACCTCCCCCACAACGATGACATCACGGCGAGCGTTCCCGTAAAAAAAATGAATGGGCCGAAAATCGCTTAAGGAGCCAAAAAAAAATATTTTGAAATACAGTTACGAAACCAAAACACGCGTGTTGGATATATCCCAGAGAAGTTATGAAATCATTATGGGATGGCCACACGACCTACGGCTTGGCGGCCATTTTGTGGCGAACACAGAGAAATGGCGATTTTCGTGTTTTTTGACAAAATGGGAAAACGACCCTTTTGTTTAAGCGATTTTCACGAAATTGCACACACATGCCAAGACCATGATTCTACAACTACCAATGAAGTTTCGTTGACCTTTGACCTTGGGAAGGGGCGGCCATCTTGAATTTTCATAAAAAAGCACCTTTAGTAACGGATACAAACGAAAACTCGTCCTAGGGATTTTTATCGATCTTTTTGAAACTTCTCGGGCATCAATGGCAAGCTACTGTGGACAAAATGTTGGAATTAGAAGTTGTAGAATTTGAAACGCGTGCTCGTGGCGAATTCGCAACCGTCGCCATTTTAGCTAGCTCGCACATATTTTATCGGAATAGCCTGAAACTGAAATATGCGATACCCTGGCCCACACTGAACAAAACGATGTCACATACGACAAAATCGATAAAGGAATGTGGCCGTGGTAAACAAAAAACCGTCGCAAAAAAAAGTGCTGACTCGGCTAAAAAAAAATTTTTTTCGGATTTTATTTTTAAGAATCGGCTAACGAAACCCAGATAACTTTGTCGGGTATATCCAAAGAAAGTTTTGAAATCATTACGTGATGGCCACACGACCTACGGTTTGGCGGCCATTTTGTGCCAAAATCTGCCATTTTGAGTTTTTCGCGTTTTTACACGATATGGAAAAATGAACTTTTTTTCGAGCGATTTTCAGGAAATTTGACTCACATGTCCCTAGCGTAAGTCTACAATCACCTTTGGAGTTTCGTCGACCTTTGACCTCGGGAAAAGGCGGCCATCTTGAATTTTCTATAAAAAACACCTTAACCACCAGATTCAAACGTAAACTTGTCGTTGGAATTTTCTTCGAACGTCTCAAAACTTTTTGGGCATCAATGGCAAGCTACTGTGTAAAAAATGTTGGAATTAGAAGTTGTAGATTTTGAACGGCGTGCGTGTGGCAAGCTAGCAAAGTGGCGCACTGTTATAACTCCCATGCATTTCAATACAATACAGTGAAAATTGAATGCATGCATTAATGCCTGAAACTGAATACATTGAAAAACACTGGATATGGACATATAAGGAATGTGGGCGTGGTTAGCATAAACCACTGTTGCTAAGGACGACAAAAAGTTTACTTTTACCGATTTGTCCGAAACTGACGTCAATCTGTTCGTCCTCCCGAGGGGACCAAAACATAAAATGGTTGCTATGGAGATAAAATCAACAGAAAAGCCGCCATTTTGGAAAGTGTTTTTTTTTTTTATCAACTTATGACATATAGCTCTCACCAATGGAGGAATGTGTTTTTCTGAGTCAGTTGATGATGCTGATCGCTATGCTAGCACTTTTAGCTATGTTAGCATAACTAGCATAGTTAGCATAATTAGCATTTTTGGTAATGTGTTTTTCTGAGTCAGTTGATGATGCTGATCGCTATGCTAGCACTTTTAGCCACATTAGCATAGCTAGCATAGTTAGCATAATTTGCATTTTAGGTAATGTGTTTTTCTGAGTCAGTTGATGATGCTGATCGCTATGCTAGCACTTTTAGCCACATTGGCATAGCTAACATAGTTAGCATAATTAGCATTTTAGGTAATGTGTTTTTCTGAGTCAGTTGATGATGCTGATTGCAATGCTAGCACTTTTAGCCACATTAGCATAGTTAGCATTGTTAGCCTAATTAGCAAATCCAGCCTTGATTAGCTTTTAATTTGCTAGCTGTGAGGGCGTTGAGGTCAGCGGTGGTACGTAGAGTTGGGCGTGGAAGGCGGGTTGCGTCTGCGGGCCATACAACGCCGCTTGCGGCTTTAATTATTATTATTCTTCCCGTTTCTAACGGATCCGTAGATCGCAAATTTGACCCCCGCCACATACCCGAAAACTCACCAAAATTGGCACACACCTAGGATAAATTGAAAATGAATTTTCGGCAAAGAGAACATCACCCCCCCCACGATGATGACATCACGGCGAGCGTTCCCGTCAAAAAAATGAATGGGCCTAAAATCGCTTATGGGGCCAAAAAAAAATATTTCGAAATACAGTTACGAAACCAAAACACGTGTGTTGGAGATATCCCAAAGAAGTTATGAAATCATTATGGGATGGCCACACGACCTACGGCTTGGCGGCCATTTTGTGGCAAACACAGAGAAATGGCGATTTTCGTGTTTTTTGACAATATGGGAAAACGATACTTTTGTTTGAGCGATTTTCACGAAATTGCACACACATGCCACTAGCACGATTCTACAACTGCCAAAGAAGTTTCTTTGACATTTGACCTTGGCAAGGGGCGGCCATCTTGAATTTTCATAAAAAAGCACCTTTAGTAACGGATACAAACGAAAACTCGTCCTAGGGATTTTTTTCGATCTTTTTGAAACTTCTCGGGCATCAATGGCAATCAATTGTGGACAAAATGTTGGAATTAGAAGTTGTAGAATTTGAAACGTGTCCGCGTGGCGAATTCGCAACCGTCGCCGTTTTAGCTAGCTCGCACATATTTTATCGGAATAGCCTGAAACTAAAATATGCGATTCCCTGGCCCACACTGAACAAAACGATATCACATACGACAAAATCGATAAAGGAATGTGGCCGTGGTAAACAAAAAACGATCGCAAAAAAAAGTGCTGACTCGGCAAAAAAAAAAAAAAATCGGATTTTATTTTTATGAATCGGCTAACGAAACCCAGATAACTTTGTCGGGTATATCCAAATAAAGTTTTGAAATCATTACGTGATGGCAACACGACCTACGGTTTGGCGGCCATTTTGTGCCAAAATCTGCCATTTAGAGTCTTTCGCGATTTTACACAATATGGAAAAATGAACTTTTTTTCGAGCGATTTTGACGAAATTTGACTCGCATGTCCTTAGCGTAAGTCTACAATCACCTTTGGAGTTTCGTCGACCTTTGACCTCGGGAAAAGGCGGCCATCTTGAATTTTATATAAAAAACACCTTTACCACTGGATTCAAACTTAAACTTGTCGTTGAAATTTTCATCGATTGTCTCGAAACTTTTTGGGCATCAATGGCAAGCTACTGTGGAAAAAATGTTGGAATTAGAAGTTGTAGATTTTGAACGGCGTGCGCGTGGCATGCTAGCAAAGTGGCGCACTGTTATAACTCCCATGCGTTTCAATACAATACAGTGAAAATTGAATGCATGCATTAATGCCTGAAACAGAATACATTGAAAAACACTGGATATGGACATATAAGGAAAGTGGGCGTGGTTAGCATAAAACCACTGTTGCTAAGGACAACAAAAAGTTTACTTTTACCGATTTGTCCGAAACTGACGTCAATCTGTTCGTCCTCCCAAGGGGACAAAAACATAAAATGGTTGCTATGGAGATAAAATCAACAGAAAAGCCGCCATTTTGGAAAAAGTGGGCTTTTTAGCAACTTATGACATATAACTCTCACCAATGGAGGAATGTGTTTTTCTGAGTCAGTTGATGATGCTGATCGCTATGCTAGCAATTTTAGCCACATTAGCATAGCTAGCATAGTTAGCATAATTAGCATTTTAGGAAATGTGTTTTTTTGAGTCAGTTGATGATGCTAATCGCAATGCTAGCTCATTTAGGCACATTAGCATAGCTAGCATAGTTAGCATAATTAGCATTTTAGGAAATGTGTTTTTCTGAGAGAGTTGATTATGCTGATCGCTATGCTAGGACTTTTAGTCACATTAGCATAGTTAGCATAGTTAGCATTATGAGCAAATCCAGCCTTGATTAGCTTTTAATTTGTGGGCGGTGAGGGCGGAGAGGGCCGCGGTAGTGCGTAGAGTTGGGCGTGGAAGGCGGGTTGCGTCTGCGGGCCATACAACGCCGCTTGCGGCTTTATTATGGCCCGCAGCAGTCATAGACTGCAAGGACCATATTGTAACTGGTACGAGGGTCGAACACTCAAAAAGTCCAAAACGTCAAAAAAACGCGTCAAAACGCCAAAAAATGGGGTCAAAAGTCGCCCAAAGCACACAACGAGACGACAATTGTGTAACGCAAAAAAAATACACACACACACGCACAACACCCCCACACAAACGACAAATTTGTAGTCGCAAAAATGACGACAAAGACACAAAAAAGCCCCAAAAAGCCCTCAAAGAACGGGTTTAAAGCCAAAAAGACATGCCCAGCCTATAGTAAAAGACAGGCCGCATTGAAATACATAGGCCACCTGACTGCAAAAACTTCTATATTGTTTCTGCTTCGTTTCATTTTTATTATTATGGCCCGCAGCAGTCATAGACTGCAAGGACCATATTGTAACTGGTACGAGGGTCGAACACTCAAAAAGTCCAAAACGTCAAAAAAACGCGTCAAAACGCCAAAAAATGGGGTTAAAAGTCGCCCAAAGCACAAAACGACACGACAATTGTGTAACACAACAAAAATACACACACACACGCACAACACCAACGCACAAACGTCAAAATTGTAGTCGCAAAAATGACGACAAAAAACCAAAAAAACCCCAAAAGGCCCTCAAAGAACGGGTTTAAAGCCAAAAAGACATGCCCAGCCTATAGTAAAAGACAGGCCGCATTGAAATACATAGGCCACCTGACTGCAAAAACTTCTATATTGTTTCTGCTTCGTTTCATTATTATTATTATTATTATGGCCCGCAGCAGCAGTCACTGACTGCAAGGACCATATTGTTTTCGCAGTTGGAACGACGACTTCGCCGCCTTTCAGCGAGAATTTGACCCCCGCCGCATGCTCGAAAAGTCACCAAAATGTGCACACACCTGGGATAAATTGCAAATGAATTTTCCACAAAGTCAACGTCACCCCCCCGAAGACGATGACATCACGGCCAGCGATCCCGTCAAAAAAATGAATGGGCCGAAAATCGCGTATGGGGCCGAACAAAATGTACTTCAAAATACAGTCGCCAAACCAATACACACGTGTCGGGGATATCCCAAAGATGTTTTGAAATCATTATGGGACGGCCACACGACCTACGGCTTGGCGGCCATTTTGTGGCGAACTCTGAGAATTGGCGATTTTCGTGTTTTCCCACAATATGGGGAAAAGACACTTTTGTTTGAACGATTTTCAAGCAATTGCACACACTTGCTGCCAGCTCCAGTCTACAAACACCCTAGAAGTGTCGTTGACCTTTGACCTTGGGAAAAGGCCGCCATCTGGAATTTTCTCAAAAAAGCACCTTTAGCACCAGATACAAACGAAAACTCGTCGTTGGAATTTTCATCAATCGTCTCGTAACTTTTCGGGCACCAACGGCCAGCTACTCTGGAAAAAATGTTGGAATTAGAAGTTGTAGATTTTGAACGGCGTGCGCGTGGCGAGCTAGCAACCGTTGCCATCTTGGCTAGCTCGCACATTTTTCATTGGAACGTCGTGAAGAGGAAATATGCGATTCCTTGGCCCGCGCTGAACAAAACGATGCTAAGCACGACAAGATCGATAAAGGAATGTGGGCGTGGTAAGCAAAAAACCGTCGCAAAAAAATGTGCCGACTCGGCAAAAACGAAAACATTCGGAACTTTTTTTTTGAGAATCGACTAACGAAACCAATATACCCTTGTCCGCGATATCCAAAGGACATTTTGAAATCATTACGGGATGGTGACACGACCTACGGTTTGGCGGCCATTTTGTGCCAAAATCTGTCGTTTTGCGTTTTTCGCGTTTTTACACAATATGGAAAAATAAACATTTTTTCGAGCGTTTTTCACGAAATTCGACTCACATGTTGCTAGAGCAAGTCCACAACTACCTCTGGAGTTTCGTCCACCTTTGACCTCGGGAAAAGGCCGCCATCTTGAATTTTCTATAAAAAACGCCTTTACCCCTGGATTCAATCGTAAACTTGTCGTTGGAATTTTCCGCGATCGTCTCGAAACTTTTTGGGCATCAACGTCAAGCTACTGTGAAAAAAATGTTGCAATTAGAAGTTGTAGATTTTGAACGGCGTCCGCGTGGCGAGCTCGCAAAGTCGCGCACTGCTATTCCTCATACCTTATTATGGCCCGCAGCAGCAGTCACTGACTGCAAGGACCATATTGTTTTCGCAGTTGGAACGACGACTTCGCCGCCTTTCAGCGAGAATTTGACCCCCGCCGCATGCTCGAAAAGTCACCAAAATGTGCACACACCTGGGATAAATTGCAAATGAATTTTCCACAAAGTCAACGTCACCCCCCCGAAGACGATGACATCACGGCCAGCGATCCCGTCAAAAAAATGAATGGGCCGAAAATCGCGTATGGGGCCGAACAAAATGTACTTCAAAATACAGTCGCCAAACCAATACACACGTGTCGGGGATATCCCAAAGATGTTTTGAAATCATTATGGGACGGCCACACGACCTACGGCTTGGCGGCCATTTTGTGGCGAACTCTGAGAATTGGCGATTTTCGTGTTTTCCCACAATATGGGGAAAAGACACTTTTGTTTGAACGATTTTCAAGCAATTGCACACACTTGCTGCCAGCTCCAGTCTACAAACACCCTAGAAGTGTCGTTGACCTTTGACCTTGGGAAAAGGCCGCCATCTGGAATTTTCTCAAAAAAGCACCTTTAGCACCAGATACAAACGAAAACTCGTCGTTGGAATTTTCATCAATCGTCTCGTAACTTTTCGGGCACCAACGGCCAGCTACTCTGGAAAAAATGTTGGAATTAGAAGTTGTAGATTTTGAACGGTGTGCGCGTGGCGAACTAGCAAAGTGGCGCACTGTTATAACTCCTATGTTTTTCAAAGGACTACTGTGAAATTTGAATGCATGCATTAATGCCTGAAACAGAATACGTTGAAAAACACTGGATATGGACATATAAGGAATGTGGGCGTGGTTAGCATAAAACCACTGTTGCTAAGGACAACAAAAAGTTTACTTTTACCGATTTGTCCGAAACTGACGTCAACCTGTTCGTCCTCCCAAGGGGACCAAAACATAAAATGGTTGCTATGGAGATAAAATCAACAGAAAAGCTGCCATTTTGGAAAAAGTGGGTTTTTTAATCAACTTATGACATATAGCTCTCACCAATGGAGGAATGTGTTTTTTCTAGTCAGTTGATGATGCTGATCGCTATGCTAGCACTTTTAGCCACAATAGCATAGCTAGCGTAGTTAGCATAATTAGCATTTTAGGTAATGTGTTTTTCTGAGTCAGTTGATGATGCTGATCGCTATGCCAGCACTTTTAGCTGTGTTAGCATAACTAGCATAGTAAGCATAATTAGCATTTTTAAAAATGTGTTTTCCTGAGTCAGTTGATGATGCTGATCGCTATGCTTGCACTTTTAGCCACATTAGGATAGTTAGCATAGTTAGCATAATTAGCAAATGCCGTTTTGATTAGCCTTTATCAAAAGTGGGCGGTGAGGGAGGCGGTGGTGCGTAAATTTGGGCATGGAGGCGGTGGTGCGTAGAGTTGGGCGTGGAAGGCGGGTTGCGTCTGCGGGCCATACAACGCCGCTTGCGGCTTTAATTATTATTATTCTTGCACACTAACGGCGTCTTTGAGCTTAATTTTGACCCCCGCCACATACCCGAAAACTCACCAAAATTGGCACACATCTGGGATAAATTGAAAATGAATTTTCGGCAAAGAGAACGTCACCCCCCCGAAGTCGATGACATCACAGCGAGCGGTCCCGTAAAAAAAATGAATGGGCCGAAAATCGCTTATGGGGCCAAAAAAAATTATTTCAAATTAGAGCAACGAAACCAAAACACGCGTGTTGGAGATATCCCAAAGAAGTTTTGAAATCATTATGGGATGGCCACACGACCTACGGCTTGGCGGCCATTTTGTGGCCAATTCAGAGAAATGGCGATATTCGTGTTTTTTGACAATATGGGAAAATGACACTTTTGTTTAAGCGATTTTCACGAAATTGCACACACATGCCAAGACCATGATTCTACAATAACCAAAGAAGTTTTGTTGACCTTTGACCTTGGGAAGGGGCGGCCATCTTGAATTTTCATAAAAAAGCACCTTTAGTAACGGATACAAACGAAAACTCGTCCTAGGGATTTTTATCGATCTTTTTGAAACTTCTCGGGCATCAATGGCAAGCTACTGTGGACAAAATGTTGGAATTAGAAGTTGTAGAATTTGAAACGCGTGCGCGTGGCGAATTCGCAACCGTCGCCATTTTAGCTAGCTCGCACATATTTTATCGGAATAGCCTGAAACTGAAATATGCGATACCCTGGCCCACACTGAACAAAACGATGTCACATACGACAAAATCGATAAAGGAATGTGGCCGTGGTAAACAAAAAATGATCGCAAAAAAAAGTGCTGACTCGGCAAAAAAAATTTTTTTCGGATTTTATTTTTAAGAATTGGCTAACGAAACCCAGATAACTTTGTCGGGTATATCCAAAGGACGTTTTGAAATCATTACGTGATGGCGACACGACCTACGGTTTGGCGGCCATTTTGTGCCAAAATCTGCCATTTTGAGTTTTTCGCGTTTTTACACAATATGGAAAAATGAACTTTTTTTCGAGCGATTTTCACGAAATTTTACTCGCATGTCCCTAGCGTAAGTCTACAATCACCTCTGGAGTTTCTTCGACCTTTGACCTCGGGAAAAGGCGGCCATCTTGAATTTTCTATAAAAAACACCTTTACCACCAGATTCAAACGTAAACTTGTCGTTGGAATTTTCATTGATCGTCTCACAACTTTTTGGGCATCTACGGCAAGCTACTGTGGAAAAAATGTTGGAATTAGAAGTTGTAGAATTTGAAACGCGTGCGCGTGGCGAATTCGCAACCGTCGCCATTTTGGCTAGCTCGCACATATTTTATCGGAATAGCCTGAAACTGAAATATGCGATTCCCTGACCCACTCTGAACGAAACGATGTCATATACGACAAAATCGATAAAGGAATGTGGCCGTGGTAAACAAAAAACGATCGCAAAAAAAATGCTGACTCGGCAAAAAAAAAAATTTTCGGATTTTTTTTTAAAGAATCGGCTAACGAAACCCAGATAACTTTGTCGGGTATATCCAAAGGACGTTTTGAAATCATTACGTGATGGCGACACAACCTACGGTTTGGCGGCCATTTTGTGCCAAAATCTGCCATTTTGAGTTTTTCGCGTTTTTACACAATATAGAAAAATGAACTTTTTTTCGAGCGATTTTCACGAAATTTGACGTGCATGTCCATAGCAAAAGTCTACAATCACCTCTGGAGTTTCGTTGACCTTTGACCTCGGGAAAAGGCGGCCATCTTGAATTTTCTATAAAAAACACCTTTACCACCAGATTCAAACGTAAACTTGTCGTTGGAATTTTCATCGATTGTCTCGAAACTTTTTTGACATCAATGGCAAGCTACTGTGGAAAAAATCTTGGAATTAGAAGTTGTAGATTTTGAACGGCGTGCGCGTGGCGAGCTAGCAAAGTGGCGCACTGTTATAATTCCCATGCATTTCAATACAATACAGTGAAAATTGAATGCATGCATTAATGCCTGAAACTGAATACATTGAAAAACACTGGATATGGACATATAAGGAATGTGGGCGTGGTTAGCATAAAACCACTGTTGCTAAGGACGACAAAAAGTTTACTTTTACCGATTTGTCCGAAACTGACGTCAATCTGTTCGTCCTCCCGAGGGGAACAAAACATAAAATGGTTGCTATGGAGATAAAATAAACAAAAAAGCCGCCATTTTGGAAAAAGTGGGTTTTTTATCAACTTATGGCATATAGCTCTCACCAATGGAGGAATGTGTTTTTCTGAGTCAGTTGATGATGCTGATCGCTATGCTAGCACTTTTAGCCACATTAGCATAGCTAGCATAGTTAGCATAATTAGCATTTTTAGTAATGTGTTTTTCTGAGTCAGTTGATGATGCTGATCGCTATACTAGCACTTTTTGCCACATTAGCATAGCTAGCATAGTTAGCATAATTAGCATTTTAGGTAATGTGTTTTTCTGAGTCAGTTGATGATGCTGATCGCTATGCTAGCACTTTTAGCCACATTAGCATAGCTAGCATAGTTAGCATAATTAGCATTTTAGGTAATGTGTTTTTCTGAGTCAGTTGATGATGCTGATCGCTATGCTAGCACTTTTAGCCACATTAGCATAGCTAGCATAGTTAGCATAATTAGCATTTTAGGTAATGTGTTTTTCTGAGTCAGTTGATGATGCTGATCGCTATACTAGCACTTTTAGCTATGTTAGCATAGTTAGCATAATTAGCATAATTAGCATTTTTTAATAATGTGTTTTCCTGAATCAGTTGATCATGCTGATCGCAATGCTAGTACTTTTAGCCACATTAGCATAGCTAGCATAGTTAGCATAATTAGCATTTTAGGTAATGTGTTTTTCTGAGTCAGTTGATGATGCTGATCGCTATGCTAGCACTTTTAGCCACATTAGCATAGTTAGCATAGTTAGCATAATTAGCATTTTGGATAATGTGTTTTTCTGAGTCAGTTGATGATGCTGATCGCTATGCTAGCACTTTTCGCCACATTAGCATAGTTGGCATAATTAGCATTTTAGGTAATGTGTTTTTCTGAGTCAGTTGATGATGCTGATCGCAATGCTAGCAGTTTTAGCCACATTAGCATAGCTAGCATAGTTAGCATAATTAGCATATGCAGTTTTGACTAGGGCGGTGGTGCGTGGCGTTGGGCGTGGAAGGCGGGTTGCGTCTGCGGGCCATACAACGCCGCTTGCGGCTTTAATTATTATTACGTTTCTTCTTTCTTACTGCGTCTTTGAGCTCAAATTTGACCCCCGCCAAATACTCGAAAACTCACCAAAATTGGCACACACCTAGGATAAATTCAAAATGAATTTTCGGCGAAGTGAACGCCCCCCCCCCAAACCCGATGACGTCACAGTCGGCAAAACAGTAAAAAAAATGAATGGGGCCGAAATCTCAAATGGAGCCGATTTTTTTTTTTTCAAGATACAGTTACGAAACCAAAACACGGGTGTTGGAGATATCCTAAACAAGTTTTGAAATCATTATGGGATGGCCACACGACCTACGGCTTGGCGGCCATTTTGTGGCGAACTCAGAGAAATGGCGATTTTCATGTTTTTTGACAATATAGGAAAACGAAACTATTGTTTAAGCGATTTTCACGAAATTGCATACACGTGCCACTAACACGATTCTACAACTGCCAAAGAAGTTTCGTTGACCTTTGACCTTGGGAACGGGCGGCCATCTTGAATTTTCAAAAAAAGCACCTTTAGTAACGGATACAAACGAAAACTCGTCCTAGGGATTTTTATTGATCTTTTTGAAACTTCTCGGGCATCAATGGCAAGCTACTGTGGACAAAATGTTGGAATTAGAAGTTGTAGAATTTGAAACGCGTGCGCGTGGCGAATTCGCAACCGTCGCCATTTTAGCTAGCTCGCACATATTTTATCGGAATAGCCTGAAACTGAAATATGCGATTCCCTGGCCCACACTGAACAAAACAATGTAAAATACGACAAAATCGATAAAGAAATGCGGCCGTGGTAAACAAAAAACGATCGCAAAAAAAAGTGCTGACTCGGCAAAAAAAAAAATGTCGGATTTTATTTTTAAGAATCGGCTAACGAAACCCAAATAACTTTGTCGGGTATATCCAAAGAAAGTTTTGAAATCATTACATGATGGCGACACGACCTACGGTTTGGCGGCCATTTTGTGCCAAAATCTGCCATTTTGAGTTTTTCGCGTTTTTACACAATATGGAAAAATGAACTTTTTTTCGAGCGATTTTCACGAAATTTGACGCGCATGTCCCTAGCGTAAGTCTACAATCACATTTGGAGTTTCGTCGACCTTTGACCTCGGGAAAAGGCCGCCATCTTGAATTTTCTATAAAAAACACCTTTACCACCAGATTCAAACGTAAACTTGTCGTTGGAATTTTCATCGATTGTCTCGAAACTTTTTGGGCATCATTGGCAAGCTACTGTGGAAAAAATGTTGGAATTAGAAGTTGTAGATTTTAAACGGCGTGCGCGTGGCGAGCTAGCAAAGTGGCGCAGTGTTATAACTCCTATGTTTTTCAATGGACTACTGTGAAATTTGAATGCATGCAATAATGCCTGAAACTGCATACATTGAAAAACACTGGAAATGGACATATAAGGAATGTGGGCGTGGTTAGCATAAAACCACTGTTGCTAAGGACGACAAAAAGTTTACTTTTACCGATTTGTCCGAAACTGACGTCCATCTGTTCGTCTTCTCAAGGGGAACAAAACATAAAATGGTTGCTATGGAGATAAAATCAACAAAAAAGCCGCCATTTTGGACAAAGTGGGTTTTTTTATCAACTTATGGCATATAGCTCTCACCAATGGAGGAATGTGTTTTTCTGAGTCAGTTGATGATGCTGATCGATATGCTAGCACTTTTAGCCACATTAGCATAGCTAGCATAGTTAGCATAATTAGCATTTTAGGCAATGTGTTTTTCTGAGTCAGTTGATGATGCTGATCGCAATGCTAGCACTTTTAGCCACATTAGCATAGCTAGCATAGTTAGCATAATTAGCATTTTTAGTAATGTGGTTTTCTGAGTCAGTTGATGATGCTGATCGCTATGCTAGCACTTTTAGCCACATTAGCATAGCTAGCATAGTTAGCATAATTAGCATTTTAGGTAATGTGTTTTTCTGAGTCAGTTGATGATGCTGATCGCTATGCTAGCACTTTAGCCACATTAGCATAGCTAGCATAGTTAGCATAATTAGCATTTTTGGTAATGTGTTTTTCTGAGTCAGTTGATGATGCTGATCGCTATGCTAGCACTTTTAGCCACATTAGCATAGCTAGCATAGTTAGCATAATTAGCATTTTAGGTAATGTGTTTTTCTGAGTCAATTGATGATGCTGATCGCTATGCTAGTACTTTTAGCCACATTAGCATAGCTAGCATAGTTAGCATAATTACCGAATACAATTTTGACTAGCCTTTATTTTCATGGGCGGTGAGGACGGTGGTGCGTAGAGTTGGGCGTGGAAGGCGGGTTGCGTCTGCGGGCCATACAACGCCGCTTGCGGCTTTAATTATTATTATTCTTCTTGTCCTATAACGGCGTCTTTGAGCTTAATTTTGACCCCCGCCACATACCCGAAAACTCACCAAAATTGGCACACACCTGGGATAAATTGAAAATGAATTTTTGGCAAAGAGAACGCCACCCCCCCGAAGTCGATGACATCACGGCGAGCGATCCCGTAAAAAAAATGAATGGGCCGAAAATCGCTTATGGGGCCAAAAAAAAAAATTTTGAAATACAGTTACGAAACCAAAACACGCGTGTTGGAGATATCCCAAAGAAGTTATGAAATCATTATGGGATGCCCACACGACCTACGGCTTGGCGGCAATTTTGTGGCGAACTCAGAGAAATGGCGATTTTCGTGTTTTTTGACGATATGGGAAAACTACACTTTTGTTAAAGCGATTTTCACGAAATTTCATACACATGCCACAAACACGATTCTACAACTACCAAAGAAGTTTTGTTGACTTTTGACCTTGGGAAGGGGCGGCCATCTTGAATTTTCATAAAAAAGCACCTTTAGTAACGGATACAAACGAAAACTCGTCCTAGGGATTTTTATCGATCTTTTTGAAACTTCTCAGGCATCAATGGCAAGCTACTGTGGACAAAATGTTGGAATTAGAAGTTGTAGAATTTGAAACGCGTGCGCGTGGCGAATTCGCAACCGTCGCCATTTTAGCTAGCTCGCACATATTTTATTGGAATAGCCTGAAACTGAAATATGCGATACCCTGGCCCACACTGAACAAAACGATGTCACATACGACAAAATCGATAAAGGAATGTGGCCGTGGTAAACAAAAAACCGTCGCAAAAAAAAGTGCTGACTCGGCAAAAAAAAAATTTTTCGGATTTTATTTTTAAGAATCGGCTAACGAAACCCAGATAACTTTGTCGGGTATATCCAAAGAAAGTTTTGAAATCATTACGTGATGGCCACACGACCTACGGTTTGGCGGCCATTTTGTGCCAAAATCTGCCATTTTGAGTTTTTCGCGTTTTTACACGATATGGAAAAATGAACTTTTTTTCGAGCGATTTTCACGAAATTTGACTCGCATGTCCATACCATAAGTCTACAATCACCTTTGGAGTTTCGTCGACCTTTGACCTCGGGAAAAGGCGGCCATCTTGAATTTTCTATAAAAAACACCTTTACCACCGGATTCAAACGTAAACTTGTCGTTGGAATTTTCATCAATCGTCTCGAAACTTTTTGGGCATCAATGGCAAGCTACTGTGGAAAAAATGTTGGAATTAGAAGTTGTAGATTTTGAACGGCGTGCGCGTGGCAAGCTAGCAAAGTGGCGCACTGTTATAACTCCCATGCATTTCAATACAATACAGTGAAAATTGAATGCATGCATTAATGCCTGAAACTGAATACATTGAAAAACACTGGATATGGACATATAAGGAATGTGGGCGTGGTTAGCATAAAACCACTGTTGCTAAGGACGACAAAAAGTTTACTTTTACCGATTTGTCCGAAACTGACGTCAATCTGTTCGTCCTCCCGAGGGGACCAAAACATAAAATGGTTGCTATGGAGATAAATTCAACAGAAAAGCCGTTTTACTGAGTGGTTTGATGGTGCTGATCGCTATGCTAGCACTTTTAGCTATGTTAGCATTGCTAGCATAGTTAGCATGATTAGCATTGTAGGTAACGTGTTTTTCTGAGTCAGTTAATGATGCTGATCACTATGCTAGCAATTTTAGCCACATTAGCATAGCTAGCATAGTTAGCATAATTAGCATTTTAGGTAATGTGTTTTTCTGAGTCAGTTGATGATGCTAATCGCTATGCTAGCACTTTTAGCCACATTAGCATAGCTAGCATAGTTAGCATGATTAGCATTGTAGGTAATGTGTTTTTCTGAGTCAGTTAATGATGCTGATCACTATGCTAGCAATTTTAGCCACATTAGCATAGTTAGCATAGTTAGCATAATTAGCATTTTAGGTAATGTGTTTTTCTGAGTCAGTTGATGATGCTGATCGCTATGCTAGCACTTTTAGCCACATTAGCATAGCTAGCATAGTTAGCATAATTAGCATTTTAGGTAATGTGTTTTTCTGAGTCAGTTGATGATGCGGATCGCTATGCTAGCACTTTTAGCCACATTAGCATAGTTAGCATTGTTAGCATAATTAGCAAATCCAGCCTTGACTAGCTTTTAATTTGCAGGGCTGTGAGGGCGGTGAGGTCAGCGGTGGTGCGTAGAGTTGGGCGTGGAAGGCGGGTTGCGTCTGCGGGCCATACAACGCCGCTTGCGGCTTTAATTATTCTTCCCGTTTCTAACGGATCCGTAGATCGCAAATTTGACCCCCGCTACATACCCGAAAACTCACCAAAATTGGCACACACCTAGGATAAATTGAAAATGAATTTTCGGCAAAGAAAACGCCACCCCCCCGAAGTCGATGACATCACAGCGAGCGTTCCCGTAAAAAAAATGAATGGGCCGAAAATCGCTTATGGGGCCAAAAAAAAATATTTCGAAATACAGTTATGAAACCAAAACACACGTGTTGGAGATATCCCAAAGAAGTTATGAAATCATTATGGGATGGCCACACGACCTACGGCTTGGCGGCCATTTTGTGACGAACTCTATGAAATGGCGATTTTCGTGTTTTTTGACAATATGGGAAAACGACACTTTTGTTTAAGCGATTTTCACGAAATTGCATACACATGCCACAAACACGATTTTACAACTACCAAAGAAGTTTTGTTGACCTTTGACCTTGGGAAGGGGCGGCCATCTTGAATTTTAAAAAAAAAGCACCTTTAGTAACGGATACAAACGAAAACTCGTCCTAGGGATTTTTATCGATCTTTTTGAAACTTCTCGGGCATCAATGGCAAGCTACTGTGGACAAAATGTTGGAATTAGAAGTTGTAGAATTTGAAACGCGTGCGCGTGGCGAATTCGCAACCGTCGCCATTTTAGCTAGCTCGCACATATTTTATCGGAATAGCCTGAAACTGAAATATGCGATACCCTGGCCCACACTGAACAAAATGATGTCACATACGACAAAATCGATAAAGGAATGTGGCCGTGGTAAGCAAAAAACGATCGCAAAAAAAAGTGCTGACTCGGCTAAAAAAAAAAAATTTCGGATTTTTTTTTTAAGAATCAGCTAGCGAAAGCCAGATAACTTTGTCGGGTATATCCAAACAAAGTTTTAAAATCATTACGTGATGGCGAAACGACCTACGGTTTGGCGGCCATTTTGTGCCAAAATCTGCCATTTTGCGTTTTTCGCGTTTTTACACAATATGGAAAAATGAACTTTTTTTCGAGCGATTTTCACGAAATTTGACTCGCATGTCCATACCATAAGTCTACAATTACCTCTGGAGTTTCGTCGACTTTTGACCTCGGGAAAAGGCGGCCATCTTGAATTTTCTATAAAAAACTCCTTTGCCATTGGATTCAAACGTAAACTTGTCGTTGGAATTTTTATCGATCGTTGCGAAACTTTTTGGCCATCAATGGCAAGCTACTGTGGAAAAAATGTTGGAATTAGAAGTTGTAGATTTTGAACGGCGTGCGCGTGGCGAGCTAGCAAAGTGGCGCAGTGTTATAACTCCCATGCATTTCAATACAATACAGTGAAAATTGAATGCATGCATTCATGCCTGAAACTGAATACATTGAAAAACACTGGATATGGACATATAAGGAATGTGGGCGTGGTTAGCATAAAACCACTGTTGCTAAGGACGACAAAAAGTTTACTTTTACGGATTTGTCCGAAACTGACGTCAATCTGTTCGTCCTCCCGAGGGGACCAAAACATAAAATGGTTGCTATGGAGATAAAATCAACAGAAAAGCCGCCATTTTGGAAAAAGTGGGTTTTTTAGAAACTTATGACATATAACTCTTACCAATGGAGGAATGTGATTTTCTGAGTCAGTTGATGATGCGGATCGCTATGCTAGCACTTTTAGCTATGTTAGCATAGCTAGCATAGTTAGCATAATTAGCATTTTAGGTAATGTGTTTTTCTGAGTCAGTTGATGATGCTGATCGCTATGCTAGCACTTTTAGCTATGTTAGCATAACTAGCATAGTTAGCATATTTAGCATTTTAGGTAATGTGTTTTTCTGAGTCAGTTAATGATGCTGATCGCTATGCTAGCACTTTTAGCCACATTAGCATAGCTAGCATTGTTAGCATAATTAGCATTTTAGGTAATATGTTTTTGTGAGTCAGTTGATGACGCTGATCGCTATGCTAGCACTTTTAGCTATGTTAGCATAACTAGCATAGTTAGCATAATTAGCATTTTAGGTAATGTGTTTTTCTGAGTCAGTTGATGATGCTGATCGCTATGCTAGCACTTTTAGCCACATTAGCATAACTAGCATAGTTAGCATAATTAGCATTATAGGTAATGTATTTATATGAGTCCATTGATGATGCTGATCGCAATGCTAGCACTTTAAGCCACATTAGCGTAGCTAGCATAGTTAGCATAATTAGCATTTTAAATAATGTGTTTTTCTGAGTTACTTGATGATGCTGATCGCAATTCTATTACTTTTAGCCACACTAGCATAGTTAGCATTGTTAGCATAATTAGCAAATCCAGCCTTGACTAGCTTTTAATTTGCGGGCTGTGAGGGCGGTGAGGTCAGCGGTGGTGCGTAGAGTTGGGCGTGGAGGCGGGTTGCGTCTGCGGGCCATACAACGCCGCTTGCGGCTTTAATTATTATTATTATTCTTCCCGTTTCTAACGGATCCGTAGATCGCAAATTTGACCCCCGCCACATACCCGAAAACTCACCAAAATTGGCACACACCTGGGATAAATTGAAAATGAATTTTCGGCAAAGAGAACGTCACCCCCCCCACGACAATGACATCACGGCGAGCGTTCCCGTAAAAAAAATGAATGGGCCGAAAATCGCTTATGGGGCCAAAAAAAAATATTTTGAAATACAGTTACGAAACCAAAACACGCGTGTTGGAGATATCCCAGAGAAGTTATAAAATCATTATGGGATGGCCACACGACTTACGTCTTGGCGGGCATTTTGTGGCGAACTCAGAGAAATGGCGATTTTCGTGTTTTTTGACATTATGGGAAAACGACACTTTTGTTCAAGCGATTTTCACGAAATTGCACACATATGCCGAGACCATGATTCTACAATAACCAAAGAAGTTTCGTTGACCTTTGACCTTGGCAAGGGGCGGCCATCTTGGATTTTCAAAAAAAAGCACCTTTAGTAACAGATACAAACAAAAACTCGTCCTAGGGATTTTTATCGATCTTTTTGAAACTTCTCGGGCATCAATGGCAAGCTACTGTGGACAAAATGTTGGAATTAGAAGTTGTAGAATTTGAAACCCGTGCGCGTGGCGAATTCGCAACCGTCGCCATTTTAGCTAGCTCGCACATATTTTATCGGAATAGCCTGAAACTGAAATATGCGATACCCTGGCCCACACTGAACAAAATGATGTCACATACGACAAAATCCATACAGGAATGCGGCCGTGGTAAACAAAAAACGATCGCAAAAAAAAGTGCTGACTCGTCAAAAAAAATTTTTTGGGGATTTTATTTTTAAGAATCGGCTAACGAAACCCAGATAACTTTGTCGGGTATATCCAAAGAAAGTTTTGAAATCATTACGTGATGGCGACACGACCTACGGTTTGGCGGCCATTTTGTGCCAAAATCTGCCATTTTGAGTTTTTCGCGTTTTTACACAATATGGAAAAATGAACTTTTTTTCAAGCGATTTTCACGAAATTTGACGCGCATGTCCCTAGCGTAAGTCTACAATCACGTCTGGAGTTTCGTTGACCTCTGACCTCGGGAAAAGGCGGCCATCTTGAATTTTCTATAAAAAACACCTTTACCACCAGATTCAAACGTAAACTTGTCGTTGGAATTTTCAGCGATCGTCTCGAAACCTTTTGGGCATCAATGGCAAGCTACTGTGGAAAAAATGTTGGAATTAGAAGTTGTAGATTTTGAACGGCGTGCGCGTGGCAAGCTAGCAAAGTGGCGCACTGTTATAACTCCCATGCATTTCAATACAATACAGTGAAAATTGAATGCATGCATTCATGCCTGAAACTGAATACATTGAAAAACACTGGTTCTGGACATATAAGGAATGTGGGCGTGGTTAGCATAAAACCACTGTTGCTAAGGACGACAAAAAGTTTACTTTTACCGATTTGTCCGAAACTGACGTCAATCTGTTCGTCTTCTCAAGGGGAACAAAACATAAAATGGTTGCTATGGAGATAAAATCAACAAAAAAGCCGCCATTTTGGACAAAGTGGGTTTTTTTATCAACTTATGGCATATAGCTCTCACCAATGGAGGAATGTGTTTTTCTGAGTCAGTTGATGATGCTGATCGATATGCTAGCACTTTTAGCCACATTAGCATAGCTAGCATAGTTAGCATAATTAGCATTTTAGGCAATGTGTTTTTCTGAGTCAGTTGATGATGCTGATCGCAATGCTAGCACTTTTAGCCACATTAGCATAGCTAGCATAGTTAGCATAATTAGCATTTTTAGTAATGTGGTTTTCTGAGTCAGTTGATGATGCTGATCGCTATGCTAGCACTTTTAGCCACATTAGCATAGCTAGCATAGTTAGCATAATTAGCATTTTAGGTAATGTGTTCTTCTGAGTCAGTTGATGATGCTGATCGCTATGCTAGCACTTTAGCCACATTAGCATAGCTAGCATAGTTAGCATAATTAGCATTTTTGGTAATGTGTTTTTCTGAGTCAGTTGATGATGCTGATCGCTATGCTAGCACTTTTAGCCACATTAGCATAGCTAGCATAGTTAGCATAATTAGCATTTTAGGTAATGTGTTTTTCTGAGTCAATTGATGATGCTGATCGCTATGCTAGTACTTTTAGCCACATTAGCATAGCTAGCATAGTTAGCATAATTACCGAATACAATTTTGACTAGCCTTTATTTTCATGGGCGGTGAGGACGGTGGTGCGTAGAGTTGGGCGTGGAAGGCGGGTTGCGTCTGCGGGCCATACAACGCCGCTTGCGGCTTTAATTATTATTCTTCTTGCACACTAACGGCGTCTTTGAGCTTAATTTTGACCCCCGCCACATACCCGAAAACTCACCAAAATTGGCACACATCTGGGATAAATTGAAAATGAATTTTCGGCAAAGAGAACGTCACCCCCCCGAAGTCGATGACATCACAGCGAGCGTTCCCGTAAAAAAAATGAATGGGCCGAAAATCGCTTATGGGGCCAAAAAAAAAATATTTCAAATTAGAGCAACGAAACCAAAACACGCGTGTTGGAGATATCCCAAAGAAGTTCTGAAATCATTATGGGATGGCCACACGACCTACGGCTTGGCGGCCATTTTGTGGCGAACTCAGAGAAATGGCGATTTTCGTGTTTTTTCACAATATGGGAAAACGACACTTTTGTTCAAGCGATTTTCACGAAATTGCACACACATGCCACAAACACGATTCTACAACTACCAAAGAAGTTTTGTTGACCTTTGACCTTGGCAAGGGGCAGCCATCTTGAATTTTCATAAAAAAGCACCTTTAGTAACGGATACAAACGAAAACTCGTCCTAGGGATTTTTATTGATCTTTTTGAAACTTCTCGGGCATCAATGGCAAGCTACTGTGGACAAAATGTTGGAATTAGAAGTTGTAGAATTTCAAACGCGTGCGCTTGGCGAATTCGCAACCGTCGCCATTTTAGCTAGCTCGCACATATTTTATCGGAATAGCCTGAAAATGAAATATGCGATACCCTGGCCCACACTGAACAAAATGATGTCACATACGACAAAATCCATAAAGGAATGTGGCCGTGGTAAACAAAAAACCGTCGCAAAAAAAAGTGCTGACTCGGCAAAAAAAAATTTTTCGGATTTTATTTTTAAGAATCGGCTAACGAAACTCAGATAACTTTGTCGGGTATATCCAAAGAAAGTTTTGAAATCATTACGTGATGGCGACACGACCTACGGTTTGGCGGCCATTTTGTGCCAAAATCTACCATTTTTCGTTTTTCGCGTTTATACACAATATGGAAAAATGAACTTTTTTTCGAGCGATTTTCACGAAATTTGATGCGCATGTCCCTAGCGTAAGTCTACAATCACCTCTGGAGTTTCGTCGACCTTTGACCTTGGGAAAAGGCGGCCATCTTGAATTTTCTATTAAAAACACCTTTACCACCAGATTCAAACGTAAACTTGTCGTTGGAATTTTCATCGATCGTCTCGAAACTTTTTGGGCATCAATGGCAAGCTACTGTGGAAAAAATGTTGGAATTGGAAGTTGTAGATTTTAAACGGCGTGCGCGTGGCGAGCTAGCAAAGTGGCGCACTGTTATAACTCCTGTGTTTTTCAAAGGACTACTGTGAAATTTGAATGCCTGCAATAATACCTGAAACTGCATACATTGAAAAACACTGGGTATGGACATATAAGGCATGTGGGCGTGGTTAGCATAAAACCACTGTTGCTAAGGACGACAAAGGGTTTACTTTTACCGATTTTTCCGAAACTGACGTCAATCTGTTCGTCTTCTGAAGTGGACCAAAACATAAAATGGTTGCTATGGAGATAAAATAAACAGAAAAGCCGCCATTTTGTAAAAAGTCGTTTTTTTATCAACTTATGACATATAACTCTCACCAATGGAGGAATATGTTTTTCTGAGTCAGTAAATGATGCTGATCGCTATGCTAGCAATTTTAGCCACATTAGCATAGCTAGCACAGTTAGCATTATTAGCATATGCAGTTTTTACTAGCCATTATCAAAAGTGGGCGGTGAGGGCGGTGAGGGCGGTGAGGGCGTTGGTGCGTAGAGTTGGGCGTGGAAGGCGGGTTGCGTCTGCGGGCCATACAACGCCGCTTGCGGCTTTAATTATGGCCCGCAGCACTCACAGAGTGCAAGGACCATATTGTAACTGCTACGAGGGTCGAACACTCAAAAAGTCCAAAACGTCAAAAAAACGCGTCAAAACGCCAAAAAATGGGGTCAAAAGTCGCCCAAAGCACACAACGACACGACAATTATGTAACGCAACAAAAAAAAACACACACACGCACAACACCACCGCACAAACGTCAAAATTGTAGTCGCAAAAATGACGACAAAAACCCCAAAAAGCCCCAAAAAGCCCTCAAAAGACGGGTTTAAAGCCAAAAAGACATGCCCAGCCTATAGTAAAAGACTGGCCGCATTGAAATACATAGGCCGCCTGACTGCAAAAACTTCTATATTGTTTTTCGAATGTTTTTTTATTATTATGGCCCGCAGCACTCACAGAGTGCAAGGACCATATTGTAACTGGTACGAGGGTCGAACACTCAAAAAGTCCAAAACGTCAAAAAAACGCGTCAAAACGCCAAAAAATGGGGTCAAAAGTCGCCCAAAGCACAAAACAACACGACAATTGTGTAACGCAACAAAAATACACACACACACGCACAACACCAACGCAAAAACGTAAAAATTGTAGTCGCAAAAATGACGACAAAAGCCCAAAAAAGCCCTCAAAAGTCGGGTTTAAAGCCAAAAAGACATGCCCAGCCTATAGTAAAAGACAGGCCGCATTGAAATACATAGGCCACCTGACTGCAAAAACTTCTATATTGTTTCTGCTTCGTTTCATTATTATTATGGCCCGCAGCACTCACAGAGTGCAAGGACCATATTGTAACTGGTACGAGGGTCGAACACTCAAAAAGTCCAAAACGTCAAAAAAACGCGTCAAAACGCCAAAAAATGGGGTCAAAAGTCGCCAAAGCACAAAACGACACGACAATTGTGTAACGCAACAAAAATACACACACACACGCACAACACCAACGCAAAAACGTCAAATTTGTAATCGCAAAAATGACGACAATAACACGAAAAACCCCCAAAAAGCCCTCAAAAGAAGGGTTTAAAGCCAAAAAGACCTGCCCAGCCTATAGTAAAAGACAGGCCGCATTGAAATACATAGGAAATCCTAACCGCAAAAACTTCTATATTGTTTCTGCTTTGTTTCATTTTTATTACGTTTCTTCTTTCTTACTGCGTCTTTGAGCTCAAATTTGACCCCCGCCACATACTCGAAAACTCACCAAAATTGGCACACACCTAGGATTAATTCAAAATGAATTTTCGGCGAAGTGAACGCCCCCCCCCCAAACCCGATGACCTCACAGTCGGCAAAACCGTAAAAAAAATGAATGGGGCCGAAATCTCAAATGGAGCCGATTTTTTTTTTTTCAAGATACAGTTACGAAACCAAAACATGGGTGTTGGAGATATCCTAAAGAAGTTTTGAAATCATTATGGGATGGCCACACGACCTACGGCTTGGCGGCCATTTTGTGGCGAACTCAGAGAAATGGCGATTTTCGTGTTTTTTCACAATATGGGAAAACGACACTTTTGTTCAAGCGATTTTCACGAAATTGCATACACGTGCCATTAACACGATTCTACAACTGCCAAAGAAGTTTAGTTGACCTTTGACCTTGGGAACGGGCGGCCATCTTGAATTTTCAAAAAAAGCACCTTTAGTAACGGATACAAACGAAAACTCGTCCTAGGGATTTTTTTCGATCTTTTTGAAACTTCTCGGGCATCAATGGCAAGCTACTGTGGACAAAATGTTGGCATTAGAAGTTGTAGAATTTGAAACGCGTGCGCGTGGCGAATTCGCAACCGTCGCCATTTTAGCTAGCTCGCACATATTTTATCGGAATAGCCTGAAACTGAAATATGCGATACCCTGGCCCACACTGAACGAAACGATGTCACATACGACAAAATCGATAAAGGAATGTGGCAGTGGTAAACAAAAAACGATCGCAAAAAAAAGTGCTGACTCGGCAAAAAAATTTTTTTTAGGATTTTATTTTTAAGAATCGGCTAACGAAACCCAGATAACTTTTTCGGTTATATTTAAAGAAAGTTTTGAAATCATTACGTGATGGCGACACGACCTACGGTTTGGCGGCCATTTTGTGCCAAAATCTGCCATTTTGAGTTTTTCGCGTTTTTACACAATATGGAAAAATGAACTTTTTTTCGAGCGATTTTCATGAAATTTGACGCGCATGTCCCTAGCGTAAGTCTACAATCACCTCTGGAGTTTCGTCGACCTTTGACCTCGGGAAAAGGCCGCCATCTTGAATTTTCTATAAAAAACACCTTTACCACCAGATTCAAACGTAAACTTGTCGTTGGAATTTTTATCGATCGTCTCGAAACTTTTTGGGCATCAATGGCAAGCTACTGTGGAAAAAATGTTGGAATTAGAAGTTGTAGATTTTAAACGGCATGCGTGTGGCAAGCTAGCAAAGTGGCGCACTGTTATAACTCCCATGCCTTTCAATACAATACAGTGAAAATTGAATGCATGCATTCATGCCTGAAACTGAATACATTGAAAAACACTGGATATGGACATATAAGGAAAGTGGGCGTGGTTAGCATAAAACCACTGTTGCTAAGGACGACAAAAACTTTACTTTTACCGATTTGTCCGAAACTGACGTCAACCTGTTCGTCTTCTCAAGGGGACCAAAACATAAAATGGTTGCTATGGAGATAAAATAAACAAAAAAGCCGCCATTTTGGAAAAAGTGTTTTTTTTTAATCAACTTATGGCATATAGCTCTCACCAATGGAGGAATGTGTTTTTCTGAGTCAGTTGATGATGCTGATCGCTATGCTAGCACTTTTAGCTACATTAGCATAGCTAGCATAGTTAGCATAATTAGCATTTTAGGTAATGTGTTTTTCTGAGTCAGTTGATGATGCTGATCGCTATGCTAGCACTTTTAGCCACATTAGCATAGCTAGCACAGTTAGCATAATTAGCATTTTAGGTAATGTGTTTTTCTGAGTCAGTTGATGATGCTGATCACTATGCTAGCACTTTTAGCCACATTAGCATAGCTAGCATAGTTAGCATAATTAGCATGTTAGGTAATGTGTTTTCTGAGTCAGTTGATGATGCTGATCGCTATGCTAGCACTTTTAGCCACATTAGCATAGCTAGCATAGTTAGCATAATTAGCATTTTAGGTAATGTGTTTTTCTGAGTCAGTTGATGATGCTGATCGCTATGCTAGCACTTTTAGCCACATTAGCATAGCTAGCATAGTTAGCATAATTAGCATATGCAGTTTTGACTAACCTTCATCAAAAGTGGGCGGCGAGGGCGGTGAGGGCGGTGGTGCGTAGAGTTGGGCGTAGAATGCGGGTTGCGTCTGCGGGCCATACAACGCCGCTTGCGGCTTTAATTATTATTATTATTATTCTTCCCGTTTCTAACGGATCCGTAGATCGCAAATTTGACCCCCGCCACATACCCGAAAACTCACCAAAATTGGCACACACCTAGGATAAATTGAAAATGAATTTTCGGCAAAGAGAACATCACCCCCCCCACGATGATGACATCACGGCGAGCGTTCCCGTCAAAAAAATGAATGGGCCTAAAATCGCTTATGGGGCCAAAAAAAAATATTTCGAAATACAGTTACGAAACCAAAACACGTGTGTTGGAGATATCCCAAAGAAGTTATGAAATCATTATGGGATGGCCACACGACCTACGGCTTGGCGGCCATTTTGTGGCAAACACAGAGAAATGGCGATTTTCGTGTTTTTTGACAATATGGGAAAACGATACTTTTGTTTGAGCGATTTTCACGAAATTGCACACACATGCCACTAGCACGATTCTACAACTGCCAAAGAAGTTTCTTTGACATTTGACCTTGGCAAGGGGCGGCCATCTTGAATTTTCATAAAAAAGCACCTTTAGTAACGGATACAAACGAAAACTCGTCCTAGGGATTTTTTTCGATCTTTTTGAAACTTCTCGGGCATCAATGGCAATCAATTGTGGACAAAATGTTGGAATTAGAAGTTGTAGAATTTGAAACGTGTCCGCGTGGCGAATTCGCAACCGTCGCCGTTTTAGCTAGCTCGCACATATTTTATCGGAATAGCCTGAAACTAAAATATGCGATTCCCTGGCCCACACTGAACAAAACGATATCACATACGACAAAATCGATAAAGGAATGTGGCCGTGGTAAACAAAAAACGATCGCAAAAAAAAGTGCTGACTCGGCAAAAAAAAAAAAAAATCGGATTTTATTTTTATGAATCGGCTAACGAAACCCAGATAACTTTGTCGGGTATATCCAAATAAAGTTTTGAAATCATTACGTGATGGCAACACGACCTACGGTTTGGCGGCCATTTTGTGCCAAAATCTGCCATTTAGAGTCTTTCGCGATTTTACACAATATGGAAAAATGAACTTTTTTTCGAGCGATTTTGACGAAATTTGACTCGCATGTCCTTAGCGTAAGTCTACAATCACCTTTGGAGTTTCGTCGACCTTTGACCTCGGGAAAAGGCGGCCATCTTGAATTTTATATAAAAAACACCTTTACCACTGGATTCAAACTTAAACTTGTCGTTGAAATTTTCATCGATTGTCTCGAAACTTTTTGGGCATCAATGGCAAGCTACTGTGGAAAAAATGTTGGAATTAGAAGTTGTAGATTTTGAACGGCGTGCGCGTGGCATGCTAGCAAAGTGGCGCACTGTTATAACTCCCATGCGTTTCAATACAATACAGTGAAAATTGAATGCATGCATTAATGCCTGAAACAGAATACATTGAAAAACACTGGATATGGACATATAAGGAAAGTGGGCGTGGTTAGCATAAAACCACTGTTGCTAAGGACAACAAAAAGTTTACTTTTACCGATTTGTCCGAAACTGACGTCAATCTGTTCGTCCTCCCAAGGGGACAAAAACATAAAATGGTTGCTATGGAGATAAAATCAACAGAAAAGCCGCCATTTTGGAAAAAGTGGGCTTTTTAGCAACTTATGACATATAACTCTCACCAATGGAGGAATGTGTTTTTCTGAGTCAGTTGATGATGCTGATCGCTATGCTAGCAATTTTAGCCACATTAGCATAGCTAGCATAGTTAGCATAATTAGCATTTTAGGAAATGTGTTTTTTTGAGTCAGTTGATGATGCTAATCGCAATGCTAGCTCATTTAGGCACATTAGCATAGCTAGCATAGTTAGCATAATTAGCATTTTAGGAAATGTGTTTTTCTGAGAGAGTTGATTATGCTGATCGCTATGCTAGGACTTTTAGTCACATTAGCATAGTTAGCATAGTTAGCATTATGAGCAAATCCAGCCTTGATTAGCTTTTAATTTGTGGGCGGTGAGGGCGGAGAGGGCCGCGGTAGTGCGTAGAGTTGGGCGTGGAAGGCGGGTTGCGTCTGCGGGCCATACAACGCCGCTTGCGGCTTTATTATGGCCCGCAGCAGTCATAGACTGCAAGGACCATATTGTAACTGGTACGAGGGTCGAACACTCAAAAAGTCCAAAACGTCAAAAAAACGCGTCAAAACGCCAAAAAATGGGGTCAAAAGTCGCCCAAAGCACACAACGAGACGACAATTGTGTAACGCAAAAAAAATACACACACACACGCACAACACCCCCACACAAACGACAAATTTGTAGTCGCAAAAATGACGACAAAGACACAAAAAAGCCCCAAAAAGCCCTCAAAGAACGGGTTTAAAGCCAAAAAGACATGCCCAGCCTATAGTAAAAGACAGGCCGCATTGAAATACATAGGCCACCTGACTGCAAAAACTTCTATATTGTTTCTGCTTCGTTTCATTTTTATTATTATGGCCCGCAGCAGTCATAGACTGCAAGGACCATATTGTAACTGGTACGAGGGTCGAACACTCAAAAAGTCCAAAACGTCAAAAAAACGCGTCAAAACGCCAAAAAATGGGGTTAAAAGTCGCCCAAAGCACAAAACGACACGACAATTGTGTAACACAACAAAAATACACACACACACGCACAACACCAACGCACAAACGTCAAAATTGTAGTCGCAAAAATGACGACAAAAAACCAAAAAAACCCCAAAAGGCCCTCAAAGAACGGGTTTAAAGCCAAAAAGACATGCCCAGCCTATAGTAAAAGACAGGCCGCATTGAAATACATAGGCCACCTGACTGCAAAAACTTCTATATTGTTTCTGCTTCGTTTCATTATTATTATTATTATTATGGCCCGCAGCAGCAGTCACTGACTGCAAGGACCATATTGTTTTCGCAGTTGGAACGACGACTTCGCCGCCTTTCAGCGAGAATTTGACCCCCGCCGCATGCTCGAAAAGTCACCAAAATGTGCACACACCTGGGATAAATTGCAAATGAATTTTCCACAAAGTCAACGTCACCCCCCCGAAGACGATGACATCACGGCCAGCGATCCCGTCAAAAAAATGAATGGGCCGAAAATCGCGTATGGGGCCGAACAAAATGTACTTCAAAATACAGTCGCCAAACCAATACACACGTGTCGGGGATATCCCAAAGATGTTTTGAAATCATTATGGGACGGCCACACGACCTACGGCTTGGCGGCCATTTTGTGGCGAACTCTGAGAATTGGCGATTTTCGTGTTTTCCCACAATATGGGGAAAAGACACTTTTGTTTGAACGATTTTCAAGCAATTGCACACACTTGCTGCCAGCTCCAGTCTACAAACACCCTAGAAGTGTCGTTGACCTTTGACCTTGGGAAAAGGCCGCCATCTGGAATTTTCTCAAAAAAGCACCTTTAGCACCAGATACAAACGAAAACTCGTCGTTGGAATTTTCATCAATCGTCTCGTAACTTTTCGGGCACCAACGGCCAGCTACTCTGGAAAAAATGTTGGAATTAGAAGTTGTAGATTTTGAACGGCGTGCGCGTGGCGAGCTAGCAACCGTTGCCATCTTGGCTAGCTCGCACATTTTTCATTGGAACGTCGTGAAGAGGAAATATGCGATTCCTTGGCCCGCGCTGAACAAAACGATGCTACGCACGACAAGATCGATAAAGGAATGTGGGCGTGGTAAGCAAAAAACCGTCGCAAAAAAATGTGCCGACTCGGCAAAAACGAAAACATTCGGAACTTTTTTTTTGAGAATCGACTAACGAAACCAATATACCCTTGTCCGCGATATCCAAAGGACATTTTGAAATCATTACGGGATGGTGACACGACCTACGGTTTGGCGGCCATTTTGTGCCAAAATCTGTCGTTTTGCGTTTTTCGCGTTTTTACACAATATGGAAAAATAAACATTTTTTCGAGCGTTTTTCACGAAATTCGACTCACATGTTGCTAGAGCAAGTCCACAACTACCTCTGGAGTTTCGTCCACCTTTGACCTCGGGAAAAGGCCGCCATCTTGAATTTTCTATAAAAAACGCCTTTACCCCTGGATTCAATCGTAAACTTGTCGTTGGAATTTTCCGCGATCGTCTCGAAACTTTTTGGGCATCAACGTCAAGCTACTGTGAAAAAAATGTTGCAATTAGAAGTTGTAGATTTTGAACGGCGTCCGCGTGGCGAGCTCGCAAAGTCGCGCACTGCTATTCCTCATACCTTATTATGGCCCGCAGCAGCAGTCACTGACTGCAAGGACCATATTGTTTTCGCAGTTGGAACGACGACTTCGCCGCCTTTCAGCGAGAATTTGACCCCCGCCGCATGCTCGAAAAGTCACCAAAATGTGCACACACCTGGGATAAATTGCAAATGAATTTTCCACAAAGTCAACGTCACCCCCCCGAAGACGATGACATCACGGCCAGCGATCCCGTCAAAAAAATGAATGGGCCGAAAATCGCGTATGGGGCCGAACAAAATGTACTTCAAAATACAGTCGCCAAACCAATACACACGTGTCGGGGATATCCCAAAGATGTTTTGAAATCATTATGGGACGGCCACACGACCTACGGCTTGGCGGCCATTTTGTGGCGAACTCTGAGAATTGGCGATTTTCGTGTTTTCCCACAATATGGGGAAAAGACACTTTTGTTTGAACGATTTTCAAGCAATTGCACACACTTGCTGCCAGCTCCAGTCTACAAACACCCTAGAAGTGTCGTTGACCTTTGACCTTGGGAAAAGGCCGCCATCTGGAATTTTCTCAAAAAAGCACCTTTAGCACCAGATACAAACGAAAACTCGTCGTTGGAATTTTCATCAATCGTCTCGTAACTTTTCGGGCACCAACGGCCAGCTACTCTGGAAAAAATGTTGGAATTAGAAGTTGTAGATTTTGAACGGTGTGCGCGTGGCGAACTAGCAAAGTGGCGCACTGTTATAACTCCTATGTTTTTCAAAGGACTACTGTGAAATTTGAATGCATGCATTAATGCCTGAAACAGAATACGTTGAAAAACACTGGATATGGACATATAAGGAATGTGGGCGTGGTTAGCATAAAACCACTGTTGCTAAGGACAACAAAAAGTTTACTTTTACCGATTTGTCCGAAACTGACGTCAACCTGTTCGTCCTCCCAAGGGGACCAAAACATAAAATGGTTGCTATGGAGATAAAATCAACAGAAAAGCTGCCATTTTGGAAAAAGTGGGTTTTTTAATCAACTTATGACATATAGCTCTCACCAATGGAGGAATGTGTTTTTTCTAGTCAGTTGATGATGCTGATCGCTATGCTAGCACTTTTAGCCACAATAGCATAGCTAGCGTAGTTAGCATAATTAGCATTTTAGGTAATGTGTTTTTCTGAGTCAGTTGATGATGCTGATCGCTATGCCAGCACTTTTAGCTGTGTTAGCATAACTAGCATAGTAAGCATAATTAGCATTTTTAAAAATGTGTTTTCCTGAGTCAGTTGATGATGCTGATCGCTATGCTTGCACTTTTAGCCACATTAGGATAGTTAGCATAGTTAGCATAATTAGCAAATGCCGTTTTGATTAGCCTTTATCAAAAGTGGGCGGTGAGGGAGGCGGTGGTGCGTAAATTTGGGCATGGAGGCGGTGGTGCGTAGAGTTGGGCGTGGAAGGCGGGTTGCGTCTGCGGGCCATACAACGCCGCTTGCGGCTTTAATTATTATTATTCTTGCACACTAACGGCGTCTTTGAGCTTAATTTTGACCCCCGCCACATACCCGAAAACTCACCAAAATTGGCACACATCTGGGATAAATTGAAAATGAATTTTCGGCAAAGAGAACGTCACCCCCCCGAAGTCGATGACATCACAGCGAGCGGTCCCGTAAAAAAAATGAATGGGCCGAAAATCGCTTATGGGGCCAAAAAAAATTATTTCAAATTAGAGCAACGAAACCAAAACACGCGTGTTGGAGATATCCCAAAGAAGTTTTGAAATCATTATGGGATGGCCACACGACCTACGGCTTGGCGGCCATTTTGTGGCCAATTCAGAGAAATGGCGATATTCGTGTTTTTTGACAATATGGGAAAATGACACTTTTGTTTAAGCGATTTTCACGAAATTGCACACACATGCCAAGACCATGATTCTACAATAACCAAAGAAGTTTTGTTGACCTTTGACCTTGGGAAGGGGCGGCCATCTTGAATTTTCATAAAAAAGCACCTTTAGTAACGGATACAAACGAAAACTCGTCCTAGGGATTTTTATCGATCTTTTTGAAACTTCTCGGGCATCAATGGCAAGCTACTGTGGACAAAATGTTGGAATTAGAAGTTGTAGAATTTGAAACGCGTGCGCGTGGCGAATTCGCAACCGTCGCCATTTTAGCTAGCTCGCACATATTTTATCGGAATAGCCTGAAACTGAAATATGCGATACCCTGGCCCACACTGAACAAAACGATGTCACATACGACAAAATCGATAAAGGAATGTGGCCGTGGTAAACAAAAAATGATCGCAAAAAAAAGTGCTGACTCGGCAAAAAAAATTTTTTTCGGATTTTATTTTTAAGAATTGGCTAACGAAACCCAGATAACTTTGTCGGGTATATCCAAAGGACGTTTTGAAATCATTACGTGATGGCGACACGACCTACGGTTTGGCGGCCATTTTGTGCCAAAATCTGCCATTTTGAGTTTTTCGCGTTTTTACACAATATGGAAAAATGAACTTTTTTTCGAGCGATTTTCACGAAATTTTACTCGCATGTCCCTAGCGTAAGTCTACAATCACCTCTGGAGTTTCTTCGACCTTTGACCTCGGGAAAAGGCGGCCATCTTGAATTTTCTATAAAAAACACCTTTACCACCAGATTCAAACGTAAACTTGTCGTTGGAATTTTCATTGATCGTCTCACAACTTTTTGGGCATCTACGGCAAGCTACTGTGGAAAAAATGTTGGAATTAGAAGTTGTAGAATTTGAAACGCGTGCGCGTGGCGAATTCGCAACCGTCGCCATTTTGGCTAGCTCGCACATATTTTATCGGAATAGCCTGAAACTGAAATATGCGATTCCCTGACCCACTCTGAACGAAACGATGTCATATACGACAAAATCGATAAAGGAATGTGGCCGTGGTAAACAAAAAACGATCGCAAAAAAAATGCTGACTCGGCAAAAAAAAAAATTTTCGGATTTTTTTTTAAAGAATCGGCTAACGAAACCCAGATAACTTTGTCGGGTATATCCAAAGGACGTTTTGAAATCATTACGTGATGGCGACACAACCTACGGTTTGGCGGCCATTTTGTGCCAAAATCTGCCATTTTGAGTTTTTCGCGTTTTTACACAATATAGAAAAATGAACTTTTTTTCGAGCGATTTTCACGAAATTTGACGTGCATGTCCATAGCAAAAGTCTACAATCACCTCTGGAGTTTCGTTGACCTTTGACCTCGGGAAAAGGCGGCCATCTTGAATTTTCTATAAAAAACACCTTTACCACCAGATTCAAACGTAAACTTGTCGTTGGAATTTTCATCGATTGTCTCGAAACTTTTTTGACATCAATGGCAAGCTACTGTGGAAAAAATCTTGGAATTAGAAGTTGTAGATTTTGAACGGCGTGCGCGTGGCGAGCTAGCAAAGTGGCGCACTGTTATAACTCCCATGCATTTCAATACAATACAGTGAAAATTGAATGCATGCATTAATGCCTGAAACTGAATACATTGAAAAACACTGGATATGGACATATAAGGAATGTGGGCGTGGTTAGCATAAAACCACTGTTGCTAAGGACGACAAAAAGTTTACTTTTACCGATTTGTCCGAAACTGACGTCAATCTGTTCGTCCTCCCGAGGGGAACAAAACATAAAATGGTTGCTATGGAGATAAAATAAACAAAAAAGCCGCCATTTTGGAAAAAGTGGGTTTTTTATCAACTTATGGCATATAGCTCTCACCAATGGAGGAATGTGTTTTTCTGAGTCAGTTGATGATGCTGATCGCTATGCTAGCACTTTTAGCCACATTAGCATAGCTAGCATAGTTAGCATAATTAGCATTTTTAGTAATGTGTTTTTCTGAGTCAGTTGATGATGCTGATCGCTATACTAGCACTTTTTGCCACATTAGCATAGCTAGCATAGTTAGCATAATTAGCATTTTAGGTAATGTGTTTTTCTGAGTCAGTTGATGATGCTGATCGCTATGCTAGCACTTTTAGCCACATTAGCATAGCTAGCATAGTTAGCATAATTAGCATTTTAGGTAATGTGTTTTTCTGAGTCAGTTGATGATGCTGATCGCTATGCTAGCACTTTTAGCCACATTAGCATAGCTAGCATAGTTAGCATAATTAGCATTTTAGGTAATGTGTTTTTCTGAGTCAGTTGATGATGCTGATCGCTATACTAGCACTTTTAGCTATGTTAGCATAGTTAGCATAATTAGCATAATTAGCATTTTTTAATAATGTGTTTTCCTGAATCAGTTGATCATGCTGATCGCAATGCTAGTACTTTTAGCCACATTAGCATAGCTAGCATAGTTAGCATAATTAGCATTTTAGGTAATGTGTTTTTCTGAGTCAGTTGATGATGCTGATCGCTATGCTAGCACTTTTAGCCACATTAGCATAGTTAGCATAGTTAGCATAATTAGCATTTTGGATAATGTGTTTTTCTGAGTCAGTTGATGATGCTGATCGCTATGCTAGCACTTTTCGCCACATTAGCATAGTTGGCATAATTAGCATTTTAGGTAATGTGTTTTTCTGAGTCAGTTGATGATGCTGATCGCAATGCTAGCAGTTTTAGCCACATTAGCATAGCTAGCATAGTTAGCATAATTAGCATATGCAGTTTTGACTAGGGCGGTGGTGCGTGGCGTTGGGCGTGGAAGGCGGGTTGCGTCTGCGGGCCATACAACGCCGCTTGCGGCTTTAATTATTATTACGTTTCTTCTTTCTTACTGCGTCTTTGAGCTCAAATTTGACCCCCGCCAAATACTCGAAAACTCACCAAAATTGGCACACACCTAGGATAAATTCAAAATGAATTTTCGGCGAAGTGAACGCCCCCCCCCCAAACCCGATGACGTCACAGTCGGCAAAACAGTAAAAAAAATGAATGGGGCCGAAATCTCAAATGGAGCCGATTTTTTTTTTTTCAAGATACAGTTACGAAACCAAAACACGGGTGTTGGAGATATCCTAAACAAGTTTTGAAATCATTATGGGATGGCCACACGACCTACGGCTTGGCGGCCATTTTGTGGCGAACTCAGAGAAATGGCGATTTTCATGTTTTTTGACAATATAGGAAAACGAAACTATTGTTTAAGCGATTTTCACGAAATTGCATACACGTGCCACTAACACGATTCTACAACTGCCAAAGAAGTTTCGTTGACCTTTGACCTTGGGAACGGGCGGCCATCTTGAATTTTCAAAAAAAGCACCTTTAGTAACGGATACAAACGAAAACTCGTCCTAGGGATTTTTATTGATCTTTTTGAAACTTCTCGGGCATCAATGGCAAGCTACTGTGGACAAAATGTTGGAATTAGAAGTTGTAGAATTTGAAACGCGTGCGCGTGGCGAATTCGCAACCGTCGCCATTTTAGCTAGCTCGCACATATTTTATCGGAATAGCCTGAAACTGAAATATGCGATTCCCTGGCCCACACTGAACAAAACAATGTAAAATACGACAAAATCGATAAAGAAATGCGGCCGTGGTAAACAAAAAACGATCGCAAAAAAAAGTGCTGACTCGGCAAAAAAAAAAAATGTCGGATTTTATTTTTAAGAATCGGCTAACGAAACCCAAATAACTTTGTCGGGTATATCCAAAGAAAGTTTTGAAATCATTACATGATGGCGACACGACCTACGGTTTGGCGGCCATTTTGTGCCAAAATCTGCCATTTTGAGTTTTTCGCGTTTTTACACAATATGGAAAAATGAACTTTTTTTCGAGCGATTTTCACGAAATTTGACGCGCATGTCCCTAGCGTAAGTCTACAATCACATTTGGAGTTTCGTCGACCTTTGACCTCGGGAAAAGGCCGCCATCTTGAATTTTCTATAAAAAACACCTTTACCACCAGATTCAAACGTAAACTTGTCGTTGGAATTTTCATCGATTGTCTCGAAACTTTTTGGGCATCATTGGCAAGCTACTGTGGAAAAAATGTTGGAATTAGAAGTTGTAGATTTTAAACGGCGTGCGCGTGGCGAGCTAGCAAAGTGGCGCAGTGTTATAACTCCTATGTTTTTCAATGGACTACTGTGAAATTTGAATGCATGCAATAATGCCTGAAACTGCATACATTGAAAAACACTGGAAATGGACATATAAGGAATGTGGGCGTGGTTAGCATAAAACCACTGTTGCTAAGGACGACAAAAAGTTTACTTTTACCGATTTGTCCGAAACTGACGTCCATCTGTTCGTCTTCTCAAGGGGAACAAAACATAAAATGGTTGCTATGGAGATAAAATCAACAAAAAAGCCGCCATTTTGGACAAAGTGGGTTTTTTTATCAACTTATGGCATATAGCTCTCACCAATGGAGGAATGTGTTTTTCTGAGTCAGTTGATGATGCTGATCGATATGCTAGCACTTTTAGCCACATTAGCATAGCTAGCATAGTTAGCATAATTAGCATTTTAGGCAATGTGTTTTTCTGAGTCAGTTGATGATGCTGATCGCAATGCTAGCACTTTTAGCCACATTAGCATAGCTAGCATAGTTAGCATAATTAGCATTTTTAGTAATGTGGTTTTCTGAGTCAGTTGATGATGCTGATCGCTATGCTAGCACTTTTAGCCACATTAGCGTAGCTAGCATAGTTAGCATAATTAGCATTTTAGGTAATGTGTTTTTCTGAGTCAGTTGATGATGCTGATCGCTATGCTAGCACTTTAGCCACATTAGCATAGCTAGCATAGTTAGCATAATTAGCATTTTTGGTAATGTGTTTTTCTGAGTCAGTTGATGATGCTGATCGCTATGCTAGCACTTTTAGCCACATTAGCATAGCTAGCATAGTTAGCATAATTAGCATTTTAGGTAATGTGTTTTTCTGAGTCAATTGATGATGCTGATCGCTATGCTAGTACTTTTAGCCACATTAGCATAGCTAGCATAGTTAGCATAATTACCGAATACAATTTTGACTAGCCTTTATTTTCATGGGCGGTGAGGACGGTGGTGCGTAGAGTTGGGCGTGGAAGGCGGGTTGCGTCTGCGGGCCATACAACGCCGCTTGCGGCTTTAATTATTATTATTCTTCTTGTCCTATAACGGCGTCTTTGAGCTTAATTTTGACCCCCGCCACATACCCGAAAACTCACCAAAATTGGCACACACCTGGGATAAATTGAAAATGAATTTTTGGCAAAGAGAACGCCACCCCCCCGAAGTCGATGACATCACGGCGAGCGATCCCGTAAAAAAAATGAATGGGCCGAAAATCGCTTATGGGGCCAAAAAAAAAAATTTTGAAATACAGTTACGAAACCAAAACACGCGTGTTGGAGATATCCCAAAGAAGTTATGAAATCATTATGGGATGCCCACACGACCTACGGCTTGGCGGCAATTTTGTGGCGAACTCAGAGAAATGGCGATTTTCGTGTTTTTTGACGATATGGGAAAACTACACTTTTGTTAAAGCGATTTTCACGAAATTTCATACACATGCCACAAACACGATTCTACAACTACCAAAGAAGTTTTGTTGACTTTTGACCTTGGGAAGGGGCGGCCATCTTGAATTTTCATAAAAAAGCACCTTTAGTAACGGATACAAACGAAAACTCGTCCTAGGGATTTTTATCGATCTTTTTGAAACTTCTCAGGCATCAATGGCAAGCTACTGTGGATAAAATGTTGGAATTAGAAGTTGTAGAATTTGAAACGCGTGCGCGTGGCGAATTCGCAACCGTCGCCATTTTAGCTAGCTCGCACATATTTTATTGGAATAGCCTGAAACTGAAATATGCGATACCCTGGCCCACACTGAACAAAACGATGTCACATACGACAAAATCGATAAAGGAATGTGGCCGTGGTAAACAAAAAACCGTCGCAAAAAAAAGTGCTGACTCGGCAAAAAAAAAATTTTTCGGATTTTATTTTTAAGAATCGGCTAACGAAACCCAGATAACTTTGTCGGGTATATCCAAAGAAAGTTTTGAAATCATTACGTGATGGCCACACGACCTACGGTTTGGCGGCCATTTTGTGCCAAAATCTGCCATTTTGAGTTTTTCGCGTTTTTACACGATATGGAAAAATGAACTTTTTTTCGAGCGATTTTCACGAAATTAGACTCGCATGTCCCTAGCGTAAGTCTACAATCACCTTTGGAGTTTCGTCGACCTTTGACCTCGGGAAAAGGCGGCCATCTTGAATTTTCTATAAAAAACACCTTTACCACCGGATTCAAACGTAAACTTGTCGTTGGAATTTTCATCAATCGTCTCGAAACTTTTTGGGCATCAATGGCAAGCTACTGTGGAAAAAATGTTGGAATTAGAAGTTGTAGATTTTGAACGGCGTGCGCGTGGCAAGCTAGCAAAGTGGCGCACTGTTATAACTCCCATGCATTTCAATACAATACAGTGAAAATTGAATGCATGCATTAATGCCTGAAACTGAATACATTGAAAAACACTGGATATGGACATATAAGGAATGTGGGCGTGGTTAGCATAAAACCACTGTTGCTAAGGACGACAAAAAGTTTACTTTTACCGATTTGTCCGAAACTGACGTCAATCTGTTCGTCCTCCCGAGGGGACCAAAACATAAAATGGTTGCTATGGAGATAAATTCAACAGAAAAGCCGTTTTACTGAGTGGTTTGATGGTGCTGATCGCTATGCTAGCACTTTTAGCTATGTTAGCATTGCTAGCATAGTTAGCATGATTAGCATTGTAGGTAACGTGTTTTTCTGAGTCAGTTAATGATGCTGATCACTATGCTAGCAATTTTAGCCACATTAGCATAGCTAGCATAGTTAGCATAATTAGCATTTTAGGTAATGTGTTTTTCTGAGTCAGTTGATGATGCTAATCGCTATGCTAGCACTTTTAGCCACATTAGCATAGCTAGCATAGTTAGCATGATTAGCATTGTAGGTAATGTGTTTTTCTGAGTCAGTTAATGATGCTGATCACTATGCTAGCAATTTTAGCCACATTAGCATAGTTAGCATAGTTAGCATAATTAGCATTTTAGGTAATGTGTTTTTCTGAGTCAGTTGATGATGCTGATCGCTATGCTAGCACTTTTAGCCACATTAGCATAGCTAGCATAGTTAGCATAATTAGCATTTTAGGTAATGTGTTTTTCTGAGTCAGTTGATGATGCGGATCGCTATGCTAGCACTTTTAGCCACATTAGCATAGTTAGCATTGTTAGCATAATTAGCAAATCCAGCCTTGACTAGCTTTTAATTTGCAGGGCTGTGAGGGCGGTGAGGTCAGCGGTGGTGCGTAGAGTTGGGCGTGGAAGGCGGGTTGCGTCTGCGGGCCATACAACGCCGCTTGCGGCTTTAATTATTCTTCCCGTTTCTAACGGATCCGTAGATCGCAAATTTGACCCCCGCTACATACCCGAAAACTCACCAAAATTGGCACACACCTAGGATAAATTGAAAATGAATTTTCGGCAAAGAAAACGCCACCCCCCCGAAGTCGATGACATCACAGCGAGCGTTCCCGTAAAAAAAATGAATGGGCCGAAAATCGCTTATGGGGCCAAAAAAAAATATTTCGAAATACAGTTATGAAACCAAAACACACGTGTTGGAGATATCCCAAAGAAGTTATGAAATCATTATGGGATGGCCACACGACCTACGGCTTGGCGGCCATTTTGTGACGAACTCTATGAAATGGCGATTTTCGTGTTTTTTGACAATATGGGAAAACGACACTTTTGTTTAAGCGATTTTCACGAAATTGCATACACATGCCACAAACACGATTTTACAACTACCAAAGAAGTTTTGTTGACCTTTGACCTTGGGAAGGGGCGGCCATCTTGAATTTTAAAAAAAAAGCACCTTTAGTAACGGATACAAACGAAAACTCGTCCTAGGGATTTTTATCGATCTTTTTGAAACTTCTCGGGCATCAATGGCAAGCTACTGTGGACAAAATGTTGGAATTAGAAGTTGTAGAATTTGAAACGCGTGCGCGTGGCGAATTCGCAACCGTCGCCATTTTAGCTAGCTCGCACATATTTTATCGGAATAGCCTGAAACTGAAATATGCGATACCCTGGCCCACACTGAACAAAATGATGTCACATACGACAAAATCGATAAAGGAATGTGGCCGTGGTAAGCAAAAAACGATCGCAAAAAAAAGTGCTGACTCGGCTAAAAAAAAAAAATTTCGGATTTTTTTTTTAAGAATCAGCTAGCGAAAGCCAGATAACTTTGTCGGGTATATCCAAACAAAGTTTTAAAATCATTACGTGATGGCGAAACGACCTACGGTTTGGCGGCCATTTTGTGCCAAAATCTGCCATTTTGCGTTTTTCGCGTTTTTACACAATATGGAAAAATGAACTTTTTTTCGAGCGATTTTCACGAAATTTGACTCGCATGTCCATACCATAAGTCTACAATTACCTCTGGAGTTTCGTCGACTTTTGACCTCGGGAAAAGGCGGCCATCTTGAATTTTCTATAAAAAACTCCTTTGCCATTGGATTCAAACGTAAACTTGTCGTTGGAATTTTTATCGATCGTTGCGAAACTTTTTGGCCATCAATGGCAAGCTACTGTGGAAAAAATGTTGGAATTAGAAGTTGTAGATTTTGAACGGCGTGCGCGTGGCGAGCTAGCAAAGTGGCGCAGTGTTATAACTCCCATGCATTTCAATACAATACAGTGAAAATTGAATGCATGCATTCATGCCTGAAACTGAATACATTGAAAAACACTGGATATGGACATATAAGGAATGTGGGCGTGGTTAGCATAAAACCACTGTTGCTAAGGACGACAAAAAGTTTACTTTTACGGATTTGTCCGAAACTGACGTCAATCTGTTCGTCCTCCCGAGGGGACCAAAACATAAAATGGTTGCTATGGAGATAAAATCAACAGAAAAGCCGCCATTTTGGAAAAAGTGGGTTTTTTAGAAACTTATGACATATAACTCTTACCAATGGAGGAATGTGATTTTCTGAGTCAGTTGATGATGCGGATCGCTATGCTAGCACTTTTAGCTATGTTAGCATAGCTAGCATAGTTAGCATAATTAGCATTTTAGGTAATGTGTTTTTCTGAGTCAGTTGATGATGCTGATCGCTATGCTAGCACTTTTAGCTATGTTAGCATAACTAGCATAGTTAGCATATTTAGCATTTTAGGTAATGTGTTTTTCTGAGTCAGTTAATGATGCTGATCGCTATGCTAGCACTTTTAGCCACATTAGCATAGCTAGCATTGTTAGCATAATTAGCATTTTAGGTAATATGTTTTTGTGAGTCAGTTGATGACGCTGATCGCTATGCTAGCACTTTTAGCTATGTTAGCATAACTAGCATAGTTAGCATAATTAGCATTTTAGGTAATGTGTTTTTCTGAGTCAGTTGATGATGCTGATCGCTATGCTAGCACTTTTAGCCACATTAGCATAACTAGCATAGTTAGCATAATTAGCATTTTAGGTAATGTATTTATATGAGTCCATTGATGATGCTGATCGCAATGCTAGCACTTTAAGCCACATTAGCGTAGCTAGCATAGTTAGCATAATTAGCATTTTAAATAATGTGTTTTTCTGAGTTACTTGATGATGCTGATCGCAATTCTATTACTTTTAGCCACACTAGCATAGTTAGCATTGTTAGCATAATTAGCAAATCCAGCCTTGACTAGCTTTTAATTTGCGGGCTGTGAGGGCGGTGAGGTCAGCGGTGGTGCGTAGAGTTGGGCGTGGAGGCGGGTTGCGTCTGCGGGCCATACAACGCCGCTTGCGGCTTTAATTATTATTATTATTCTTCCCGTTTCTAACGGATCCGTAGATCGCAAATTTGACCCCCGCCACATACCCGAAAACTCACCAAAATTGGCACACACCTGGGATAAATTGAAAATGAATTTTCGGCAAAGAGAACGTCACCCCCCCCACGACAATGACATCACGGCGAGCGTTCCCGTAAAAAAAATGAATGGGCCGAAAATCGCTTATGGGGCCAAAAAAAAATATTTTGAAATACAGTTACGAAACCAAAACACGCGTGTTGGAGATATCCCAGAGAAGTTATAAAATCATTATGGGATGGCCACACGACTTACGTCTTGGCGGGCATTTTGTGGCGAACTCAGAGAAATGGCGATTTTCGTGTTTTTTGACATTATGGGAAAACGACACTTTTGTTCAAGCGATTTTCACGAAATTGCACACATATGCCGAGACCATGATTCTACAATAACCAAAGAAGTTTCGTTGACCTTTGACCTTGGCAAGGGGCGGCCATCTTGGATTTTCAAAAAAAAGCACCTTTAGTAACAGATACAAACAAAAACTCGTCCTAGGGATTTTTATCGATCTTTTTGAAACTTCTCGGGCATCAATGGCAAGCTACTGTGGACAAAATGTTGGAATTAGAAGTTGTAGAATTTGAAACCCGTGCGCGTGGCGAATTCGCAACCGTCGCCATTTTAGCTAGCTCGCACATATTTTATCGGAATAGCCTGAAACTGAAATATGCGATACCCTGGCCCACACTGAACAAAATGATGTCACATACGACAAAATCCATACAGGAATGCGGCCGTGGTAAACAAAAAACGATCGCAAAAAAAAGTGCTGACTCGTCAAAAAAAATTTTTTGGGGATTTTATTTTTAAGAATCGGCTAACGAAACCCAGATAACTTTGTCGGGTATATCCAAAGAAAGTTTTGAAATCATTACGTGATGGCGACACGACCTACGGTTTGGCGGCCATTTTGTGCCAAAATCTGCCATTTTGAGTTTTTCGCGTTTTTACACAATATGGAAAAATGAACTTTTTTTCAAGCGATTTTCACGAAATTTGACGCGCATGTCCCTAGCGTAAGTCTACAATCACGTCTGGAGTTTCGTTGACCTCTGACCTCGGGAAAAGGCGGCCATCTTGAATTTTCTATAAAAAACACCTTTACCACCAGATTCAAACGTAAACTTGTCGTTGGAATTTTCAGCGATCGTCTCGAAACCTTTTGGGCATCAATGGCAAGCTACTGTGGAAAAAATGTTGGAATTAGAAGTTGTAGATTTTGAACGGCGTGCGCGTGGCAAGCTAGCAAAGTGGCGCACTGTTATAACTCCCATGCATTTCAATACAATACAGTGAAAATTGAATGCATGCATTCATGCCTGAAACTGAATACATTGAAAAACACTGGTTCTGGACATATAAGGAATGTGGGCGTGGTTAGCATAAAACCACTGTTGCTAAGGACGACAAAAAGTTTACTTTTACCGATTTGTCCGAAACTGACGTCAATCTGTTCGTCTTCTCAAGGGGAACAAAACATAAAATGGTTGCTATGGAGATAAAATCAACAAAAAAGCCGCCATTTTGGACAAAGTGGGTTTTTTTATCAACTTATGGCATATAGCTCTCACCAATGGAGGAATGTGTTTTTCTGAGTCAGTTGATGATGCTGATCGATATGCTAGCACTTTTAGCCACATTAGCATAGCTAGCATAGTTAGCATAATTAGCATTTTAGGCAATGTGTTTTTCTGAGTCAGTTGATGATGCTGATCGCAATGCTAGCACTTTTAGCCACATTAGCATAGCTAGCATAGTTAGCATAATTAGCATTTTTAGTAATGTGGTTTTCTGAGTCAGTTGATGATGCTGATCGCTATGCTAGCACTTTTAGCCACATTAGCATAGCTAGCATAGTTAGCATAATTAGCATTTTAGGTAATGTGTTCTTCTGAGTCAGTTGATGATGCTGATCGCTATGCTAGCACTTTAGCCACATTAGCATAGCTAGCATAGTTAGCATAATTAGCATTTTTGGTAATGTGTTTTTCTGAGTCAGTTGATGATGCTGATCGCTATGCTAGCACTTTTAGCCACATTAGCATAGCTAGCATAGTTAGCATAATTAGCATTTTAGGTAATGTGTTTTTCTGAGTCAATTGATGATGCTGATCGCTATGCTAGTACTTTTAGCCACATTAGCATAGCTAGCATAGTTAGCATAATTACCGAATACAATTTTGACTAGCCTTTATTTTCATGGGCGGTGAGGACGGTGGTGCGTAGAGTTGGGCGTGGAAGGCGGGTTGCGTCTGCGGGCCATACAACGCCGCTTGCGGCTTTAATTATTATGGCCCGCAGCAGTCATAGACTGCAAGGACCATATTGTAACTGGTACGAGGGTCGAACACTCAAAAAGTCCAAAACGTCAAAAAAACGCGTCAAAACGCCAAAAAATGGGGTCAAAAGTCGCCCAAAGCACAAAATGACACGACAATTGTGTAACGCAACAAAAATACACACACACACGCACAACACCAACGCACAAACGTCAAAATTGTAGTCGCAAAAATGACGACAAAAAACCAAAAAAGCCCCAAAAAGCCCTCAAAGAACGGGTTTAAAGCCAAAAAGACATGCCCAGCCTATAGTAAAAGACAGGCCGCATTGAAATACATAGGCCACCTGACTGCAAAAACTTCTATATTGTTTTTCGAATGTTTTTTTATTATTATTATTATTGTTTCTAACGGCGTCTTTGAGCTCAAATTTGACCCCCGCCACATACCCGAAAACTCACCAAAATTGGCACACATCTGGGATAAATTGAAAATGAATTTTCGGCAAAGACAACATCACCCCCCCCACGATGATGACATCACGGCGAGCGTTCCCGTAAAAAAAATGAATGGGCCGAAAATCGCTTATGGGGCCAAAAAAAAATATTTCGAAATACAGTTACGAAACCAAAACACGTGTGTTGGAGATATCCCAAAGAAGTTATGAAATCATTATGGGATGGCCACACGACCTACGGCTTGGCGGCCATTTTGTGGCAAACACAGAGAAATGGCGATTTTCGTGTTTTTTGACAATATGGGAAAACGATACTTTTGTTTGAGCGATTTTCACGAAATTGCACACACATGCCACTAGCACGATTCTACAACTGCCAAAGAAGTTTTGTTGACCTTTGACCTTGGCAAGGGGCGGCCATCTTGAATTTTCATAAAAAAGCACCTTTAGTAACGTATACAAACGAAAACTCGTCCTAGGGATTTTTTTCGATCTTTTTCAAACTTCTCGGGCATCAATGGCAATCAATTGTGGACAAAATGTTGGAATTAGAAGTTGTAGAATTTGAAACGCGTCCGCGTGGCGAATTCGCAACCGTCGCCGTTTTAGCTAGCTCGCACATATTTTATCGGAATAGCCTGAAACTGAAATATGCGATTCCCTGGCCCACACTGAACAAAACGATATCACATACGACAAAATCGATAAAGGAATGTGGCCGTGGTAAACAAAAAACCATCGCAAAAAAAAGTGCCAACTCAGCAAAAAAAAAAAAATCGGATTTTTTTTTAAAGAATCGGCTAACGAAACCCAGATAACTTTGTCGGGTATATCCAAAGAAAGTTTTGAAATCATTACGAGATGGCGACACGACCTACGGTTTGGCGGCCATTTTGTGCCAAAATCTGCCATTTTGAGTTTTTCGCGTTTTTACACAATATAGAAAAATGAACTTTTTTTCGAGCGATTTTGACGAAATTTGACTCGCATGTCCCTAGCGTAAGTCTACAATCACCTTTGGAGTTTCGTCGACCTTTGACCTCGGGAAAAGGCGGCCATCTTGAATTTTATATAAAAAACACCTTTACCACTGGATTCAAACGTAAACTTGTCGTTGGAATTTTCATCGATCGTCTCGAAACTTTTTGGGCATCAATGGCAAGCTACTGTGGAAAAAATGTTGGAATTAGAAGTTGTAGATTTTGAACGGCATGAGTGTGGCAAGCTAGCAAAGTGGCGCACTGTTATAACTACCATGCATTTCAATACAATACAGTGAAAATTGAATGCATACATTCATACCTGAAAGAGATTACATTGAAAAACACTGGATATGGACATATAAGGAATGTGGGCGTGGTTAGCATAAAACCACTGTTGCTAAGGACGACAAAAAGTTTACTTTTACCGATTTGTCCGAAACTGACGTCAATCTGTTCGTCCTCCCGAGGGGACCAAAACATAAAATGGTTGCTATGGAGATAAAATCAACAGAAAAGCCGCCATTTTGGAAAAAGTGGCTTTTTTATCAATTTATGGCATATAACTCTCACCAATGGAGGAATGTGTTTTTCTGAGTCAGTTGATGACGCTGATCGCTATGCTAGCACTTTTAGCTATGTTAGCATAACTAGCATAGTTAACATAATTAGCATTTTAGGTAATGTGTTTTTCTGAGTCAGTTGATGATGCTGATCGCTATGCTAGCACTTTTAGCCACATTAGCGTAGCTAGCATAGTTAGCATAATTAGCATTTTAGATAATGTGTTTTTCTGAGTCAGTTGATGATGCTGATCGCAATGCTAGCACTTTTAGCCACATTAGCATAGTTAGGATTGTTAGCATAATTAGCAAATCCAGCCTTGACTAGCTTTTAATTTGCGGGCTGTGAGGGCGGTGAGGTCAGCAGTGGTGCGTAGAGTTGGGCGTGGAGGCGGGTTGCGTCTGCGGGCCATACAACGCCGCTTGCGGCTTTAATTATTATTATTATTCTTCCCGTTTCTAACAGATCCGTAGATCGCAAATTTGACCCCCGCCACATACCCGAAAACTCACCAAAATTGGCACACACCTGGGATAAATTGAAAATGAATTTTCGGCAAAGAGAACGTCACCCCCCCCCACGACAATGACATCACGGCGAGCGTTCCCGTAAAAAAAATGAATGGGCCGAAAATCGCTTATGGGGCCAAAAAAAAATATTTTGAAATACAGTTACGAAACCAAAACACGCGTGTTGGAGATATCCCAAAGAAGTTATAAAATCATTATGGGATGGCCACACGACTTACGTCTTGGCGGCCATTTTGTGGCGAACTCAGAGAAATGGCGATTTTCGTGTTTTTTGACATTATGGGAAAACGACACTTTTGTTCAAGCGATTTTCACGAAATTGCACACATATGCCGAGACCATGATTCTACAATAACCAAAGAAGTTTCGTTGACCTTTGACCTTGGCAAGGGGCGGCCATCTTGGATTTTCAAAAAAAAGCACCTTTAGTAACAGATACAAACAAAAACTCGTCCTAGGGATTTTTATCGATCTTTTTGAAACTTCTCGGGCATCAATGGCAAGCTACTGTGGACAAAATGTTGGAATTAGAAGTTGTAGAATTTGAAACCCGTGCGCGTGGCGAATTCGCAACCGTCGCCATTTTAGCTAGCTCGCACATATTTTATCGGAATAGCCTGAAACTGAAATATGCGATACCCTGGCCCACACTGAACAAAATGATGTCACATACGACAAAATCCATACAGGAATGCGGCCGTGGTAAACAAAAAACGATCGCAAAAAAAAGTGCTGACTCGTCAAAAAAATTTTTTTGGGGATTTTATTTTTAAGAATCGGCTAACGAAACCCAGATAACTTTGTCGGGTATATCCAAAGAAAGTTTTGAAATCATTACGTGATGGCGACACGACCTACGGTTTGGCGGCCATTTTGTGCCAAAATCTGCCATTTTGAGTTTTTCGCGTTTTTACACAATATAGAAAAATGAACTTTTTTTCGAGCGATTTTCACGAAATTTGACGCGCATGTCCCTAGCGTAAGTCTACAATCACGTCTGGAGTTTCGTTGACCTCTGACCTCGGGAAAAGGCGGCCATCTTGAATTTACTATAAAAAACACCTTTACCACCAGATTCAAACGTAAACTTGTCGTTGGAATTTTCAGCGATCGTCTCGAAACTTTTTGGGCATCAATGGCAAGCTACTGTGGAAAAAATGTTGGAATTAGAAGTTGTAGATTTTGAACGGCGTGCGCGTGGCAAGCTAGCAAAGTGGCGCACTGTTATAACTCCCATGCATTTCAATACAATACAGTGAAAATTGAATGCATGCATTAATGCCTGAAACTGAATACATTGAAAAACACTGGATATGGACATATAAGGAATGTGGGCGTGGTTAGCATAAAACCACTGTTGCTAAGGACGACAAAAAGTTTACTTTTACCGATTTGTCCGAAACTGACGTCAATCTGTTCGTCCTCCCGAGGGGACCAAAACATAAAATGGTTGCTATGGAGATAAAATCAACAGAAAAGCCGCCATTTTGGAAAAAGTGGGCTTTTTAGCAACTTATGACATATAACTCTCACCAATGGAGGAATGTGTTTTTCTGAGTCAGTTGATGATGCTGATCGCTATGCTAGCAATTTTAGCCACATTAGCATAGCTAGCATAGTTAGCATAATTAGCATTTTAGGAAATGTGTTTTTTTGAGTCAGTTGATGCTGATCGCTATGCTAGCACTTTTAGCTATGTTAGCATAGCTAGCATAGTTAGCATTATTAGCATTTTAGGTAATGTGTTTTTCTGAGTCAGTTGAAGATGCTGATTGCTATGCTAGCACTTTTAGCCACATTAGCATAGTTAGCATAGTTAGCATAATTAGCATTTTAGGTAATGTGTTTTTCTGAGTCAATTGATGATGCTGATCGCTATGCTAGCACTTTTAGCCACATTAGCATAGCTAGCATAGTTAGCATAATTAGCATTTTAGGAAATGTGTTTTTTTAAGTCAGTTGATGATGCTAATCGCAATGCTAGCTCATTTAGGCACATTAGCATAGTTAGCATAGTTAGCATTATGAGCAAATCCAGCCTTGATTAGCTTTTAATTTGTGGGCGGTGAGGGCGGAGAGGGCCGCGGTAGTGCGTAGAGTTGGGCGTGGAAGGCGGGTTGCGTCTGCGGGCCATACAACGCCGCTTGCGGCTTTAATTATTATTCTTCTTGTCCTATAACGGCGTCTTTGAGCTTAATTTTGACCCCCGCCACATACCCGAAAACTCACCAAAATTGGCACACACCTGGGATAAATTGAAAATGAATTTTTGGCAAAGAGAACGCCACCCCCCCGAAGTCGATGACATCACGGCGAGCGATCCCGTAAAAAAAATGAATGGGCCGAAAATCGCTTATGGGGCCAAAAAAAAAAATTTTGAAATACAGTTACGAAACCAAAACACGCGTGTTGGAGATATCCCAAAGAAGTTATGAAATCATTATGGGATGCCCACACGACCTACGGCTTGGCGGCAATTTTGTGGCGAACTCAGAGAAATGGCGATTTTCGTGTTTTTTGACGATATGGGAAAACTACACTTTTGTTCAAGCGATTTTCACGAAATTTCATACACATGCCACAAACACGATTCTACAACTACCAAAGAAGTTTTGTTGACTTTTGACCTTGGGAAGGGGCGGCCATCTTGAATTTTCATAAAAAAGCACCTTTAGTAACGGATACAAACGAAAACTCGTCCTAGGGATTTTTATCGATCTTTTTGAAACTTCTCAGGCATCAATGGCAAGCTACTGTGGACAAAATGTTGGAATTAGAAGTTGTAGAATTTGAAACGCGTGCGCGTGGCGAATTCGCAACCGTCGCCATTTTAGCTAGCTCGCACATATTTTATTGGAATAGCCTGAAACTGAAATATGCGATACCCTGGCCCACACTGAACAAAACGATGTCACATACGACAAAATCGATAAAGGAATGTGGCCGTGGTAAACAAAAAACCGTCGCAAAAAAAAGTGCTGACTCGGCAAAAAAAAAATTTTTCGGATTTTATTTTTAAGAATCGGCTAACGAAACCCAGATAACTTTGTCGGGTATATCCAAAGAAAGTTTTGAAATCATTACGTGATGGCCACACGACCTACGGTTTGGCGGCCATTTTGTGCCAAAATCTGCCATTTTGAGTTTTTCGCGTTTTTACACGATATGGAAAAATGAACTTTTTTTCGAGCGATTTTCACGAAATTAGACTCGCATGTCCCTAGCGTAAGTCTACAATCACCTTTGGAGTTTCGTCGACCTTTGACCTCGGGAAAAGGCGGCCATCTTGAATTTTCTATAAAAAACACCTTAACCACCGGATTCAAACGTAAACTTGTCGTTGGAATTTTCATCAATCGTCTCGAAACTTTTTGGGCATCAATGGCAAGCTACTGTGGAAAAAATGTTGGAATTAGAAGTTGTAGATTTTGAACGGCGTGCGCGTGGCAAGCTAGCAAAGTGGCGCACTGTTATAACTCCCATGCATTTCAATACAATACAGTGAAAATTGAATGCATGCATTAATGCCTGAAACTGAATACATTGAAAAACACTGGATATGGACATATAAGGAATGTGGGCGTGGTTAGCATAAAACCACTGTTGCTAAGGACGACAAAAAGTTTACTTTTACCGATTTGTCCGAAACTGACGTCAATCTGTTCGTCCTCCCGAGGGGACCAAAACATAAAATGGTTGCTATGGAGATAAAATCAACAGAAAAGCCGCCATTTTGGAAAAAGTGGGCTTTTTAGCAACTTATGACATATAACTCTCACCAATGGAGGAATGTGTTTTTCTGAGTCAGTTGATGATGCTGATCGCTATGCTAGCAATTTTAGCCACATTAGCATAGCTAGCATAGTTAGCATAATTAGCATTTTAGGAAATGTGTTTTTTTGAGTCAGTTGATGCTGATCGCTATGCTAGCACTTTTAGCTATGTTAGCATAGCTAGCATAGTTAGCATTATTAGCATTTTAGGTAATGTGTTTTTCTGAGTCAGTTGAAGATGCTGATTGCTATGCTAGCACTTTTAGCCACATTAGCATAGTTAGCATAGTTAGCATAATTAGCATTTTAGGTAATGTGTTTTTCTGAGTCAATTGATGATGCTGATCGCTATGCTAGCACTTTTAGCCACATTAGCATAGCTAGCATAGTTAGCATAATTAGCATTTTAGGAAATGTGTTTTTTTAAGTCAGTTGATGATGCTAATCGCAATGCTAGCTCATTTAGGCACATTAGCATAGTTAGCATAGTTAGCATTATGAGCAAATCCAGCCTTGATTAGCTTTTAATTTGTGGGCGGTGAGGGCGGAGAGGGCCGCGGTAGTGCGTAGAGTTGGGCGTGGAAGGCGGGTTGCGTCTGCGGGCCATACAACGCCGCTTGCGGCTTTAATTATTATTCTTCTTGTCCTATAACGGCGTCTTTGAGCTTAATTTTGACCCCCGCCACATACCCGAAAACTCACCAAAATTGGCACACACCTGGGATAAATTGAAAATGAATTTTTGGCAAAGAGAACGCCACCCCCCCGAAGTCGATGACATCACGGCGAGCGATCCCGTAAAAAAAATGAATGGGCCGAAAATCGCTTATGGGGCCAAAAAAAAAAATTTTGAAATACAGTTACGAAACCAAAACACGCGTGTTGGAGATATCCCAAAGAAGTTATGAAATCATTATGGGATGCCCACACGACCTACGGCTTGGCGGCAATTTTGTGGCGAACTCAGAGAAATGGCGATTTTCGTGTTTTTTGACGATATGGGAAAACTACACTTTTGTTCAAGCGATTTTCACGAAATTTCATACACATGCCACAAACACGATTCTACAACTACCAAAGAAGTTTTGTTGACTTTTGACCTTGGGAAGGGGCGGCCATCTTGAATTTTCATAAAAAAGCACCTTTAGTAACGGATACAAACGAAAACTCGTCCTAGGGATTTTTATCGATCTTTTTGAAACTTCTCAGGCATCAATGGCAAGCTACTGTGGACAAAATGTTGGAATTAGAAGTTGTAGAATTTGAAACGCGTGCGCGTGGCGAATTCGCAACCGTCGCCATTTTAGCTAGCTCGCACATATTTTATTGGAATAGCCTGAAACTGAAATATGCGATACCCTGGCCCACACTGAACAAAACGATGTCACATACGACAAAATCGATAAAGGAATGTGGCCGTGGTAAACAAAAAACCGTCGCAAAAAAAAGTGCTGACTCGGCAAAAAAAAAATTTTTCGGATTTTATTTTTAAGAATCGGCTAACGAAACCCAGATAACTTTGTCGGGTATATCCAAAGAAAGTTTTGAAATCATTACGTGATGGCCACACGACCTACGGTTTGGCGGCCATTTTGTGCCAAAATCTGCCATTTTGAGTTTTTCGCGTTTTTACACGATATGGAAAAATGAACTTTTTTTCGAGCGATTTTCACGAAATTAGACTCGCATGTCCCTAGCGTAAGTCTACAATCACCTTTGGAGTTTCGTCGACCTTTGACCTCGGGAAAAGGCGGCCATCTTGAATTTTCTATAAAAAACACCTTTACCACCGGATTCAAACGTAAACTTGTCGTTGGAATTTTCATCAATCGTCTCGAAACTTTTTGGGCATCAATGGCAAGCTACTGTGGAAAAAATGTTGGAATTAGAAGTTGTAGATTTTGAACGGCGTGCGCGTGGCAAGCTAGCAAAGTGGCGCACTGTTATAACTCCCATGCATTTCAATACAATACAGTGAAAATTGAATGCATGCATTAATGCCTGAAACTGAATACATTGAAAAACACTGGATATGGACATATAAGGAATGTGGGCGTGGTTAGCATAAAACCACTGTTGCTAAGGACGACAAAAAGTTTACTTTTACCGATTTGTCCGAAACTGACGTCAATCTGTTCGTCCTCCCGAGGGGACCAAAACATAAAATGGTTGCTATGGAGATAAATTCAACAGAAAAGCCGTTTTACTGAGTGGTTTGATGGTGCTGATCGCTATGCTAGCACTTTTAGCTATGTTAGCATTGCTAGCATAGTTAGCATGATTAGCATTGTAGGTAACGTGTTTTTCTGAGTCAGTTAATGATGCTGATCACTATGCTAGCAATTTTAGCCACATTAGCATAGCTAGCATAGTTAGCATAATTAGCATTTTAGGTAATGTGTTTTTCTGAGTCAGTTGATGATGCTAATCGCTATGCTAGCACTTTTAGCCACATTAGCATAGCTAGCATAGTTAGCATGATTAGCATTGTAGGTAATGTGTTTTTCTGAGTCAGTTAATGATGCTGATCACTATGCTAGCAATTTTAGCCACATTAGCATAGTTAGCATAGTTAGCATAATTAGCATTTTAGGTAATGTGTTTTTCTGAGTCAGTTGATGATGCTGATCGCTATGCTAGCACTTTTAGCCACATTAGCATAGCTAGCATAGTTAGCATAATTAGCATTTTAGGTAATGTGTTTTTCTGAGTCAGTTGATGATGCGGATCGCTATGCTAGCACTTTTAGCCACATTAGCATAGTTAGCATTGTTAGCATAATTAGCAAATCCAGCCTTGACTAGCTTTTAATTTGCAGGGCTGTGAGGGCGGTGAGGTCAGCGGTGGTGCGTAGAGTTGGGCGTGGAAGGCGGGTTGCGTCTGCGGGCCATACAACGCCGCTTGCGGCTTTAATTATTATTGTTTCTAACGGCGTCTTTGAGCTCAAATTTGACCCCCGCCACATACCCGAAAACTCACCAAAATTGGCACACACCTGGGATAAATTGAAAATGAATTTTCGGCAAAGAGAACGTCACCCCCCCGAAGTCGATGACATCACAGCGAGCGTTCCCGTAAAAAAAATGAATGGGCCGAAAATCGCTTATGGGGCCAAAAATTTTTTTTTTGAAATACAGTTACGAAATCAAAACACGTGTGTTGGAGATATCCCAAAGAAGTTATGAAATCATTATGGGATGGCCACCCGACCTACGGCTTGGCGGCCATTTTGTGGCGAACACAGAGAAATGGCGATTTTCGTGTTTTTTGACAATATAGCAAAACGACACTTTTGTTCAAGCGATTTTCACGAAATTTCCTACGCATGCCACAAACACGATTCTACAACTACCAAAGAAGTTTTGTTGACCTTTGACCTTGGCAAGGGGCGGCCATCTTGAATTTTCATAAAAAAGCACCTTTAGTAAAGGATACAAACGAAAACTCGTCCTAGGGATTTTTTTCGATCTTTTTGAAACTTCTCGGGCATCAATGGCAAGCTACTGTGGACAAAATGTTGGAATTAAAAGTTGTAGAATTTGAAACGCATGCGCGTGGCGAATTCGCAACCGTCGCCATTTTAGCTAGCTCGCACATATTTTATCGGAATAGCCTGAAACTGAAATATGCGATTCCCTGGCCCACACTGAACAAAACGATGTCCCATACGACAAAATCGATAAAAGAATGCGGCCGTGGTAAACAAAAAACGATCGCAAAAAAAAGTGCTGACTCGGCTAAAAAAAAAAAATTTGGATTTTTTTTTAAAGAATCGGCTAGCCAAACCCAGATAAATTTGTCGGGTATATCCAAACAAAGTTTTGAAATCATTACGTGATGGCGACACGACCTACGGTTTGGCGGCCATTTCGTGCCAAAATATGCCATTTCGCGTTTTTCGCGATTTTACACAAAATGGAAAAAGGAACTTTTTTTCGAGGGATTTTGACGAAATTTGACTCGCATGTCCATAGCGTAAGTCTACAATTACCTCTGGAGTTTCGTCGACCTTTGACCTCGGGAAAAGGCGGCCATCTTGAATTTTCTATAAAAAACTCCTTTGCCACTGGATTCAAACGTAAACTTGTCGTTGGAATTTTTATCGATCGTTGCGAAACTTTTTGGCCATCAATGGCAAGCTACTGTTGAAAAAATGTTGGAATTAGAAGTTGTAGATTTTGAACGGCGTGCGCCTGGCGAGCTAGCAAAGTGGCGCACTGTTATAACTCCTATGTTTTTTAATGGACCACTGTGAAATTTGAATGCATGCCTTAATGCCTTAAACTGAATACATTGAAAAACACTGGATATGGACATATAAGGAATGTGGGCGTGGCTAGCATGAAACCACTGTTGCTAAGGACGACAAAAAGTTTACTTTTACCGATTTGTCCGAAACTGACGTCAATCTGTTCGTCCTCCAGAGGGGACCAAAACATAAAATGGTTGCTATGGAGATAAAATCAACAGAAAAGCCGCCATTTTGAAAAAAGTGTTTTTTTTATCAACTTATGACATATAGCTCTTACCAATGGAGGAATGTGTTTTTCTGAGTCAGTTGATGATGATGATCGCTATGCTAGCACTTTTAGCCACATTAGCATAGCTAGCATAGTTAGCATAAATAGCATTTTAGGTAATGTGTTTTTCTGAGTTAGTTGATGATGCTGATCGCAATGCTAGCACTTTTAGCCACATTAGCATAGCTAGCATAGTTAGCATAATTAGCAAATCCAGCCTTGACCAGCATTTAGTTTTTGGGCGGTGAGGGCGGAGAGGGCGGCGGTGGTGCGTAGTGTTGGTCGTGGAGGGCGGGTTGCGTCTGCGGGCCATACAACGCCGCTTGCGGCTTTAATTTTATTTATTTTTTGTGATTGTTTAATTTAATCTTCATGCTTGTTTTGAAATTATTTATTTTGACTTGTTTTAATGTAAAGCACTTTGTGTTATCCTTTTATATGGAAAGTGCTTTATAGAGATTGATTGATTGATTGATTGATTGATTGATTGATTGATTGATTGATTGATTGATTGATTGATTGATTGATTGATTGATTGATTGATTGATTGATTTGATGACCAGACTTGATGGCTGGTGATGAGAGTCGATTTAAAAGACATCTGATTCATCAATGTAGAGCAGATCTGAAGAAAATGGGCAAAGCAAAGGGAGAAGTTGAGCAGCTGAAAACACAATTGCTCAAACTGCAGCTTGCACAGGCCCGAAAAGAATCTAATCAAGACAAACAAGATAAGAAAGGTGTTAAAAAAGAAAATAAAATGTTAAAATAAAATATGTCCAACACAAGAGGCCCTCAGCTCTCATCTGTTTTCCTAGCTGTTGGACAGGACAAGTTAAAAAAAAAAAAAAAAAAAAGAAAATAACTTGATGAGTTTAGTACCACCAGAGCCAGCAGCAATAATGTGGCAGGCCAATGCATACGGAGGCCAGTGCAGGGGACCTCCCCCCGCAGCAGCTGGAGATGGATGCTCCAACTGTGGCGCTCCAGATCAGGGGTAGAGGGCGTGGCGGAAATGGACAGTACCCACGACAACTCCAAGCCCCTCCTCCACCGTGGCAAGGACCACAGGGGTGGCAAGGCGGACAATACAACTAGGGGTGCCCAGGGGGCCTGGGACCACTTAGTGATGCAGGAGCCATGGTCCCTTTCAAACTCAGAGGTAACCCCATGATAGGTTTAGTGGACACTGATGCAACATGTTCCTCTATAAACTGTCCGACACCTCCATCTGCTCTGAAAAATGAACATATGACTTTTGTTGGCTTCTCTGGGACCCCCCAAACCCTGCAAAAAACTATCCCACCGGGCCGGTCAGAAGGTTCAACATTCATTTGTGCATTCACTACACATACAGGTGAATCTGTTGGGATGGGATATTCTTGTCAAAACAGGAGCCAGCATCCTATGTTCTCCAGATAGGATACAGATTACCTTCCCGAATGGACATGTTCTGACCGGATGCCATGCCACACAATATGGAGGACAGTGGTTGCTCCAGCCTCAACCACAGCCAACCCCCACTGCTGACATCTACTGGGCGCTGCTGGACCCGGAGGCTCCTGACACGCTAGGTGTGTTTCACAAATTTCAGGTATGGAAGCCCTGCATCCTGTCCTTGAAGCCATATTTTCTGCCTCTTGATGACCTGCACTGTACACTCTACTATGACAGAGAGGATGATCAACTGTACCAGGAAGCATTTCATCAGGTAGAAGGCCACACGTGGCATTTAAACTCCACCGACATATATATTGGCCCTGAGGGTGTAGCTGCACACTGTGCACTCACACACTTACAATTGCGATGGTACCGAATGTCAGACACAGCTGTACCTCACAAATCATTAGCACTCTCCCCAGTTCATGAGGCCCGGCAACTAGGATCTATGACTAAGAGGGGAGTTAATAACACAGACTGGCAACGTTGTGGTCATCCAAGTGTTCAATTCTCTCCCTCCACAAAAATGTACAGGATAACCTTGCCTCCAACCACCAACTCCTCGATCCTGGAACATGTCTGCATTGGCAGACATTGCGGCAAAGAGAATACGGATCATGAAGATGCAGAGGTCATTTTTAAAACGCTCCCTGATGCTTTATGGTCCACGGGACCATTTGATGTTGGTTCATGCTCCACCGTTCCCCCGGTGGAGATTCAGGTAACTACAGGAGCACATGGTTTCAGACCACAATACCACTGGGTCAAGGAAGCAGATGAAGGTATGGAGGAAATTCTGACTGTGGAACTCTGGTGTAATTGAACATTCTCATTCCTCATGGTGTACTCCCTTGAGGCCGGTTTTAATAGCAGATGTTAAAACTTATCTTATGGCACATGATTTAAGGGCTGTGAATGAAGTAAAGACTACTCCAGTCCTACCCGTTCCTGATTCACACCGCATGCTGTCCACTTTAACCCCACAATGTGTGTGGTTTACTGCCATTGACTTGGCCAACGCCTTCTTTTGTATTCCATTACATGAAAAGAGCAGACACCTATTCACATTTCAGTACAAAGGTGTCCACTTGCAGTACATACGCTTGCCACAAGGATTTAAGAACTCTCCTGGCATTTTTAATCGATGTCTGAAGTCTCTCCTGCAGGATATTGTGCTACCAGAGGGCTCTGTTTTGCTAATGTATGTTGATGACACCTTGCTGGCAGCCCAAACTGCTGAAACCTGCCTTCAAGCAACAAAAAAATCTTCTGTTGAGGTTGTATGACTTGGGTTTTAAACTGTCTAAAAAGAAACTGCAATGTAGTGAAGTAACATTTCCAGGCAGAACTGTTTCCAGTACAGGATCATCGATGTCTACTGAGCATAGAGAAATGAATACACAGGGAGCCGCAACTCTGTGGTGTTAGAAAAAATCATTTCGCCGACATATCGCAATAGTTTATTTGGCCGTACTTGTATTGATTGAAAATGCTGTGAGGATATTTATTTAAGGATTTATTTAAATTATTTATGAGCGTGATGTTTCCTTTGATCTTTTTTCCATTTTCCACAATCTTGAATAGACTTTTACATCTTTCAAACACGGAGTTAAACTAAGAGAGATGATGGAAACAAATTCCCTTTGATTCAGACTCCTTTCTATATATTTCTTTCTTTAAATCCTGTAAACCCAATAAAGTAAATTAATTTTATGGATCATAACTATTTTTAAATTAGGAAGCAGCTGTTAGTTTGTTGCGGGTCTGGAATCATAAGTGGTGAGTCTAAGCCCCGCCCCCGCCTCTCTACCTGTTCACACGTCTGCAGCTCCGAGTTTTTTCCCCCTGCGTGCAATTCAGCTTGTTCTACACAGACAGCGCAACATACGGTCATCATAGGAGACAATGGACAGGTTAGTAGGGGCGCCCTGATGCAAACGTATTTAATTTGACGCGGAAATGCGTGTTTTTTTTGGGCGCTAATGTGTCCCCTACAAGATTACCACTGACTGTCTTTTTAGAAAAACTTTCCATCCCATAACAGAGTCTGGTCCACGTCAACAGCCACATACACGCCCCCTCTGTGTGCTCACGCTGCTCTCTTCCTTGTGCCCTCTCGCGCTACCCGACCGTGTTAAAGGCAACACAAAAATCTTACAACATGATAGTTATTTTACAAAACCATAGAGAGCCGCAGCACAAGGATGAAAGAGCCGCGTGTGGCTCCGGAGCCGAAGGTTGCTGACCCCTGCCATAGCTCATAAGGAGCTGATGAAGCGACTGGACCACACACTGCAATTGCCTTTCAGAGTGGCTAACAACACAAGGAAATAACGCAGCTGAAGCGGCAGCAAAGGCAGCAGCGGGATATAACCCCGCAAATCAAATGGTGAGTGTTTATACACCCCCTGCACTGTTGGATAGCCCACACACGATGACCTGGTGACCTTGCAATCCACAACCTCACCAGAACAGAAATCCTATTGGCTACAAAAAGGTGCAGTGAAAACATCAGATGGACTGTGGGTTGGTCCGTATGGCCAGCCTGTAGCACCAGAAAGACCTCCTCTTCAGCAAATTCTTAAAGAAAGCCATGGTCCATCATATCTGGGGCCATCTATTCAATTCAATTTTATTTGTATAGCCCAAAATCAAAACAACAGTCGTCTCGATGGGCTACGAAGTGAAACATGAACTCAAAAGGATCATGAATACAAAGAGTTCAATAGGAAAATACTAAAATGAACTAACAAACTGACTAAACTATACTGGCATCCCTGCCCTTAGACCCCCCTTCGCAGTAAGGAAAAACTGTCTCCCTCCATCTGTCATGATGATAAAGCTACAGATGTGGTGGCACCCCAGGCTGCGTGATGTCTGTCATGATTATGTGCAAAACTGTACAGTTTGCCAGTCATATAATGTTAGGCCCACCCTCAAACCTCTGCCAGAGAGTTTTGACCCTGCCCCCTGGCCAGGAGCCGAGATTGTGATCGACTACACGGACATGATCATCCAAGGTAAGCGGTATTTGCTGGTTGTTGATGATTCTTTTTCAGGATGGCCGGAAGCCTATCCCTGCAAAAGAGAGGACTCCATCTCTGTAATCAAAGCACTGGTAAATCATTACATACCCACACATGGTTTCCCTGCAAAAATCAGATCTCACAATGGGACCCATTTCAACGGTAAGTTGAAGCATCTCTTGGACTGCAACATAAGTTTGGCTGTGTTTACCATCCTTCTTCACAGGGCTCTGTGGAACGCATGAATTCCACGCTGAAAGAAAAATTTGCAAAAATATGCACTTCAACTAAGATAGATTAGGTCACTGCTCTCCCTCTAGCTTTGTTAGCTGTTAGACAATCAGTAAACCGCAGAACAGGTTTCTCTCCATTCGAACTCTTGACCGGTAGATTGATGCCAGGTCCTTCGTCAACTACTAGACCCTTAGACGACTCCCACTCACCCAGTAGGTCCTTAGTTACTTAGTGGAAGAGGTTGTATGCCTTGTCCTCCGCTTTCTCTACACAGATTAAGGATAAGAACGAGCCCCCAGCTGAACCACCGGGTGAAAACCTAGCTGACTGGACTCACGTTTACCTGAAATCATTCAAAAAGAAGTAGTCAGAACCAAGGTGGACCTTATTGTCCTTAGTCCTTATTGTGCCACAGCTCGAACGACGTCTGCTGTGCAGTTGCAAGGCAAAGACAATAAATGGAATCATTACTCAATGTTGGGACATTGCCTTTCCCAGGGAAGTGCAGAGGATGCCCGTTAACCTTAACAGTGCCACAAAACTGTTTGTTGTTTTCTTATTTTTTCATTCAATTTATTTGGTTTATTTTGCTTTGTGCTTTACCTCTGTTTAAATCTGCAAGGTTTCCCTCCAGTAGTGGCCTGGGGTTTCCCCAGTCCAAGAGAGGGAAGGCTTTTACTAGCATTTTTGTTGTGCTTTGGTTAATTTTTGTCTGGATAATTATGTTTTGGGAAACATGTGACAGAAAGGGCGGGGCACGGGAGACAAGCCTGGATCCAGTTACAACAGCCACATACCAGTGTAACGGGACGAACGGTACTAGCATCGCCTGTGTCGTGAAGAATATCACAGATGTGCGCATTTTCACTGGTCAGGTGCAGAGAAAAGGGAAAAGGAAGGAAAGAGAAATCTTACTTATAGTCTTCAAAATCAGGGCAGACTGTGCACCAAGGGCGCAATACAAACGGGCCACATGTACACTGACCAAAAATATAAACGCAACACTTTTTTAATTGCTCCCATTTTTTTATGGTATGAACTCAAAGATGTGAAACATTTTCCACATACACAAAATAACCAGTTCTCTGAAATATTGGTCACAAATCTGTCTAAATCTGTGATAGTGAGCACTTCTCCTTTGCCAAGACAATCCATTCCATCTTACAGGTGTGCCATATCAAGATGCTGATTTGACAGCATGATTATTGCACAGGTGTGCCTTAGACTGGACACAAGAAAAGGCCACTCTGAAATCTTCAGTTGTATCACACAGCACAATGCCACAGATGTCGCAAGTTTGAGGGAGCGTGCAATTGGCATGCTGATAGCAGAAATGTCCACCAGAGCTGTTGCTAGGGAATTGAATGTCCATTTCTCCACCATAATCCGTCTCCAAAGGCGTTTCCGAGAATTTGGCAGCACATCCACCACGTGTAACCACACGTGTAACGACACTAGCCCAAGACCTCCACATCCAGCATGTCCACCTCCAAGATCGTCTGAGACCAGCCTCTCGGACAGCTGCTGAAACAATCGGTTTGCATAACCACAGAATTTCTGCACAAACTGTCAGATACCGTCTCTGGGAAGCTCATCTGCATGCTCGTCATGCTCATCGAGGTCTCGACCTCACTCCAGTTCGTCGTCGTAACCGACTTGAGTGGGCAAATGCTCACATGCGATGGCGTCTGGCACGTTGGAGAGGTGTTCTCTTCATGGATGAATCCCGGTTTACACTGTTAAGGGCAGATGGCAGACAGCGTGTGTGGCGTCGTGTGGGTGAGCGGTTTTCTGATGTCAATGTTGTGGATCGAGTAGCCCATGGTGGTGGTGGGGTTATGGTATGGGCAGGCATATGTTATGGACGAAGAACACAGGTGCATATCATTGATGGCATTTTGAATGCACAGAGATACCGTGACAAGATCCTGGGGCCCATTGTTGTGCCATACATCCAACAACATCACCTCATGTTGCAGCATGATAATGCACGGCCCCATGTTGCAAGGATCTGTACACAATTCTTGGAAGCTGAAAACATCCCAGTTCTTGCATGGCCAGCATTCTCACCGGACATGTCACCCATTGGGCTTGTTTGGGATGCTCTGGATCGGCGTATACAACAACGTGTTCCAGTTCCTGCCAATATCCAGCAACTTCGTACAGCCATTTAAGAAGAGTGGACCAACATTCCACAGGCCACAATAGACAACCTAATCAACTCTATGCGAAGGAGATGTGTCGCACTTCATGAGGCAAATGGTGGTCACACCAGATACTGACTGGTTGTCTGACTCCCCTGACCCCCTCAATAAAACAAAACTGAAGATTTCAGAGTGACCTTTTCTTGTGGCCAGTCTAAGGCTACGTTCACACTGCAGGGCTTAATGCTCAATTCGGATTTTTTCAAAAAATCCGAAATGTTTGCAAGACCGTTCACATTTCCAAGTAAATCCGAACTTTTGGGGTCTCCAGTGTGACCGTGAGACGACCCAAAATTGACCCGCATGCGCAGAAGAGTACTCAACAGTGAATGACGTCACTCGTTGTTTGCGGAGCCAACGTGAACAATGGATGTCAATAGTGGAGCTCTTTTTGCAAATCCTCTGTACCCACTGTAGTAGAATGAGGATGTGTTTGGGCCGCGCGCGCCGTACAGACAGAAGAAGAGCTCGTGCAGCGGTGGAGAATGGGGGGGGGGGGGTGTGGGCGCGCATTCATGTTGTGTGTTACGGAAGAAAGGAGAACGGTAATAGAAGAAGGTTTCCCCCAGAATAAATGCTATTGATTCTTTATTAACCTGCTCTGGAGAATCCTGGAGAATCTAAGGGTCAGAACAGGGAGGAGGAGGAGGATCCGCCTTGGGTCCCCTGCGCTTCTGATCACGGTCGGAAAGGGGAGAAAGAAAAAAAAGTAATCGCGGGAAAGGTTCAACACCACGCTCGGCCATTTAGCTGAAAATTTTTTCAAAAACCTCCCGGTTGCAATAAGAGCCATGGAGTTTGGCATGAATAGAGCTGTCACCCCAAATCTTAATCCAATTGGTGACCTCGCTTCCCTTCCACTGACTGGTCTCAGCAGCATCGTCTGCCATGGTTGTTGTTTATGTTCTCGTTCCCACATACTTCAACGCAAAATGATGACATTTGTTGCGTATCAATGACGTATGGTTCGGAATCAAGCCACCTGGCCGGTCAGACGGCGGTCGCAATTGAAAAGATCGGATACGTTCCGGAATCAGGGCGGCATACCCAAGTGGCCTGGGTCGCAATTGAAAAAATCGGAATTGGGTCATTTCAGCCGCAGTGTGAACGTAGCCTAAGGCACACCTGTGCAATAATCATGCTGTCAAATCAGCATCTTGATATGGCACACCTGTGAGATGGAATGGATTGTCTTGGCAAAGGAGAAGTGCTCACTATCACAAATTTAGACAGATTTGTGACCAATATTTCAGAGAACTGGTTATTTTGTGTATGTGGAAAATGTTTCACATCTTTGAGTTCATTCCATAAAAATGGGAGCAATAACAAAAGTGTTGTGTTTATATTTTTGGTCAGTGTTTTTCTGTTATAATCCAAACCAAACCCTGGATGTTCTCTTACTTGTCCCCAGGAATTCGCTACGGCACAACCGGAATGGTTACCCTAGTGCTTGAAAGGGCTATGAATGGTACATGACAGATATCGCTCCAGGGCCTGGGTGGGGACCGGTATTCAGGTCCACAGCTGAGAGGTAGTGGGCAAAGGGGAGTTATGGATGGAATTCTAAGGCTAAGGTTTGGGGGACCATAATCTCGAACTTCACCGTCTTGGATTCCTTTTTTTTATCCCGCATTAATACATCATCCGCCCAAATGCCCATGCAAACATATTGTATGTTATTAGCTATTTGTGCGTGGGCAAATGGCGCAGATCCTTGTTGGCCAATTGTATTTTGTATAGAATCTTCTAAAAATCAACCTAACATAACTACATCTATTGACACCCCGAAGCCAGGGAAGAAGGAATCGGGGTCCGTCAGGCCTGGACCGGGGTCTGAGTCTGCAGGAATGGTTAAAATTATTAATGCAGATCCAAATGTAGATGACTGGTTCCAAATTACTACGGGGGTAGTGGCCAAGAAAACAACTGGTTATTGATGGTAGAACATGCCGCAAATCTGACTCAAACTAACTGTTTGGTGTGTATGGGACCTAGACCTATTATGATGGTTGTACCAGCAGCGATTTCATCCTATTGTATAGCAGATGTGATGACTAACACCAATCCATACCAGAAAACTTGTAAGGTTTTTGATAAATAGCATCCTGTTGCCCCAGAGGAGAAGGACAAAACCATATTTGACAAGAAGGTGGCACGTCAGAATTTTTTATGTTTTGAATTGAAGGGAGGTAGACAGTTAATTGGACATGTCCCAGAAGATTGGTGTAATGACACACAACAGTTGAATGATTTCAGACCCATAGCTAGAGCAGATGTATAGATTTGGTGTGGAAGAAACGAGTTATTTGACAGGTTGCCTGTTAATGCCTCTGGGAGATGTGCACTTGTCTCCCTTCTAATGCCTGTCCTGGTTGAACCAATTAGTTTTGAATATTTATTACGGTTACCCCAAGGTTTACAGGATGTACTGTTTGGACACCACCTTAGGCGCAGGGGATCCCACATACATAGACTCTATTGGTGTTCCCCGATGTGTCCTGGATGAGTATAAACTGGTGAACCAAGTAGCAGCAGGATGGGAGAGTATCCTCCTATGGGTAACCGCTAAGGACTATTCGGGAGTTGATACATCCATGTGGGATGACTGGATGAAAGTGTTTGATTCTCGGAAAACTCTGATTTCCTCTATCCTTGTTGCAGTAACAGTTTTTTCAGCCATTCCCACTCTTTGTGGTTGTTGTTGTATTCCCTGCATTAGGTCACTTATGACAAGACTCATAGAGAAGGCGGTGGGAGAAAGGGACCGGGAGCACGGACAATATGCCATGTTACCTGTGAGCGACCCCTTTTCACCACCCCTGCTGTGAGATCAGCTTGTGTGATTTTGCTCTGCCCTAACATGTCTCCATTAGTTCCCTTAACTCCAGGTGTCCCTTTTCCTTTAAAGGACTTGTTGTGATTACTGTCGGTGTCTTACTTTTTATGCAAGGGCTCATATATCAATGTATGTGTTTTTTTATTGTGTTTTGTTTTACTATGAAGGATTTTTGATACTTTTGTTACGATCTTGATGTGATGGCTAGATGCCACAGGTTGATTCCATCTTTGTGATCTCCCTTCAGGAGATCAAGAGAGGGAAAATGAAGAAATCTATGCTTGCTGTTTTAATTTGTATTACATTGAACTGTTAGGGTACAGGCTTACATGGTTTTGCCATTTACTCGTGACCTCCGACAAAAACGTTTACTGCTTTGACCTTTCCTGATGCTCGATCCATGGGAGCAGGACGTGCAAACATTCCCATGCGCAGGAAGAAGCTAACCTTTGCTCCAGCAATTGCTACGGAGTTCGGCTTTCCACAGCAGATTTGTCATGGACAGATGGGAAAGCAGGGAAGGGGAACCGACAGTGTGGTTGAACTCCAAATATGGACCGAAGGAAGTGGGCGGTCCAGCTGTCGCCGAATCTACGCATCCGGGGGGAGGCATCCAGCGAAGCACAGGATAAAAATCTTTCTTTGAGAAGAAGTCTTTTGTCTCCTCTCCAAAAACTGTTTGTAAGTTAGCCACAAGTAAGCTGTGTGCATTGCAGACTCCGGAATTTTACAGATATCTGTTAAACGTTGTTTTAGAAAACCCTGTCAGGGAATAAAACTTTGTTAATCTTTACTCTTCTGAATCCTGGTCATCTTTCCTCGACGCTTGAACACGTTTAGGAAAACTGCAAGACGAACAGATTTTCCTACAGTCCCCATATGGATGCGTCTCTCAGGAGCTGTCCGCGTTTAGCGGAAGATGAGCCTCCAAATGCCGGGTGGCCTTCTTTCTCAGTCCGAGAAGCAGCGACGATGATTTTTCCTGCGGAGTGGAGGAGCCGCTTTCAGGATGCCATCAGATGTTGGACCCAACAGCACATTGAAACGGTTGGAAAGAACAAGGTCATCACGGTCCAAGGCTTTTTTTCCTGTGGCACACCACCTCAGTCCAAAGCGGTTTGGGTGTAGACCTCGAGGAACGCCGCGGTGAGATGTCAGGGTCCCACTGAACCGTGTTTTCCAGAGCTGCTTTCAGAGAGGCAATATGTATGGACTGTTGATGCGCCAGGTCCAGCAAAGAGTTCAACAGATCATTTTTCGACCTCAACTCAGAGAGTTTCTGAATGTCCTTTCTGAGGTACGTGATCTGTGTATCGGCATTTTCTGAAGCAGTCATGTGAGACACAGTGGCAGCAGCAATCTTCTGATGTGACTCTCTGCTTATGAGATTTAGGTAAATATATATATATATATATATATATATATAATATATATATATATAGCAGCAGAAGGTTTTTATGTGAAGATTCAGTGCTTTTTCTTTGTTTTTGGTGATGACTTTAGTCATGCTCTTTTTGCCTTTTTCCCTCTGTCGTTTACACCAGATTTAGTTAAAAAGTGCTGACAATTATCCACAGCTGTCTTGGTTTGTGTTAATTGTCCTCAGTGTATTTGACTCTGGTTTCTTTTTTTTGTGCTGCCACCAATCCTGCTCTCTTGCATATTGGATCCTCCATCAATTCCTGAATTTTAAAGCACAAATGTGTTGTTTGAAAGGAACATAGCCTCCAACTATGTAGCTACATTGAACTTTCTGTGTTTAGTAAAGCAGATTGAAATGAATTTTTGATCCAAAACTCACAGAGCTTTGTGGGATTAAAATAATTGTGTTAAAACCTTTATTTATACTTATTTCCGTAGAATAAAAAAAAAAATTCTACGGAAATGAAAAAAAAAAGGAAATTCCACAAAACTCTGTTTCCATTTGAAATTTATTTGGGATTTCAGCAAACTAAAACACTAAAGGCAAGTCATCGTCTAAAACAGGGATCTGCAACCTGAGGCTCCGAAGCCACATGTGGTCCTTTTACTTCTACACTGTAACGCTATGGTTGAAGAAAAACTGCAAGTCTTTAATAAAAAATGAGACTGTAAAGTATAAAATATGCAATTAGTAAAGTACAAAAAATAGGTCAATTAGACTAACTCAAACTTTAAGTTATTCACAGACAGTTGATGGATGGTACGTATCACACTGTCTTGCTCCTGACTACATTAGCTGTAACGTTCCATCAGGCAGTGCGGCACATTTTTGAGCACTGCTCCTTATTACAGAAAATGAATTGGAGGTCAGTAAGTTCAGCCAAGGTTTGTACCAGATTATGAAGTTGATTATCTATTTTTGAACAAATTCAGGCATTTTTAACTGCACCTCATGGTTTGAAAAATACAGTAAGGGTCACTTAACTTAACCTTAACCCTAATTTATTCTTGGTTAGTTAGGTGATCACAGTTCTGAGCTGCTTACATTTTTTCATTGCCTTGGAAAAAGTAAAAGCTGATTTATTTTTTAAGTTTGTACCCTGTATGTATTTTGAAGGGTTAAAAACATCTTGGTTAGATATTAATAAGAAAAAACGTATAAAGATTTTTCAAACAAGTAGCATTTCTTCTTTTTCACAGATTAACAGCGCTGAATCCTTACATGGAGTATCATTCCAGAGTCCCGGATGTTCAAAATTAATTTCTCCACAGTCTTCCTCTGCATCATAATCATCAGGCTGATTAGATGCCCAGAACCTGTCAGGTCAGAGAATAAGAGAATTTGATTAAGACAACTTTGTCAAATATGTATTTGTAGTTGTCAAGGATAGAAGCTTACGCACACTCACACTCCCACACACTTCTTGAGGAGCTTTTGTGTCATAACATTTATGGTTTGTTTGGGGGCAGAACCCACTGCTCCACAGTTAAGTTTATTTTTTTACATTTCTTTAGATTTGTTGCTTGGTAAAATATCTATACTTGTACAAAATGTATTTTGCTTTACACATTAAATAACAAAATGCACTTCATGACTTGTGCACACATTTTGTTTAGTAATTCTGTTCTTTTGAGTTCTCTAAGGCCTGATTAGGTGGCAAAGGGAGGAGCAGGACAAGTTCCTGAACATTTGGAGATGATGGAGGAGGAAAACAAAGTTATTCATTAGTTGGACTATTGTTTGTATTCTTGAAACATGTTCAACTTGTTTTGAAGTATAAGTCCAGTTTTGTTGGTTAAAGCTTTAAATGACTAGTAATTGACTTATTTAGTTAATATTTAGGTTTTGAATGTTTTGTATTTGTAGTTCCCTCCCTATTGTGTCATTGGTCTGAACAGCCAGAATAAAACCTCCCTAATGTGTGCTGTTGGGGGGTCAGTTTTGATTCATTTGGTTTGAGCTTTTTTTCCTGATTCGCTCAGTTACATTTTTGTCAAGTTGGTCTATTTAAATTTAGCCCTATGCCAATTTTGTTTAGGGTGAAGTAATATATCTTATTTGAATATATTTTTTGTCCTGTGGCTCAGTCTGCCGAGCGGCCCCTGACAACCTTTTAAATGGAGGAAAATGGAGCTTCCAGAGGGGTGGACAGCTCTGAGGGCACAGGCAACGAGCCAAATGTTGGAAACCTGGTCTCTGTCTTTCGTTCTCACATGAGTCAGCAGGAAGTCAGAAGCCAGGCAAAGGGAAGAAAGTCCTCGGTAGAAAAAACGATTCAGAGTACTCAAAAAAATAGTGTACAAGAACTATTTTTTGTGGATGTGTGAATGGTAAATGGCGAATGGTTGCGTAGCACCGACCTTCCTTTAAGGTCTAAAGTGCTTTACAGTCACAGTCCCCCATGCACACACACACACATTCACACACTGATCCAGAGTGAACACTCACTGCAGAGTCAGAGGACTTCCATCAACCCATTTCCAGGTCCCCTCCAAGTCTCTGTCAGACAATCCAATCCAAAACTGTTGCTTTTTCAATTTAGAAATAAATGCCTGCAAAAAAACAACATAAGCTGCTCACCAGTTTTTCAACATATTTTTTCAAATGAGATGTTAAAAAGTTAAAACCTGACTGAAAGCAATAATTCAAACAAATTAGATTTAAATAGATTTAATAAAAAACATTAAAAATAAAGATCATCAAATAAACTACTGTTACACTGAATTACATTATAGGTTGAAGCACAATTTATTTTATGTGAAATGTGGTTGTGCTTTGCATTTTAGATTTATGTATTTTGATCACAGGACAACTGCTTATGATAAAATGATATCAACACACACATAATTTACAGACAAGCTTCTTTCTTTAACTTTGTATTACCGTAATTTCTGGACTATAAGCCGCTACTTTTTTCCTGCGCTTACAGCCCTGCGGCTTATTCAGTGACCCGGCTAATTTATGGATTTAATTGGCGGCCGCCATGTACGTTCTTTCGGACTCAGTGACTGGTTTGAATTCTTTAACTAACACCAAGCACAAGTCATTTGTTTTTCAACACACTAAACAGCCAAACAGCATGGACCTCACTTCAGGTCTTAGACACTTCAGTCATGGTTCAACAAAACGAAACACGCATGCCCGGCCGCATCCCAGAATCCTTTGGTGCCATTAGACCCAACGTGCACGTGATCGCCGCTACAATATGATGAAGCTTTCAAGTTAAAAACAATCCTTAAAAGCAGCGTGAAAAAATCCACCATCACCAACGGGTTTGGAAAAGCCGGTCAGCTGCGTGACAAAGAGAACAGCGCATGGAGTGAATTTACCTCTGAGTCATAGTGACTCGGCTGGCTGCACGTAAATATGTGGGAATAACATCAGCCTTTATTTTGTCGGGACACGACTGGAAGCAGACATCCACGTGATTGTTTTTACGGTTTCTAAGGACTGACCGGAATTTTGCATTGAAAAGCTCACAGCCTCCGTGTGAGCTGGAGACATGTTCTCCTGCTGCTCGTTCACATAGAGCCGCGCGGCCGATGGCAGTCTGATGGCTCCCACACGTAACAACGCATCCGCCCCTCATCCACAAAACGTACAGTATTAAGTCCGATTGTTCTGCACAGGCACGATTTGCTCCTCCCTGGAGCCGCCCAGGCCAGAGGTGTTCGGAGACGATAGGAAGGGGAGCGCGCGGGGCTAGCGCGGAGCGCAGAAGCGTCCACGGAGCAACAGTGTTTGTTGTGGAAGGAAACTTCTGACGCACGCGCCGCGCTGAGGCGCTGGTATCGCGCTGAGGCGCGCGCTTTTCAGTCGCCGCTGCTTTATTTTACTGGTGTGTTTTTTTAACCAGCCCTGTTACTCCCATAACGCTGCCGCGACACAAGCGGAAGGAGAGCTGTTCCCGTTCACCCCTCCATGCACTGCTGCTACTTGCTCATTCTTAAACACGTACAACAGTGTGGCGAGCCGGGCGTTGGCCACGCCTTTAGCCCCTAAGACTCATGGGAAATGGGGGATCGCGGATGTAAATTTCCTCATCATAACTGAGGGATGTAATGTTGATTATATGGTTACTGTTTGTAATTTTATGTATGATACCTAGATTGTCAATAAGTAAAAAAAAAAAAAAAAAAAACCATAACAGGAACTTGTGAACAAAATAGAGATCCACACTGTTTGGCAGATGTGGGTATACTCAAATGCATGACCCGGAGGCAAGGCTGACTCCTCCCACAGTGTGGCAATGAAACACACGCACTCTGGGAGTCAGGACGTGATTTGTCAGGTTTACCATGTTGCCTAATACATGCGGCTTTTACTCCGACGCGGCTTGTGTATGTTTAAAAGTAGTGAAACACGTGAAAATGGGTGGGTGCGGCTTGTAATCGGGTGCGCTTTGTAGTCCGGAACTTACGGTACAGGTTAAAAGTGTTCTTGTTCGAGGATTCCAGGCTTACATGAGGCAGTTCTGTGATCAGCCTTCTAAGAATGATGAATTTGTATGAGTGAGTTTAGAATTAAACCTGATTACAACATATGGCCACATTTTCTCTGTCTTTCTCTATTTTTAATAAATAGTACGATGACCAAACTTCTTCTCACTGAAACCATAACCACATTTAATCTAAAAATATATGCTTTTAGAAATATTTAATATCAATAGATCTTAATTAGACAAAATTGTGGCTTTTCAGCTGGGTTTAGGTCTGGCCTGGAACCTGGTTATTCTTTTTTTTTAACCCTTGTGCTATCTTAGATGACCCCACCCTTACATTGACGTGTTATTCCTACCATGAAAAAGGTGGATAAAGGTGGAAAGATTTCATGTAATCCATAGGCACCACTGAAAATCATTAATCATTGAAAAAGGATCAGCACACTGTCTAGTGGGTCTAGATGACCCAACTCCCAATGTCAAGGTGCCTAGGATAGCATAAGTGTTAAATAGATGTACTTCCATGCTTTGATCATTTCCTGTGACATAACTTAGACCCAGCTGTTTATTGGACTATTCACCGAACACACGTTTAGAATATAGTCCTTGACAAAAGTCTTGTCGCTTATCCATTTTGTAGAAACAAAAGCGTATAACCTCACTTTTAATAAATCCATTGGTTTTAGAAATGTCTCATATGAAAGCTAAAACCCTCCCAAATTATGTTCAATATACGAAAATAAAATTGCTTCACTGAAGAAAGATTGATCATTTAATAAACACAGGTCACATTTTGGCAAGACAAAAGTTTTGTCGCCTACAGAGAGTAATGTGAAAATTTAACAAATACTTTACTTCAAAAACAAAAATATGTTGCATAACATCAGTGAATTACGTAGTGCTACAGTGAGATCCATATTTAATATCTTGTATGACTTCCATGACCTTGAAGGACAGCATCCATGCGTTTTGACAATGATTCATACAATTCATCGATGAAGTCATCAGGAATAGCAAAGAAAGCAGTCTTACATGCCTCCCAGAGTTCATCAAGATTCTTTGGTTTCGTCTTCCATGCTTCCTCTTTCATTCTACCCCAGACATGCTCAATGATGTTCATGTCTGGTGACTGGGCTGGCCAGTCCTGGAGCACCTTGATCTTCTTCGCCTTGAGGAACTTTGATGTAGAGATGGAAGTATGCGATGGAGCACCATCCTGCTGCAGAATTTGACCCCTTTTATGGTTGGGAATGTGAGAGGTAGCCAATACTTCTTGATATTTTATGCTATTGATATTGCCTTCCACCCTGCAAATGATTCGCACACCCCCATACTGGATGTAACCCCAGACCATGATTTTTTCGCCACCAAACTTAACTGTTTTCTGGGTGAATCTTTGGTCCATGCGGGCTCCATTTGGTCTCCTGCAACATTTGCGTCGGCTGTGATGTAATTCATCTGAAGACTCATCTGAGAAATCCACCTTTTGCCACTTTTCCAGCGTCCATCCTTTTAGCAGGCTGTGGGCCTTGGCAAATGCCACACGTTTTTTCAATTGCCTTTCGTTTAGTGCTGGTTTCTGGGCACTGATTCGACCATGCGAGGCCATTTTGAGACAGAATTCTACAAACTGTTCTGGTTGACACAGGGACTTGAGGTGACCAGGCCTGGTGGAGCTCTGCTGCAGTGGAAAAGGCGCTGGCCTTGGATTTTCGAACCAACAAACGGTCCTCCCGAGCAGTTGTCTTGCGGGGTCTCCCAGACCTGGGCTTGTCAAAAACATCTCCAGTCTATTCAAATCTTTTTCTTATTCTTTGTACTTGACGCTGAGACCCATTGAAGGTGTCAGCCACCTCAGCAGTGGATCTGGTCTTCAGCCTCTTGATAATCAACGCTTTGGTCTCAGGGTGAATTTTAGGCATGTTGTCAGAGGTCAAGTTGCAGTTTATGTGAAGGCCTGGTGTGCTGGGGTCCTTTTTATACACACCCACTAATTGATTGATCAGTAATTGATCACAGGTGAGGCTGTAATCTAGGATTGGGTGCATCATATGACAAGGCAACAAAACTTTTGTCTTGCCAAAATGTGACCTTTCTGTGTTCATTAAATGATCAATCTTTCTTCAGTGAAGCAATTTTATTTTCGTATATTGAACATAATTTGGGAGGGTTTTAGCTTTCATATGAGACATTTCTAAAACCAATGGATTCATTAAAAGTGAGGTTATACGCTTTTGTTTCTACAAAATGGATAAGCGACAAGACTTTTGTCAGGGACTGTACTCTGGTAAACAAAAAAGGGGCTCCTGGTTGACTTCATAAATACATTTACATTGTAAGGCCTAATTCACACCAGGGGTTATTTCCTTGAATGATCCACTTTCTTTGGCAGAAGTTAAAACCTCACCTGATTTCTGATGTGGATCAGACAATCAAAACCTGATCCCATTTTTTTCAATTTTTTTTAGTACTAGGGAGTTGCTTCAGTCTTTTAATGGGATCTAAATTACATTAAGAATCTGTCTAAACCCAATCACATGGATGCTTAAATGTTATTGTTGATTTGTAAATGTTAATTTAATCCAAAAAAGACCAAAAATACAATAACGTACATTTTCCTCTTTGGTGTTTATCACCACCAGATCAGCTCCTCTAGCTCTGCAGAACTCTCTTGCTTTATCCCAGGACTTAGACCCTTCAGAGAAGAAGTAACAAGAGGAACCAAATCTGATCCATTTCTCAGGACATCCCGTTTTCCCTGGAACACATTTGACATTTTAAGCAAGACAAAATATTAACACATTATTGAAACAAGCAGAATTACCAGCTTTTTATCAATCGCCGTCTGGATCTGAATGGCTTTAAAGGTTCTGCAGAAATTAATAGAAAGTCACTTTCTGTTCCTTATGATTGGTATCAAAAATGGTTTCAGCACATGTCAGATATATTTTTATGCAGCAGCAGCAACAATGTTAGAATCTGGCTTCTTCTGTGCTCAAACACCAACAATAAAGAAGTGTTTGTCTCCAATTCCTTTTGGACAAAAGAAAACTTCTAGTTTGATTTGGATTGTACTTTTTTTGCATTTATTTCTGTAACTTTAGAGTTTTAGCCAAAGCATTATTATTAAACTGAAATAAAGTGTAATCATCCCAGAAAGGTATCATTGATTCAAGGAAGAAGTCAGTGAAGTCAGAGTTTTTCTGTTCTTACAGAGAATCCATTGGAATGTGAGCCCTCCGTGGGCCAGTGGTATAAAAAAAACAAAAGAATCTGATAAACCGTGCACGTAGATCAATCAAGTGTGCTTGTACTGTTGTGCAATCGTGTGCGCACTGGCCCCTGGGGGGCTCTGTAGGAATGCTACATGGTATAGCTGCATCTTCACAAATGTACATTTATTATACATGCATTTTAGACTTACTTTTAAAATCTATTAGCTTCTTGGTTGTTTCAATGAGGCTGGAATTCATCCTCTCAATAACAGCATTCAGATGCTCAGTCAAATTGTCTTTGTTGTCAGAGATTTCAGACAAATGTCTTACTGAGTCACCATCTGTAATGAAATCAGGCCAAAATAAAAACGTCATCAGTGACTTAAGCAGAATGGATGGTGGGAAAAGTGCAGTTAGCTAACAGACTATGAGTAACGAGTTAGAGTAAAGGTGCACATAAACTATTAAACATTATTACCCAACATGCAGACATATAGACTCTAAAAAATGAGTGCATAAAGACAGATCTTCATGGAAAGAAATAATGAACCACAAATCAAGTTTAATTTTTCTTTTGTTAACTGATAAAACATTAGTGAGACTGATATGTTAGCCATAGTGGAGTTTGGAGTGTGACTGTTTGAGGTTGTGGACAAGTGTATTTTATATAGATAACTAGTTCAAACTGGTCCCATTAATACAGGTAACCAGTGGAGGACATAGGATCCTTTTACAGAAGAAGTTACAGGTCTGTGAAACCAGAAATCTTGCTTATTGTAGATGAACAAATACCTTTTTCCACCATAGTTTTCAAATACATTCTTTAAAATTCAGACGACATGATTTTCTCTTTATGTCTCTCATAGTTGAGGTTTACTCATGATGAAAATTATAGACCTCTCTCACCTTTTTAAGTGCGAGAACTTTACAATTTGTGGCTGACTAAATACTTTTTTGTCCCCCTTGTAAAACAGATCCTTATTTGACCTTTGGCCTTTGCCTGTTCAAACACCTGTTCAACCAGTTTTTTAGAGAAGTTGTAGACTTGCCAGATAGTGAAAATTATTTATTTATTTGTTATGCTGTGCTGCCTAATAATGTTACCTAATAGAGGCATGCAGAGACGAAAGCACACTAGACCAAGCACAGAGCCCTGTGGTACACCACGCCTAACACTGCTGTATGAGGAAGACTTATTTACATGATCAGATAAAAATGTCTTAGAACAGCTTTCAGCAGTTCCTGTTAGACATTTTCCAAAATCTGCAGCAAAATATTTTGATCAAGTGGGTCAAATGAAGCACTGAGGCCTGAGGAAAAATTTACAAATGTTATCTAATATTGATTGCATTGAAGTAAAAGTACAAAGCAACATAATTAGCTTTCTCTTACAGCAAAGTTTTTTCATCCTGTCATCTGCTGCTTTATCTCTCACATGCATAACTTCCTGCTTCTACCACATCTGTAGATCATCAATGTGGTTAAAAACCCTTTTATCTAATTTCCTACCAACCTTTGCATGTCTCAATGGATCTGATGTGTCAAATTTATGATACTTGAATGGATTTTTTATTTCGATTTTCAAAGGTAAACATGAGCATGGTATTTGCAATTAAATGTAAAAAAATGTATAGATGTGAGAGAAATAGCTAAATCTGGGCAGCATGGTGGGAAAGTTGTTAGCACTCTTGCCTCACAGGAAGAAGGCCCTGGTTCAAGTCCCTGCTGGGGGACCTGAAACAGAACATCAATGACCTTTCTGTGTGGAATTTGCATGTTCTCCCCATGCATGCGTTGGATTTCTTCGGGACTCCAGCTTCTTCCCACCTAAAACATGCTTCATAGGTTCATTGGTTAAACTAAATTGTCCCTCGGTGTGAATGTGTATGGATGTGTGATTGTGGTCCTGCGACAGAGCGGTGACCTGTCCAGGATGTTTTCTGCTTCTGCCCACAAGTGGACAGGATAGGCTCCGGCATTGACGTAACCCCAAAATGGAAAAAACGGATTTAGAAGATGAATAAATTATTTAATAAATATGAAACAATCAGCTAATTTTATGTAAGTGAACTATAATAACCCTTATAGTCCTCGACAACACTTCCCTGAAAATTATTGGTTTCTTTGCTGTTTGACTGAAATAGATGGCAGAAAAAATGAAGACCTATTCAAGACCTTAACTGACTTTAGATAAAATTATATTTATAATTCACCTAAAATAACCGAATTTGGATTCCTTGACCTTTTTGTCCAGATTGACTGCTTCATCAAAATTACACATATGAATCCCACCTCTTCCTGTTTATACTTTTATTTTTTACAATTGTTCAAAAAAAAACAGTTCAAATTTATTTTAACACGTTAGAAATATTTTTGCTTACACAGCTCCCTGTTATTTAAACACAATAATAATTTAGATGAAGACAATGAAAAAAGTAAAAATAAACATCAAAGAATCCACATGGAAACTACTAAACATCACATAGACAGACCCATACAACCCTGCAGGATAATTGTTTCAGGTTTTCTACATTACATCTTCCATTCATCTGTTTCCATTCCTGCTTGTGAGGGTTGCTGGAGCAAATCACTGCTGCTTTAGGAGGAGCGCGAGTTACACCCATTTGTAGTCCATAACAGGCTCACACATACATTACACATAATAGAAAATTAGAGTCACCAATTCAGCTATGAAGCATGTTTTAGGGCCATTAGAGGAAGCTGGAGAACCAGGAGAAAACCCACACACACATGGAGATCATGCAAACTCCACACATAAAGGACCAGCTAGAGCTTAACCAGTTGAAATGGAAGTGCAAACCACTACATTATCATGCAGTCTTACATGCCAAATTTTAAAAAAGATTAAAAAAAATTACATTTCTGACTTGAATGTAAAAGAAAAAATAAATTTATTGTCACATTTGGTCTGTTGTGAGGTAAATACTCACAGAGGAGGCCAAGAATGACGAGTCCAGCCAGAAGAAGAACACTCAGCATCATCATGAAAGTAATAACACCGAGATAGCATCTCCTGTTGGACTTGATGGAAGCTATGGGGGGAAAGTTATCACTTAAACCACAATAGACAAACATAAAGAAAATTAATTTTGTTTTATCAGTGAGTTCATTCTTACCTGGTGGATTTGATACAGAAACGTGGCACACAGGATCTTCAGGTTCAACATTTTGAGAAACGGTTTCCATTATAAAGATGTAAAATCTAAGAATGTGTGAAGTGTTTAACAGACTGACTTGTATACTGAACAGCTTTTCCTGTCTGAGGTTATTATTGAAGTGGTGGGAAGTCAATGTCATGTGACAGTAGTTGCATTGCGACAGGAAGCTCGGGTGAGGTGAATGTTTGAAAGTGAGGGGGAGAACAGAATTTTAGTAAAAAAAAAAATACAAGTTTAGCTTGTACTTTTTTCCCATTAACTTTTAAGTGTCCAGCAGCTGAGCAAACAAATAAGAGTTGATGACCAGATTTTACTGTTACAACAGGTGGTTATTAGGGTTGTAAAGGTACTGTTAGCAAGTTTAAGTCTTCACTGTACTGTAGGGTTATACCTTTTTCCTACCTGCAGCGGGATTCTTTTGAAGAAATTACAACGGGCCACTCACCAGGTTCTCTTTATTAACAGGGCCGAACAGAGAAACTTGCTCTTACAGACAGAGTATAACAGCGACCCCTTCTGGTCATAAAAAAAGTTAGTTACAAAGCAATCATATCAGCCCATATGGTATAGATATTCTTTATTGATCCCACATTGGGGAAATTCAATTGCTACAGCAGTTCAAAAAGCAGAGAAGAAGAATGACAGCAATGTGCAAAAGAATGAATTGTTCAAAATGTGCAAAAATACAGATCTAAAAAGTGCAAAAATAGAAAAAGTAAGTAATGACTAATGTACACCATTACGACATAACGTATGTTATGCGTAATAATAAAATTAAATAAAGTAAAAACACAGAATATACAGATGAGCTATGGATGTATGATAACCGGTTTGTACATGCATATTTAAACTGTGGCATTGTACAATCTTACAGCTGTTGGGATAAATGACTTGCGGAACTGTTCCTTCCTGCATGGGGGGTGTAGAAGTCTGCAACTGAAGGAGCTGTTCAGTGCCTCCACTGTCTGTTGTGGTGGTTGAGAGGTGTTGTCCATGATGGATGTTAACTTGGCCAACATCCTCCTTTCACCCACTTCCTCCACAAAGTCCAGTTGTCACTCCAGGACAGAACTGGCCCTCCTGACCAGCTTGTTAAGTGTCTTCCTGTCCCGGTCTGTGCTACCTGCTCCCCAACAGGCCACGGCGTAGTGGATAACAGAGGCTACCACAGAGTACTGGAAAGTCCTTAAGAGAGGCCTGCACACTCCAAAGGACCTCAGTCTCCTCAGAAGGTGGAGGCTACTTTGGCCCTTCTTATACAGGGCATCGGTGTTGTAAGTCCTGTCCAGTTTCTTGTTGAGGTGAACACCCAGGTACTTAAAACTGTCCTCTACCTCAATGTCTGAGCCCTGGATGCTCACCGGTGTGTATTGTAATGGTCTCCTACGGAAGTCAATCACCATCTCCTTTGTATTACTGGTGTTCAAGCACAAGTGATTACGCTCACACCAGTCCACAAAGTCCTTGATGACTGACCTGTACTCCAGCTCGTTCCCCCTGACACACAGCCAACAATGGCCGAATCGTCAGAGAACTTCTGGAGGTGGCTACCGCCGGTTTTGTAGGTAAAGTCCGATGTATAAAGGGTGAAGAGGAACGGTGAGAGCACCGTCCCCTGAGGAGCACCAGTGCTGGAAACCACCACCTCCGACACACAGTTGTGTAGCTTCACATACTGTGGTCTGTTGGTGAGGTAGTCAATCGTCCATCCAGCCAGTCTTCCGTTTACTCCAGCCCCTTCCAGCTTCTCTCTCAGCAGAGCTGGCCGTATGGTGTTAAAGGGGCTGGAGTACTCAAAGAACATGACCCTCACAGCGGGTCCGGCATCCTCCAGGTGAGTCAGCGGCTGGTGCAGCAGGTAGATGACAGCGTCATCCACCCCGATGTTCAGCCTGTGGGCAAACTGCAGCGGGTCAGTTTCGGTGCTGACCACTGAGCGGAGGTAGCTGAGGACGAGTCTCTCCATTGTCTTCATTAAGTGGGAGGTCAGGGCTACTGGTCTGCAATGGTTTGGTTCTTTCGCGTGCGCCATCTTAAGAACCGGAACCACACAGGAGGTCTTCCACAGGACCGGGACCATACCCAGACTCAGGTTGAAGATGTAAGTGACCACCTCACAGAGCTGGTCAGCACAGTCCCTGAGCAGTCCGTGTCTGATGCCGTCTGGACCTGCAGCTTTCCTGGTCTTAAGTTGCCTTAGTTCTCTCCTCACCTGATCAGAAGTGAGGCAAAGGGGGGTGGAGGTGGGGGGCAGAGATGGTATGGCTGTGGATGGGGGTGGTGTGCAGTGATGAGAGTGATTGGGGTGGGGGTTGGTTTAGCTGCTGGGCTGGGCAGATTCAACTCGTTGGCCAAGCCCTGGTCTTCATCAGATGCCACTGTGTCTGCTCTCTGTCCGTGACCAGTGATGGTCTTTAGACCTCTCCACACACCTCGAACGTTGTTGTTCTCCAGCCGCTCCTCCAGCTACCTCTTGTAGCTGTTCTTGGCCTGTCTGATTTTGTATTTGAGTTCATGCTGAACTCTCCTCTGCTCCTCTCTGTCCCCTGAAATAAAAGTCCTCCCATTCTCCTTCAGTAGGGCTCTTAGCTCCTGGGTCACCCAGGGCTTGCTGTTGGAGAAACACAGCTTCCTCCGAGTTGGTACAGTGTTCTACACACATAAGCTGATGTAGTCAGTGATGCAGTGGGTCAGGCTGTTGATGTCATCTCCATGAGAGCTGCAGAGTGTCTCCCAGTCTGTGGTCTGGAAACAGTCTCTCAGTCTCTCCCTGGCCTCGTCAGTCCATGCTCTCACTGACTTCTTCTTCTGGGGTAGTTCAAAAGGGGGGTATAAAGTGTCTTTTCTTGATCATGTGGCCAGATTAATGTAGGGAACCAATATTAATTAAATACATGAAAGTAGTATCAAATGCCTTACACAGGCAAAAGTGCAGTAAAATAGAGCACAGCGCTCATTTGGGCTGTGTTCCATTTTTACATACTGTAGTAGAAAAGCTGCAGCCAAACTCCAAAGATCTGGCCTCACTAGATATATTATAAGAAACAAGCAAAAGCTGTTTGCAAAGCAGGTACCATTTAGATCGGCAATTTAAAAAAAAAAAAACAAAAAAAAGATTTTGTAAGAAAAATTTTTTTGTTTCCATGTACAGTTTAGGACGGACCTTTTCAAATGGGTGTTTTACTTCAGGAGAAAAAAACACGTTTATCCATGTTTAACTATTGATCTTGCAATAGCAGGGGTGTCCAAACTACGGCCCGCGGGCCAACTGCGGCCCGTGGGTCTGTTTTTATTGGCCCGCAGCAAATTTTGAAAATATAATTGAATATAGCCCGCACATGGCGCTTGAGCTCAACTCTGTTGCACTTCTCAGTTTCAACACTAGACTGAGTGGGTCACAGAAAGGTGTGTTGCGGAATGTGTGTGTGCTGAGCGGGGCGCGTGCCACGAGAGAGAGGGGGAGGAGCGCGTGCAGGTGGAGATGGGTGTGTGAGCACGGAGCGGAGGTGTGGGGGGTCGATATATTGTGTGTTCGGAGGACGGAGCAATTTAATAAATAGAAGGTGTTCCCCCCCAGAATAACTGTTTGGAGTCGTTCTTAATCCACTCTCTGGCTGAGGGTTGCGAACGGGAAAGTGAACCCCGAAGGAGAATCGCCTTCGGCCCTGGAGGAAATCTCCCCTGCACTTCTGACCACGGTCGGAAAGAGAGAAACGCAAAGAGAAGTCCCGCGCAGGAAAGGTTCAACAGGTGTTTGCCCTTTTAAACAAAATTAAGCAAAGAAGAATATTTACCATGAGTCAGCAGAAATGGCAGCACTGAAGAAACGTAAGATAGCAAGTGAGTGTAGAAGATTTCAAACACGGTGGGAAAATGAATATTTCTTTAAGTAGATCAACGGAAAGTGTGTCTGTTTGATTTGCTCTGAAGATGTTGCCGTGATGAAAGAGTATAATATCCGTCGGCACTATGAGACCAAGCATCAGAGCAGATACGCTTCGTACACAGGTGCCGAACGAGCACAGAAATTCAATGCAAATGGCAGCAAGCCTGCAAGCTCAACAACAGTTTTTTTTCCATCGCGGTGAGTCAACACACGCCGTCCATCCAGGCCTCCTTCACTATTTTCCTCGTGTTATTAGCAGCGTTACACAAGGGGTTGCCGCCTGCCTGTCTCCTAATAATGGCCTCCACGTCTCCCCACAGGCTTCATAAGAGCAAAGGGCACAGGCTTAGGAAGTAAAGGAAGCTCCTATGAGCTGTCTCCGTCTGACACCTACAAGGATGCTGTTCGCAAGGCCATGTTTGCACGCTTCACAGAGATAGAGTGAAGCTAAAAGGTGAAGAAAATGCATTCTGAACTGTGAAAAAGTATTCCCTTTATGTAAAAACTTGTTTTGTTTTTGGATTTTTTTTTTTTTTTCATAGCTGCATATTTTGTCACAGAGTGTAATTGTAAAGTAAAGCTTTTTAAATTGTGTGCGTTTAATGTTAAAATTGTCCTCGTTGGTCACCCATAAGCCCTTTTTTTTGGTCTACTTTTCTCAGAAAACAGGACTTCGACTCTTTATAATCTACAAAATCGTGCACTCTGCCATTCAACCAAACTAGCGGCTACATATGTAAAGATCTGCTGGCTTCAGCTGCTCAATAAACCCGTTCTGAACTGCATGGTTGGAATGAGGTTTCATTGTTTCATTTTGACGTGCGCTTGTTTCATGTGGCACAGATCAGCATCACTGCAGCAATGTTCTTCACATTATAGGTGAGTTAAAAATACACAGTGATCATGTGTCAATGTGTCACCTCTTGTGTGCCGCCCGGACCTTTGCTCATTTTTCTGTGTTTGGCCTTCACCAAAATAACTTTGGACACCCCTGGCATAGGGAAATCTGCATCCTGAAACAGTTTATTTGCCCCCCCTGGGTCTATGGGTGGTACTGCAACGTCCTAAGTGCTCATCTATTTATTTAAATACCTTGCTGCACACTTACACAACATGCTATAGTTTTTTAGGCTTGGCTTTTCTGAACTATTTTCTCTTTAACATCAGTCAATAAAATAATCCTGCCACAACTATACAGAACTGAGACATGCCCATGTTCTTAAACAAATAAATTTTCTCAGCAGCTTTGTGATCCAGCTCAGATGTGGTCGTTTCGTTTCAGCAGATCATACCTACAACTCCCTGACATCCTGTGTTGCATCAGATTGTTGTGATCAGTGGATATTTGCCTCCAATCTGCTTATCTCAGGAGCACCTGTTCTATGTTCTCTTGACCCAGGAGAGTGTGTCGTGTCCTGCTACAGATGAGGAATGAGTACAAGCAGACACAGGATACAAAGGGGCTTTCTTCTGATACTCAACAGGCAATAGTTTGCTTGAAGTTCAGCATGGATTGCTAAAAGAAAATTCACTTTTTTGCTCTTGTTTGTTTTAGTGCTTACGTATCATCCATGTTTTGTGATGTTTAGGATTTTCTCACAAATGATCATCTATCCATCCATCCTCGTAACCGGTTTCAGGGTCACGGGGCTGCTGGAGCCTATCCCGGCCTCTCGTGGGTGGGGCAGGGTTCACCCTGGACAGGTCACCAGTCTGACACAGGACCACGGTCATTCTCACATTGTTGCTGTCACCCATACACACTCGTATTCATACTTAGGGACAATTTAGAGTAACCAATTAACCCCTGATGCATGTTTTTAGACAGTGGGAGGAAGCAGGAATCCCCAGAGATAACCCACACATGCATGGGAGAACATGGAACATGCAAAGGACCATTAACTTCAAAATCATGTGATATTTCTTCTTTGTTTTCAAATAGAAAAAGTTTTGTGAATATTTTTGGATTGAGTTTTACTCTTAAGCAAACTGTTGTAGTTGCAAATGGAAAACAGAGATAATTCCAGGTGTCGTCTGTTAATCTTACGTAGGGTAGTGCCAAAATATCGATATCGCGTTATTTAGTCCCGCGATTGATTCTCGAGATGTCTTCGTCAAGTATCGACCTTTTATTTACATTTAAAGCCCCTGTAAAATGTTATATTAACCATCCTTTGGTAAGACAATTCTTCGGAGGGTCGATAAGGGGCGCTCGTTGCGAGATTGGCTGTTGCGGGCGGACAAAGAAGAACACACATTCCTTGCCCAACCGGCTGCCATTTTCGAATAATTTAAGCGCAATGCATTGTGTCTCATACGCGGTGCATTCTGCTCAATATTCGCCAATCGAGTGAGCATCGATCCACACTGGTTTTTCGTAGAGACTTCTGGGAAATTTCTAGTCCACTCGATTTTTGAACTGTAGATTCGGACAACCCTACAAAATGGCGACCGCACTATATAGTGGACTATATAGGGGTTAGGGCGGTAATTCGGACACAGGGAAAGATAAAAAAAAAAAAAACAGTCAAACAATGAGACGCGCCGGCAGCATTGAAGCTACATCACCCTAAGTTGTGTGAGAAAGCCGTGGCTGCTGCTGACCTGAAGCCAGCACAGCCCGGCACGGATATCTTTTTGCAGACGAAGCTACCGCCGTCTTCTGCGAGAGCACTGGCAATAACAAACGGAAAACGGTCTCCCCGTCCCTGCAGCGCGGTGGAGAACGAGGAATTTTGATTTTTATTGAAAGCAGTAGAGCCACGCTTTGACATTCCCTCTCGGAAATACTGAAAAAAGGACCCCTGCGCTCTACGCCCAGACCAGAGCTATGGTTGAGATGGAAACAGCAGAAAGAGAGGCATCACTGCCCTTAAACCCCCCTTCTCCTCAAAGCAGCGGTAGACGAGCGCCATCTTGACACTAAAAAGCCTTTAGTTCTCAAAAAAAAACATGTACATTTAAACATACATCGCATGCAGCTTTTCCCCCAAACGTTTTGTTCACAAAGATGTTTAATTTTGGATGCACTTTATTTCTTCATCTATTTTATCCCTGGTCATTTATTTTGAAAGCAGTTTCAATCTTAAATAACTTAAAGGATAGTTTCTAGCTACTTTATTTTTTTTCTGGGAGAATTTTATTTTTGTTTACACCACATTTGCACTAAATGGTGTCATTTATTTTTAACAAAGACACTATAATTTGTTCACAGAATTAATATCTGATTCACAGCTATTTTTTTAAATTAAGCAATGGCTATGGATTTGTTTTTCAAAAGTTAATACCAATATGCCTGGCAGCTGCTTGACTTATTCATTTTTTTATCCTGTTTACAGCAATTTTGTACCAAATTATGGCACTGCTGTTCATGTTCCCATCGTTTAAACCAAGTTTTACAGATATGTCCAAATGAAAAATTCTATTGTTTGTCAAAGACAAAGTATTACTGATTTTAGAAATGTTACACAGAAGTCTGTTATTCATTACACCAAATAGGACACAAGTTGTTTATTATCATGGGGAAATAGTTTCAGTTATTCAAGTTCTTCTGTCTTAAAGTTTGATGTATCGTGAGTTGTTAGAGACGAGTTATATCGATTATCACAATATCGCCATATTGTGATAGTATTGTTATCGTGAGCAATGTATCGCAAATCGTATCGTATCGTGAGGTACCCAGTGGTTCCCAGCCCTAATCTTACGTACCAACATAATAGTGGATGGTGATGGGTACATTTCATGTATTAAAAAACATTCATAGAAATGTATCAGCAGAATGCAAAAGTAAGACATCTCATAAGCTCAGCCTCCTGTTAGTCCTGGGAGTGTCCAAAGATCCAGCAGAAATGTTCAGATGAAGTAGATTCTTCTGTTAGAATGCCTGCTCAAATGGGTTTGCATGAAACATAAAGTCTAAAGTCAAACTTTGCAGAAAATAGCATCATAATCTCTAGAAATAACCCTGCAGGTTGGTTGGACTTGGAACATGGTCTAACACCTACACTTTTAGAAGAGTCAAAGGGTTAAAAAAAAGGGTGCTGAAGCTAAACTGCACATTTTTAGTTTCCATGTTGCTAATAGCAGCAGAAGAATATACCGTATTTTCCGGACTATAAGTCGCACCGGAGTATAAGTCTCACCAGCCCAAAAATGCATTATACAGTAGAAAAAAACACAGATAAGTCGCACTGGACTATAAGTCGCATTTTAACTTTCACAACCTTATATGACACAATCATAGCAGACTGTTTATCTAATAATTTCACAGTAATTTTTTCTCAAACTTATTTATTTATTCTTTTCATGAAGCATCATTGGCTAACTAATACTCTGTTTTCATCCTGTATTTGTAGAAACAGTTTTCACTTTTATTGCATTTCTGAATCTATGAAATCATTGGAAAATAAAATATTATGTTCTTAGCCTTCAAGATCTTACTGTAAAAAAGTTTGCTGATTCTCTGAGTCACTTAACTTACTCTTAACACTTAACATACCTCATACATCAAATTGACCCAGGAACATCATCTCTGTTCCTCACAAATGAACACAACAGGAGGGTTAACAATGTATTTATTTCAATTTATTTCTAATATAAGTCGCTGCGGAGTATAAGTCGCACCCCTTGCCAAACTATGAAAAAAAGTGCGACTTATAGTCCGGAAAATACGGTAGTTATGTGAGGATTACACTAAGTGCTTTATTATGGCACCAATCCTGGTCTCCTGCATATTGGATCCTACACCACCAATTCCTGATTAAAGCACAAAAGTGTTGTTTGTAAGGAACAGTGCCTTCAAATGTGTGGCTACATTGAACTTCCTGTGTTTAGTAAAGCAGATTGAAGTGAATTATTGATCCTAAACTCATAGAGCTTTGTGAGATTAAAAGATTTGTATTCAAACCTTTGATCATCTTTGTTTGCGTAGAATAAAAATTAAAAAAAAACAAATCTACAAATAAAAAAAATTAAAGGAAATTCCACTAAACTGTGTTTCCATTTAAAAAATTTATTTTGGATTTCAGCAAACTAAAACACTAAAAGCAATTTATTGTTAAAACACGGATCTGCAACCTGAGGCTCCGGAGCCACATGGTGTTCCTTTACTTCTCCACTGTAGCTCTATGGTTGAACAAAAACTAGCACTGCAGGTATTTAGATTTAAAAAAAATGTTAAGTAAACAGTAAGCAACTAGTGAAGTAAAAAAAAACAAGTCAAGTAGACTAACTCAAATGTTAAGCCTTTTACAAGAAATTAAAGAAAAATAATTGGAGGTCAGTAAATACAGCCAGAATTTATACCAGATTATAAATTTGATTATCTATTTTTTAACAAATTCAAGCATTTTTAAGTGGACCTAATTGTTTGAAAAATACATTGAGGGTCACTTAATTTGCTCTTATTTATTCTTGGTTAGTTAAATGTACACATTTCTGAGCTGCTTATGTTTTTTCATTGCCTTGGAAAAGGTAGAAGCTGATTTTTTTATGGTCTGATTAAAAGAACATTTCTTGTTTAAGTTTGTACCCTGTATGTAATATGAAGGGTTAAAAACATCTTGGTTAGATCTTAACTATAAATGTAAAAAAAACTTTTCAAACAAAGAGCATTTCTTCTTTTTCACAGATTAACTGCCTTGAAAGGTGACATGGAACATCATTCCAGTGTCCCAGAAATTCAAAATTGGTTTCTCCACAGTCTTCCTCTTTATCATAATCATCAGGCTGACCAGATCCCCAGAACCTGTCAGGTCAGAGAATAAGATAATTAATTCAGACAACTTTATCGAATAAGTATTTGTAGTTGTCTAGGAAAGAAGCATACACACACACACTCACACTCACACACACTTCTTGAGGAGCTTTCGTGTCGTAACATTTGTGGTTTGTGCTCCACAGTTAAATTCATTTGTTATATTTCTTCAGATTCGTTGCTTACTAAACTATCTGTACACAAATTTATTTTACTTTAGTATTTATTTTCTATTGAGTTCTCTCTGAGTCCTGATTAGGTGGCAAAGGGAGGAGCAGGACGAGTCCCTAAACATTTCGAGATGATGGAGGAGGAAAACAAAGTTATTCATTAGTTGGACTATTGTTTGTATTTTAAAATATTCTCTACTTGTTTTGAAGTATGAGTTCAGTTTTGTTTGTTAAAGTATTAATTACCAATGATTTACTTCTTTAGTTAATATTTAGGTTTTAAATGTTTTGTATTTGTTGTTCCCTTCCTATTGTGTCATTGGTCTGATCAGCCAGTATCAAATCTCCCTAATGTTTGCTGTTGGGGGGTCAGTTTTGGTTCAGTTGGTTTGAGCTTTTGTTCCAGATTCTGTCAGTTACATTTTTTTGTTAAGTTGGTCTTTTTAAATTTAGGCCTATGCTATGTTGGTTTTGGGTGAAATATACGACGGAGTTTTAGGGCCACGGTGATGAAAAATAATTCTGGCCAACATGACGAGATTAAAGTCGTCATGTCGACTTTAATCTCGTCATGACGAGAAAAAACTCGACACAAAGTTTCGAGAAAAAACTCGTCGTGTCGAGATTAAAGTCGAAATAAAGTTTCGAGATTAAAGTCGCAATGTTGCACGAGAGCAGTGAAGCTGAGTCTTTCAGGAGTATTTAGTGTTATGGCTAATGTTAGTGAGCTAGTGGCTTTGTACTTCAGAGTTTACGACAGAGTTTTATGGCCACCGAAAAAAAGTAATTTTATTCGGAGATAAAAACTCGTAAATTTACGGGAAAAAATTCATAGATTAACAGGGAGAAAACCCCGAAGTTGTCTGTTTATCGGAGCCTAGTTTGAAGATGAAATATGTGGAGTTTTTTGTGAATCTTTATTTCCGGATTATAGGTTTAAAACAAAGAGATTCTGAGCCTTCTGGCGACTCAAAATCAGATTATTTTCCGTGCAGCCGTCTTTCCGGGGTTCAGTGTCAGTAAAGCGGACTTTCATATGTAAAATAAGGAGCTCAGAGACACGTTTGGGTGCAGAGGATCGCTGCAGCCTTTATTCTCCTTTTCATTCACATAACCTGAAGTTCATCTGTCACATTACGTCATGAATCTGTCATCCGATCACCAATGCGGAAGTAAACAGTGTTACATACGCCCCCTCCTGCAGATGAAGCGACCCGTTTGATCATTAAAAAACAAAGATGAATGAAAATAGTCTGTTATATTAGCATTACAACGTTGAAAAAGGCAAAAAGTGCTTCTCCTCCTCAGACGGAAGCATCACACAAACATAGAGATCTGGGGCCTCATTTATAAACGTTGCGTACGCACAAAAGAAGGCGTACGCCACTCTCTACGCAATAGTTGAGATTTATAAAAAGCAAACTTGACGGGAAAATGTGCGGTCCTTCACGCAAGCTCTGACCCAGGCGTACGCACAAAAACGGGTGAAATGAGAAACTGCGACACCGTTGGCAGATGGAAGAAACACGTGAAAGTGAAAATGACAATACCGCCTCTCATAAATAACATGAAGACTTCACAAAGCAAGACTTACAATTAACAGCCTACACGAACACCCGTTTGATCGATCAGCAGTGAAACAAACAAAAAAAACACACGAAAATCACAACAGAAATTCAAATGAACATTTATTTGCAAAAAGAAAAGTGAAATATGTTCTGCAATATTGGCATGTTGTGCAATTCATCCTCATAAATAATATAGTTAACAGAACGAAATAATGTACAAAACTGATACTCCCGTCAATGTGTCCGTCTGGCGGAGCAGATATAGGTGCGGGCGTGCGGACGGACGGACAGACGTACTAATTGTCCACTGGGGAAAGTTGTTTTCATATTAGAAAATTTCTTCATAAGCTACGGAATTATGGTATTCATGCATATGCCTTTAGTTTGTTTTATTTTTGATAAAATAATGTATGGCGTATGTCTCAACCATTCAGAAAGCAACAAGAAATTACATTTGCGCTGAACAATTTCCCATTTCCACGTCGATTATCACCGACATCTGTAGCTTGTCAGATGTAATTAAATGGAAGGAAATAAAATGCCCCATCACAATGCGTAATGACGCACAATGGCTGATCTTGCGCTCTTAGAAGATGTGGCAAATGGAAGAATTCGGAGTGAACGCATCTTTAGACAGCAAGAAGACGTGCTGGCAAACGAGGACGACTGGCTTATGAGCCGGTTCCGACTTCCTCGAGCCGTCCTGTTGGACCTCTGCGGGCTTGTGGGGGTGTGTCACCCGGTGCATCTGGCGCGTCGGCGTCCCCCTGTGCCTCAGTCACCACTAAGGGATTCCCCAATTCTTGCCGCTTGTCTCTCATCAACCCCCCCCCCCCCCCCCCCCCCCCCCCGTGGCAGACGTGCCAGACGTGTTTTTGCCTCGACTTTGATGTCCGACCATTTCTTTTTTATTTAACCACGGCCCGAGGTCGTGAGGCTACAGCATGTGCAGCGTCTGCCACTCACGTGGCTTTTTGGCATTAGTAATGCCCACACTGTGCCCTCCAAACAACACTTTTCTCCTCTTTTCCATCTCGCCAACGATAAATTCTACTTCACATTGAGTGAAGTCACGTTTTTTTGATTTCCTCTCTGTGTTTGCCATGGTTTCGCAATCAATGAATATTCATTTGTGGGCGTTTCACGGACTATTTATGGGCAACTATGGGTGTGTCATGAGGCCGCAAAAGCTGCGCAGCATTTAGAATTGGTTGTGATTTATTAAGGGAAAGATGCGTAGGATGTGCGTGCGCACAGTTTTATAAATCCGAATATTTCTGTGCGTACGAACGTCCTAGTTTTCATCCGTACGCCACTTCTGACGCGAATCCGAGTGCTCCTCTGCCCAAAAGCCCGCCGAGGTCCAACAGGACGGCTCGAGGAAGTCGGAACCGGCTCATAAGCCACTCGTCGTCGTTTTCCAGCAAGTCTTCATGCTGTGTAAAGATGCGTTCACTCCGAATTCTTCCATTTGCCACATCTTCTAAGAGCGCAATATCAGCCATTGTGCGTCATTACGCATTGTGATGGGGCATTTTATTTCCATCCATTTAATTACATCTGACAAGCTACAGATGTCGGTAATAAGCGATGTGGAAATGGGAAATTGGTCAGCGCAAATGTAATTTCTTGTTGCTTTCTGAATGGTTGAGACATACTCCATCCATTGTTTTATCAAAAATAAAACAAACTAAAGGCATATGCATGAATACCATAATTCCATAGCTTATGAAGAAATGTTTTAATATGAAAACAACTTTCCCCAGTGGACAATTAGTACGTCTGTCCGTCCGTCCGCACGCCCGCACCTATATCTGCTCCGCCAGAGGGACACACTGACGAGAATATCAGTTTTGTACATTATTTCATTCTGTTAACTATTATTTATGAGGATGAATTGCACAACATGCCAATATTGCAGAACATATTTCACTTTTCTTTTTGCAAATAAGTGTTCATTTGAATTTCTGTTGTAATTTTCGTTTTTTTTTTTTTTTATTTGTTTCACTGCTGATCGATCAAACGGGTGTTCGTGTAGCTGTTAATTGTAAGTCTTGCTTTGTGAAGTCTTCATGTTATTTATGAGACGCAGTATTGTCATTTTCACTTTCACGTGTTTCTCCCATCTGCCGACGGTTTCGCCGTTTCTCATTTCACCCGTTTTTGTGCGTACGCCTGGGTCAGAGCTTGCGTGAAGGACCGCACACTTTCCCGTCAAGTTTGCTTTTTATAAATCTCAACTATTGCGTAGAGAGTGGCGTACGCCTTCTTTTGTGCGTACGCAACGTTTATAAATGAGGCCCCTGGTCTCTATCTTTTGTTCTAACATGAGTCAGCAGGACGCCAGAGATGCCAGGCAAAGGGAAGAAAGTGCTTGGCAGAAAAAACGATTCAGAGCACTCCAGCACCAATTTCAACTCCTACGAATGGTTCAGTTCAGGTACATACCACCTCAACACCTGAACTGGATTTACCAGAGCCTGAACTGTCTAACCGGGGACCTCTGGAGACTGCTGACATTTCTCATGTAAACCCCAGTAATGTGGCTGACAATTCAACACACCAACCATCAGGTCAGTCCCATCTGGATGAGCAAGAAAATAGTCAATATGGCACCGACCTTCCTTTATGGTCTAAAGCGTTTTACAGTCACAGTCACCCATGCACATGTAACAAGTGTTAAGTTTATATCAGTTTAATTCCACCAAAATCATATTAAATTGTTGTTTGCATACATTTGCGCCAGTGTGTTAGTCTGTCTGAGGGTACTTGAACTCACCTAGGGCAGGCAAGCAGGTGCTAATGAGCGTGCGCACTCAGACTGCTGCCAGCTAAGGCTGAGTTAAGACGTGGATCTCCGTGTGTCCGTCCTTACTAGTTTTATTTTTCTTTAAATTGGTTGTTAGTTTGATGCAATCATAACTTACAAACTTATTGTTTTGTGTGAATTGTGTGGTGTCCATTTTCCGTAGTTTGTGTTGGTTCTGGATATCCTGGAGAAACTCCCGGACCTGCTGCGATCTTTCCCTGCCACAGTCAGGAGGCTGATTTGTGCACACCCCTAGCTCCAGTCTGCTTCCAGCCTGTACAGATTTGTTTTTGACAACTGACAATTTTAACCTGTTCTGGTACAGAACCTCATTTTATAAAACTGATGAGATTCACGCCAGTCCACTGGGCAGAAATGTTTTAGCTGCCAACATCAGACACTCTGTCCAGACATCACCGGCCCCCATCATGCCCACACCAGTCCAGACCTCCTCTTCATCCGTGCAGACATCGGTCTGTGGAAGTGACTGACTGGATGTGGTATCACCTCCCCACATACCCCAAGAAACTGCTTGAACCATCAACAGTGCTTCCTTGCCACGCCCTGCTGCCCCCCCCAGTCTATCCCATTAAGACTATTATTACAGCCAGGTCTTCCATGAGGGGACGTGGTGGGAGAAAAACAAACATTAACTGCCTTCGTCCACTAAAGGAAACACCAAAACCTGAGGAAGCAGCTTCCACAACCACTCCACCCCCCTCTTTTAAAATGACACTTTTTAACATTCGATCTTTGTACAACAAAACTTTTATTAAAAATGATTTTATCCAAGATAATAATATTGATGGTCTCTTTTTAACAGAAACATGGCTGAGCACGGATGCATCTACTGTTCTCACAGAGGCCTCTCCACCCAATTTTAGCTTCGTTTTTTTCAACCAGGGAGGGCAAAAAGGGTGGGGGTTCGGAATCTATAATGTCCAACTAAAGCCGATTTCATTAGATGAGTACCCCAGCTTTGAACATCACGCCTTTGTTTTTCAAAGCCCTCCAATTTTATGCATCAAAGTGTACAGACCACCCAAACCAAGCTCTGTTTTTATTGAGGAGTTTTCTGAGTTTTCAGCATCTGTCCACACTTCCTTTAACATGATTTTAATAACAGGTGATTTTAACCTGCATATAGACAGGAAGCCAGACTATTGCACCACTCAGTTCTTGGACTTGCTCGCTTCTCTTGATTTTAAACAGCAGCAGCCGACTCACAACAGGGGGCACACTCTTGACCTTGTCATCAGTCATGGTTTGCCTACCAGTGTGTCCACTGTTGTGGACCTGGCTGTATCTGACCATTACTGTGTGCTTTTTAACATCACTGGTTTTATAAAACAAGAGACCTCTGTGAGAACGGTGAAGAAACGCTACTTGACTCCTGAGGTGGTCGAAAAGTTTATTACATCTGTTCGCTCCAACCCTCCACCTGCCAAAGCCTACGGAGAGGCCGCTTTTCAGCTCTATGGCCCCCGTTTATGGAACAGTCTGCATGAGGACCTGAGAGCCACAAAGAGCATTAATGTTTATAAGAAAAGGCTCAAGACCCATCTGTTTAACCTGGATTTGAGCTAATTTTTTACTACTTTTATTTATTTATATGTATTTATTTATTCATTTTATCTTGTTTTATGAATTTGAACTCGATTTTTAACGCCTTATTTTAATTTACCTTATTTCAATGTTTTATTGTTTTTATCAAGATTTTTACTTTTTCATTCTCTTTTCATCATGTTTTAATGTAAAGCCCTTTGTGTTATACTTTTATATGAGAAGTACTTTGTACATAAAGTTTTGATTTGATTTAATTTGATTTGATTTATTTAGCTAGAGCTAATGTGCAGTTTTTTGGGAACCAGTTGAGCCATTTTTCATTGATGTTTAAGTAAACTTTTTTTTCATTGTTTTTGTGCATTTTTCAATTGTTAAGGGGGAAATATGGAAGAAACTCAGGAGAGCATTGTTAATTTTGGTTTTTCTGTTAACCAGGTACGGTGCAGTTTACTCATTTTATTGTGTACTTTTTGTTTTACTTTACATGCGGTCTGGGGAGGTGCTGCGTGTACTCAGACTGCTGCGAGCTGTGGCTGAGGGGGAAAAACACAGAAGAAACTGGACAGCGTTGTTAATTTTAGTTGTCTGTCAACCGGGATTAAAGGAGATTGACTGAGCATCCAAGTGTGGTTTTTTATTCACTGTAACACAACGCAGAGCAGAAAACTCCACCCAGATACAGTGGTGCCGTGACCTCTTGGATTCCAGAAGCATCAACGTACTTTCGATCACTGGGAAGAATAGTCTCATCACAGTTTTTCAAGTTTGTTTGGTTTGGAGTGATAATATTTTTTTGGAGTGATATTTCTGTCACTACGTTGCACACAAAAATTTCTAAGTTGCAAATGAAAATATGAAATATTTGCTTTTCAATTATTTTTTATATTGCTTTTAGTTTTTTTTTATTTTGTTGTAAAAAAAAAATTTTGCACTCAAAAACTTTTTGAGTTTGCAAAACACTGGTTACTAGGCCATAATCAGTGCCGTACAACTTGTTCAGCAACTCCTCAATCTCTCCTGCCGAGAGCGCTTCTCCCAACTGTTTTATTCTCTAGCTGCCGCACCAGCCCTCCTATTTCCCTTATTTGACCCATAGCTGAACCCCATTGGTCCAAAATAGCCAACGACAGGCTGAGCGACAGAACTGAAAGCCAATCAGCATCTCTGCTTGATTCGTTCAATGAACTCCGGAACATAGAACGCGACCCAACAGCCACCCAGTCCAACTCAGCCCAACAATGGTCCCCAACCTTAATGCGCCACGGACCAGATTGAGGTCTGGCGACATCCTTACGAACGGGCATTTTAAATGTGGTGGACTAACACTGTAGCAACGCTACAATAGGGGCAGGGACACGTGATAATACGTACTCTGCACTTCTGATTTGACATGCAAAATATTGTACATCACACAGCTGTCATCATCCTCTCCCCTTCCCACACTCATGGTGCTAAAAAGAAGTAAACACAACAGGATGAAATAACTAAGGGTGAAAGAACATATCTGCCAGATGAAAGGACCCGTAGGCAAAAAGAAACCCCCGTGCTCAACCCTATCTTGACCAAAACAGGCAAACGGGATTGATTCCCATAATTTCCTGTGCTGCCAGCTCAGAGAGTAACACCTGCGGCCTATGGAAAACCGACACAACAATACAACAAAGTAATATGATCTGACCTGCATGATGTGTTGGTTGGCGGAGCGGGCCAACCAAGAACTGGAGGCCGCTCTCAGGTGCTTGGCGGCCCAAAATCAATCGGACTGGTCCAAGTATCTGGTTTGGGCAGAATATGCCCACAACACCCACTCCTCTACCGCCACGGGCATGTCCCGTAAGCCTCTCTGGGTTACTCACCCCCACTGTTTCCTTCTCAGGAATTGGATCTGGCGGTGCCCTCGGTCCAGCTCCATCTTCAACGTTGTTGGGATATCTGGCTGCAGACCAGGGCCGCTCTTATCCGCACTACGGAGAGCAACCGCCAGATAGCCAACCGCCACAGGGGGGTGAGTCCCGAGTACCAACCTGGCCAAAAGGTGTGGCTGTCATCTCGCAACATTCCTCTCCAGGCTTCGTCCTGCAAACTGTCCCCCAGATTCGTTGGACCATACACCATTGACCGGGTCATTGACCCGACGTGTGTCAGGCTCCATCTCCCGGCGGCTCTCCAGATCCATCCCATGTTCCATGTGTCCCAGATAAAACGTGTCTCCGAGAGCCCGTTGTGCCCGCCGGCCACTTACCCCCCACCCGCCCGTCCCATCAATGGGGCCCCCGCCTTTACTGTCAATAAGATCTTGGATGTTCTGGGTCGTGGGGTCCAGTTCCTGGTGGATTGGGAGGGGTATGGTCCAGAGGAACGTTCGTGGATCTCTCGTTCGCTCATTCTGGACCATACCCTCATTGACGACTTCTACGCTGCCCATCCGGATCGTCGCCTTGGACCGCCTGGTGGCGGTCGTTGAGGGGGGGGGTACTGTCATGTTCGCTGTCAGCTACTCCTCCCTCCCCCCTCCTTCCTGTTTTGGACGCGACCAGCTGCAAGCACTCACCTCATCACTTCCGCCTTCTTAAGGATCCCCTGGATCTTCAGCCGGTGCCAGTTTGTTGTTCCTCCTATGGTGCATAGTCTGGTCAACTCATGTTTGTGACTATTGTCTCGTTGCTCTCTGTTCATTGTGACTCTCGCTCTGCTTCAGGAAATACCTTTTGGAAACTCACCTGGTCGCAGTCCCTTGGACGCCACAGTCCTCCTCCTGGGAAATCCGCAGCAAGATCCCTCCAGCCAGCCGCCGCTCCTCGCCTAAGAAGAAACCCTCTTCATCTCAACTCTTCATTAAATTTTCTAAACCTACCTCTGAGTCTGAGTCTCTTTCTGGGTTCCAGCATTTGGGTCATTCCGAACTCACGTCTAACAATGACAGGTAACCTATCACATGACCGAGAAGAGCGCCTTGGCCGGCGTCAAGAGTGACGTGGACGGATGCAACAGAGAATTTTTCAAAATAAAACATCTTTCAGATTCCGAAATAAATAAAACGGAAGTAATGTAAGTTATTTATTCTTTCTGTGCGGCCCGGTACCAAATGACCCACGGACCGGTCCGCGGCATGGGGGTTGGGGACCACTGCGCTACAATATGTTTAAAACTAAAAATACAAGTGAATGTGTGCATTTTGTGCGCTTTCAACACTTTCAAAGTACAATAAATATGTGGATTATTTTTAATAAAATTTTTATGCTGTTGCTAATAAATGATGAGTATATCTCACCAATAATGGGACTTCTGATGCTGCATGGTGATTTTGCTGATGGTCTTGTCTGGTTGATATGTGCTGAGTTTAAGTTTCATGCAGGCGTTGAGACTTCCATCCGTTTAACGTGATCCTAGGTTGGTCTGAATGTTCTTTAGATGTGAGAAAGACTGTTCACATTCAAAGGTGGAGCCAAACATTGTCAGTACAGCAATACTCACACGCTGCAGTGTGTTGTGAGGTGGAACCCTTTTAGGTGTTTTAGTTGCATGCTTTTGTGTGTTTTTTTTTTTTGCTGTTGTTCCACCTCACTGACATTAACTCCCAGACTGGACACACCTAAGACTGGACGCACTTGGGTGTCCAATCAGCAAATTGGTCACCCTATTTAAGAACTGGCAGTGAGAGGAGGGAGAGCAGAGACGTCGGCTGTGGGTGATGACAGAGGCAGACGACACTGGAGCCGGTGGTGTAACCAGCTGAGTGGGTTTTCCCCAGCAAAAGGGTACCTCAAAGCGACATGTACTCAGAGGCAAGGCGAGGAGCTCTGCCGGAGTGTGAGTACCACCCTCCTGTCTAGTGGCACCCCAAAGCAACATAAAGTTCGGCTGGGTCTTCTTCAAAGTACATGGATACTGGCAGGATCTGTTTTTATATTGCAGGTGGCTGTTTTAGGGACTAACCTGCTGCACCTTTGAGTGGACTGTGGTGGCTCAGGAAGACCAAGAGAGGACTGTGGCCACCTGCAGGATCTGCCTCCCCCTGGTGTTTTATGGACAGTTTTTCCATCATTTTTATTTTTGTCAGCACATTTTTGTAGGGTTCTCTTTTATTGGTTTTAATTGCTTTTTTTAAAATCCTTTTTAAACAAAGGATTTTAATTGTCATGGTTTAAAGTGTTTTACTGAGCTTGCTGTGATTCGCATGGCTTTTACTTGATTAAATTGCAATTGAACCCTTAATTCCTTTCCGGCGTTTGCTGTGTGGTGCTCTTCCCCTGGAACCTTTTGCAGTATTCATTTAGTAGGCCCCCCCATTTGGCAAGGGTGGGGGCCGACACAGTGTGTGGTATGTGACGGGCAGCGTGTTCTAAGTTTTGACAATCAGTGCGCCATTCACCTTGCTGCCTGGGCCCACTACCCCTCCCTTTTGTCCTGCTCACACATCCCATTCCTGCAGCTGCGCACTCTTCTCAGAGACGGGAGCACGCTATGGAGTTAATTCAGTCTCAATAATCAGAAATGCACACAACCTGTTTTACAAATGCACACGCTCCGATTCACAAATGTCATTCTATGCAAACGTGAAAAATAAATTCGGAAATACACACCCTGTGTTACACAAACACACAGATTGTGTTTCACACATGCACACTAAATGTTTTACAAATGCACAATAAGTGTTTCTCACAAATGTGCACACTGTGTTTTGCAAAAAACATTTTAGAAATTCACAATAAATGTATCAGAAATACACAGTAGGTGCTTCACAAACATGATTTTTAGGTACACATGTGATGTGAACTCACAGATCATTCGAACTGCAGACTGTGCATTCAAAACCCCGTTCTCGTTTGTGAATCTCCCCGTGTGTGTGAGAGATTTTTCTACGGTGAATATTGAGACTCATCTGACGGAGCAGGTCAACTAATGTCACCATTGGCTAGTGAATCTGTCAATCAAACTCATCGGCAAAGCAGGCGGGTTCGCTTTCAGCCAATCGAATGGCCCCTTACACTCCTCACTTTCAAAGTGACGAGGGAGGGAGCTGTTCAGCACAGCAGTTGAGAGGACGCGGGCGGCAAACATGGCGGAGAGTTCTTCCGAACGGGATCAGTCTCAGCCCGTAAGTAATGCATTTATTTGATCATTCCCTCGTTGTACGCCCTGTAATGTTATTGAATACTAAGTTGAAGCGTTCTCCTTTGCCAAGTGACATGTGTGAATGCTTTATGAACACTTCAGCCGAGTCGTTTGCAGAGTATCCCCACCGCTAGCTTAGCTTTGCTTTGCTTTGCCTGTGCGGTAAAATTTTTTTTAATGGTTTTAAAGCGGGGGAGGACTTATGGTTTTGTCAAGTTTTACCAGCTCTTCACACAACACGAGTAACTACAACCAACCAGGGGCTTCGAAACTAGCCGGCTTTCGACTCAAGTTGTGTCTGCCTGTGTGAGTGAACTTCAAGCCGGTGTCGGTTCAAGCTAGCGCCTGTAGCCATGCCGGATTTACAGCAGCAAAGAAAGTTTAATAAAAAGTATTGATTTGGAGACGGGGATTTGTTTAAACACTGATGCTATGCTATGCTAACTAGCTAGTTGTTCCGTGTGCTGCCTTTATGTAAACGCGATCCGGGTTAAAGTTTAGACACAGTCTTTTCACAACCCAGACTTTAAGACGGGGTGGATATGTGCAACAAAGTTAATTCATATGACATTCATGAAAACGGCATTTTTTAAATATAACAGACGTGAATCCACTGTTGAATGAAAGCAGCCTCATTAAATTTCTAACGTTAGAACCCGTATTGTGCTGAAAAGCCCTGTGAGACTGTGTCAGAGTGACAGCACTAAATAACCCGTATCTTTAATTCCAATGACGTAATGACAAGAATCCCAAACATTATGTTTTTAGGCTGTTTTGTAGTCGATAAATAGTCACAGAAAGGGCGGATGGGAGAAATATGCTGTCAACAGTGATTAGAGTAGAAGTTACTGTAAGTATTACACACAGGTTTCCTGTGATCAGTGTCTTGTCTCTGATTTTTTTTTTTTAAAGCTGTTCTTTACTACAAGCTCAAGTTATCATAGCACGAGTGTTTTAAAAAATTCCCCTTTCTAATATTTGAAAATTATGTAATTTAATCTCAGACAGCTAAATGATCTAATCCATGTTTGTCGTGTTTTTATTTATTCTCTAGGAATTGCTGAAGCGTGACATCCTAAATACCTTTCTATTCTATTCTATTTGATATTTTATTATCCTATTGTATTACTGTTTTATCAATTGGGAATTTAGCATTTTTGCCCCTGTAAATATCTGTCAGTTGAAAGTATTTGTACTTGTATTCCATAGAACTTGCACCTGAAGATGGCAGACAACAACTGTGCAGACTTGGCCTTCTTCAGTGACGCTGTGAACGTGTATGGCTTTCCTCTGAGGTATTCATGTTATTCATAAAGAAATCTTTATTCACATATCAGGCAGTATAAGCACTTGGTTATTTGTACAAAAATAAAATAACTTTTTTTAGACTCCTCTGAAAACAGAGGCAACTCTAAAACTCTTTCCCCTCATGAACAACATTTTACCCCCCCTTAACAGTCTCTCTCGCCTCAATGTTTCCCCCAGTGTTACATGTAACCCACTCCTGCAATTTATCTAACCTAGAAATTCTACTTATTGGCAACATACATAAGAACACTACATTTTAAATTGATGTGTACCGTATCTGCGATGCATTTGTAATTATGTGTTTGAGACATGATTTTCATGTTATAGTCAGGGTGAGAGGAGATCACTGAGGTGAAAATGTGGGCATAGCTGAGTTGATGCTCACAGTACGTAGAACTGACACAAACAGCTTCATTGTGGGAAAAGTGTACACAATCAACGGTGAGTTGAACCTAGTTTTAGACGCTTTAATATATACATAAAAGTGAATGATGTATTAAAAATAAATCTGACAATATAATATTTCTTTTTGCTTTTTTCAAATACAGGATTGAGCCCCTCTGGTGTGATGTCTTCATGAGTGTTACTGGTTTATATTACAACATCCTGCACTCTCCTGAGGACCAAGACTTGCTCAATATCAGTAACGTCACGTATTCTGCTGCCATTACATCTTCCTACCACGCATTCAGGCCAGTTTGGATGTCTTTAGTGACGCGTGGGACAGCCATCCAATCAGGACGGAGCAAAGCATGACACCAACGGAGCTGTGGCAGTTGGGCTTGACCCAGAACCCTGTTTCTAATCCCCGGGTAAGTGCTTTATTTCAGTGTTTTTCAACCTTTCTTCACTTGTTCCACGGTCTGACTCCGGACTCTGTGGAGAGCTACACCGCTAAAGACGAGCTTTAGCTGGTATTTTTGTTATAACTGAGCGACTTTATCAGCAGAATTAAGAACAAGGAAGTGAAGACTTTAACCACTTCTGATTGGTCAGACTGATGACATGTGATTAAGCCTTCAAGAATGATTGGCGGAGACAGTTAAAGGGGCGCGACTTTTCCTTACAAGGTTATAGCTGCAGCTAAATCGCGGTACCGTCAACCTTATCAAAATGTATTTTATAGAATTAAATAAACACAAAGAAAAAGTCATTTTAAGATCTTTCATATTCTTAACTTCTCAGTGTTTTATCAGTGCCTGTTTGGATGAACAAAGAGCTGATTTCCTGGAGATGGAAAATGTTTTTAGATCAGTGAAGTACGGGCAATTCCCCACGGCACACTTGACCATCTCCCACGGCACACTAGTGTGCCGCGGCACACACACTGGTTGAAAAACACTGCTTTATTTAATCTCACTGTACTGGACAACTGATTTGTGTGCAGTTCGACTAAAGTGGAAAGTATCAAGAACAGTATAATGAAATCACAATGACTACAAGGAATTTTCATCAAATGAATGAAAAGTATTATTGTTGTGTGGTGCAAACTATTTCCCTAAATTGTTTGGTTTTTAAATCAAGTAGGAAGAATAGCACATCTGCAAGTTCAAAATGCATCACAATGCATGGCATTATGAGCCATCAGCTGTACTAATCTCACTACTTTGTTAAGAGTCACTTATTTGCAAATTAAAAACAGTTATGGAGATATGAGGGCTGCCTGCCAGAAACAATATAAGTCATTATTAGTGGGTCTCTGTTCCTACATAATCTAAAACATTAAAAAAAAAGAGTGCTGTTCATAAACAGTATCTTTCTTTTTTTTTTTTTGTCAGGGTATGCTGGTTCCAGAGATTGAATGGGAGGAGAGTGGATCCATGGCTGAACCTCAACCTGGGATCAATGTCCTGGTATTGGACATTCCCCTTTTAGGTCCACAAATGTTGGAACTGCAAGACGACATCAACTCATTGTTTAATTCAGACCGTTTGGGAGTGGACCTACATCTTTACTGTCCCATTTGTTTAGAATTTAATTTAGGCAACATAATTACATACAGAAGAAGAGAGACTGAGGGGAGGAAGACAGCGTTCAAATCAATACTGCTGTATTGTTCAAGGGACTTCATTGTATGTAAGGATGTTATGAAAATTAGTTCCAGTTTAAATAAAATTCAAATCAGTAGAGATCCCACATTTGCTTAAATTTTGATGTTTTAATCTGTCCATGTTTTCACTGAATTTTACTCTGCAATAAAGGGTGAATGTTTGCAGTTTGTTGTTGTATGACCATCTTTTGTTGTGTAGTATTTAACCAGCTATAAAACCCAGAGAGATGAGGATCTTTTTTGCAAGGGTGACCTGGCCAAGAGGTGTATATGTATATGGTTACAATATAAAATCAATGACATTTGAATTATTAAAAAAATAAAATTAAGGTCCATCAAAGTGACATTGGGCTGAGCAGGGGAGGTGTATTGGGTATCTGTGATTGACAGTGAGATGAACTTGAGGTAATGTAGTCCCACTGCGTGGTACGGAGCAAAGTGATGCCAGTTTCTCCACAGAACCTACTGTGGAAGTTAAAGATTTTTCTCCTCCACCTTCAGATGATCAAGACCGAAGGGAACCGTTTCTGAGTGTTGAAATGACGCTAGCATGAAAGCTAAGAGAATAACGTACAAACAATCCCCAGTGAAACGTTCATTGTAAATCTCATGACCAGTTCAGAGTTCGATGGATTCTATGTCAACTGCATTCAACCACTGTAGCCTTGCTCCCAGGTCCACTGAAAAGTTGCGCAAGCCAGTAAATTTTGACAACCGAAGGCAAATAAACCGACAAGCCATGCTAAAGCTAACACGCCAACGACCGACTGGTACAGAATCAAACTTGGGCTGGGCTTTTGCCACCAGCAGAAAGTGTAAGGGGCCATTCGATTGGCTAAAAGCGAACCCGCCTGATTTGCCGATGAGTTTGATTGACAGATTCACTAGCCAATGGTGACATTAGTCAGCCTGCTCCGTCAGATGAGTATTAATATTCACCGTAGAAAAATCTCTCACACACACGGGGAGATTCACAAACGAGAACGGGATTTTGAATGCACATTCTGCAATTCGAATGATCTGTGAGTTCACATCACATGTGTAACTAAAAATCATGTTTGTGAAGCACTTACTGTGCATTTCTAATACATTTATTGTGAATTTCTAAAATGTTTTTGTGAAAAACAGTGTGCACATTTGTGAGAAACACTTATTGTGCATTTGTAAAACATTTAGTGTGCATTTGTGAAACACAATGTGTGTGTTTGTGAAACACAGGGTGTGCATTTGTGAAACACAATGTGTGCATTTCCAAATTTATTTAGCACATTTGCATAAAATGACATTTGTGAATTGAAGTGTGTGCATTTGTGACTTGGAGTGTGTGCAATTCTGAATTATGAGACTGATCTGGCCTCATAGCACGCAGCTGCAGGGACAGCAATTCGTAGGTACAAACTCTGTGATATAACAGATAATAGTGGCGCAGATTTTTTTTCTTCAAGCACCGCTACTACTGCACGTCCTCCTGGCATTGCATCGCACCCGAGTAGGACTGGTCTAATGACAAAAAAATATATATATTTATTATTAAAGATTTATCTGCGAGCCAGATGTGGTCATCAAAAGAGCCAGATATGGCTCGCGAGCCATAGGTTCCCGACCCCTGATCTTATCCCAAACACTTGTGCAGCATCAAATATGTGATTTAAATCTTTTAATGTTTTGTTTTAACAAACAGATCTTAAAGAAAATCAAACTTTTCACTAATATTTTGCTCCAGAAGATTCACAGATCTCACACACAGGCCTGTTGATAAAATGTCATGAGAAAATCTACAGCTTATATACAATTTCAGGAGATCCTCGGCCATAAATTCACAAATCTGACCAAATAAAAATTAATCGATCCTAAAAAAAAGTAATACTTATTAAAATAGTAAAAAGAGAACATTTTCATCCAAAAAGACAACACTGAAGGTTAAAAGAGCTGGTTCAGCCTCTGAGCCTCGGTAGCAGACACCCTGTTAGATAAATACGGTGGTTTGATTGGTTAGATTCTGGACCAATTAGCAGCTGTTTGATGACAGCTTTGTCAAGCTAAACAGAAACTTAACTCAGCAAAATCAAAGAGGAAAAAAGTGAGATGACACACAACGCATGCAAAAACTATTTTGCGGTGGCAGTTATATCACGTTAAGTCGCACTCAGAATAGTCAGCAAAATCAAAGATGGGAAAAAAGCGAGACTTGACAAAACGCATGCAAAAACATGTTTTGCAAAGTCAAAGTTTTTGAATGCAAAAATAAGTTCCCCAGGTAGGAGCGTTAGGGACTCAGAGGTTGAGCTCTACTGTTAACCCCCCTAACTCTACTGTAACCCCCCCCCCCCCCCCCCCTTACATGTTGCAAACTCAATAGACACAGACAAAGCTGAGCTCAGCATTTTAATATCTGATTTGGCTAATCAGATTCAGAACAATGTTGGGAGTTCTCACTCACAGTCCCAAAGCACTTTTCAGAAAGCTCAAAGTTCTCCCGAGCTGAACCTGTCTGGCGTCAAACTTGTACTGCAGTCTGACGAACCACCAATATACAGAAGTGATGGGAGTGACAAATGCTTATGAGTGGGTTCAAATGGTAGAGCTTTTTCTGTCTAAGAAAGCATTTCCAGTTCAACAACAGAAATCTCAAATCTTAGCTAAGTTGTTGGGAAAAGCTAGAGATGCAGTGACAGTGACTTTACGCAATCTTCCGAGACTGACGACTCTCAAATACCTGCTGTATATTCAACATACTCAAGCAGCACTTTGGTGAGCTAGCCTACTCTGCTATGCCCATGGCTGACATCAATGACACCAAGCCGAAAACGAAAGTGTGATGGACAACTGGATCAGGCTGAACAAGGCCATCGAGGTCACTGATGAATGCCTGCCGGGACAAGGTATAATTGTGGTGGACCCAGGCAGGGCGGTGTCAATGATGTTTATTAAGTATTGCTCAGAACCAGTCCTTGCAAACAGGCTAAATTTTAAATCTGCAGAAGAATGGACAACTAGTGAGGTTCAGGAATGCATCACCATGTTCCAGCGGGAAAGTCTGGCTGGAAACCGCCAGTTCTCCTCTTCACCAAGAGTTTTGACTAGTTTCTCCCAGTCTGCTGCTGCTGGCGAGCATGCATGTTGACCAACAGAAAAACCAAACACCCTTCCAGGTTACAACCGTCAAGCATGCAGACTCTGCAGCAGTCAATGCCTTTCCTGCCGACATCTGCACCACCTGACAGCAGTTTTGTTCTAACCCAGCAATAAATGCTTCTACATCTGTCTTGACCCAATCTTTGGGTTTGGGGAGTGACACAGTTATTGGACTGTTTGGTCACTTGCCACAATCCAGCATCATTAAGTTCAGCTCAGCATGCAGCCCTACTCGACTAGCCATGCAGCTCACTCGACTAGCCATGCAGCTCACTTGACTTTCACACTGTAGAAGAAACAATCTTTGTCTAGCGTGCCTCTCTCCTGGACACTGGAAAAAGAACTGTAAATGCAGTTGGTTCCATCTTGGGCAGAGCCGTACTCAGAACTGTGCCTTCTGGAAACTAGGACACTCACGCTCAGAGAGGGGCAGTGTGAGTGATGACACAGAAAACCCTCATCACTAAACCAGACCTTGAGCTTGTCTATGTCAACGCATGCTCTACCGCTCCAGAGGGATACCAGGTTGTAGTTCAAGAGACAACAGAGGTTCCAGCCTTTAGCAAGTTATTCTGGGCCCAGGTTCAGGTTGACAATGTTGAACTGAGAGGCATGATTGATTCAGGGTCCATGGCTTGCACAGTGAGTGAAGGAGCAGTACACAAACTGTTGGAGGCAGGAGCTAAGATTGGAGATCCAAAGTTGGCAGAGCAGGTTCTTCTGGTCGGTTGTGGCGGTAAGCAGACTCATCCAAAGTGTATTTATGACTTTACACTCACTATCTATGGAATGAGGTGCATCCAAAGTGTATTTATGACTTTACACTCACTATCTATGGAATGAGGTGCATTGTTCCTGTCTTGGTGGTTCCTGGCCAGAGAGATGACCTTATAATTGGTTCAAACATTCTAAAGAAGTTGATGAGTGTTCTTAACAATGACAGTAATTATTTGAAACATGTTTCCAATGACTGAAAACACTCTCTTCCTGACTATGAACATTTCCTTGACATGATGTCCTGCTCAGTCAGATGGAGGGGAGCGGACACACCTTCCATCATTTGAACAGTGAGGTTGCCTCGTGCAGTTACTCTTCTTCCACAAAAAGAACATTTGGTGTGGGGGAAACTCCCAAGCAACTCTCCTGTTTCACCTGGCAGCACCATCCTGGTAGAACTCTGCTCTTCTAGAACCAGACCCAGGAACATGTTGGTGGGATGTCTAATCACCTCCATGTAGGGGGACAGATGGGTTCCTTTGAAGATTACCAACCCTCTTAACAGAAATTCAAAAGTTGCTGATGTTTTTACATGTGCTGCCATTGAGGATTTCAGCCTGAACCAGAATCATTGCACCAGCGAGGTTCGAGACTCATACGCTCAACATCGGCCGCCTGTCTCACAGTGATATTAAAGCCAAGCTGGAAGAACTGGGATTGAGTAAGGTTGACATTGCCTCCTGTCAGGCTAGCTCTCATTCCAAGGAGAAACTCTTAGAACAGATAGAGCAGTATGAAGACATCTTTTCACATCACCCCCTTGATTGAGGTGAGACACAGGGTTTTGCTCATCACATCCATCTGACAGACAAATGACCTTGTCGCATGCCATATCGCAGGGTGCCCCAGTTCATTATCTAGAGATATTCTTTATTGATCCCTCATTGGGGAAATTCAATTGCTACAGCAGTTCAGTGCAAGAAAAAGAGAAAGAAAAAAGCAGAGAAGAATGACAGCAATGTGCAAAAGAGACTGAAGGATGTCCAAAATCTGCAAAAATACAAATACAAAATTTGCAAAAAAAATAGAAAAAGTAAAAACTTATATACACTAATACGACATAACGTATGTTATGCGTAATAATAAAATTAAAATATCAGGTTCTGACAGATATATGGAAAAGAAAGGAATCATACGCAAGTCAGTTAGCGAATATGCATCTCTTCTAGTCACGGTCTGGAAGAAGGATGGAAACTTACGGATCTGTACAGATTTCAGATGGCTGAACACATGGACACTGAAGGATGGACAGCCGCTCCCTCACTAGGCTGACTGTCTAGCAGCTCTTGGCGGCAATATGTTTTTTAGCACAATGGACCTGACATCAGGGTTTTATAACATCCCCATATGTGAACATCCCCATGTGTGAAGAACACAAGCACTACACCGCTTTCAGTACACCAGTTGGGTTATACGAGTACAACAGAATGCCCCAAGGACTCTAGAAACTATAATAGCCCTGCATCGTTCATGCGCATGATGTTGAATATCTTTGGAGACCTCAACTTCACCAGTCTACTCTGCTATTTGGATGATCTGCTAGTTTTTGTTCCAACTGAAGGAAGAAGCTCTTCAAAGACTATGTTGTCTTCCAGAAGCTGAGGGATAACCATCTCAAGCATCCTTCTTAGTGATGGTGTTTTTTTTAATCAGAGTTTCATCCTTCGGTGTTCAGCCATTGCAAAACCTCTGTTAGCTCTCATGGCTGGACAGAAGCGGAAGAGCAGACACCCACAAATGAGAAGAGGAATCGTAAAATTCAGGAAATTGACTGAAGCGGACTGGACTCCAGCTTGTGATGAGGCCTTTGAGAAGCTAAAGAGTGCACTCTTGAACTGTGCTGTTATGGCCCGCCCAGATTTCAACAGGCCCTTTATTCTAGATAGATAGACAGACAGACAGACAGACAGACAGACAGACAGACAGACGGACGGACGGACGGACGGACGGACGGACGGACGGACGGACGGACGGACGGACGGACAGACAGACAGACAGACAGACAGACAGACAGACAGACAACTTTATTTATCCATTTGGGAGAATCCATATTCTCTCGGTTGATGCATCTTTAGACGGCCTTGGTACAGTTTTATCTCAGCTCCCTGTAGGTGAAGATAAAGCCCGTCCAGTTGCATTTGCTAGTAAAACCTTATGCAAATCGCAACAATGATACCCTGCTCACCGGCTGGAGTTCATGGCCCTGAAGTGGATCATTACAGAGAAATTCAGTCACTGACTTAAGGGGCACAAATTCCTGGTGTGGACCGATAACAATCATTTGGTTCATGTGCTCACGAAACCAAAGTTGGATGCTTACAAACAACAGTGGGTGGCGAAGCTTTCAGCCTACGACTTTGACCTAAAATACATCCCAGGTCCCAAAAATGTTGTGGCTGATGCTTTGAGCCGGGAACCTTTTGCCTCACCCGTCAGTGACAGGCTCTTGAAGGAAAATACGTCAATCTAGGAAGGTGATGGGGCTGAGGTTAACATGGTGCAAGATGCTTGCAGACTCGGTCTCCAACATAACCAAAAAGTTCAGCTTCTGCACACCACCATCCCCACCCCAAGATCAGTTGGTTCGCCAGAGATTAATGCAGTTTTCCAGCACCATGATCACTAGCAAAGAGGTGCAGAAACTCAAGCTGTTTGTCTCCTTCAACATGTGCAATGACTGCAGCCCACCAATCCTGAGCCTCTGCCTGTCCTCCAATTCGCTCAAAGTGAAAGATGGCAAAGACAGGATGTCACAGTCTCAAAGCTGCTGCCATTTGTCATCCGAAAAATGCGCCCCTCAAGATGTGAAGGTCCAGATTTACTCCCAACCAGCTAACTCTGTTAAAGTCTTAGGAGAGTCATACTCAGAGATGGACAACTGTATAGGGAATCCAACAACCAAGATGAAGAGGCTCCAGTTTGTCCTGCCCGCTGACCTCAGGAAAAAGGTTCTGGAAGGTGTCCATGATTTAGCTGGTCATCAGGGCCAGGCTAGGACTCCCCATCTTTCCAGGCAGCGGTTCTTTTGGCCATACATGGAACGAGACATCTCTGACTATGTCCTGTGTTTTCGCCAAGACTCCAGAACCAACCACTCGTGCTCCGCTAGAGAGCATAGGCTCCAATTGAACTAGGCTGTATTGACTTTTGGTCAGTGGAGGACAAGAACAAGCGTGCTGTGGAAGTGTGACTAGTCACTTCACGAAGATGGTCCATGCTTTTCCATGTCACATCCAGTCGGTGAAACAAGTTGGGAAAAAGCTCTGGGACAATGTGTTTTGCTTATATGGCTTCCCTGAGCGTATTCATTCTGACCAGGGGGGCAATTTTGAAAGTAAATTGTTGGCAGAACTCCTGCGCTTGTCAGGTGTAGCCAAATCGCACACCATTGCCTACCACCCTATGGGCAACGGAGGAACAGAGCGTTTCAACCGCACATTAGGCAACATGATCAGGGCACTGCCCTCAAGAACCAAGCAGGATTGGCCTCAGCACATCCAGACCTTGACGTTTGCTTATAATACCACTGTCCATGAGACCACAGGGTTTGCCCCTTTTTACTTGATGTTTGGTCGTGTTCCTTGACTTCCAGTAGACATAGTGTTCCAGTCAGTTGTTCATGACTCTGATGTGACTGATTTCACCACCTATTCAGCCACACTTCTAACAAACCTTGCAGATGCTGCAAAAGTGGCTCAGCAGCATGCCATTCATCAGCAAGAACATCAGGCAAAGGGATACAACAAGAAAATCAAGGGTGTTGCCCTCCAGATTGGTGACAGAGTGCTCCAGCCAATAGAGGTGAACGTGGCAAGAAGAAACTGGCTGACAAATGGGAACCTACTGTCTACACAGTTGTAGCCAGTCAACCACGACTGCATTTCTATTAAATAAAGGATTCGAATGGATGCTGCAAAGTTGTGCACAGAAATCTGCTCTTTGACATAAGTGTTGTTAGTTTGTTGCAATTATAACTTACAAAGTTAAGAATTGTGTGGTGTAAATTTTCCATAGTTTGTGTTGCCTTATTTATTTTTTAGCCGCTCTATATGAGCTAATGTGCAGTTTTTTGGGAGCCATGTTGAGGTTCGCGCCATTTTTCATTGATGTTTAAGTAAACTGTTTTTTTTCAATGATGTTTAAGTAAACTGTTTTTCTTTCTTTTTTTGCATTTTTCAATTGTTAAGGGGGATATACACGGAAGAAACTCTGGACAGTATTGTTAATTTTCGTTTTCTGTTAACCAGGTACGGTGCAGTTTTCTCATTCATCGTGTTCTTTTTGTTTTACTTTACATGCTGTGGGGGGAGGTGCTGCGTGTACTCAGACTGCTACGAGCTGTGGCTGAGGGGGGAAAAACAGAAGAAACTCTGCACAGCATTGTTAATTTTAGTTTTCTGTTAACCGAGAGTAACCCTTGTGCTATCCTAGGCACTTTACCATTGGGAGTTGGGTCATCTAGACCCACTAGACAGTGCTCTGAACCTTTTTTCTTCAATGATTTGTGATCTTCACTGGCGTCCATGGATTACATGAAATCTTTCCACCTTTATCCACCTTTGTCATGGTAGGAATAACACGTCAATGTAAGGGTGGGGTCATCTAAGATAGCACAAGGGTTAAGGAGATTGACTCAGCATTCAAGCGTGGTCTTTTATTCACTGGAACACAACGCAGAGCAGAAAACTCCACCCAGTTACACACCCATTCACACACACACTGATCCAGAGTGAACACTCACGTCAGATTTAGAGAACTTCCATCAACCGATTTCCAGGTCCCCTCCAAGTCTCTGTCAGTCAGTCCAATCCAAACTTGTTGCTTTTTCAATGCAGAAATAAATTCCTGCAAAAAAACATTTGCTGCTCAACAGATTGTCAAAATACTTACAAATGAGATGTTTGTAAAAAGTTTAACTTAACTGAAGGCAATATTCAATATTCATATTTTTAAGAAAAAAAACGTTAAAAATAAGGTTTATCAAATAAACTACTGTTAAATTAAATTATATTGCAGGAATAAGCACAATTTATTTCATGTGAAATGTGGTATTAAAGGTTAAAAGTGATCTTGTTCTAGGATTCCAGGCTAACATGAAGCAGTTCTGTGATCAGCCTTCTAAGAATGATGAATTTGTATGAGTGACAGTGAGTTTAAAATTAAACCTGATTACATCATATGGCCACATTTTCTCTGTCTTCCTCTATTTTTAATAAATAGTACGATGACCAAACTTCTTCTCACTGAAACCAAACCAAAAAAACTTCAGTTGAATAACCACATTTAATCTAAATATATATGCTTTTAGAAATATTTGACATTCATAGATGTTCAATAGCGAAAATTGAGACTCTGGTATTTCAGCTGGGATTAGGTCTGGCCTGAAACCAAGTAATCCTTTTTTTAAATAGATTTACTTCTGTGCTTTGAACATTTCCTGTGACATAACCTACACCCAGCTGTTTATTGGACCATTCACCTAACACACATGTTTAGAATACTCTGGTAAACAAAAAGGGTTTCCTGGTTGACTTCATAAATACATTTACATTGTAAAGCCTAATTCACACCAGGGTTTATTTCATTGAATGATCCACTTTCTTTGACAAAAGTTAAAACCTCACCTGATTTCTAATGTGGATCAGACAATCAAATCCTGATTGAATTTTTTTTTTTTTTTACATTTTTACAGTTCTAGGGAGTTGCTTCAGTCTTTTAATTGGACATAAATTACATTAAGAATCTGTCCAAATCCAATCACATGGATGCTTAAACGTTTTGTTGATTTGTAAATTTTAATGTTCTCCGAAATATACCAAAATAAAATACATTTTCCTCTTCAGTGTTTATCACCACCAGATCAGCTCCTCTGGCTCTGCAGAACTCTCTTGCTTCATCCCAGGTCTTAGACTCTTCAGATAAGAAGTAACAAGAGGAACCAAATCCGATCCATTTCTTGGGACATCTTGTTTTCCCTGGAACACATTGGAAATTTTAAGCGAGACAAAATATGAACAAATTATTTGAAACAAGCAGTTTTTATTTCTTTTTATTTATCGGCAGCTGGATCCGAATGGGTTTAAAAGTCACTTTCTGTTCCTCGTGATTTGTGTCAAAAATGGTTTCAGCAACTGTCAGGTATACTTTTATGCAGCAGTAGCAAGAATGTGAGAATCTGGCTTGTTCTATGCTCTGACATCAACAATCAGGAAGTGTCTGTCTTCAATTCCTTTGGACAAAAGAAAACTTCTACTTCAATTCGGATTGTACTTTTGTTGCATCTACTTCTGTAACTTGAGTTTTAGCCAAAGCATTATTATTAAACTAAAATCAAGTGTAATTATACCAGTAAGGTATTAAGAGAATCAGAGAATCCATTGGAATTTGAGCCCTCTGGGTGCCAGTGTTTTTTTTTTTTTAACCCAAGGTATTTTTATTGAGTTTTACATTATACAAACACAATTACAGAGTTCTGTAAATCTGAAAGACAAATTACTAAAAGAAGTGTTTATAATAAAACTGAGGAAAGGAAACAAAAAAAACAACAAAAAAAACAAAAACATAATACGTAAGAATAATAAATAAAATTAACAAAATACCCCATACCATTCCCTGTCACTGCCACCGTCAAGCCATCACTCCATCACGCACAACCTGTACTATATGCTACCACATGCAGCTAAGCTGTTGTAGGCTTTTATGACTAAAGAGCTGGAAATGTTCTCAAAAAGGGACCCCATAAATCTTAAAATATGTCAAGAGACTTTTGGAGTGAACATCTAATTTTATCCAGTTTTAAACAGGACATGATATCCTGTAGCCACTGTGAATGAGACGGGGGAGAGGCATCTTTCCATTTAAGCAGTATTGCACGTCGTGCCAGGAGTGATGCAAAGGCTATACCCTGCCAGTGGTTTAAAACAAAAAATCTGATCAATCAATCAATTGTCCTTTTACTGTTGCGCAATCATGCACACACTGGCCCCTGGGGGGCTATTTAGGAATGCTACATGGTATAGCTGCATCTTCACAAATGTACATTTTGAATACAGGATATTAATACTTACTCTGTCTAAAGTCCATCAGCTTCTTGGTTGTTTCAATGAGGCTGGAATTCATCCTCTCAATAACAGCATTCAGATGTTCAGTCAGATTGTCTTTTTTGTCAGAGATTTCTGACAAATGTCTTACTGACTCACCATCTGAAATGAAGTCAGGCCAAAAGAAAAAACTTGTTTTTTTTAGTATTTTAAATAGTATTTATAATATATCTTTTAAATTTGGAGCCACGTCTCCACTTGGTTTGAGTCCCCATTTTTTTAGTGTGTGCCTGAACTCTGCCTGACATACAGGATCTGAATGTGTTTAAAGGTTCTGCAGAAATTCATAGAAAGTCACTTTCTGTTCCTTATGATTGATGTCAAAAATGGTTTCAGCACGTCAGCTATATTTTTATGCAGCAGCAGCAACAATGTGAGAATCTGGCTTTTTCTGTGCTCTAACACCAACAATAAAGTGTTTGTCTCCAATTTGTTTTGGACAAAAGAAAACTACTAGTTTAATTGGGATTACTTTTGTTGTATCTATTTCTGTAATTTTATGGTTTTAGCAAAAGCATTATTATTAAACTGAAAGTTTAGTGTAATTATCCTAGAAAGGTATCAATGATTCATGGAAGAGCTATGATTGCAAACAAAATTGTTGATCATATTGTGTACTGTACATCTTCATCTTACCAAATGTACATATTTAAAGGATTATCAGACTTACAGTCCATCAGCTTCTTGGTTGTTTCAATGAGGCTGGAATTCATCCTCTCAATAACAGCATTCAGATGCTCAGTCAGATTGTCTTTGTTGTCAGAGATTTCTGACAAATGTCTTACTGTGTCACCATCTGAAATGAAATCAGGCCAAAATAAAAACATCATAAGTGACTTAATCAGAATGGATGGTGGAACAATTACAGTTAGCTAACAGACTATAAGAGTAAAGGTGCAGAGAAAATATTAACATTATTACCCAACATGCAGACATAGACTGTAAAAATGGGTGCATAAAGACAGATCTTCATGGAAAAAAATGAACCACAAAACAAGTTAAATAATGCTTTTTTGAACTGATATTTACTCAACTATTTGAGACTGATTTGTTACACGAGTCTTTGAACCAAATTTGTTTGTCCATAGTATCAGTTTATAAAGATTTTTAAGGTCCTGCTTCAATAAAGGCTAAAACGTCAAATATAACACAGATATTCTGACTTGTGGACGTAGCTTGTTCAACCAGCTGAAGACTCTTTAGAGAAGTTTCAAAACTGCCAGATAGTAAGAAAAAAAAAAAAGTAAGGTTTATGTGGTGCAGCCTGATAATTTTACCTAATAGAGGCAAGTAAAGTCAAAAGCACATTAGACCAAGCACAGAGCCCTGTGTTACACCACAACTAACACTGCTGTATGAGGAAGACTTATTTACATGATCAGATAAAAAATGTCTTAGAACAGCTTTGAGCAGTTCCTGTTAAAGACGTTTTCCAATATCTACAGCAAAATGTTTTGATCAAGTGGGTCTAATGAAGCACTGAGGCCTAAAGAACATTTACAAATGTTATCCAACATTGTCTGCACTGATGTAAAATGATGAATTTATAAACTTCAGTAAACCAATTCCACTATCCACATTCTGAAAGACTTTTGTTTGGTTCTTACTAAATGGCCCTTTAGCTACCCAGAATGTATTGCATATAGTTATATACAGTAATATTATAATTTGTTTGACAAATATTGCATGTAGCATTGTTTTAGCCCTGGATGATGTTACTGCAGCTTTTTGTTGAATATTTTTCTGTAGAACTATCAGTGACTTAAGCAGAATGGATGGTGAAAAAGTGCAGTTAGCTAACAGACTATAAGAGAAAAGGTGCACAGAAACTATTAAACATTATTACCCAACATGCAGACATATAGACTCTAAAAAATGAGTGCATAAAGACAGATCTTCATGGAAAAAAAGAACCACAAATCAAGTTTAACCTTTCTTTTGTTAGTTGATAAAACATTAGTGAGACTGACTTGTTAGCCATAGTGGAGTTTGGAGTGTGACTGTTTGAGGTTGTGGACAGGTTTCTTTTATATAGATAACTAGTTCAAACTGGTACCTTTAATACAGGTAATGAGTGGAGGGCAGAGGATCCTCTTACATAAGAACTTACAGGTCTGTGAAACCAGAAATCTTGCTTGTTTGTAGATGACCAAATACCTTTTTTTCCACCATAGTTTTCAAATACATTCTTTAAAATCAGACAATGTGATTTTCTCTTTTTGTCTCTTATAGTTGAGGTTATAGTTGGTGAAAATTACAGACCTCTCTCACCTTTTTATCTGGGAGAACTTACTGAATTTGTGGCTAACTAAATACTTTTTTGTCCCCTTGTAAAACAGATCCTCATCTGACCTTTGGCCGTTGCCTGTTTGAACACTTGTTCAACCAGTTTTTTTAGAGAAGTTGTAAAATTGCCAGATAGTGAGATTGTTTTATTATTTTATTTATTATTCAGTGCTGCCTACTAATGTTACCTAATAGAGGCATGCAAAGATAAAACCACATTAGACCAAGCACAGAGCCCTGTGCGACACCAGACCTAACTCTGTTCAAGTGGGTCAAATGAAGCACTAATGCCTAAAAACTTTTACAAAAGTGATCTAATATTGATCTCACTGAAGTAAAAGTATAAAGCAACATAATTAACTTTCTCTTACAGCAAAATTTTTCACTGTACAGTAAGAGTGGACAAGTGGACAGGATAGGTTCCTGCATCGCCGTGACCCCAAAAAAGGATAAAACAGGTTTAGAAGATGAATATTATATTAAATTATTTAATTTGAAAAAAATCAGCTAATTTTATTTAACTGAGCAAAAACCCTTATAGTCATCAACAACATATCCCTGAAAATGATTGGTTTCTTTGCTATTTGACTGAAATAGATGTCAGAAAAAAATGAAGACCTATTCAAGACCTTAACTGACTTTAGATAAAATTATATTTATAATTCAGCTAAAACAACCGAATTTGGATTCTTTGACCTTTTTGCACAACGGTCCAGTTTGACTTCTTCATCAAAATTACACGTATAAATCCCACCTCTTCCTGTTATTTACTTTTTTTTTTGCAACTTTAATTTAAACTGTTGAAATTTATTTTAAAATGTTACAAATGTTTTTGCTTACACAGCTCCCTGTTATATAAACACAATATGAATTTAAACGAAGACAATTAAACAAGTTAAAAAATGAACATTATAGAATCCACATATATGGACACTAATAAAACATCACATAAACAGACCCATACAACACCACAGGATGATTGTTTCAGGTTTTCTACATTTCAACTTCCATTCATCTGTTTTCTATTCCAGCTTGTGAGGGTTGCTGGAGCTTATCACTGCTGCTTTAGGAGGAGTGCAAGTTACACCCAATTGTAGTCCATTACAGACTCACACATAATAGAAAATTAGGCCGCATTTCCACTGCATTGTTCAAGTGACCCATTTTTTCCTCTCATGTGGCACAGATCAGATATGACCGGTGAACGTGTGAGCAGGACAAATGCGCATGGATTCCGATTTTCTCAGATCGGATTCAGGCCTCATTCCTATGTGGAAATAAATCGGATACGTGCATTTGCGTGTGCCATGTAAGCAGACAAATCGGATATTCCCCAGTAAATGCGAGTCGTACATCAGTGACGTCAACTCAGGACACCACCAACTCAGATCACATGACTTATTATGGGTGCTTTTGTGCGCTGATTTTGCTGTTCGAGGACAGCTGGAGCCCCATCAGCGTGTTACCTTTCAGCCTCAGAATTTAACCGTAGTCGGAAACCGCTGTTATTTCCGGTCCGGTCCCGGTCGGGACGCAAACGGTAACTAATGAAGCGGGACACCGATGCTATGGAACAGGCTAGAAGCCGTTTATTTCTTTGCTAGGATCAAACTGGTAGTCCAGCACAATGTCTGCAAACACTTCCTCATTCAAAACTCAGCGAGAGTACATTAGCCAGCCGAGCAGCTCTTCTTCTTCCTGTCCCGCGCATCCCCTCTCGTGAGCCTGCCTCATCCAGGAGCGCCAAGGCAACGCCTCTTTCCGTCGCTGCGTTGCCTCCATGAAAACCGCAGTCACAGAACAGAAACACAACAAAAAGGGGAGGGTTTTGCCATGCTAAACGTTTGCCGTTTGGACCAACATGCATCTTCTAAATGTGCTTTTATTACTGTTATGATTATTATTAAATTCAGCTACGAAGCATGTTTTAGGGCCGTTAGAGGAAGCTGGAGAACCAGGAGAAAACCCACACATACACATGGAGATCATGCAAACTCCACACAGAAAGGACCAGCTGGAGCTTAACCATTTAAAATGAAAGTGCAAACGTCTACATTATCATGCGGTCTTACATGCCACAATTTAATAAAGTTTAAAAAAAAAAAACATTTTCGACTTGAATGTAAAAGAAAAAAAAAAAAAAACTCATTGTCACATTTGGTCTGTTCTGAGTTAAATACTCACAGAGAAGGCCGAGAATGATGACTCCAGCCAGAAGAAGAACACTCAGCATCACCATGAAAGTAATAACACCGAGATAGAATCTCCTGGTGGACTTGATGGAAGCTGAAGAGGGAAAATTAAAACTGAAACCACAATAGAAAATCATAAAGTAATTTCATTTTGTTTTATCAGTGAGTTCTCTCTTACCTGGTGGATTTGATAGAGAAAATTTGCAGACAGGATCTTCAGGTTCAAAATTTTCATAAATGGCTTCCATTATAAAGATGTAAAGTCTAAGAACTTGTGAAGTGTGTAACAGACTGACTTGTAAACTGAACAGCTTTTCCTGTCTGAGGTTATTATTGAAGTGATAGGAAGTAAATGTCATGTGACAGTAGTTGCATTGCGACAGAAAGCTTGGGTATGGTGAATGTGTGAAAGTGGGGTGAATAAAACAGAATTTCTACTAAGTTTAGCTTTTACTTTTTGTCCTTTCTAACTTCTAAGTGTTAAACAGCTAAGCAAACAAATAAGAGCTGATGACCAGATTTTACTGTTACAACAGGTGGTAATGTATCTTCAGAAATACAAATAGCAACACATTCTAGTCCGATGGTCGTTGTTCATAATTGTGTGTCAATTAAATATTTTCTTATAATTCCCACTTCTTCTTTTACTGATTTTGTCTTCTTTATGGACAATTTGGACTTAGAAGTTTCTGACTTGATCAACCTTGTCACTCATTCATTCACCTGATTCTGCTGCTGTAGCCCATCTGCCTCGATGTTGGAAGTGTTCAGAGATGCTCTTGCTAAATGATAAATTGCGTTTATTTGTGTAGCGCTTTTCTGCCTTCTTCTAAGACCCAAAGTGCTTTACAGTCACAGTCCCATTCACACAAATACCTCAGCTGTAACCAGTTGTTATTTGAGTTTCTCGTACCTTTTTATCAGCTGAATACGGTGCCTGACAGGGGTCACACTACATACAAAATATAACAACACAATGGCATTACCTGAAGCACAACAAAATTAGTATTTTTTTTAACTTGTCCTGTCCAACAACTGGGTAAACAGATGAGAGCTGAAGGCCTATTGTGTTGGACATATTTTATTTTAACAACAGGGGTTATAAATCTTCTGACAAACCAGAGGTATGTCTGAATAAACCCCTTTTGTAATCGAGGCCAAACTTTATGCATTTATTCACCAAACGGAAAAGGAAAGGAGGGAGGAAGAGAGAGGGATATTAGAGAAGGGTGATAGGAGGGGGGGGGGGGGGGGGGCGTAAAACCATGAAACAGCATAAAGCAACAAGTTTCTGGATGGTTATACTCATTACAGTGAGGTTCAGATGTAATACAAGTCTATAAGGGCGGGGCCAGTCCAAACACACACTCTGATTAGAGGTAAGATCTTGAGCCCTCGGGCCGGGTCAGGGACTAAATTGACAATAATTACGTTCGGGTCGGGTCGGGCCGGGCTTCTCTCTCGCTGACTTTTTAAATAAATAAATGTTTATAAAAATGTATACTAAAACGATGTGTGGATACTAAACTAAGGAATACTTGTTATAAATAAATAATTTGGTTAAAACAGAGAAGGCGCTGTATTTCTCCACGTAATTAAGCAAGTGCGCATCAAGATCTTTCTTTCACTCTCTTTGTCTGGTCTCTTATTCTTTGTTCCAGCTTTATTTCGCTGTGCAAATGCATTTATCATGATCATAAAAATATGTAGATTATTTTGACCTTAAGGGGCTGCACGGTGGCGCAGTGGTTAGCGCTCCTGCCTCACAGCAAGAAGGCCCCCGGTTCAAGTCCCGGCTGGGGGACATGAAAAACACAATATCAATGGGGGACCTTTCTGTGTGGAGTTTGCATGTTCTCCCCGTGCATGTGTGGGTTCTCTCTGGGAACTCCGGCTTCCTCCCACCGTCCAAAAACATGCTTCATAGGTTGATTGGCAACTCTAAATTGACCATAGGTATGACTGTGAGAGTGAATGGATGTGTGATTGAGGATATTCTACCCTGCGACAGACTGACGACCAGTCCAGGGCATCCCCTGCCTACGCCCAAGTGGCCGGGATAGGCTCCAGCAACCCTGTGACCCCGAAAGGGATCAAACGGTAAAGAAGATGAATGAATGAATGAATTTTAACCTCAAGAAATATTGCATTTTTTCTGCCAAAAAAAACCTATGGGATAAATTGAACTTTAGGGTTTGCTTCGAGCTCGGGTCTGCAAATCAAGTTAATTGGTTGGGCTCGGGCTGGGTTGGGCTTTAATGCCCGTGGGCCTGGGTCGGGCTGGATTTTTTAGGCCCGATCTTACCTCTAACTCAGATAGGCAAGGCAAGGCAAGGCAAGTTTATTTGTATAGCACAATTCGTACACAAAGTAATTCAAGGTGCTTCACAAAACAGAAAAATGCATTAAAATCACAATACATCATAGAATAATCAACATAAAATTTACTTTAAAAGAAAAGGAAGAAAAAAAAAAGATTTAAAAAGAAAGGAAGGAAAGAAAGGTGCAGATAGGACCTTTCAGTCATATACACGGCTAAACAGAAATGTTTTAAGTCTAGATTTGAACATGAACACAGAAGAGGCCTGTCTTACGCCTTCAGGGAGGCTGTTCCAGATTTTAGCTGCAGAATATTGAAACGCTGATTCCCCTTGTTTAGTTCTGACTCTGGGAATCAACAGGAGGCCGGTCCCTGAGGTCCTCAGAGTACGAGATGGTTCATATGGCACTAACATGTCAGAGATGTACTTTGGTGCGTGGCCATGGAGAGACTTGTACACAAGCAGAGCTGCTTTGAAGTCTATTCTTTGAGGTACAGGGAGCCAGTGCAGAGACCTGAGCACAGGACTAATGTTAGATACCTGTTGGCTCCAAAATATTTTCACATGTCAACATGTACACAATACAAATAATGTTCAAACATGCATACTTATGCCAGAACCAACACCCCGCACCCCCCCACCCCACCCCACCAACGCCCGCACGGCAGCAGATAGAGAACAACCACCCCCCGGGCGACCATATCCGCCACCCAGGCCAGGGCCAGCGGGACCGCCACGGGGGCCCCCAGAGCCAGAGAGAAGGGAGGCATGGGGGGACAGAGAGTGCAGCTCCAGCCCAACCAGGAGAGCAGCCCCCCCACCGCATCGGGAGGGCCCAACGCAAGGCCCCGCCCCAGAGGAGCGCCCATAACCCCAGACGAGCACCTCATCACCACCCAGGAGTTCTGGGCATCCCCCTGCCTCAACCCGAGGTCCGAGCCAGGACCCCCCAAGGGGGACCTTCTCCGCACTCCAGGCAGCCACCCACCCAGCCTATGGTTGGTCCAGGAAGGAACAAGGCAGGGGCCAGCCGTCCCTGCTCAGGAGGAGGGCACCCAGGAGAAAATAGGGTCCACAAGGGGTGTTGTAAATATGGCCCAACCAGGCTCGGCCACAGTTGGAAATTTGGCGAGGCCCAGCACTCAGGGGCAAGGACCAGAGCCCACACCACAGGGACACGGACACCTCCGACTCAGTTGTGATGTGATCCCCGGCTTCTGGCCTTGCCAGAAAGCTCAGGGATCCCTCTTCCTGCGTGGAGAGAGGACTGCCGGGCCCAGGAAACCAGCACCCAGGGAACACGGCCGCCGTTGCCAAGTAGAACCAGAACCCCCTAGCAGGAGTGGGGTAGGGGACAGATTGTCCAAGGTCCCACCTTCCTTGCGAAATGCATGTGTGTGTGTTTGTGAGGGTGTCTGTGTGCATGTATGTGTGTTGGAGTGTATATTTTGAAGAGTAAAGGGTGTGTGCACTAACGGGGTGCAGTTAAAATTGGCGGGTAGAGCACTGAGATCTCCTGATCACTCACAGTGATGTCCTATCATGCTCCCCACCAATGTCTAAGGTGCAGTTAAAATTGGTGGGTAGGGCACTAAGAGGACATCTGCTGCTTGCTGGCAGTGATTTCCAAGCACCCCCCTACCAAGGGCCCTACATGTCTAAGGTGCAAATAAAACTGAGAGAGGGGGGGTCCATTCCATACGGAAGGGGGACCACTGCCAAGTAGCTCCTCCCCCCAAGGTGCATCGCAGGCTATACCCCCCACCCCTCAAGCTAATATGAGATTATATGAGGAAGGGGGTAAGTCGGGACAGCTGGTAGACTGTCCCCAGGTGGTCAAACAGCCGTCCCCCAGCCGTCCCAGCATAGGGCCCAGGTCCCCTCAGCCCAGCGGCCCCATATCCTGAAGCGCAGACCCCCCAGGCCCCACAATGCCCCCCACCCCACACAGAGAGAGAGGAGCCAGAAAGTGCTGCCCCCCCAGAGCAGGTCCAGGCCCCCGCCCCCAGGCGCCGCCCCTGGGAGAGCTCTGGTCAGGCCTTGACGGGACAGAGAAAGCCAACCAGCCGGGGCGACCCAGCTGTTTATTGGACCATTCACCTAACACACATGTTTAGAATACTCTGGCAAACAAAAAGGGGCTCCTGGTTGACTTCATAAATACATTTACATTACAAGGCCTAATTCACACCAGAGTTTATTTCCTTGAATAATCCGCTTTCTTTGGCAGAAGTTAAAACCTCCCCTGATTTCTGATGTGGATCAGACAATCAATTCCTGATTTCCATTTTTTCAAATGTATTCCGTTTTAGGGAGGTGCTTAGTCTTTTGTGATTTGTAAATGTTGATGTAATCCAAAAACAGACAAAAAAAAAAAAAAAGATTTTCCTCTTTGGTGTTTATCACCACCAGATCAGCTTCTTTGGCTCTGTCGAACTCTCTTGCTTCATCCCAGGACTTAGACTCTCCAGATAAGAGTTGACAAGAGGAACCAAATATGATCCACTTTTCAGCACATTTTGTTTTCCCTGGAACACATTTGACATTTTAAGCAAGACAAAATATTAACAAGTTGTTTGAAACAAGCAGATGTTGTTTCTTGGTATCTATCAGGCGTCTGGATCTGAATGGGTTAAAAGGTTCTGAAGAAATTCATAGAAAGTCACTTTCTGTTCCTCCTGTGTCAAAAATGGTTACTATAACCCTAACCCTCATCCCAAAAAGGCATCAATGCACGTATCTGCTCCTTGCCCTTCTGCCGTGGGCCGGGGTGGGGGTCGGGGCCTCCGGTGCCTGGCCGGGGGTGGTGGGGGCTCCGTTGGTCGGGGGGTCGGGTCCGGCGCCTGGGTGGGGCGGCCTGGGGCGCTGCGTGGTCCTCTGGGCTTGGGTGTGGGGGTGCGTGGTGGGGGGGTGGGGTGGTGGTCTGGCTTGGCTTGGGGGGGTGGTCCCTTTGCCTGTGCTGGGGGGGGTTGGCGGGGGGCGCTGCTCGGGGGGGGGGGGGGGGCCCAGCGGCGCTGGATGGGCTTCCCGTCTACACCTGGGGCTGGGATCGGCCCTTCCCTGGCTCTGGGGCGGGACGGGACAACCCTCTTGGGGCCCCCGGTCGCTCTGGGTGTCATCCGCTTCGGCTGCGGGGTCTGGGGGTGGGGTGGGGGTCTTGTCGGCCCTGTCCTGTGGGGGGGCATTCTGGGGGAGGGGGGGGGGGGCACTATTGGTACGGGGCAGGGGGGGTTGACGGGTCGGGGTCTCCGCTGAGGCCATCGGCGGTTTCCCCGGCCGGTTGGCTGCCTCGGTCCCGTCGAGGCCTGACCAGAGCTCTTCTAGGGCCGGCGTTTGGGGGTGGGGGCCTGGGCTTGCTCCGGGGGGGGGCGGCGCTTTCTGGCTCCCCTCTCTCTGTGTGGGGGTGGTGGTGCTGGGCCTGGGGTGTCTGCGCCTCCGGGGGTGGGGCCCCGGGGCTGGGTGGGCCTGGCCCCCTTGCTGGGGGGGGGGGCGGGGGACGGCTGTTTGACCACCGGGGGACAGTCTATCATCTGTCCCCAACTTACCCCCTTCCTCATATCACCTCATAATAGGGTGAAGGGGTGGGGGGCTTAGCCTGCGATGAGCCTTGGGGGGGGGGTTTACTAGGCAGTGACCCCCCTCCTGTGGTTGCCGTATGGAGTGGGCCCCCCCTCTTTCGGTTTTATTTGCACCTTAGACATGTAGGGCCCTTGGTAGGGGGGGTGCTTGGACATCACTGCCAGCAAGCAGCGGATGTCCTCCTAGCACCCTACCCGCCAATTTTAACCGCACCTTAGACATTTAGGGCCCCTTGGTGGGGAGGGTGAGGGGACGTCACTGTGAGTAATCAGGAGACGTCCCCTTAGTGCCCTACCCGCCAATTTTAACCGCACCCCCCTTAGTACACACACCCCTCCCCCCTCAATATATACATCCCAACATAAACACACACACATGCACACACACACTCTCTCAAACACACATACACGCACACACATTTTGCAAGGAAGGTGGGACCTAGGACCATCTGTCCCCTGCCTCTTCCCTGGTGGGGGGTACGGGCCCCTTTGCAACGGCGGCTGTGTCCCCGGGGTGCCGGCTTCCTGGGCCCGGCGGTGCTCTCTCCGCGCGGTGGGGGGGTTCACATTACATCTGAGCCGGGGGTGTTCGTGTCCCTGGGGGGTGGGTTCTGGTCCTTGCTCCTGAGTGCTGGGCCCCGCCAAATTTCCAACTGTGGCCGAGCCTGGTCGGGCCATATTTACAACACCCCTTGTGGGCCCTCTTTTTTCCCCGGGGTTCCCCCCTTCAGGGCGGGGGCGGCGGGCCCCTGCCTTGCTCCTACCTGGACCAACCGTGGGCCGGGTGGGTGGCTGCCTGGAGTGCGGAGCGGGTCTCCCTTGGGGGGTCCTGGCTCGTACCTGGGGTTGGGGCGGGGGGATGCCCGGAACTCCAGGGTGGTGGTGGGGTGCTCGTCTGGGGCTGTGGGCGTCCTTCTCCGGTGGGGCCCTGCGTTGGGTTCTCCCGGCGCGGCGGGGGGGCTGCTCTCCTGGTTGGGCTGGGGCGGCGCCCTCTTTCCCTCCGTGCCTCCCTGCTCTCTGGCTCTGGGGGCCTTGCGGCGGCCCTGCTGGCCCTGGCCTGGGTGGCGGGCTTGGTCGCCCGGGCGGCGGTTGTTCCCTGCCGGTTCCCGTGTGGCGTTGGGGGGATTCCGGCTGCCGCTGCTGGTGCGGTGGGGGTCTTGGGGTGGGGATGGCTGGGCACTCTCCATCCTTCTTTTCACGTTCCACCATCCATTTTAGAAGAACATAAACACTCACCTGAGCACAGGTGTTAGCTCAACAGACTGAATGACTGAAATATATCACACTAGTTGGTTTTAAGGCATAAGTATGCGTGTGAACACTATCTGTTTTGTGTACATGTCGACAGGTGGACATTTTTGCAACTAACAGGTGTGTTTATAACATTTGAGTGTGTGTGTGGACAGGCTCCGCCCTTTTTTTTATTTTTTTTTACATTTGAACCTTACCATAATGATTAACAACCAGTAAACTTGTTGCTTTATGCTGCTTCATGGTCTTACCCCCCTTCCCCTCCTATTATCACCCCCTACCCCCCCTCTCTCTAACGTCCCTCTCTCTTCTTCCCCTCCTTTCTTTTCCGTCCGGTCCAACACCAAAGATTTTCAGACATGTTTGAAATTAATAAAGTTTGGCCTCAATTACAAAAGGGGTTTATTCAGACATACCTTTGGTTTGTCTGAAGATTAATAACCCCTCTTGTTAAAGTAAAATATGTCCAACCCAAGAGGCCCTCAGCTCTCATCTGTCTGCCTAGCTGTTGGACAGGACAAGTTAAAAAAAAAAATAAAATAAAAAAAAAAAAAAAAAAAAGGCATCAATGATTCAAGGAAGAAGTCAGTGAAGAAATTGTAGCTTTTCTTTTGTTTACTCTTTTTTTCTTTTAGAGAATCCACTGGAATGCTTCATATTATGGCTGCATCTTCACAATTGTACATTTTTAATAAAGGATTTTCAGACTTACTCTGTTTAATGTCCATCAACTTCTTGGTTGTTTCAATGAGGCTGGAATTCATCCTCTCAATAACAGCATTCAGATGCTCAGTCAAATTGTCTTTGTTGTCAGAGATTTCTGACAAATGTCTTACTGAGTCACCATCTGAAATAAAGTCAGGCCAAAATCAAAACTTTATCAGTGACTTAAGCAGAATGGATGGTGGAACAAGTGCAGTTAGCTAACAGACCATAAGACTAAAGGTGCACAGAAAATATTAACATTATTACCCAACATGCAAATATAGACTGTAAAAATGGGTGCATAAAGACAGATCTTCATGGAAAAAATGTACCTCAAACCAAGTTTAATTTTTCTTTTCTGAACTGATATTTCTTAAACCATTAGGGACTGATTTGTTACATGAGTCTCTGAACCAAATATGTTTGTCCATAGAATCAGTTTATAAAGATTTCTTAAGGTTCTGCTTCAATAAAAGCTAAAAGGTCAAATATAATACAGATCTTCTGACTTTATTTCCTTGAAAAATCAAGTCTTCATGACAATAAAGCCTTCAGCTGGTTAAATAGCTTGTTCAACCAGCTGAAGGCTTTTTAGAGAAGTTTCAAAACTGCCAGATAGTGAAAAAAAGTGTGATTTATGCTGTGCTGCCTAATAATATTACCTTTTAGAGGCATTTAAAGACAAAAGCACATTGGACCAAGCACAGAGCCTGGTGTTAAACCACGCCTAACACTGCTGTATGAGGAAGACTACCGTAAATTCCGGACTACAAAGCGCACCCGATTACAAGCCGCACCCACTATTTTCACATGTAAAATTAGTTTTATACATACACAAGCGCAGAGTACAAGCCGCACATGTGTTAGGCGATATTGTCGTCCTGACAGATCACGGCCAGAATCCCAGTGTGAGTGCAATTCATTAGCACATTGTGGGTGGTGCCAGCTTTGCCTCTGGCTCATGCATTTGAGTGTATCGACATCTGTCAAACAGCATGGACCTCTATTCTGTTCACAAGTTCCTCAGTTATGGTGTTTTTATTTCATTTTTTTTTTACTTATTGACAATCTAGGTATCATACATAAAATTACAAACAGTAACCATATAATCAACATTACATCCCTCAGTTATGATGAGGAAATTTACATCCGCGATTCCACATTTCCCATGAGTCTTAGGGGCTAAAGGCGGGGCCAATGCCCGGCTCGCCATACTGTTGTACGTGTTTAAGAATGAGTATCAGCAGTGCATGGAAGGGTGAACGGGAAAAGCTCTCCTTCCGCTTGTGTCGCGGCAGCGTTATGGGAGTAACAGGGCTGGTTAAAAAACACACCGGTAAAATACAGCAGCGGCGACTGAAAAGCGCGCGCCTCAGCGCGATACGCGCGCCTCAGTGCGGCGCGTGCGTCAGAATTCAGAAGCCTCTGCACTCCGCGGACGCCTCTGCGCTCCGCTCCCGCCCCGCGCGCTCCTTGTCTCCCCTTCCTATCTACTCCGACACCTCTGGCCAGGGCTGCTTCAAGGAGGAGCACTTCGTCCCCATTGCGCCGGTGGATGGAGCAAATAGTTTCTGTGCAAAGCAATCGGACTTAATACTGTACGTTTTGTGTATGAGGGGCGGGTGCGTTGTTACGTGTGGGAGCCTTCAGACTGCCATCGGCCCCGCAGCTCAATCAGTAGGAGAAGATGTCTCCAGCTCACACGGAGGCTGTGAGTTTTTCAAAGCAAAATTCCGCTTTTACGGTTTCCTTAGAAACCGTAAATGGAGTGTAAATTCACTCCATGCGCTGTTCTCTCTGTCACGCAGCAAACCGGCTTTTCCAAACCCGTTGGTGACGGTGGACTTTTTTACGCTGCTTTTAACGATTGCTTTTAACTTGAAAGCTTCATCATATTGTAGCGGCGATGACGTGCACGTTGGGTCTAATGGCCCCAAAGGATTCTGGGATGCGGCCGGGCATGCGTGTTTCATTTTGTTGAACCATGACTGAAGTGTCTAAGACCTGAAGTCAACTCCATGCTGTTTGGCTGCTTAGAGGTGTGTTGAATATAAATGTCTTGTGCTTGGTGTTAGATAAAGAATACAAACTATTCACTGAGTTTGAAAGTACGTACATGGCGGCCGCTAATTAAATCCATAAATTAGCCGCGTCACTGAATAAGCCGCAGGGCTGTAAGCGCAGGAAAAAAGTAGCGGCTTGTAGTCCGGAAATTACGGTAATTTACATGATCAGATAAAAAATTTCTTAGAACAGCTTTCAGCAGTTACTGTTAAAGACGCTTTCCAGTACGACTGCTTGAGGTTGTGGACAAGTGTCTATTATATAGATAACCAGTTCAAACAGGTTCCATTAATACAGGTAACAAGTGGAGGACAAAGGATCATCTTACAGAAGAAGTTACAGGGCTGTCAGAACTAATAATCTTGCTTGTTTATAGATAACAATGTGATTTTTATGCATTTAATTGTTGAGGGTTTACTTATGATAAAAAATTACAGGCCTCTTTACAGGCTTTGTAACCCTTGTGCTATCCTAGGCACTTTAACGGGAGTTGGGTCATCTAGACCCACTAGACAGTGTGCTGAACCATTTTTCAATGATTTATGATCTTCACTGGTGTCCATGGATTACATGAAATCTTTCCACCTTTATCCACCTTTGTCATGGTAGGGAGAACACGTCAAAGTAAGGGTGGGGTCATCTAAGATAGCACAAGGGTTAACTGGGAGAACTTGCAGAATTGGTGGCTGACAAATACTTTTTGTTCCCCTGTATAACAGATCTTAATTTGACCTTTGGCCATTGCCTGTTCAACCACTTGTTTGACAAGCTTTTTAGAGAAGTTTCAAAACTGCCTGATAGTGAAAAAAAGTGTGATTTATGCTAATGTTACCCAATAGAGGCATGCAAAGACAAAAGCACATTAGACCAAGCACAGAGCCCTGTGTTACACTACGACTAACTCTGCTGTATGAGGAAGACTTATTTACATGATCAGATAAAAATGTGTTAGAACAGCTTTGAGCAATTCCTGTTAAAGACGCTTTCCAGAATCTGCAGCAAAATTTTTGATCAAGTGGCTCAAATGAAGCACTGAGGCCTAAAAACATTTACAAATTTTATCTAATATTGATCGCACTTGGAATGGGCCAATGAAACGCGGCGCCAATTTCCGGGACGTGGCCTGGAGAGGAATGTTCCTGGAGGACAGCCACACTTGCTGTCCTGGCACATAGTTAGGGCTGGCAACACGGTGACGATTTGCGATCTGGCGGTTACCTTCAGCAGTCCGGAGGAGGGCAGCCCTGGCCTGGCGCCAAACGTCCTGACAGCGCTGCAGATGAAGTTGGACTGAAGGTACCGCCAGATCGAGCTCCTGTGAGGGGAACAGAGGTGGAGAGTAGCCCAACGAGGCCTTAAAAGGGGACATGCATGTAGCCGAGGAGGGGTGGATATTGTGTGCATACTCCACCCAAACGAGATAGTCCGACCAGTCCTCAGGGTTTTGCGCCGCCAAACAGCGGAGGGCAGCCTCCAACTCCTGATTAGCCCTCTCTGCCTGGCCATTGGATTGCGGGTGGTATCCAGATGTGAGGCTGGTGGAGGCTCCGAGGGCGGAGCAGAAAGCCGTCCAGACCTGCGAGGTGAATTGTGGACCACGGTCAGACACAATATCGGAAGGGATGCCGTGATGACGGAAGACATGGTTAACCAGAATGTTGGCAGTTTCAGTAGCAGAAGGGAGTTGGTGTAAGGGGATGAACTGAGCCGCTCGAGAACCAACCTGACGTGGTGGCGATGTTCCGTGGGATTGTTGGAGTAGACTAGGATATCATCTAAATAGATGAATACAAAACGGTTGAGATAATCGCGAAGGACGTCATTCACCAGACGCTGAAAAATGGCGGGGGCGTTGGTGAGGCCAAATGGCATGACTAAGTACTCGAAGTGTCCAAGGGGGGTGTTGAAAGCAGTTTTCCATTCGTCCCCCTCCCGGACCCTAACCAGATGGTAGGCATTACGGAGATCTAATTTGGAAAAGATGTTAGCACCCTGAACGGAATCAAAGACGGAATTGAGGAGAGGGAGAGAGTACTTATCCTTCACAGTTATTTGGTTGAGCTCACGGTAATCAATGCAGGGTCTGAGGGACCCATCCTTCTTCTCTACGAAGAAGAATCCAGCCCCCGCAGGGGAGGAGGAAGGTCGGATGTGCCCAAGAGACAAGGCTTCCTGAATGTAATTCTCCATAGAGAGTTTTTCCGGACCGGATAGATTGTATAATTTCCCCTTAGGGAGGGAGGCACCACTGAGAAGGTCTATGGCGCAATCGTAGGGTCTGTGAGGGGGTAACGCACACGCCTTGGACTTACTAAAAACGGATTTTAGTTCGTGGTAGCATGACGGCACCTTAGAAAGATCAATGTTCTCATTATCGGGGATTTTAGTCGAGGCGGTAGTGGGAAGAGCCGAATGTAAACAATTTGCCATACAATAGGTGCTCCAATTGGTGATCCGAGAATTAGACCAGTCAATTTGTGGGTTATGTAAATGTAGCCGGGAAAACCCCAAGATAATGGGGGTTTGAGGAGAGTTGGTAATGAAAAACTGGTGATACTCACGATGATTACCGGAAGTGATTAGCTGGACGGGTTCGGTGCGTGAAGTAATTTTGGACAGCAATTTCCCTCCTAACCCGGCAGCTTTTACTGGGGCCTCAAGAGACTCGACAGGTAACCCGAGTTGGCGAACAAGACATGAATCGATGAGGCTGTGTTCAGCTCCAGAGTCTATGAGGGCATAACATTCATGAACATAGTTAATACTTGGGAACTTGACAGGCATGAAAAGAAAAGGCTTGGATTTACTTTCAGATGGATCCCCTCGCGACCTGTCACTTAGCGAGGGGTCCTGGAGTTTTAAACGGTTCTTGCACTGAGAAACAATATGACTGGCATCTCCACAATAAAAACACAACCCCTCATTACGGCGCTTGAGTCTTTCTTCGGGTGAAAGCTTCGAATGTCCAATTTGCATAGACTCCTTGGTGGAACTGTTGGGATTTTCTGCGCCGACAGATGATTGTGGGTGGTACAGAGTAGAGTGGAAGAACGATTCCGAGGGTGGACGCCAAATTTCAAAACACCGTTCAGCTTGGCGTTCACGAATCCGTATGTCGGAACGGAGAGCGGCGGTAACCAGTTCTTCGAAGTTATCGGCTTCTGGTTGTGTACACAGATGGTCTTTGATCCCTTCGTTCAAAGATTGATAGAAAACCCCCTTGAGCGCGATGTCAGGCCTGCCAGCTTCGACCGCTAAAATGCGGAAGTCTATGATGTGGTCACTTACCGGACGGTTACGCTGCTTGAGGCTGAGTAACCGCCGGGTGGCTTCTTCCTGCTTACGCGGCAGATCGAATACGAGCCGAAATTCTCCGATGAATCGCTCGAAGGGGAGATGAGAGACAGGGTTAGCGGCCAAGAAAGCTTGAGCCCACTGCAGTGCCTTGCTGCGGAGTGAGTTGACAACCAGCGAAATTTTTCGTTGATCAGAGTGATAGTACCTGGGTGATTGTTGAAATATCAGGCGACATTGTAGTAGAAATCCGCCGCAGGCCTCCACGTCGCCATGGAACGGCTCGGGCTGAGACCGGATGTTTTCAGGATCCATGGCAGGGGCGGAAGGGGAAGCGTTGCCGTGAACCGGATGTGAAGCTGCGGTGGAAGAAGCGGATGCTTGACCAGAAAAATCCATGAGTGTTTGATTTATACCTTTGATGCGAGAAATCAGATCTTCCTGGACGGTGGTGATGCGAGTGAGTGCGCTGTACAGGAGTTCTAAAAACAACCCGTGTCGCTCTACGGCGGAGCGAAGTCCTTCTGGGTCAGCTGGGTCGGGGTAAAGGCTAGTTCGTTCTGTCATGGCTAGCAGGCTGTGGCAGACCCAGGCCCTGGAACCCAGAAGGATACGCGGCAGACAGATTGTTAAGAATTAATAGATTTAATTCTGGGAACGGGATTTGAAGGGCAGAATCCGTAGGAGATGGTTGGAGGTTCTTGAGGGCGATCACCGTGGTCCAGAGGGACGCCAGAGGGACGCCGAGACAGGAAGCAGCGAGAGGTGAGTGCAGCCTTTGTGTTCTTGACGAGAGCAGGATCCTGAGCAGTAGACAAAAGCAAGGAGTTAGTCAGGGTAACGAGAACCAGAGCGAGACAATACAAGAGGAGGCCAGTGAAGCACCGTGGAGTACAACGAACTAGCGTCGAGTACAGGTCCGGGTTCTCCTTAAGAGCCTGGGTCCTGACGAGGAGCAGCCGTTGTCAGCAGGTGGACTTGATGAAGAGGGCCCAGCCGGGGGCACCGTGACAGCACTGAAGTAAAAGTATAAAACGACATAATTACCTTTCTCTTACCGCTAAGTTTTTTCATCCTGTCATCTGCTGCATTACCTCTCACATGCCTGCCTTCCTGCTTCTTCTACGACATTCGTAGATCTTTCCTGTGGTTTTCTGTATTTAAAAACCCCTTCAATCTAAATCTCTATCAACCTTTGCATGTCTAGATTGATCTGATGTGTCAAATTTAAGACGTTTAAAAACACTTTATTCTGATTTTAAAAAGTTAACATGAGCCTGGTATTTGTAATTACACTTAAAAAATGTGTACATGTGAGAGGAATGGTTCAATCAGATTCTTTTTTAAATCAGATTATTTTATTTAACTGAGATATAACCCTTAGAGTCTTCGACAACACATCCCTGAAAATTGTCTTCTGTGCTGTTAGACTGAAGATAGTCTCAAATAGATGGCAGAAAAATTAAGACCTATTCAAGACCCTAATACTACGACAGAGTTTTAGAGCCAGTTTACAAAAAATATATATTTTTAATTACGACTTTTACGTCGTAAATTTACGAGAAAGAACTGTTAAAAACAACTGTTAAAAAATTACGAGATGTTAAGTTGTAAATTTACGACTTAAAATCTTGTAAATTTACGATTAAAAAAGTAATAGATTAAGAAAGAAAAACCACCAATGTTTTCCGTTTTTTGATTCTAGCTTGAAGATGAAATACGTGGATTCTTTTTTTAAGCTTTATTTCTGGATAGGTTTAAAAAACAAAGAGATTCGGAACAGTTTGGCAACTCAAAATCAGATTATTATCAGTGGAGCCGGCTTTCTGGGATTCGGTGTGAGGTAAAGCGGTGTTTCATATTTAAAATAAGGAGCTCAGAGATACTTTTGGGTGTAGAGGACCGCTGCAGCCTTTATTTTCCTTTTCATTCACATAACCTGAAGTTCATTTGTCTCATTACGTCATAAACCTGTCATCAGAACACCAATGCGGAAGTAAACAGTGTTACCTACGCCCACTCCTGCAGATGAAACGTCCCGTTTCAACATAAAGCAAAAAGATGCTTGAAAATAGTCTGTTATATTAGCATTAGAACGTCGACAAAAAGTGTTCCTCCTCAGACGGAAGCATCACACAAACGTAGAGATCTGGTCTTTGGTGGAGGAAGAAATGATTCAAGAGGACAGCTGCAGGGATACCGATTTCTTCATTAAGGGGCTGCAGAGATCCTGCAAACCACCCAATAATAAATAAAACATTAATCAATCGTAAATAAAACAAATGAGCTTCCAAATATTTGGAACGTTATCAATAAACATTCAGTTTACCTGTTTCATTGAGTTTAGGCTGTCTGCTCTGCTGCTGCGCAGTGTTCACTTGCTGCCCTGTATGCTTACCTCTACTTTAATCTAGTAAAATGACGAGTTTTTTTGTCGTAAATAACGACTTTCGTTCTCGTAAATTTACGTCTTAAAATCTCGTAATTTAACTTTTTTTTTTTTGGTTGCCCTAAAACTCCTTTGTATAATACAGCCTGACTTTAGGGAAAAATATATTCAAAATTTCCCAGATTTCAAGTATTTATGACCACCTAAAATCACCTAATTCATTCAAGCATCATGCTTTTCTCTTTGGTGACCCACCTGTTTTAACTGTCACAGTATACAGACCACCAACCCCTCCTTCCTGTTTTATTGAAGAATTTTCTGAATTTTTATCATCTCTTCATATTAGGTACAATAGGATTTTAATTACTGGTGATTTTAATTTGCATGTTGACAGTTATGATGATATCTATGCCTGTGAGTTTTTAAATCTTCTGAGCAGCATGGATTTTAGGCAGCATGTCACACAGCCAACTCACAACAGAGGACACACCCTGGACCTTGTCATTACCTATGGTCTGTCAACTGGGGTGTCCTCTGTTGTTGATTTGGCCATATCGGATCATTATTGTGCGTTTTTTAATGTCACCAGTGAAATCCAGCAGGAAGCCTCAGTGAGAACTGTGAGGAAGCGGTATTTAACTCCTGAAGTGGCTGCAAGTTTTATTGATGTTTTTAAGCAAACTCCTGCTCAGATTTTACCTGCACCCTGTGATTTTATTGTTGATCATTTTGATAGCAGACTTCAGTCTTCCATAGATACAGTGGCCCCATTCAAAACAAAAACATTAAGAACTACTCCTAAAATGCCATGGAAGACTGACGACATTAAGGGTCTGAAGCAGAATTGCAGGAGAGCAGAAAGAAGATACAGGAAGAAGAAATTATTAATTCATAAAGACATTTTAAAAGAAAAACTCAAGATCTACAATAACTCACCTAAACCGGCCAGAACTACTTATTTTAAAAAAATCATTTCATAAAATAAAAACAACCCCAAATTTCATTTTAAAACAATTGACATTTTAATAAACAAAGACTTCAACAAGTCCTCCATGCCATCATCTAATGCTGCATGTGGGGACCTCGCAGACCACTTCATGGGTAAAATCATTGCTATAAGATCAAACATTTCATCCATGCAATACACTGATCTTAACAGACCACCAACATTGTTTTTACCAGAAAAAACACTGGGGAGTTTTGTCCTGGTTGATGCGAGAGATGCTTGGTCGAGTTGTATCCCAAGTAAACACTACAACCTGCCTTTTAGATCCCATTCCCACTTCACTTTTTAAAACATTTTATGGATTCTTTGAGTCAGAGCTTTTAAATATAGCTAACTGCTCTCTTCAGATGGGGGTCTTCCCCTCTGACTGTAAGACGGCGGTGGTGAGGCCCATTCTGAAGAAGAGTCATTTAGATCCAAAAACTCTATTACTACAGACCCGTATCCAACTTACCATTTTTAAGTAAAATTATAGAGAAAAGTGTCGCTACTCAACTGCATGAGTTTTTAAATGCCCAAAGAATTTTAGAAAAATATCAGTCTGATTTTAGGAAAAGCCATAGTACAGAGACGGCTCTTTTTAAGATCGTTAATGATCTTTGAATAAACTACGACTCACAGAAACTTTCTGTTCTGGTGCCACTGGATCTTAGTGCCGCTTTTGATACAATAGATCACCAGATTTTATTAAACAGACTTGGGAGTCTGGTGGGCCTCTCTGGAAATGTTCTTAAGTGGTTTTACTCTTACCTTACAGGGCGACACTTTTATGTAAGTATGGATACGTGCTCTTCAAGAATCCATGAAATAAGTTGTGGGGTTCCCCAAGGGTCGATTTTAGGGCCAATACTTTTTAATTTATATATGTTGCCTCTTGGGGATGTCATCAGGAGACACGGCGTTGACTTTCACAGCTATGCTGATGATACACAGCTTTACATCGCCGTGTCTCCTGATGACCTTGAACCTGTTAACACTCTTTTAAACTGTATTTTAGATATAAAGTCATGGATTGCAGAAAACTTCTTACAGCTCAACCAGGACAAAACTGAAGTTTTAATGATCGGTCCTGAAGACGAGAGAGCGATGATTTTACCACATCTTCATAATTTTAAACCTTCTCAATGTGTGAGAAACCTGGGCATACTTTTTGACTCTGAGCTAGATTTTATCCTACACATTAAAAATGTTGTTAAGACAGGATTTTATCATCTTAAAAACATTGCCAGAGTCCGCCCGTTCCTCTCTCTTGCCAGCACAGAGCTGCTGATGCATGCTTTTATTTTTAGTCGTTTAGATTATTGTAATGCCCTGCTCTCTGGTTTACCCCAAAAGTCAATGTCAAATCTACAACTATTGCAGAACCAGCGGCACGAGTTCTGAAGAGGACCAGAGGGCGGAAACACATTACACCTATTTTAAAATCGCTGTGAGTATCAGGATTGATTTTAAAATTCTTTTAATGGTTTATAAAGGTTTTTATGGTCTTGGGCCTTCTTATTTAAATGATATTCTTTTAAAATATGAGCCCTCGCGGACCTTGAGGTCCTCCGGTGCTGGCCTCTTAGTTGTTCCGAAGGTGAGGACCAAAACGTATCTGTCGTTCTGCCATTACGGTCCTTGCCTGTGGAATGGCCTGCCGGAGAGCCTCAGGGCCGCAGAGACTGTGGAGATTTTTAAGAAGAGGCTCAAGACCCACCTTTTTAATTTAGCTTTTAGTTGCTTTTAACTGCTAATTTATTCTATTAGTTTTATTATAGGCTATTTTATGTATTTAATTTCATTTTATGCATCTTATTCTCAGCTTTATGTTTTTAAATAAATCTGTCTTTAATTTTAGTATCTTATCATGATTTTAGCCCCAGTATTTCTTGTGGGGATCTTTTCCTCCAGGGCTTGCCGGCTTGGCCGGTGGTTGTTGCTGCAGTTGTCGCCCTTGCTGGGGCAGCTGGGGTCTAATTTTGCAGCTTCATGGCTGTGAAGTGGACCCCAGTGTTGTCCCAGTCTGGGTGGGCACTGTGGCGATGCTCCCATGGCTAAGCTGGCTCCTGGTATGAAGAGATTCCCAAATGCCGTTTCCTCACAGCAGAGCCAAGCCTTACTTGTTTGTTTGCTTATTTATTTATTTATTTATTTATTTATTTATTTATTTATTTATTTATTTATTTATTTATTTATTTATTTATTTATTTATTTATTTATTTATTCATTCATTCATTCATTCATTCATTCATTCATTCATTCATTCATTCATTCATTCATTCATTCATTCATTCATTCATTCATTCATTCATTCAAACTTGCATAGTCAATAGTCATTGTCATGGGTCATGGGTCATATGTTTTAATGGAGGGGAGTGGGAAGGGTGAAGGGTGGGTTCGGTTTTTACTGTAATGTTGTGTGTTCTCTGTTTTTTTTTTTTTTTAATTAACTTGTCCTGTCCAACAGCTAGGCAAACAGATGAGAGCTGAGGGCCTCTTGTGTTGGACATATTTTATTTTAACAAGAGGGGTTATTCATCTTCAGACAAACCAAAGGTATGTCTGAATAAACCCCTTTTGTAATTGAGGCCAAACTTTATTAATTTCAATCATGTTTGAAAATCTTTGGTGTTGGACTGGACGGAAAAGGAAAGAGGGGAAGAAGAGAGAGGGACGTTAGAGAGAGGGGGGGGTAGGAGGGTGATAAAAGGAGGGGAAGGGGGGTAAGACCATGAAGCAGCATAGAGCAGACAGGTTTACTGGTTGTTTATCATTACGGAATGGTTCAAATGTAGTACAAAAAGGGCGGGGCCTGTTCACACACACTCAAATATTATCAACACACCTGATAGCTGCAAAAATGTCCACATGTCAACATGTACACAAAACAGATAGTGTTCACGAACGCATACCTATGCCTTTAAACCAACTAGTGTGAAATCTTTCATTCATTCAATCATGCAAACTATTAGTAAAAAAAGGTGAGCTAACACCTGTGCTCAAGTGAGTGTTTATGTTCTTCTAAAATGGATGGTGGAATGTGAAAAGAAGGAGGAGGAGCGCCGAGCCACCCCCACACCCAGACCCCTGCCGCAGCAGCAGCGGCAGCCGGAATTCCCCCAACGCCACACGGGAACAGGCAGGGAACAACCGCCCCCCGGGCGACCAAGACCGCCACCCAGGCCAGGGCCAGCAGGACCGCCGCGAGGCCCCCAGAGCCAGAGAGCAGGGAGGCGCGGAGGGAAAGAGAGCGCCGCCCCAGCCCAGCCAGGAAAGCAACCCCCTCCGCCGCGCCGGAAGAGCCCAACGCAGGGCCCCACCGGAGAGGGACGCCCACAGCCCCAGACGAGCACCCCACCACCACCCAGGAGTTCCGGGCATCCCCCCACCCCGACCCCAGGTTCGAGCCAGGACCCCCCAAGGGAGACCCGCTCCGCACTCCAGGCAGCCACCCACCCGGCCCACGGTTGGTCCAGGTAGGAGCAAGGCAGGGGCCCGCCGCCCCCGCCCAGGAGGGGGGAACCCCGGGGAAAAAAGGGCGGCCCACAAGGGGTGTTATAAATATGACCCGACCAGGCTCGGCCATGTTGGAAGTTTGGCGGGGCCCAGCGCCCAGGGGCAAGGACCAGGACCCACCCCCCAGGGACACGAACACCCCCGGCTCAGGTGTAATATGAACCCCCCCACCGCGCGGAGAGAGCACCGCCGGGCCCAGGGAGCCGGCACCCAAAGGACACGGCCGCCATCGCCAAGGGGCCCGCACCCCCCACCAGGGAAGGGGTAGGGGACAGATGGACCCAGGTCCCACCTTCCTTGTAAAATGTGTGTGCGTGTATGGGTGTTCTCTGTTTTTAATCTTAAAGCGCTTCGAGCTGCACAAAATGCATGAGAAGTGCTATTTTATAAATAAAGTTTGATTTGATTTGGATTATTTGACCTTGTTGCACAACTGTCCAAATTGACTAGTTCATCAAAATACACTTATGAATCCCACCTCTTCCTGTTTATACTTTCTTTAACAATTTTAATTTCGTCTGTTCAAATTTATTTTTAAAACTTTAAAAATGATAATTCTTACGCAGCTCCCTGTTGTGCTGCATTAACACAATAAGAATTTAAGCAAAAATAGAAGTGTATCGCTGCTGCTTTAGGAGGATTGTCAGGAACTCGTGGTGGAGGACCCAAAATGCAGGAGACCAGGATTGGTGACAGGAAATAAAACATTTAATTAGCAAACTGAAACATGACAAAACTATGAGGGGAAACAAAACTGTGACAAAACATAGCAGATGACCTGACAAGGAAGAACAGAAACCAAGACACTTAAATAGGCTGAGGGGAATTAACTGAACTGAAGACAGCTGTGGATCATGAACCTGAAGGTGGAGTGACTGACATAGAAAACCAAAAACATGACCAAGAACAAAACCACAGAATCCCTACTAGGAGGCTCACACATATTCACACTTAATAGAAAATTAGAGTTAACCAATTCAGCTACGAAGCATGTGTGACAGTGTGGCACCGTCAGCTGGTGGTGGGACCCACATAGTTTATTTATTTTATCTATAAAACTGTTTTCTGTGACCTTACCTGTGGCCTTAAGGGAGAGCAACGCCCAGTAGGAGGGGCCTAGGGGTTATATGAATGTTTCACAGGAAATGAAAATGGGGAGAGAGACGGATGTGTCATGACCTGTAGTGCCCTGCGTGGAGCTAGTGAAGTGCTCGAGGTCTTGAATAAAGGAAAGGCCACTCTCACCTTGGCTCCTCTTCATTAGTTCCCGGCGGGACCCTCGTCAATTATGGTGTCAGAAGTGGGATCGCAGATGGCCAGCCACAAAAAGGTGGAGACGCAGAGGTTTGGGGATGAGAAGGATCCTACATCAGGCTCAGCTCCTCCGTTGTGCAGTTCATCCTCTGAGGAAGAGGGGGTGGATCCGGGTGGCCTCGTCAGTGCATCAGGCCTGGCCACCCAGAAAGAGACTTTTTCGGCGTCCCCGAGCAGTGGACTTCACGGACAGCAAGAGCGGCGGACTGCCGGAGCGCGGAGATGGCCGGAGGTGGGATGGCCATAACGCCCAGTTTCACTGCTGCCTACGCAAGCGTTGGAAGCCTACCCGGCGATGTACAGGGCACGGGCCACGACTACCGGGACATGAACGGAGCTCTCCGGGTGAGGCTTGACATCTCGCCAGAGACTTGTCAGCGGTTCCGGTCTGTTCGGGTGCCATCCGGGGAGAGGCCAGCGGGGGGCGTGTTGTCGATTGAAGGGCCTTTGCCGGGGCTGGGTCCAACCGGAGCGGTGCGCCGAGGAGCAGATCGGAAGGATCGCCATCAAGGAGCAGCTGCAGCGAGTGCATCTATCCAACGTAGGGACGTGGGTGGAGGAGCACGAGCCAGAGGAAGGCCCCGCTGATGCCTGGCTGTTGGACTGCAGTGTCTCAACGTTGGACAAGGGGCGTCTGCGGAACTGCCTAGAGGGAATCGGCATGATGACTGCGCGGTGGCGGACTGCTGGACTGGATTGCTGCACAGCGTCAATCTCCCAGAGGAGGGAATGATGTGACGGTGTGGCACCGTCAGCTGGTGGTGGGAACCACATTGTTTATTTATTTTATGTATAAGAGTGTTTGAAATGAAAGTGTTAACCACTACATTAGCATGCAGTCTTACATGCCACCACTTGATAAAGGTAAAAACAATTACATTTTTGTTTTGAATGTTAAAGAAAAAAACGTATTGTTACATTTGGTCTAATGTGAGTTAAATACTCACAGAGAAGGCCGAGAATGATGAGTACAGCTAGAAGAACACTCAGCATCACCATGAAAGTAATAACACCGAGATAGCATCTCTTGTTGGACTTGATGGAAGCTTTAGAGGGAGAATTATAACTGAAATCACGATAGAAATGTGATCTATTTTGTTTTATCAGTGAGTTCACTCTTACCTGGTGGTTTTGATATGGAAAACTGGCAGACAGGAGCTTAAGGTTCAACATTTTCATAAATGTCTTCCATTATAAGGTATAAAGTCTAAGAACGTGTGAAGTGTGTACCAGACTGACTGAACGCATACTGAACAGCTTTTTCTGTCTGAGGTTTTTACTGAAGTGATGGGAAGTCAATGTCATATGACAGTAGTTGGAGTGTGACAGGAAGCTTGGTTGAGGTGAATGTTGGAAAGTTGGGTGAATAACACAGAACTTCTACTAATTTAAACTTTTACTGTTTTTCTGTCTAACCTCTAAGTGTCCAGCAGCTGAGCAAACAAATAAGAGCTAATGACCAGATTTGACTGTTACAACAGGGGGTTATGAATCTTCTAACAAAGACGAACACTTTCTCACCCCAACTCGTCGTAAGGGGTTATGTGTTTTTTTTTTTTTTGGTTTTTGGTCATCTTCTGAGTGGCCCTCAGTCACACTGGTCCAGGATCATTATGATCCACAGCTATCCTCATTTTAGTTAATTACCCTCAGCCTATTTAATTTTTCAGATTTTCAGTTCGTCCTTGTCAGGTCATCTCTGCTGTGTCACCTTTTTGTTGTCTGGGTTTTGTCTGTTTCAGAAATTACTTCAGTAAAGTTTCACAGATTCTTACTTCCGCCTAAATAATAATAATAATAACAGTAATAATAATAATAATAAAAGAAGAAAAACAAAGTATTTTTCTTTCTCTTCAAATTGTCAGAAAGCAGTGCTCAAACCCCACTAGTTTTTTGGTTTATGAAACAGAGATTGGGATCGTCTTTTCAGCACATCTTAAAACAACGAGTTGGGCTCCCCCAGAAGCATTAATATGTAACGTGGTGGGGGTTATCTGCCCATACGTCCATATATGACGAGTTGAAATGAGAATGTGTTGCCAAGACACCTGCACGGGAAAATAGATCTTTTATAGCTGTAAACACACAAAGGTCCTCTGATCCGATGTTCATAATCGCATGTCAATGGAATATTTCTTTAATTCCCACTTCTTTTTTTTTACTGATTTTCTATACTTCATGGACAATTTGGACTAAGATTTTTTTTTATTTGATCAACCTTGTCATGTTCAACCATTGTCATGTTCAAGAAACCAGTCTGTGATTCAGACCATTCTCTGTAAATCCTAGAGATGGTTGTGGGTGAAAATCCCAGTAGATCAGCAATTTCTGACATACTCAGACCAGCCGGTCTGGGACCAACACCAATGCCGCTTTCAAAGTCACTTAACCCTTGTGCTTTCTTAGATGACCCCACCCTTACTTTGACGTGTTATTCCTACCATGACACAGGTGGATAAAGGTGGAAGATTTCATGTAATGCATGGACACCAGTGAGGTTCACAAATCATTGAAGAAAAATGGTTCAGAGCACTGTCTAGGTCTAGATCTAGATGACCCAACTCCCAATTGTAAAGTGCCAAGGATTGCAAAACGGTTTCATCAATTTTCTTCCACATTCTGATGTTCTATTTGAACTGCAGCAGATCGTCTTGACCATGTCTACATTCCTAATTGCATTGAGTTGCTGCCATGTAATTGGCTGATTAGAAATTTGCGTTAAGGAGCAGTTGGACAGCCGTGCCTAATAAAGTGGCCGGTGAATGTAGTTACTTTTTTGGGACAATGTAGGGAACTCTAGTTTCTGATATTTTTAAGATGCATGAAAGTAGTTTTAAATGCCTTTTACAGTGTTATGTCAACAATCATACAGATCTAGGGCTGGAGGGTACGAAACATAAAACACACAATGAATGACTTTTAAGGTTTTTATTGAATAAAAGGAGGAGGAAAGGTAAGGACAAAGGCCAAGGCCATTTCTAGAGGGGGCCTTGAAAAAAATAATTAAAAAGCACTGACATATTGGGAGTTAAGAACAAACTGATATCTGTAATAACTGTGACTGACCTCAGGCCAGTTGAGAAAAAATAAGGCGCATGACACTTACAGTTCACACCTGTAGTGATCATTACTAGATTAATGTGATTATGTTTTTTTAAAGATCATCAATGAGTATGTAGCTGTTACTGTCAAGGTTTGTTTTTTTTGTCACGCTCTGCTGGGTCTTTCCTGATCCAGCAGAGCGGCACATGCTGCTCTTGGAGGCCTACTGTCTCGAGGCAGAGAGGACATGGATGAGTACGAGTCCCCCACTCTTGCCTTAAAGAAGAGTTATCATCGCCACCACCGCCGCCGTCACCATAACCCTCTTCGACAACCCCGTCTTGTTCCGGTGTAAATGCCAGACGCATCCCAGTCTGTCTTTGTTCCTGGATTATGACAGGTATTCAAAAGTATAGACATGACAAACCTCATTAGAAGTGGGTTTATATAAATTTTCTTCTTCCCACTTCCTTTCAAACAACAAATCAAACTTTTTTTTTTACTTTTACTGATTGGCTTATCATTGCATTTAATTAATCTAATGCAGGGTTCACCAACCTTTTTGAGACCGAGGGCTATTTCATGGGCACCAAGTGGTATGAAGGGCGCCACTAAAAACCTCCTACCCCCCCCCCCCCCCCCACCAAAAAAAAAAAACAACACAATTTGAGGACTTCCTTTTGTGTGCCCTATTTTTATTTGCTCATTTTACACACAAAAACATGCATGAATTTTCTAGACTCGTATTACAGGGGGGGGTCAAACTCAGTTGCAGAGGGAGCCTAATTTCAAAACAGACTTTAGGTTGCAGCCGAACAAGATAAATATTTATTGAGCACAGTAAAGCTAAACTTTTAAACCTTTAGAACTTTAACTTAATTTTAACTTTTTAAACATAAATGTAAATAAAAACAGACAGGAATATTAATCCTCACATTAATGGATTACTCAACCACCTCAACCTATTCTCAAAATCTTTACATTACATGAATCATAAGAATGTCCAGAAATTGTGTAATTTATTTGATCTATTTAAACTTTTGTAATAGACCCTTACTTTTAGTGATTATTTTTAAGTTATATTTGTTTACATATTTGGGTTTTCTTTGTCTACCTTTATCTCAGAATTGATATTGTTGTCATTGACAGACATGCCGTGGTTGTTTTTTTGAATATTTGCTTCAATAAAAAAAAAAAAAGATTTTTTTTGGGTGCATTCCCTGCGGGCGCCACAAGGGGTGCTCGCGGGCGCACTGGCGCCCGCGGGCACAGGGTTGGTGACCCCTGATCAAATGTGACGTGTGTACTATATGGAGCTCTCCAAAAAATTCTATGGGTCTATGACTATGAGTAATTAAACTGTCAAGAAGATGGCATCATCTTGTTAAATTTTCTTTATATTCAAAAAAATGTATTACTTGATATCTGTATCTGTAATTTGTTCTGTTGCATTAGTTAGTTATTTTTTATTGCTTGAAATAATCAAATCAAATAAGCCTTTTTAAAGTTTAGGTTGAAGAATACTTCTGTGAAGAAACTGCATACAAGTATTTGTATTTCTCAGGTAAAGAAACAAAATTTTCCATATACACACAAATATAAATGTGTGTATGTGTTAATGTTGTGCTTTTTACGCCACTACATAAAAAAGAATCAAATGCAAGCAGCTAAACCAACCCCCAACTCACTCTGTGTTTTAGTAGCACTGATCCAGACTGAACACTCACTGCAGAGTCAGAGGACTTCCATCTACCCATTTCCAGGTCCCCTCCTGGACTTTGTCAGTCAGTCCAATCCAAACACGTTCATCTCTGAATGCAAAAAGAAAAGTCTGCAAAAGAATTTAAAAATTCTGTAAAAATAAAAAATAAATGTATTTTTGCCTTGACTCAATTAACAGTACAATGCTAACTTATCCTCATTAAAGCAAATAAAATAAAATAAAATAAAATAAAAACTGTCAGTGGAACAACCATGTTTGATTGAAAAGCATGTGGTTTCTGTTTTATCCTGACTGCCTGTAACCCTTGTGCTATCCTAGGCACTTTAACATTGGGAGTTGGGTCATCTAGACCCACTAGACAGTGCTCTGAACCTTTTTTCTTCAATAATTTGTGATCTTCACTGCTGTCCATGGATTACATGAAATCTTTCCACCTTTATCCACCTTTGTCATGGTAGGGAGAACATGTCAATGTAAGGGTGGGGTCATCTAAGATAGCACAAGGGTTAACCAGGATTTGTGATTCCTAGTGCTGCTCAACTGTCTCTCATTGAGTGTAACAATTAGACTGAAAGTAAGCAGTCCTGTGCTAATCTTTTTTCCCCGGCCGATTGTCCTCCAGGTGTTTTGTTTGTCCCTAAATCTGTTGTTTCCCAGGGTCTTTTAGTGGAGTCATGTTTAGAACATGTTCTGTCACATAGATCAAGGTCTGACCCACCCTAACCCCCATATAGTGCACTATATAGCGTGTTAACTATATTGTAATGCTGTCAAAATCTACAATTCCAAAATCCAGTGCCCTGGAAATTTCCTAAAAATCTCTGCGAAAAACAGTGTGCATCGATGCTCACGAGATCGGCGAATATAGACCACAATGCATTGTGTCGGAACATGTTGTATCAAAAAAATTTATGTAAATGTAATTTTTGATAAAGCATCAATGTTTCAATCTTCAGAAGACAGTAGACAAAATGCTCATTTCAATTCGATTTTAACTTCATGAAATCTATGAAGTCATGTCCGCCGTTTAAAAAAAAAGAAGTAGTGAGCATGGTGTCCAATTTGCTTTTAAAATTCTCGGCGCCACATAGTGTCGCACTATATAGTTTTATAGTAGTTAGGGATTGGTGTGGGAATTCTGACACTACTTTTGTTCTTCAATGTTTTTGACTGTTTTTCCACAGTACTGCTTCTGCAGGTTTGGCACCATGGTGTCCCAAGGGACATAGTTTCAGACAGAGGTCCCTGGTTTATGGCTAGGTTCTGGTGTGTGTTTTCTCATTTGCTTGGGCTCTCTGTATGTTTGTCCTCAAATTTTCCCCCTCAGTACAACGGCCATTTAGAAAGACTTAAGAGTATGCACACAACACCTTGCCTTCTTCTGTCACAGGAATGTTCCATTTTGTCCCATGGAAGCCTCTGTGTCTTGGCTGCTGTGCCCCTTAGTGTGTATGATTCATAGGGGTTGGAGGACGGTCTGTCTAGTTCAACTTATTGTGGAGAGCTATAAGGTTGAGGTTGATCTGATCTCCCTCCAAAATCAAGGCGTGGTGAACACCTCGATTTGTCTGGCTTTTTCCATAGTCCAGTGGATGTTCTTCTCAAGTTGTCAGAGTAGATTCCTAAAGGGTACTGCTGTGTTGGATTAGTGCGAGTTTCTTTTCTTCTTTTCCTTTTTTTGTAAGAAGATTTTTGTAGTCTTATTTGTGGTAGTTGTTCTGTAATTTGCAGTGAGAGTAGAAAGCAGGTGGAGGAACAGCTAGAGAGGTGGAGGTTTGCTCTGGAAAGAAGAGGCATGAAGGTCAGTTGTAGTAAGACAGAATACATGTGTCTGAACGAGAGGGATCAAGGTAGAAGCGTTAGGTTACAGGGAGCTGAGGTGAAAAAGGTGCAGGAGTTTAAGTACTTGGGGTCAACAGTTCAGTGTGATGGGGAGTGTGGAAAAGAGGCGAAGAGCCGAGTGCAGGCAGGTTGGAGCGGGTGGAGGAAAGTGTCAGGAGTGTTGTGTGACAGAAGAAAAGGTGTACAAGACAGTGGTGAGACCAGCTCTGCTCCATGGGTTAGACACGGTAGCAGTGAGACAGAGACAAGAGGCTGAGATGGAGGTAGCGGAGATGGATATGTTGAGGTTCTCCTTAGGAGTGACCAGGTTAGACAGGATAAGGAACGAGTACATCAGAGGGACGGCTCATGTTGCGTGTGTTAGCGACAAAGTCAGAGAAGCCAGACTGAGATGGTTTGGACATGTTCAAAGGAGGGATAGTGGTTATATTGGTAGAAGGATGTTGGAGATGGAGCTGCCTGGCAGGAGGGCAAGAGGACGGCCAAAGAGGAGATATATGGATGTCTTAACAGAGGACATGAAGTTGGCTAATGTTAGAGTAGAAGATGTTCATGATAGAGTGAGGTGGAAAAGGATGATTCGCTGTGGCGACCCCTGATGGGAAAAGCCGAAAGAGAAAGAAGATTTGACGTAGTTGTTCTCAGGATTTGGATTTATGTGACCCTATCTAGTGGAACTAGTTCTGTGGAGGGTATCATTTCCTCTTTAGAGGTTTGCCTTTTCCTCTTCCCCTGAGGAAGAATTCATTCATTCATTTATTTATTTGTTCCTTTCATGAAAATTGATGTTCAAATCTTTACATGTTTCTCTTACATATTGAACATTTTCATGATTGAAAGGGAGCAGAATTGAAGAACACAATTCTTATAATTATCTGCTCCCTTTTAAACATTACATTTACATTTCTCACACCATCACCTGTGCTCAGATTTCACAATGTACAGTTCCACTACACAGTAAATACATTCCATTCATTTAATACATACATTCCAAAAATTGCATTCAACAGTCAAGTTTGTACAAAAGAATCTCTTAGTTCATATCTGGCTCTTTTGATGGTCACATCTGCCTTGCAAACAAATCTTTCTTCATATTTAAAAAAAATGTTTCATCAGGACAGTCCTTCTCGGGCGCGATGCAATGCCAGGGGTGGGCGCATTAGTAGCGGTGCTTGGAGAAAAAAAAAAAAACGCTCCACCATCGGTTTGTTATTATCTGTTATATCACAGAGTTTGTACCAGCCTGAAACCTGCGAATTGCTGTCCCTGCAGCTGTGCGCCGTCTTTGGGAAGCAGCTGCTCCGGAACTTAGAATGCGACCCAACAGCCACCCAATTTAACTCAGTCCGCTGCAATAACAATGTAATTGAAAAGAACCCACAGACTTATTGTACTTTAAAAGTGGAATTAAAAGTGTTGAAATTACATAAAATGCACACATTCACTTCTATTTTGAGTTTTAAACAAATTGAATGGCTCTCACGAAATTACAGTTAAAAATATGTGGTCGGGAACCTTTCTGGCTCTCGCGGCCAAAAAGGTTCCCGACCCCTGTCTTAGTCCTACATTTGATTCATGCTGTTAGGATAGGCTCTTTCATTTTTTTCCTGCCATTTCTGTTTTCCCTCACTAACTCTATCCTGAATTTGAGATTTCCACAATGTGGGGCTGACTGCAGTTATCACTGCCTTCTTCGTTTGGACTTATTTGGATGGTGCTCACTAAATAATTATATTATTGTTTTTGTTTGTGGTTTAATCTCTGTTAAGATTTTTTTTATTTTATTAAAATGTTTTTATTCCAAAACAGACATAAACTAAAAATACAAGCACCTTTTCATCAGTGGTGTTTATCACCACCAGATCAGCTTCATTGGCTCTGCAGGACTCTCTTGCTTCAGCCCAGGACTTAGACTCTTCAGAGAAGAAGTAGCAAGAGGAACCAAATCCAATCCATCTTGCAGGGCATCCTGGTTTTTCTGGAAGACATTTGAAACATAAAGCAATCAACAATTAACACATTACTCAAAACAGGCAGATTTTATTTCTTTTTCATCTACAGAATCTGAATTAGGACAAAATCTCTCCAAAAATAAACAAAGTCACGTTCTGTTCCTCCTACTTGGTGTCAAGTAATGGTTTTATTACCTATCAGGTATTTTTACATCAGTTGCAACAACATTAGAACCTGGCCTGTTATGTGCTCTAATACCAATTAATGAGGAAGTATTTGTTAACTTTACCAAAGTTCCACCTTAAGCTTAACAGGCTATAGGTGTTAATGCCACACAATGTGCCAAATGTGGTAAGATGTTTTTTCTTTACAGTCTCAATCACATTCACCTATGCAAACACACATTCACACACTGACGGCGGCTCCACTCCTGAACACTGGTGCCAACCTCAACCCCTACCAATGTAGGTGGGAACTAAACCTTCAATTCTCCAATAAGAGGTTGACCGCTCTATGCACCACAGTGTCAAGTAAAACTTTTAATGGAATATTCATTTTAAAAAACTTTTATTATTATGAATTCCAATTTGTTTTTCTTATAATTGACTCCTACTTTATCACACCAAGTAAACTTTTACCATTATTAATGTACTTAAATGTTCTTATGGATTCATAGCTTGAGTTCCATGAAATAATGAGATGTTGCTTTTATCCATCCATCCATCTTCTTCTGCTCAGCGAATGGGTCATTGGGGCAGCAGTTTAAGCAGCTACTCCTTCCTCCAGCTCCTCTGAGGGCCCCCCATGTGTTCCCAGGCCAGCCAACTAGGGATGGGTATCGTTAAGGTTTTAACGGTACTACTACTCTTATCGATACTGCTTATCGATCCGGTATTTTAACGATACTCTTATCGATACTTTTTGAGGACGAAAAATAAATACATAAATAACAAATTAAGAACATAAAGTTTTTTATTTCCTCATTATGCAACAATTTTTTTTTACTTTATACATGAGAATGTTCCAGACAGGATATTCATTCTAATTATTTAAACTAATTATTTTTATTCTTTATGAGCGTGATGTTTCCTTTGATCTTTTGTCCATTTTCCAGTCTTGAATAGACTTTTCTGTCTGTCAAACACCAGAGTTAGGATTGAGTGAGATGATGGAAACAAATTCACTGTGATGCAGACTCATTTCTATTTATTTATTTTTGTTTAAATCCAGTAAACCCAATAAATTATATTAATTTTACGGATGACAACTATCATTAGTCATTAATTATTATTAAGTATTAGGAAGCAGCTGATAGTTTGTCACGGGTCTGGAATCATAAGCGGTGAATCTAAGCCCCGCCTCTCTACCTGTTTGTTTTGTGTAGAAAACGCCAACACGCCGCTACAGCGTGTTCTACACAAACAGCGCAACATGCGGTCATCGTAGCAGCAAGGTGACGGCATGGTGGGGGCTCCTTGACGCAAATTTCATTAATTTTACGCAGAAACGGGTGTTCTTAGTCTAGGGCGCTCACGTGTCCCCTACGAGACTGTGCGTGCGCTGCCTTGTATTGTGGGTGTGCGCGCGCGGCGCGTGCTGTCTGAACAACAGCCCCGCCCCCTTGCACACAAATGGACAGACAGAGCTCTCCGCTTCAACGAGAATAACGAAATTAATATCATCATTAATTAACGGAAAATTGACTGACTTGGTGAGTTAAATATGGCAGATAACGCTTGTGGGACACAAAAAAAGAAAAAGTAACTTCTCCAGTAGTACCGATAGCAGAATCGTTCAAGTCAGATCTTAACGATACTGCGGTCTTGAAGAATGTGGCCCCGGGGCTGGTTCAATACCGGGGCACGGTACCCATCCCTACAGCCAACTGACGTAATAATAATAATAATGGATTGGATTTATCTGGACTTTTCAAGATGCGCAAAGCGCTTACAAAGTGTCTATCAGTCATTCACTCCTAAAGCTACTGTTGTAGCCATAGCTGCCCTGGGGCAGACTGACAGGGACGTGACCGCCAGTTCGTGCCTACGGTCCTTCTGACCATCACCGAGACATTCATGCTGGAAGAAGTAGGGTGAAGTGTCTTTCCCAAGGACACAACAACAGTTGACTGAGGGGGAACGGGATCGAACTGCTGACCCTTCGATCATTGGACGACCTGCTCAACCGCCTCAGGCACCGCCGCCCACATGGTCTCTCCAGCGTGTCCTGAGTTTTCCCCAGGGCCTTCACCCAGTGGGACATGCCTGAAACATCCAGACCACAAGTCCGAGCCACCTTAACTCCGGATGTGAAGGAGCAGCGGCTCTACTCCGAGCTTTCTGCGGGTGACCGAGCTTCTTGCCCTACGTCTAAGGGAGTAACCAGCCACCATACAGAAGAAGCTCATTTCAGAAGCTTGTATTTGGGATCTGGTGATTTCAGTCATGACCCAAAGCTCATGACCATAGGCAAGTATTGAAACGAAGAGCAACTGGTAAATTAAGAGCTTTCCTTTCTGGCTCAGCTCTCTCCTAACCACAACAGACCGTAACAGCAAACGCATAATGGCAGATGCTGCTCCAATCTGCCTGTCAATCTCATGCTCTGATCTTCCCTCATTCGTGAACAAGACCCCAAGATACTTAAACTCCTCTACTTTGGGCAGGAGCACTCCAACCACCCACCCAGCCAGAAAGACAAACTACCTGTCTCAGGACAAGGACCATGGCCTCAGACTTAGCTGTGCTGACACTCCTCCCAGACCCTCCACAGGACACCACGGGGGACGCTGTCAAACGCCTTTTCCAAATCCACAAAACACATATGAACTGGATGAGCGGACTCCTATGAAACCCCCAGCACCCTAAAGAAGGTGTATAGTTGGTCCACATTATTTTATTATTACAAAGGGCCAGATAAAACTTATACATGTAACTAAAGGCAATGAAAAATAAATGTAACTACTCCTTAATGTTAAATAACTATTTTATTCATTTATTATAACTTTTTACAATGATAATTACAGTTGCATAGAAAACATATATTTTCTTGTTACTCTAGCATAAATCCTTTTAAATTTGATTCTCTCAGGTTAGGTTATATAGACAGTGTTTAAGTACTAATGTATAGTTGCCCAATCTGACCTTTCAAGTCTGATTCCCCCTTGATATGAATAAATACATATCAATTTTTTATTTCAAGAAATTAAAAACGTTTATGCTCTCGAGGGCCACATAGAATGACATGGAGGGCCACATTTGGCCCCCGGGCCTTGAGTTTGACACATGTGGTGTAGGGGGATGACTAAGAAGGTATGTTGATAACATATAGATAGTCAGGAAAACAGTGTGAGAACCAATGTGTATCACGTTAAAAGTTGTTTTAATGAGCCTGCATTCACACGACCACATTTCAATTAGTTGCTGAGTCTCTTCAGCTGTGGCTACATTTGCAAAATGTCTTTGATTGGATCAAAGATCAGATTAGAATTGAACTGTGTACATGGGCTCAGAAAAACAACATCCTGTGGCCAGTGCTTTTTTCTTGGACTAACGGACCCAGAAGAAGGGTTAGGATTAGACTAATATGTGTCAACAACATTTAGCTTTGGATGTACTTCAAATCCATGCGGTCAAGGCTGCAATGTGAATTGCTGCAGGTAAATATGTGGGAAAAACACCAGCTGCTCTGCTCAGAGACATGTTTCGGTTGCACAGACCAGCTGGCCGGTCCTGTTCGCGCTCCAAAGCTTTCTCCGGAGCGCGACAACGTCTAAGCATGATGGAAAGGCCAGAGCAGTAGTGACCCATAATAAATTGTTTACATGCACCACAATCCGATCAACAATCGGCATAACCCACCCATCTCGATCCGAAGGAAATTTTGACCCAAATGAGTCTGATCGGGGCAGAGTATTCCGAACTGTGTGTTTAGATTACGCATTTTTATTCTGATCAGGTGTTAATTCTGATTATTTTTGTCCATGTAAACGCAGCTATTGTAGCTCTATACTCTGTTTACATCCCGTAATGCCAGGCTTTTGAGGCCATTTTGGTTTAGTTGTTCCACTCTGAGCACGTTACGCCCATCAAAAGTCGAGGCGTGATGAAGAAAAAACAATTTATTTGCAGTCGAGAACTTCAACAACAGCAAAAAAAGCAGAACAAAGTAATGATAAAAACGCATAAACAATCACAGCTGCTGCTGGCCTTGATCTGCCCATTAGTTTTTTTTTTTTTTTAACTTGTCCTTTCCAACAGCTGGGCAGACAGATGAGAACTGAGGGCGTCTTGTGTTGGACATATTTTATTTTAACAACATTAGTTTTTTTAACAGCCCTTCTTCTAGCCTCTTCCAACCAATCTTTCCAACTGCCGCCCGCAATATGCACGCGGCCGGAACACACACACACACATCATTTTTTTATGCCGTTACATTCCTCTCCTGCTAATTAAATGTTGTCCACAACATGGCACAAAACAAAAAAACAACAACAACATAAATAAATAACCACATTTTCACTCTAATGCACACATGCCACTTATTACTCCAATGTAGTGGTATAAATAGAATGATAACAGTCCATGTTAAAGTTCAGTTGTAAGTTGTCATGTATCACAGTCATAACAGTCCATTTCTTTCTTTTTAGTTGTAACCGCTATGAACATTGCTAGGATACACAGCACAGCGTCCAAGTGTGAGCGGTGGTAACCACGGAACACAGTAATGTCCATACGGCAGCATAGCTGCATCAACATAGTGGATAGACTTGCTGAAACTGAAGACCCACCACACCACTGGTCAGCTGACCCAGTGTGTCATAGGTTAGAGTTTCTCTGGGATGTCGCTCCTGCTGAGATCTGTGTGGCTGCATATCATTCCAGTCTCTTTCTTGAGCACAAGCGGGATCAGTCCAGAGTCTCTTGTGCTACATCTGGAACATCAATCTCAGCTCTGTTACTGTCCACAGGCTCCTCTGCTAGAGTCTCGACCCTGTGCTCTGTATCAGTGGCGGGGGCTGAGAGTGCAGCGGGTGGAATCTGGCCCAGCATGTATCTGTGCTCTGTTTCTGCAGCACCCAACCTGGGCTACTGCTCCGCTGCTAGAGCGCTGGAATTGGGCCCAGCCTGCATTCCAGACCTTGTGACATATTTTTTTAGCCTATGTACAACACACTGTTCTTGAAGCTCATCCTCATCTGAGCTTGTTTCCTCTTCTTTTTCTTCAATAGTTGAATGTCTTTTTCTATTCTTTGACAGTGCTTCTTTTCTCACAATGTTTTGCCTTTGTTCTTGTGGAGCTAAGGCATTACGGGCCATTAGCATGTTTCTGTGAAGAATTCTGCCTCTTCCTGTGCCACATTCGGGTTTTACTTCATACACTGGGCTGTTTTCTCCGTTTCGGGACACAACTACATTTGTTTGTTTTTCACAGTATGAACGTAATTTTCCTGGTCTTCCGCGCTCCGACATGTTCCTCACAAGAACCCTGTCACCCGGTGAAAGGACTGCACTTTGTATTTTTGGTCGTAATAAAGGCAAAGCCGGCGGTTTTTCTCTCTCTCTCACGATTTCCTCAATCGCATTGAACCCAATTATAGGTCGTTGGACAATGTCCTTTCTCACCAGCACTGGAACCAAAACCTCATCTAAGGTTGTAGATTATTTTTTTGGACCACACAAACTCAGGCAAACCTCAACCCAACCTTGAAAAGGGATTTCAGAACCGTCCAAAAACCCATTTTGATTTAGTAGATCGCTGATGGGACGGATCTTTAAATCAGGCAAGTTTTGGGACATTCATGCCTCGCTTATCATTGTGACCTGTGCTCCTGTGTCCCACAGAGCTTGAGTCTTTATGTTATTCATCTTGCACCAAGCAAGACATTTTTTTCCAATTAAATGTGCAACTCTTTGATGTTTCGAAAGAGGCCTATTGGGCGAGGTTGGGAGATTTTTCAGTTTGTTGTTTGGCCATACTGAAGCGAGATAGACAGGACTTTTACTTTTGACTGGTTGGTTAATGTTTGGGTTGAAGGGTTTGGCTAGTGAGATAAACTTGGTATTTAGATTTTGGGACTGTGGCTCTCTGGCTGTGTTATGTCCCTCAGCTACAACCTTTGCCCGTTTCCCGTAATCTTTTCTGTTCCAAATCTGCACCCTTTGGCCCAGTGGGTTTCACTACCGCACTTAAAACACTGTTCTATCTATCTATATACCCAGGCTATGTCCCACCAAGGTGGGGTAGCCTAGACAGGGCACACAATTTTAACTCCCTCCTTCTCTTCCCCAAACCCTCCTCCTTCAGTGTGCGCGCGTGTGTGTGAGACTGGTTTAAGGCCTGGTCTAAGCCACACCACACTGCACCAGGGTCAGCTGCACAGCCCAGTGTGGGCACCTCCACAGCAGGGCCTCAGCCGAGGCTGGTTTCCTCTTGCTAATTCATACCAAGACCAGGGGCCTCATTTATAAAAGTTGCGTACGCACAAAAGAAGGCGTACGCCACTCTCTACGCAATAGTTTAGATTTATAAAAAGCAAACTTGACGGGTAAATGTGCGGTCCTTCACGCAAGCTCTGGCCCAGGCGTACGCACAAAAACAGGTGAAATGAGAAACGGCGACACCGTCGGCAGATGGAAGAAACACGTGAAAGTGACAATGACAATGACAATACTGCCTCTCATAAATAACAAGAAGACTTCACAAAGCAAGTCTTACAATTAACAGCCTACACCAACATTCGTTTGATCGAACAGCAGTGAAACAAACACAAAAATAAAACGAAAATTTCAACAGAAATTCAAATGAACACTTATTTGCAGAAAGAAAAGTGAAATATGTTCTGCAATATTGGCATGTTGTGTAATTCATCCAAGTCGTTCCAGAAGGTCACTCTCTCCTCTCCATTCCTCTCACTGCCAGGACCATATGCACTCACGAACGCCCACAACTCCTTCAGAAATTTCACTTTCACCCCAGGGCTCCAGACTGCGACCATTTGGTCGCATTTTGCGACCAAAATTTGAGAGTGTGCGACTGAATTTTGCATCCAGTCGCACATGTGCTACCAGTAAATTTGCCTCCCCCACCCTCCGTATTTTTTATACATTAAACGTGGAAGGGGCACGTCAATGATAAATGAAATGAGCAATGAAATGAGCAATGAAATGAGCAATGAAATGAGCAATGAAATCATCAATGAGACGCGAGCGCACACGCACGCAGACAGACACACACGCACTTGCGCGAATACTCATGAGACTGGAGCACACGCGAGCACACACTCGCATGTCATTGAGTGATGCCTGAGGCGGCCAATGCGTGTGAGAAGAATAGGGAAAGTCACTGCAAGTGGCTAAAATATGTGGAGGGGGCGGGGCCTAGAGATAATAGACGCGTAAACATTTGTGGGAAGGTAGTGGAGACAAATATCATCACAACCTCATATGTGCGTCTGAGCTATGAGCAAGCGAACTATTGATTCGTTCTTCCGAACTGCGGTTAGTGTACCAGTGCCAGAGTCTACAGCAGGGGTCTCAAACTCGCGAAGCAAACCACGGTTCTCATCATGCATGGCTGTTGGCAGCACACCGCTCCCGCGGGAGATGGTCAGCTGAGGAGCATAAATGTCCCTCACCTACATGCAGGGGCTTGAACTTTAAACACGTGCGAGCAACAACACGCTTTAATCTTGGACGCACTGAAAACACGTGAGGAAAATGCAACGATAGACGTGTTTAAGATGAACCAGCGCCCGGGGGGGGGCATGAAGGGCGAAGCTGCAGCGAGACTGAAGGAGAACAGGAACTGGGAGTTGTCCTTAACATTCAATTTAGTTTTAATATGCCTCTCCCCCTAAGTATGATCTGTGATATTACATCTTTTATAATTATTTTAATGTTTTGTAATGGATGTAACCTTTTTTTAATCAATTGGTATTTTAAATTATTTTAATTGATCAGTGAACTACAAAAACCATCAGGACACATGTCCCATAATGCATTGTTTTGTAGTCAGTAGGGCAGCTTCCAGTCAGTTCAGTACTAAATTTCCAGCTCCGTTCGCTCAGGTTGGGGTCTTGCCTCCACCCCTTTCTCGTGATATTTTTGTTTTGATTGACAGGTGATGTTAGAGCAAAAACAAAAATGTGTCTCACACCAGGTGATCTGTGCAGTGTTGCGTTCATCTGGGTGATCTCAAATTATTGTTAGATTTTGGTTAGAATGTTGATTTACAGTGTGCGCCCCTAAATTTTCTGGTTGTGCCCCTAAAATTTTCAGTTGGGGGCCACAGTGCTCTTAGTGAAAAAAGTTAGTCTGGAGCCCTGCACCCACATCAGTCTTGGTGAAACCTCCTTCTATTCAACCACACATCGTCTCACCTCACAGCTCACCAGCAAAGCCACACCTTCTCTTGCTCTCCCGCTCTCTACACCAGACATTCTCCCACTCACACTTCCAAACACACACTCACCCTTCCCTTTCATCTTTGTCTCACTCAGTGCTAACACGCTCATTCCCCTCCTTTCAAACATCCTTCCAATCAGATCTCTTTTGCTTCCGTCCGTACTACACCCCTGCACATTCAACGACCCAATCTTAAGGGTTTGGGGAGGTAATCTCCCCTTCCCAACTCTGCCCTGTCCGTAGTTAGGAATATAGTTACAGGGGAGAGGATTCCCAGTCCTCTCGCTCCGTCCCTTTTAGTCGCCTTTTACGACACGCAGGGAATATGTTGGTAGTATTCCTTTTTGAACCCTAACCACAGGACTAAAACAATGTTAGCAGTCAATATTGTCTCGTTGACAGGCTGCACATTGTCTTTTAGGTTGACGAACAAAGTTTGCACGGACACTGCTTGTCATTGTGGATGCTTTGGAACAGTGAAGCCATTTGGCCTGTAAGCTCTCTTGTGGAAGTGTTATTTTTGTCATGACTAGAACACGGAACGGACCCAGGCGCTGGAACCCAGAGGCAGAGACAGGTGAGTGAAAGGTAAGAAGAGTTTATTTTAAGTTCTTGTTGATTCCGGGCGAGGCTGTGGGTAACGTGGCTGCGGCTCTTGACTGAAGTCTCCGGTACCGTACGTGCAGAGTCCCAAGAGCTAGGAGGCCAGACAGAGTTCGTGGCGTGGCTGGAGATCCAGAGGAGCACAGAGACTGTGGCTCACAAACACAGGTGGCGTCGACGAGGAGTGTTGCGGCAGCTGCTGCTCGAGGAGGTGAGATTCAGGTGACACTCTTGGCGTGAGGTGAGAACCTGAAGCGAAGAAAACAGTCAAGGTTAACTTGGGACAAGACAAGGGGGCCAGACGTAGTGAGCTTCAGGAGACTAGGCACCATCAGGGTTAACGGACTAGCGAAGAATGATGAAGCTGGGTCTCCTTAAGTAGCAGGTGTCTAATGAGTAGAGTGGTCACAGCTGAGAGAGATAAGCAGCAGAGCTGGAGGGGGAGGAGTCTGCCAAGCCACCATGACAGTACCCCCCCCTCAACGACCGCCTCCTGGCGGTCCAGGCCGACGATCCGGGTGGGCGCGGAAGAAGTCGGTGATGAGGGAAGGGTCGAGGATGAGGGAACGGGAGACCCAGGAGCGTTCCTCAGGACCGTACCCTTCCCAATCCACCAGGTACTGGTGGCCACGGCCACGGCGGCAGATATCCAGGATGCGGGTGGCTGTGAACGCCGGAGCCCCATCAATGATACGGGCGGGTGGTGGGGAAGTGGAAGGCGGGCACAATGGACTGTCCAAAAAGGGCTTGATGTTAGAGATGTGGAACGTGGGGTGCACCTTAAGCGCAGCGGGCAGACGAAGGCGGACACAGGAGGGATTGAGGATACGATCAATGACATATGGACCGATGAACCTGGGCGCCAACTTGCGGGACGAGGTCTGCAGGGGAATGTTTTTAGATGAGAGCCACACTTTCTGACCGACCTGATAGGTGGGACCTGCCACCCTGTGGCGATTGGCGATACGACAGTTCTCCTCCTTGGTCCGAAGCAAAGCCTCTCTGGTCTGGTTCCACACTCGCTGGCAGCGTTGAAGATGATGCTGCATGGACGGGACAGCCAGATCCAGCTCCTGAGAGGGGAACAGAGGGGGTGAATAGCCCAACGAAGCCTCGAAGGGGGAGACCCCGGTAGCAGATGAGACGTGAGAGTTGTGGGCATACTCGATCCACACCAAGTGAGTAGCCCAATCAGCTGGATTTTGGGCAGCCAGACAGCGCAGAGCCGCCTCCAACTCTTGGTTGGCACGCTCTGCCTGGCCGTTAGATTGGGGGTGATAGCCGGAGGACAAACTGGCGGTAGCCCCCAACGCAGAACAGAAGGCCTTCCAAACATGGGAAATGAATTGAGGGCCCCTGTCAGAGACAATATCGGCTGGAATCCCGTGATGGCGAAAAACATGGTTCACTAGGAGGTCGGCTGTCACAGTGGCTGAAGGTAACTGGGGCAGAGGGATAAACTGGGCGGCTTTGGAGAAGCGATCAATGACCGTAAGAATAATTGTGTGACCTTGTGACGTAGGTAGCCCTGTAACAAAGTCCACGGCGATGTGCGACCAGGGTCTATGTGGAGTGGACAGAGGATGGAGCAGGCCGACAGGAGGTGAACTGGAGGACTTAGATCTAGCGCAGGTGGTGCAAGCGGCGACGTACTCCCGCACATCCTTGTCCATTCTAGGCCAGTAAAACCTCTTCCGGAGGAGACTGAGGGTCCTAAACACCCCGCCATGACAGGCGACCCGAGAACTGTGGCCCCAGGATAAAACGTCCGACCTGAGTGAAGTGGGGACGAAGAGGACACCGTTAGGACAGGAGTCGGGTTTGGGTTCCTCACCCTGGGCATTAATAACCCGGTTTTCGATGTCCCAGGTCAGACTGCCCACGATGCAAGTAGGAGGGATGATGGTATTGGAGGTCGTTGAGTCATCGGAGCTGAATTGGCGTGAGAGAGCATCAGGTTTGGTGTTGCGACTGCCTGGCCTGTAGGTAATAGTGAAGTTGAATCTGTCAAAAAATAAACACCACCGAGCTTGTCGAGAATTTAACTGTTTGGCGGAACGCAAGTATGCCAGGTTTTTGTGGTCGGTCCAGACAATGAAGGGTAGGTCCGCTCCCTCCAACCAATGACGCCACTCCTCCAGCGCTAGTTTGATGGCCAGCAGCTCACGATTACCCACATCATAATTCCGCTCGGCGGGAGTAAGTTTCCGGGAAAAGAAAGCACAGGGTTTGAGTTTGTTAGAAGCGCTTTCTTTCTGGGAGAGGATCGCTCCGACCCCAGTGTCCGAAGCATCAACCTCTACTACGAACTGTCTGGCCGGGTCGGGTTGCGTGAGGATGGGAGCTGAGATGAACAGTGATTTGAGGGTGTCAAAGGCGGCTTGAGCATTAGGGTTCCATTGAAAGGGCTTGGAGATAGAAGTTAGCTGAGTAAGGGGTGAGGCAATGCTGCTGTAATTACGAATGAATCTTCTGTAAAAGTTGGCAAAACCCAGGAACTGCTGTAGTTTTTTGCGAGTGACAGGGGGTTCCCACTGGGAGACTGCTTTGATTTTTGCGGGATCGGGACGGATGCGACCAGCCTCGAGGATGTACCCAAGGAACTGGACAGACGGGGCGTGAAATTGACATTTTTCTGCCTTAACAAACAGCTGATTTTCGAGTAACCTGGTCAGAACCTGGCGCACGTGGTTTTCGTGTTGGACGGGATCACGGGAAAAAATCAAGATATCATCGAGGTAGACGAAGACGAAGCGATTAATGAAATCTCGGAGCACGTCATTCACGAGTCTTTGAAAAACCGCGGGGGCGTTGGTGAGGCCAAAGGGCATGACCAGGTACTCATAGTGGCCGAGGGGAGTATTGAACGCGGTTTTCCATTCATCCCCCTCCTTGATACGGACTAAATGATAGGCATTGCGAAGGTCGAGTTTAGAAAAAATCTGAGCGCCTTGAACTGAATCAAAAACCGAGCTTATGAGGGGAAGTGAGTATTTGCCTTTGACAGTGATAGAATTAAGTTCGCGGTAATCAATACAGGGACGCAGGGTTTTATCTTTTTTCACCACGAAGAAAAACCCAGCACCAACAGGAGAAGAAGACGGACGAATGTGACCGGATGAAAGCGCCTCATGGATGTAGGACTCCATAGCGGCCTTTTCGGGACCAGATAAATTAAATAGATGCCCCTTGGGCAACGTAGCCCCTTGAAGGAGCTCGATGGCGCAGTCATAAGGCCGGTGGGAAGGTAGAGCATTAGCTTTGCATTTACTGAAGACAGCTTTAAAATGATGGTAGCAAGAGGGAACCTTAGTGAGATCGATAGATTCAGCGAGAGCAGAGTTAACAGGAGTTAAATCGGGGATGGCAGACTGAAGACAGTTAGCCATACAGTAGGCACTCCAAGAATTAACCCGTTGGTAAACCCAATCAAACTGGGGGTTATGATGTTTCAACCAAGAACAACCCAAAACTATAGGATTATGAGGAGAGTGAGTAATAAAGAATTGAATGTTTTCATGATGATTACCGGATGTAATAAGCTGGATGGGACCGGTACGGTGAGTGATGACTGAGAGGTGCTGACCCCCCAAGCCAGCAGCTTTAACGGGGGTCTCCAAGGGTTCAGTAGGTAGCGAGAGAGATTTTACGAGGCCTAAGTCAATGAGGCTTTGTTCGGCTCTAGAGTCAATTAAAGCCTGAGCCTCTGTGACACGAGAATCAAAACATAGCTTGACAGGAATGCAACAAAAGTCTGTGGGAGGAGAAACAGACTTACCCGCCCGCGGCCTGTCGTCTAGCGGGGGGGTTCGGGAGTTTAAACGAAGCTTACATTGGGAGACCTGATGACCGGGATTTCCACAGTAAAAGCATAAGCCTTCATTACTCCGCTTCTGACGTTCTTCGGCAGACAGCTTTGAGTGGCAAATCTGCATGGGTTCTTCAGGTGATTTGCGAGGTAAGACCGCCGGGGACTCTGTGAGATGGATAGAGGAAGGACACTGGTTAGCAATAAGCGGAGTACGAGGCTGAGAGGTGCGCTCCAGTTTACGTTCACGGAGGCGAATATCAGATCGTAGAGCAGCGTTGACTAAACCTTCAAAGCCGGTAGCTTCTGGCTGAGTGCACAGATGATCTTTGATGTGGTCATTCAATGACTGGTAAAAAACACCTCTGAGTGCGGGGTCCGTCCACCCCGCTTCCACGGCTAGGATGCGGAAATCAATGACATGGTCGCAGACAGATCGATCACCTTGCTTGAGGCTTAACAATCGTCTGGTGGCTTCTTCCTGCTTTTTAGGTCGGTGAAAAACGAGTCGAAACTCGTTAATGAATCTTTCGAGGGGGAGTTGAGGAATATGATTGACCGCCAGGAAGGCTTGGGCCCATCGCAGAGCTTTACTCCTGAGGGAGTTGACGATTAGCGTTATTTTGGTGAGATCTGAGCGGTAGAAACATGGAGAAAGTTGGAAAAGGAGTTGACATTGTAACAGAAACCCCCCACATGCTTCAACATCCCCGTGAAATGGCTCAGGTTGTAACCGGAAATTTTCCGGGGTAGAAGCGGAAGTAAACAGATCGCTGGGGGATGGGACTGAAGCTGGAGCTGTGGTGTTTAAGGTCTGAAGAGTCCGTGTGATATCCTGGATCCGGGAAATAAGGTCCTCCTGAACAGAAGTGATGCGAGAGAGTATATTGGAGTGGAGTTCCAAGAAAATACCTTGTTTCTGCACAGCATGGCGGAGAACTTCCGGGTCAGCTGGGTCGGGGTTTAGGCTAGTCCGTTCTGTCATGACTAGAACACGGAACGGACCCAGGCGCTGGAACCCAGAGGCAGAGACAGGTGAGTGAAAGGTAAGAAGAGTTTATTTTAACCTTCCTCTGGTGTTAGCTTTCTGCTGCCATCTGTGGTGTTAGCGGGTCATTTTGGACCCGTGTGTTAAATCAGCCATAAAATACCCTAAAAAAAAATCTTTTTTCATCCAATGTTTTTCTTAACTCTTGTTTAGCTGGTTGGGCTCCCTTATCCATGAAAAGATTGGTTTTAATGTTTTTTGTGGCCCTCTGGGTCTTTGTTTTTAACAGCATACCCCTCATTTTCAATGTCTAAAAAGTGGTAAAATGTACCTTAAGAGAAGAAGGCAACAAAATAATCAGTTGTTCTGTTACCTGAGTGTAACTGAGAGATATTAAAACAAATTTCTTAAATGTTCAACAAAAAAAAATTTTCATTTTAATATTATCAAATATAGTAACATCTATGGTGTTCGGGTCATTTTTGACCCGTATATCTTCACTTCAAGAAAAGGGCAAAAACAAGTCTTTTTCTTCCACACATTAGAACTTTAATACAATATTTAACAATATGAAAAACAGAACAGTCATAAATAATAAAAAATTACAATAAAACAAGGATTTGCAAAGTCAAATAAACAACAACCAATCGAGAAAATCATACCAAAAGAGATCAAGTACTTTTTATATAAATACTCTGTGCAAAGAACATGCCTGTGTGTGTGTGTGTGTGTGTGTGTTTAGATGCATGTGTTACAAAGAGTTACACTTTTAGTGTGTTCTTTGCAGATATATTTGTTGCAGGTGAAGCACACTATGTAGGTTTTTCTGTCCATATTGCTAGGGCAAACCTGAGACCTCTTTCTTTTTGAGTGAGGTGGTCTCACTGGCATTGTGGCTGTGGCTGTGGATGGAGTGCTTGAGGCAGGGCTGGCTTCTGAGAGGAAAGGTGATGCTGATGCTCTTCTTGTTGCTGTGGATGGCGTGCTTGGTGTCCCTGCAGCTGTCTGACCAAGTCTGCAGCAGCTGGGTCTCAGGGCACCCGTTCCCGTAGCTCAATGTGCCGCTTGACATGGGAATTCACGAGCTCCTCAAGAAACATTCTCTGCTTGGTGTTTTGGGTTGAATTCCACCCTTGGTGAATATTGGTCCACAACACAAATGCATTGTATGCAGACACATTGAGGATGTTGTAAAACAACCATTGGCCATCTCCTGGTCATTCGCTGGCAAGCGTAGGTGGCAGTCAGCTTGTCCAGATTGTCCAATCCTCCTTTGTTTTTGTTGTAGTCCAGGATGATTATGGGGTTTTTGTCACTTCCTGATGACACAGCAGCATCTTTGTGAAGAGTGAACATCAGTATCACACTCCGTCGTTTTTTTGGACATTATGAACTGTGCTCCAACGGATGTTGTGACGTGTTCTCCCTACCATGACAAAGGTGGATAAAGGTGGAACGATTTCATGTAATCCATGGACACCAGTGAAGATCACAAATCATTGAAGAAAAAAGGTTCAGAGCACTGTCTAGTGGGTCTAGATGACCCTACTCCCAACAGTAAAGTGCCTAGGATAGCACAAGGGTTAAAGCAGTTCTAAGACATTTTTATCTGATCATGAAAGTCTTCCTCATACAGCAGAGATAGTCGTGGTGCAACACAAGGCTCTGTGCTTGGTCTAATGTTCTTTTGTATTTACATGTCGCTACTATGTAACATTATTAGGCAACACTGCAGAAATCACACTTTTTTTTCACTGTCTGGCAGTTTTACAACTTCTCTAAAAAGCTCGTCGGACAAGTGGTCGAACAGGCAACGACCACAGTTCAAATGAAGATCTGTTTTATATTTGACCTTTTTTTATAACATGACTAAGCAATCGTTGCAAGCAACTACACAGAAATCTCTTTTTTTCTAAATTTAATTACTGTTTCATTGTAAAAGCAAACAAAATGTGGTACAAAGACTCATGAAACAATTCAGTCTCACTAATGATCTTAAAAATATCAGCTCAGAAGAGAAAAAGGAAACTTATCTGTTCTTGAAAAATGTTTTCCATGGAGATCTGTCTTTAGGCTCCCATTTCCTAGCGTGTATTTAGACTGGACACACTTGGTTTGTTTAAAATGAACCAGAGTCTCTTGTTTACCATAATAATCCGAAACAAATTCTTTGTCTGAATTTGACTAAGCGATTCCCGGTCTCTGACCCATCTTTCGAGGTTGTCTTGATTAGTTTCCAATTGGACTGAGCTCCATTTCACTTTGAGTTTCCTCAGTCTGAAGATGCTCTGTGTGTAACGGCATAAAAAAATGATTTGTGTGTGTTTGTGTTCCAGCCGCGTGCCTATTGCAGGCGGCAGTTGGAAAGATCGGTTGGAAGAGGCTAGAAGAAGGGCTGTTAAAAAACTAACGTGCAGATCAGGGCCAGCAGCAGCTGTGATTGTTTATGCATTTTTCTCATTACTTTGTTCTGTTTTTGTTGTTGTTGAAGTTCTCGACTGCAAATAAATTGTTCTTTCTTCATCACGCCTCGACTTTTGACGGGTGTAACAATTTGGAGGTCCCACCGAGAATTATTATTTTTGATTTCTGAAAGAACGATCTGTCGACGGGAATATTGAAGGATGTCGGAACAAAGAGAAGACTTTCTCATGGAAATCGAGGAAAAACTTTTCCAGCTGACTGTTGAAGAGCTGTGCCTGGTGTGGGAATTTTTCAAGATCTTGGGAGGTGAACGAGCGAGAGGAAAGACGCGACGCACTCTCGTTAAACTCATCATCAAGTTCTGTGAGCGAGAAGAATTGTTGGAGGAAGAGGACGAGGGCATGTCGGTGCTTCTGGAGCTGAACGATCAGCTGGGAGCTGTGCGCCTGATGTCACCTGCGGGGCGGAGCAGTCAGCGAAATCACATCCCTGTCATCACAACCTCAACAGGTTCTTCAAAAAAATTCAGGAAAAAGCGAAACGCAGAATGACAACTCAACGATCAGCCAATGCTGTGCGACTTCTGTTGGGTTCAGAAAGGAATTTAAGATAAAGGGACATGTGGGTGAGTCTACCTCCAGAGACACTCTAACCTTCAGCAGCTGGGAACACCAGATGGAAAGTGGACTCAGAAAAGGTTATTCAGAGCTGGAAATAATAGAAGCTGTGATCGGAGCTGTGAGCCCTGGCCTGAAATTAATAAGCTATTTGGAGGGGAAAAAATGACTCTCAGACAAATATTAAGAGCTGATTATGCAGAAAAGGATGCAACTGTGCTTTACCAGCAGCTGTCACAAGCAACCCAAGAACCTAGTGAAACAGCACTTGAATTCTTCATTTGTGTACTTGATCTACGCCAAAGCAACTATTTATAAGACATTAACAAGCACTTTTAATGTTGTAGTAAGCTGCTTATAAAGACATTTATTAGCAGTTGTAAATGTCTTACAACTGACTCACAAGTTCAAATAAGCTGCTTATAAACACATTAAAAGACTCATTTATAAACTATTTATAAGACATGAACAAGCACTAGAAAGGTTGTATTAAGCTGCTTATAAACACATTTATAAGCAGTTGTAATTGTCCTTAATAAACTATTTATAAGACATTAACAAGAACTTTTAATGTTGTATTAAGCTGCTTATAAAGATATTTATTTGCAGTTGTAAATTTCTTACAACTGACTTACAAGTTCAAATAAGAGACTTATAAACACATTAAAAGACTCATTTATAAACTATTTATAAGACATGAACAAGCACTAGTAATGTTGTATTAAGCTGCTTATAAAGACATTTATTAATCCTTCATAAAATGCCTTATGAGATAATAACAGTGTTCTTATTAACAGTTTATTAAGTGTTTTGCAGCCCCCCAATCTAAAGCGTGATCAAATAGGGGTTCATATTCACAAGCCATTTATAAACTGCTTGTATGGGATTAATAAATATATTTACAGGTCCCATGTTAAGTGGACTTACATTTTCTTAAGTCCAGCTGCTATGACTTAACCTCAAAACTACACCACCTGGATGAATGAGAACCTTTACTGACAGTTTGAGTGTTTTGCAGCCTCCTAAAGTGTGGGCTATGTTTTGCCACAAACAAAAGCAAAGTACAGAATATGAAGAATGCCCTTTATAACATTAACCAAAGCCACAAACATATAACAACTCTAACACATCACAACAACATTGTGGATAACATTTTAAACTTTCAACAAACTTTAAAAAAAAAAAAAAATCAATATCTGCCCTTCCTACATTACAAAAAAAACATTAAGTGGATCAATTGTACTCTTTCTTAATGTCGTGTAGTAACCGTCCAAGTGGACCACTGTGATATTTTTTTGCAAGCCATTCATTCCATTCAATCAAACAGAGTTGATCACGTAGCATATCTTCAGTTTGATTCCCCCGAAGCCTCCATACTTGCTCTTTATAGGTCCGCCATGCCCTTTCTATATGTTGTGTGTGAGCACCGTTCTGTGGATTTACGTAAAACTGACTGTGATTAACAGTGAAGTGTTTGTACCCAAGAGCAGGAAGGATGCGATATGCTCGCCACTCATCACTCATAATAGTGGACCCGGGTTTCACGTGGCGGGCAATGAGTGGTACAAGTTCTCTGCGAGTACGTTTCTTCACAAGTCTCAAAACTGGCTTTCCACTCCTCTGCCCCTGGACTCCTAGCATACCAAAAACCCACATCTTTCTCTTCCATGCTCCCGCCATTCTTCCTTTCCCATACTGTTTAAAAAAATGAAAGAAAAGGATTAACACAAAAACAGTAAACACAAAAATTTTAGGCTAATGATTTTTTTTAATGTAAAAAAAGATGACTGACTAATGGTGCAAGAATAAATATTCTGAGATTTTCATTATATGGACACCTACTGTATTGGATCAAGAATTGGTGATAAATTATACTTCTTTTAATATTACACACTGGTTATTAACAACTACTTGCAAAATTACAAAAGCATTACATGTGTACGTATTGAAAAATGTAACAGAAAACATCTTTTAAAAAATAGAAAGTGACTATTTGCAGGCAATTTTCAAAATAAGATGAAACCTTAACCCCTTTCCCTTCCTAGATGAAGGGGTTAAGGTTAAGATTGCGAGTTAGGGTTAAACCAAGTGATTCCTGACTGCAGATGTTTCTGCAGCTCACCGCTCCTCCAGGAGAGCACATTTCACACACCTATGTACGTTACAGCTAATGGGACTTTAACTTTATGTTTAACGTTAAATACTTGCAGCCAACAACAACATTCAGCCACTTAAAATACATGCAGGCAACACACTGAGGCTGCACATTTTACGTGTGGCCAATATAAATTTCCATCACTTTTTTGTGCTGGTTGCACCATATGTGAAAGTTAGTATTTGATGATTATTATACCCCAAATACTATTTTGAATGAATACTGTTTGTATGACAGTTGTTATTTCCAAAAACAAATGCCTTTGCTTGTTTCAGTATAGATGTCTTTCTTTGGGGCTTTTTTTAAAGGCTGATGTTATTCATACATATTTATGTGAGTTCAAGCACAAAAACTGATGGAAATTCACATTAGCCACACGTAATTCGTGCAACCAAGATGCACATTTCTACATGCCAGCATTTATTTTAAGTGCGTCCAAGGCTGGATTTTGTTGATGGTTGCATGCTTTTGAAGTTAAAGTCAAAGTTATATTAGCTGTTACACACCCTAAGTGTGTGAAATTTACTCTTATAGTTGACCCATCTCCTGGGGGAGAGGTGAGTTGCAGAAACAGCTGTGCTTGGAAACCACGTGGTGAATTAATCTGACCCTTATCCTAACCGTAGCCCAAAACCCTCTTCTGGGTTCATGCAGCCAAGAAAAACTTTCTGCACTGGTCACACGTATTTAGAAATTTATGTGCGAATAGTCACTTTCTGTGTATTCTATGCTGCCTTCTGCTTACCTTTCTTTTATGTCGGAAGTGACTCTCATCAATCACAACAAATTCATGTCGTCCACCAATGATTTGTCCCTTGTGTCGCCTCATTCTTTTAACAGCAGTAATGCAGACCTGGCGTAGTTTTTTTGCCATTTTTGTGAGAGTGGTAGAACTTGCTGCTATGTTATCTGCTATCATATCAATCTGCCGTAGACGCAAACCTTGGGAAAATCTGAAGAAGAGAAAACAAGTACAACCTCAGACAATTAATGTTTTTATGTCAAACAAGCTTAAATTGCCTTAAAGACACACTCCAATAAACATCTTTGTTGTGTGTTTTTAACATGTTCTTGTAGAATTTTTCTCATGCTGAAGGACTTTTAGAAAATAATTTAAAATTAAAATTTAATGACTTTCTTTATTCAAATTGTGATGGATCAGGAACAGACCAAAACTTGTGGTTTAAATTTTTTTAAACCAGCAAAAATTTATTTTTAATTTATTTAGCATTTGGCATTTCTCTGAGAAAACTTGTACATTAATACCTTTATGTATTAAATACAAAGTATGAATTTAAAAAATCAATACTTTACTACTTTGGTATTAATACATAGATGTTGTCATGGTTTGCGTTTCTTTTGTATTGGTTTTTGCTTTCTGTCTTGTTCTGTCATGGTTAAGTTCTGTTTCCTGTTTTATTTTGAAAGGTTTCCTGTCTTGTCTTGTGTCGTGAGTTTTACTTCCTTTGGTCCCCATCTGCCCTGATTGTGTTCACCTGTGTCTTGTCTGCCCTGTCTGTATATAAGTTCTGTCTCTGCCTTCCTCCTGTGCTGGTCCATTAACTTCTGGTCGTGTGTTTAATGTCTTCATGTGTCTTCGTCTGTTCCTGCCAAGTTTCATGCCACGCCACAGTGAGTTTTGCTTTGTCATCCTGCTCTGCAGCGCTTTTTGTTATTATTAAATCCCTTGCCCTTGAACCCGTTTGCCTCCCGTCTCTGCGCCTGGGTCCTACCGGCTCTCGAGCCACCCCACACATGACAGAATGGACCAGCCATATTTCTTGGACCCAGCAGAGCGGGACATGCAGCTTTTGGAGGCCTACTGCCTCGAAGCAGAGAGGACCAGGTCCTATTGGGACTTTGACATGCTCCGGTTTTTCACTCCTGCTATGGAAGGGAGCCGTCTTGACTGGAGAGGGAGCCTTCTTGCCCTGAGGGGGGGTCGTCGCCGTCGTCCCCGCCGTCCCCCACAGCCACGTTCAGTGGTGGTCCCGGACGCACCACAGCCACGTTCAGTGGTGGTCCCGGACGCACCACAGCCACGCTCAGTGGTGGTCCCGGACGCACCACAGCCACGTTCAGTGGTGGTCCTGGACGCACCCCGACCCGTCCCAGCTCCCAGGGGGGTGCCGCCTGCACCCCGACCCGTTCCAGCTTCCAGGGGGGTTCCGCCTGCGCCCCGACCCGTTCCAGCTCCCAGGGGGGTGCCGCCTGAACCCCAACCGGTCCCTGCTTCCACTGGCACGCCCGACCCGCCAGAGCCTGACTGCTGGCCCGACCCGCCAGAGCCTGACTGCTGGCCCGACCCGCCAGAGCCTGACTGCTGGCCCGACCCGCCAGAGCCTGACTGCTGGCCCGACCCGCCAGAGCCTGACTGCTGGCCCGACCCGCCAGAGCCTGACTGCTGGCCCGACCCGCCAGAGCCTGACTGCTGGCCCGACCACCCCATGCCTGACTCCAAGCCTGACTCCAAGCCTGACTCCAAGCCTGACTCCAAGCCTGACTCCAAGCCTGACTCCAAGCCTGACTCCAAGCCTGACTCCAAGCCTGATCTGCCTCGCCGGACGGCGCGGAACCCCGGCCGTCCTCCGGACCTGCCTCGCCGGACGGCGCGGAACCCCGGCCGTCCTCCGGACCTGCCTCGCCGGACGGCGCGGAACCCCGGCCGTCCTCCGGACCTGCCTCGCCGGACGGCTCGGAACCCCGGCCGTCCGCCTGACTCCTTGGACTCTTATGCCCGTCGAGGTTTGACCTCCGGGGCCCCCCCCCTCAGTTGACTTTGGGAACCTCGGAGCGGTTCCTTGAGGGGGGGGTACTGTCATGGTTTGCGTTTCTTTTGTATTGGTTTTTGCTTTCTGTCTTGTTCTGTCATGGTTAAGTTCTGTTTCCTGTTTTATTTTGAAAGGTTTCCTGTCTTGTCTTGTGTCGTGAGTTTTACTTCCTTTGGTCCCCATCTGCCCTGATTGTGTTCACCTGTGTCTTGTCTGCCCTGTCTGTATATAAGTTCTGTCTCTGCCTTCCTCCTGTGCTGGTCCATTAACTTCTGGTCGTGTGTTTAATGTCTTCATGTGTCTTCGTCTGTTCCTGCCAAGTTTCATGCCACGCCACAGTGAGTTTTGCTTTGTCATCCTGCTCTGCAGCGCTTTTCGTTATTATTAAATCCCTTGCCCTTGAACCCGTTTGCCTCCCGTCTCTGCGCCTGGGTCCTACCGGCTCTCGAGCCACCCCACACATGACAGATGTATTAGTATGTGAAATTAGTTAATATCAAAAAATATATTAAAATATTTTTCTAGCTGCCATACCAAATTAATTTCTTATGTTAGATTAATGTAATTCAATTTTATGATATTTTATTCAGTTATTATTTTTTTCTTTTTTGCATGCTTGCTCCTACGCCAAAAGCATACTTTATGCAACATATTGGTACAACCTTTGAACATCTTTAAACCTAAACAAAAGAAAGGTCAACAATATGTACAAGAGCAGTTTAATCAATGGAACGTGTATGAAGCTGAAGAGTTTCCTGGTTTTATGTGTACCACCTTAAAAAGCAATGATGTGAATATCATAGTTGGAGACAGTCACATACCTGTATATGAACTGCATCCATTCAAAAAGGGATATTTTTGAACGCTGGAATAGAGACTTGTGTCGAATCGATTTCACCCTTGTTTTTCCTCTATGCACAGCACGCTGACATTTCCTGCAAAGTCAAATTATATCAACTTAATCGGCTTCAACCAAAATTTCCAACACAACATTTTTCTTTTAATAACTGCAGCCATTATGTACTGAAAAAACAACAATCATACTTACCAAGCATAATGGTCTTTTGTCTTCCATTTTTTCAATTTCATTCGCTTGTGACAGATGCTGCATTTCATTTCCCTTCTTAAAAGATGATTTTTTTGCATCCATTTGATCAGTTTTAAGGCTTTTCTTTTAGATTTGCCCGCAAAAATGAGCCTCCGCAGTCTGGTAACTAAGGTCATTTCTTACGTTAATAAAAGCGCCTTCCTGAGTTTCATACAACCAGTTTGAATTTATTGCCGCCAGTCTTTTGCCGCCAATTTTAATCTCCAATCATTATCGACAACTTTGATCCCCCCACTACGAAACGGACTGTCGTACAAATTAAACGCTACTGGATTGGTTGCTTACATTTTCTTAGTGCGCAGGCCCAGCTTTTGTTCAATCTTTGCTAAGCTTAGTAAGAGTTTGCTGCTCGCTATAGTTATCCACTGTGTCTGTCCCACAAGTCCGAAGCCGCATGTACACCCGCTCTGGAGCTGGAAGGGCGAAGTCGCCCGAGCTGAAGAAAAGTATGAAGAGGAAGCAAACAGATAAAGCACGTCTCCCTGGTAAGCTACAAACAAATATGTCAAGTCCTTCTCTGAAGACCTAAAATAGCTGAATCGTGTTTTAATTATATTTTGTCAAATAACTCCAAATGGGTCAGTCCATTAATATTTATTTTGTTTATGACGTGTTATTAGGGGTGTAACGGTACACGTAGTTGGACCGAAACGTTTCGGTACGGCACTTTCGGTTCGGTTCACGTTCGTACCGTTTCAGTTTTCGGTTTGTTTATTTTTTCCCCGCAAATGTATTAACTTTGCGTTGAGGCGGAACTAATGTTATTCGTGGTATTCCACCGAGACTCTCACTGGTTTCTGCACTCGCGCGCCTGTAGGAAAGGGGGCGGGGGGGGGGCAGAGGTTGTCGCGCGCAGCGCAACAGTTTCTGTGACCGCGCGTTTAGTTTGTGTAGCTCAGTTATGGAGAACTGCAATAAGTCCACACGGGTAAGTGAACCCCGAAGGAAGATCCGCCTTCCACGGCCAAAATCGTCATTGCACTTCAGCTTCAACAGCTATCAGGTGATGGAGGTGACAGTGCGCATGTCCACAGGATCAGGATGGCTAATGCTTAGCTTACGCTCTCCTGTGGGGAATGCTCTGTTGTGTTGACATTGTTACTCAAAGATAGTGTATGCCACAGAATAGATCTGTTAATGCTCTTAAAACGGCATGACCCGACTGTTTCAGTCTACAAGAAAATAAATGTGCAAGTTAATTTTTCATGCCAGTATTAATTATTCAAAGTTTTTAGTTCCTGGCAGCTAATAGTTTTTCTTATTTTATTAAGCAGATCCCCTAGAGAGGTCAATTTTATTTATTCTTATATAAAACCAATAAATGCATTTTGCAAGAAATTATTTTCTGGCTTTTTGTACAGTAAAAATACCAAAATATATGAATTAAAGCTTTATTAATCTCCCAAGGGAGAAAAACACACACAATAAATAACAATAAGATAATACTTTATAAAATATCAGTTCATATCAGGCAGATTTGTTAAACATCAGTACCAAACCGAAACGTATCGAACCGAGCCCTAAGAAACTCTGAATCAAACCGAAATGAGATTTTAGCGTATCGTTACACCCCTAACGGTTATGCTGCTTTCAGACAGACGTATTTTCACATTGGAGCGTTTAAACCAGTGGCGATTTCTTTAAGACTGCAAGGGAAGCTCGGCTTCCCATATAATGTCACAAAATTAATGGTGAAATATGTACTATTGTATTAACATTTCACTAACCCTAACCCTCCCATCGCGGATTTCTCAAGTTCAGTCGAAATAAAAACTGCTGCAGCACGCACTTCTAGCAGGCTAAGACAACGTCACGGTATTCGGACCTTTTGATTGGACATAAGTTTCAGGAAGTCACACGCAGCCTTGTCCAGTTTGACACAGAGCTGCGGAGCACTTTCTGATGTGTCCTAGTTAAAAACAAAGCTGACTGCAATGTACGCCATGGAGGATTTTTTAGGAAAATCTCCCACTTATCTTGACTTCCTTCATCGTAAAAATCTGAGTGAGATCGTGAAGCAATCATACAGATTTGTGTGTTTGGCGCTGACCATCCCTTAAAAATTGTACCATAAGAATGTTACTTAATATTTGCAAAACAAAAAATGTATTCTTCAAAATGTTGTTTTAATGTTGTCTACCAATCCCAAATAGTCTTTTAAATGATAAACTTTTATTTTTTTCCCCCTAACAGATCAGGCTGAAGTGTCACCTACTGCCCAGCTTGTTACAAAACAACAGCAACAACAAATCAAAAAGCTGACAGAAAAAATTCAGAGGCAGGAGGAGCTCATCAAAGAGCCGTCAGCAGAAAAAGATTTTCTGAAAGAACAGCTAGGTATGTGCAAGCAACACCACATACTACAAGTAGTGTTGTTGCCTTTTCTTAATAAAAGTAGTAGCTTAAAAATTACACTGTGCTTTTGGGTTGCAACAATTATATTTTTGTTCTGCAGCAAAACATCCTCCACAAGCCTCCACAAATGACATAATGCTGCATGGGAAACAACAAAAAACTTCCCAAGTTCAGTCAAGTTCATCTGCAAGTACATCAAGCAGTTCTTCAGACTCGAGTGACTCTTCATGCAGCAATTCTTCATCTGACTCTTCGTCTGAGTCTTCATCTTCAAATGAAGAGAAGAAGAAGAAGAAGAAGAAGAATGGAAAGAAGAAGAAGGGAACACCAAAAAAGAAGAAAAAAAGAGGCAAGAGTGGAAAGAAGAGACAAATCAAAGCCCGCAAACATGTCAGAAGAGGTAACTTCAGATTTTCAATTTTTCTTGAGAAATAATTGCTATGGTGTGTCCCCTTACAGAGAGGTAATAACATAGACAGAAACCCAAATGTGACAGGTATAGATAGTTAACATATAAAAATGACGAGATGTGTATTCCATTAAAGGGTAACACAACAGGACAGTTGGAGACTCCACTCCCAGCCCGGATTTAAAAAATGGGGAAAAAAAGTGGCGGGGCGAGGGTTGGTTACACTCACACTGCCTATTTAGTATGGGGAGTGATACTGACCTCAGCAATGCCCAACAGTGGGGCTGCTTGCACAGCTGAGGGTTTGCAGAACCATGTCTGAGTGATAAAATGAAGCTAACATAGTAGCAAAGAATCCTGAGTGAAAGTTCATTCCAAATCCCATCACCAGGACAGAGTTTTCTGGATTAAATGACAATTACACTTAACAACTGTTGTCTAACTTTCACGTCCGACCGTTACACAATCTAAGATGGGCAGGGCTTTTATATGCTGGAGATGTAAAGTATGACACGAAAGCTCTGAAATGACATGGGACATAGACATAAATAGACCAATCGTAAAATTCAACTTTAGTACCTTGTTTTAACCTCTAGGGGGCAGCACACAGAGAGTTTTAGACCATCAAATCAGGAACATATATTTTTGATAATTAATATATGTCATGCAAACATGCAGAGTACACAATTTCAAAACATTGCTTGACCATCCTTTCTATGTTTCAGCACGTGTCCCAGATGAGGTGGTGGAGCGTTACAGAAAGGTCCTCAAGGCCTTCAACAAAGGACAAACATTAACTGCAGCATTCAGAAAAGTGGGAGTAGATCGGAACACCGTTGTGTGCAGTGCTGCGGTGGCAGAACTTGCCATTGCAGCCCCACAGAAGTACTCCGAGCTAAAACAGTTTCACAATCCCAAAAAGAAACTTAGCGACTTTACAAAAGCTTGCATCGACACAATTGATGCAAATTCACAAATTGAAGACACAATCGACACTTTTAAAAAAAGTGGACAGTTACTGCCCCTTGGGAAGGGCAGATATTGATTTCTTTTTTTTTTTAAAGTTTGTTGAAAGTTTAAAATGTTATCCACAATGTTGTTGTGATGTGTTAGAGTTGTTATATGTTTGTGGCTTTGGTTAATGTTATAAAGGGCATTTTTCATATTCTGTACTTTGCTTTTGTTTGTGGCAAAACATAGCCCATACTTTAGGAGGCTGCAAAACACTCAAACTGTCAGTAAAGGTTCTCATTCATCCAGGTGGTGTAGTTTTGAGGTTAAGTCATAGCAGCTGGACTTAAGAAAATGTAAGTCCACTTAACATGGGACCTGTAAATATATTTATTAATCCCATACAAGCAGTTTATAAATGGCTTGTGAATATGAACCCCTATTTGATCACGCTTTAGATTGGGGGGCTGCAAAACACTTAATAAACTGTTAATAAGAACACTGTTATTATCTCATAAGGCATTTTATGAAGGATTAATAAATGTCTTTATAAGCAGCTTAATACAACATTACTAGTGCTTGTTCATGTCTTATAAATAGTTTATAAATGAGTCTTTTAATGTGTTTATAAGTCTCTTATTTGAACTTGTAAGTCAGTTGTAAGAAATTTACAACTGCAAATAAATATCTTTATAAGCAGCTTAATACAACATTAAAAGTTCTTGTTAATGTCTTATAAATAGTTTATTAAGGACAATTACAACTGCTTATAAATGTGTTTATAAGCAGCTTAATACAACCTTTCTAGTGCTTGTTCATGTCTTATAAATAGTTTATAAATGAGTCTTTTAATGTGTTTATAAGCAGCTTATTTGAACTTGTGAGTCAGTTGTAAGACATTTACAACTGCTAATAAATGTCTTTATAAGCAGCTTACTACAACATTAAAAGTGCTTGTTAATGTCTTATAAATAGTTGCTTTGGCGTAGATCAAGTACACAAATGAAGAATTCAAGTGCTGTTTCACTAGGTTCTTGGGTTGCTTGTGACAGCTGCTGGTAAAGCACAGTTGCATCCTTTTCTGCATAATCAGCTCTTAATATTTGTCTGAGAGTCATTTTTTCCCCTCCAAATAGCTTATTAATTTCAGGCCAGGGCTCACAGCTCCGATCACAGCTTCTATTATTTCCAGCTCTGAATAACCTTTTCTGAGTCCACTTTCCATCTGGTGTTCCCAGCTGCTGAAGGTTAGAGTGTCTCTGGAGGTAGACTCACCCACTTGTCCCTTTATCTTAAATTCCTTTCTGAACCCAACAGAAGTCGCACAGCATTGGCTGATCGTTGAGTTGTCATTCTGCGTTTCGCTTTTTCCTGAATTTTTTTGAAGAACCTGTTGAGGTTGTGATGACAGGGATGTGATTTCGCTGACTGCTCCGCCCCGCAGGTGACATCAGGCGCACAGCTCCCAGCTGATCGTTCAGCTCCAGAAGCACCGACATGCCCTCGTCCTCTTCCTCCAACAATTCTTCTCGCTCACAGAACTTGATGATGAGTTTAACGAGAGTGCGTCGCGTCTTTCCTCTCGCTCGTTCACCTCCCAAGATCTTGAAAAATTCCCACACCAGGCACAGCTCTTCAACAGTCAGCTGGAAAAGTTTTTCCTCGATTTCCATGAGAAAGTCTTCTCTTTGTTCCGACATCCTTCAATATTCCCGTCGACAGATCGTTCTTTCAGAAATCAAAAATAATAATTCTCGGTGGGACCTCCAAATTGTTACACCCGTCAAAAGTCGAGGCGTGATGAAGAAAGAACAATTTATTTGCAGTCGAGAACTTCAACAACAACAAAAACAGAACAAAGTAATGAGAAAAATGCATAAACAATCACAGCTGCTGCTGGCCCTGATCTGCACGTTAGTTTTTTAACAGCCCTTCTTCTAGCCTCTTCCAACCGATCTTTCCAACTGCCGCCTGCAATAGGCACGCGGCTGGAACACAAACACACACAAATCATTTTTTTATGCCGTTACACACAGAGCATCTTCAGACTGAGGAAACTCAAAGTGAAATGGAGCTCAGTCCAATTGGAAACTAATCAAGACAACCTCGAAAGATGGGTCAGAGACCGGGAATCGCTTAGTCAAATTCAGACAAAGAATTTGTTTCGGATTATTATGGTAAACAAGAGACTCTGGTTCATTTTAAACAAACCAAGTGTGTCCAGTCTAAATACACGCTAGGAAATGGGAGCCTAAAGACAGATCTCCATGGAAAACATTTTTCAAGAACAGATAAGTTTCCTTTTTCTCTTCTGAGCTGATATTTTTAAGATCATTAGTGAGACTGAATTGTTTCATGAGTCTTTGTACCACATTTTGTTTGCTTTTACAATGAAACAGTAATTAAATTTAGAAAAAAAGAGATTTCTGTGTAGTTGCTTGCAACGATTGCTTAGTCATGTTATAAAAAAAGGTCAAATATAAAACAGATCTTCATTTGAACTGTGGTCGTTGCCTGTTCGACCACTTGTCCGACGAGCTTTTTAGAGAAGTTGTAAAACTGCCAGACAGTGAAAAAAAAGTGTGATTTCTGCAGTGTTGCCTAATAATGTTACATAGTAGCGACATGTAAATACAAAAGAACATTAGACCAAGCACAGAGCCTTGTGTTGCACCACGACTATCTCTGCTGTATGAGGAAGACTTTCATGATCAGATAAAAATGTCTTAGAACTGCTTTAACCCTTGTGCTATCCTAGGCACTTTACTGTTGGGAGTAGGGTCATCTAGACCCACTAGACAGTGCTCTGAACCTTTTTTCTTCAATGATTTGTGATCTTCACTGGTGTCCATGGATTACATGAAATCGTTCCACCTTTATCCACCTTTGTCATGGTAGGGAGAACACGTCAATGTAGGGGGGGTCATCTAAGATAGCACAAGGGTTAAGCAGCTCCTGTTAAAGACATTTTCCAGAATCTGCAGCAAAATATTTTGATCAAGTGGGTCAAATGAAATACTGATGCCTAAAAGACATTTACAAATGTTATCTAATATTGATCGCACTGAAGTAAAAGTATAAAACAACATAATTATCTTTCCTCTTACAGCAACATTTATTCATCTTTTCATCTGCTGTTTTATCTCTGACATGCATGTCTTCCTCCTTTTCTACCACATTGGATCTTCACTGTGGTTTTCAATGTTTAAATCCCCCTTCAATCTAATTCCCTAATAACCTTTGCATGTCTAAACAGATCTGATGTGTCAAACTCAAGATATTTAAATACATTTTTTATTCTGATTTTAAAAGGTAAATGTGAACTTTGTTTTTGCAATAAATCATAAATTACACGAAATGTTAACATGAAAGGAATGGCTAAATCTGATTTAAAAAAAAAACAGCTAAATTAATTGAAATGTGCTATAACCCTTAGAGTCCTTGACGCATGGGCCTTGACAACACATCCCTGAAAATTATTGGTTTCTTTGCCGTTAGACTGTAGATAATCTCAAATATACGGCAATTGAAGACCTATTCAAGACCTTAATGAGGCCTGACTTTAGGAGAAAATATATTTAAAATTCCTTACATTTGGAAGTTTTTTTGACCACCTAAATTTACTGATTTTGGTCTCTTTGGTCTCTTTGACCTTGTTGAACTGTTCAGATTAACTGGTTCATCAAAATTACACAAATTAATCCCTCTTTTTCTTGTTTAATTTTGTCAGAATTCTGAATTCTGTCTCCCCCTCTGGTCACCAGCAGGAGCAATCTCCAGACTTTTGCAAGCGCTTCATCTCCCATTACACTCATGCACTTCCTGCTTGCCTCACACCTGACTCTCATCTCAGTCAATCAACCACAGTATACGTAAGTTCTGAGCTGAGCTCAATGCGAAGAATTGTTTGTGCTGCAATGCCTTCCTTAATGAGTGTTATATCTGTACATGATCTGCTGTCTTCTGATTCTGTTTGCCTGCTGCGATCCTTACCTGGATTTTGGCCAACCTGTCTCACCTCTGTGGCTAAGCTAAGGCAGTAAAGATGGATCACGACTACGTGACACACCCACTGCAGGTAAGGTTGTTCATAATGTGTTTAGTTAAAGCTAATCAATTATGTGTACCGTTATTGGATAAATGCATTTCTACCTGAACAAATTAATATTTATAATAAAAGCTGTTCATGCTCTCACCTATTTGCATTACATGTATTTAATTAATTTTGAGTATTAAGTCATTTATATTTTCCTTAACAAAAATAAATGAAATGTAATTTGTAATTAAATACTTAACATACTTTTCGAAACATGATTACTGTGTTGTGTTGAAAGGTAGCATAAATATATTAAGACTGGTTTTTTAATTTCTTTATCTTCAGAGGTGCTCTGGATGAGGCTTTGAATTACATCCATGACTTCGAAGCCAAGTTCCTTTGCTGGAGCCAGGAGACGATGTCATGGCGGACAAAGAGTTCCTCGTTCAAGACCTCCTTACTGACATTGGATCTAAGATCATCATTCCACCTTTTAAGCTTTCAGCTCAATTCAGCAAGGAGGAAACAGAACAAACCGCAGCCATTACCCGCCTCAGACTTATAGTGGAAAGAGTGATTGATAGGATAAAGTCCTTTCACATCTGGGACTCTCATGCTGCTCACACTGATGGGCAGTGTGAATCAGATCTGGCTTAACTGCCGTCTTTTGGCAAATGATCATGGACTTTTTTGTTTTGAAGAGTGAATTCATGTTTGATATGTAAATAATGTATAATGTGCAAATAGTATGGAAAAAATTTAGTGTTCCCACATATTCTTAAAATTTAATTAAATATAATTGTTATATTCGTAATATTTTTCTGTTGAAATGTGACTTTTACTTAACAAAAAATTAGATGAACAAATAAAACAATTTTAGTCAAAATTGTGCCTCATTTAATCATTTGGTATGCGTAACATCAACTGATTAATAACAACACAAATAGCATCAAAGATTTACAATAACAAATAACATTACAGATCATCAACAGTGAGACAGAAGGCTGAACTGATTGTTAAAGACAAGTGTAATTTAAGGTATGCATTCATGCATTTGCCATAATATATATCCAAGTTCTCTTTCATTCCATCTCAGAAACCCCATCCAACACAACAGCCATGAGAGGTTGGGGCTGCATCTGGCATAATTTGCTTCCAGATGCCATCATATATGGATCTGGCAGTGGTCCTACACAAGAGAAACACAAGATCATTGGTCACACAAAAAAGTTAGACATAAGTGCATAACTACATTTAAATTTTATTCATATCTGCTGTAACCATAATTTGGTTAATCTTAACATTAAAAAAAAAAAACTTAAATTGTTCTCACAAAGCAACAAAAAGTTAAATGAATCACCTGTATATGCCTTGTACAGTGTGGACCTCAGACCGTCCCTGCCAACTGTTTTGGGCTTTTGCACCACCAGCTCACTAACCGGTTCAGGATGGATTCCCTTGCAAGTAAAAGGCAAAAAGCAATTAGTCTGTAGTCACTACTGGGGGTGTTTTTATAATAATTTACTGTTATGGATACACATCCGTTCGTAAATCATGACAATTTTATCACGAACCCACCTGTGTTCTTGGTCTGTGCCATCTTTGCAAGCCACTAATGCAGGCCAGGGGGGGGGTGGAGCAGCCTGCAAACCAGCTGTGAATAATGTGCGGTCTGGAACAGGATGGCAACTATGTGATTGCAGAATCCTTTATCAGCCGCACAACTGCAGGAGAAAGCTTTCAGGTTGGCACTTTCTGCATCCAGTGATATCTGGACACAATAAATTAAATAGGTTACAATTAAGACATACTTATGTTGCTACATCAATGTTCAGAATGACATGAAACTATAACTTTCAGTAGGGTGACCAAATTTGAGTTTGTAAAAAAAGAGGAGTGAAGTGAGTTTGTGAGATATTTCATTTAGAGTAAATGATGTTCAGAGCTGCATACATAAAAGTAAAATATGATCACATTTCATCTTCAATGTTATTTTATTATATAAGTATCAAAAAAGAGGACATGTCCAGGAAAAGAGGACATCTGGTCACCCTACTTTCAGAAAAATAATACTAAAAGTAAGTGAAGAAAGTGCCGCAACCGCAGCAAAAAGAATGAAGACGCAAACGGGCAACTTAACATTTCCTATAGTACAGCTTCACCAAATTTTTGGGTGTTATGTTAATCCCATGCCTTTTCACTTAACATACACACAACATATTCACTGCGATGCGTTATACCTTATATTACAAATTAATAACACCAGGATTTACAGTTGACGTAAACAAAGAGTTACCGGTGATGCGGCTATGGCTAAAGCTAGCTGAAGCTTACCTTGGTAATGGTGGATAAACTCTTCGTGGATGAATTTATATCCCTTGTCCAATTTGTTTCCTTTAGTGGACGCATGCATCTTCACACTCTTCACCACATCGATGCTGGTGAACTTCGGAACACAACTCAGGCTCTTCGAAAAACACTCGAGGCTCTGCCATTCCTCGGCCAGCGAAGCACAAACCAGAACTAGGTGTACACTCTGATGACGTGTTACCGTTTTTGCAAAAAAAGGTCTATTCACCCCTAATAGAAATTTAGAGTCCCCAATTCAGCTATGAAGCATGTTTTAGGGCCGTTAGAAGAAGCTGGAGAACCAGAAGAAAACCCACACATACACATGGAGATCATGCAAACTCCACACAGAAAGGACCAGCTGGAGCTTAACCATTTAAAATGAAAGTGCAAACCTCTACATTATCATGCAGTCTTACATGCCACAATTTAATAAAGGTTAAAAAAAAATACATTTCTGACTTGAATGTAAAAGAAAAAATAAACCTATTGTCACATTTGGTCTATTGTGAGGTAAATACACACAGAGGACGCCGAGGATGACGAGTCCAGCCAGAAGAAGAACACTCAACATCACCATGAAAGTAATAACACCGAGATAGCATCTCCTGTGGGAGTTGATGGAAGCTATAGGGGGAAATTTATAACTGAACCACAATAGACAACACTCTTACCTGGTGGATTTGATGTGTAAACCTGGCAGACAGGATATTTAGGTTCAAAATTTTGATAAATGGCTTCCATTATAAGGATGTAAAATCTAAGAATGTGTGAAGTGTGTAACAGAGTGACTTGTTAACTGAACAGCTTTTTATGTTTGAGGTTATTATTGAAGTGATGGGATGTCAATGTCATGTGACAGTAGTTGCATTGCGACAGGAAGCTTGGGTGAGGTGAATGTGTGAAAGTGTGGTGAATAAAATAGAACATCTACTAAGTTTAGCTTTTCCTTTTTTTTCTGTCTAACTTTTCTAAGTGTCCAGCAGCTGAGCAAACAAATAAGAGCCGATGACCAGATTTGACTGTTACAATAGCTGGTTATGAATCTTCAGACACACAAAAAACCAACACACTCACCCCAACTCGTCCAAAATGGACACACGGTAGGGAGCCGCCTCTGTGTCACATATAGCTTTGGGTGAGCTCAACTCGTTGTTTTTCGAAGTGCTGCCTGCCCCGATTAGATGACTTCAGTAAAGTTTCACAGGTTTTGACCCTTGGTGACCATCATGGAAGTCAGGAGCCAGTGCAAACCAGACGAGAACACGAATGCGCCATTGCCCAGAGAGTGTTTGCGCTGTCGTTGAAACGCCCACTTGATTTTGGGCAGAGCCGGGGGCCATGGCTAAATCGAGTGGGAAGACGAAGGGGGATGTGAAAGTGAGGATAGCATGGAGATGAGCTTTGGGATTGAAACAGGGAGGGAAAAGAGGGGCAATAGTTTTGATGGAGCTGATGCTAGAAAACAAAGACAGGTGATGTCAACTGACAGTGACAAAGAGGAAGGGTATGGGTATAAAGTCATTCTGGGATTTTTTGAAGGTCAAGGGTTGGGTTCTTTGAGCCCGATAAAACTGACAACTATCCTGAAGAATCAAGTGGGGGATATTAAACTCGCGAGAGTCTTGAGAAATGGGAACCTGTTGATTGTTTGCAGGAGTGAGGAGAAAAGGGACAGGGCCTGTAAAATGAGAGAAGTATGGAAACATAAAGTTATTAGTATGAGCAAGGTAGGACTGGGAGGTCAGGGGCCGAAAGGAGAGATTTGGGGCGTACCTGTGGAAATGTCCATTACAGAACTTAAAGCTAACCTACGAGGGGCAGAAATACGAGAAGCAAGGAGATTAAGTGTTTTTCGTGATGGTGTGAGGAGGAACTCTGAGAGTATAATGTTAGAATTTATGTGAAGGAGCCTGCCGGACAGAGTGTACCTGGGATGTATGTCATACACTGCGACGAAATATGTTCCTAAACCCATTAGGTGTTTTCACTAACAGAGATTTGGACACACTGCTGCTGTATGTAAAGACCAGCAGAGGTGTCCCAGGTGTAGAGAAGATCATAGCTATGATTCCTGTGGTAACAAGTTGAAACCTAAATGTTGTCACTGTGGGGGGGACCATAGTGCTGCGTATGCAGGCTTTCAGGTCATGAGAAGAGAAGTCCATATTCAAAAAACAAGAGTACTGCATAAAATTTCATTTGCAGATGCAGTCAAAATGGTTGGTAAAGGTTCTGATAGACAGACAGGAGTCATACGCGAGGTGTCAAATATTATACATGAATGTTGAGGGTAGAGTTTGATTAGATTTGAAGAAACACGCCATGTTTGTTGCTGGAGTTATAAATGCAACGATGGAAACTAAGTCAAAGACGGAAGGCATATAATTCATTGGGAAAGCGGCGGCGAACCATTTGGACATTAATGAATTGACATGGGAAGAGGTATCTAGTCTAGACATCTAGTCAGGAGGTGGGAAGTGTGGGATAATGGTTTTTATATTAAGCTGGAATGCAAGGAGCTTATTGGCGAATGGACAGGAATTCAAAAAGTGTATATGACTTGGATCAAAAACCAGATATTATATGTATTTAAGAGATGTGGTCAAGCCCAAATTTAGATTTTAAAATTTCCCAATATACAGGAATCTGGTGTGATAGAGCAGAGGGGGGGGGGGGGGGGGGGGGGGGGGTTGTGCCACCTTTATTCATAACAATTTCAATTACAGGGTGATCAAAATAGGAGCACAAGAATAGTTCATTAACATTGAAATGCATATTGGTCTGGGGAGATGATATGTTATTAATTACCATAATCCATGCAAAAAGTTAGATCTCAGTCTTCTTAAATCAATAATTCATCTGGACAATAGTCGTGTCATTGTTTGTGTGGATTTTAATGCACACAGTACATTATGGGGAGGGAAGGTGACACATGCTAATGGTGAGGTATTGGAGGATTTGATGGATGAATTATTACACTTGGTGTGTCTCAATGATGGGAGAGGAACAAGAATAGATGTTCGAACATCTGACTCAGCACTAGATCTCACTTTTGTTTCAAACGTCTTGGCAGGGTGTTGTGAGTGGGAAGTACATGACAGCACAATAGGGAGTGACCATTATCCTGTTTTCTCTAGGGTTGGTGGAGATAGGGAACCATCAATTAATGAAAGGGAAGGAAGATGGCTTTTTCATAAAGCAAAATGAGATGAATTTACTTATATGTGTGAGGTATATTCAAACATCAGTATGGAGAGTACTGCTGAAGAAATGGAAAAACAATTTAGAAATGTGATAATTTCAGCGACGGAAAAGACAATTCCAAAAAGTAAAGTAACTATGACGAGGATAAATATTCCATGGTGGAGTGAAGACTGCATGTTAGCAGTTAAAAATAGGAATAAGGGTTTGAAACTCTTAAAGCAGACTCATACATATGAGAATCTGTTGAACTATAGGAGACTTCGTGCACAGGCGAGAAGGATTATTAAAAAGGAGAAAAGGAAGTACTGGAGGGGTATTTGTGATATAATTGGTTGAGCCATGCCAGTTAGTACAGTTTGGGGAATGATTAGGAAAATAAAAGGTATAAGAAGGTAGTTACAATATCCAGTATTAAAGATGGTTGATGGCCTGGCGATATTGGATACGGATAAAGCTGAAATATTGGCTAAAACCTTTGTGAGTAGTCAAAGTAATGAGAATTTGTCTGGATATAGGAAAGGGAGGAGAGATGAAATTAGGAAACGGCACTACAAGGAATTTTCTCATTTAGGAAAACAAAGATTCATGTAAGAGGAATGGCATAAAGCTGATAAATTAAAATATCAGCTCATTATATTTCACAGAGCTTTAACCTTTAGGATCCATGACAACGCTTCCCAAAAAAGCATTATTTTCTTTGCTGTTACACTGTTCTAGTTTATTTTAAAACTTTAAATATAGTGTCCTATACAGTGTTGTGTCATAAAAGCACAAGAGAAAATTTAAACAAAGACATTGAATCACATAAAAATAGATTAAATATTAAAGAGGCCATCGGCAACTAATAAAACCTCCTATAGTCAGACCCATTATCTGCACCACTGCAGGATAAATGTTTTAAGTTTCTCAATCCTCCTATGAAGCATGTTTTTGGACTGTGGGAGAAAGCAGAAAACCTGTGTTTGTGCGGGGAGACCAAACTACACAGAGAAAAAAAAAACCCAGCTGGGACTTAACTATTTGAAACAAAAGTGCAAACCACCACATTACCATGCAGCAATGCTCCAATTCTACAACTTAATAAAAGGCAAAAAATTAAATTACATTTTTGACTTGAATGTAAAAGAGAGACAGAAATTTGCAGTCACATTTGGTCTGTTGTGAGTTAAATACTCACAGAGTAGGCAGAGAATGACGAGTCCAGCCAGAAGAAGAACACTCAGCATCACCATGAAAGTAATAACACCGAGATAGCATCTCCTGTTGGACTTGATGGAAGCTGTGGGGAGAGAATTATAACTGAAACCACAATAGACAACATAAAATGAATATCTGTTGTTTAATCTGTAAGTTCCCTCTTACCTGGTGGATTTGATATGGAAACCTGGCAGACAGGATCTTTGCCTTCATTATTTTCATAAAGGGCTTCCATTATAAGGATAGAAAGTCTAAGAACGTGTGAAGCGTTTAACAGACGGATGTGTTCACTGAACAACTTTTCCTGGCACAGGTTATCATTGATGTGGTGGAACGTCAATTTCATGTGACAGTGATATAGCATTTTGACAGGAAACTTGGGTGAGGTCAATATAAGTGTGGTGACTAAAACAGAACAGAAGTTCCGCTTTTCTTTTTTTCTTCCAACTTGACCTTTCCAACTGCTGAACAAACATATGTAGCTGAAGGCTTCTTGTGTTTCAATAGGGGGTTATGAAACTACAGACACAAAGTGTACATCTGTATAAAACCCTTTTGTATTTGAGGCTAAACTTTATTAATATTAAACATGTTTGCAACCTCCAGCAACAAGTTGCTGGAGATTTATCATTATTACTGTCATGCTGTATTCACACCGACCGCGCTTTCAAGAATGCACTCTATGCGGTTTAATGAACGCACATTAAGCCGGTGGTGTACACACTGAACCAGCGCCACACACGCAGGACAAACGCTGTTTACCAGCGCTTGTCTGCCACCTTTAATTTATCTATATTTACTTTCAGATAAGGTTCAGCAGAAACATTGATGAGCATGACGTACTTTTTATATTGTATTTGCGACAGCCGTAAATCAGCACTACAGATCACAGTAGGGACATTTTCAAAAGCAATAGCTTAATTCACCAAACGTCACATCACCTACAACAGGTAGAGCATGTCTAGTGTCTAGTGTTATTCAAAAGAAATTCCACAAAACTTTATCGGTTTGATTTAAACATTTATTTGGGATTTCAGCAAACTAAAACACTAGAAGCAAATTATTGGTAAAACATGAATCTGCAACCTGAGGCTCCGGAGCCACATGTGGTTCCTTTACTTCTCCTCTGTACCTCTATGGTTAAAGAAAAACAGCAAGTTTTTCATTTAAAAAAATGACTGTAAAGAATAAAGTAAGCAAAAAGTAGTAAAGTAAAAAAATGTCAAGTAAACTAACTCAAACATTAAGTCATTCACAAACAGTTGAAGGATGGTACGTATCACTCTGCCTGGCTCCTGACTACAGCTGCTGTAACGCTCCATCAGGCGGTGCAGCTTCATAATTTACCCAAAGTCCAACATTTTGAAAGATTTTTGTTCGCTGCTTATAACAGAAAATTAATTGGAGGTCAGTAAGTACAGCCAGAATTTGTATCAGATTATGAAGTTGATTATCTATTTTTTAACAAATTCCAGCATTTTTAAGTGGACCTCATGGTTTAAAAATTACATTAAGGGTCTCCTAATTTGCTCTGATTTATTCTTGGTTAGTTAAATGTACACATTTTCCGCTATTTCATTGCCTTGGAAAAGTTAGAGGCTGATTTTTTTTGTACAGTCTGATTAAAAAACATTTCTTGCTTAAGTTTGAACCCTTTATGTATTTTGAAGGGTTAAAAACATTTTGGTTTTATCCTAATAAATGTAAAAATATTTTTCAAACAAATAGCATTTCTTCTTTTTCACAGATCCCCTGAGCTAAATAGTGACTTGGAATGTCATTCCAGAAACCCGGAAATTGAACATTTCCACACAGGTTTCCCCTCCATCCTAATTATCGGGCTAAACAACCTGACAGGTCGGAGAACAAGATAATTTAATTAAGACAAATTTATCAAAGTATAGGTATTTTTAGTATTTGTAGTTGTCAAGGAAAGAAGCATACGCATTCTCACACACTAACACTCACACACACACTTCTTAACCCTTGTGCTATCCTAGGCACTTTAACATTGGCAGTTGGGTCAGCTTGACCCCACAAGACAGTGTGCTGAACCTCTTTTCTCCAATGATTTGTGATCTTCACTGGTTTGGAACCCAAAAACGGGACTTCGACTGGATCCGTAGTTTGAACGAGGAGCAGGGATGATGGACAGCGACCTGTGGCACACCCGTGGTGATAATTCCTGTGAGTGGATTGAAGAGGAATAATTAGCGTGGCAGAACTTGGCAAGACACAAGAACATGAGCAGACCAGACTATGCACTATGGGAAGAACAACGAACTGGGGTAGAATGCTGGTCCTGGATCTCCTTAAGTAGGTGGTGGATTTGATGAGGAGGGTGGAACCAGCTTGTCGCGTCCGGAGCAGAGCAGAGAGGGAGGGGGAGAGTATCTGACAGAGGCACCATGACAGGTTGAAAGCAAAGTTTATTCATCAGTTAGACTATTGTTTGTATTCTTCTTTCTCTTTCGGCTTTTCCCATCAGGGGTCGCCACAGCGAATCATCCTTTTCCACCTCACTCTATCATGGACATCTTCTACCCTAACATTAGCCAACTTCATGTCCTCTGTTAAGACATCCATGTATCTCCTCTTTGGCCGTCCTCTTGCCCTCCTGCCAGGCAGCTCCATCTCCAACATCCTTCTACCAATATATCCACTATCCCTCCTCTGAACATGTCCAAACCATCTCAGTCTGGCTTCTCTGACTTTGTCGCTGACACAGGCAACATGAGCCGTCCCTCTGATGTACTCGTTCCTTATCCTGTCTAACCTGGTCACTCCTAAGGAGAACCTCAACATCTTCATCTCCGCTACCTCCATCTCAGCCTCTTGTCTCTGTCTCACTGCTACCGTCTCTAACCCATAGAGCAGAGCTGGTCTCACCACTGTCTTGTACACCTTTCCTTTGAGTCTTGCTGGCACTCTTCTGTCACACAACACTCCTGACACTTTCCTCCAACCGCTCCAACCTGCCTGCACTCGCCTCTTCACCTCTTTTCCACAATCCCCATCACACTGAACTGTTGACCCCAAGTACTTAAACTCCTGCACCTTCTTCACCTCAGTCCCCTGTAACCTAACGCTTCTACCTTGATCCCTCTCGTTCAGACACATGTATTCTGTCTTACTACGACTGACCTTCATACCTCTTCTTTCCAGAGCAAACCTCCACCTCTCTAGCTGTTCCTCCACCTGCTCTCTACTCTCACTGCAAATTACAATGTCATCCGCAAACATCATTGTCCAGGGAGATTCCTGTCTTACCTCGTCTGTCAGCCTGTCCATCAGCATAGCAAACAAAAAAGGACTCAAAGCTGATCCTTGGTGTAGTCCCACCTCCACCTTGAACTCCTCTGTCTGACCTACAGCACATCTCACCACCGTCATACTTCTCTCATACATGTCCTGAACTACTCTGACATACTTTTCTGCCACTCCAGACGACCTCATACAGTACCACAGCTCCTCCCTCGGCACCCTGTCATACGCCTTCTCTAAATCTACGAACACACAATGCAGCTCCTTCTGACCTTCTCTGTACTTTTCCATCAACATTCTCAAAGCAAAAATGGCATCAGTGGTGCTCTTACGGGGCATGAAACCATACTGCTGCTCACAAATCTCCACCTTCTTCCTAAGCCTGGCTTCCACTACTCTTTCCCACAGCTTCATTGAGTGGCTCATCAACTTTATTCCTCTATAGTTGCTGCAGTTCTGCGTGTCACCCTCGTTCTTAAAGATCGGGACCAGAACGCTTCTCCTCCATTCCTCAGGCATCTTCTCACCCTCTAAAATCCTATTGAACAACCTTGTTAGAAATTCCACTGCTGTCTCTCCTAGGCACTTCCATACCTCCACAGGTACGTCATCAGGACCAACGGCCTTTCCGCTCTTCATCCTTTTCAGAGCCTTCCTAACCTCATCCTTTCCAATCTCTGCTACTTCCTGCTCCACAACAACCACATCTTCCTCCCTTCTTTCCCTGTCATTTTCCTCGTTCATCAGCTCCTCAAAATACTCCTTCCATCTTTTCTGTACACTCTCTTGGGTTGTTAGCACCTTTCCATCTCTGTCCTTAATCACCCTTACCTGTTGCACGTCCTTCCCATCTCTGTCTCTCTGTCTGGCTAGCCTGAACAAGTCCTTCTCTCCTTCCTTTGTGTCTAACCTGTCATATAGCTCATCGTAAGCTTTCTGTTTGGCCTTTGCCACCTCTCTCTTCACTTTACGCTGCGCTTCCTTGTACTCCTGTCTACCTTCCTCAGTCCTTTCTACATCCCACTTCCTTTTAGCCAACCTCTTCCTCTGGACGCATTCCTGTACTTCCTCATTCCACCACCAAGTGTCTTTACCGTCTTTCCTCTTTCCAGATGACACACCTAGCACCTTCCTACCTGTTTCCCTGATAATCTCTGCTGTAGTTTCCCAGTCCTCTGGAAGCTCATCCTGACCACCCAGGACCTGCCTCAACTTCTGCCTAAATTCCTCACAAGTTTCTTCATTCTGTAGCTTCCACCACTTGGTCTTCTTTTCTGTTTTCCCTCTCTTCTTCTTCCTGACCTCCAGAGTCATCTTACACACCACCATGCAGTGCTGTCTGGCTACACTCTCTCCTACCACCACTTTGCAGTCATTAACCTCTCTCAAATGACCTCGTCTACATAGGATGTAGTCCACCTGAGTACTCCTACCTCCACTTCTGTATGTCACTCTATGTTCCTCTCTCTTCTGGAAGTAAGTGTTGACTACAGCCATTTCCATCCTCTTCGCAAAGTCCACCACCATCTGTCCCTCCAGATTCCTTTCCTTCACACCAAACCTGCCCATCACCTCCTCATCACCTCTGTTGCCCTCACCAACATGCCCATTAAAGTCTGCTCCAATAACAACTCTCTCTCCTCTGGGAAAACTCTCTATGACCTCATCCAGCTCACTCCAGAATCTCTCCTTCACTTCTAACTCACAGCCAACCTGTGGCGCATACCCACTGACTACATTCACCATCACCCCTTCAATTTCTAACTTTAGGCTCATCATCCTGTCTGAGACTCTTTTCACCTCTAGAACACTGTTTACAAACTCCCCCTTCAGAATCACTCCTACCCCGTTTCTCTTCCTATCAACACCATGATAGAACAGTTTGTATCCTCCTCCAATACTACGTGCCTTGCTGCCCTTCCACCTTGTCTCCTGCACACACAGTACATCTACCTTCCTTCTCTCCATCATGTCTGCCAGCTCTCTGCCTTTCCCTGTCATTGTGCCAACGTTAAGAGTCCCTATTCTCAAACCTATGTTCCTGCCTTTTCCCTTCTCTCTCTGGCCACGGACCCTTCTGCCTCCCCTCTTTCTTCCACCAACAGTAGTCAAATTTCCACCGACACCCTGTAGGTTAACAGCATCGGTGGCGGTCGTTGTTAACCCGGGCCTCGACCGATCCGGTATGTCTAAAGTGTTGTGGATGATTCGCATGGTTATTTTGGCAATTTTTTACGCCGGATGCCCTTCCTGACGCAACCCTCTCTATTTATCCGGGCTTGGGACCGGCACAGAAGTTACTGGCTTGCAACCCCTGTGGCTAGATTAGACTATTGTTTGTATTATAGAAATATATTAAATCATGTTTTTAAGTATAAGTTCAGTTTTGTTTGTTAAAGCTTTAAATGACTAGTAATTTATTTCTTTAGTTAATATTTAGGTTTTGAATGTTTTGTATTTGTAGTTCCCTCCCTATTGTGTCATTGGTCTGATCAGCCAGGATGAAATCTCCCTAATGTTTGTTGTTGGGGGGTCAGTTTTGGTTCAGTTGGTTTGAGCTTTAGTTTCTGATTCTCTGAGTTACATTTTTTTAAGTTGACCTTTTTAAATATAGAGTGGCCCTGACAACCCTTTTAACTGGAGGAAAATGGAGCTTCTAGAGGGGTGGACAGCTCTGAGGGCACAGGCAACAAGCCAAGTGTTGGAAACCTGGTCTCTGTCTTTCGTTCTCACATGAGCCAGCAGGAAGTCAGAGATGCCAGGCAAAGGGAAGAAAGTGCTCGGCAGAAAAAATGATTCAGAGCACTCCAGCACCAATTTCAACTCCTACGATTGGAAGTTCAGGCACGTACCACCTCAACACCTGAACTGGATTTACCAGAGCCTGAACTGTGTAACTGGGGACCTCTTGAGACTGCTGACACTTCTCATGTAAACCTCAGTAATGTGGCTGACAATTCAACACACCAACCATCAGGTCAGTCCCATCTGGATGAGCAAAAAAAAAATAGTGTACAAGAACTATTTTTTGTGTATGTGTGAATGGTAAATGGCGTATGGTTATATAGCACTGACCTTCCTTTAAGGTCCAAAGTGCTTTACAGTCCCAGTCACCCATGCACACACACATTCACACACTGATCCAGAGTGAACACTCACTGTGGAGTCAGAGAACTTCCATCCACCCATTTCCAGGTCCCCTTCAAGTCTGTGTCAGACAATCCAATCCAAAACTTGTTGCTTTTTCAATGCAGAAAGAAACATCTGCAAAAAAAAAAAATATATATATATGCTGTTCACCAGTTTGTCAACATATTTTTTAAATGAGATGTTTGTAAAAAGTTAAAACTTAACGGAAAGCAATAATTCAGATACATTAGATTTAGATAAATTAGATGAATTCTGGTACATTCTGGCAGCTATTTATTCACTTCTTAATCAAGAAACTAAGACTGATTGGAGCATCATGATTTGTCATTCAAACCCCTAGTTTGACTTGCCATTAAGGACTTGCTGGTCCTAAAAAAGAATTTGGATAATTGCTAAAAGTAATACAATCCTACAATCTAAGCTTTTCCTAAAAGCTGCAAAACATACAATTGCTAAAATATAGTAACATCAAAGCCCCAAATAGCAAAAAGGAACACCAGTAACTATGGTATTCTATGAAAGTACCTAATTTATTTGAACGATTTCTGCTTTAGAAATACTGTTTTCTCAAACTATAATTACATCAAAATATGGGATCTGCTTTAAACTATCTTTCTATAACATAATACATCAATTCTTGAACACCAATACTTAGTAATCTGGGAAATATAAAAACAAACATACAAACAAAACTAAACATTGTAAACATTCTTTTTTAAGGGAGTGTGGGTCTAAACCACCAAATACTTATAATTATAATTAATGTCAATAATGTTTTTGAGCAAAACCGAACTAAATCATGGTAATTACGAAATACAAATAAATTAGATAGAGAAATGTATTCAAATGTTTCAGTTTTGATCAATGTGGTCGGTTATTCTGCAGTCAGATCAAGAAAATACACAAAGGGGGGGGGGGGGGGGGTCTCCTGGTCAATGGGGCATTGATCAAAGAAATAAAGAAGAAGATCCCAGACCATATTTAACAAACTACTACAAACAGTACATACAAACCATTCACAGACTTGAAATTAATGGCAATTTCAAACAATGTATAAGCATGTTTTTTACCATGGTCAGTTACAAAAGCTATACATATTAACCAGGTTTTAGTCCTTAATTATTGTTTTCTTTCAATTTGGATCGCTTTTCTCACAAAAAGCGCCGCATCACGTCACATAAGATTCGGCGATATATATATGCTGATCGTCCCGATGGGTTGAATAAAGCATCGGTTCAGAGAGAAAGTTCATTTCTCATCCGAAAGCAACTAAAACGTCCCGTCATTGGTCAATTAGGCCGAGAATAGAAAGCGATCCACGGAGAAATATAGAAAAATAAAGCAAAAATTTGCCTATTTCAGACAGTTTTTTCATCCGGAAAGCGATTTGTGCGTAGAGATCAGGTCTTTATTTCCCGTAAGATACGATCGGTTTGCTCATAAACCCAGATTTCTGGGAATTCCCGGAAGACTTTCATCACTGCATATTTATAGAGAATAGTGAGCCCAACTGTTCAAACACAAGTGACATTAGATGCCTGGTTCGACCAAATGATGCATTTAGCGCTTCAAATACGTTATCAACCACGATCTGTGCTAGATGACACACTGCCCAAAACATTGTGCCAAAAACACTCTGTTTCACGAAGGTGAAACAAGCGCCGCAGCGTCTGTGTCAAACAGGCCATCAATAGTTAAAAGTAGTTGTAGGATTCCTGTTGGTCCCAGGTTTACATGAGGCATTGCTGCAATCAGACATTTTTAATTAACCTTTCACTGAAACTAAACAAAAATAATCTGAAGTCAAATAACCATATTGAATCTAAAACATATATATATATATATATATATATATATATATATATATATATATATATATATATATATATATATATATATATATATATATATGAGTCTACAAGTCTACAAGCATATATGCTTGTAGACTCAGGAATTTCAGCTGGCATTAGGTCTGGCCTGAAACCAGGTTGTTCTTTTTTAAATAGATTTACTTTTGTGTTTTGATCATTTCCTGTGTCATAACCTACACCCAGCTGTTTATTGGACCATTCACCCAACACACATGTTTAGAATACTCTGGCAAACAAAAAGGGGCTCCCGGTTGACTTAATAAATACATTTACATTGTAAAGCCTAATTCACACCAGGGTTTATTTCCTTGAATAATCCACTTTCTTTGGCAGAAGTTTAAACCTCACCTGATTTCTGATGTGGATCAGACAATAAAATCCCGATTCAATTTTTTCAAAGGTATGCAGTTTTAAGGCCTGTTCACACCGGGACGAATTTCGCCGGCGATTTTCGCCGACGTTTAACGCCTCGTGACTAAACAAAGGGAACCAACGAGAGTGTGCACACCGACGCGAAAAAACGCCACGCGTTAAAGCGTCAAAAAAAAATACGCCTCGGGTTCGTTTTTTTTTTTCGACGCGTCGCGTCGAAATCTACTCGACCAATGAGAATGGCGCTTTTGCTCACGTGTCTGGAGCTTCTGAAGTTACAGTAAAACACAACTTGGGGGCGCTCAAACACAAAACTGCCTTGCTGAGCACACATACCAGCGAAGAAGATAGACGCCAAGTAGCGTCTACACAGCCGCGAAGCAATAATGACGGACATTCTGAAATATCCCCGAACCAAGCACCAGTTGGAGCTACTGGTGCTTGAAATATTCATGTTTTCTTTGTAAATACTTGCTCTCTTCTTCTGAGTGAAAAGCGACTTTAAGAAGCGTAAAGTTGCGCAGCGCCACCTTGTGTACAGGAGTATTTCTGTTTTACATTAAGCGCCATCTAATGTCAGGGAATGAAATTGCATGTTCACTCCACTCATCGTCAGCGAAAATCGCCTGGGTGTGAACACAAAAAACGTGGCGAAAAACGCTGGCGAATAACGCCTGGCGAATATTCGTCCCGGTGTGTACGGGCCTTTAGGGAGTTAGTTCAGTCCTTTAATAGGATCTCAATTAGATTGAGAATCTGTCCAAATCCAATCACATGGATGCTTAAATGTCATTGTTAACTTTTAAATGTTGATGTAATCCAAAAGACACCAAAAATACAATATCACCAAAAGATCAGCTCCTCTGGCTCTCCAGGACTATCTTGCTTCATCCCAGGACTTAGACTCTCCAGAGAAGAAGTAACAAGAGGAACCAAATCTGATCCATTTCTCAGGACATCCTGTTTTCCCTGGAACACATTTGAAATATTTCAAGCAGGACAAATTAATAACACATTATTAGAAAGCTAATAGCTAATTTTGTTTATTTTTATCTGCATGTAGAAAAATGAGCTAATTGGGTCACAGGTGTAGCCACTCCCATTCTGGTGCTGCTAATGAGCACCGGCCACCTATAAAATAGGACTGAGCTGTTCTCCCTGATTCCTGTCTGAGACTGCCTCTCTTTCTGGGTTCCTGCTCCTCTGTCAGTACAGTGGTTATCACAATTCCTCATCACACAGCGGATATGCTTGTGACTGGAAAGAAGGTGGATAGGAATGGAGCGAATCACTCCGTGCCCCTCCTTGCAGGTGATGTCCAGCGCTGATCTGGTCTTTGGTGTGGAACCCGCTGCTGCTTAGTACGGGTTTTGTGGCCTTGTTGGGATTACTTGTGAATGCTTCATGGGTCCCTCTCATCTTCTTCACCTGTCTGCTCTGTCAGCCGGTGAACGGTAGTTCACTTATAGTCCTCGACAACACATCCCTGAAAATTATTGATTTCTTTGCTGTTTGACTGACGGCAGAAAGAATGAAGACCTATCCAAGACTTTAATACAGCCTGACTTTACGGGAAAGAAAAATATAAAATCCTCTGATTTTGAAATATTTATGTTCACCTAAAATAACCGAATTTGGATTATTTGACCTTGTTACACAACTTTACAGATTGACTTGTTCATCAAAATTACACTTATGAATCCCACCTCTTCCTGTTTATACTTATTTATTACAATTTTAATTTTAACCATTCAAATGTATTTTAAAACATTAAAAATGTTGTTCCTTACTCAGCTCCCTGTTATATAAACACAATGACAATTTAAACGAAGACTTTGAAACAAGTTTAAAAAAACAAGAAAGAATCCACATGGAAACTAATAAAAGACACATAGACAGACCCATACAACACTGCAGGATGATTGTTTCAGGTTTTCTACATTACAACTTCCATTCATCTGTTTTCGATTCCTGCTTGTGACGGTTGCTGGAGCTTATCACTGCTGCTTTAGGAGGAGCGTGAATTACACCCATTTATTGTCCATTACAGGCTTACACATATTTACACATAATAGAAAATTAGAGTCACCAATTCAGCTATGAAGCATGTTTTAGGGCCGTTAGAAGAAGCTGGAGAACCAGGAGAAAACCCACACACACATGGAGATCATGCAAACTCCACACAGAAAGGACCAGCTGGAGCTTAACCATTTGAAATGAAAGTGCAAACCACTACATTATCATGCAGTCTTACATGCCACAATTTAATAAAGGATAAAAAAAATTACATTTCTGACTCTAATGTAAAAGAAAAAATAAACCTATTGTCACATTTGGTCTGTTGTGAGTTAAATACTCACAGAGGAGGCCAAGAATGACGAGTCCAGCCAGAAGAAGAACACTCAGCATCACCATGAAAGTAATAACACCGAGATAGAATCTCCTGTTGGACTTGATGGAAGCTAAAGGGGGAAAATTGGTGGTGGATTTGATACAGAAATCTGGCAGACAGGAAGTTTAGGTTCAACAATTTGAGAGATGGCTTCCATTATAAGGATGTAAAGTCTAAGAATGTGTGAAGTGTGTAACAGACTGACTTGTATACTGAAGAGCTTTTTCTGTCTGAGGTTATTATTGTATGCTCATGTGTGCTCGGCGGCGCACTCTGCCGGCAACTTGGCAGGGGTTCCTGGGCTGGTGCCTTCTGGGCGCAGGGTAGGCAGTGCGGCTGACCGGGAACAGCGGCCGGGTTCCCGTGCTTTGTGGCTGGTCTCCGTGGCGGGGGCTGGCGGGGGAGCTTGGGGTTCTGGGGTCGCCTGCCCACAGCCGGTGTTTCGCCCGTGGCCAGTAGTTGGCGCATGGCCTGGCCTCCCGGGGGTCGACATTGCATTCACAGCAGGGGTTAAGGTGTTCACTTGGGTGGGTTTATTTTATTTAATTATTATTTTATTTCTTATTTATTTATTTTTTTAGGCGGGCGGCCCTGGGGGGGGGGGCTTGCTAGTCCTTAGAGAGGTCAGGGCATGAATGGCGGGACTGGACCTCCTGCCCCTCCGTTTTGGCACTGGGCCCCTTCCTTCCTGGCTGTCTCTCAGCGCTACGAGGCTCTGGCCTCTATCTGCGGCTGGCTTGCCGCCTCCTGACTGCCTGGCCGCCCTGGGAGGGGGGGCACCTACCGCGGCCGGCTGGGGGGCTGGTCGCTTAGGGGGAGCCTTCTTCCCCCGGTTGTGCCCATCCGCCTGCTCCTCCCCGCTCTCACCCAAACAAATGTTGCACACAGGCACATGGGGCTCCGGGAACTGGATGGGTGGGGTATGCTGGCGGGGCTCACTGGGGGTGTCTCTCTCTGGGGTCGCGTCGGCGCCTGCCTTCCATCCCCCTTTTACTTGCATATTAGACACCCTGATTCATCTAGGGCAGGGGTGTCCAAAGTTTTGTTGGTGAGGGCCAAATACAGAAAAATGAGCAAAGGTCCGGGCCGCACACAAGAGGTCACACATTGACACATGATTACTGTGTATTTTTAACTCACCTATAATGTGAAGAACATTGCTCTCAGTGGGAGCAGTGATGCTGATCTGTGCCACATAAAACAAGCGCACATCAAAATGAAACATTCACTCAGACAACGAAACCTCATTCCAACCAGGCAGTTCAGAATGGGTTTATTGAGCAGCTGAAACCAGCAGATCATTACATACGTAGCCGTCAGTGTGGTTGACTGGCAGAGCGCACGATTTTTTAGTTTATAAAGAGTCGACTGTTTTCTCAGAAAAGTAGACCAAAAAAAGGCTTATGGGTGACCAACGAGGACAATTTTAACATTAAACTCACACAATTTAAAAAGCTTAATTTTACAATTACACTCTGTGACAAAATATGCAGCTATGAACAAAAAAAATTCCAAAAACAAAACAAGTTCTTTTTTACATAAAGGGAATACTTTTTCACAGTTCAGAATGCATTTTCTTCACCTTTTAGGTTCACTCTATCTCTGTGAAGCGTGCAAACATGGCCTTGCGAACAGCATCCTTGTACTGTATTTTCCGAGTTATAGAGCGCACCCGATTACAAGCCGCACCCACTCATTTCCACGAATTAAGTTTGCTTCTTACATACATAAGCCGCGCCAGTGTACAAGCCGCATGCTTTACGCAACGCCGTCAGATCGACAAAGCAAGTCCTAACTCCCAAGTTGGGTGCAAATGTGGGAGGAGACAGCCTTGCGGCAGCTCATGATCTTGAATTCACCCACATCTGCCAAACAGCATGCATCTCACTTCTGTTCACAAGTTCCTCAGTTATGTTTTTTTTTTTTACTTATTGACAATTGAGGTATACATACCCTGTAGAGGGGCCTTTTCTGCGCCTGGCTGGGTGGGTGGGCGATCCCCCCCTCCTGGACTGCCTGGGTCCCGATGCCGGGGTGGCTCCTGGCCTGTGGGTCTCTCCTCCCCCCTTCTGGTCTTGTTCCCCTTATGAACACACGGTTCACTTCGGCAGCATGCATGTATCTCCACCCCCATGTGCACACTGCCACAATACTCCCTGTCTGTTTCATCCCTCCTCCTAACCCACAGTGTATTGATGGACAGATATTTTCCGCTCATTTTCGTGTCAGATTTTCACCTTTGATGTAATATTTGCCTTTCCAGCAGATGTGGTATAATAGTTACAGCTTAAAATAATATTCAAATCAGTGCCTTTATCCCGCACTTTCTCACCTCTCTTCCTTTTACTCTCTTCCACCCCCCCTCCCCCTCACATTCTTCCCCTCTCGCTCCCACACACACTAAATGTAACAAATAAATTAAAAATAATACAACAAAAAGCGGTTTATACACATCTATACTCTGATTTCTCGGAGCTCCAGTATACAACCTCTTTTTGTGATAGTAAAACCTGTCCAACACAAAAGGCCTTAAGCTCTAATCTGTTTGCTCAGCTGTTGGACAGAACAAGCTAAATTAAAAAAGCGAGAGAATAAGAAAAAAAGAAAAGAAAAAAAGCTTAACATTATTACAGTAATGCTGTTCTAAAGAGAGCTGAGGAGTTGTTCTGATGTTCACTACTAGAGGGCGCTGTCGTTGTTTTTAGTAAATACAATTATATGTTGTACACAAAAGTAAACAGAGCAGCAAACACAATATTTAAAAGAGCAGTTGGGGTTTCTAAGCTTAAGTGTGCGTCCATGAGAGAAGTCAGACGATTTTTGTGTTTGTTTAGGGTAAAATCTGTTTGCTTTTTGGTGTGGACATTTTCTGCTTACTTAACAAGTTAAGCTAGTTTTGGTTAAAAGTTATACAATATTGGATTGAATTAGTTCTTACAGTTAATATCATAAGTTTTCTGGGTGTAATATTCTGGGTATAATAATGCTATAAGAGGTTTGTGGAATGTTTCCAAATGCAGATCCACCAGGCTAAGTGGTTTTTACTAAGACATCCTGTTGCTAAATTATTGGCTCATGAATATTAGTATTTTGGGTTTGGTTATTGAATTTGGTTTATTATAATTGTATTATTTGTTTTCTTAGAGTGTAGAACCACACACACAGACACATGTGCAGAACAGGCATGGATGTATCTTCTACTGTAAATCCAACTACATTAAAGAAGAAAAAGGTCAAAGGTCCAAAAAAAAAAGAAGAAAGAAAATAAAAAGTAGTTGGGTAATTGACAGGATGTCATGGTTTGAGTTTGTTGTGTCTTTTTTTTCGTTTTAGTTCTTGTTCTGTCTTGTTTGGTTCTGTTTCCTGTTTTATTTTGAAAGGTTTCCTGTCTTGTCTCTGCCTTCCTCCTTGGCTAGTCCATTAGCTTGGTCATGGTGTCTTTGTCATCGTGTTTTCACGCCTTGTTCCATGTTTCAAGCCACGCCAACGTAAATTTTGTTTTTGTAATCCTGCTCTGCAGCGCTTTTTGTTATAATTAAACCCCTTGCCCTTGAACCACGTGCCTCCACCTCTGCATTTGGGTCCTTACCTGCTCTCGAGCCCCCACACCTTGACAGAATGGACCAGCCACTTTTTCTGGACCCAGCGGAGCGGGACATGCTACTGCTTGAGGCCTACTGCCAGGAAGCAGAACGGACTAGGACTTTTTGGGTGTTTGATCAGGCCCAGTTTGCCTCATCTCCCTGGAGTGGGAGCCACCAGGACTGTACTGGGAGCCGTCTCGCCATGAGGGGGGGTCGTCGTCGCCATCGTCCCCGCCGTCCCCTTCAACCTCCCCTTCCTGTTCCCCAGGGGGGTGCCGCCTGTGCCCCGACCCGTCCCGGGTCCCTGGGGGGTGCCGCCTGCACCCCGACCCGTCCCGGCTCCCAAGGGGGTGCTGGCTGAACCCCGACCGGTCCCCGCTTCCAATGGCATGCCTGACCCTCCAGCCGGCTCCACGCCTGACCCTCCAGCCGGCTCCACGCCTGACCCTCCAAAGCTAGGCTCCACGCCCGAACCGCTAGAGCTAGGCTCCACGCCCGACCCGCCAGAGCTCGGCTCCACGCCCGACCCGCCAGAGCTCGGCTCCACGCCCGACCCGCCAGAGCTCGGCTCCACGCCCGACCCGCCAGAGCTCAGCTCCATGCCCGACCCGCCAGAGCTCGGCTCCACGCCCGACCCGCCGGCCGATTGCTGGCCCGACCCGCCGGCCGACTGCTGGCCCGACCCGCCGGCCGACTGCTGGCCCGACCCCACGCCTGACTCCACGCCTGACTCCACGCCGGCCGACTCCACGCCGGCCGACTCCACGCCTGACGACCCCACGCCTGACGACCCCACGCCTGACGACCCCACGCCTGACGACCCCACGCCTTACGACCCCAAGCCTGACGACCCCACGCCTGACGACCCCAAGCCTGACGACCCCAAGCCTGACTACCCCAAGCCGGGCTCCTCGGCGGATTTGCCTCGCCGGACCGCTTGTCCCCCGGCCGTCCTCCGGAACTGCCTCGTCGGACCGCTCGCCCCCCCGGCCGTCCTCCGGACCTGCCTCGTCGGACCTGCCTCGTCGGACCGCTCGGCCCCCCGGCCGTCCTCCGGACCTGCCTCATCGGACCGCTCGGCCCCCCGGCCGTCCTCCGGACCTGCCTCGTCGGACCGCTCGGCAGTCCTCCGGACCTGCCTCGTTGGACCACTCGGCCCCCCGGCCATCCTCCGGACCTGCCTCGCCGGATGGCACGGACCCACGGCCGTCCTCCGGACTCCTTGGACTTGTTTGCCCATCGAGGTTTGTCCTCCGGGGCCCCCCCCCCTCAGTTGACTTTTGGAACCTCGGAGCGGTTCCTTGAGGGGGGGTACTGTCATGGTTTGAGTTTGTTGTGTCTTGTTTTTTCGTTTTAGCTCTTGTTCTGTCTTGTTTGGTTCTGTTTCTTGTTTTATTTTGAAAGGTTTCCTGTCGTGTCTTGTTTCTTGAGCTTTACTTCCTTTGGTCCCCATTCTGCCCTGATCGTGTTCACCTGTGTCTTGTCTGCCCTGTCTGTATTTAAGTCTTGTCTCTGCCTTCCTCTTGGGCTAGTCCATTAGCTTGGTCATGGTGTCTTTGTCATCGTTTTTTCACGCCTTGTTCCATGTTTCAAGCCACGCCAACGTAAATTTTGTTTGTTTAGTAATCCTGCTCTGCAGCGCTTTTTTTTTATAATTAAACCCCTTGCCCTTGAACCATGTGCCTCCACCTCTGCATTTGGGTCCTTACCTGCTCTCGAGCCCCCACACCTTGACAGAATGGACCAGCCACTTTTTCTGGACCCAGCGGAGCGGGACATGCTACTGCTTGAGGCCTACTGCCAGGAAGCAGAACGGACTAGGACTTATTGGGTGTTTGATCAGGCCCAGTTTGCCTCATCTCCCTGGAGTGGGAGCCACCAGGACTGTACTGGGAGCCGTCTCGCCATGAGGGGGGGTCGTCGTCGCCATCGTCCCCGCCGTCCCCTTCAACCTCCCCTTCCTGTTCCCCAGGGGGGTGCCGCCTGTGCCCCGACCCGTCCCGGCTCCCTGGGGGGTGCCGCCTGCACCCCGACCCGTCCCGGCTCCCAAGGGGGTGCTGGCTGAACCCCGACCGGTCCCCGCTTCCAATGGCATGCCTGACCCTCCAGCCGGCTCCACGCCTGACCCTCCAGCTGGCTCCACGCCTGACCCTCCAGCCGGCTCCACGCTTGACCCTCCAAAGCTAGGCTCCACGCCCGAACCGCCAGAGCTAGGCTCCACGCCCGACCCGCCAGAGCTCGGCTCCACGCCCGACCCGCCAGAGCTCGGCTCCACGCCCGACCCGCCAGAGCTCGGCTCCACGCCCGACCCGCCAGACCTTGGCTCCACGCCCGACCCGCCGGCCGACTGCTGGCACGACCCGCCGGCCGACTGCTGGCCCGACCCGCCGGCCGACTGCTGGCCCGACCCGCCGGCCGACTGCTGGCCCGACCCCACGCTGGCCCGACCCCACGCCGGCCGACTCCACGCCTGACTCCACGCCTGACTCCACGCCGGCCGACTCCACGCCTGACGACTCCACGCCTGACGACCCCACGCCTGACGACCCCACGCCTGATGACCCCACGCCTGACGACCCCAAGCCTGACGACCCCAAGCCTGACTACCCCAAGCCGGGCTCCTCGCCGGATTTGCCTCGCCGGACCGCTTGTCCCCCGGCCGTCCTCCAGAACTGCCTTGTCGGACCGCTCGCCCCCCCGGCCGTCCTCCGGACCTGCCTCGTCGGACCGCTCGGCCCCCCGGCCGTCCTCCGGACCTGCCTCGTCGGACCGCTCGGCCCCCCGGCCGTCCTCCGGACCTGCCTCTTCGGACCGCTCGGCCCCCCGGCCGTCCTCCGGACCTGCCTCATCGGACCGCTCGGCCCCCCGGCCGTCCTCCGGACCTGCCTCGTCGGACCGCTCGGCCGTCCTCCGTACCTGCCTCGTTGGACCACTCGGCCCCCCGGCCATCCTCCGGACCTGCCTCGCCGGACGGCACGGACCCACGGCCGTCCTCCGGACTCCTTGGACTCGTTTGCCCATCGAGGTTTGTCCTCCGGGGCCCCCCCCCTCAGTTGACTTTTGGAACCTCGGAGCGGTTCCTTGAGGGGGGGTACTGTCATGGTTCGAGTTTGTTTTGTCTTGTTTTTCGTTTTATCTCTTGTTCTGTCTTGTTTGGTTCTGTTTCCTGTTTTATTTTGAAAGGTTTCCTGTCTTGTCTTGTTTCTTGAGCCTTACTTCCTTTGGTCCCCATTTGCCCTGATCGTGTTCACCTGTGTCTTGTCTGCCCTGTCTGTATTTAAGTCTTGTCTCTGCCTTCCTCCTGGGCTGGTCCATTAGCTTTGTCATGGTGTCTTTGTCATCCTGTCTTCACGCCTTGTTCCATGTTTCAAGCCACGCCAACGTAAGTTTTGTTTGTTTTGTAATCCTGCTCTGCAGCGCTTTTTGTTATAATTGAACTACGTGCCTCCGCCTCTGCATTTGGGTCCTTACCTGTTTTCGAGCCCCCACACCTTGACACAGGGGGCTCAGGTGAAGTGTTTTCTTAATTCTGTAGTAGAACCACAGACACATGTGCAAAACAGGCATGTATGTATATTCTACTGTAAATCCAACTACATTAAAGAAGAAAAAGGTCAAAGGTCCAAAAAAAAAAAGACAGAAAAAAAAAAGTAGTTGGGTAATTGACAGGAGGCTCAGGTGAAGTGAATGTTAGAAAGACATTTCCGGCGTGTGGGATCAATAAAGAATTTCTGATAGTGAGAACATATACTAAGTTTAGCTTTTAGCTGTTCTACTCGGCGGTCTGCTGTGGGGGGGGGGGGGGGGGGGGGCATATTTGCCAGGGTCACTAATCTAATAGTCTGAAAAAATTGATTAGAAGAGCTGGCTTTGTAATCGGGTGTAAAATGGACATGTTTGAAGCTGTGATGGAGAGGAGGACTTTAAAGTCACTGATAAAGTTTTTGTTTGTGAAGACGCAGCTATACCATGTGGCGTACCAATGGATTACCTAACAGAAAATAAATAAACATAATATGAATTGTTTTTTCACTGATTTCTTCCTTGACTCATCGATAGGACTTTTCTGGGATGAATATTTCACAATCAAACCAACAATTCACTCAATGCAAAAACACATTAAAGATCCCAATAACAATTACCAAAGCAAAACAAATAATAAAAAAACAAATGTTACAATTTACAAAAAAAAAAAATAATCCAGAAACCAAAACACAATTGTAAAACAAAATAAACAGAATAAAAATGAAAAGTAAAAATAAAAACAAAAGTTATTCCCAGACATCAAATATGGGACATCGCTGATCCTACCTTTCCTGGTTTCCTATTGTGGTCCTTTTTTTTTACACTTGATCATTTTGCAAGAAATACAAGGAATCTGGAAAACTTCACCTGCACTTAGTCACACTGGTTGAATTTATGGCTAAATATGTCCTGGAACGATTTTAGATCAGTGAATCAGATCGTTCAAAATTACCCAAAATGGAAAGTAAATTGAATCGGCAACCACAAACCTCGAACAGAAAACGTATTTCTGTGAATTTCTGCAAAACATTAGTATTCAGATGTTGTAGATAAAAAAGAAAATCTGCTTTTTTACTCAGTTTGGGAAAGCAAAAATTAATTATTCTCGATGTTTTCATTCCCTTAGTTTCTTGTAGTTTTCTGTGTTTTGTCTAGCCCTGAAATGTAAAATAAAACACAGAAAACTACAAGCAATGAATGAACAGTTTTTATTTTATTATTCCCTTTAACAAATTTAATTTCTAACATGCTTTGCATAGACAGAAGATTGTGGGATGCCACAGGAAACTCTCACAAAGTGTGAGCTATGAAACACAAATGAAAGTTGGTGTTGCATGAAAAGTGAGATAAGGCAGAAGCCAAAACTGTGTAAGAAGCAGATTGATGTTGAAATCTCATTCAACTGGAGTCAAAAAAGCGTATAATAATTTCTTAGATTGGCAATGAAATGTCAAATTTAGAAACAAAATCTTCAGACACAAAGTAGATATTAATAAAATAAATTATTACATTTTTTAAGTAAGGAATAATTTTTAGCAATAGTCATCTCACTTTCAAATTGAGCTGCAGGTATTTTTATTTTTTACTTTAGTAAAGAAGCAAATATGTTTTGTATGGTCTTGTACCCTGTATGTTTCCAAAAGGTAAGAGAAGGTAAAAAATAGATCTTAATTTAAAGTAATTTTCAAACAATTTTTTTGATTTGATTTGATTTGAAATGTTTTTTTTCAAGCAATCAAATAGAAATTATACACAAAAGCAATACAATCATCAGTTATACATTCATAAAGTAACTAATCAAACTTAGGATAATTAGGCATCTTAATAAAAATTGCTTGAAAGGGAGTGGAAGGAAGCGAATTTATATAATCCCACCCCGTTATACTATAACCATTTTATAACATGATTTATCAATATCCGGTTCATAACTTTAATCAGACAGGCCACACACACGCGTCCTGTGCTGTGACCCGGAACCGGATGAATTCAAAATAATTCAAATAAAGTTGCTTCTTTTTCACAGATCCACCGCAGAGAAGTTTCACATGAAATATCATTCCAGGATCCAGGAATAAATCTAATTTCAACACAGTCTTCCTCTCCGTAAGCCACCATTCCACCACCATTGTCAGGCTGATTCTCTTCCCAGAACCTGTCAGGTCAGAAAATAAAAGGATCTGATTCAGAAAGTATACAAACAAACATCCAAGTATTTGTATTTCTCATGTAAAAAAATTCAATTTCCATATCTAGAAATATGTGTAAGTGTGTGTTAATGTTGTGTTTTTACCCCACTACATAAAAAACAATTGTAATCCAATGGCAGCAGCTAAACAAACCCCCAGCTCACTCTGTGTTTTAGTAGCACTGATCCAGACTGAACACTCACTGCAGAGTCAGAGGACTTCCATCTACCCATTTCCAGGTCCCCTCCTGGACTTTGTCAGTCAGTCCAATCCAAACATTTTTATCTCTCAATGCAAAAAGAAAAGTCTGCAAAAAAAAAAAAGTGTTAAAAATAAATAAATGTATTTTTGCTTTAACTCTTAATACTGTTCAGCAGCCTTCCAACATGTTTTGTAAAAAAATAAAAAATGTAAAAAAATAACAAATAAAATGTGATTTGGGTTGTTGTTGTCCTCACTAAATAATTATATTATTTTTTTTGTTGATGCTGTTTAAGCTCTGTTAAGAAGAGAAGAAGAAACAAGCACCTTTTCGCCTTCAGTGTTTATCACCACCAGATCAGCTTTTCTTGCTCTGCAGGACTCTCTTGCTTCATCCCAGGACTTAGACTCTCCAGATAAGAAGTAACAAGAGGAACCAAATCTGATCCATTTCTCAGGACATCTTGTTTTCCCTGGAACACATTTGAAATATTTCAAGCAGGACAAAATATTAACACATTACTTAAAACATGCAGGTTTTGTTTCTTATTATCTACATGTGGCAGGCTGAGCTAATTGAGTCACTCCCATTCTGGTGCTGTTAATGAGCACCTGGCCACCTATAAAATAGGACTGAGCTGCTCTCCCTGATTCCTGGTTGAGACTGCCTCTCTATCTGGGTTCCTGCTCCTCTGTCAGTGCAGTGGTTATCACAATTCCTCGTCACACAGCGGATCTGCTTGTGACTGGAAAAAAGGTGGAATGAAAAGGAGTGAATCGCTCCCTGCCCCTCCCTGCAGGTAGGATCCGGCACTGATCGGGTCTTTGGTGTGGAACCCCCTGCTGTTTAGTATGGGTTTTGTGGCCTTGTTGGGATTAATTGTGCACTGTAATAAATCCAACTTAAATTTTTTGACTTAACAAAATCTTTTATGTTGTAATAAATCTATAATCAAAGTTCTACTAATCAATTCAATAATTTAAGTCAGTTCAGCAAGTTAAGGTAGTGGTACAGTTCAACATTATTTACTGAGTTGTCTGTACTTATATATCTAAGTTGCCGTTCATAACAGTGTGAAAAAGTTCTGTGAACTCATCTTTTTTAATTGTGAAATGCGGGAATGCCAACTTTTGGAGTAGGAATTGTCCACTGATTGAGTGGTTTGTCAAGAAGGGTCTGCAAAAGTTTTAACTCTTATTTAATGACATAAGTATTAGCAAGTACATAAAGTACGTTGATTCCCACAATTCCTTGCGGTGCTGATCTAACAGCAGCATCAAAGTTACACCTATAATTGAATTAATTTGAATGAAAGAAAAATAACTGTCTGATAACTACATGTTATTTTTAAGATGACTAAACAAAAAAATGTATTTATCTTAACTGAAGCAAATAATTATGTTAGAGCAGAGTAGTCAAAGTGGTCTTATCACCCTCTCACAGTGGAAAAAGTATTATCTGAGCTTCTTCATCCACTAAATCATCTTCAAATGGACACGCCATGCTGCTTCACCTCTCTGACAACAAACTAACCTTCAACATAACCTGCTCCAGACCAGGTTATGTTCAGAGCATGAGTAGCTATGGCAACTTGACCTACCCTGAAACATACCTTTATTTCTGGAACCGAAAGCTGAGGTTATCAACTTCCTTAGCCTCAAAATTACCGTTATAACTATAACCTGCTTTCTGAAATACCCCCCCAGGGCTTCAGCCATTTTGTAAACGTTTTGGTGAACTGGGCCTTAGCCCCGCCCATGGCAACTAAGACTCATGGGAAGTGTTGATTCCCACACCTTGAGTTAGCGAGCTGTGAAGAGAAGTGACACCCATGTTGTTGCTGTTATAGAGTATGGACAAATTTAAATGTTCATCCTGCTGCACACATGCAGATGATCTGTGACTGCTCACCTGTGTCTCAATGATCTTGAAAAGATTTGGGTGGCATGTGGATATGTCAAATTGTGGCAAGGTACAAATTATGTGTGATTATGAAGCTGAATTCAAAGTCAAGAACAGAGGTGCGCTGAAATCTCAAATTTAAGTTATTTCAACCAAGTCACCAATAATTGGAATTTACAGTTGTTACAGCCTAAAAAATTAAGTTTGGACATCTAAGCCTGAGTTGTGAAAAATTAAGATTCAGAGTTAGGATTACGTGACATTTTAGGTCACTGTAACTTACATCTGAGTTGGTCAAAATTATGATTCAAAGTTAATCCAACTTGAACTTTTAAGTTCATACAACTTACAACTGAGTTAGAAGAACTTAGATAAATGAGTTTGAAAACTCCAACACAAAACTTAAAATATTGAGTTTAGGTCCTTAACTCAAAATTTTACCGAAGTTTGTTTCCTTACAATTTTAAGTTTTACGAACTTTTCTTTTTTTGCAGTGTGAATGCTTCATGGGTCCCTCTCATCTTCTTCACCTGTCCGCTCTGTCAGCCGATGAACAGCTGACAGAAGTAACAAGATGAACTAAATCTGATCCATATTGCTGTACATCCTGGAATCCCTTGTGGACAGTTGATACGCAAAGCAATTCACAATTAACACACTACTCAAAACAAGCAGATTTATTTCTTTTTCATCTACAGAACCAGAATTTGTGCAAAAGTCATTTTCTGTTCCTCCTACTTGGTGTCAAAAATGGTTCTAATACCTATCAGATATTTTTAAGCAGTTGCAACAACATTAAACCTGACCTGTTATGTGCACTAATAATAAATAATGAGGAAGGATTTATCAACTTTACCAAAATTGCACATCAAGCTTAACAGGCTATAGGTGTTAATGGCACCCAATGTGGCAAATATGGCAATATCTTTTTTCTTTACAGTCTCAATCCCATTCACCCACGCAAACACACATTCACACACTGATGGTGGCTCCACTGCCAAACACTGGCGCCAACCTCAACCACTAGGAGCCATGTGAGGTTTGGTGTCTTCCCCAAGGACAATTTGACACATGAGTAGGCAAGGTGGGAACTAAACCTGCAATCCACCAATAAGAGAACGACCGCTCTATCTATGCACCACAGCGTCAAGTTAAAATTTTAACTGAATATTAATTTAAAAAAAGTTATTATCATGAATCAATTTATTTCCTTATAATTGGCTCCATCAAGTTCATCACACTAAGTAATTTATTTACCATTATAAATGTTCTTAAATGTTTCTGTGGATTAGTAGCTTGAGTTCCATGAAATAATGAAACCTGCCGCTTTTATCCATCCATCCATCTTCTTCTGCTCATCAAATGGGTGGTGGGGGCAGCAGTCTAAGCAGAGATGCTTGGACTTCCCTCTCCACATTTGGACCAGAAGCCCGAGCCACTTTAACTGGCTCCTCCGGTTGTGGAGGAGCAGCGGTTCTCACCCTATCTCTAAGGGCGCAACCAGCCACCGTACGGAGGAAGCTTATTTCAGACGCTTGTATTTGCCGAAAGAATGCTGTTTTTTTCAGTCATGACCCAGAGCTCATGACCATAGGTGAGAATTAAAACGAAGATCGACCAGTAAATTTAGAGTTTTCCTTTCTGGTTCAGCTCTCTCTTCCCCACAACAGACCATAACAGCAAACGCATAACGGCAGATGCTGCTCAAACCTGGCTGAAGATCTCACACTTCACTCGTGAACAAGATCAAGAACAAGATACTTAAACTCCCCTACTTGTGGCAAGAGCCCTCCACCCAGCCAGAAAGACAAACTACCTGTTTCTTGACAAGGGCCATGTCCTCAGACGTAGGCACACTGTCTCTCATCACAGCCCCTTCTCACTCTGCAAACCGCCCCAATCCATGCTGGACATCCTGTCTCGATAAAGCCAACAGGACTTGTGCTTTCTGACTCTCGTCGAGTACAGATGTGTTTTCCTCTCACTCCTCCTGTGTCAGCCCTTCCCCAAGGCTTTTTTGTCCTGTCTGCCCGAGAGGTGCATTTTTCACCCTTCTGAAGCCGCTGCTTTTCTGCACTCTGAAAATGGATCTGATCAGCTGGTCCACACTAAGGAACGGGAAAGCGGACCCTTCCTGCCCGGACGGCACCCACGCGGCTGGATACACCATCGATCCATGGGGCAAGTGGAGGATGTCGAGGACGTGTACCTATTTGGATTTCTAATAATTGGATTCCTCCTAATTGGGATCGGAGGATTTCTAATTTATCAGGTGGTCTGGGAGGAGAAGATGGAGAGAGGCAATCAATCAAAGCTCCTGGGAAAGATTTTTCGGGGAGGAGAGACTCAGAATGAGAAACTTTCACAAGCGGATCAAAAGCTCTGTGCTTGTCTTGCCCACTTGAGCAGATTGCTTGAGACCCCTGAACTTGTGCGGAAGATGGATGCCACCTTGGAGCAAGTTTCTGCCCGGATTTGAGGGGAAGACTGGGCTAAATTCACCCACTTCTCATTCGGATTAAACTCTGCCTCACACAAAGCGAAGAGCCAGTCAAGGACTTTGCCGGCAGAACAAACAACCTGCTGGCGCCCAAAAGCATTTTATCTAATCAGACTCCCCGAAGGAGCTGTGGACAACTGTCCTTGGCTCCACCAAAACAAAGCCGCTTCTACAGAGTGGACTACAGCAGCTGTTCTTGAGGGTTGATAACTGCAACTCACCCCCTCCCTGCTTGTCCTCGGCTTCCCAACCCCCTCCCTCCCTCCTCTGTGTGCTGCCCGGAAGATGTGCCTGGCTCACGGAGCTGCACCTGATGGACAGACTCATGGGGGGCCCCCCACTCCCATCCACCACCGTTTCCCCCCTGAGCCTCATGTACTGTGTCTTTGTCTGAATATGTGCTATTTGTGTTTAAACAAACCAAATGTGTCCAGTCTGAATACACCCTAAGAAATGGGAGCCTAAAGACATGGAAAACATTTTTCAAGAACATATTAGTTTCATTTTTCTCTTCAGAGCTGATATTTTAAAATCATTAGCGAGACTGACATGTTACAAGAGTCTTTGTACCACATTTTGTTGCTTATGCAAGGAAACAGTTCTTAAATTTATGTAACCAGGTCAAGGGAGTGAAGTCAATTTAAAATGGGTAGTGCTGGAAGGGGCCACTAAGTGGCGATGTGGGTTTTTGTTTATACTAAAGGCTGGCAGGCCAGGATGTTGTCGCGAGCGGCAGGAGATAACAATACGGCAGACTGGCGGTCCTGGTTCGTCACATGTGCGTCGGCAAAGAGGGGTTTGACAGAGTTTGGTGCAGTACCGGCAAAGTCTGCACGGTTGGAGTGAAGGAGCTTTAATTAGCTGCCGAACGAACGAGACGCAGAGCTGCGCGACGGCGTGTCGGGGAAGACTGAAGTAAGTTGCGCTGTTGTCGTCTATGCTTACAATGTCACCCCTCACTCGTCAACTGGTTATTCCCCATACTACATGTTGTTTGGAGTTAAACCCCACCTACCTATTGATGCACTCTTAGGACAAGAGGAAACTGGAGGTGGAAGCACTGACTGGCTCGCTGTACACAGGGAAAGGCTCCAGGAGGCTCATGAGAGAGCACAGGCATTTTCCCAACGGAAAGCGGCAAAAAGAATGGCCCGACAGAATGCAAAGGTTAACTGCACACCCCTAGAGGTTGGACAGCACGTGTACCTTCGCCATCGGCCCGTCGGCAGAAACAAAATTCAGGATGCATGGTCGCTGAAGGTGTACAGAGTCACAGATGTTCAAGGAACGACCCACACAGTCGTCCCAGTTAATGGAGGACAAACAAAGAGGGTGCATAGATCCAACCTACGCCTCTGTGTTGGGCCTATATCACCAGAAAAAAAACGCTGCGAGAAAGCTCCCCTCCTCCATGGACCTGAAGCTGAGTCAGGCTCGGAGGGCGTCTCTAGTGAGTCAGAACCTGAGTTCCTGTTGATTGAACAGACCTATGAACCTGTCGGTCCAAGGTTAGAAGACTTGGACAGTCATCTAGAGAGCAACTGCTGTAGTGAGACTGAAAGTGAATCACTTCCTGATCTGGAAGGAGGCGACAGGCCCATTGAAGAATCCTCTCCTGACTCCGAACCAGTGGTGACGAGGCAGAGTTCAAATGGCGAACTCGGGACAAGGCCAGTACCAGCGCCGCGGCGGGGGGTAGAGAAACGAGATGTGGATAAGCCCATGCCACCCCCGCGTAGAAGCGTCCGAACGACTGCTGTCAAAAAACCCATTTAGGCTATCTATGACCGCATGTAATAATGCTGTTTTATTTCCGCCTGATGTACTGTCCCAGGTGTTGGCCGGAATGGTCCATTACACGTCACAACTGAAAGATAAAACTGATGATTAGGGAGTCACCGAGACGTTGACTTCAGGCAGGGGAGAATGTAACCAGGTCAAGGGAGTGAAGTCAATTTAAAATGGGTAGTGCTGGAAGGGGCCACTAAGTGGCGCTGTGGGTTTTTGTTTATACTAAAGGCTGGCAGGCCAGGATGTTGTCGCGAGCGGCAGGAGATAACAATACGGCAGACTGGCGGTCCTGGTTCGTCACATGTGCGTCGGCAAAGAGGGGTTTGACAGAGTTTGGTGCAGTACCGGCAAAGTCTGCACGGTTGGAGTGAAGGAGCTTTAATTAGCTGCCGAACGAACGAGACGCAGAGCTGCGCGACGGCGTGTCGGGGAAGACTGAAGTAAGTTGCGCTGTTGAAGAGCTCTAGTTAGCAAGGCTAGCTAGCGGGGCATTCGGCAAGGCTACGGAGCTGCGGGACGGCGTGAGTTTTTTTATTTTTATTTCCACCCACATCTGTTAAATTTTAGTTATCGTCCACTGTGTAAATTTCTAATGCGTGTTCTGCACAGAGGGGAGAAAACGTTCAGCTTGCTTGTGGGTGAGGCCGGGAGGAGCCGGTCCTTTTTGCCCCCATTTTTCTGTGAGTTTGAGTATTTTTTGTATTTGTTATGAACATTGTGTTTTTGCATATTACTGTGAACCTGTAAATGATTGGTGGCCTCTATTGTGTTTTATTTTAGAATAAGGCCGCTGCTGTTGTCTTGTTGGGGATTTTTCCTTATATTCATTCCATCTTACATTTTTTCTCTTTTATTTCTTCAAAACCAAAGTAAGCCAAAATTAATGCTGTTCCTTTTTCTCTGGAATAGTCGGGAAATAAAATACCCACATTATTTTGGAGCTGTGTGTGTCTAGCCTATTATTTTATACTCGGCCACATTTAGAAACAGAGATTTACGTGTAGTTTCTTGCAAAGATTGCTTAAACATTTGCTCTGCCTTAACCTGTAACATTAGTTGTGATTCGTGTGTCTGTCTGCTCCACTGTAACACAAAGGTTTTGTTTTTTTTTGTTGTTGAATAATTAGTTCTTAAATGTTAAATGAGCTGTGATAGTTATACAACATGCTGCTGTGCTGTTGTATGACAATAAAACAAGTCAGTTGACATGGACAAAGTGACTCCATTGGGGTGGGGGTTTGGGCCTGGGGAGGGTCTCGCCCGGGGAGTAATTCAGGGTACAACTGCCTCTGAATGAAGAATACTATTTCAAAACATGGTATTAACTGGCTTTGCCCTGAACGTCCACCATAAGACCAGCCTGTTTCTTTCCTCCATCTGTCCTGATTCTTTTTCTCTCTTCTCGTCTTTCTCTCCATCCTCACAGCTGTATGATATAAACTTGGTGTTAGGAGGATTTAAAAAGATACAGTGCCTAAATTATGTGTAAAAATAGAAAATTAGTTTTTATTGTAAATTACATTTTTGGTGGTGGGATAGGATGATTTCTTTATTGTTGTCAAATATCTCCAGATGTTCAGCTAAAATCCAAAGTGTTGTTCAGCCAAAGTGATATTAAAAGAAATAAACTGTGAACTAAATAGTGATTAAAAAACAATTATTAATTACAAATTAAACAATATAAAAAGAAACAAAAACACCATTTAACCCACCATCACACAAACCTGTCCCTTCTTCTTCAAATAGGAGCAGCTTTTATCATTATTTAGAGCTGTTACAGTCATAGGATAAAAACTTTTTCAGTGTTTTGGTACATCTAGTTAAAGAAATTATTTGTGTCTAAAGGAATTTCTCTGGATATGTAGGCTATTTTATATGCATGTGCGTATGTCCATTTCCATTCTTATTTATTCTTTTAATTTTTGATAGTATTTATTTATTTTTGTTTTCATTTAATTAATTAACTAATATCCAATCTATGTTCAATATATCTATGTATATGTAAATCTATTTTTGTTTGCTTAATGTCTTTATTACGTCATGATCAGTGATGTCATCATTAGTCATGTCGCCATATCATTTGACATCATCATCTGACATAATACTCTAACACTATGATGTCATCAGTGATGTAATTTTTGCTCATATTACCAAATCAGATTTTTCCATTTATAGACCTTCGAAAGTCAGGAAAAACAATCCTAACTTAGCAGTTAAGTGAACCTTTCACCACTAGAGACCCAAGTTTCGCACAGTGAATTTTTACGGGTTCTTTCTGAGTTATTAAAGCAAAAAGAGTAAAGACATTAATTAAAAGAAAAAAAGATGAATAACCCTAAAGTGTTCAGCCCTGAATCAACTTTGACCAAGATTTCAGGCGCCAAACCTTTTTCCTTCCATTTTAAGTATTGCTCTTTTATCCATTCAAAGAGATCCTTTGAACTTTGGGGTCACCGCAAAGATTGCAGATTTCAGCTGCTGGCTCACTTCCGAAAAATTGACACAGCTGTGATTTCAAACCAAGGAAGGGCAACATCCAAGGACAAAGTAGACACCCAGAATGTGTTCTCCTTCAGTTTTGGAAACATAGATTCAATCAATGACAAGAATTCTTCCAAACAGTGGGTTCAGCGTAAATTTGGCAAGGAACAATTACTTGCTCGTTTCCGAGGAATCAGTGAACTTGTGTACACAAAAGAAGAAAGAACAAGTGAAATGTTGAGACGAAGCTACAGAGCAAATATTCGTGACCAAATCAGTTCTTCTAAAACTGTCTGGAATTCACCTGTGGCTGATGCCTCATCAGCTAGACCTAGAATGAGTCCCCCTTCTATTATGGATGATTTGTGTGACAGAATGGCCCTTCTAAAAATAAGTGACCCGGTTAAAAATAAGATTCCAGGCAAAATCCAAGCTTCAGTGCATACACAGGGCCCTGTTCAGAAACAGGTGTTTATCCAAAGCCAGGCATACAATCAAATATACAACACCTATCAAAGGAAGTACCACAACCAAAGATATAACACCTATCAAAGGAAGTATCACAACCAAAGATACAACACCTATCAAAGGAAGTACCACAACCAAAGATACAACACCTATCAAAGGCAGCCATACAACCAAAGATGCAACACCTATCAATGGAGGGACCACAATCAAAGATACAACACCTATCAAAGGCAGCCATACAACCAAAGATACAACACCTATCAAAGACAGCCATACAACCAAAAATACAACACTTATCAAAAGAGGGACCACAATCAAAGATATATCACCTATCAAAAGAATTACCAGGTTGAAAGACAAGTCCCTATTAAAAGACATTGGCAGATCCAAAGACAGGCCACAGTGGAAAAACACAGGCCAATGCAAAAACAAGCCCCAGCCAAAAGTCTGCACCCTGACCAATTGCAGATCTCTTACCAAACACATACAAATTTTCAAAAACTGGCATTTATCCAAAAGCAACAACAAACTCAAAGACAGAGTACCTTTCAAAGAAATGTTAACATTCAAAGACACAACACCTATCAAACGACCAGCGACCAGAGTCATCGACAGGCCCCCTTTCAAAGAAAGGACTGGATTAAAAGACCGGACCCTACCCACATACAGGTTCAAAGACATGCCTCCAACCTAAACCAAGCCCCCATCCAAAGAAAGGTTCTGATTCCTAACCGACGCCTGATCCAAAGAGAACCGCCTAGCCAAATTCCTGCCCCGATGCAAATAGAAGCCTCAGCCCAAAGAAATGAACCTGTCCGAAAACAGCACCCTGTTCCAGGACAGGCCTTCGTCCAAACACAGGTCTCTGTCCAAAGACAAGAACATAGTCAAAGTTGGACTAGCATTCAAAGACATGCCTCCAACCTAGACCAAGCCCCCATCCAAAGAAAGGTTCTGATTCCTAACCGACGCCTGATCCAAAGAGAACCGCCTAGCCAAATTCCTGCCCCAATGCAAATAGAAGCCTCAGGCCAAAGAAATGAACCTGTTCAAAAACAGAACCCTGTTCCAGAACAGGCTTTCGTCCAAACACAGGTCTCTGTCCAAAGACAGGATCATAGTCAAAGTTGGACTAGCATTCAAAGACATGCCTCCAACCTAAACCAAGCCCCCATCCAAAGAAAGGTTCTGATTCCTAAACGACGCCTGATCCAAAGAGAACCACCTAGCCAAATTCCTGCCCCAATGCAAATAGAAGCCTCAGCCTAAAGAAATGAACCTGTCCAAATACAGCACCCTGTTCCAGGATAGGCCTTCGTCCAAACACCGGCCTCTGTCCAAAGACAGGAACATAGTCAAAGTTGGACTAGCATTCAAAGACAACAACACCATCAAAGGCAGGACCAGATTCAAATACAAGCCGCTTGTCAAAGAAAGTCCCCAAATACAATGGAGGACTTGATCGATGAAATTTCCTTTTGAAAAATAAATAAATAAAATTAAAGACATGCCTCTGATCAAATGCATCTTCCAGTTCCAAGTGGGGGGTCGGTCTAAGGACAGGCCCAGATGCACAAACCCATGCAACACCTTGGTGTGAGATAGTCTTGTTTATTTATGTTTTGTTTTATTTTAAAAGGGAAGGCTGCAGTAAGCTAAGCCTCTACCTTTTCCCTTTCAAACATGTTTTATTTATTTATTTATTATCATTATTATTATTATTATTATTATGTGTGGTTGTTTCTATTGTTAATATTTTATGTTTTATTATTATGTACTTTACTGTTCCATGTTGACAACTGTATGCCTGTATGTAGGTTATTGTACATGCATACACACGTGTCCATTTCCATTCTTTTTTGTTCTTTTACTTTTGGATTGTATTTATGTATTTATTTTGTTTTATTTTCAAATCAATCAATTAATATCAAATTTATGTTCAATTAATATTATTATATAAGTATTATTATTGCTGTTGTTGCTATTTTACTATTGTTGGTGAAATTGTTATTATAATAAACAATAATAATAAACGCTATAATAATGGGTGGCAGCGGTTTAAGCGGTTGAGCAGGTTGTCCAACGATCAAGGGTCAACTGTCGCTTTGTCCTTGGGCAAGATTCTTCACCGTCCTTGCCTCCAGTGTGGCTCCACTGGTGTGTGAATGTGTATGAATGTCCTGGTGATGGTCAGAAGGGGCCGTAGGCGCGAACTTGCAGCCACGCCTCTGTCAGTCTGTCTCAGGGCAGCTGTGGCTACAACAGTAGCTAACCATCACCAAGTCTGAACGAGGATGAATGAATAATGGACACACTGTAAGCGCTTTGAGCGTCTGGAAAAGTGCTGATAAATCCAATCCATTATTATTAAACTTTATTTATAGAGCACTTTTCAGAATCATTATTACAAAGTGCTGAAAAATTAACACAAGACAAAAGGGCCGGATTAAAAGCAGCATACAGTACGACAAAATAAAACACAACACACACAAGAAACAGTGATAGTGGTTAAAATCAATCAAATCACTAAAATCAATAATGTCACAAGTTTAAATTTAAGAACCAGTAAAATCTTTAAAAGCACGCCTATAGAGGTATGTTCTTAAAAGAGATTCAAATACTGGTAGGGAATCAGCGAGCCTGATCTTTTCAAATCAAATTAAATCAAATCAAACTATATTTTTATAGCACTATTCCTATGAAAGCATAAGACAAAGTGCTTTACATTAAAACAAAATAAATAATAAAAAAAGGCACGAAAATTAAAAGAACCCCCTCCCCGTACCTACACCCATCCCTCCACTTCTCACACCCCCCAGCCCTAACTGATGGGGAAAGACAATGAGAAAATAGGCTGAGCACGAAAACAGAATGTTTGTTATTAGAAACGTTAAATATAATTAGAACATTCCTCTCTGTGAATAGCTGCATAGCCAGCCAAACGCAGCATCACAGGCGGGGACCAGCCCCACCACGGCTAAGTGGTGATGCAGGTCCCCATCTAGAGCTACAGCGGCTGAACAGCAGCCGATCCAGAGGGAGAGGACCCAACTGAGGAAGCACCGCAAACAAATATGAAAGAGAATTAAAGAGTAGACATACTGATAAAAGCAATGAACAAATAAACATTGAAACAAGGTCAATTAAAATAAATCATTGATAACCTAAATTTCATAAAACAAGGTCAAATGGATACTTAAATAAATCATATAATAAAAGTAGTAAAATGAGCTGAAAGCCAGGTTAAACAGATGGTTTTTGAGCTTTTTCTTAAAAGCATTAATGCTCTCTGCGGCTCTCAAGTCCTAAGGCACACTGTTCCACAAACGGGGGCCATAGTGCTGAAAAGCGGCCTCTGTAGGTTTTGGTTTTTACCGGTTGAATGGTTAATAGACCAGTGACAGAGGATCTCAGGTTCCACGAGGGTTCATATTTTACTAAAAGATCTGACCGTTAAGACGTTTAAAAACTGTTAGAAGTATCTTAAAAGCAATCCTGAAGCATATGGGGAGCCAATGCAGGGATTTTAAAATTGGGGTGATGGGAGCCCGCCTCCTGGTTTTGGTAAGAACTCGTGCAGCAGAGTTCTGGAGGAGCTGAAGGTTCTTAATGTTATTTTTCAAAAGACCAGCAAGCAGGGCGTTACAGTAATCAATTTTACTGATAATAAAAGCATGCATTAGCATCTCCATATTAGCAAGAGAGAGTAGTGGGTGGACCCTAGCTAGATTTCTAAGATGATAAAAACCAGTTTTAACCACCTGTTTTAAATGAGAGATAAAGTATAAAAAAGTATCAAAGTTCTGGGATAGTGTTCCAGAGTGTTGGGGCTCTTATAGCAAAGGCCCTGTCTCCCTTGGTCTTGAATCCGGATCGTGGGATTGTTAAAAAGGCGTTTGCCGAAGATCTAAGATTGCGACCAGGTTCGTAAGGAACGAGGAGAACAAATAGATACTTAGGGGCCAGACCACAGCAGGCTTTAAAAACAATCATCAAATAATAATTTTAATCATCAATGTGAACAGAATGCTTCAAATCGCGGAGATAAGCCCCGCCCACCGCGACCCGAGAGGAATTGAATTAAACGGGAGAAAATTTAAAATGATAATTAAAAAAAATACAAAGTGTAGTGGGACAAATATTGACTCAGGTGTATTTCACAGCTCTTGAGAGTGAGCCGCTGCATCCTGACTCCCCTCTGCAGTGTTTTCTTCTTCTGAAGCCTGCGGTGCAGCTGTGTTTGTTTGGGAGAAGAACATAGTGATACACAGTTGTTGTCGCTCTTTTTGCTATGGGTTTTAGAGAAACTCGAAATTGCAAGATGATTTGCACGTACGTGTTGTAAATTTGGCACGCTGATTTACGTACGTGTACATATTAAACTGCAGCTTTATTGAGGCACAGGTAGAGAAGAAGCAGAGTGACTTTTTAGCCAATCAGAATGCAGAACACAATGCACAATGCAAATCCGTGAAGTAGCGAAACCGTGAAAAGTAAACCGTGTTATAGCGAGGGATCACTGTATCTGCAGAAAAATATTTTTGATCAAGTGGGTCAAATGAAGCACTGAGACGTACAGAACATTTACAAATGTTATCTAATATAAAATGAGGAAACAACGTAATTAGAATTTGCATGATTAAAGACTGTTCATTGGTTTTTGTGTGTAAACATTTACACAAAAAAACATTCTCAAATACAAAAAAATTCTCAACATTGATTAATGTAAGAGGAATGGCATAAAGCTGATCAATAAAAATATCAGCTCATTATATTTCACAGAGATTTAATCTTTTGCATCCATGGCAATGAATCTCAGAAAATCATTATTTTCTTTGCTGTTACACTGAATATTGTCATGAATATCTTGCAGAAGAAACTGTAGACAAAAATGTATTAAAACTCAGATATTGAAGTGTTCATAACTTCCTGAAACAATCTTATTTGGCTTCTTTGACCTTGTTGCACAACTGTCCAGTTTGACTGGTTCATCAATATTACACTTATGAATCCCACCTCCTCCTATTAATGCCTTCCTCTGCAATTGTATTAAACTGTTGTAGTTTATTTGAACACTTATATAGTGTCCGATACAGTTCCATGTTGTGTTATAATCGTCAATAAAATGTAAATAAAAAACGTGAACCGAGTTAATTAAAATTTAATATTAAAGCATTGATGGGCAACTCATAAAGCATCCTATATCAGACCTATTATCTGCACCACTGCAGGATAATTGTTTTAAGTTTTCAATCCTCCTATAAAGCATGTTTTTGGACTGTGGGTGGAAGCAGAAAACCTGTGTGTGTGCTGGGAGAACATGCAAACTGCACACAGGAAATAACTTAACCATTTGAAACAAAAGTGCAAACCACCACATTACCATGCAGCCTCCAAATACACTTCCAATTCTACAACTTAATAAAAAAATGTAATGATATTTTTGATTTGAATGCAAAAGAAAGTAAGAAATGTGCAGTCACATTTGTTCTATTGTGAGTTAAATACTCACAGAAGAGGCCGATAATCACGAGTCCAGCCAGAAGAAGAACACTCAGCATCACCATGTAAGTAATAACACAGAGATAGCATCTCCTGTTGGACTTGATGGAGGCTATACGGAGAGAATTATAACTGAAACCTCAATAGAAAACAAAGTGAATTCATCTTGTTTTATCAGTGAGTTCACTCTTACCTGGTGGATTTGATGTGTAAACCTGGCAGACAGGATCTTTAGGTTCAAAATTTTCATAAATGGTTTCCATCATAAGGATGTAAAATCTAAGAACGTGTGAAGTGTTTAACAGACTGACTTGTATACTGAACAGCTTTTTCTGTCTGAGGTTATTATAGAAGTTATGGGAAGTCAATGTCATGTGACAGGAAGCTTGGTTGAGGTGAAAGTGTGGTGGCAAAGAAAGAACATCTACTAATTTCAGGTTGTACTTTTTCTTTTTCTGTCTAACTTCTAAGAGTCCAGCAGCCGAGCAAACAAATAAGAGCTGATGACCAGATTTGACTGTTACAATAGGTAGTTATGAATTTTCCGACACACAAAGACCAACACATTCCCACCCCAACTCGTCCAATATGGACACATGGTAGGGAGCCCCCTCTGCATCACATATAGCTTTGGGTGAGCTCAACTCATCGTTTTCCTATGTACTGCCTGCCCCGATTTAATGACTTCAGTAAAGTTTCATGGATTCTGACTTCTGCCTGAATAACAATAATAAATAGAAGAAAAGTATTTTTATTTTTCCTAATATTGTCAGAGAGCAGCGCTCATTGCGTTGCTTTTATTTAAATGGTCCACTTTTTTGGGTATATAAAACAGAAATTAAAAATCCAATTAATTTTGGGTTGAAAACCTAAATTAATCCACAGCGTTTCGGGATCTTATTTTCAGCACATCGAAAGTTGGGCTCCCCCAAAAGCATTAATATGTGACGTGGAGGGGGGTCCCTGCCTATACGTCCATATATAACGAAGTGGGGTGAGAATGTGTTGCCCAGACACCTGCACGGGAAAGCAGATTAAGGGAATCCGCCTTCCAAGCATCCTGATGTCAGCCACCCAGACCAGGGCTGGAAGGACCACCACAGTGGCCCCCAGTACTGGATAGGTGGAGGGCTTAGGGACACAGAGAGTGTGAGGCCCAGCCCTCGTGGGTCCCACCAGGGAATGATTGGGCAGAGGCGCCAAGGTGAAAGTATTCTTGACTTTAATGCAAGAACAGAGCACACCAATTGCTCCACAAAGGTTAACCAACATAGACTTCTCCAATCCAACACTCCAAATTCTCCTCTCAGACTCTCCAACTTCTCCACTCAGACTCCCACACTGACAGCTGTACCTGTCTTGTCCCTTTCGGGGCTACGGGGCTGCCGGATCCTATCCCAGCCACTCGTGGATGAAGGCAGAGAACACCCTGGACAGGTGGCAAGTCCATTTAACCCTTGTGCTATCTTAGATCACCCCACCTTTACATTGACGTGTTATTCCTACCATGACAAATGTGGATAAAGGTGAAGAGGATTTCATGTAATCCATGGACACCAGTAAAGATCACAAATCATTGAAGAAAAAAGATTCAGCGCACTGTCTAGTGGGTCTAGACGACCCCACTCCCAATATCAAAGAGCCGATGATAGCACAAGGGTTAAGATTGGCCATTTAAGATAAGAGATGGCTTTGTTGTCACTGACCTCATGTACAATGACATAGCAGTCACCACATCAATGTAAAAAAAGATGAATATGAACACAATTATAAACATATCTGTAATCTGAAGAACAATGTGTACAAATAAAAAAAAAAAGAAAAATGGTAAATGTAAAAAAAAAATGTTTGTAATGTGTAAAATGATATGTGCAAATATAAGCATGATTACTACGTGCATGAACCATTTGACAGCAGGGAGGTAGGTAAATATTGAAGTTAGAAAAGATGAAATCCTATATAAACAGATTGCCTCAAGGTTACACGTGTTATGCGTTCTGAGATGCGTCGTCTAAATGGTAAACAGCGTTTAATTGTGTACTGCTTTTCTACCTTCCTGGAAGACCAAGGTCGACTTGATGATGCGTCACTCAGAACACCATTCTATGAAGCCACGGCTGTTGTACATAGCCGGCCTTTAACAGTGGATGGGATAAATGATCCAAATGCACTAGAACCATTAACTCCAAATTAACTTATCGTAATGAAATCAAAGGTTGCTCTCGGACCCCCTGAATTATTTAATAAAGAGGATTTGAATGCATCGAAGAGGTGGAGGAGGGTCCAGTTACTGACTGAGCAGTTTTGGAGTCAATGGAAGAAGGAGTATCTCATGGCTATAGCAACAAGGCAGAAATGGCACAAACCCAAACGCAATCTCAAGGCAGATGACATCGTCATCATCAAGGATGACAATATTCCACGAAACAAGTGGCAGTTAGGTAGAGTCATTGACACTGTCAAAGATAGTGATGGCTTAGTTTGAAGAGTCAAATTACAGCTTGGACAGCTTAAAGATGAGAGTACACTTAAACCAGTTTCTAAACCTGCAGTTATTGCACGACCAGTTCATAAACTGGTAGTACTCCTTGAGGGTTAAAACATCATAGACGATGCAACTGTATATCAAAGGTTATATACTGTAAAATATACCTTTTTGTTTGTTTATCTTTGTAAAGAGCAGTAATTCAAAACAGGAAATTCTGTAGCATTCATTTAGTATTGCTGTAACCTTAGTTCATTCATTGTAACAGAATTTGGTGGGAGTGTAAATGACAGAAAATGTTCTTTTCTGTATGTGCATTATAGTTAACCCTTGTGCTATCCTAGGCACTTTAACATTGGGAGTTGGGTCATTTAGACCCACTAGACAGTGCATTAAAACTTTTTTCTTCAATGATTTGTGATCTTCACTGGTCTCCATGAATTACATGAAATCTTTCCACCTTTATCCACCTTTGTCATGGTAGGGAGAACACGTCAATGTAAGGATGGGGTCATCTAAGATAGCACAAGGGTTAAACTGTCTGTTTACTACTCCAATCTGCTTCCTTTTGTGATGTCACAGCGCTCCCCTGTGGTCGCTTGTTTTGTGACATGGCACTTCCATGTTCAATGAAGCACGTAATTTTTCTTTTCCTTTGCCTTCTTCGCTGCACACGCACATGGACGGTACGTGGTACATGGACGCGTCATCGTGGACAGTGAATTTAAATTTGATAACCAGATAAATGGCGTTTTAAAATCTAGTTTTATCACTATCATTAATGTAGTATAGTTAAGTTCCTGAATTATCGCGAGATAGACAGATAGAGAGGGCGGGAAAGGACAAAAGGACAGGAGACGAGGAAGCTGGAAGATTCAATGAAAGGTGTGTCAAATAAAACAAGAGAAAACCAAACTAAAGGATTGTTTATTTGGACAATACAACAATTAAACCCTTTGTTTTGTATCTTTTAATATTTTTGAACAGCTCGTGCACGCTTTTATCTCTTCACGACTGGACTACTGCAATGCACTTTACACTGGGGTTTCCCATAAGGCACTTTCCGGGTTGCAGTTGGTCCAGAACTCCGCTGCACGACTTTTAACAGGAACCAAAAAATATGAGCACATTACACCTATTCTGGCCTCTTTGCATTGGCTTCCTGTTAATTTTAGGATTCATTTTAAAAATGTACTGTTTGTTTTTAAAGCTCTACATGGACTGGCTCCAAAATACATCTCTGACCTCATTCAGATTTATAAACCAGCTCGTGCTCTGTGGTCAGAGGTCAGCTCCAGCTTGTGGAGCCCATAACGAGACAAAGCCTTCTCTGTTATCGGCCCTAAGCTGTGGAACGCTCTGCCATTGCATGTCAGAACAGTGCCCTCTGTGGAGTGTTTTAAATCCTGTCTTAAAACACATTTTTATTCTCTAGCTTTTAACACCGTGTAAATTGTCTGGTCCTCTGTGTTTTTATCTGTACTTATGTTTTTATTTTGTTTTTACCTAGTTTTTATTTTCATTTCATTTTCTATCCATTTTCTGGTGTATTTTGTTTTTATTTTGTTTGGCAATCTTTTGTCTGGTTTTTGGTCAATGTACTGTACAGCACTTTGGAAACTGCCAGTTTGAGAAATGTGCTACAGTATATAAATAAAGTGAATTGGATTGGAATGAAGTCAGTGAAGTCATCATAGCTTTTTTTTTTTTGTTTACTCTCTTTTTTTTCTTTTAGATAATCCATTTGTATGCTACATCGTATTGCTGCATTTTCACAAGTGTACATTTTTAATACAGAATTTTAAAACTTACTCTGTTTACAGTCCATCAGCTTCTTGGTTGTTTCAATGAGGCTGGAATTCATCCTCTCAATAACAGCATTCATATGCTCAGTCAAATTGTCTTTGTTGTCAGAGATTTCTGACAAATGTCTTACTGAGTCACCATCTGAAATGAAATCAGGGCAAAATAAAAACTTTATCAGAGACTTAATCACAGAATAGATGATGGAACAAGTGCAGTTAGCCAACAGACCAGAAGAGTAAAGATGCACAGAAAATATTAACATTATTACCAAACATGCAGACATGGACTGTAAAAAATGGGTGCATAAAGACAGATCTTCATGGAAAAAATACAAGTTAAATAATTCTGTCCTGAACTGATATTTCTTCAGACTGATTTGTTACACAAGTCTGAACCAAATGTGTTTGCTCATAGTATCAGTTTATAAAGATTTCTTAAGGTCCTGCATCAATAAAAGCTAAAAGGTCAAATATTGTCACGGTGCCTGGCAGTCTCCTCCCCCCTCCAGCTCTGCTCTGATGTTCCTGATTGCCACCAGCTGCCATCACTCTCCTCATCATCTTCTGTGGATTCAAAAGGAGACCCAACGCCACTACTCGATGCCAGTTTGTTACCCCTTATGGTGTAACATAAATGTTTTAGAACAATTTTAAGCAGCTGTCATATTCGCTAGGAAGGATAGACCCAGATGCTGGAACCCGGAAGGAAACACTAGAGAATAATAAGACAAGTTAAAGTGTTTTATTTATGAGGATATGAGAGTGAGTATGTTGAAGTAGTTCTGGAGACGTGAAGATATGGCGTGGTAAACGGGAGTCTTGGCTGGAAGTCGTGGCGTGGCTGGAGGTCTTGGCGTGGCTTGAAGTTTCAGGATTGTAGGATTTCAGGATTCATGAAACAGAGTGTTTCAGCACAATGTTTCGAGGCGTGTGTCAACTAGCGCAGATCACGTGGTTGATGACGTATGACGCGCCAAATGCTTTGTTTGGTCGAACCACGTACATGTATAAAATGAGTGCATAAAGACAGATCTTCATGGAAAAAAATGAACAACAAACAAAGTTGAACTTTTCTTTTGTTAACTGATAAACCATTAATGAAACTGATATGTTAGCCGTAGTGGAGTTTGGAGTGTGACTGTTTGAGGTTGTGGACAGGTGTCTATTATATAGATAACCAGTTCAAACAGGTGCCATTAATACAGGTAAAGAGTGGAGGACAGAGGATCCTCTTACAGAAGTTACAGCTGTGAAACAATAAATCTCTATTTTTACATATATGTTAGTTACTGTATTCTTTTGAAATCTTCTTAACACAAAGTTAATATCACATGTGAGGATGGAGAGAAAGACGGGAAGAGAAAGAAAGAATCAGGACAGATGGAGAAAAGAAACAGGTTGGTCTTATGGTGAACGTTCAGGGCAAAGCCAGTTCATACCAAGTCTGTCATTTTTAAATGGTATTCTTCATTTAAAAAAAAACATGCATTAGCAAGATGTTTAATTTATTTAAATCATGAAATAACTGTTGCTTGGCCATTTGATTAAGTGGAGTAGAAAACAGGCAAGAGGTGAAGGAGACAGACATGACATGAGGTTGGTGATGCATCTGATATCAAAGACAGCAGAGGTGACTTCAGGTAGGAATAATTAAGCAATTAAAGTCACAAAAATGTAGATGCTCATTCTAGTTTGAACTTCTGCTGACCACCTGTTCACTTATTTTGGGAAAACAAGGGCAGACATACATGACATGTCAGTCCCAACAGAGAAGAATGAGGAGAAAGGTTCAGATGATGATGATGATAGAGAGAAAGAGAGACGACCAGCTGATGATGAAGAGGGAGAAGAACAGAGAGGTACATTGAGGGCTGGGGTATAGCATTACTCAGAAGATCTTTCTGAATGGCCTTCACCCCACACATTTGGGGAATTGTTTTGCCTCAATGATTGATTGATTGATTATGAAAAAAATGTCCCATCCACCCCTCCTGTTTAAATGTATAAATCTCATGACCTCTTATAGAACATTTTTTTAATGTGCATTCATGTCTGTGTGTTTGTGTGTGTGTGTGTGTGGGGGGGGAGTGATGTGGCCACATACCCCTATGAAATTAGGTAGTTGTGCCCCTGCCAGGAAGCCACTATCCAGGATGAAAGATGCATGAGTACATCAAGCTCAAGGCCCCAACTGACAGTGTGCTCAGTGAATGTCTCAGGCAATGAAGAGCAGAGGATACAGTGCTGGAGGACAGATCCTCATGGGAGGACAAACCCCTGCATGGGATGTACCACCGGACCATAACTGAAATGGCTGATAGTCCTACCAATGGCTAGAAAGGCTGGTCTACAGGACAGCACTGAAGCGATCATCCTGCCAGCTCAGGGCTTGTTCCTGAGCTGCCAGTGCATTGCCACAGAGCAGCATTGCCTGGCAGTCGGGAACAGTTCCACTGGACTAGCAGACAGTTTGGTGGCTCCTGTTTTTAAGAGGGGAAATCAGATGATGTGGATCTGGAGAGGAGAGTTTGACTGATAGTCAAAACTGAGATCCAGGACGGAATTTCTGGGTACAACCAGGGCCGAGAGGGTCTGGTTTGATGACCACAGGATTTCCTGTGGCAGTTGTTGTTGACCTTATAGCACCATCGGCCGGCGGGTGATTTTCACCCGAACAACTACCTGACGATGACTACCCTGCCATCAACAGGGTAGTCTCACATGTCCCAGGAATGGGTGGACCAAAGACCAAGTATCTAGTTTAATTTTATTGTTTTTTTTAAAGATTTTTTGTTCTCAAATTCCCAATTTTTCAGTAATTTTTGAGCATGTTTTAGGAACTTCCTGTGTTTTTCTTTTTCATTTTATTACACGTTACCAAAGCTGTGTAACTTTGGTGTGCATGATAAAAGAAAAAAACTCTAATTTATCATGTTTTGTCATGTTTTGATCTATTTTTTATGACAAGTACTTTTTGTTGAATATGTTAAATCGGGTAAAAATCACCCGGCAAAAGTGATGGTGTAACTTTTTACAGCAAAAGTGTTTTAGGGTTAACCAAAGCCCCAATGAATCGAGTATGAAAGTTCAGTTTGTAATTTACATGGTTGATTTCAGATTGTTAATAAGTCGTATCACTTGACAACCCTCTGCATTTATCTGGACTTGGGACCAGCACATGAAAGCATAAGATTATGCTTTCTTCTGGTTGCTTATTGTCTCTTTTTCTTTTCTTTTTTACTGCGTACAGTGGTCCCTCACTTAAAAAGTGTTACAATTAAGATGAATACTTTGCAGATTTGACCTATTATGTGTTCTTTTTTTAATGTATCTCCCTCAATAATCAAAAGACCACAATTGGTTGAATGCTATACAGCTTTCAACCAATTGTTTTCTTGTTTCGTTTTTCCGCGCTTAACTCTTATAATTTTCAGCAGATTTAACCATTTAACTATTAAAATGTTCAGCTCTTTTAGCTTTTTCCTGCCATGATTTTGGTCCTTCAAATCTTTGAACTTTTCAAGACATTCCAGAATTTCAGGACTTTTGGCTCCTTTGAAATACATGGGGAATCCTTGGTGCAGAAGCTCGCTGGTTCTGGCATTTTCCCAAATATTTAGTTTTTGTTATTGTGCTGTTTTCAATTTATTTACGGTCAACTTTGATCATTTCTTTAGTAATTGTTTTGCCAATTATTATTTAAGTTTAATTTTGATTCAGCAGGATTTCAACCCTGCATTTTCTTCTGCAGCTCCTTCTAAATATATTTTAGAATCAAATTGGAATTAGAAAGAGTCCCAAGGGTGGTCATGTGATGCAATTTGAGAAGAGTCCCACTACTAACTTCTTGCGGCCAAATAAAAAACAACATCAGAGTACTGCTAACCCTAACCCTTTGAAGTAAGTCCTACTCACTAAAAAACAACAAAAAATACTAAACTAAATGAAATGTTGACGTTGTTTTTTTCTTCTTTTTTAATTATTTTTTCCTTTTAATAGAACAAAGAACAGAACAGGATCCTACTAAAGGTTTCCTCCATTTTTAGGAGAAAACCTTTTAAAACACTAAACTAATATTAACTAACCTACTAGGGTTCACTTCCCTTAATAAAACACCCTGTTGACGCCTATCTCAATTTTTGAGATAAACCTTACAAACTTAGACCTCTTTTTCAGAATGTGCTTTTCAAAGGTTTTGGCCACGACAAAGTCACACACAGACTGGTCCAAGTTCATGCACATGAGAGTTACACTTTCTGGATATTTACAGAAATTGATCAAATTCATGTACGTCACTTTTTCCAGGCCTTTGAGTTTGTCATTTGCCAAATTGAAACCATAAGCTTTGCACATTTCCCACAGGACATCATACAGCCTTTTGAAAAGCAGTTGAAAGTTACTCTTGGAACATGTATAACCTGCTTTTCTGAAGATGTAAGGAATTGCAAATGTGAGGTACTCGTTTAACAAGGTGTTGCAATTTTCCATCTTGGCCTCTAGAATGTCTAATTCCTCAGGTGACAGGAGGTGTATGTCCACAGAGGTTTGGGTTGACCAAGATTTACTTGTGGACGTTTCTGGAAGGACTGATTTTAAGATTGACTTCTGTTCATCTGTCTTTTTCTTGCCGTTGCATGTCTGCATTGCAGCAACTTGTTTTTTCCGAGCAGAAGTCATCTTTGGGCAGCTGTTGAGGTCTCTGCAGACAACCTTTTTTGTCAAAAGGCTTTGTTTAAAGATGGCTGCAACAAGGTTGTCATGTATCTGATCCTCCAGATCCATAGCCATGACTATTGGAATGCCATTCATCTTTAAACTTTCGGTGACCTTTTTATAAATGACTTTGCTTAGTCCTTCAAAGTTTTTCTCACTTATGTAGCATTCCAAGGTCTCTGCTTCTTTCCAGAGTCTTGTAAAGAGACGCCTCCTGTAGGATTCAAATTTTTCTTGGCCTAAAGGCGTTTTACTCTTTTTGAAGGTACATTTTATGAGATCCTCCACCAGTTTTTCAAGAAGGGCCTTTTGAGCTTCTTTGGCTGCATGCAGATCCTTCTGGGCTTTTCCATCATCCCTTTTTTGGGATGTTTGGGTTCCAGCATTACTTTTTTCGGCTGTGAGCCCATCCGCCGCAGTGGAGCCAGCTTGCTGCTTGGTTCCTTCTTTGCTTTTTGTTTTTATACAAAGATCCCGAAGTAACTTACAAAAGCTTGATACGAATAAGTCAAAGTTATTGGAAAAGCTTTGTAAGTTGCTGGATTCCCTTTGCCTCAACACCTCCTCGGTTATTAAGACAATCAAGGTGTTGCAGGCGTGGGATGATGTGGGGTCTTTGCTGCTGTGGAGGACTTCCATGAATGCTGTGGGAAGAGTCCTGGTGACAAGGTCCATCACAGCTTCCTTTGTTCGCATACCTTCATTCGTATTTTGCAAATGTTTTGAAATCAGGTTTACGATCTTTGACATCAAATCTCTTATTATTTCTTTGGATTTGACATCAGGATGTCCTTTGATCAGCTGTGATCTTTGTGACCCTGAAAATCTGAGCAGGTCAAACTGCAAGAGCAACGTTAAGTCCGTGCTCAGATCGTGTAAGTATAATGGGGCCATCTCTCCCCTCAAGTTTAAAATCGTTGACAGATTTTCCCAAGTTTGGGGTCTATATAGAAACTCTGGTTTGATGACATCAAATGACATTCATACAAGATATTCATCAGCAAAAACACTAAATGACATCATAAAGGGTCATATAAAAAAATCATGACATCATAAAGGGTCATATGTTATGATGTCATGACATCATAAAGTGTCATGTAAACACATCATGACATAAACACATTGTGAAACCACTAGCCCTGCCCCCACCCTCTCGCATTTATTCAATTGCCACTGGCTGCAGCCTGCAGAATTGCTCAACATAGTGGAATGCTGAAACGCTGTGGAATGTGAACACGGTGTGGAATGTTAACCCCGCCCACGTTTTACTTTAACAACAGTGGTTGTTAATCTTCAGACAAACCAAAGGTATGTCTGAATAAACCCCTTTTGTAATTGAGGCCAAACTTTTTATTAATTTCAATCATGTTTGAAAATCTTTGGTGTTGGACCGGACGGAAAAGGAAAGAAGGGAAGAAGAGAGAGGGATGTTAGAGGGGGGGGGGGGGGGGGGTAAGAGGGTAATAATAGGAAGGGGGGATAAGACCATGAAGCAGCATAGAGCAGCAAGTTTACTGGTTGTTTATCATTACGGTAAGGTTCAAATGTGGTACAAAAAGGGCGGGGCCTGTCCACACACACTCAAATGTCAACACACCTGCTAGCTGCAAAAATGTCCACATGTCAACATGTACCCAAAACAGATAGTGTTCACACATGCATACTTATGCCTCCAAGCCAACCAGTGTGAAATATTTCATTCATTCACGCAAACTATTAGTGCAAAGGTGAGCTAACACCTGTGCTCAGGTGAGTGTTTATGTTCTTCTAAAATGGAGGGTAGAATGTGAAAAGAAGGAGGGAGAGTGCCCAGCCATCCCCACACCAAGACCCCCGCCGCAGCGGCAGCCGGAACCCTCCAACGCCACACGGGAGCAGGCAGAGAACAACTGCCCCCGGGTGGTCCCGGCCCGGCCCGTCTTCTTCTTTGCATTTTACAAGTTTCCATGTGCAATATTGCCACCTACCGGTTTTTAAGGAGTTTTTCCTTACCGTGAAGGGGGAGTCTAAGGGCAGGAATGCCAGTTTAGTTAGTCTGTTTTGTTAAAGTTTAGTATTATCCTAATGCATTCTATGTATTCATGATCCCTTTTTGATTGTATGTCTACCTTACAATTACCGGTATGAAGCCTATTGAGACGTCTGTAGTTCGAATTTGTGCTAAATAAAAAAATATATTGAATTAAATTAGGGAATTTGTACCGTGATTGCTATCTTCTTATGCCTTTTACAAGTTTCCATGTACATGCATTAGGGAGTTAATAAATTTTGTCTGGCCTCACAGACCTGGAGAAAGTATGTGTGGCCGACTTTTATCCTTAAAATACGTGCGGGCAAATATGGAGCAACGTGGATCGTTTCTGCATGCATTACGAGCGGCCAACGTGAATTTCCACCGTTTGTGTGTTTGAACATACGTAAATAAATGCATTAATTAATTAACCGCCTTTATAATATGTACAATCGTGTTTAAAGAATTTTCTTTAGGAAAAAGCTCCCTTTTATATATGGCTACAGGAAAAAAGGGCAGACTGAGCAAAGCTGCTGACTGTAACATTAGTTATATTCTACAGTCTCTTGGAAATAAAGTTTAACTGTACCTGTAATTTATTGATCAATGGTTTATTGTTATATGTAAAATTATATCACAATATAAAATATATAATTTATCACACCCAGGTTCCACAGATATTGTGTAACAACTTGTGTATTTATGCTCAGTCTCACACACCTCAAGGAGTGTATAGTCTCAGGTGGGTTAAACATGGAAAGTAAAACCCCTGACCTCATGCTATACGTGCATGTGTGGGTTTTCTCCGAGCCTTCCTGCCAGCTTCCAAAAACATGCTTAATAGGTAAACTGGTCACTCTAAAGTGTCCATAAGTGTGATGTGAGAGTGTGTGGGTGTGTGATTGTGGTCCTGCAACAGGCTGGCGAGCTGTCCAGGATGTCCCCTGCCTTCACTAGCAAGTGGCAGGGATAGGCTCCAGCAGCCCAGTGACCCCAAAAGGAATGAAATGGAATAGAAGATGAATGAATGTAATGCTACAGTCATAAAGCATTATACATATACAAATATAGACAAAAAAGACAGAAAAAAACAGCAGACACTGAGATTTACTGTTCTTCAAAATACACATACACCTTTTATTTTTGATTATCCAGAATTTCTGTGCAAAATGCTTCACAGTTGCTGAAAAACTGAAATGAAAAGACGAAAAGCTCCCTCAGTTCCATCAATCTCTCATCTTCACTCATGAGGGAGCAGTTTTGGAGCTCTTTAATAATCTCCTTCTGTTCTCCTTCATCCACCGTCAGAACATCAGGCAGGGAACATCTTCCTTTAAAGGACTGCAACTGGCACCATTTGGCTGCCTCAATGGTGCCGTGTAGTAAGGCATCTTCTTCCTGCAAAGAAAAAAAAAGGTCACTCTTAGAGTAGATGCTAAAGATGGCAACAAATGGTGAGTTCAGAAGGATCCATACATTCCGTCCTGCCCCACTGCTGGTTGTCATGTCACCTTCCCCTACAAAGAGAATAGAAAGAAAGTGAAAAGATAGAAATGACACTAAAAAAAAAATCCTGGACATCCCATCTCCTAAACTTTTACAATAAATACAATGTTCTATTACATTTGAAGGGGCATCTCAGGTCACCTAAATAATCTATCAGAGACTGAAAGCATGCAGAGAAAAACTATGTCTGTGTGTACAACAGCTCTAGCTTCAATAGTACTTTCTGAGATGGATTCAAAATGCATCTTTTTCAGTGAAGCATCTTCTTCATGCATCTTCATCCTGAAAGTGGCAGAGGGATTAACATCAGCTTCAATGTGTGCCTCATTAATTAAATGAGCTTTTCTAACCTGGAGTTTCTGCTCCTCCTTTTTATGGCTGCATTCTTGCAGTCTATTTGTCCTTGTTTTTAAAACTCTTGCCCGATTGCAGCGGCACAAACAGGGAATGTCCAGGATGGCTGCTGTCCATGCTGATGGCCCGTGCTCCTCTCTGTAGACACTCTTTATAGACCACGTCCAGGTCTGGGAGCTGAGCTTCTTGTTCCACACTGTACAGCCCTGGCAGAGGATGCTCTCCACGGTGCTCCTGTAGAACTTTCTGAGAAGTCCCGGAGCCAGACCCGCCTTCCTCAGCTTTCTCAGGAAGAACATCCTCTGATGGGCCCTTTTCACCAGTTTGGAGGTGTTCAGTGTCCCTGTCAGTCTGTTCCACCTCCTCACCTCTGATGTGGAGTGCGGGTTGAGATGTTCTCTTGGTCTTCCTGAAGTCTACAATGACCTCCTTGGTTTTGGTGGGATTGAGGACCAGATCGCTGGCTGAACAGCACTCCTCCAAGTGTTGGATCTCCTGCCTGTACCAGTTCTCGTTATTGTCAGTAATGAGGCCCACCACCAGGACCGGCCCTGGTCTTCCGGGGGCCCTAAGCGAAATTTAATTTGTGAGCCCTCTAACTGATCAGTAGCACCAACAAAGCGCAACTGTTGTAATATAAATCAGATCTCTATTACTACATTTTGTGAATGTTTTATTGTTGCTGCTGAAGAATTAATTACAGTATATTGCCTGCATGTTGGATGCACATTATGTGATGCCAAACTAATTTTAGAATATAGAATATATATATATATATATATATATATATATATATATATATATATATATATATATATATATATATATATATATATATATATATATATATATATATATATATTAATGTAACATTAGGCACTCAACAAATGACATTCACAAAACTCCAACTTATTAAAAACAGCAACTTAATAGAAAATCATATAACGATAAAACAATCCAAAATAAAGAACACAACAGCTCAATGAGGGTGATTTTGGAAAGTCACAGTCTTTTTCAGTCTGAAAAGGACCTCTTTGCACCAAATCCATTCTTACTGGATCAAAGAGTGTGGTTGGCCATTCAGCTGGACCAATTGGATTTGAGGTTGGTGGAATTTTGTATCCAGTCTGCTCATCTTCCAAACACGTCTCTCTTGGAGCTCTGGAACATAAGAGACATAACTTTAACAAAAGCAAACAGTGAAAAGTCAAACAGTCTCATCAAATCTACATAACAGTTGCTGTGATGCTGGAAGCAGAATGTTGGAAAGAAGGGCCTCCACTGTTGTGTGTGTGTGTGCAAATGTATGACTTTATATTAAGTAATAATGAAACAATAAGTTTGATATAGGTTCCATATTGTCTAGATTTGAACTGACCAGCAGCAGCATCTAGGTTTTCCCTTTCAACAGAGGATGTGGTGACAGGAGTTTCTTCTGCAGCTAAAAAACAAGAATTATTAGTATACAACAATCACTGATAAAGTTAATAAAATAACTATAGCAGAATACTACTACTCTTTAGTCTGTATTTATCTACAGCCCCTCCACAATCTCACATGCATTTTTGTGATAATTGTGGCAGAAAAAGCTGGAAGTTGCTGCTGTTTTTTCTAAAATATTTAATAAAATTCACCGTAATTTCCGGGTTATAGAGCGCACCCGATTACAAGCCACACCCACGTGTTTCACGTGTTTAACTACTTCTAAACACAAGCTGTGTCACAGTTCAAGCCGCACGTACTAGGCAACGTGGTCAGCCTAGCAGATCCAATCCTAACTCCCAGATTGTGCAAAAGTCATTAACATACTGTGGGAGGAGTCAGCCTTGCATTATGCTCGAGTGATTAAATACACCCACATCTGCCAAACAGCATGGACATCTATTCTGTTCACAAGTTCCTCAGTTATGGTTTTTTATATTTTAGTTTATTTTTTTATTTTTTTTTAATTATTGACAATCTAAGTATCATATATATAAGTACAAACAGAAACCATATAATCAACATTACATCCCTCAGTTATGATGAAGAAATTTACATCTGCGATTCCCCATTTCCCATGAGTCTTAGGGGCTAAAGGCAGGTCTAACCCCCAGCTCCCCACACTGTTGTCAGTGTTTAAAGAATGAGCAGCAGTGGATGGAGGGGCTAACGGGAGAGCATCTCTCCTTCCGCTTGTGTCGCGGCAGCATTATGGTGGTAACGGGGCTGGTTAAAAAAACACACCAGTAAAATAAAGCAGCGGCGACTGAAAAGCGCGCGCCTCAGCGCGGTGCGTGCGTCAGAAGTTTCCTTCCACAACAAACACTGTTGCTCCGCGGACGCCTCTGCGCTCCGCGCTCGCCCCGCATGCTCTTTGTCTCCCCTTCCTATCTTCTCCGACACCCCTTGCCAGGGCGGCTCCAGGGAAGAACGCTTCGTCCCCATTCTGCGCTGGACGGAGCAAATCGTGTCTGTGCGGAGCAATCGGACTTAATACTGAACGTTTTGTGGATGAGGGGCGGATGCGTTGTTACGTGTGGGAGCCTTCAGACTGCCATCGGCCCCGCAGCTCTATGTGAACGAGCAGCAGAACATGTCTCCAGCTCACACGGAGGCTGTGAGCGTTTCAATGCAAAATTCCGCTCAGTCCTTAGAAACCGTTAAAACGACCATGTCAATTTGTGTTTCCAGTCGTGTCCCGACAAAATAAAGGCGGATGTTATTTCCACATATTTTCATGCAGCCAAGCTGCAGATTGCAGCTTTTCCCGCATCGATTCATGTTCATCCAGACTAAACGTTGTTAGCGCCTGTTAGCCTTCACCTAACCGTACGTTCTGCCAGAAAAAAGCACTGACAACACAGATTAAAAATAAAATGATGAGCAAACAGGCGCTTCATAATAACCATAACACGACAATAATAAACGTACGTTTAAAAGATCATCTCGTATATTACGGAGCTGCTAATAAATAGATGGACTAGTGTCACTGTGCATGCGCTGTTCTCTCTGTCATTCAGCAAACCGGCTTTTCCAAACCCGTTGGCGATGGTGGATTTTTTCATGCTGCTTTTAATGATTGCTTTTAACTTGAAAGCTGCATCATATTGTAGTGGCGATCACGTGCACGTTGGGTCTAATGGCACCAAAGGACTCTGAGATACGGCCGGGCATGCGTGTTACGTTTTGTTGAACCATGACTGAAGTGTCTAAGACCTGAAGTCAAGTCCATGCTGTTTGGCTGCTAAGAGGTGTGTTGAAAAATAAATGGCTTGTTGCGTGGAGTTGGAGAGTGTTCAACCCATGTTCTGAGACCGAAAGTGCGGTCATGGCGGCCGCCAATTATATCTATAAATTAGCCGCATCACTGAATAAGTCGCAGGGCTGTGAGCGCAGGAAAAAAGTAGCGGCTTATAGTCCGGAAAATTAAAAAGATTTAAAAACTGTTTGATGTGCATTCGTAGTGGTTTCAAGACGTCAAAGGAAGACTCGTTCTACGCTGGGACGCTGTCACTTTAACCCAATGCATCATGGGAGATGTAGTACAAGCAGCCAACGAACGCAAACAGATTGGCGTATCTGAGCTTCATGGTTTTGTTCACTTTTTCCACGGTCTGATGCCGGATTCTTTGAAAAGCTACACCGCTAAACACGAGCTTTAGAACAAGGAAGGGAAGACTTTAACCACTTCTGATTGGTCAGACTGATGACGTGTTATTAAGCCTCCAAGACAGTTAAAGGGGCGGGACTTTTCCTAAAACAGCTTACGCTATGGCTAAATCGTGGGACCGTCATTCTTTTCAAAATGTCTTTTTTTAGAATCAAATAAACACTAAGAAAAACTATTTTACGACCTTTCATATTCCTAACTACTCAGTGTTTTATCAGGGCCTGTTTGGATGTACACAGAGCTGATATCCTGGTGATGGAAAATGTTTTTAGATCAGTTAATGAGTGCAATGAGTGAGTTAACTACCACCCAGGTTGTGGCCCCTCAAAAATGACTTGATGACTTGATACATATATAAAACTAAGTTGAAATAAGGAGGCATAAAGCATTAGTTTTCTCCCTTTGTCTCAATAATGCCTCAAAATATTGCACTACTCTGCATTTGTTCAGGCAGTAGGCTCAAAGTTCACACTGTCTTGACGTTTTATCAAGCGTAATTTTCTTTGATTTCAATATTGTACAGGAGAGAGTGAGCAACAAAATATTGTTAGGAAGATGTTTATAACATTGTGCTTTATTTAAGGTACCGTTACTCATTGTTTTTTAGGCAATCATTTCACTAAAAATATTTAAGTTTTGAAATGCATAGTTTTGAATTTACTGACTCAAAAATTTGATGACCCCTGTACAAGAAGGTTACTAATAAAGATTAAGTTCTGTTAAGATAAAATTATGTTGTTGTGGATAAGTTATGCAAACTTATTCCTGTGGCTTGAAAACTTGAAACTGGTGAGTCATAGTAAATGATGACAATTAAGTTGTCTTAACAGGAAAATGTAAGTCATATTTAATGCCAATATTTGATTTACACAAATTAAAACTTTTAATTTAACTGTTATCAAAAAATACAAGTAGCACTCAATTAAATTTATGTTATGGAAAAATCTGACTTTTAAGTTCATCAACTTAAAATAATTGTGGCAAATGAGTTTTGGTAACTTGTTCGGGTTTACAGTGCAGCATCACAGCTGCAGGAACACATTTCTTCACCAATGTTGTGGATTCAAAGTTGAAGACGTGGATTTCAGCCGCGCTACATCTCTCAAAATGACCGCTGAGATGTTAATTGCTAAAGCTAACACCCCGATAGTGACGCCTCTCTGGTCTTCCACAACTCTGCTTGAACTGCAAGAGCTGTTTTCCGTGGTTAAAGTAAAAAGACTCGTAAAAATGTGCTCAGAAACTGATCTGAGAGCTGCTGGGCCGAGCTGAACAGCCACAACCTCTGATTGGCTGTTAAAAGCATTTCCCCCTTATGAGGGGTTTGGTGGACTGGGTGATGCATTCAAGCATTCTAGGACATTTAAAACTTTGCAGCTGGAAATAAACTAAAGCATTCAATGGATACATTTTAAATAAAGAAAATATACACTTAAAACTCAGTTCATAAGAAAAGCTTCCTATCAACCACTCTGACCGATCCCCTGCCGCATAGTTCCTCTTGGCATTATGGGTAGTGTAGTCAAATCAAGTTCATGACAGCTTTTATGCTTTATGCACGATATAATTTTTTGGACCTCTGGGTCTGAAAAATACAGTACATATGTTGTAAAATCACATTTTTCACAAATGTTTTAGTATTTTTCAGATTGTATCGATTCATATGCAAACAACAAAAAGTAAACTAATCCTCAAGTCACATGCAGTGTAACTTAGCAACAGACTGTGACATCACTGATATCAGAGAGCCCCATTTTATAAGTTGCTTAGCAACACGGTTAAGCCATAACATTCTTCGAGCTGTAGAGTCAAGCACGTATTTTGAGACAAGGGAAAGATTTTCCGATTTACTCAAGTTTTTGTGTAATAAACAGTGAACGATCATGGACAAAAATTCTGCCATGGACAATCCAAAATATCCTGGTAAATGAGAGTCCCGGCAAAACTTTTAGTGATACGTTTGCTTCGTAAAAAGGTTAAAGTGTGGTTTTTGTGTTGCTATGATAATATTTTAACTCATCCTGCTTTTCCAAAGAAGTTGAGAGGAAGACCAGTCCTAAAAAAAAGAAAAAAGTGACGTTCCCTGGGCCAGTTGTGACTCCTGAATCTGAGCCTACAAAACCATCTACCAGCACCCAAGACAAAACCCCAGCGAGAAAACTCAAGAAAAAAAGACAGGAAGACAAAGAGGAAGAAGAAATAATAAAGCCAAAGAAGATGAAAACTTCACTGAAAGGTAAATGAGCTGACACAGACCCCAAACAACATGACAACATGTAGGCTGAACAGAATAGGTCAAATTCTAATTTATTTTTAAAGGACATGTCTCTAATAGTTTGACAGTACAGTGCTACAAAAAGAAATTAAAGGTCATAAAATTAAAAAAATAAAACTAGCACGACAAATTAAAAACTACCAGATCGTCACACTCCTCCCAGACCATCTCAAAAGTTGAGTTGCTGTTATTTTTAATTCTGCGTTGTAAGACATAGGAGCAAGTTTGTGAGCCTCAAAGCTCACGACAGCAGTCAATTGTCCAAGACTATAACACTGGTTTACAATCATCCAAACCTTTAACGTACATTTCACAACAGTACAGATGTAACGAAATCACTTTTTCGAAAAGATTTTACACTGAAGTGCTTCTCAGAATGTGACAATTTAAACATAAACACTACAAAGTAGCTAAAGTCACATGCTGTGTAACTAAGCTACAGACTGTGACATCACTGATATCAGAAAGCCCCAATTTATAAGTTGCTTGGCAACACGGTTAAGCCATAACATTCTTCGAGCTCTAGAGTGAAGCACGTATTTTGAGACAAGGGAAAGAATTTCCGATTTACTCAAGTTTTTGAGTAATAAACAGTGAACGATCACGGACAAAGACTCTGCCATGGACAATAAAAAATATACTGGTAAATGAGAGTCCCGGCAAAACCTTTAGTGACACGTTTGCTTCGTAAAAATGCTAAAGTTTGTTTTTTGTGATAACATCTTAACTCATATCTTTTCAAATAAAAGCCCCCAACACATTGACATACTTTATGTGAGCTCGAGCAGTTAACGGTGAAGATATAAAAGAAATATTCTATAGTAATTAAGCTGTTTTTTTGTTGTTGCTTTTTCATTTTCAGAGTCTAGCACTAGCACGGCACGACAAGATGAGACATCTTCAGATGATGGACAAACCCAAAATGTTGAGAGGCAGCCTTTCCCTAGAAAGAAGAAACAGAAGGATAAACATATAAACCAGGAACCAATTGAGTCTTCTGAATCTGAGCAACCATCTACCAGCACCCCAGTGAAAACACTAAAGAGAAAAAGACAGGAAGACAAAGAGGAAGAAGAAACAATAGAGCCAAAGAAGATGAAAACTCCTCCAAAAGGTAAATAAGCTGACACAGACCCCATGGTTTTCTCGAGGAACAAGAAAAAAAAAATAGAAAATAAAACTGTCAACAAATTAAGGACATACTACTCTCTGACTATCTCAAAAAGTAAAAACGAGTTGTCTTTGTTTTTAAGTCTGCTTTGACTGCAAAAACTGCAACCAAATGAATATCTCTATTTCTCATCAACATATTTTACATTTCCTAAACACTCACACTAAATTTAAACTGTACTGAACCTTAAAATGTTTTAGTTGTTACGATGAAAGCAACCGTCTTTGGTTTAACTTTCCTAAGGTTGCTTCTTAATATGCTCAGCCCATTTTTTTAAAAATACATATTTAAAAAACACTTAAATACAGTTTTGCCTCTGAGTTTTAGCACAAAGGGGTAGTAGAGGTGTACAAAAAGAAAAGCTATGCAATAAGAAAACCCTTTTTCTTGTCATTTTCAGATTCCAGTTCCAGTGACGCTAAACAAATTGCAACCTCCTCAGAGATAACTGAGAGGGACAACTTGATTACCGATAAAGGTCTGATGATTTAATACAATTTACCCTTTTACCTTTTACCTACTGTTACTTTATGTTTGATAATATAATTTTCAATAATAAATGAACTAACATTGCATTTCTGTTTTTTTGTGTTCAGATAAATTTGAAGCCAAATATGTGGAAGAATATTACTTTGCTTCAGGAGGTTATGGATCCATATATGGTGGCTTTCGCAAATCTGACAACTTACCAGTAAGTGTTTCATTTGTGAGCTACAGACCTTTATAAAAGCATGACAAAAGTACTTGGATACATTCATTTATAATCAGACTATTGATGTTTGTGGTCTAAATGGTCTAAATTAAAATAGATTTTGATGGAGGGGAAATCTAAATGATCCTAGTTTGTCTCCTGTCAGTCATCTCACAGTCAGAAATGCTCTTGTGTCTTGCAGGTAGCCATTAAGCACATTTTCAAACGTAAAATCCCAAATAAAAAAATGGTAAGTTGCTTGAGCCAAATTCTTCTGAGTATCTCTGCTCTAATTGGGTTTCTGTGCTTCTGTTCCTCATGCTCTCTTTGTTTTGATTCTTCAGGATGATGGCAATGGAAAAATGGTTCCTTCTGAAGTGGCCATAATGTTAAAGTTACAAGATGAATCCATTCATTCAGATGGAAAAGCAGCGCCAGTAGCCCTGTTGGACTGGTATGAGATAGGTGGAGAAATCCTCTTGGTCATGGAGAGACCGATCCCTTGTGAAGACCTGCTTCATTACATTGATAGCAAAGGAGGCACACTGCAAGAAGAAGAAGCCAAGGTAGGCCCGTGTGCAGTCTGTGTTGGTTTGAGATGTTCTGTCTGTTTCTGCAGAAACTTCCTGAAGCTGAAACGTTTATTCAATGCAACCTTGTTTCATAAAGTAGTTAAGTGTTCGGTGAAGAAGCAAAAGTACCTTTCAGCAGGTTCAGAACGTTAGAAAGAAGAGTACTTCTAAAGCTACATATACACTGGGCATGTGATGCGTGGTCAAGAACGTGCTAAACGCGGCTTGTTGAACACGCATTTTGCCCCTGGTGTTCACACTGGACAAGCAGGGGCGGGCTACTTTGCCTTTATCTACTTTTATTTAGGTTTGCCACCTACAGTTGGAAGACGCTTGGTGCAAAATGTTGAAGCAGTGCAAATCTCTCAATTTGGGAACAAAATGTAAACTTTTGTTAATTGGAGGGGATGTCATCCATACTTTACAACTAAATCCGAGTCCCCAATTGATCAGAATTCAACCTGGTTTGACTTGCAACACATGTTCAATGGCCGTACGTTTTGTACGTGGAGCTTGAAAACAGCCGTTAAAAAGTGCATGTCGAGAGTTTTAAATGTAACGGCCCAAAACCCACCTTCACGTAGACTTTTCATTGGAAGTGAACCTGAACGCATCATTACGAGGCCAGTGTGAATGCTGTTTTAGAAGGCGGCTTTAGCTTTGCTGCCTCAGCTTATTACTTCATTTTTATCTCTTTCAGATCATAATGAAGCAGCTAATTCGCACAGCCATAGACCTTGTGGACAGAAATATCTTCCATCAAGACATCAAGACTGATAACATCCTCATTCAAACCCACACAAATACACCACAAGCTCGTCTGATAGACTTTGGAGTGAGCTGCATGGCAGAAAAGGATTCCATCCTTAGAGGATTTTCAGGTAGAAGATCTGCATCTACAAATAAAAACATGTAAAATGAGCATGAATATGACTAACGTTTATTTTTTTTCCAGGAACTCCCATAAATGCTCCCCCAGAAGCATTTAGAGGCTTTTGTAGCCCTGGATCAACCACTGTGTGGCAGCTTGGAGTAATTCTGTACGAAACCCTCCATTACTGCAACGATTTCTCATCAATACATTTTCTTGACGGGGATCAGATGATTGACGATGAACTGTCAGAAGGTAAGAAATAATCTGTCTCTGCATGGATGCTTGGGCTCTGACCGTCATCTTCACTTTACTTCACTTTACTTTACTTTACTTTACTTTACTTTACTTTCTCCAGAGTGCCAAGACTTTTTCCAAGCATGTTTAAATACTTCTGAAGAACAGCGCCCCAAACTGCAAGATCTCCTCCACCATCCATGGCTCAGATAAATTTTGGACAATACGGATGAGACCTTCAAGATGCTAAAGCAAAGAAAAAGAAAACACACACACACAAACACACACACAGGGACAGAGAACTCAAAAGTCTGAAATCTTAAAAAGTTTAAAAATTTTAACAAAAATCAAAAGCCTAAATTGACCTTAGAATATAAATGTAGAGTGTAAAGGAAAACGATAAATACCCCTAAATATACCCCTAAATATAAATAAATAAATAAAAAATATAAATGGCCCCTACTTGTTTAGCTGCAAGTAGGGGCAAATGATGGCGATATTATAAAATGAAAGTTGGTCCAGTTTTTACCCTACGTAGGAAACTATGCCAGATTTAAAATTGGAATCGGTTTAAAAAGTGGCATTTCCGATTACTAGGTCCTGTGTTTACCAACGATTTTGTTAAAGTACCCCAACTTGCACGATACACTCCTTTTTTTTCAGTCTTCTTTTGCTTTGATGTTTGGAAACACGGCACTAGGCAGCATTAAACAACAGAATGTTGTAAAAAGAAATGTAGTATAGTATAACTGAAAATCCAGATGGTTAAAATTAGTTAACTAGTTAAAGGAAAACTGAACAAAGGCTCCTCACTGGCGTTAAATGTCTTCTGGGTTCTCTGTCTCCACTGACCGTGCTAATGCTGACTCTCCCGGAAAGACCTGCCTCGGTTTCCTCATTCCAGTGACCGGGACTCGTCTGTGTTGCCGTGACCTTCGTGGATGCCGCGTGCGGATGTCCTCCAGAGAGAGTTGGCAGGACCTTCTGAGTCTCAAATTTTGGTGAGTTGTTATCCTAGACAATCACTACAGTATGTAAAAAAAAATGATGTCCCCAAAATAAAGCTGTAGATGTTAAAGCAGTGTAATTTCCTGACGTGCTGTTGTCTTTTCAACAGGACTCCTTGGCGTGATGGTGGTGCTGGTGGGGGGGTTGTTACAGTGTGCTGCTAGCATACTTTTTCTGCAGCTCCTTTAACCCCCCTGCCGTCGTCTATATAGAGAGCTTGGGCAGGAGAGGAGTGTGCACCACCCAAACCGGGTGGATTTAATTGGCAGAAAGAAAAACTAGGAGGGGACGTGCAAAAACCAGGCAAGGCTTTTTAATTCATCTGTAAACACATAAAATTAGAAGCTCAAAAATCCTTTTAATGAGAAGCATAAGTCTAACAAGGTTGCATAGTGTTTAGGGAATCTGACTATTTTCCGAAAACAAGCAAATAGAAACCACAATGTTAGCGTTCCGGATGAGCTTCTAAATGAGGGTGGTAGAGGGAAATCGCCTAATAACGAAAACATCAACATTTATAAAGTCTTTGTAATTTCCATAACAGATATCAAATAATAAAAGAATATTGGACATAACTGAGATCAAACGAGGAATCATATTGCTAAAACATGCGCCAACTGTATAAAGGGAAAAACGCATTAGGAAGGGGCTACCAACCCAAACTGAATACAGGGGGGAAAGACACTTAGGGACAACCAATAGTCTGTAGTTAAATAGACAGATTGGTCCCATTACACGTGTGTGGGTTTTCTCCGGGCCCTTTGGGCTTCTCCCACATCTTAAAGATGTGTCTTAAAGTTTATTTGTTGCATACCGAAACCTAGCTTTTCTTGATAAATTGGGATTTAAAATTCTTGAAAAGAATCAGTAAAAATAGGACCATCCAAACCTCAATCGGTTTTCTACATGAACTTTTGCAACTCTGACTTGGCAAAAATAAAATTAAGAGCCTGCACTAAAGCGTACTAGGTCTTCTAAAGCAAAAACAGTCAATTAAAAAGCCCTGGCATGTCCCCTAACTGGTTTTCAAATTCGGGATTACAATTGGTGAAATAAAGAAGAATTGTGATGTTTTTTTCCCATTATTTTTCTTTTGTTTGTTTTTTGTTGGTCAAACACAGAAACGTAAAAACAGGGTCTAATAATCTTCCAACAATAAATGAAAAAACTATGTTTTTTTTTCTCTTAACAGTATTTTAAAGCTTCTTTAACCATTTCTTAAATTACCATCAATTGTGTTTAAAATAAACTTGAATGAGGTTTTTGTTGGAGACAAATTACAGTAAGAGTATATATTACAGTTTGTGCTTAAAAAAATTATAGATATAAGTATTTGTATTTTAAAGTGAAAATAAATTCTTTGTAGGATTGTAAACGGTGAAGAAAAGTGGCGTGACCATTTTCTGATTGGAAGAAACATTGGATTTCAGAAACTGAATAAAACGAGGCTTAGAGTTTGATAACTCTATCTAAACATCCACCCACCTGCTAATAAAAACATCAAAATAACTTAGTCCTGTGAATTTGAGATGTGGAAAAACAAAATCAAATTAGGAAGTACCACAGTAGTTTTTGAACATTCTCCAATATTTTGTAAAAACAATTGCATCGACTCTTCTGTTAACCTTTTAATTTAGTTCTTTAGCAGTAACTATCTAGTGCAACAAAAACTGAACTTCAAACTTATGGAGAACATTGCTGCAAGACAGTTAATATGTTGAAAGAATGTTCCTGCACATTTAGCATTTGGTAAGGTTTTAGAAAATAATGACAAATATTAGGTCTTTCACCACAGACAACTGAAATGTAGGTTTGACGAGATAAGGTTATGCAGAAAAACTAATTTTTCATAAAAATGAGGTCTCAGTCACTATGGTTGGAACTGGACTCCACTTTTGTTTTTCTTTTTTGGTCAAGAGTGGACAAAAACTTTCTAGATGAACAGCAGGCTGAGCTGCTGACAGTATAAAAGATGTAATCATGTTTTGAAACATTTGAAAAATATTAATCCTTATTTGGTCCCAACCTTCCTTTGAACTGAAGTCCAACATGAAGTAGGTTAAAAGTCTTCAACCACAAAGTTCCTCCTGCTTCAAACTGAGGGAATTAGGGCAAAGTTAGCCACTTAAATAAAAAAGGAGGGGAATGAACCCCTAAATTAATGTTTCATTGGAAATAAAAGTGCCTTTCCTAAAAGACAAAGTAACCTTAAGTGTGCCAAGAATGAAGGAGATGTGGAACCGAACGCAGAGGACGTGGAAACGAACGCAGAAGACATGGAACCGAACGCAGAGTCCGTGGAACCGAACGCAGAGGACGTGGAACCGAATGCAGAGGACGTGCCTCATGTATGGGAACATTTTAACAAACACAAGGAAAACTGAAACACAGGAACCTCAGAGATGATAAAACACTTGAAATTAGAAAAGAAAAAAAATTGGTAACACTTTATATTAAGATTCCTTAACAAGCTCTGTGAACGCATTAACAAGCATTATAATAGAATTTTAGGGTCTTAGTAAGACATTTATTTGTACAATAGGTCTAATAAGGTTTATTAAATTTCTTAGTTAACACATTTACAAACAGTATTATTAGGATGTTTTTAAGATGCTGCTTACGAGAAAAAAGTCAGATTTACAAGGAGAAAACACCGAAGTTGTCTGTTCATCGGAGCATCGCTTGAAGATGAAAGATTTGGAGCCTTTTGTGAAGCTTTATTTCAAGGTTTATTATAGGTTTAAAACAAAGAGATTCTGAACCTTTGGCGACTCAAAATCAGATTATTGTCAGTGGAGCCGGTTTTCCGGGGTTCAGTGTCAGTAAAGCGGAGTTTCAAATGTAAAATAAGGAGCTCAGAGACACGTTTGGGTGCAGAGGATCGTTGCAGCTTTTATTTTCCTTTTCATTCACAAACCCTGAAGTTCATCTGTCACCTTACGTCATGAACCTGTCATCAGATACGAAAACCAATGCGGAAGTAAACGTCCTGTTATATCATTAAACAACAAAGATGAATGAAAATAGTCTATCATATTAGCAATAGAACGTTGAAAATGCCAAAAAAAAGTGATCCTCCTCCTCAGACGGAAGCGTCACACAAACGTAGAGATCTTGTTTTTGGTGGAGGAAGAAAGGATTGAAGTGGAAAGCTGCAGGGACACCGATGGCTTCATCGGGCTGCAGGGATCCTGAAAACCAACCATCAATAAATAAAACTTTAATAAATTGTTAATCAAACAAATGAGCTTCCAGATATTTGGAACGTTCAAGCTCATTCAGATCACCTGTTCAATAAAGTTTAGTCGGTCTGCTCTGTTGCTGCGCGGCGTTCACCTGCTGCTCTGCATGCTCACTTCCACTTAATATTGTAAACTTACGAGTTTTTTTCTCATAAATTTACAACTTAAAATTTTGTAAAATTACGAGTTTTTTCTCATAAATTTACGAGTTTTTATCTCCTAAATTTACGAGATAAAAACTCATAATTTTACTATTTTTTTTTTTTTGGTGGCTTATTATTTTTTTTGGTGGCCCTAATACTCCGTCGTAACATCCTAATAATGATGCTTGTAAATGTGTTAAGTAATTTAATAAACCTTATTAGACTTATTATACTAATAAATGTCTTACTAAGACCCTAACAATTCTATTATAATGCCTGTTAATTCGTTAACAAAGCTTGTTAAGGACTCTTATTATAAAGTGTTACCAAATTAAACAACTGCTGCTTAATTATTGGGTGAACATACAGGGTAGTGCAGATGAAGTACACATGGTTAGAAGAGCTATTGCTCCATGTTGGGAAAGGGGTAGTGGGAAAAATGAAAGTGTTGCTTGTAAATTAGCTACATTAGTGAGAGAAACAAAGATTCATGGTAAACCAGAGGCTTTTGTACCCGGCCACTCCTTTCTGGGTCTTTCCATAGTGGATTTTTATCTCCACATGAAGATGGAGGATAGCAAAGGGAAGGGAAACTGGGATGAAATCACAGCAGACAGGTTAGACACGGTCCATGCTTCATTTATTCCTATATGCACAGAGGGATCTTAAGACCCAGAAACAAAGAGAACTGTTTTTTCTTTCTGTATCCCTGCAATTGGAAAATATGTAGGAATTAAGACGTCAAAGGATATTTCAGTTTTTGCTGTTGAAATGTTGGCAATATCATTTAGTTTACACTGGTTAGAACAGAATAGAATTGGAGATGGTATAATTTGTTCAGACTCATTATCAGCATTGATGTCCTTGAAATCTTTTTCTTCAGATAGCAGATCGGATCTAGTGTATGAAACTTATGAGAGTTTGTTCAGGTTGGAAAAATTGAAGATAAGCATCAGATTTATGTGGGTAATGAAATGAAAGGAAATGAAATGGCTGATTTTATGGCAAAGCGGGCGTTGAAACATGGTTTATAGATGGAAATTCCTTCAGGCAGAATGGAAATTAGGGGGATTATTAGGAGAAGTATTATGGAAGAATGGCTGAAACAATGGGAAAGGAAGGGGAAAGGTTGACATCTATTTAGTATTTTCAAGACAAAGTAGGGAAAGGTATGAATATCAGAGTAAACACCAGAGATCACGACATAATATCACGTTTGAGGACGGGACACACTGGTTTGAATAATACATTACATTTGATAGGGAAACATCCAACTGGTTTGTCTGATTGCAGGAAAGGGGAAGAATCAGTGGAGCGCATACTATGTCATTGTGAATTGTGTGGGAAAGAAAGACGACAGCTGGAGGATAGAGTACGGTTACTAGAGGGTGAGCGGATGAGTTTGAAGAGGCTTTTGGGAGGGGAGGAAAATTTAAATGGAGTAATTATAGGTTTTTAGAGCAGAACCTGATTATTGAGGAGGATATAGTATTTTTTATTTATTTATTTTGGTAAGGTAGTCCCCCATTCCGACCCTTACTCCAACAAAGTAGGTGGCGGTAATGCACCTTGTCGTTAGTGCCGACCGCTATTTAAACTACAAGAAGAAGAAGAGCGAAGTTTTGTTGGTGCCACTCTTCCTTCATTACCGAGTGTTGTATTTGGACCTGATATCCTGACCCTGTCCTACCTGCTCACCCTTTTGCTTCTTCCCAGGACTTAAACTCTTCAGAGAAGAAATAACAAGAGGAACCAAATATGATCCATTTCTCAGGACATCCTGTTTTCCCTGGAACACATTTGAAATTTTAAGCAAGACAAATTAATAACACATTATTTAAAACAAATTGTTTTTTGTTTGTGGCCTTGTTGGGATTAATTGCAGATGCTTCATGGGTCTTTCTTATTGGAGTAATTGTACATAAGTTATCTCATATTTACACTGACCTTTTGAACTATTGACTGTCTGTGTGTGTGTGGCTTTTCTATGCGAAACGGGTTTACGGGAACCAAGGATGTGACCCAGCGCAGCTGTCTTGCATTTGACCCGGTGACAGATGATCACCTTTGATATGCAGGACCTATGCTCTGCAGAGATGTTTGATTAGGTTAGTTTCTTGACCTGTGTGGGCTGGTTTGTTTCCCCCCTCCCTTTTGGAAGCATCTGTATGTAGGGAAACGCCCTGATTTTGAATAAAAGCGAGGAGGCAGACCTTTGTAAGCTCAGAGAAAATGGAGAATTGCACGAGTGTGTTCCTGTCTGCTCTCTCTTCAGAAAAGATTTAAAGTGAGTCCGTGTCCTTTCTTCCTGCTCAAATATAGTTGAGAAGTGTTTGTTTAGTTTAGACCCAACAGCAGATCAAGAGCTTGGATTAGACTGGAGCTTGGCATAAACAAGAGCATAAATTTACTAGACATGAGCTTATGGAAAGACCAAGTATGCAACATAGAGGGCAAACGAACTGGCGATGAATACTGGACCGGAGCCATCTTATATACAGGTGCAGGTGATGAGGTGAATGCAGACAGCTGGATCCAATCTGGGAGGAAGCAGGTAAGGGAGGGGGGACTCCCGGAGGCACTGTGACAGTACCCCCCCACCCCCCCACCGACCACCTCCAGGTGGTCCAGGTCGGCGGGCAGGATGGGCCCTGTAAAAGTCATTGACGAGGGAGGGGTCGAGAATGAGTGTGCGAAAAACCCAAGTACGATCCTCAGGCCCACAAACCTCCCAGTTCACCAATAGCTGAAAACCTCGACCATGCCGCCGGACGTCCAGAATCCAGCCAGCTGGAAGGCACCGTCAATGATACGGGTGGGCGGTGGGGGAGCGGAAGGCGGGCAAAGAGGACTGTCACTGACCGGCTTGATCTGAGAGATGTGGAATGATGGATGAATCGTGAAGGCTGCAGGCAGTCGAAGGCGAAAGCAGGTTGGATTGATAAACTTCTGGATCTCATATGGACCAATGAACCGGGGTGCAAGTTTGCGTGACGTGGGTTGAAATGTTCCTGGATTAGAGCCAAACCTTTTAAACCAGGTTGGTACGTGGGTCCTACCACCCTGTGTCGATTGGCGACTCTACAATTATTTTCCTTGGTTCGGAGGAGTGTGTCTCTTGTCTGCCTCCAGATGCGCCTGCATCGGTGAAGGTGTTCTTGGACCAAGGGAACCACCACATTTTCCTGGGACGGAAACAGCGGTGGTAGGTACCCAAGGCAGGCCTCAAATGGAGAGATTCCTGTGGCGGAAGATGGAAGTGAGTTGTGAGCCTATTCAATCCAGACCAAATGTGTAGACCAATCAGATGCATTCTGGGCAGCAACTCAACGAAGAGTAGCTTCCAGTCATTGGTTGGCCCATTGAGCTTGTCTGTTGGACTGCGGGTGGTAACCTGAAGACAGACTAGTGGTAGCCCCCAACGCAGAACAGAAAGCTTTCCAGACTTGCGAGATGAATTGAAGTCCCCTGTCAGATACAATGTCAGTTGGTATTCCATGGTACTTGAAGACTTGGTTGACAATGATGTTGGCAGTTTCCAAGGCAGTGGGGAGTTTAGGCAGGGGAATGAAGTGAACTGACTTGGAAAACCGATCTACTACCGTGAGAATGTTGTGAGAGGGAGGTAAGCCGGTAACAAAGTCCAAGGCAATATGCGACCAGGGTCTACTAGGGGTGGACAAAGGATGTAGTAGACCGGAGGGCGGTGGATGACTTGGAATGGGCACAGGTAGAGCAGGCTCGGACATAGTCATGGACATCTTTGTCCATCGTGGGCCAAAAGAAACGACGATGAAGTAGTGCTAAGGTACGGTGTATTCCAGCGTGAAAGGAGACCCTGGACGAGTGACCCCAAGTGATGACATCTGATCTCAGGGACATGGGAATGTATAGCGTTCCAGGTGGACATGGTGCATGATTTGGTTCTTTATCCTGGGCATGTAATACATGGGTCACAATTTCCCAGGTGAGGTATAATAGGCGGGTATAATAGGAGAATCAGAGTCATTGTCATTGGTACAGAATCTTCAAGACAGGGCGTCGGGCTTGATGTTGCGGCTACCAGGTCGATACGTAATGGTGAAGTCGAACCGATCAGAGAACAGGCACCAACGAGCTGGGCGGGAATTAAGTCTTTTGGCAGATCGTAAAAAAGCCAAATTCCTGTGATCGGTCCATACTATAAAGGGATGATTAGCCCCCTTCAGCCAATGGTGCCATTCTTCCAGAGCTAGTTTAATGGCTAACAGTTCGCAATTACAGATATCATAGATCTGTTCAGCAGTGGAGAGTTTCTTAGAGAAGAAGGTGCAAGGCTTTAACTTTCCCGACTTTTCCTCTTTCTGAGATAATACAGCACCCACACCAGAATCAGATGCATCAACCTCAACCACGAACTGCCGAAAGTGATCTGGTTGAATTAATACAGGGGCTGAAACGAATAGATTTTTAAGTTTATCAAAAGCTTCTTGAGCAGCAGAGTCCCAACTGAAGGGTTTAGAGGGGGAAGTGAGTTTGGTGAGAGGTGACACGATTTGGCTAAAGTTGTGGATGAAATGGCAGTAAAAATTGGTGAATCCTAGAAATTGTTGCAGCTTCTATCTGTTATTCGGAGCCTTCCAATTGAGGACGGCTTCTATTTTAGTCGGATCAGGACGAATACTACCGGACTCTAATACGTAGCCCAAAAAGCGAATGGTAGAAACGTGGAACTCACATTTCTCAGCTTTGATAAAAAGGTCTGTTTTCCAGAAGACGTTCCAAAACACGACGAACATGAACCATATGTTGATCAAGATCGGGGGAGTATATGTCGCGCTTTCAGCGCGAAGTTCTAGGATTCCAGTACGAGTTCCACCGTTAGAAAGGATGAACGCAAAATGTGTTGGTGTCGAAAAAATCTTTAATATGTACCAGTGGTAACTAACACGGCAAAAAAAGCTAAAAAATTCTAAAAGTCCCAAAAGCATAAAATGGCCAGATAAAAGGAGCAAAATCGATCAAAAAAACAAGCCTACAAAAACACAATAAAAGTCCATCTTGGCAGTTCATGCATAGTAAAGAAAAAAAATAGGAAGTCCTTCAATTTAAAGCAGTGGATAAGCAGCAGTCCACGACAGGGGGTCCCGATTAATACTTTTCTGCTCCAGCAGTGGCCACCTTCCTGCACGCCACTGGAATGAGGAGAAGGAAACTCAGCTGCAGTTCAACCAGGCCAGACAGTAGCCACGTTCGTGCTCACAACACCAGTTATGTTCCTTTAAACTTAGCTTTATGGGCGATTCATCACATCCATTCCAGGCCCGTCACAACTGGCCTCTGGGGTTGGTCCTCTGCAGCCCCCCCCCCCTCGATCCGCCACACGCCTCTTTTCTCCAGTCGGCTCTCCTGCTGGTCCCTGGCCGCTCTCTGGTGCTGCTTCTCTGCTGCAGGCCAGCGCTCGATCGTCTGACTGACTCGCAGGGCGACCCGTTCTGGCACCACTTCACCCAGAGCTGCTTCACTCCTCTGTGGCTGAATACATCACCAAATCTAGAATGCATTTCGTTTATGTTTGGGCCACAGACATCAAAATTCAAGCCACAGCCGATTTGTTAGGAGTAAATGTTTTTGTATTGTTTGATGGCAGGAGGCTTCGGCACCAGAGCAGCGGTCGACAATTATGTGAAAATGCAATTTATATCGAAAATTGTAGTGGTACACATTTTGAAACTGCTGTGTGCGTTAAAGATCAACAACAAGACCGCTGTGTTGGCTGTTGTGTTTCTGCCAACAAAGAATCAAAAACATATTACATGCGTTCACATACAAAAGATGACATTGGCTCTACAAACATACAAAGTAATGTACTGATTGACAAGAGAACTTGTGGAAAAATGACTTTCAAATACTTTCTTTGCCAAAGAAGACCACAAATGGCTACAAAGTATCAAGGCAAAATTTACTAAAAGAGTAATAATGAAAGCTTCAAGCACACCATCCACAAGAAATATTTAGACAATGCAAGTTACAGACAGAAGGTTAAGGCAATGAATAGGAGACGACTAAAACTTAAATACATGGAAAATGAGGATTATAGAAATATGTTAAAGTCAACAGCAAAAGTAAAATATGCTGATATAATGGAAATAGTTAAAACCAAATGAAAAACGAAATATTCTGAAGATGCAGCACAGACGACCATGATAAAAAGCTCAGAGCATTGAGAAAAATAAAAGAGATTCCACACACAAAATTAAAGTTAATGTTGGAATAAAAAAGAAATATAAGGAAAATCCTGCATTCAGAAAGAGTGTCGAGTAATGTTCAACAGAAGAGGCAGTTGTTAAAAAAGAAAGCAGAGTTTTCAGGGAAAAGGTCCAGAGTTGGTTTGCTGTGTGCAACAGACATCTGTTTCATCACCAGGTTTTGCTGTGTGTCAGGGAGACGTACATCAAATCTGCAAAGATGGCAGAGATTGCAGATGTGTGCATTAGTGAGGACTACCTGCACCGCTGCAACATGGACTGTGAGAGCTCGTGTTTGTTTTTAGGGACAGCGAGGAGCGCTCTGTGGATTTGCTACTGCTGCAACTCCAAGTTAAAGAGAGGTCAGACTCCGCCTGAGTGGGTCGGTAATAACATGGAGGTGTTTCCTGTCCCACCTGTGTTGGCGTGTTTAAATAGTTTAGAGCAGCATCTGATTGCACTGCATATACTTTTCATGAAGATGTTTGCTCTGCCTAAAGGCGGGCAGAATGGTGTTCACGGTCCGATCACGTGTGTTGCTGCCAACTTGGTGCAAACGACCAATGTGCTGCCTCGGTCTGACATGGAAGGGTCTCTGTTGCGCGTCAAGTTAAAGCGTAAACTGACTTAAAAAGGTCATTATGAGGATCAATTTGTGGATACCATGCACATCAGGCAGGCCTTGCAGTATTTGAAACGCAACAATCTATACTACAAAGACATAGAGTTTAATGAAGCTTGGCTCAATGACTATTGTAAAGAAGAATTGGAAGAAGAAAATTAAAACGAATCAGAACAGCAGGCGGACAAAAAAGATGAAAAAGAGAATGAGGCCGATGATGGAGACTTTACACATTTAGTTAATTTTGTTCTGATTGTTTTGAGTAATTCTTTTCTTTTTAGTTCTCTCTGAGGCCTGATGAGGTGAGAAAGGGAGGAGCAGTACAAGTTCCTGAACATTTGGAGATGATGGAGGTGAAAAAAAAAGTTTATTCATTGGTTGGACTTTTGTTTGTATTCTTGAAACATGTTCAACTTGTTTTGAAGTATAAGTTCAGTATTGTTTGTTAATGCTTTAAATGACTAGTAATTGACTTCTTTAGTTAATATTTAGGTTTTGAATGTTTTGTATTTGTAGTCCCCTCCCTATTGTGTCATTGGTCTGATCAGCCAGAATAAAATCTCCCTAATGTTTGCTGTTGGGGGGTCAGTTTTGGTTCAGTTGGTTTGAGCTTTTGTTCCTGATTCTCTCAGTTCCATTTTTGTTAAGTTGACCTTTTTAAATTTAGGCCTATGCCATTTTTGTTTAGGGTGAAAAAAAATATCTTATTTGAAGATCTTTTTTGTCCTGTGGCTCTATCTGCAGAGCTGCCCCTGACAACCCTTTTAACTGGAGGAAAATGGAGCTTCCAGGGGGCGGGGCAGCTCTGAGGGCACAGGCAACAAGCCAAGTGTTGGAAACCTGGTCTCTGTCTTTTGTTCTAACATGAGTCAGCAGGAAGTCAGAGATGCCAGGCAAAGGGAAGAAAGTGCTCGGCAGAAAAAATGATTCAGAGCACTCCAGCACCAATTTGAACTCCTATGATTGGAAGTTCAGGCACGTACCACCTCAACACCTGAACTGGATTTACCAGAGCCTGAACTGTCTAACCGGGGACCTCTGGAGACTGCTGACACTTCTCATGTAAACCTCAGTAATGTGGCTGACAATTCAACACACCAACCATCAGGTCAGTCCCATCTGGATGAGCACAAAAATAGTGTACAAGAACTATTTGTTGTGTATGTGTGAATGGTAAATGGCGTATGGTTATGTAGCACCGACCTTTCTTTAAGGTCCAAAGTGCTTTACAGTCCCAGTCCCCCATGCACACACACATTCACACACTGATCCAGAGTGAACACTCACTGTGGAGTCAGAGAACTTCCATCCACCCATTTCCAGGTCCCCTCCAAGTCTCTGTCAGACAATCCAATCCAAAACTTTTGCTTTTTCAATGCAGAAAGAAACATCTGCAAAAAAACAACAACATATGCTGTTCACCAGTTTGTCAATTTATTTTCAAATGAGATGTTTGTAAAAAATTAAAACTTAACTGAAAGCAATAACTCAAAACATTAGAATTCAAATACATTCAAGAAAAAGCATTAAAGTAAAGATCATCAAATAAACAACTGTTACACTGAATTACATTACAGCTATAAGCACTTTTTATTTCATGTGAAATGTAGTTGTGTTTTGCATTTTAGATAAATGTATTTTGATCATGAGACAACTGCCTATGATAAAAGGATATCAACACACACATAATTTACAGACAAGCTGTCAGAAGTCAAAGCTCTGTCTCCCCTCTGGTCACCGGCAGGAGCAGTCTCCAGAGTACTGAAGGCACTTCATCTCCATGCAACACCAGAACTTACTTACTTACTTACTGCCTGCCTGCCTGCCCGCCAGACCGACCCTGGGTTAGCTTTGTGAACTTTTAGCTGAGCTAATACACCTGCTGTATTTGGATCCAGCAGTCTGCCTGTTCTCGTGACAAAAGCTTATTTTCTTCAACTTATTAACGTTTATTAAAGGTTTAAAGTAGGGATGGGAGTAAAAGCCCCATGAAGCTTTCACAGGTTTCATGTAATTGTACAGGAAAAAGTAAACAACCATTCAGGGCTTTGGAACCACACAGCACAGCGGCATCTGGTGGCGGACTTCAACTAAGCTCCTTGTAACACTTTAATGTGGAAATGATAATGAAAAAAAACGTAAAACAAAATAATGTTGTTAATCATGAAAAAAAAATTTGCAAAACAACACAATGTGTGACGTTTCCTGTGAGAAGTCCTTGACACTGCAAAACACGCATCACATGAGGACAATAAGTGCTAGGCAAAAAATTATACATTACTAATTTTGAACCCAGGACATCTGCATCCAGACACTATGACCTTACCACTGAGCTATCTCCAACATGACAGTGACATGTTGCCATCATAGATTCTAAGCATCTTCTTTATTGAATAACGTTCATGGTGTATTGTCTAATCAGGAAAAAACCAAGTTGAAATGATCCCAAGCCACAGAACATGTTTTACCAGCAGCCATGTTAAAGTGCAATGAACTGAGGCTGATTTCAAAACAGGAGAAACAACAGAATTGGTCAGGAAATGTTCCGGATTCATTTTAATTTATAGAGAATAGTGAGCCCAACTGTTCAAACACAAGTGACATTTGAAGCCTGGTTTGACCAAACGATGCATTTGGCGCTTCAAAAACGTCATCAACCACGTGATCTGCGCTAGTTGACACCCCCCCCAAAACACTGCTTCTTGAAGATGAAATAAGCTCCGGAGCGTCTGTGACAAACAGGCCATCAATAGTTAAAAGTAGTTGTAGGATTCATGTTGGTCCCAGGTTTACATGAGGGATTTCTGTAATCAGACATTTTTAATTAACAAGTACTATGACCTTTCACTGAAACTAAACAAAAATAAGCTGAAGCCAAAACAACATATTTAATCTAAAATATATATGCTTTTAGACCCAGGCGATTCAGCTGGGATTAGGTCTGGCCTGAAACCAGATTGTTCTTTTTTAAAACAGATTAATTCTGTGCTTTGATCATTTTCTGTGACATAACCTAAACCCAGCTGTTTATTGGACCATTCACCTAACACACATGTTTAGAATACTCTGGTAAACAAAAGGGCTTCCTGGTTGACTCCATAAATACATTTACATTGTAAGGCCTAATTCACACCAGGGTTTATTTCCTTGAATAATACACTTTCTTTAGCAGAAGTTAAAACCTCACCTGATTTCTGATGTGGATCAGACAATCATATTCTGATCCCATTTTTTCACATTTTTACAGTTCTAAGGAGTTGCTTCAGTCGTTTAATAGGATTTAAATTACATTAAGAATCTGTTCCAAACCCAATCACATGGATGCTTAAATGTCATTGTTAATTTTAAAATGTTGATGTAATCCAAAACAGACCAAAAATACAATAACGTACATTTTCCTCTTCAGTGTTTATCACCACCAGATCAGCTCCTCTGGTTCTGCAGGACTCTCTTGCTTCATCCCAGGACTTAGACTCTCCAGATAAGAAGTAACAAGAGGTACCAAATCTGATCCATTTCTCAGGACATCCTGTTTTCCTTGGAACACATTTGAAATGTTTCAAGCAGGACAAATTAATAACACATCATTTGAAACAAGCAAATTGTTTTTCTTTTTATCTACATGTGGCAGGATGAGCTAATTTAGTCACAGGTGTAGCCACTCCCATTCTGGTGCTGCTAATGAGCACCTGGACACCTATAAAATAGGACTGAGCTGCTCTCCCTGATTCCTGGCTGAGACTGCCTCTGTTTCTGGGTTCCTGCTCCTCTGTCAGTGCAGCGGTTATCACAAATCCTCATCACACAGCGGATCTGCTTGTGAATGGAAAAAGGTGACTTGGAATGGAGCAAATCGCTCCCTGCCCCTCCTTTCAGGTGATACCCAGCAGTGATCGGGTCCTTGGTGTGGAAACCGCTGCTGCTGCTTAGTACAGGTTTTTGTGGCCTTGTTGGGATTTATTGTGAATGCTTCATGGCTCCCTCTCATCTTCTTCACCTGTCAGCCGGTGAACGGCAGCGTCTGTTTCAGCACATGTCAGATATATTTTTATGCAGCAGCAGCAACAATGTGAGAATCTTGCTTGTTCTTTGCTCAAACACCAACAATGAGGAAGTATTAGTTTCAAACTAATACTGGACAAAAGAAAACTTGTATTCAAACTTCTAGTTTACTTTCGAGCTACCAACTGGATAGCTCGGTTGGGAAGGTAAAGGACTGGCTGGCAGGAAACCAGGGGGAATAAACAAGCAAGCAATGATGTAGGACAATTACCATATCAATGTTGCAAAATTAACCTCACCCAGTGAGGGCCCTTGGGCAAAACCTTCAACGGTACTGCCTTTCACTGGTGCATGAATGATCCCGGTGATGGTCAGAGGGGCTGTAGGCTCGAACTGGCAGCCACGCTTCTGTCAGTCTGCCCCAGGGAAGCTATGGCTACAACAGTACTTACCATCACCATTTTGAATGAGGAGTGAATGAAAAATTGACACACTGTAAGCGCTTTTAGAGTCTTGAAAAGGGCAGATACATCCAATTTTAATTTGGATTGTACTTTTGTTGCATCTATCTGAAACTTTTGGGTTTAGGTAGCATTATTAAACTGAAGGTTTAGTGTAACCATCCCAGAAAGGTATCAATGATTCTATGAAATGAGGGAATTATTACAAAAAAATGTTGATCATATTGTTTAATATTGTGTACTGTAAATCTTATTAAAAACAATCCTATAGCTTTTTTTGCTTACTCTTTTCTTTTTCTTTTAGACAAACCAATGTAATATTACATGGTATAGCTGCATCTTCAATGTACATTTTTAATAAAGGATTTTCATACTTACTCTGTTTAAAGTCCATCAGCTTCTTGGTTGTTTCAATGAGGCTGGAATTCATCCTCTCAATAACAGCATTCAAATGCTCTGTCAAATTGTCTTTGTTTTCAGAGATTTCCGACAAATGTCTTACTGAGTCACCATCTGAAATGAAATCAGGCCAAAATAAAAACTTATCAGTGACTTAAGCAGAATGGATGGTGGAACAAGTGCAGTTAGCTAACAGACTATAAGAGTAAAGGTGCACAGACAATGTTAACATTATTACCCAACATGCAGACATACCCTTTGTCCAATTTAACGCCCTAACCACTATATAGTGCACTATATAGTGCGGTCGCCATTTTGTAGGGGTGTCCGAATCTTTTTTTTTTTTTTTTTTATTGAACAGAATACAAAACAACACCAGAACATTTGCATAAAATTCACAAAATATGGCGAATACAAGAAAGAATTCTGCAATTTGAAAGGAATTCTTATCTCTATGCATACATAAAGCTATCCATATTCATAATCATAGGGAAATTAGGGAAAAGTATGAAATAAGGACACAGCAATTTCACAGTTGGATAGTGTTACAAAATGCAGGGGGATACAACAGATAAATAAATTGTCACAGATACTGGTAATATCACTCAGGATATCGTAAACTGTTACGTCTTTAGGTGAATTGATTCATTTTATGGATTTTAAGTATAAATGACCTCATTGTTAAAGAAGGTTAAGCTAGGGTGACATTTCTGTTACCTATTTTTGTGTATAAAAAAATTGGCTAAACATAACACAGGATTGATACATACATTATTTACATTGTTGTGACAGGCCAAAGATTATTATTTCTTTCCAAAAGAAGCCCATGATGAATGGGAATTTATTTTTTAACCATTTGTAAACTTCCAACCAGAACATTTGCACAACATTACACAGGAAAAATATGTGGTCGATGTCTTCTTCAACAGCAGTTTGGCAAAAGGAACAGCAGTTGTCATCAATGTTGAAAAGTAATCTAAGTAATTCTTTGGAGGGATAAATATCATTCATAATTTTGAATTGTGTTTCTTTAACTCTTGGGGGAATATGAAGTTTCATTAAATCGTTTTTTAATTTAGTTACAACTTTTTGTTCAAATTTCTGTAGTATGTTGTTTTTGTTCTGTCGTCCAGGAAAACACCTTTTACTGAACCAATTTCTGATAAGAGTTATTACATTTTTTTGTCCATAAGAGGGCATTCTTCAATTGATAATGTGGCTAACGGGGGTTTCATCATTACACGTGTCATTGTGTTCCTTGTTAGAAATATAAATTCTCGAGGAAGAGAATTACGTACTTTTAAGAATTCTGAAAGAGGAGGATTGTTATATCTTAGAAGTTATATCTTAAACAAAATAGATCATAATCTAATAAATTGCCCTACGTATCCATCCGATCAGACACCGACCAGACACCTCTGCCAAACCATTCAGCACAAAACAAGGATTTGTTTCTGTGGAGGATGTATCTGTTGTTCCAAATAATATTTGAGTGTGGCGGGGTGTCCGAGTTCAAAAATCATGTGCACTAAAAATTTCCCAGAAGTCTCTACGAAAAACCAGTGTGGATCGATGCTCACTCGATTGGCAAATATTGTGATATGGTGCCTCTTTCAGACTCCTCCCTCTTTCCTCTCTGCTTGGCTCCTGATTCATCCCAGCTGCGACCACTTAGCTCATCACCTTACCTGCCTTCTTAAGGAGCCTCAGGATCATCATTCTTCGCCAGTCCGTTGCCCCTGATGGTGCATAGTTGGTCATCACGTCTCGTTCATGTTACCTTGTTACGTCAATCCTGCGCCTAACTTCTGTCTCTACTTACTTACTTACCTCCAGGAATCCATAGCCACAAGTAGTCGCCAGAATCAGCCTCAGTCCGGAACCTTCTCTGTCTTCTCCTGCTGGTTACACCTCGAGCCTCTGCCATCTCCTCTCATCTCTCGGACCCCCACAGATGACGACGACTCCTGGCGAAGGTTTGCGGAAGAATCCACCAGTGACGCCACCGAAGTCTGTCCTTCGCATGTTTAGGAATCCAGGATCCTGCTCTCGATCTCTCAACTACCTGATTATTAAAACATCTTACCTACCACGCTTGTCCACCTCTGTGTTTCCTCCGGGTTCCAGCGCCTGGGTCGAAAAGTGTTCTGTAGCCATGACATATTGTCCAGAATGCACTCCGCTCAAACCAGAATGCATTTCATATGAGCCACAATGCATTGCGTTTGAATTATTCAAAAATGATGGACGGTTGCGCAACAAAGAGGACTTAAAAATGTAAGTATATTAAAAAGCATCAAGTATCTGTTGTAAAATACATTTGTTAATATGTAATATGAGATTTGTAATATGTTATATTCCTCAATCGACAACCTACATGGTTTTGAAGCTCATCAATTTCGGTAATGCTAATGCTAGTGTCGAAGGCTAAAAACAAACGCTGTTGATATTACATCAAATAGGAGTGAGTTCTAACCGTAGTCACAAGTTTTTAACACATTTTTTAAATGTATTTATATATGTAGGGACTGACGAGGAGGAGGAAAATCTGATCCATCTTCAGATGGATCATGGAGAAAGATAGCCTATTGTTTTCAGGCAAGCTCGTGCCAGATGGGAGTGATCACACTTGATCAGATTTGTCTTCATTTATGATTAAACTGTTAATCACTGTCATAGTGGCGTAAAAGTAATTGTTGAAAGAGCCAGAAGAGAAGAGGAAATAGCAAGAAGGGAGGAAGACCGACAGGAGAGTCTGTTAAGCTTACTTGAGTTGAAAATATTCTTCAAATAACGTTGTCGTTGTTTTTGCAATTTGTTTAATAAATGCACGAACAAAAATGAACAATTTACATGTTTTTAAATCTGAGCCATTTTTAACAATCTCAAAAGGATTTTCATAAAAATATCAAATGTACATATTTACAATTTTGTTTTTAGATGTTAACATTTATTTTTATACATGTTAACAATAATCGTGGTCTTCTAGAGTCATGTGTGACACAGTTGGAGCTGAAAGGAAAGCAGGGATTTGTCCTCGCAGACTTTGCTCGTCCTGCATGTTCCTGGTGTTGTCCTGCTGTGGCTCAACATCTGTGGCTCCAAGCAGTCCCCTTTGCTGATGCACAGATTGTGCAGAATTGACCTGCAGGGAATGATTTTCATTGCAAAGCTTGGTTTTACTTCCAGTGCCCCCATAAATATTGCTCTCCTCATCATCTTAATCATGCCAAATGCTCTTTCTCCACCACAGAGCGCGCCCTGGAGTGGTGCTGGTTGTAACGGGCCTCAACCGCATTCCTTATAGGTTCCCTGTAGGGTGTCAGTAGCGTGATGGGATGAGCAATGCAGGGATACCCACCATCACTCAAAAGGATCCTTGAGGTGGGTACGTTTGATTTACATAAATTGGGCTTTTACGTAGAACCTGTGAATTATGGACTGATCCTTGATTCCCAACAAAACTATCTATACATTTGGCATTAGAGTCACATACAGCCTGCATCTGAATGGAATAAAAAAGCTTCCTGTTAAAATAACAAGCTGCGTTTTCTTTTAGGGCCTTTATTCTTATGTGGCAGCCATCAATGCTCCCCACGACCTTTTGGAAGGTGGAAGACCAAGCTTACTGCTAAAAATCCAGAGGCGACTTATGGTAGTTCATTCCCACTGGGAAGCTGGATGACCCTGCTCCTCAGCTGGAGGTCCGCCGTCCTGTGGACAATGTCACTCACAGTAGACCGTGTCATGTCTAAGGCCCTGGCTACCACACTGTAAGATGTCCCACACACCAGCCAGAAAAGAAACACCAGCGCCTCGGTGTCTTGTGCCCCCCAGAGTGTGAGGAACCCAAAGCTGCTCCACCAGATGCTCGATGGTCCTGCGGGTCAACCGAAAATTCGGTTTTGTGTCGGACTGACCGTCAGCGTAAAGGGCCAGGACAGAAACCTTTATGTTGACAAAGCAGTAGAGACGTGGAAGACCCTGTAAAATGCAACAAAAAATATTTCATTGAGGAAATTAAATCTGATTTTTTTGAATGCTTCTATTTAATTTGATGTCTTACATTTTAGTTTACGAAGTATTTATGAACGCTGGAAAATCTGGTGTTTTTATTTGGCTGGGTTTTTGGATTTTAATTAAAATTTTTAAAAATGAAAGTATTTTTGTTTAAAACAAGTGATTTGGTTTGACTCTGAATAAAAAATACTAAACTTTGAACTCAGAAGTATTTCATGTAATTAGAGTATACAACTCATAATCCAGTGTTGAAAAAGAATGTTAAACTCTTTCCCAGTAGGTTGTTTAACCTTGAGCACAATTAGTGACAAATGCTTAAGTTTAACTAAAAAAACAACTTTAAGTTTAACTCACAAGTTGTTCATGTCTGGTCAGGGCATCCAGAGGAAATCTTCTGAGAATTCTGCTTTCCTTGCCGCCCTGTGATGCTGCATATCTGCTCGTTTTCGGTTTGACCTCACGAAAAACGATTGAATTATTGCCACGAACACGGACAGATTCATATTCAAAGCCATTTTCAGAAAGGTGGAAGAGAAAACTACAGAAAACAATGCCTCATTGCAAGAGCCTGTAAATCGTTCAGCGGCACAAAAATAAATATTGCCATGGACTAATGACTTGAGTGTTTATTTCTGAACAAATACATTAAATCATTACCAATGTGTTTGTAATTTTATTATTTATAAATCAGCCACGTTTTCCATGATCAGAACACAGCAGATTCCTAAATAGCCTTCGTAAAATGTTCATATTTATTATGTTTCTACTTTGACAAATAGGTGTCATTCTCCGCGTTAAATAGAAGTAGTTTGCCTGCAGACCAGGGGTGGCAGTAATGCGCCACTTTGTTTTCGTGTCAAGCGCCAAATGAACAACACCCAAAAGAGAAAAGTAGTGAGCACGGGTGTCCAAATTGCTTTGAAAATTCAGAGAACTATATAGTGCTGCACTGTATAGGGTTTTAGTAGTTAGGGATTAGGATAGGAATTCGGACACAGCCATAGACTGTAAAAATGGGTGCATAAAGACGGATCTTCTTGGAAAAAATGTACCACTCAAACAATGTACAAACCAAGTTTTTTTTTTCTTTTCTAAACTAATATTTCTTTAATCATTCGAGACTGATTTGTTACACGAGTTTTGGAACCAACTTTTGTTTGCTCATAGTATCAGTTATTCAATTCAGAAAAAAAAAATTTACTTATAAAGATTTCTTAAGGCCCTGCTTCAATAAAAGCTAAAATGTCAAACATAACACAGATCTGCCGACTTGTGGACGTAGCTGACCAACCAGCTGAAGGCTTTTTAGAGAAGTTTCAAAACTGCCAGATAGTGGGAAAAAAGTGTGATTCATGCTTTGCTGCCTGATAATGTTACCCAATAGAGGCATGCAAAGAAAAAAGCACATTAGACCAATCACAGAGCCCTGCGTTACACCACGCCTAACTATGCTGTATGAGGAAGACTTATTTACATGATCAGAAAAAAATATCTTAGAAACAGCTTTAATCAGCTACTGTTGAAGACATTGTTCAGTATCTACAGCAAAATATTTTGATCAAGTGGGTCAAATGAAGCACTGAGGCCTAAAGAACATTTACAAATGTTATCTAATATTGATCACACTGATGTAAAAGTATGCATTTATAAACTTCAGTAAACCAATTCAGCTATCCACATTCTGAAATGCATTTTAGACAAAATGGTTTGAACTAAACTACCCTTAAGTCACCACAGGCACATATTTATATATGGTAATATTATAATTTATTTTGACAAACATTGCATGTAGCATTGTTTTAGCCTTGGATGACGTTACTGCACCTTTTTTGTTGCATCTATTTCTGTATCTTTAGATTTTAGATGACAACTCAAGATTTCTAGCCAATGCATTACTGTATGTACAGTATATATTAGCAAAATAAAATCAAGGATAGACATTTCTGAAAAGCATTCATCAATGATTTAAGGAAGATATCAGTGAAGTCATCATAGCTTACTTCAGCCAACCCAAATTTTATTTGGGTTCTTAAAAATCGGAGGAATTTTAAATATATTTTTCCTAAAGTCAGGCCTTATTAAGATCTTGAACAGGTCTTCATTTTTTCTGCCGTCTATTTGAGACTATCTTTTTAAACACAGAGAAAACCAAAGTGAAGATCTACAAATGAGGTAGAAGAAGCAGGAAGGTATGCATGTCAGAGATAAAGCAGCACATAACAGGGTGAGAAAATGTTGCTGTAAAATCCGTTGAAAGTAGTGGAGAGAAGATAAAACCACAAACATTTTCATGGATGGATATTCTCAGGGTCTTAAAGTAGAAGTAATAAATGTGGAGAAGAGCAGAGATGATTACCGTAGCCAAATAAAAAGATTTTTTGGTCAAATCTAACTCATTAGTTATGTTTGCTGTTGTGTATCGCCCTCTTGCTGTTTGTTCTGAAGTTTTGAGGGAAATTTTTTGATTGTATCTGATTTAAAACACAAATACTGTAAAAAAGAAAAAAATAATTGATATTTATGCAGATGTTTACATACCAAACAATTGGGCTTTTTTGCTGGTTCCCTAGTTTTACTGGAGTGCGATATATACCTTCCAGAACTCTTAGATCCTTAGATCCTTTTCTTGACGTCTCGCTCCAACGTGGGCCAGAAAAAATGACGTCTGAGGAGTCGGATGGTCCGGTTAACCCCTCCGTGGCAGGTGATACGGGACGTGTGCCCCCAGGCCAGGACCTCAGACCTGAGGGAATCGGGGACATAGAGAGTGCCAGAAGGACAGGAGCTGCCAGCAGGGATCTCACCTTGAGCTTGCTGGACTTTGCTCTCGATCTCTCAGGTGAGGTTGCCAATAAAACATGATGTAGGCAGAATGTAGGAGTCAGAGTTGGTGTCAAAGGTGGTATATTTGCGGGAAAAAAGCATCGGGCTTGATATTTCGGCTGCCTGGACGGTACGTGATGGAGAAATGAAAACGGTCGAAAAATAAACACCACCGACCTGGCGGGAGTTTAGGCGCTTGGCGCTACGGAGTTAGGCGAGGTTCTTATGATCTGTCCACACTATGAATGGTTGTTCTGCTCCCTCCAGCCAGTGCCGCAATTCTTCCAGAGCTAATTTGATAGCTAATAGCTCACGGTTGCCCACATCATAGTTTCGCTCAGCCGAACTTAATTTGCAGGGAAAAAAGGCGCATGGTTTGAGCTTTCCAGTGCCCTCCTCACGTTGAGACAAAACTGCCCCCACTCCGGAATCCGAGGCGTCCACCTCTACGATAAATTGTTTAGTGATGTCTGGTTGGATGAGAATGGGAGCCGAAACGAAAAGGGATTTGAGTTTCTTGAATGCAGAGTCAGCTGGAGGGGTTCCAAGAGAATGCTTTATTGATGGAGGTGAGTTGTGTGAGGGGAACCGCTACACTGCTGTTATCCCGGATAAAGCAGCGGTAGAAATTAGCGAAACCGAAGAAGTGTTGGAGTTTCTTCCGTGTCTGGGGAACTTCCCACTGGGCGACAGCCTCAATCTTAGCGGGGTCAGGACGGATGTTGCCTGCTTCGATAATGTACCCCAAGAAGGGGTACATTGGATAAGTGGAAATCACACTTTTCTGGTTTGACGCATAACTGATTTTCCAATAACCTTTCGAGGACTACGCGGACGTTATGTTCATGTTGGGAGGGATCGGCGGAGTAGATGAGGATGTCGTCCAAGTAAACGGAGACAAATCTGTTTAAGAAATCCCGCAGGACGTCATGAACAAGACATTGGAACACGGCGGGGGCGTTGGTGAGTCCGAACGACATAACCAGATATTCATAATAGCCTAATAGGGTGTTGAATGCAGTTTTCCATTCATTCCCCTCACGAATACGTACTAGGTGATAAGCATTTCAGAGATCGAGTTTAGAGAAGATCTTAGCTTGCTGGACAGAGTTAAACACAGAGTCAATTAAGGACAGAGAATATTTATCTTTGACCGTAATTTGGTTTAACTCGCGGAAATCAATGCAGGGTCTCAACGTCTTATCTTTCTTTTCCACAAATAAAAACCCGGCGCCGACAGGTGATGATGAAGGACGGATATGAGAAGGGGCTTCTTGAATGTAGTTTTCCATGGCAACCTTTTTCGGGCCCCGAGAGATTATATAATTTTCCTTTGGGGAGAGGAGCACCGTTCAACAGCTCGATGGAGCAATCATAAGGTCGATAGGGCGGCAGGGAACTGGCTTTAACTTTACAGAAAACTGTACGAAGGTTGTGATAACAGGCAGACCAGTTAGTTCTATGAGAGTCTGTGTGATGCTGTCGAGGCGGCGAAATAGGTCCTGTTGGGCCGAAGACATCTGAGACAGGGCATTAGCTTGACGACCTAGGAGGGTACCTTGTAGGGAGATGTCGTGGCGGAGTCCCTCCGGATCAGCTGGGTCAGGCATTGGGCCAGTTCGTTCTGTTATGATTTGACGTGAGTACAGAGTGACCCAAATGCTGGAACACAGAAGGAGACTCGGACAACTGGGTAAGTTTAGATGGTTTAATATAGCAGAGGGTGAGTAATGGCTTTTTGATGGAGGAGGCGCGGCGGCCTGCTGGAGGAGTGTGGCAGAAGGATTCCAGGAGCGAGAGTGTGGGAGACCAGAGGACAGCGACCAGGGGCCTCATTTATAAAACTTTGCGTAGGATTTGCGTCAGAAGTGGCGTACGGATGAAACATAGGACGTGCGTACGCACAGAAATATTCGGATTTATAAAACTGTGCGCACGCACATCCTACGGATTTTTCCCTTAATAAATCACAATCAATTCTAAATGTAGCGCAGCTTTTGTGGCTTTATGACATGCCCATAGTTGCCAATAAATAGTCCGTGAAACGCCCACAAGTTAATATTCATTGATTGCGAAATCATGGAAAACACAGAGAGGAAATCAAAAAAACATAACTTCACTCAATGTGAAGTAGAAGTTATCGTTGGCGAGGTGGAAAAGAGGAGAAAAGTGTTGTTTGGAGGGCACAGTGTGGGCATTACTAATGCCAAAAAGGCACTTGAGTGGCAAACGGTGGCAGACACCGTAAATGCTGCAGCCTCACAACCTCGGACCGTGGCCGAAATAAAAAAGAAATGGTCGGACATCGAAGGCGAGGCAAATAAACGTCTAGCGCTCCATCGCTAGAGTGTGTCTGCCATGGGTGGGTGGAAAGGGGACACCGGAGCTGACCCCTCTTGATGAGAGACGGGCGGCAATTATTGGGGAATCCCTATTAAGTGGAGTGGTGACTGAGGCGGAGGGGGGCGCCAGATGCACCGGGTGACGCCAGGAATCCTAGTGTTGTTAGGACTCGAAGTGGGACTGGGACGGCGTGGTTCCTTCGAGTGCTCCTCTGTAACGTCGGGCCCAAAAGCCCGCAGAGGTCCAACAGGACGGCTCGAGGAAGTCGGAACCGGCTCATAAGCCACTCGTCCTCCTTTGCCAGCAAGACTTCTTGCTGTGTAAAGATGCGTTCACTCCGAATTCTTCCATTTGCCACATCTTCTAAGAGCGCAAGATCAGCCATTGTGCGTCATTACGCATTGTGATGGGGCATTTTATTTCCTTCCATTTAATTGCCTCTGACAAGCTACAGATGTCGGTAATAATCGATGCGGAAATGGGAAATTGTTCAGCGCAAATGTAATTTCTTGTTGGTTGCTGAATAGTTGAGACATACGCCATACATTGTTTTATCATAAATCAAACAAACTAAAGGCATATGCATGAATACCATAATTCCGTAGCTTACGAAGAAATGTTTTACTATGAAAACAACTTTCCCCAGTGGACAATCTATCTATCTATCTATCTATCTATCTATCTATCTATCTATCTATCTATCTATCTATCTATCTATCTATCTATCTATCTATCTATCTATCTATCTATCTATCTATCTATCTATCTATCTATCTATCTATCTATCTATATCTATCTGTATGTCTATCTGATTGCACCTATATCTGCTCCGCCAAACGGACACATTGACGAGAATATCAGTTTTGTACATTCTTTCGTTCTGTTAACTATATTATTTATGATGATGAATTGCACAACATGCCAATATTGCAGAACATATTTCACTTTTCTTTCTGCAAATATGTGTTCATTTGAATTTCTGTTGTAATTTTCGTTTGATTTTTTTTGTTTGTTTCACTGCTGATCGATCAAACGGGTGTTCGTGTAGGCTGTTAATTGTTAGACTTGCTTTGTGAAGCATTCATTTTATTCATGAGAGGCAGTATTGTCATTTTCACTCTCACTTTCACGTGTTTCTTCCATTTGCCGACGGTGTCGCCATTTCTCATTTCACCCGTTTTTGTGCGTACGCCTGGGTCAGAGCTTGCGTGAAGGACTGCACATTTTCCCCTTTTTATAAATATCAATTATTGCGTAGAGAGTGGCGTACGCCTTCTTTTGTGCGTACGCAACGTTTATAAATGAGGCCCCAGCTGTGTACCAGAGGAGATTCTTCCTGAGACAGAGACGAGAGGCAAAATGAGTGATATGATAACAAACAGGAGCATGATCAGGCCAGACTAAGCACCGTGGGAGGAACAACGAGCTTGCGTCGAATGATGATCCAGGTGCTCCTTAAGAAGGCAACGGCGATGATGAGGTAAGCGAAGGTAGCTTGTCACCACCAAAACAGAGCAGGCGGGGGAGGGGGAGAGAAGCTGGCAGAGGTACCATGACAATTTCACAATCAAACCAACAATTCAATCAAAGCAAAAACAAATTAAAGATTCCAATAACAATTACAAAAGCAAAACAAATAATAAAATAAACAATGTTACAATTGAGAAGAAAAAAAATTCCAGATACCAAAACAGAATTGTAAAACAAAATAAGCAGAATAAAAATGAAAAGTATTGGCAAACAAAAGTTATTCCCAGACAATAAATATGGGACATCGCTGATCCTACCTTTTCTGGTTTCCTATTGTGTTCCTTTTTTCAAACATTTCATTTAGATTCCTGGAAACAATTTTTATTTCTAAGTGGTCTAAGGGCAGGGATGCCCAGTTTAGTTTAGTCTTTTTATTTAGTGTAGTTTAGAATTTTCCTGTTGAATTCTATCCATTTACAACTACCGGTACGAAGTCCATTGAGATGACTGTTGTTGTGATTTTGGGCTATACAAATAAAATTTAATTGAATATTGGAAAATACCATTTGGACTTAGGCATGGTATATTTATTTTACTATAACCTAAAAATGACCAAGTTCCATCACAGCGGACAACACACATGATGGCAGCAAAAAATGATCAAGCCGTCTTTCCTGTTGGCTCTCCAGCAGCGGTTGTCTCTTTCGCCGCTCGTGAACTTTCTCCCGACGCCACAGCCGTTATAGACATCCCTGTTACACACAACCGAGTTCGCTTCACAGCTCTTAAATAGTGGAAACCGCAAACATGTTACTCTGAACCCCCACTCACTTCACTGTGAGGAGGGGTCACGCCTTCCTTTTTTTATTTTCAACTGCATGTAAAACATTGATGTATACTTACCTAATAAAGAAATCAAACACATTCATACAAAAATGTCTACCCTGACAGAAATTGGATTCTAACAATTCCAGTCCAAAGACATGTGACCCCACAGTGTGGGAAAATGTCCTAATAATATTGTTTGTACTATTTTAATGTGGGAAAAAACAAAATATGACTGAACTTTGTGAAACTAAAATGTTAATGGATTTGCCATTCATTCTTCTTTACATGTTTGGTTCTTTGTTTCATTTACACTTGATCATTTTTCAAGACATACAAGGAATCTGGAAAACTTCACCTGCACTGAGTCACACTGGTAGAATTTATGGCTAAAGATGTCCTGAATCGATTTTAGATCAGTGAATTGGATTGTTGAAAATGAACCAAAATGGAAAGTAAATTGAATTGACAACCACAAATATCGAACAGAAATTGTATTCTTTTGTGCTATCCTAGGCACTTTACCATTGGGAGTTGGGTCATCTAGACCCACTAGACAGTGCACTGAACCTTTTTTCTTCACTGATTTGTGAACCTCACTGGTGGGAGAACACGTGAATGTAAGGGTGAGGTCATCTAAGATAGCACAAGGGTTATTTCTGTGAATTTCTGCAAAACATTAGTATTCAGATGTTGTAGATAAAAAATAAAATCTGCTTTTTACCCAGTTTGGGAAAGGTCAAATTCATTATTCTCGATGTTTTCATTTCCTTAGTTTTGTGTTGTTGTGGTCTTATAGTCTAGTCCTGAAATGTAAAATAAAACACACAAACTACAAGCAAAGAATGACCAGTTTTTATGTTATTATTCCCTTTAACAAATTTAATTTCTAACATGCTTTGCATAGACAGAAGATTGTGGGATGCCACAGGAAACTCTCACAAAGTGTGAGCTATGAAACACAAATGAAAGTTGGTGTTGCATGAAAAGTGAGATTACGCAGAAGCCGACACTGTGTAAGAAACCACTTGATCAAAGAAGGTCAAGGAAAGGATAAAAGAATTTCTTCGATTGGCAATGAAATGTCAAATTTAAAAACAAAATCTTCAGACACAAAGTAGATATTGATAAAAGAAATGATTACATTTTTAAGTAAGGAATAATTTTTAAAAATAGTTATCTCACTTCCAAATTGAGCTGCAGGTATTTTTTACCTTAGTAAAGAAGCAAATAGGTTTTGTATGGTCTTGTCCCTGTATGTTTCTGAAAGGTAAGAAAAGGTAAAAACTACATCTTAATTTAAAGTAATTTTCAAACAAATAAAGTTGCTTCTTTTTCACAGATCCACCGTAAAGAAGTTTCACATGAAATATCATTCCAGAATCCAGGAGTTTCTCTAATTTCAGCACAGTCTTCCTCTCCGTAACGTTGGCTTCCACCATCACTATCAGGCTGGTTTTTCCCCCAGAACCTGTCAGTCCAGAAAATAAAAGGATCTGATTCAAACAGCATACCGACATACATCCATTTGTATTTCTCATGTAAAAAAAATAGAATTTTCAATATATAGAAATATGTGTAAGTGTGTGTTAATGTTGTGCTTTTTACCCCACTACATAAAAAAGAATTATAATCAAATGCAAGCAGCTAAACCAACCCCCACCTCACTCTGTGTTTTAGTAGCACTGATCCAGACTGAACACTCACTTCAGAGTCAGAGGACTTCCATCTACCCATTTCCAGCTCCCCTCCTGGACTTTGTCAGTCAGTCCAATCCAGACTGGTTGATCTCTGAATTCAAAAAGAAAAGTCTGCAAAAAATGTAAAAAACTGTGTTAAAAGAAAAAATAAATGTATTTTTGCTTTAACTCTTAACACTGTTCAGCAGCCTTTCAACATGTTTTGTAAAAAAAAAAGGGGTGATTTGGGTTGTCTTCACTAAATAATTATATTATTGTTTTTGTTGATGCTGTTTAAGCTCTGTTAAGATGTTGTTTTTTTTTGTATTTTCTTAAAAAAAAAGTAATCCAAAACAGACACAAACTGAAGAAACAAGCACCTTTTCATCCGTGCTGTTTATCACAACCAGATCAGCTTGTCTGGCTTTGCAGGACTTTCTTGCTTCATCCCAGGACTTAGACTCCCCAGAGAAGAAATAACAAGAGGAACCAAATCTGATCCATCCTGATGGACATCGTGGTTTCCCTGGAGAACATTTGAAATGTAAAGCAATTCACAATCAACACATTACTATAAACAAGCAGATTTTATTTCTTTTTCATCTACAGAATCAGAATTTGTGCAAAAGTCACTTTCTGTTCCTCCAACTTGGTGTCAAAAAATGGTTTTAATATCTATCCGATATTTTTATTTGAAGCAGTTGCAACAACATTAGAACCTGGCCTGTTATGTGCTCTAATAATAAATAATGAGGAAGAGTTTGTAAACTTTACCAAAATTACACATCAGGCTTAACAGGCTACAGGTATTATTGCAACCCAATATGGCAAATATAATAAACACTGGCGCCAACCTCAACCACTAGGAGCAATGTGGGGTTTGGTGTCTTCCCCAAGGACACTTCGACAAATGAACAGGCAAGGTGGGAACTAAACCTGCATTCCTCCAATAAGAGGTTGACCGCTCTATCTATGCACTACAGCGTCAAGTTAAATATTTAACGGAACATTAATTTAAAAAAACTTGTCCATCCATCCATCCATCTTCTTCTGCTCATCGACTGGATCGTGGGGGCAGCAGTCTAAGCAGAGATGTTTGGACTTCCCTCTCCAACATCTGAACCAGAAGCCCGAGCCACTTGAACTGACTCCTCCGGATGTGGAGGAGCAGCGGTTCTACTCCGAGCTCTCTGCGGGTGACCGAGCTTCTCACCCTGTCTCTAAGGGAACAACCAGCCACCGTACGGAGGAAGCTTATTTCAGACTCTTGTATTTTCCGAAAGAACGTTGGTTCTTTCTGCCATGACTCAGAGCTCAAGACCATAGGTGAGGATTGAAACGAAGATTGGCTGGTAAATTTAGAGTTTTCCTTTTCTGGTTCAGCTCTTTCTTCCCCACAACAGACCGTGACAGCAAACGCATAACGGCAGATGCTGCTCCAATCTGGCTGTAGATCTCACACTCCGATCTTCCCACACTCCTTAACAAGATCTCAAGATACTTAAACTCCTCTACTGGGTAGGAGCCCTCCACCCAGCCAGAAAGACAAACTACCTGTCTCCGGACAAGGGCCATGTCCTCAGACGTAGCCACACTGTCCCTCATCCCAGTCCCTTCTCACTCTGCAAACCTCCCCAATCCATGCTGGACATCCTGTCTCGATAAAGCCAACAGGACAACATCATCTGCAAAGAGCAGAGAGGAAATCCTGAAGTCCCCAATTCAGACCCTCTGGCCCCTTGCTGCGCCTAAAAATGATGTCCATAAAGACTATGAACAGAACCGGTGATAAAGGTAAGCCCTGTCGGAGTCCAACGTGCACCGGGAACAAGTCAGACTTCCTGCTAGCTACGAGAACCAAACTCCTGCTCCAGCTATACAGAGACCGGACAGCCCTCACTAAGGGTCCCCGCACCCCATACTCCCAGAGCACCCGCCACAAGACACCACGGAGGACGAGGTCAAACACCTTCTCCAAATTCACAAAACACAGAGACTGGAGCAACGAACTCCTACAAAGTAGGGTGTACAGTTGGTCCACATTATCACGTCCAGGGCAGAAACCACATCCCTCCATGTGCCGCTGTCTTTGCCCACGTGGGCATTGATGTCCCTCAGGAGAACAATGAATCTTCACAAAGTAGATTTTTACTTCAGGATTTTCATACTTACTCTGTTTACAGTCCATCAGCTTCTTGGTAGTTTCAGTGAGGTTGGAATTCATCGTCTCAATAACATCATTCAGTTGCTCAGTCAAATTATCTTTGCTGTCAGAAATTTCTGACAATTTTTTTACTGAGTCACCATCTGAAATGAAATCAGGCCCAAAAAAAAGATGTATCAGTGATTCAATCACAGAATGGATGGTGGAACAAGTGCAGTTAGCCAACAGACTATTAGTGGAAAGGTGCACAGAAGAGATAGACATAACTACCCAACAAGCTGATATAAGGTTGTGTTCAGACTTGAAAAGTCTGTTAGTGTTATTATGCCCTAAGATTGTTGTGGTGCCCTTAACATGTGTGAGCGGGCTGGAGGATCGAGAGCGACGTTAACGCACGGTGGGGGCGTGTCAGCGGCTGTGAACGTGGATCAGAGCCGGTTATGGGACGGAAAGTTCTTCTAAAAAGACAATGACATGATGAATGAGGTTGAATGTGAAGCGTATAAAAGCCCCATCATGCAGAACCTCTGCTCGTCATGGAACGGCTCCACTTTGCTCACAACTATGATTGGCAAGCGGTAAATGGGAAAGGTTCATAAAAATGTTTTTAAAAATCAAAACAAAAAAATAACGGCTGATTAGACATTTTCCAAGTAAAGTTCATGTGACAATCAACTTGCGTTACCCCCACGACTCCCGCCGGCATGTAATCCCAAGGACAAAGATGGAGAATTTAGAGCAAATTGAAGTTCCTGAAGAAAATAGTAGGTTTAGAGGCACCTGGGCAGATTTGTTTGCTTTCAACGACTTTAAAATTATGATTAATATGTTATGAGAAATTGGCAAACAACAAAGTCTCAAATGTGGCGAGACATCCTAGAATAAACGCAGCTTTTGCCCAAAAACATTCTGATTCAGATGAGAAAAAAAGTTGTCTGTTGCCAAAAATCTATTGGAGAAGAGGATTAACTGCAGGTTAATTATGACATATTTTGTAGTTTTGTGGCCTGTTGGGAAATAATTCTCATTGGAACCTTTTAAATTACAGAGGATACAAAAAGCGAACTTTAAAAACGAGTGAAATGAAGTCGGGGCTGCACGGTGGCGCAGTGGTTAGCGCTCTTGCCTCACAGCAAGAAGGCCCCTGGTTCAAGTCCCGGCTGGGGGACATGAAAAACACAACATCAATGGGGGACCTTTCTGTGTGGAGTTTGCATGTTCTCCCTGTGCATGCGTGGGTTTTCTCCGGGATCTCCGGCTTCCTCCCACTGTTCAAAAACATGCTTCATAGGTTGATTGGCAACTCTAAATTGTCCATAGGTGTGACTGTGAGAGTGAATGGATGTGTGATTGAGGATATTCTACCCTGCGACAGACTGACGACCAGTCCAGGGCATCCCCTGCCTACGCCCAAGTGGCCGGGATAGGCTCCAGCAACCCCCGTGACCCCGAAAGGGAAAAACGGTCAAGAAGATGAATGAATGAATGAATGAAATGATGTCATTCACTGGAAACAAACTTGACTATTCTGTTTCGAACCAAATCTTATAAACAAAACCACGTTACTAAGGTTTTCTTCAATAATTGGTCAGGAATTAAAAGGGTGGGGGCTAAGATAGATAGATAGATGGATGACTTTATTAATCCCACAATGGGGAAATTTCATTTCTGTGGCAGCAACACGACATTCAGAAATAATCTATATAATATAACATCAATAAAGGACATCACAAATTACACTTGTATTAGATAATTAAAAATATTACTAAAATTATTATGAAAAATTATTATCAAAAATGAGATTCTTATTAAATAAAGAAATAAATATTAAATATTAAATAAATACAGCTGCAAAAGTGTAAAAAACATGCAGTCCAAGCAAAAACACCAGAAATAATGGAAGTCCAAGGCTTTTCAGTCCTTGTTCACTAATTCAAATTTTATATTTCGCTCACCAATTTGGAACATCTGGATCAACGTTAGGTACAACACTTTTTACTCTCTACTTTGGTACGGTGCAGGCATGCTGCAGGGCGGTTACTGAGAAGGGGACGACTAAGATGATATGTTGATAAGTGTTTATGATATACAAATTGTCAGGAAGTGTTAGAAACTATGCGTATCACATTAAAAGTTGTTTTAATGAGCATGCATTCATCTGACCACATTTCAATTAGTTGCTGTTTCTCATTGTTGCTCCGTTACTCTGTTAACACCTCATAATGTTGTGCTTTTGTGGTCTTTTTGGTTCAGTTGTTCCACTCTGAGGACAGAGCGTATTTAGACTGAGGATACTCAGAGCGAAATGAAGCTCAGTCCGATTGGAAACAAACTGAAACCATCTCAAAAGACGAGTCAGAGACCAGGAATCGCTTAGTCATATTCAAACTAAAAATTTGTTCTGGATTATTGGGGTAAACATTAGACTCTGACTCATTTTAAACAAACCAAATGTGTCCAGTCTGAATACACCCTGAGAAATGGGAGGCTAAAGACAGATCTCCATGGAAAACATTTTCAAGAACAGATAAGTTTCATTTTTCTCTTCTGAGCTGACTTTTCAAAAGTCATTAGTGAGACTGACATGTTACATGACTCTTTGTACCACATTTTGTTTGCTCATACGAGGAAGCAATTATTAAATTTAGAAACAGAGATTTACATGTAGTTTCTTTCAAAGTTTGCTTAAGGTCCTGCTATAATAAAAGCTAAAAAATGTCAAACATAAAACAGATCTTCATTTGACCTGTGGCCGTAGCCTGTTCGACAGCTTGTTTGACGAGCTTTTTAGAGAAGTTGTAAAACTGCCAGAAAAAAAGTATGATTTATGCTGTGCTGCCTAATAATGTTACAGGCACCGAGCCCTGTTTTATGCCACAACTAACACTGCTGTATGAGGAAGACTTATTTACATGATCAGATAAAAATGTCAGCTTTGAGCAGCTCCTGTTAAAACATTTTTGCTAGTATCTGCAGCAAAATATTTTGATCTAGTGGGTCAAATAAAGCTCTGAAACGTAAAGAGCATTTACAAACGTTATCTTATATACAACGAGGAAGCAATATAATTAGAATTTGCATGATTAAAGACTGTTCATTGGTTTTTGTGTGTAAATATTACACACAAAAACAAAAACATTAAAAAAAAAATTCTCAAATAAGATTAATGTAAGAGGAATGGCATAAAGCTGATCAATGAAAAATATCAGCTCATTATATTTCACAGAGCTTTAATCTTTAGCATCCATGACAACGCATCCCAGAAAATCATTCTTTTCTTTGCTGTTACACTGAATATTGTCATGAATAGAAGGTAGAAAAAACTGTAGAAATGTATTAAAACTCAGATATTGAAGTGTTCGTGACTTCCTAAAACAATCTTATTTGGCTTCTTTGACCTTGTTGCACAACTGTCCAGTTGACTGGTTCATCAATATTACACTTATGAATCCCACCTCCTCCCTTTAATGCTTTCCTTTGCAATTGTATTTAAATTGTTGTAGTTTATTTTGGCACTTTAAATATAGTGTCCCATACAGTTCCATGTTGTGTTATAATAGTCAATAAAATGTAAACAAAAAAAAAACAGTGAACAAGGTTAATAAAAATTTAATATTAAAGCATTGATGGGCAACTCATAAAGCATCCTATATCAGATCTATTATCTGCACCACTGCAGGAAAATTGTTTTAAGTTTTCAATTCTCCTTTGAATTATGTTTTTGGACTGTGGGAGGAAGCAGAAAACCTGTGTGTGTGCGGGGAGAACATGCAAACTCCACACAGGAAAAAATCCAGCTGGGATTTAACTATTTCAAACAAAAGTGCAAACACCATATTATCATGCAGCCTCCAAATCTACCTCCAATTCTACAACTTAATAAAAATCAAAAAATTAAATCAGATTTTTGACTTTAATGTAAAAGAAAAAATAAACTCATTGTCACATTATGCCTATTGTGAGGTAAATACTCACAGAGGAGGCCAAGAATGACGAGTCCAGCCAGAAGAAGAACACTCAGCATCACCATGAAAGTAATAACACTGAGATAGCATCTCCTGTTGGACTTGATGGAAGCTATAGGGAGAGAATTATAACTGAAATCACAATAGAAAATCATAAAGTGAATTCATTTTGTTTTATCAGTGAGTTCACTCTTACCTGGTGGATTTGATTTGTAAACCTGGCAGACAGGATCTTTAGGTTCAAAATTTTCATAAATGGCTTCCATTATAAAGATGTAAAGTCGAAGAACCTGTGAAGTGTTTAACAGACTTGTATACTGAACAGCTTTTTCTGTCTGAGGTTATTATAGAAGTGATGGGAAGTCAATGTCATGTGACAGTAGTTGCATTGTGACAGGAAGCTCGGGTGAGGTGAAGGTGTGAAAGTGTGGTGGCAAAGAAAGAACATCTACTAAGTTCCGCTTTTACTTTTTTTTTTACTTTCTAACTTCTAAGTGTCCAGCAGCCGAGCAAACAAATAAGAGCTGATTACCAGATTTTACTGTTACAATAGGTAGTTATGAATTTTCCGACACACAAAGACCAAGACATTCTCACCCCAACTCGTCCAATATGGACACATGGTAGGGAGCCCCCTCTGCATCACATATAGCTTTGGGTTAGCTCAACTCGCCGTTTTCCTATGTACTGCCTGCCCCGATTTAATGACTTCAGTAAAGTATGACAGGTTTTGACTTCTGTGAACCCTTCATGACCATGACCAAGTCAGGAGAAAAGTATTTTTATTTTTCCTCATATTGTCAGAGAGCAGCGCTCAATGCCTTGCTTTTAGTTAAAATGGTCCACTTTTTTGGAATATGAAACAGAAATTAAAATCCAGTTAATTTTTGGTTGAAAACTTAACAGCGTTTTGGGATCTTATTTTCAGCACATCGAAAGTTGGGCTCCCCAAAAGCATTAATATATGTGACGTGGAGGGGGGTCCCTGCCGATACGTCCATATGACGAGTTGGAGTGAGAATGTGTTGCCCAGACACCTGCACGGGAAAGCAGATTAAGGGAATCCACCTTCCAAGCATCCTGATGTCAGCCACCCAGACCAGGGCTGGGAGGACCACCACAGTGGCCCCCAGTACTGGATAGGTGGAGGGCTTAGGGGCACATAGAGTGTGAGGCCCAGCCCTCCAGAGAACAGTCCTCTCCCCGGGCCAGGAGGCCCAGAACGGGGCCTTACCCCACGAAGACGTGAACTAGAATGCACCTTGATAAATAAATCATTTTCTTTATTCATGCAATTCACACTTGTTTGTAGAAGATTCTTTGCAAAAAAGATTCAAGTTTCAATCTGAACCGTCTAATTGTTGCTCATCTAAAACAGAAACATTAGAACAGATTTTTTATAGCTGTAAACACAGAAAGGTCTTCTGGTCCGATGTTCATAATTTTGTGTCAATTAAATATAATTTATAACTCCCACTTCTTCTTTTACTGGTTTTGTCTATTTCATGGATGATTTGGAAAACCTTGTCACTCATTTATTCATTTTCTAAACCTTTTTTGTCTCTTTCGGGGCTACGGCGCTGCCGGATCCTATCCCAGCCACTCGTCTCGGATGAAGGCAGAGGACACCCTGGACAATCCATTTAAAACTGGCCATTTAAGATAAGATATGGCTTTGTTGTCACTAACCTCATGTACAATGACATATCAGTCACCATATCAATGTAAAAACTAAAAAAGATGACTATGAACAAAATTATAAACATGTCTGTAATTTGAAAAACAATATGTACAAATAAAAAAATGTAAATTTAAAATTATAAATGTAAAAAATATGTTTGTAATGTGTAAAATGATATGTTTGTTTTTATTGATTTTGATTTTATTGATTTATTTCAAGCATTGTAGTCAAAGCAATAAAGAATTTAGACATATTTATCAAACTCATCACAGAAATGATGAAATGCATAGATAAAAAAGACATAAAATAAAACAAAACAAAAATGTCACTTTAATCACATTTGCTTAATTAAATACAGTGATCATTAACTGAAGTATAAGTAGAGTTTGATTTATTGCTTGAAAAGGAGTGGGAAGAAGCAAGCTTATATAATCCCACCTCTACTGAGTTCATTCATTTGATAGTTTTACAGTGTTTAAATCCGGTTCTGATCAGATAGATTTTCTTGAAGTAACAAAATCCAGTGCCTAGAAATGATTGATGATCTTCAGAAAACATTCATTCATGATTTCAGTAAACGGTAACGGTACCGATATGTAATAATCATTGATTATTATTAGAACACATGATAACACTTCTTCTTCCTCTTTCGGCTTCTCCCATCAGGGGTTGCCACAGCGAAGAAGTCGCATGGTAAACTTGGCAATGTTTTACGCCGGATGCCCTTCCTGACGCAACCTTCTCAAACCGGGCTTGGGACCGGCACAGAGGTAGAGAGGGGAACAGGGAGAAGCCCGGAGTCGAACCCTGGTTTCACGGACAGAAGCTGCCGCAAACCAGCAAGAGCTAAACCGGCTCCCAGAACACATGATAACACTAAACCAGTAATTATTGCTACACATTGCAGATCAAGTAAACAAAATCAATAGCTTATTGATTGTAATTTAAACATTTCAGTAATCATTATTGCACATTACAATGTAACACTCAGTGGTTGTAATTAAAATAGCTTTGATTATTTCACCACAATCAAGTTCACACATGTATATGGAATTATTCAAACACCTGTTGATCCTTGAATCCTCTTATCTTCATATCCTGAAATAAGACTTTCTTTAAACATTTTCTTGAATATTTGAATATTTGAACATTTCTTGAGCTCATTACTTAAACCATTCCAAAGTTTAGTGCCACACACCGACAGACAGAAACTTTTCTTTGTGGTTCTTATCAATTTGATCTTGAAGTTCCTACATCCCCTCAGTCTGTAGCCTCCTTCATTTTCTAAGAACTTCTTTTGGATATTGAATGGTCATGCAGTTTTAAAAGTCTTGATTGATAAAATAGATTGTTTGTATGATCAAGATATCCGGCTTTATGTACAATTCTGACGGCTCATTTTTGAAGTAAAAAGAGAGGATGCAGTGAGCTCTTGTAATTATTCCCCCAAATTTCTTTACAGTAAGTGAAATATGGTAATATTAAGGAGTACAATAAATATCTACTGTTTTATCCTAATATATATTTAGATTTATTTACGATTCAAATACTTTTTGAGACTTTAGTTTGTATGTGTCTGATGTGTGGCTTCCAACTTAGTTTGTCATCGATTAAAAACCCCTAAGAATTTTATGTCTGTAACACTTTCGATTAAGACATTATTTATTTCAATTGAGAGCTCTTTATTTGCATTGTAGTTTCCAAAAAACAGCACTTTGGTTTTATCTAGGTTCAAAGATAATTTGTTGTAATCCATCCATAATTTTATTTTGTTTAACTCTGTGTTCACCACCTTGATAAGTTCCCTATGATTGTCTGTAGGATAAAATATATTTGTGTCATCAGCAAATAATATGAGTTTCATAAGCTTTGAAACATTGAATATATCATTTATTTAAATATTGAATAGCAGCGGGCCCAGAATTGATCCTTGTGGGACACCACAACTTATCTCTTTGGTTTCTGATGGATATTCATCATTCTTGACCAATTGTTTTCTTCCCGTTAAATAGTTTCTGACCCAAGTTAGCGCTAGTCCTCTTATCCCATACACTTCCAGTTTGTCAAGTAGGATTGTCACGGGGCCTCTGTCAGGTTCCTCCCCCCTCCCCTCTCTGCTTGGCCTAATTCTCCGCAGCTGCCGCCACTCATCTCATCAGCCTGCCAGACCTTCAAAAGGAGCTCCAGGAGCAGTATTCAACGCGACTTTGTTGCCTCTAATGGTGCATGTTCTAGCCTCCAGTAATCCATGTTTGATTACCTTCTACTTCTCGCCTCACGCCTCTTTGTCCTGGTTCCAGGAAAACCCTAGTCCACGAGTGAGCGGTCAAGCGGACGTGCCGAGCAGTTTCCATCCACACTCACCTCCTTCAGTGGAGCGCTGTTGGATTCCACATCAACTCTCAAGCCACGGTCGGTTCCTCGAGCTGCGTCTCCTTGTCTTGTCTCAGGATCCACGGACCCCCTCCAGCCACGTCGCCTCCCTGCCGCACCAAGACAACATCACCAGCTGAACCAATAAACCCACTACTTACCATTACTCACCTCCTGTCATCCTTCCGGGTTCCAGCATCTGGGTCTGCCTAGCCTAGTCAGTCATGACAAGGATGTCATGATTGAGAGTGTCAAATGCTTTTTTTAAGTCAATGAAAATTCCAGCTGCATATTTCTTTTTGTCCAGAGCATTTGTGATTTCCTCCACAGCATCAATGATAGCCAATGAGGTTGATCTATTTTCTCTAAAACCATATTGGTTTTCATTTATAATGTTATGTTTTTCAATAAATAAAGCTAATTTATCATTGGATATTTTTTTCTAAAATTTTTGAGAATTGTGGAAGAAGAGATGTGCAAATATAAGTATGTTTACTACGTGCATGAACCATTTGACAGCAGGGAGGTAGGTAAATATTGAAGTTAGAAAAGATGAAATCCTCAATAAACAGATTGCCTCAAGGTTGGATGTGTTATGCGTTCAGAGATGCGCCGTCTAAATAGTAAACAGCGTTTACTTGTGTACTGCTTTTCTACCTTCCTCGAAGACCAAGGTCGACTTGATGATGCTTCATTCAGAACACTATTCTATGAATCCACAGCTGTCGTAAATAGCTGACCTTCAACAGTGGATGGGATAAATGAAAAAAATTAAATAAATAGAAAGCAAAATAAAAAAAAATTAAAAAGCAAATATTTAACATTTTCATTTGCAACTTAGAAAGTTTTTTGTGCAACGTGGTGGCAGAAATATCACTCCATAGATTCACAGCTTTCTATAGGCGAGGGCACTAAAGAACCTTTCCACTACATTTTTTGCACTGAGTCCACCACCGGGTCCTGTTCAAAAACCGCTGGACCTGGACTGCTCAAACCTGGATTAAATTATGATTTAGATATTAAAGAATACAGTAATCACAGTTTCTGATTTTATGCAATTTAAGGGTAATAGGGACACGGGAAGGACAACTTAAAGCAAAACACCAAAACAGGAACTTTAAAGTAGAGGGCTGCATTGGGATTGGGTCCCGCCTGGTCCCACGGGACCCAACCCAAATCTCGCGGCGCGGGCGGGTTGAATTTTGCTGCGGCTAAACACAAACACCGCGGGATTAGGGAGGTTGCTGTCATGACTTGCAAGGCTAGGCAGACCCAGATGCTGAAACCCGGAAGGACGACAGAAGGTGAGTAAGGATAGGTAAGAGTTTATTTTGCTCCGCTGATGGGTGATGTTCCGGTACGGCAGGGAGGTGGCGTGGCTGGAGAGGGTCCGTGGATCCGGGGCGAGACCTGAGGATCGGCGATGGCTCGAGACGAGGCTGGAGGTCCGGCTAAGGCTCGTGAGGCGGCTAGGCGTTCGGCGAGATTCCCCAGTGAGGCAGGTAACTCCCGATGGGCGTCTGCTTGGCGAGTCCAGATTTGAGTGTCCACTCGTGGCATGAGATTCCTGGAGACAGGACAAGATGTACGTAAGATAATGCGAGAGATCTATGACAAGGGACTGTGAGGTGACCAGACTAAGCACCATTAGAGGCAACGAACTCGCGTTGAATACTGGTCCTGGAGCTCCTTATGAAGGTCTGGCAGGCTTATGAATTGAGTGGCGGCAGCTGTGGTGAATTAGGCCAAGCAGAGAGGGGAGGGGGGAGGAACCTGACAGAGGCACCATGACAGTACCCCCCCTCAACGACCGCCTCCAGGCGGTCCAGGGCGGCGATCAGGATGGGCCCGGAAGAAATCCTCGATGAGGGACGGGTCCAGGATGAGAGAGCGCGAGATCCAAGACCGCTCCTCAGGACCGTAACCCTCCCACTCAACCAGGAACTGGTGCCCGCGACCCCGACGCCGGACGTCCAGAATCCGGCTAACCGTGAAGGCGGGGGCGCCGTCGATGACCCGGGCGGGTGGTGGGGAAGCGGACGGCGGGCACAGAGGACTGTCCTGAACAGGTTTGATTTGGGAGATGTGAAACGAGGGGTGTACCTTGAGAGCTCGTGGCAAACGAAGTCGGACACAGGTAGGATTAATGATCCTGTCAATGACGTAGGGTCCGATGTACCGTGGAGCCAGTTTCCGGGAGGTGGCTTGGATGGGAATGTTGCGAGCGGAGAGCCATACCCTCTGACCAGGCTGGTAAGTGGGCCCCACCACCCTGTGTCGATTGGCAATGCGGCAGTTGCTCTCCTTGGTGCGGAGGAGAGCAGCTGTGGTCTGTTGCCAGATGCGTTGGCAACGCCGGAGATGTTCCTGGACAGACGGCACCGCCAAATCGAGTTCCTGGGACGGAAACAGAGGTGGTGAGTACCCGAGGGCGGCTTCGAACGGAGACACCCCAGTAGCGGAGGACGAGTGTGTATTGTGGGCATACTCAATCCATACTAAATACTGGGACCAGTCCTTGTCGTTCTGTGCCGCCAGGCAACGCAAAGCTGCCTCCAGTTCCTGGTTGGCCCTCTCCGCTTGACCATTGGACTGAGGGTGATATCCAGAAGTGAGGCTGACCGTGGCCCCCAAGGCGGAGCAGAAGGCCTTCCAAACCTGAGAGACGAACTGAGGGCCACGGTCAGAAACAATGTCCAGGGGAATGCCGTGATGCCGGAACACCTGATGAACCAGGACTTCAGCAGTTTCGGTGGCTGTGGGCAACTGGGCAAGGGGAATGAAATGAGCCATCTTGGATAACCGATCAATGACAGTGAGGATGACGGAATTACCCTGAGAAGGGGGCAAACCGGTGACAAAGTCCAAGGCAATGTGTGACCAGGGACGGCTGGGGGTAGGCAATGGTTGAAGTAGTCCTGCCGGTGCAGAATTGGATGACTTAGAGCGGGCGCAGGTGGTACAGGCAGCCACAAACTCTCGAACATCCTTGTCCATAGAAGGCCAGAAAAACCTTCTACGGAGGAGATTGAGGGTTCTCTGGACGCCGCCGTGGCAGGACACCCGAGAGGTGTGTCCCCAGGAAGTTACTTCCGACCTGAGAGAGGTAGGGACATACAGAGTGCCATTAGGGCAGGGGGCATGATCGGGTTCCTCACCTTGGGCCTGGATGACACGGTTTTCGATGTCCCAGGTAAGGGCGCCCACGATACAGGTGGAAGGGACGATGGTGGCTGTGGACTTGTCCGAGGAGCTATATTTGCGGGAAAGAGCATCGGGCTTGACATTCCGGCTATTGGGTCTATAGGTTATGGTGAAACGAAAGCGATCAAAAAATAAGCACCAACGAGCCTGTCGAGAGTTAAGCCTCTTAGCCGTCCTCAGGTATGCCAGGTTCTTGTGGTCCGTCCAGACGACGAAAGGGTGTTCAGCCCCCTCCAGCCAGTGCCTCCATTCCTCCAATGCTAACTTGATGGCCAGCAGCTCCCGGTTTCCCACATCATAATTTTGCTCTGCTGGTGATAATTTTCTAGAAAAGAAGGCACAAGGCTTGAGCTTACCGGTGTGTTGCTCTTTCTGGGACAAGACCGCTCCGACCCCTGAGTCCGAGGCATCCACTTCCACGATGAACTGGCGAGAAGGGTCGGGTTGAATCAGGATAGGAGCTGTGACGAAGAGCCCCTTGAGCCGATCAAAAGCCTGTTGAGCTTCCTGGGTCCATTGAAAACTTTGAGTGGTGGAAGTGAGGCGTGTAAGGGGTGCTGCAATACCGCTATAATTCCTAATGAATCGCCTGTAAAAATTGGCAAAACCAAGGAAATGTTGGAGTTTTTTCCGGCTGTTTGGGGGTTCCCAATTGGAAACAGCTTCGATCTTTGAAGGATCGGGTCGAATTCGTCCCGCCTCTATGATGTATCCCAGAAACTGTACATGGTCGACGTGAAATTCACATTTCTCTGACTTGACATAGAGTCGATTCTCCAGGAGTCTGGTGAGAACCTGGCGGACGTGTTGTTCGTGTTGGGTCTGATTATTAGAATAGATGAGGATGTCGTCAAGATAAACAAAAACAAACCGGTTCAGAAAATCACGAAGGACGTCGTTTACTAGTCTCTGGAAGACAGCGGGGGCATTAGTCAGCCCAAAGGGCATGACCAGATATTCATAATGACCTAGTGGAGTGTTGAATGCCGTCTTCCACTCGTCTCCCTCCTTAACACGGACCAGGTGATAAGCGTTGCGTAAATCCAGCTTGGTGAAGACACGAGCTTCCTGAACAGAGTCAAAAACAGATGAAATAAGAGGTAGAGCGTACTTATCTTTTATGGTGATTTGGTTGAGTTCCCGATAATCGATACAGGGGCGTAGTGTCTTATCTTTTTTCTCCACAAACAAGAAACCAGCAGCTACAGGGGATGACGAGGGGCGTATATGACCCAGGGATAGTGCCTCCTGGATGTAGCTCTCCATAGCGAGTCTTTCGGGTCCGGAGAGGTTGAATAGTCGCCCCTTAGGGAGGGTGGAGCCAGGTTGTAATTTTATTTCGCAATCATAAGGGCGATGGGAAGGAAGAGCGCAGGCTTTAGTTTTGCTGAAAACGTCCTGTAGATCGTGATAACAGGTAGGGATATTTTCCAAATTGACAGCAGTATGATTTTCAGGGGACTGCCGATAAGTGGCGGGTATAGCGGAAGAAAGGCAATTAGCCAAACAGTATGCGCTCCAATTGGTGATTTGTCCAAGGCTCCAATTAAACTGTGGGTTGTGAAGCTTTAACCAGGAAAACCCCAGGATAATAGGGGTGTGTTTGGAACGTGTGATGAAGAATTGGAGGGTTTCTCTGTGATTACCGGAAGTGAGTAGCTGGACGGGTTTGGTGCGGTGTGTAATCCGAGAAAGGTGCTGACCTCCCAAGCCGGAGGCCTCAACAGGGTTATCCAAAGGTTCTGTGGGGATACGTAGTTTAGTGACGAGATCCAAATCAATCAGGCTTTGTTCGGCACCGGAGTCTATGAGGGCCTTGGTGCTATGGACTTCCGTTTTGGTACAAAGTTTAACAGGAATGTAGAGGAAATTAGGAGTAGTATGAATGGTGGAACATTCCCCAAGCGACTTGTCACTAGGCAGGGAATTCAGGAGTTTACGTCGCGGGCATTTAGAAACTAAATGTCCCAGAGCACCGCAGTAGTAGCACGAACCTTCTTCTTGACACCGCTTTCGCTCCCCCGCCGACAGTTTAGAATGTCCAACCTGCATCGGTTCCTCCGAAGTGAAATGATCTGCTTTGGTTGGTGACTGGCGCGGAATAACAGAAAAATAAGGTTGGCTAGTGGATATGTGTTGATTACTCTGGCGATCGTTATGCCGTTCACGAAGCCGGGAATCAGACCTGAGAGCTGCAGAAACAAGCTCTTCGAACGAGTTAGCATCTGGTTGGGTGCATAGATGATCCTTAATGGATTCGTTTAGAGACTGGTAGAATATTCCTTTTAATGCTATATCTGGCCAGCCTGCTTCAACTGCCAGGACACGAAAATCTATAACGTGGTCACTTACTGACCGACCATGCTGTTTTAAATTTAACAGGCGTCTGGTGGCTTCCTCTTGCTTGCGAGGCTGATCAAAAATTAGGCGAAATTCATGAATAAAATGTTCATAACTAAGGTGAGTAATGGGATTAGCTGATATAAAGGCGTGAGCCCATTGTAGGGCTTTATTTCTGAGTGAGTTGATGATGAGAGTGATTTTACTGTGGTCCGTGTGATAATACCTGGGAGCATGTTGAAATATGAGCTGACACTGTAATAGTAAGCCGCCACAGGCTTTGACGTCACCCGAAAACGGCTCAGGTTGGAGCCGGAAGTTTTCCGTAGCATGGGTGGGATCGGAAGCGGAAGTGTAGCTGTTGCCGGAAGATGGAAAGTGAGTACCTGTAGCAGAGTTAGCATATTGTCCGGTTAAATCAATTAGAGCTTGCGTCATACCGTCTAAACGGCGGAATAAGTCCTGCTGAGCCGACGCCATTTGAGTGAGGGTGTTAGCTTCATGTCCTAGCATAATCCCTTGCTGAGTTACGGCGAGGCGAAGTTCCTCCGGGTCAGCTAGGTCGGGGTTCTGGCGAGTTCGTTCTGTCATGACTTGCAAGGCTAGGCAGACCCAGATGCTGAAACCCGGAAGGACGACAGAAGGTGAGTAAGGATAGGTAAGAGTTTATTTTGCTCCGCTAATGGGTGATGTTCCGGTACGGCAGGGAGGTGGCGTGGCTGGAGAGGGTCCGTGGATCCGGGGCGAGACCTGAGGATCGGCGATGGTTCGAGACGAGGCTGGAGGTCCGGCTAAGGCTCGTGAGGCGGCTAGGCGTTCGGCGAGATTCCCCAGTGAGGCAGGTAACTCCCGATGGGCGTCTGCTTGGCGAGTCCAGATTTGAGTGTCCACTCGTGGCATGAGATTCCTGGAGACAGGACAAGATGTACGTAAGATAATGCGAGAGATCTATGACAAGGGACTGTGAGGTGACCAGACTAAGCACCATTAGAGGCAACGAACTCGCGTTGAATACTGGTCCTGGAGCTCCTTATGAAGGTCTGGCAGGCTGATGAATTGAGTGGCGGCAGCTGTGGTGAATTAGGCCAAGCAGAGAGGGGAGGGGGGAGGAACCTGACAGAGGCACCATGACAGTTGCCTTGCGACATGATGGAGAAGATGTCAATAGATGATGTAGAAAAGAACCTCAAACGAGGTATTTACAACAGCAGTCCAACCCTTTGGCCTCGGACCGGTAGCGGTCATTTGGTACCGGGCCGCACAGAAAAAAATAAAATAACTTACACGACTTCCGTTTTATTTTTTTCTGAAACAACAGGCTTTTAATAATTATACAAAAAAGAAGTCTAAATGAAGTGCTTACCTTTGAAATAATTACATAAAAAAGAAAGAAAGTCTATCCATTCTGGTTTAAAAATTCTGCCCACTTTTATCTTTTTGGACCCCAACATTTCAATGTTTATCTCTTTCTTTTTCAGTTTCACCCATCTCTTATTCTGTCACTCATATCTTTCCATTCCTCATTTTGAGAAAGCAAACAAAGGTTTCATAAATCAAAAACTGTGTTTTTTTTTTATAACTTAAGTTTTATTTTTCATTTTTGTTAACAAGATATAAGACACTTGAACATGACATCAAACGAATTGAATCTTACAAAGAGAAGAAAACGAAAGAAAAAGAATGATAATAATAACTAAAAATAAATAGATAAAAAAGACAAGAAAAAAAAAGAAAATTGAACATGTCAGCCACCATTCCAGAAATGTAAACACGTTATACATTGGCCAGTGAGTTTTTATATACAGTCCATTTGTCCCATTTTTCCTTAAAATGTCTTTCTCTCAATCTTAAAGCAAAAGTCATCTTTTCCATAATATAAATCTCCTCCACTATTTCAGTCCAGTCTGTAATGGTTGGTGGTTCTGGCTTAAGCCATCTTCTGGTTATTGCTTTCCTTGCTGCAATCAGGAATATTTTCACCAAATACTGATCTTGAGAAATAACTGTTTCAGAAATGTTGCCCAGATGTAATACTATCTGCTTGAAGGGGATTGTGTAGCGCAAAGCGTTTGTTAAGAAATGATGAATGGAATGCCAAAATGGTCCTATTTGCGAACAGTTCCAGAAGATATGAGAATGATTTGCCTTTACTGCACCACACTGTCTCCAACACATCTGTGGATTTGCTGATAGTTTACTTTTAATTGAAGGTGTAATAAAGAAACGCATGAGGTTTTTCCAATTAAATTCCCTCCATTTCATTGATGTGGTAGAGGACTGAGTTGATGCACATGTTGAATACCATTCTTTCTCTGAAATAGTGATGGACATTTCTTTTTCCCACTTTTCTTTAACATATAAAGTTCTGTTTTTCTGACATGAAATGAGGCTGTGGTACAGTTTAGAGATCGTTTTGGATGATTTATGCTGGTACGCTCCAATTACTACCTCTAAGACTGGGTTTTGTTCACTCCCCTCTTCTGATCTAATTGCTTTGTTAAAATATTCCCTCACCTGGAGGTATCGAAAAAAATCATGGTTGGTGAGTCCAAATTCCACCTTTAAGTCCTGGAAGTCCCTCATCTTATTTTTGTTTGTGATTGTGGCAAAGGCTGTAACCCCCTTTGTTCTCCACTGATTAAATGTGGAATAGTCTTTTGCTGGTTTGAAGTCTTTGTCAAGATAAATCCATTTAAGTATTTTCTTTTCCTTTTTCAGCCTTAATTGCCGTACTACCTTTTGCCAAAGTTCCATGGTATATGTTGTTATTGGATTTAATAATGTGGTAATGTTGTTTGGTAAGTCCTCCTCTCCTAAAATGGTCTGAATCGGGTGTCCTGATACACCTATCTCAATCTCTTTCCACCTGGAATAGTATTCAGAGTCACACCAACAGCAAATGTAGCGCATCTGTGCTGCAAAAAAATATAATTTCAGATTGGGGAGAGACATTCCCCCTTTATCTTTAGGCAATTGTAATGTTGCATATCTAATCCTGGGTTTTTTCCCTTCCCATATAAATCTGGATATCATCCTGTCCCATTCTATGAACTGCTTGGGAGGTATTTCTATTGGAAGTGACTGGAATAGGAAGAGTAGCCTTGGTAAGATGTTCATTTTCACCACATTTATCCTATCTGTTAAATCAAAAGGGTAAGTTGACCACCTCTTAATATCCAGATTGATGTTTAAGTTAACTGTATTATAATTTTCTTCGTATAGGAGTGACAAATTTTTGGGTAAAAAGACTCCAAGGTACTTAATTCTTTTATTGTCCCACTTAATATTGTAGCTAGATGCAGTTTTTTCTGATGGGGAGTGGTTGAAAAGCAGGGTTTGAGTTTTAGAAATATTTAATTTATATCCCGCAAGAGAGTTAAATTCTTTCAGGAGTGTCATTAGTTTAGGCATGGAAGTGTTTATGTTCTTTAAGAACAGTAACACGTCGTCTGCAAATAATCCAATTTTTTGTTCTCTGCCGTCAATTTTGATTCCTTCTAGTTCCTCGCACTGCCGGATGGCCTGGGCCAGTGGCTCAATATATAGAGAAAAAAGAGTCGGACTGATGCCGCAGCCCTGCCTCGTTCCTCTTTTTAACTCGAATCGGTCTGTGAGGGAGCCGTTTATTTTTATTCTAGCTGTAGGCTTGTCATAGATGGCTTTTATACATTTAATTGAGTTCTGTGTGAATCCAAATTTCTCTAGGGTTTGGTAGAGGAAATCCCAGTTCACCCTATTAAAAGCCTTTTCTGCATCAAGGCTAATTAGAGCTGCTTTTATTTTGTTTTTAGTTATGGTGTGAATTACATGCAGGCTTCTTCTAATGTTATCCTGGGTTTGTCTGCCTCTCACAAAACCAGTTTGGTCTTCATCAATTAACTCAGCAATAAATGTTTCAAATCTTTTAGTTAAGATTGATGTATAGATTTTATAATCCACGTTTAACATTGATATTGGTCTATAATTAGTGCAATTCTGTCTATCTTTATTTTCCTTGGGGATTAAAGTGATTATTGCGTCTTTCCATGAAGGTGGAGTCCTACCTTCTTTGTGGGTATAATTTAGGGCTCTTAGTAAAAGTGGCATTAGTTCCAGTTTAAATTTTCTGTACCACTCTATGGGGAATCCATCACTACCTGGAGCTTTATTTGTTTTAAATCTACCTATTGACTTTTCAACTTCTTGTTGTGTTTTTTCCTTTGTTATTATTTTATTTTGGATTTGTCCTATACAAGGTAGATCTAGTTTGTCTAAAAAACTTTTAATTGCTCCCCTGTCAGTGGCGCCCTCTTGTGAGTACAAACTGCTATAATAACAGTAAAAGGTGTTTTCTATTTTTTGTGGATCCGAATGAATTTCTTGAGAGAGTGGGTCTTTGATATTTGGGATTGCAGAATCTACTTGCTGCTTGCGTAGCTTTCTAGCTAACAATCTAGTGTATTTTGGGCAAAAAACTGTGTGTTAACATATTCTTTAGTATATAAATCATGATTTAATCCAGGTTTGAGCAGTCCAGATGCAGTGGTTTTTGAACATGACCTGGGGCCTGTTGCACAAAAGTAGGATAAGGGATTAAGCCAGGATATCTTGGTGATCCTGGCTCAATTGATCCCCAATCCGGTTGCACTAAAGCTGGATAGGGGGCAGGAGGATATGTTATGGTATAAGTTACCATGGAGATTTATTCTGTGGAGCTAGCCTGCTCCAGACCAGGCTAAATTCCAGGATCTATTTAATCTCATCCCTAATGTCAGTCAGCAGTCGCCACAAATGGAAACCAATAGTTATTTCACTGCTCACTATACATTGTTATCACATATAACTAGACCCACTGTCATTATTTAAACGTTCGTGATCATTAATTTCAATAATTTTGGATAAACAATGAGTTTTAGATGATGTTGCTGTCATTAGATAATTTACAGTTTCCCATAGACTATAAAGCTATATATAAAATGATAGAATATTAGGGCCACAGAGGGAAAAAAAGACAAGTCATAATATTGTAACCAGTTGTTTTAAAGGAGGACAGTTGTTAAAATGACAGATGTGGGGCATTTCATGAAATTGTCCTTCAGTATGGTTTCATAAACGAAGACATGCTGTGAAGTATCACTATCAAAACTGTAAAAAGAATATGTTGCTTTTCTGCAGAAAGAACCAGCCTCATAAATTTATGACTTTATCCTTTTTTCCTTAGTGGGCCCTAGTACTCTGTCATATAAAATAATACACATTCCATTTAAAACACAATGTGTAACATTATGTTCCTTTATTGAATAAGGACAAATTAAAGCAGGTAAACTACACTCAAAAAAAGGTTCACTTTGAATTAACATAAGAAAATTATGGAAATGATTTCCACATGATTAGATAGGGTTACTTGAACAAAAATGAATCATATTGGTCCTACTTAATGTACTTAGGTTCAAACTAATAAATTTAAGTTGATTCAATCTAAATACTGCAGTTGGACCCAACTTTAAATTAATATTGTTGCTCACTCTAAAAAGATAAAAGTTGATCCAACTTAACTGAATCACTTCAATTGGTAACACCTCATTAAATTAAGTTTATTCAAATTAAATTTGTATGACTTCCTAACACAATTTATGTTGATATAACTTAATTTTTTGCTTTAATGTTATTTCTATATCTGACATTGATAATGTTTTCCAATGGGTCTTTTAATTTTCGCATCAAAGACATAAAATGCGCAGTGATGTCCCACATCACAAGACAGGAGTTCAAATAACGCGAATTCTGTTTTAAGTTACATGAACGGTTTACCGCACAAGGGGTTTGGTCATCATCCTCTCCCACACTCTAACTCATGGTGCAGAAAAGAAATAAACATATCAGTTTAAATCACTAGTTAAAACAGAGTAAAACAGCTAGACAATAAAACCCATGGACAAAAACTCACACTTAGACCCCAATCTGCCCAGATAGACAAAGAAAATGGAATCCCACAATTCCTTGCGATTACTAATGTATCCAATTCAACGGTATCATGTTGGATCAACATGATTGAAATTAGTAACTTTTAAATGGATTATTTTTATGTACGATCGACATGATTCATTCACGTAAGATTTACAAACATAACATTTTCTGGTTGAAATGACAACTTACATTTTCATAAAATTTATTGGCTGGAAATTTAATTTAAAAAAATCTCGAGTGTGCTTTATCACTGTGGCGGTGTTGCCTTTCTTCTTAATTATATCTTTTACCTCCTCGTATGCCTCCATGAGGATTTGTGCTTCCGACGGGGAAAGGTACGCGGCTCTAGTTGCCATGGTAAATCAGTTTATCTGTGATCTTCGGCGGGGTCTGTTTGAGTGAGCCGTGAGCGCGCACCTATCCAGGATTGGTTACACCTGGCTTGATGAATCCGTGTCTGCTCATCCTGGCATGGTCTTTGTGCAACCGATTAAGCCTGGACGCACATGTTTTGGATTCATTGAGCTCAGCTCAGTCATTTATCCCGGATGTCTTAATTCTACTTTTGTGCAACAGGCCCCCGGGGCCTCATTTATAAACGTTGCGTACGCACAAAAGAAGGCGTACGCCACTCTCTACGCAATAGTTGAGATTTATAAAAAGCAAACTTGACGGGAAAATGTGCGGTCCTTCACGCAAGCTCTGACCCAGGCGTACGCACAAAAATGGGTGAAATAAGAAATGGCGACACCGTCGGCAGATGGAAGAAACACGTGAAAGTGAAAATGACAATACTGCCTCTCATAAATAACATGAAGACTTCACAAAGCAAGTCTTAAGGCCCGTACACACCGGGACGAATATTCGCCAGGCGTTATTCGTCAGCGTTTTTCGCCACGTTTTTTGTGTTCACACCCAGGCGATTTTCGCTGACGATGAGTGGAGTGAACATGCAATTTCATTCCCTGACATTAGATGGCGCTTAATGTAAAACAGAAATACTCCTGTACACAAGGTGGCGCTGCGCAACTTTACGCTTCTTAAAGTCGCTTTTCACTCAGAAGAAGAGAGCAAGTATTTACACGCTTGTCAGAATCAAACAAAGAAAACATGAATATTTCAAGCACCAGTAGCTCCAACTGGTGCTTGGTTCGGGGATGTTTTAGAATGTCCGTCATTATTGCTTCGCGGCTGTGTAGACGCTACTTGGCGTCTATCTTCTTCGCTGGTATGTGTGCTCAGCAAGGCAGTTTTGTGTTTGAGCGCCCCCAAGTTGTGTTTTACTGTAACTTCAAGAGCTCCAGACACGTGAGCAAAAGCGCCGTTCTCATTGGTCGAGTAGATTTCGACGCGACGCGTCGAAAAAAAAAAATGAACCCGAGGCGTTTTTTTTTTTTTGACGCTTTAACGCCTGGCGTTTTTTTGCGTCGGTGTGCACACTGTCATTGGTGCCCTTTGTTTAGTCACGAGGCGTTAAACGTCGGCGAAAATCGCCGGCGAAATTCGTCCCGGTGTGAACAGGCCTTTACAATTAACAGCCTACACGAACACCCATTTGATCGATCAGCAGTGAAACAAAAAAAAAAAAAAAATCAAACGAAAATTAAAGCTACAAGTAGCATTTAGCGGGCCCGAGCACGTGCGACCGCCTGGCACGAGCGACCACCCCGTGAGCAACGCCCTGCTCGAGCCATTCTCGTCGTTCTTTCTTGTCCATTCTGGAGCTCCAAGCTAATGTTAATATGACAACAGCCTGTGGGGGGTGGGGGGGGGGGGGGACTGTAATCTGTTGCCTTAAGGGACAAAGACTTTTGCATATAGCATGAAAAAAATTCTTAAATCTAAGCCTCGTTTAGACCTGCTCATTTTCTCATTAAGGAGAAGAAGGTTTTTTATCAGATTAAGAAACAATTAATGATGATAATTGCTATTACTGTTCCTAAGAATGAGAAGAATAGAACTCATTCAATTTCCACTACAATGTCAGAGTGTCAGCTATGTCTGATAACTTGGCGAATTAGCTGGACCGGGATCTTGCAAAGTGCAGGTGGTTAACGTCCAGTGTGATGAGTCTGTGGACGGCAACAGTACAGCATAGCTTTTGGTTTCCACAAGAGAAGAATTCCTGACACATCTGCCCTAACAGACAACTACAAGAGGAGTTGAAATGTATAACACGGTGAAGGAGTTTTTGTGCAGAAAAAGGTACCATTAGAAAAGCTGGAAGCCATATCAGCAGACGGGGCTCCTGCTATGATTGACCGACAAACAGGTTTCATAACTAACTGTAAAGCTGACCAAGACTTTCCAAAATGTCTGCATTACTGCTGCTTCATTTACCAGTAGGCCTTATGTGCAGAAGTGATTGGCTCTGGACACATAATGACTCCTATTGTGAAAATCATAAAAAAACCTCAGCTGCAAAGCAAAACAGCACAGGGTTTTTAAGGTGCTATTGGTGGAGATATCTGCTGAATATGGTGAATATGAATATGGTGAATCTGAACTTGTATTCTTGACTGACATTACTGGAAAACTAAACCACTTGATCTGCGAGCTGCAAGACATTGGCAAAACTATATTTTTTTTAATTGACCAGCCTGCCTGAGCCAGTGTTTTTCTTGTGGGGATCTTTTCTGCCAGAGCTTGGTCAGTGGATGTTGCTGCAGTTGTCTCCCTTGCTGGGACAGCTGGAGTTAAACATAGCAGCCTCACGGCTGTGAAGTGGACCCCGTTGCTGTCCCAGTCTGGATGGGCACTGTGGTAATGTTCCAATGTTCAGGCTGGCTCCTGGTATGAGGAGATTCCCAATTACCATTTCCTAACCGCAGAGCCAAGGATGTGTTTACATGTTTAGGTCAAAAATGTGATGGACAGCTTCATGTTGTCTATTGATGTAAGTTTACACCTAAACATGCCATCCTGTTACTAATCCAGTTGATGTGGTTCTCCATCTGTGTCTAGGTGATAGAAAAGCATTTTTTTATATTTAGAGCTCTAAGCAAACAAACAGTTGTCTATATAAAAGAGCTTTTACAATTGTGCACTTTTAGCAGGACTTTGAGTACATGTGACCAATGTATAATGGATTTTTACAGACTTTGTTTAAAACTGAAGGTGACAGAGACTTTGGAGAAGTGGCTACATTGTTCTGGACTTCTTTGTTTCATCCACAGAAGAGTAAAATATGTGATTGATTTTGAAAAGCTGCTGAAAAATGTATCTTTTTGAAAATTGCAATTCTAATTTAGGTTTTACATTTTGTGTTCCATTTTTTGTGATTTTATTAGAAAGATTTGTGTTTTATTTGGTGTTTAAAGGTGGTACATATTGTATATACACAATCTTCTTAGAGACATTTGCTATATGTTGTGTTTGTTGTCATTGTAGTTTAATTTTATTGGATGTATTGAAAGGAAATGAAAAGAAGTTGCAGCATTGATTAAAAAAGCATAAAAGAGACATTTACTGTCTGATGTTACATCTGTAGGAGTGTACTGAGGCTGGGTTTTGTTTTGGAGCACATTCATATGTTTTGTTTGTAAAAAAAAAAAAGATAAAATATAAAGTTAATTGTATTTTGGATGAATAAAAAAGCAATGATTAGTGCTAAGGATGTATAAAAGACAAACAAAACAAAGGAAATTGCTGTATTTTAGTGTTGAACCAGGCTTTCTAACTGTTTTACTTTCTGTCTTCCACTCCTGGCTAATTTACATGTGAGCACACAGCCGGGGGGTGGGGGGGGGGCTAACTCCACTCCTGCAGCAGGGGAGACTGATGAAAAGCTTGAGGATGTAAGATTGAAGTTGACCAGTTCCTTTTTCTCAATGTAAATATTTTTTATTTTGGTGCTGATAAACTAAACAGAAGTTATGATAAAAATATTTGCTTGAGTCAAAATGTCCAAAAATTTGCTTTTAGCACAATAGGGTGATTAAGGTGGGTAAATGTTTCTCGTACGTATAGTGCTGCTTTTCAAACGTGGAGCTTTGTAAGACGCATCTAATTCTGAAATCTCAGCTTCCTGAGACAAAGGGCTGATTTCCTATGAAGCTTGATTATATGACTGCAACGGAATCGACCACTTCCTGTTTGGCAGTGCCTTACGCAGGCACCGTCAGATGTACAGCCATGAAACTTGAGATGATGAGAGAAGAGCCTTCTGAGTATCTCCAGTTTTAATTTCATGCACATCGGAAAAAGCACATAGAAAATACAGGGGAGAATGTGCCCCATGCAATAACTAGGTGGCGCTATAGAGCTCGTCCAAAGTTGTCATATCCATTGGTTCAGAATGGAAGCCTCATCATATCCATTGAATTTCAGTGAGATTGGACAAGGAATGTGCACGTGAGAGCAACTTTTATGTGCATGGCGAGACGCCCAACTTTGCCGCTCTGTCACGACCACACACCCGCATTGAAAGTTATGGCTTTTTATCAGAGTAAACTTCAATGGCTTTTTAACAGGTGGACATCATTTTGAGGTGTGTCGGCTCATCCTACTTGGAGCAGTGATGCTCCAAGTAAAACATGTCATTTCCTGTTGCCAGCAGGTGGCGCTACACCTTTTCCAGATTTTTCCACTGCAGATTTGTTCAAAGTCAGACTACAATAATGCACATCAATTTTTGTTCAGATTAGATTATGCATGGCTGAGTAATGGCCATTTTTCTTTTCATGGCGTGTTTTCGAAACGACCTCCAATTTTGACGTGCCGCCACGGTCACAAACAACCGTAAAAACTTAAAAGCTTCGCAATTTAACATCGGACATGTGTTTAGTTTACAAAACCAATGTTTGGAGTCATTATTCACAAATCTCTAGGAGGAGTTCGTTCTAGAATGAGGCCTGCAAATGACCAAAATACAGCAAAAACGACATATTGACACCAATATAGCAGACTTCCTGTTCAACTGACAGCTTGGTACCAAGAGACTTTTTTGTAGGTTTTCATTTGATGAACATGTCCTGTGAAAAATCAAGCTTGTATGTTAAAGAACATGGCGGGGCTTGCGAAAACAAACATTGTAGGTGGCGCTATTGAGCCGTTTTTGTGCACCCGTGGGAGTGCTGTATATCTAAGTTGGAGATATGTATGGGGGAATCTCATTCTGAAATCTCAGCCTTGTGATACAAACGGCTGATTTTTTATGAATTTTTAATTATCTGACTGCAACGCAATCAACCACTTCCTGTTTGGCGGTGGCTTGCACAGGCACCGTCAGGTGTACACCCATGAAACTTTAAAGGATGACAGAAAACCCTTGTGAGTATCTCCTGTTGAAATTTTATGAACATCGGACAAAGCACAGAGAAAAGATAGGTCAGAATGTGACAAAAAATGGATTTGTCACTATCTAGGTGGCGCTATGGAGCTCGTCCAAGATTGTCATATCCATTGGTTCAGAATGGAAGCTTCATCATATCAATTGATTTTCAGTGAGATTGGACAAGGAATGTGCACGTGAGAGCAACTTTTGTGTGCACGGCGAGACGCCCAACTTCGCCGCTCTGTCACGACCACACCCCCGCATTGAAAGTTATGGCTTTTTATCAGAGTAAACTTCAATGGCTTTTCAACAGGTGGACATCATTTTGAGGTGTGTCGGCTCATCCTACTTGGAGCAGTGATGCTCCAAGTCTAACATGTCATTTCCTCTTGCCAGCAGGTGGCGCTACACTTTTTCCAAATTCTTTCACTGCAGATGTGTTCAGAGTCAGACTACAATCATGCATATCAATTTTGGATCAGATTGGATTATGCATGGCTGAGTAATGGCCATTTTTCTTTTCATGGCGTGTTTTCGAAACAACGTCGAATTTCTACGCGCCGCCACGGTCACAAACAACCGTAAAAACTTAAAAGCTTCGCAATTTAACATCGGACATGTGTTTAGTTTACAAAACCAAAGTTTGTAGTCATTATTCACAAATCTCTAGGAGGAGTTCGTTCTAGAGCGAGGCCTGCAAATGTCCAAAATAGAGCAAAAATGACATATTGACCTCAATATATCAGACTTCCTGTGCGAGTGACAGGTGGGTCCTTTCAGACTTTTTTGTAAGTCTCCATCTGAAGAACATGCCCTGTAAAAATCAAGCTTGTACGTTAAAGCGTATGCGGGGCGTCGGGACAAACGTCACTGTAGGTGGCGCTATCGAGCCGTTTTTGTGCGCCCATGCCAATCTCCTATAAAATACGAAATTTTTCGCGACTCCTGATGTGTGTGCCAAATTTGGTGAGTTTTGGGGTATGTTAAAGGCCTCAAAAAGGCGACTCTTCCGGTAGAATAATAATAATAATTAAAGCTACAAGTAGCATTTAGCGGGCCCGAGCACGTGCCACCGCTTGGCACGAGCGACCGCCCCGTGAGCAACGCCCTGCTCGAGCCATTCTCGTTGTTTTTTCTTGTCCATTCTGGAGCTCCAAGATAATGTTAATATGACAGCAGCCTGTGGGGGGGGGGGGGGGGGGGGGGGGACTGTAATCTGTTTCCTTAAAGGACAAAGACTTATGCATATAGCATGAAAAAAATTCTTAAATCTAAGCCTCGTTTAGACCTGCTCAATTTCTCATCAAGTAGAAGAAGGTTTTTATCAGATTAAGAAACAAGCAATGATGATAATTGCTATCACTGTTCCTAAGAATGAGAACAATAGAACTCATTCAATTTCCACTACAATGTCTAGATGAGTGTCAGCTATGTCTGATAACTTGGCCAATTAGCTGGACCGGGATCTTGCAAAGTGCAGAGGGTTTACGTCCAGTGTGATGAGTCTGTGGACGGCAACAGAACAGCATAGCCTTTGGTTTCCACAAGAGAAGAACTCCTGACACATCTGCCCTAACAGACAACTACAAGAGGAGTTGAAATGTATAACACGGTGAAGGAGTTTTTGTGCAGAAAAAGGTACCATTAGAAAAGCCAGTAGCAGTGACTGCAGACAGGTTTCATCACTCACTGTAAGCTGTAAAGCTGACCCAGACTTTCCAAAATGTCTGCATTACTGCTGCGTCATTCACCAGTAGGCCTTATGTGCAGAAGTGATTGGCTCTGGACACATAATGACTCCTATTGTGAAAATCATAAAAAAAACCTCAGCTGCAAAGCAAAACAGAACAGGATTTTTAAGGTGCTATTGGTGGAGATATCTGCTGAATATGGTGAATATGAATATGGTGAATCTGAACTTGTATTCTTGACTGACATTACTGGAAAACTAAACCACTTGATCTGCGAGCTGCAAGACATTGGCAAAACTATATTTTTTTATAGACCAGCCTGCCTGAGCCAGTGTTTTTTTTGTGGGGATCTTTTCTGCCAGGGCTTGCCGGCTTGGTCAGTGGATGTTGCTGCAGTTGTCTCCCTTGCTGGGACAGCTGGAGTTAAACATAGCAGCCTCACGGCTGTGAAGTGGACCCCGTTGCTGTCCCAGTCTGGATGGGCACTGTGGTGATGTTCCAATGTTCAGGCTGGCTCCTGGTATGAAGAGATTCCCAATTACCATTTCCTAACCGCAGAGCCAAGGATGTGTTTACATGTTTAGGTCAAAAATGTGATGAACAGCTTCATGTTGTCTATTGATGTAAGTTTAAACCTAAACATGCCACCCTGTTACTAATCCAGTTGATGTGGTTCTCCACCTGTGTCTAGGTGATAGAAAAGCATTTTTTTATATTTAGAGCTCTAAGCAAACAAACAGTTGTCTATATAAAAGAGCTTTTACAATTGTGCACTTTTAGCAGGTCTCTGAATACATGTGACCAATGTATAATGGATTTTCACAGACTTTGTTTAAAACTGAAGGTGACAGAGACTTTGGAGAAGTGACTACATTATTCTGGACTTCTTTGTTTCATCCACAGAAGAGTAAAATATGTGATTGATTTTGAAAAGCTGCTGAAAAATGTATCTTTTTAAAATTGCAATTTCTAATTTGGGTTTTACATTTTGTGTTCCATTTTTTGTGATTTTATTAGAAAGATTTGTTATTTATTTGGTGTTTAAAGGTGGTACATATTGTATATACACAATCTTCTTAGAGACATTTGCTATATGTTGTGTTTGTTGTCATTGTAGTTTAATTTTATTGGATGTATTGAAAGGAAATGAAAAGAAGTTGCAGCATTGATTTAAAAAAGCATAAAAGAGACATTTACTGTCTGATGTTACATCTGTAGGAGTGTACTGAGGCTGGGTTTTGTTTTGGAGCACATTCATATGTTTTGTTTGTAAAAAAAAAAAAAAAAAGATAAAATATAAAGTTAATTGTATTTTGGATGAATAAAAAAGCAATGATTAGTGCAAAGGATGTATAAAAGACAAACAAAACAAAGGAAATTGCTGTATTTTAGTGTTGAACTAGGCTTTCTAACTGTTCTACTTTCTGTCTGCCACTCCTGGCTAATTTACATGTGAGCACACAGCCGGGGGTTGGGGGGGGGGGGGGGCTAACAGCACTCCTGCAGCAGGGGAGACTGATGAAAAGCTTGAGGATGTAAGATTGAATAAATAAAATCCTAGAGTTGACCAGTTCATTTTATAAATGTAAATCTTTTTTATTTTGGTGCTGATAAACTAAACAGAAGTTATGATAAAAATATTTGCTTGAGTCAAAATGTCCAAAAATTTGCTTTTAGCACAATAGGGTGATTAAGGTGGTTAAATGTTTCTCCTACGTATAGTGCTGCTTTTCAAACGTGAAGCTTTGTAGGACGAAATTTCAGCTTCCTGAGACAAACGGCTGATTTCCTATAAAGCTTGATTATATGACTGCAACGGAATCGACCACTTCCTGTTTGGCAGTGCCTTACGCAGGCACCGTCAGATGTACAGCCATGAAACTTGAGATGATGAGAGAAGAGCCTTCTGAGTATCTCCAGTTTTAATTTCATGCACATCGGAAAAAGCACATAGAAAATACAGGGCAGAATGTGCCCCATGCAATAACTAGGAGGCGCTATAGAGCTCGTCCAAAGTTGTCATATCCATGGGTTCAGAATGGAAGCTTCATCGTATCCATTGAAATTCAGTGAGATTGGACAAGGAATGTGCACATGAGAGCAACATTTGTCTGCATGGCGAGACGCCCAAATTTGCCGCTCTGTCAAGACCACACCCCCGCTTTGAAAGATATGGCTTTTTTATCAGAGTAAACTTCAATGGTTTTTCAACAGGTGGACGTCATTTTGAGGTGTGTCGGCTCATCCTACTTGGAGCAGTGATGCTCCAAGTAAAACATTTCATTTCCTGTTGCCAACAGGTGGCGCTACACCTGTTTCGGATTTTTCGACTGCAGATGTGTTCAAAGTCAGACTACAATCATGCACAACAAATTTGGATCAGATTAGATTATTTATGGCTGAGTAATGGCCATTTTCTTTTCATGGCGTGTTTTCGAAACGACCTCAAATTTTGATGCGCTGCCACGGTCACAAACAACCGTAAAAACTTAAAAGCTTCGCAATTTAATATTGGACATGTGTTTAGTTTACCAAACCAAAGTTTGGAGTCATTGTTCAAAAATCTCTAGGAGGAGTTCGTTCTAGAACGAGGCCTGCAAATGACCAAAATACAGCAAAAATGACATATTGACATCAATATAGCAGACTCCCTGTGCAACTGACAGCTTGGTACCAAGAGACTTTTTTGTAGGTCTCCATCTGATGAACATGTCCTGTAAAAATCAAGCTTGTATGTTAAAGAACATGGCGGGGCTCTCAAAAACAAACATGGTAGGTGGCGCTATTGAGCCGTTTTTGTGCACCCATGCAAGTGCTGTATATCTAAGTTGGAGATATTTATGAGGCATCTCATTCTGAAATCTCAGCCTTGTGATACAAACGGCTGATTTTTTATGAATTTTTAATTATCTGACTGCAACGCAATCAACCACTTCCTGTTTGGTGGTGGCTTGCGCAGGCACCGTCAGGTGCACACCCATGAAACTTTAGACGATGAGAGAAAACCCTTATGAGTATCTCCTGCTGTAATTTTATGAATGTCGGACAAAGCACAGAGAAAAGATAGGTCAGAATGTGACATAAAATGTATTTGTCAATATCTAGGTGGCGCTATGGAGTTCGTCCAAGATTGTCATATCCATTGGTTCAGAATGGAAGCCTCATCACCTCTATTGAATTTCAGTGAGATTGGACAAGGAATGTGCACGTGAGAGCAACTTTTGTCTGCATGGCGAGACGCCCAACTTCGCCGCTCTGTCACGACCACACCCCTGCATTGAAAGTTATGGCTTTTTATCAGAGTAAACTTCAATGGCTTTTCAACAGGTGGACATCATTTTGAGGTGTGTCGGCTCATCCTACTCGGAGCAGTGATGCTCCAAGTAAAACATGTCATTTCCTTTTGCCAGCAGGTGGCGCTACACCTGTTCTGGATTTTTCCACTTCTGATGTGGTCAGGGTCAGACTACAATCATGCATATCAATTTTGGATCAGATTGGATTTTGCATGGCTGAGTAATGGCCATTTTTCTTTTCATGGCGTGTTTTCAAAATGACCTCCATTTTCGACGCGCCGCCACGGTCACAAACATCCGTAAAAACTTAAAAGCTTCACAACTTAACATCGGACATGTGTCTAGTTTACAAAACCAAAGTTTGGAGTCATTACTCCAAAATCTCTAGGAGGAGTTCTTTCTAGAGCGAGGCCTGCAAATGTCCAAAATGAAGCAAAAATGACATATTGACCTCAATATATCAGACTTCCTGTGCGAGTGACAGGTGGGTCCTTTCAGACTTTTTTGTAGGTCTCCATCTGAAGAACATGCCCTCTAAAAATCAAGCTTGTACGTTAAAGCGTATGCGGGGCGTCGGGACAAAAGTCACTGTAGGTGGCGCTATCGAGCCGTTTTTGTGCGCCCATGCCAATCTCCTATAAAATACGAAATTTTTCGCGACTCCTGATGTGTGTGCCAAATTTGGTGAGTTTTGGGGTATGTTAAAGGCCTCAAAAAGGTGACTCTTCCGGTAGAATAATAATAATAATAATAATTAAAGTTACAAGTAGCATTTAGCGGGCCCGAGCACGTACGACCGCCTGGCACGAGCGACCGCCCCGTGAGCAACGCCCTGCTCGAGCCATTCTCGTCGTTTTTTCTTGTCCATTCTGGAGCTCCAAGCTAATGTTAATACGACAGCAGCCTGGGGGGGGGGGGGGGCTGTAATCTGTTGCCTTAAGGGACAAAGACTTTTGCATATAGCATGAAAAAAATTCAAGCAATGATGATAATTGCTATCACTGTCCCTAAGGATGAGAACAATAGAACTCATTCAATTTCCACTACAATGTCTAGATGAGTGTCAGCTATGTCTGATAACTTGGCCAATTAGCTGGACCGGGATCTTGCAAAGTGCAGGTGGTTAACGTCCAGTGTGATGAGTCTGTGAACGGCAACAGTACAGCATAGCTTTTGGTTTCCACAAGAGAAGAACTCCTGACACATCTGCCCTAACAGACAACTACAAGAGGAGTTGAAATGTATAACACGGTGAAGGAGTTTTTGTGCAGAAAAAGGTACAATTAGAAAAGCTGGTAGCAGTGACTGCAGATGGGGCTCCTGCTATGATCAATAGACAAACAGGTTTCATCACTCACTGTAAAGCTGACCCAGACTTTCCAAAATGTCTGCATTACTGCTGCGTCATTCACCAGCAGGCCTTATGTGCAGAAGTGATTGGCTCTGGACATATAATGACTCTTATTCTGAAAATCGTAAACAACCTCAGCTGCAAAGCAAAACAGCACAGGATTTTTAAGGTGCTATTGGAGGAGATGTCTGTTGAATATGGTGAATATGAACATTGTGAATCTGAACTTGCATTCTTGACTGACATTACTGGAAAACTAAACCACTTGATCTGCGAGCTGCAAGACAATGGCAAAACTATTTTTTTTTGACCAGCCTGCCTTAGCCAGTGTTTTTCTTGTGGGGATCTTTTCTGCCAGGGCTTGTCAGCTTGGTCAGTGGATGTTGCTGCAGTTGTCTCCCTTGCTGGGACAGCTGGAGTTAAACACAGCAGCTCACGGCTCTGAAGTGGACCCGTTGCTGTCCCAATCTGGATGGGCACTGTGGCGATGTTCCAATGGCCAGGCTGGCTCCTGGTATAAAGAGATTCCCAAATACCATTTCCTAACCGCAGAGCCAAGGATGTGTTTACATGTTTAGGTCAAAAATGTGATGGACAGCTTCATGTTGTCTAAACATGCCACCCTGTTATTAATCCAGTTGATATGGTTCTCCATCTGTGTCTAGGTGATAGAAAAGCATTTTTTTTTATATTTAGAGCTCTAAGCAAACAAACAGTTGTCTATATAAAAGAGCTTTTACAATTGTGCACTTTTAGCAGGTCTCTGAGTTCATGTGACCAATGTATGGTGGATTTTCACAGACCTTGTTTAAAACTGAAGGTGAGAGAGACTTAGAGAAATGGCTTCATTGTTCTGGAGTTCTTTGTTTCATCCACAGAAGAGTAGAATTGGTGATTGATTTTGAAAAGCTGCTGAAAAAAGTATCTTTTTCAAATTGCAATTTCTAACTTGGGTTTTACATTTTGTGTTCCATTTTTTGTGCTTTAATTGGGAAGTATTTGTTATTTGTTTGGTGTTTTTAAGGTTCTGCAAATATACACATCATTTTTTAGAGACATTTGTTATCAGTTGTGTTTGTTGATTTGTAGTTTAATTTCATTGGATGTATAGATGTCGTGTGGGGGGGAGGCTCGAGAGCAGGTAGGACCCAGGCGCAGAGACGTGAGGCAAACGGGTTCAGGGCAAGTGGGTTTATTTAACTAACAAAAAGCGCTGCAGAGCAGGATGACAAAACTAAAAACAAAAACTTACTGTGGCATGGCAAGGGACATGGACGCCAGACAAGAAGACGTGATCAACATGAGCAGAAGTTAATGGACCAGCACAGGAGGAAGGCAGAGACAAGACTTATATACAGACAGGGCAGACAAGACACAGGTGAACACGATTAGGGCAGATGGGGACCAAAGGAAGTAAAACTCAAGAAACATGACAAGACAGGAAACCTTTCAAAATAAAACAGGAAACAGAACCAAACAAGACAGAACAAGAACTAAAGCGAAAAACAAGACAACAAACTGAAACCATGACAATAGAAAGGAAAAGAAGTTCAAACATTGATTATAAAAAAGGATATAAGAGATAAAAAAAAAGAAAAAGGAAAAGAAAAAAGATAAAATATTGATTTAATTGCATTTTGAATGAATAAAAAACAATGATTAATAGAATCAGAAATCAGAAAAAGTTTTATTGCCAGGTTCAGTAGAGCGCACTTTACAAAACGAGGAATTTGACTTGGTGTATAGTGCAATTAAGAATAAGTTAAAAATTAAGTTAACAACAACAACACACTATATACAGTAGAGTAAGGTGAATTAAAGTGGGAGCACAGATGGGCTGGGATGGTGGGGCCTGTAAGTGGCACCGACAGTCCTTTGGTGGGCGGGGGGGTAGGGGGGGTCACCTGGGGGAGTTGGGGTACTGTTCAGCAGGCTGGCTGCAGTGGGGAAGAAGCTGTTCTTGTGGCGCGAGGTCCTGGTCCTGATGGACCGGAGCCTCTTGCCAGAAGGGAGGGGCCGAAAGAGATTATGTCCTGGATGAGAGGGGTTGGCTACAATCCTGGCTGCCCGCCTCCAGGTCCTGGAGATGTGCAGCTCCTGGAGAGACGGGAGGTGGCAGCCGATCACCTTCTCTGCTGAGTGGATGACGCGTTGCAGCTTGGCCTTGTCTCTGGCCGTGGCCGCAGCGAACCAGACTGTGATGGAGGACGTGAGGGTGGATTCGATGATGGCGGTGTAAAAGTCTACCAGCATCTTTTCAGGGAGGTGAAACTTCTTCAGCTGCCTCAGGAAGTACATCCTCTGCTGGACCTTCTTAGTGATGGAGCTGATGTTCTGCTCCCACTTGAGGTCCTGGCTGATGATGGTTCCCAGGAAGCAGAAGGACTCCACAGAGGTCACCGGGGAGTCACAGAGGATGACAGGGGGGAGGGGGGCTGGGGCCTTCCTGAAGTCCACTGTCATCTCCACTGTCTTCAGAGCATTAAGCTCCAGGTTGTTAGCGCTGCACTATGACACCAGCCTGGCTATTTCACTCCTGTAGGCCGACTCATCTCCGTCAGAGATGAGGCCGATGAGTGTGGTGTCGTCAGCAAACTTCAGGAGTTTGACAGACAGGTGACCAGCTGTGCAGCTGTTTGTGTACAGGGAGAGTAACAGGGGTGAAAGGACACAGCCCTGGGGGGATCCGGTGCTTGTGGTCCGAGTATCTGAGACGAGCTTCCCCAGCCTCACATACTGCTGTCTGTCCGTCAGGACTCCTGTGCCTGACTCCACCTGCAGGTGGAGTCAGGCACATCCATCTTGGAGAGTTTTTAATACTAAAGATGTATGAAAGACATACCGAAAAAATATGTCTTTCAGTGTTTAACTGGCTGTCTTTGGATTATGCATGCCTGAGTAATGGCCATTCTTACTCCTCATCTCTCTGTTCACTGCTTGCTAATTTACATAGCAGGGGTCCCAGCAGGAGGGGGCGGGGTTGTAACACGACTCCTTCAGCAGAGCCAGGCTGAGAGAGGCTTTGACATGTAAGATGTTAGATGTTAGAATGCTAGATGTTACAATGACCAGTTCATTTTATATCTATGAAAATATTCAGGGACCTATGGGACATGTTCAGCTATAGGTTTGTGAAAATTGGTGTCGATTGTTGAAACATAAGTTACCATAAAAAAATGTTTGTTTGGAGTCTAGACAGATTTAACACAGGTTTTTGGATGAAAAAGGATTTTTTATAAATCATCTGTTACACTTTTAAGTCTGAAAAAAATATGGAAGGCAGCAAACACAGATCCCTACCGTTTTTAATTTTTTTGTGTTGATATTTGAAAGATAAGTTATCCAAAAAAATAGGTGTTTGCAGTTTTGCCTAAAAAGACGTTTTCGGACCTTTTTGGATGAAATGCTGTCTAAAAGTTCACCTGTAACTTCAATCATTCTGAATTTTTTTAGGAAGCAGTAGCACATAAATGCCTATTAAAGTGTAGTCTTTGGTGCTGATAACCTAAACAGAATTTATGCTAAAAATCTTTGTTCAGTCCAAAATTGCATAGGAAAAACACCGGTATGAAGTTTCTCGTAGACCCTATAGTGCTATCTATCAAAGTTGGAGATTTGTAAGAGGCATCTAACTCTGAAATCTCAGCTTCCTGAGACAAACGGCTGATTTGCTATGAAGCTTTGTTTTATGAGTAAGTGCAATTGACCACTTCCTGTTTGGGGGGGCCTTATGAAGGCACAGTCAGATGTACACCCATGAAATTTTAGATGATGAGAGAGGACCTTTCTGAGTATCTCCAGTTTTAATTTCATGCACGTCGGACGAAGCGCAGAGAAAAGATAGGTCAGAATGTGACATAAAATGTATTTGTCAATATCTAGGTGGCGCTGTGGAGTTCGTCCAAGATTGTCATATCCATTGGTTCAGAATGGAAGCCTCATTACCTCCATTGAATTTCAGTGAGATTGGACAAGGAATGTGCACGTGAGAGCAACTTTTGTGTGCACGGCGAGACGCCCAACTTCGCCGCTCTGTCACGACCACACCCCTGCGTTGAAAGTTATGGCTTTTTATCAGAGTAAACTTCAATGGCTTTTCAACAGGTGGACATCATTTTGAGGTGTGTCGGCTCATCCTACTTGGAGCAGTGATGCTCCAAGTCAAACATGTCATTTCCTGCTGCCAGCAGGTGGCGCTACACCTGTTCTGGATTTTTCCACTGCAGATGTGTTCAGAGTCAGACTAAAATCATGCATATCAACTTTGGATCAGATTGGATTTTGCATGGCTGAGTAATGTCCATTTTTCTTTTCATGGCGTGTTTTCAAAATGACCTCCAAGTTCGACGCGCCGCCACGGTCACAAACATCCGTAATACCTTTAAAGCTTCGCAATTTAACATCGGACATGGGTCTAGTTTACAAAACCAAAGTTTGGAGTCATTATTCATAAATCTCTAGGAGGAGTTCGTTCTAGAAGGAGGCCTACAAATGTCCAAAATAGAGCAAAAATGACATATTGACATCAATATAGCAGACTTCCTGTGCGACTGACAGCTTGGTACCAAGAGACTTTTTTGTAGGTTTCCATCTGATGAACATGTCCTGAAAAAATCAAGCTTGTATGTCAAAGCATATGCGGGGGCTCGGGACAAATGTCACTGTAGGTGGCGCTGTTGAGCCGTTTTTGTGCGCCCATGCCAATCTCCTGTAAAATACGAAATTTTTCGCGACTCCTGATGTGTGTGCCAAATTTGGTGAGTTTTGGGGTATGTTAAAGGCCTCAAAATGGCGACTCTTCTGTCGGAAGAAAAAGAATAATAATAATAACTCTTACAGATACAATAGGGTCCTTGCACTCCGTGCTCGGGCCCTAATAAACATTCGAATTACAATAGGGTCCTTGCACTCCGTGCTCGGGCCCTAATAATAATAAACATTCGAATTACAATAGGGTCCTTGCACTCCGTGCTCGGGCCCTAATTACAACAGAAATTCAAATGAACACTTATTTGCAAACGAAAAGTGAAATATGTTCTACAATATTGGCATGTTGTGCAATTCATCCTCATAAATAATAAAGTTAGCAGAACGAAATAATGTACAAAACTGATATTCTCGTCAATGTGTCCGTCTGGCGGAGCAGATATAGGTGCGGGCGTGCGGACGGACGGACAGATGTATTAATTGTCCACTGGGGAAAGTTGTTTTCATAGTAAAACATTTCTTCATAAGCTACGGAATTATGGTTTTCATGCATATGCCTTTAGATTGTTTTATTTTTGATAAAACAATGTATGGCGTATGTCTGAACCATTCAGAAAGCAACAAGAAATTACATTTGCGCGGAACAATTTCCCATTTCCACGTCGATTATTACCGACATCTGTAGCTTGTCAGATGTAATTAAATGGATGGAAATAAAATGCCCCATTACAATGCGTAATGACGCACAATGGTTGATCTTGCGCTCTTAGAAGATGTGGCAAATGGAAGAATTCGGAGTGAACGCATCTTTAGACAGCAAGAAGACTTGCTGACAAACGAGGACGAGTGGCTTATGAGCCGGTTCAGACTTCCTCGAGCCGTCCTGTTGGACCTCTGCGGGCTTTTGGGCCAGGCGTTACAGAGGGGCACTCGGAGGAACCACGCGTGTCACCCGGTGCATCTGGCGCTCCGGTCCCGCCCGCGATGCACTACAGCATTACGGCGTCTGCCACCGTTTGCCGCTCACGTGCCTTTTTGGCATTAGTAATGCCCACACTGTGCCCTCCAAACAACACTTTTCTCCTCTTTTCCACCTCGCCAACGATAACTTCTACTTCACATTGAGTGAAGTTATGTTTTTTTGATTTCCTCTCGGTGTTTGCCATGGTTTCGCAATCAATGAATATTCATTTGTGGGCGTTTCACGGACTATTTATGGGCAACTATGGGCATGTCATTAAGCCGCAAAAGCTGCGCTGCATTTAGAATCGGTTGTGATTTATTAAGGGAAAGATGCGTAGGACGTGCGTGCGCACGGTTTTATAAATCCGAATATTTCTGTGCGTACGCACGTCCTATGTTTCATCCGTACGCCACTTCTGACGCAAATCCTACGCAAAGTTTTATAAATGAGGCCCCTGGTCTTAGGTGGACTCAGTGCGCAAAATGCGATTAAAATCATCACATTTCACATGTTTAGAATACTCTGAAAAAAAAAAGGGGCTCCTGGTTGACTTCATAAATACATTTACATTGTAAGGCCCAACTCACACCAGAGTTTATTTCCTTGAATAATCCACTTTCTTTGGCAGAAGTTAAAACCTCACCTGGGGCCTCATTTATAAAACTTTGCGTAGGATTTGCGTCAGACATTGTTTTATCAAAAATAAAACAAACTAAAGGCATATGCATGAATACCATAATTCCATAGCTTATGAAGAAATGTTTTAATATGAAAACAACTTTCCCCAGTGGACAATTAGTACATCTGTCCGTCCGTCCGCACGCCCGCACCTATATCTGCTCCGCCAGACGGACACACTGACGAGAATATGAGTGTTGTACATTATTTCGTTCTGTTAACTTTATTATTTATGAGGATGAATTGCACTACATGCCAATATTGTAAAACATATATAACTTTTCTTTTTCCAAATATGTGTTCATTTGAATTTCTGTATTAATTTTCGTTAGATTTTTTTTGTTTGTTTCACTGCTGATCGATCAAACGGGTGTTCGTGTAGGCTGTTAATTGCACATTGGAAATTTTAAGCAAGACAAAATATTAACACATTATTTAAAACAGGCAGATTTTGTTTCTATTTATTTATCGATGTTTGGATCTGAATGGGTTTAAAGAAAACTAAAGGAGAAATTCATAGAAAGTCACTTTCTGTTCCTCCTGATTGGTATCAAAAATAGTTTCAGAACAGGTCGGATATATTTTTATGCAGCAGCAGCAACAATGTGAGAATCTGGCTTGGTCTGTGCTCTAACCAACAATGAGGAAGCGTTTTTCTCCAAGTCTAATTTGGGTTGTACTTCTGTTGCATCTATTTCTGAAACTTTTGGGTTTTAGCCAAAGCATTACCATTATTATTAAACTGAAATCAAGCGTAATCATCCCAGAAAGGTATCAATGATTCAAGGACGAAGTCAGTGAAGTCTTCATAGCTTCTTTTTGTTTACTTCTTTTTTCATTTTCTTTTAGATAATCCATTTGTATGCTACATGGTATAGCTGCATCTTCACAAATGTACATTTTAATACAGAATTTTAAAACTTACTCTGTTTTTAGTCCATCAGGTTCTCTTTTTTTTTCAATGATACTGGAATTCATCCTCTCAGTAACAGCATTCAGATGCTCAGTCAAATTGTCTTTGCTGTCAGAGATTTCTGACAAATATCTTACTGAATCACCATCTGAAAGAAGTCAGGCCAAAATAAAAACTTTATCAGTGACTTACTCACAGAATAGATGGTAGAACAAGTGCAGTTAACTAACAGACTATAAGAGTAAAGGTGCAGAGAAAATATTAAACATTATTACCCAACATGCAGGAATAGACTGTACAAAATGGGTGCATAAAGCCAGATCTTCACAGAGAAAAAATGAACAACAAAGTTTAACTTCTCTTGTTTTTAATGATAAAACATTAGAGAGACTGATTTGTTAGCCATAGTGGAGTTTGGAGTGTGACTGTTTGAAGTTTGTGGTTGTTTATTATATAGATAACCAGTTCAAACAGGTCCCATTAATACAGGTAACGAGTGGAGGACTGAGGATCCTCTTACAGAAGAAGTTACAGGTCTGTGAAACCAGAAATCTTGCTTCTTTCAAGATACATTTTTTCCACCATAATTTTCAAATGCATTCTTTAAATATCAGACAATAGGATTTTCTCTTTATGTCTCTCATAGTTGATGTTTACTTATGATGAAAATTACAGACCACCTCTCACCTTTTTATGTGGGAGGACTTTCACAATTGGTGGATAACTAAAGACTTTTTTGTCCCACTGTAAAACAAATCCTCATCTGACCTGTGGTCGTTGCCTGTTCCACCAGTTTTTTATTGAAGTTGTGAAATTGCCAGATAGTGAAATTTTTTATTTTTTTATTTATTATGCTATGCTGCCTAATAATGTTACCTAATAGAGACATTTTGATCAAGTGGGTCAAATGAAGCACTGAGGCCTAAAAAACATTTACAAATGTTATTTAATATTTATCGCACTGAAGTAAAAGCATAAAGCCACATAATTAGCTTTCTCTTACAGCAAAATGTTTTCATTCTGTCATCTGCTGTTTTATCTCTCACATGCCTTCCTGCTTCTTCTACGACATTCATAGATCTTCACTGTGGTTTTTTGTATTGAAAACTCCTATATAATATTCTACCAACATGTCTAAATTTTTCCGATGTGTCAAATTTAAGATTTTTAAATGCATTTTTTAAGACCATGAAGCAGCATAGAGCAACAAGTTTACTGGTTGTTTATCATTACGGTAAGGTTCAAATGTAGTACAAATCTCATAGGTCGGGGTCTGTCCACACACACACTCAAATGTTATCAACACACCTGCTAGCTGCAAAAAAGTCCACATGTCTACATGTACACAAAACAGAAAGTGTTCACACACGCATACTTATTTATGCCTTCAAACCAACTAGTGTGAAATATTTCATTCATTCAATCATGCAAACTATTAGTGCAAAGGTGAGCTAAGACCTGTTCTCAGGTGAGTGTTTATGTTCTCCTAAAATGGATGGTGGAATGTGAAAAGAAGGAGGGAGAGTGCCCAGCCATCCCCACACCAAGACCCCCGCCGCAGCGGCAGCCGGAACCCCCCAACGCCACACGGCAGCAGGCAGGGAACAACCGCCCCTCGGGCGACCACATCGGCCACCCAGGCCAGGGCCAGCAGGACTGCCGCGAGGCCCCCAGAACCAGAGAGCAGGGAGGCATGGGGGGAAAGAGAGTGCTGCCTCAGCCCAACCAGGAGAGCAGCCCCCTCCGCTGCGCCGGGTGGGCCCAACGCAGGGCCCCATCCGAGAAGGGCGCCCACAGCCCCAGACGAGCACCCCATCACCACCCAGGTGTTCTGAGCATCCCCCGCCCCAACCCCAGGTACGAGCCAGGACCCCCCAAGAAAGACCCACTCCGCACTCCAGGCAGCCACCCACCCGGCCCACGGTTGGTCCAGGAATGAGCAAGGCAGGGGCCGGCCGCTCCCGCCCAGGAGGGGAGCAACCCGGGGAAAAGGGGGGCTCACAAGGGGTGTTGTAAACATGGCCCGACCAGGCTCGGCCACAGTTGGAAATTTGGCGGGGCCCAGCGCTCAGGGGCAAGGACCAGAACCCACCCCACAGGGATACGGACACCCCCGGCTCAGGTGTAATGTGAACCCCCTCCCCGCGCGGAGAGAGCACCGCCGGGCCCAGGAAACCGGCACCCATGGGACACGGCCTCCGTTACCAAGGGCCCCGTACCCCCCACCAGGGATGGGGTAGGGGACAGATGGTCCTAGGTACCATCTTCCTTGCAAAATGTGTGTGCGTTTGTGTGTGTTTGTGAGGGTGTGTGTGTGCATGTGTGTGTGTGTTTATGTTTGAATGTATATTTTGAGGAGTAAAGGTGTGTGTACTACGGGGGTGCAGTTAAAATTGGCGGGTAGGGCACTGAGGGGACATCTGCTTACTCACAGTGATGTCCCCTCACCCTCCCCACCAAGGGGCCGTAAATGTCTAAGGTGCGGTTAAAATTGGCGGGAAGGTGCTAGGAGGACATCTGCTGCTTGCTGGCAGTGATGTCCAAGCACCCCCCCTACCAAGGGCCCTACATGTCTAAGGTGCAAATAAAACTGAAAGAGGGGGGTCCATTCCATACGGCAACCATGGGAGGGGGACCACTGCCAAGCAGCCCCCACCCCCAAGCGCCGGCCCTGGAAGAGCTCTGGTCAGGCCTCGAACGGGACTGAGGCAGCCAACCGGCCGGGGCAACCGCCGGTTTGACTTTTACAATAGGTGGGTATTAGGGGTGTAACATGTTCACCCCTAAAAGACCATTCCAGGAACAGCCGCAGCCAACTCCTCATATCTGAAACTTCAGGGGAAAATGAAGAGTCTGGCTGGTCCCATCATAATACAAACCAATTCAACAATTATTATGATAGATATTTAATATTGCTATATTTTATGAATTCCAAAAAATTCCTTATCAACATATAAAAATCTTTACAACTTTACAATCATCTTTTTTGTAAGAGTATTTACTTTGATATTTCATGTCAAAGTCAAAGAATTTTCAAGGACACTGCAGGGAGTTGAACCCCGTCTAGCTGAAGCCAGAGTACCATCTACCAATGCCTTTTGCTTTTTTGACTGAATATGGAAGCAAAACCTGGATTCCAACCAGCATGCGACTTCACATGATTAAATTCACTTGAACTAATTGTTAATGTAATAACTTTAAAAACTGTTGCACATTACAATGTGTTTTTGTGTCACATGCTTGTTGAAATATAGTAAAAGGAACCAAACATTTTATAACAAATGAACATTTACAAGGAAAGATGAACTTTCAAAATGAACACATGCATTACAACAACCCGGTCTCATCCTAAAATGTGTAGTAGCTACATTTGTCCACATGGAAATGCGTGAGAGTTTTACAAAAACGCCCCCTAAACTGTGAGGGGGATACGTTTCATTTTTCTATTCATTTTCTACGAGCCTTCTCAGGATCACGTGACTTTGGAGGTTTGGCCTGCCGTGAGCAAAAAACATGGCGGATGCACGTTCATTTTTCGGTGGAATATCCCATAAAACAAGATATTTTGAGGACTAATTTTTATTTTGACAACATTTCTAGTGAGAAATATACCATTTTCTTTTAAAATATGTTTTCATTTTGGACATACAGTTTGTAGTTTGCTTGTTTCGTTCAACTTTTTCTCCCAAAGGCTCTGTTACGTTGGAGAAACACGTTAACTTTCATTCATATCTGCAGACGTGCGCGTGGGTCACGTGACTAATATGTTTCTCTTTTTTCCGCAGAAAATGCAATAAAATAGGAGTGATTGTGGACTAATTTATTTTTGAAAACATTTCTAGCAGTATATATCCCCTTTATTTTCATAATATCCATTCATTGCAGACATGCAGTTCGTAGTTTGTTTGTTACGTTCAACTTTTCCTCAAAGGATCTGAAGGCGTTTGATCTTTTCCATAAATATATGCGGATTGACGTGGGTCACGTGACGTGACCTGAGTTTCTCTTTTTTCATATAGAAGATCTCGTAAAAAGGTACGTTGCTATTTATTAATTATTTTTATTTACATTTCTACGGACCCGTGTATAGGTTTCATGCTGTGTAGTAGTTGCGACTTTGAAGGACATTTAAACAAACCGGAAGAATGTTGTTCAGGAACGGACTGGAGAGTTCTCTAAATTTACTTAGCGATTTATTTTATTCAATATTCTTTTACATGTTAAAGTATTCACACTACAAGTCTAAATGCTGTGTACAATGTCTGATCTTTCCCATCATATCTGTGGGCCGACGTGGGGTCATGTGACGCGAGTTTCTTTTTTTTCCCGTGGAAAAAAAATCTCGTAAAATAAGATCGTCTGAGGTTTAATATTTACGTTTAATAACATTTCTAGGGACCGATGTACTCTGTCGTAACGTCCATGCAAGCGTATTTTTTCAACATCAACTAGTTGAGTTAAGAAATACACTGTAAATAATAAAAAAAGACGTTTGGCTCTAAACTGGTTTTGTGATTGCTCCCACGTTTATCGGGAAGATTAAGTTTTAAAAATAAGCCCAGCGACAAACAGGTGTTTATTTTTATTTTTTACAGAAATTAATGTTTCCATTACTAATGCAAACTTTTTGTTTTGCAGGTACTTAAAGAAACAAAAAATCAAATGTTTTTCAGAGCGAAGGTACCTTGTCGCATGACAGATTGCAGTTGTTTTTTATTCAAACTTTATTGACTGTAACAATTCAAAACAACAATTCCAAAAAGCAACAAGACAGAAACAAACCAGGGGATTATTATGAAATTTTTCACAAAAACATTGAAACTGACGCACAGATTGAATGTTTTAAATGCTTTCTTATTGTCAGAGTTTCTTACTGTGTTCATGTTTTGTTTGAACTCATTGATAAAGTCAGAAAAATGGGGGGTATGATTTATAACTTTGTATTTATGAATGTGCCATATGAATAAAAATAAAAAAAGGTTAATGATGTAGAATTGTTCTTTTTTATGGGATGGACAGTGGGTGAGGCACGACAGATTACAGTAAAACAGTCAAACTGCTACCACAATAGCGTTGAACTTCTGTTGAGAATAATTCATTCATAAATCTGTCTATATATTAGAATATCAGCATCTGGATCATTTACGTCTATTTTAACATAAAAGGGGCTAAAAAGAACTAACATCAACAAACAACAACTACTAATAAATATTATAGGAAATAAGGAAACTAAGTATAAAAAAGTAAAACAAAATAAATGTACATAGTATATTATTTATTATTGTAAATAAAAAAAAATAAACATGTCTGACTAAGAGTGGGGGTTGAGGTCGGGGGGGTTTTTGTCTCTTTTTTGGAATCCAGTGTAGAGGCCATGACCCCCCCCTGCAAGAAAAGTAGAGAAGGTTCAATCAAACTGTGATAGACAATGGGCTACAGTTTGTTCACTCAGTGCTTACAGGACGACTGTTTTTAATTTGATTAGTGTCAGTTATCCTTTGTAGGAAATATTAGTACTATTCAAATATTCATGAATAATTACAATATTACATTGATTTTTAACGCATAGCACAAAAGCATCAAATAATCAATATCTAACAACTTGTAGAACATGAATAATAAAACTTGGACATGCATCCATCATCTACCCCTTTTGTCCTTTTATTGACAAAATTAGAAAAGATTTATATAATTTTAAATAAACAAAAAAACAAATTAGGCTGATTATTATTTGGACTTATTTATTTGCGACCAAGCAAAAAAACTGATGGAAATTCATGTTGAAGAGGAACGTTGCTGGATTGTCCGCACGTATTTTAACCATAACCCCGGCTTCTTTACTTGCAAACAGGCATTTCAAAATAAATAAATCAATTCATTAATAATATATACAACATAAAACATGACGAGCACTCCATTAACTCCATCTGGGTTTCATAAATAAAATAAAAACGTTTACCACTCAAAACAATCATCAGAACTCTAACACAGTAAATATGCCAAACAAATTAATAAAAAAGCATTTATATACATTAGAGTTCTACTTTAAAATAGTAATAATGTAAAATAAAAACTGCTCCTTTTTTCTTTAAATGTCCTCATTGCATATTAATCTTTTCCTCCAATCACACGGCTGCATTCTGAAAGATGAAAAGTGTAAACTTGTTTAAGAGATGTTTAAGAGGACCACTGTAAACTAAGATAAATGTGTTAGTTAAAATAAAGTAATAATGCATAGTTATTTTATAATAAAAGACTAAAAAAGGCAAATTAATAATACAAAATCCAAATCTTTACAAATTCTGCAAGTATTTTGTCGTATTACTTTTTACTGGTGGAAATGCAAAGAAAAGCGACAACTTAGAAGAACTGGTTTGAACATGAATTATTGCACAAAGACGGAAAGGTGGGCGTGTCTCCAGGAAAGAGATCCTCATGACAACCAACATGATTTTTGATACGGAGGCTGATGCTTCAAGGAGAAAAGAAACGTCAACAGCCAGTGCTGATCAGAACACAATCCAATATTCTCATCATTTGAATAAATCCTGAAATGTTCATCTGCTGGTGTTTGTCTACATTTCTTGATGAAATTTTGCTGCAAAATAAACCCATTAACCATCACCGTGCTGTCTGTGATGGAATAAACGCCAGGGCTACTATTGTAAGATATACGGTAGTCAACATTTTCTTGGAAAGGATTCTTTTTAAATAATATTTTATAGAATCTTTTAATAGTGTGTAAAATGTTTTTAACTACAAAGCATTTTAATTGCATGTTATATGTTTTATATCAACTGTAATGCCCATTAAAAAGAAAAGCTAAAGTAAACTTGAACTGAATTATTTCTTTCTTATTAAAGATTTGAGGAAAAGTGTAAAAATAACCACCAGATGAATAATTCTGTAGTTTCACATTTCTTTGGAGAAACATTTGTTGAGGATAAAAAAACACAGGAATTTCTTAAAAAACACATCATTTTTGCTAACTGTGCAGAAAAATAAGATTGTACCAGGATAGTAAAATGTCAGGACTTGGGACACTGGTGGACGGCTGTGGGGCTGAAGTGGTGGGAGGATGGATGTCTGAAACGGTTGATGGTTGGACGGCTGAAGCACTGGAGGGCTGCTGGTTTTTCCAACCTTAATGGATGAAAATGATAAAATGATTAGTGTGGTTGTTTTGGTGAGACATGACCAGATCTGCTGACGGTTCACAAATGAAAGTTTCTAATCAAACTAGAGTTCATGCAGATTGAAGATGTCGTGTCATCAAGCTTCCATGAATAATGAGTTAAAACAACAGACTGAGGTGAATGTAAAATTATTATTACCAGTATACCTGATACAAGGCCTTCATCCAGTCAAAGCACGTTTCTGCTTGATCAGGGAACTTAGGGCAACTCAGGGGGCACAACATGTGTGTGGTAAGAGGCGGGACTTTTTGGCAGGTTTGGCAGCAATTTTTGTATCGTCATCGTCAAAATTTAAATTATCATATAACACTGTGAACAGATCGACAATTGGTTAATGACTCTGAGTCACAGATGGTAAATACATACCAATACAGACACTTCATCACATGTGAGGCGTTCTCTTTTGGCCTGAAATCTTTGTAGCCCGCCTTACATTTGGATGTTTTGGCGGCCACAGCGATCACAGTTGATGCAAGAAGTTGTCGAGCCTCGTGGCAGAGTCAGCTGAAAATAGGAAAAGCAGAATTTTTATGTCTCCAGTTCCCCATTCTGATAAGATTTGGGGAAAATATTGCCATATTAATGACAATTAGTGGTTATTAGTTTTACAATTAAATTAAGGTAGCAATTGAAGTCTAACAGTTTTGTAAGAATGTGCAGGTTATTATTTCTGAATTTTAAAAAGAAAAGTTATAAAAAAAGGTCATGAAGACTTGGTTTTGAGCTGAAGATGTCTTTCCTCTTATCCAAAATGATTTCTGGAATAAAACTGGTAAAAAAGCAGTTTGACTGGATCAGAGAAAAGGTTTGAGCGAGTGTGACGTCACCCATTTCCTTCCAGATCCATCATAACAAATTCAATTCTGTCGTCGTTTCTCTGTGATACAGACGTCACCACGTTGGAGCCAGTTGACAGTGATTGATCTGAGTATCAATTCTATGGCAACTACTGTCGCCAATCAGGAGTAAGCTTGTTGAAAGTCCACACTGCTTCCACTGAAAGTGAGCTTGGTGGAATTTGTCAAACAAACATTCAAGGTGGCACATGCTATTACTGAGGCATCTGTTGGTCAGTCTATAATTTGAATAACTTGTGATAAAGAAACAGTTTTGTAAAACAAATAACTGGAATTAGCAAAAAAACGCCTCGTCATTCAACGTTTATCCTAAACAGCCAACACGTTTTTACTAAAAACCCATCTCTGGTTTCCCAAATCTAAACATTACATTTCTACAGAGAAAAGTTCAAAGCATCGCCCACCTTCTTTCAGATGACCATAAAGTATTTTCATTACTGCCTCTTGTGTTTACATTTCTTACCTTTGAGACTTCTTTAGCTCGTGCAGAGATGCAGAACGCGCGACAACCAGATTACCTTTATTGACGCCCAACACCCACCGACCGGCGCGCGGATACGTGGGGGTGGGGTGGCTTAATGTGCACGGCGCGCACGCATGCGTATTTGCACTAAAATTTTCACATGGCCTCTTTGACATATAAACCTAACATTTCTATCATTTGTGTCTAAATTACGAGCATTAAATAACACAACTTGATGTGTGTCTGTCATAAAATATTCCATGTTGGGTCTAAATCAGATAAGCATTGTTCATCACATCAAATATTTACATATTTACTGTATTATACTGTTTTCATATATTTATTACTTTTATCATCTAAATTGTCCTAAGATTTATGAAAAAATGAAAATCACACACTGAAAAATAGGGTTTGCTTTATCAGTTTATTCTGCATAATGGAATGTTTGGCTCAAAACTGAGCTCTTTGGCATCAACTCAACCATTGGGTTTGGAGGAAGAGAATTGCTACCTATGACCCCAAGAACAGCTTCCCCACTGTCAAACATGGAGGTGGAAGCATTATGCTTTGTGGCTATTTTTCTGCACAGAGCTACGTCACCACGTTGATGGAGCCATTAATGGAAAATCCTGAGTGAGAACTTCCTACCCTCCTTAAGCCAGGACCCTTCAAATCAGTCATGGATGGGTCTTCCAACAGGTTAGTGACCTAGAACCTACAGCCAAGGCAACCAAGGAATGGCTGAAGAACAATCATATCAAGGTCATTGAGAGGCCCAGCCCATGTCAATCCTATGGAGAGATCTCACAGTCGCCAAGCAACAGCCACCAAATATTCATGATGTAGAAGGGTCAAAAGAAGGGCAAATACATTTATATAAATTCTTTCAACTTGATTTCTTTCTAGGTTTGCAATTCTGCACAACAAACAAAGGACAAAAACTTTTTTTCCTCCAAATAAAGGGAAAAACCTTGAAACTTCATGTGAGTTCTTGGCAACTGCCATTTCCCAAATCCTGCTCATACTGGACCCACATCTCCATGTCTTGGATATAAGTAATTAACTTGCCAATAACAAAGACTTATTAAAGGTCACTGAGGTGAACTTTGTAGACAAGTGCGGAAACTGTATAGTGTAAGGCTGATCGGCAAATAAAAGACCATGAAAGTCATCTTGGACTATAGTAGGCACAGAGGGTTCACAGCTTCCCTTTCCTTGGCATCCCCATCTCAGCTGATCTAACTTGGTTTCCTAACATCCAGGACGTTATAAACAAGGCACATCAGCACGTCTGAAGCTGCTGGCAACCTACCGCTCAGCCAGTCCAACTGCATCATGGTCTGGCTCTCAGATCAAACTGAAGAAGAGCAGTAGAAGCTTCAGTGCTGAAGATACTGGAGCAGATCATCGGCTACCCCCTTCCCTACCTGTCATCCTGTCTGAGTAAAGGAACGTGTCAAGGACAGCACCCTTCCTGCAGCTAACATACTGATAAATACACGTATCACTCCACACTTCTAATATTCTTAATTTCTCATGTCATTTACCCCTAATTTAAGATAACTCATTGTCATTTTGTTACATTTTACTTCAGTCTTGCTACAATTAAAATGTAGTCTGTACCCTGACAAAGGATTTGGAGATGCATAGCACATTATATGAGTTTAATAGGTCAGTGTTTCATTGTAAGGTGTTGGACATACAAATCAAAGGCCAAACGTTTGAGTTAAAATGAGAAGTGTCTTCAGCACAGGTGTGAGCACTGAAATGTTTAGCTAGTGTTGTAGAAACTTGAACGGAGGTAAAAAACAATGTAATTGTTGAAATTTAGGTTGAAAAACCCTTCATTGGTGCAGTTCAGAAAAAAATCTCTCATTTCAATTAAAAGTCATTTATTGGTACAAAGTTGAAATGAGGTTTTCCTTTATATAAGCCTTTTTTTAGGGGTGGAGCTGGGGCTTGAACTGCAGAAAGTCTCCTCCTCAGCAGACAATTAGTCCCTCATGTTCTCTCTCCATCAATGACTCTGTGCTGCCTAAAAATGAAATGAAGAAGAAAACACATAAATGCCACAAGCCCTGGACATCCATGCAGATCACAAAGAGAAACCTCCTGACTTTGTGGGGCAGAACCTTCCAAAAGCTGGGAGGAGAGCTCTTCAACCACACTTCAAGGACCTGCAGTGCTGCTGGACTTCACCAACCACAGTCTGGTCAGCAGCATGACATCATAGAGCCTTTAGTTCTTTACCATGGCACCATAACCTGCAATCCATCACATCATGCTTGATCAGTTATGCAACAACTTTAGAAAGTGTAACCCTTGTTCTATCCTAGGCACTTTACCATTGGGAGTTGGGTCATCTAGACCCACTAGACAGTGCTCTGAACCTTTTTTCTTCAATGATTTGTGATCTTCACTGGTGTCCATGGATTACATGAAATCTTTCCACCTTTATCCACCTTTGTCATGGTAGGGAGAACACGTCAATGTGAGGGTGGGGTCATAGGATAGCACAAAGATTACAAAAGATTTTTACCATATGTTGATGACAGCTGATTCTTGTTTTCCTGATGCTCAGACAAAGCCCTTCAGTGTTTTTCTCTGGGTCATTTTGATTGGTCCTTGTGGGAAGAGATTAATGTATTAATAATACTGAAGAAATCAAGAGATATTCCACATCAACAGCATGAGAGTAACATGAAAGAAACAAGCCAACATTTATCTACAACATTACCACAGTCTTTACCTGGAGGTATCATTCTGGTAACGTCTGCTCCAGCTTTTCTGACTTCCGCTTGTTCCAGCCACCGGCCTGAACGGCGAGGATGTCTGTGCAGAATGAAAAGATCAAAATGTATTAAACTGAGAAAACAAACTACACAAAAAGGATGCATCTTCAATGAGTATTTACCAATATTTGACACATATGTACTCGGAACATGTGTCTGCTGAAGAGAGGAAGCTGTTCAGTCGGTTCAGTCCCTTTCCCTGATGTTGTCCCTTCTTGATTTCATCCTCGGATCCTCATCATTTCAACCAAAATGTATGTTTGCAAACTTTTGAAACATAAGGGGTTAGAAAAAAACTCCAACAGGAATAAGGGCAGAGGCCCTAAGGGAGACCCAGGACACGCTGGGGAGACTACGTCTCTCAGCTGGCCCCGGGGTCCCCCAAGAGGAGCTGGAGGAGAGGGAAGTGTGGGCATCTTTGCTTAGACTGCTGCCCTCACAACCTGGTTCCTGATGAATGGAAGAAGATGGATGCATGGATGGAACGTGTTCAGGCCTTTCAGCAAAACTCCACGATGGCAGACTGCGATCCTTCCTCATTTACTTTGCCAGAAAACTTGTTGGAGGACTCTGGTGCTGCCACAAACTTACCTGCTCCACATCTCCCATCTCCAGGATTCTATCAAAACAAATGAATGTCGTATATTAACATGATGATATGACACAAAATACAATAAAACATATATGGAGGCATGTTCATTTTCTTAAGGAAGAGGCCATGAAAATAACTTTACATATTCTATTTCCCCATGAATGCAGTTCACAAAGGAGGTCACCACAGTGTTTTTGGTCAAAAACGCATCTTCCAAATAACCACTGAGCCTAAAAGAACAGAAAAGTTTACATAAAAAAAACATTTAGACCATCAAAAATGTAGGTGGAAAAGAATTTTACACAACCCAGTTGGCTCTCAAAACAGTACATTTAGCAAGTTCCATCCACTGCTACAGCCAACATGGAGGGAGAGCATGCAGGACCCTGAAACAGATGAACCTGACAGCCTCTCCATCTCAAAGTTAGCAGAAGATCAGTCCAGGAACTATTTGTACATGTTGTCTCCAAATAACTGACCAGTCTGAGAGAGGAAAGGGAAAAAAACATGAGGTTCTTTTATGTATATACATACATACAAGAATCAGGAATCAGACATTCTGTTGTCCCACTCCAAAAGAATTTTTAGCTATTATAAAATCGTTCCCAGTTTTTTTTGTAATTACGATCATTTTGTTTTTTTAAGACATTTTTCTGCAGCACAGCAGCTCATAAGAATTTCACCTCAGAGCTGTGGTGCAGATGTTTGCCTCTGCTAATTTCCCATAAACCATTTGTTGATTCTCTCTCCCGCTAGCTTATAGCACCTCACAAGCCCTAGCCGACATTAGCATAGCAAAAAAAAAAAAATCAATGAGCAACATTGGAGCTATCCATGTGTACACTTTTGAGCCAGATACCAGCTCAGACAAGGGAACTCAGGACATTAATGGATCTACCGGTATTTGTCTGCAGTGGATGCATCAGAATTGGAGTGGAGCAGAGACTCTGCCCATTCATGGCAGTTAGAGCGTCACAACTATAAGCTTTTTGAGACAATCAGTTTCATCTTCTCCTGATCCATTGAGATTTGAATAAATACTCAGAAACAGTTTTAATCTTATATTATTGTGTATGTGTTTATATTTTTGTTAATGTTCTCAATAAAGAGAAAAATGTTTGATCTTAAAAACATGACTTCCATTGGAGCGGCTCTTTAACTTTGTTGACAACGCTAGGATAAATAAATGTGGTCAGCCAAATCAGCCATAACTGTTTAGACCAGGGGTCTACAGCCTGAGGCTCCACAGCCACAAGTGGCTCCTTGACCCCTCCTCTGTGGTTCTCCGACAAAAAATAAAAATGTTTTTAATTCAAACAAATATCCTATTTTTCAGACGACACAGCGCATCACGCAAAACAAAACAGTCAGATAAGTCAAACTTTACTCAACTTGGTGATCTACTCAACAGTTGAAGCAAAGTATTACTGTGCCAGGCTCCTGACTACAGTACCCATAATGCTTCAATAATCTATCAAGCGGTGATGCACAATATTTTAAGAAATTCCAGCATTTATGAAGAATTTTTTTAAACCTGACAACGTACCCTAAAAAAATCAATTTGAGGTCAATACGCACAATTTAGAGGGCCTATACCATGCTAGCCATTTAGAATAAACTATTTCCTCGATCTCTGAGGCTCCGCCTTTCTCTTCTTGTGGGTGTCGCCTATTTCATGACATCAACCTAGAGTCGGCGTCGGCAGCGTTTCTGCGTTTCTTCCATCCAAACTTTTGCAAAGATGGATGTGAATATTGTGCAATGAAAGCATTTTGCTGATCACCACTAGCTCCATTGAGAAAGTGGGCGTGTCTGTTAGCCTGGAGGCGGTTTTAGCTGCACAGGCTCTTCCTAGAAGAGGCTGCTCCTCACTTATGATGACGTCACAATGTGAGGACCCTCTTATTGTGAATTGGGAGGGGCTGGTGCTCAGAGGGTTTCAGAGGAATGCTGAGAGATGCGTGAATGGATCAAAATACCGCTGTGGATTAGTTTTTGTGAGGAATTAACATTATAATACACTTTAAAATTTTAAATCGTTGGTGTTGCATGATATAGGCCCTTAAAGAAATACTGGCTGAGATGTACTAACAACATAAAATCTACAATGTGTAAAAAAAAAAGCCTTTGTAAACCCCAGTAGTTATCCAGTTTCCAAAATAACATAAATGCAAATGAGTGTTTGATTTTCTAAAGGCTGAAGAGACACCTTGTGTGTCCTACTGAGTTCTGGACAGTGAGACATTTGAAAGGCTCTTAGCTGTTTAAAGGGCTGCAGACCCCCGTTTCTGGCTAAATGAACCAAAAGGAAACTTACCTCTGCGGAGACCACGTGACGTTTCCGCCCCCGTCCTCTATACAGAAGAGGCCTTCACCGTGATCCTGCGGCCTTTTAAATTTAAGATGGAAAAACGCCTCGTCATTCAACGTTTATCCTAAACAGCCAACACGTTTTTACTAAAAACCCATCTCTGGTTTCCCAAATCTAAACATTACATTTCTACAGAGAAAAGTTCAAAGCATCGCCCACCTTCCAGCTGTCCAAGAGTTCTTCAGCCGCGCGCCTTCCTGCGGGTTCATCCGGGGGTTTCCGGGGGAGTGAGGTGGGGGTGCCCGTATGACGCTGCGTTCACTGGCTTTTCGAAATGCGCACTTCATGTCAATAGACCTTTTTCGCAAAAACCGGAAACACGTCAGCAACGTGTAAACCTAGTTCCGGTTTGTGCTTCGCTGGCGGAGAATGGCAGAGCCTAGAGCAGGGGTCGGGAACCTTTTTGGCCAAGAGAGCCATAAATGCCACATATTTTGAAATTTAATTTCGAAAGAGCCATACAATAATGTAGTGTCCTTTCCCCACACTGAGGCACGGAGACTTAACCTCTTTTAAAGTTCTTTATTCCGATTACTGCAGACCGCAACAAACGCCCTTCAATTAATTCAGCAACTCCTGAATCTCTCCCGCCGACACGAGAGCGCTTCTCCCAACTTTAAATTCCCCTGCTCCCGCTGCAGCCCTCCCATTTCCCTTATTCGGCCCATAGCTGAACCCCATTGGTCCAAACTACCTAACAACAGGCTGAGCGACAGAACTGAGGGCCAATCAGATCTCTGCTTGACGCGTTCAATGAACTCCAGAACTTTTAACGCGGCCCAACAGCCATCCAACTCAGTCCGCGACAATTTGTTTAAAACTAAATATACAAATGAATGTGTGCATTTGATTTAATTTTAACATTTTTAAAGTAAAATAAGTCTGTGGATTCTTTTTAATAACATTGTTATTCTGTTGCTAATAAATGATGAGTATTTCTCGTGGTAGTTTTGCTGATGGTCTAGTCTGGTTGATACGTGGTGAGTTTCTGCTTCGTTCAGGCGTTGAGACTTTAAACGTCATCGTAGGTCTGAATGTTCTGTAGATGTGAGACAGACTGCTCACATGCAGACGGGGAGCCAAACACACACTCACACGCTGCAGTGAGTGACGGGAAGCGGGTTTTACGTTTTTACAATCCCTGCGCGATTCACCTGCTGCCTGTCCCCACAACACCTCAGCCCCACCCTCTGCTTTCTCCCTCACACATCCCGTCCCCGCATCTGCGCGCTCTTTCTCAGAGACGGGAGCGCGCAGTTTTAGGCACGTCAATTCACAGGTTTCCAGCTGGTACAAACTCTGTGAAACAATAGATAATAGTAACTGATAGCGCTGGCGCAGATTTCTCTCTCTAAGCACTGCTACTACTGCGCGCCTCTGACATCGCATCGCGCCCGAGAAGGACTGGTCTAATGAAAAAAAAAAACTATAATTAAAGATTTGTCTGCGAGCCACATGTGACCATCAAAAGAGTCATATATGGCTCGCGAGCCATAGGTTCCCGACCCCTGGCCTAGAGTGTTTTCGAAGAGCCTGAGTTGTGTTCCGAAGTTCATCAGCGCCGATGCGATGAAGAGTGTGAAGATGCATTCGTCCACTAAAGGAAACAAATTGGACAAGGGATATAAATTCGTCCATGAAGAGTTTATCCACCATTACCAAGGTAAGCTTCAGCTAGCTTAGCCATAGCCGCATCACCGGTAACTCTGTGTGTTTGTTTACGTCAACTGTAAATCCTGGTGTTATTTGTAATATAAGGTATAACACATCGCAGTTAATATGTTGTGTGTGTGTTTAAGTGAAAAGGCATGAGATTAACATAACACCCAAAAATTTGGTGAAGCTGTAAATAAGAAATGTTAAGGTGCCCGTTTGCGTCTTCATTCTTCTTGCTGCAGACAGTTGCGGCACTTTCTTCACTTACTATTAGTATTATTTTTCTGAAAGTAGGGTGACCACACGTCCTCTTTTCCTGGACATGTCCTATTTTTCGATACTTATATGATAAAATAACATTGAACATAGATGAAATGTAATCATATTTGCTTCATGTATGCAGCTCTGCACACCAATTACTCTCGATGAAATATCTCACAAACTCACTTCACTCCTCTTTTTTACAAACTCAAATCTGGTCACCCTACTGACAGTTATAGTTTCATGTTACATTGATGTAGCAACATAAGTATGTCTTAATTTTAACCTATTTAATTTATTGTGGTTAGATATCACTGGATGCAGAAAGTGCCAACCTGAAAGCTTTCTCCTGCAGTTGTGCAGCTGGTAAAGGATTCTGCAATGACATCCTTTTGCCATCCTGTTCCAGACCGCACATTATTCACAGCTGGGTCAGCAGGCTGATCCACCCCCCCCTGGCCTGCACGAGTGGCTTGCAAAGATGGCACAGACCAAGAACACAGGTGGGTTTGTGATCAAATTATCATTATGATTTAAGAATGGATGTGTATCCATAACAACTGTAGATTATTATAAAAACACCCCCAGTAGTTATTACAGACTGTAATTTCTTTTTGCCTTTTATTTATAAGGGAATCCATCCTGAACCGGTTAGTGAGCTGGTGGTGCAAAAGCCCAAAACAGTTGGCAGGGACGGTCTGAGGTCCACACTGTACAAGGCATTTACAGGTGAATAATTTAACTTTTTGTTGCTTTGTGAGAGCAAGTTAAGTTTAAATGTAAAAAAATTACATTAAATTTAAATGTAGTTATGCACTTATGTCTAACTTTTGTGTGTTGTGTTTCTCTTGTGTAGGACCACAGCCAGATCCATATATGATGGCATCTGGAAGCAGATTATGCCAGGTGCAGCCCCAACCTCTCATGGCTGTGTTGGATGGGGTTTCTGAGATGGAATGAAAGAGAACTTGGATAGATATTATAGCAAATGCATGAATGCATACCTTAAATTACACTTATCTTGTCTTTAACAATCAGTTCAGCCTTCTGCCTTACTGTTGATCTGTAATGTTATTTTTTATTGTAAATGTTTGTTATTTGTGTTGTTATTAATCAGTTGTTGTTACGCATACCTAAAAATATTAAATGAGGCACAATTTTGACCAAAATTGTTTTATTTGTTCATCTAATTTTTTTGTGAAGTCAAAGTCACATTTCAACAGGAAAATATTACGAATATAACAATTATATTTAACTAGATTTTAAGAATATGTGGAAACACTAAATTTTTCCATACTATTTGCACATTATACATTATTTACATACCAAACATTAATTCACTCTTCAACACAAAAAAGTCCTTGACAATTTGCCAAAACACGGCATTTAAGCCAGATCTGATTCACACTGCCCATCAGTGTGAGCGGCATGAGAGAGTCCCAGATGTGAAAGGACTTTATCCTACTGATCACTCTTTCCACCATAATTCTGAGGCGGGTAATGGCTTGGGTTTGTTCTATTTCCTCCTTGCTGATGGAGCTGAAAGCTTAAAAGGTGGAATCATGATCTTAGACCCATTGTCAGTAAGGAGGTCTTCAATGAGGAACTTTTGTCCGCCATGACATCGTCTCCTGGCTGCAGCAAAGGAACTTGGCTTCTAAGTCATGGATGTAATCCAAAGCCTCATCCAGAGCACCTGTGAAGATAAAGAAATTAAAAATCAGTCTTAATATATTTATTCTACCTTTCAACACAACACAGTAATCATGTTTTGAAAAGTATGTTAAGTATTTAATTACAAATACATTTCATTTATTTTGGTTAATGACAAAATACCCAAAATTAATTAAATACATGTAATTAAAATAGGTGAGAGCGTGAACAGCTTTTATTATATACATTAATTTTTTCAGGTAGAAATGCATTTATCCAATAACGGTACACATAGTTGACTAACGTTAACCAAACACATTATGAACAACCTTACCTGCAGGTGGGTGTGTCACGTAGTCCTGATCCATCTCTACTGCCTTAGCTTAGCCACCGTGTCGCTAGCTTCACAGCATAGCTGCATAGACTGACGTTTGAGGTTCTGTCATATACTGACTCCCTTCTCAAAGGAGCAGTAAAGTTTTTCCAAGGGAAAATACTCGGGACGACACCACTCTTCAGGCGACGAACGACGCAGCCGCACCACACATCCGGAGCGAAGTTAGTAAGTGCCGACAGCAGAGGGTGCTACCTGTGTTTACATTAAAACTATGCCCTTCCTCTCTTCAGATCGCCTATATCCATTTGGGTTTCAGGTTTGGATCCACAGGAAAATAATGATACGAGAGGCCAGGCTGTTTTTGGTTGGAAGACGAACAGCCTGGAACACAACAGAAACTGCAACTCTTCGACTCTGCCATTCTTCATATGTGCCGCTATGCTAACAGGAAGTTGTTTTACACGTCATTGACGTATTTCCGGTCAAAAAATGCGGAAGTGTGAAAAAGGTCTATTGGGGCAAATTGAAGGCTTAAAAGCCTGTTTACTTTAGATAATATATCCTATTTAATATATCCTATTTAAAACATTATTGAGAATTACTACAGGAAACAGTGATGAAACCTTTTTTAACAGATAAATTAGAGCACTTCATTGTAATACTATAATATATGAGATACGTCAAAAAATTGACAGTTAAAGAAAAAAGAATATAATAGATCCTAATATTTTATAAAGCCCATCAAAATAATTGTTTCATCTCATTTATCATAATATTTATAGTTTTTTTTTTTTTTTATCACACACCATTAGACTCGTAGTGTAAATAAATTAAAATGCAGAAAAATCAATTTAAAGAACTCTTTGGTCCGTCCCTGAACTCAACATTTTCCCGGTTTGTTGTCACATGTCAATCAAAGCCTGATCGCCGCAAGAGCAACACGGAACGAGAAAACCTATACACGGGTTCCTAGAAATGTAAATAAAACAAATTAGTAAATCGCAACGTACCTTTTTACGAGATTTTCCACAGGAAAAAAAGAGAAAGGCACGTCACGTGACCCACGTCAGCCCGCATATATGAATGGAAAAGATCAGACGCTTTCAGATCCTTTGAGGAAAAGTTGAACGTAACAAACAAACAACTTCATGTCTGCAATATTAAGAAAATAAAGGGGATATATACTGCTAGAAATGTTTTCAAAAATAAATTAGTCCACAATCACTCTTATTTTATGGCATTTTCTGCGGAAAAAAAGAGAATCATATTAGTCACGTGACCCACGCGCACGTCTGCAGATATGAATGAAAGTTAACGTGTTTCTCCAACGTAACAGAGCCTTTGGGAGAAAAAGTTGAACGAAACAAGCAAACTACAAACTGTATGTCCAAAATGAAAGCATATTTTAAAAGAAAATGGTATATTTCTCACTAGAAATGTTGTCAAAATAAAAATTAGTCCTCAAAATATCTTGTTTTATGGGATATTCCACCGAAAAATGAACGTGCATCCACCATGTTTTTTGCTCACGGCAGGCCAAACCTCCAAAGTCACGTGATCCTGAGAAGGCTCGTAGAAAATGAATAGAAAAATGAAACGTATCCCCCTCACAGTTTAGGGGGCGTTTTTGTAAAACTCTCACGCATTTCCATATGGACAAATGTAGCTACTACACATTTTAGGATGAGACCGGGTTGATTACAAATACAAAAAGAACACAACTTACCTTTGGTAATTATAATACTTAACAAGACCCGGGCAATAAACAGCTACACACTGCCAGTCATCAGATACCCTGCAGGAATAATAGGATGGCCAAAGGAAGCGATACAGACCACAGATGTTAAGATATGAAAGCTCCTCACCATGCATGGAGGGTTCCATCCCAAATCCAGCACCCTGAGAAATCCAAGATGCATGAGTACATCAAGCTCAAGGCCCCAACTGACAGTGTGCTCAGTGAATGTCTCAGGCAATGGAGATAAGAGGATGTAGTGCTGGAGGTCAGATTCTCATGGGAGGACAAACCCCAGCATGGGATGTACCACCGGACCACAACTGAAGTGGCTGATGGTCCTACCAATGGCTAGAAAGGGTGGTCTACAGGACAGCACTGAAGCGCTCATCCTGCCAGCTCAGGGCTTGTTCCTGAGCTGCCAGTGCATTGCCACAGAGCAGCATTGCCTGGCAGTCGGGAACAGTTCCACTGGACTGGCAGACATGGTTGGTGGCTCCTGTTTTTAAGTGGGGAGACCAGATGATGTGGATCTGGAGAGTAGAGTTTGGCTGATAGTCAAAACTGAGATCCAGGACAGAATTTCTGGGTACAACCAGGGCCGAGACGGTCTGGTTTGATGACCACAGGATTTCCTGTGGCAGTTGTTGTTAACCTTATAGCACCATCGGCCGGTGGGTGATTTTCACCCGAGCAAAACTATCTTCATTAATTTCAATATGTCGCGTGTGAAGGAGTCTGTGCCATCAACAGGGTAGTCTCACATGTCCCAGGAATGGGATGTTCAAAGACCAAGTATCTAGTTTAATTTTATTGTTGTTTTTTTGGGAATTTTTTGTTCCCAAATTCCCAATTTTTCAGTAATTCTTGAGCATGTTTTTAGGAACGTCCTGTGTTTTTCTTTTTCATTTTATTACACGTTACCAAAGCTGTGTAACTTTGGTATGCGTGATAAAAGAAAAACCCACTGTAATTTATCATGTGGCTCGCTGATTCGAGACCCGGTTCTGGGATTTTTCCCAAATATATAGTTTTTGTTATTGTGCTGTTTTGACTTAATCTATGATCAACTTAATTTTTCAATCAACAATATAGCATTAAATCCTGGATTTTCTCCTGGAAATGCAGCTCCTTAGTTTCTTTCTTTATTATAGTATCTTCTGCCAGTTTTTGGTGCTTAACTCTTTCCACAATTTTTTAGCTGTTTTAATCATTCAAATATTAAAATTTTCATCTATGACTTTTGGTCCTTCTAATCCTCAAAATTTTCAAATTATTCCAGGATTTTTGGCTCCTTTGAAATACATGGGGAATCCTTGGTGCAGAAGCTCACTGGATCGAGACCGGGCTCTGGCTTTTTTCCTAAATATATATATTTTTTTAATGTGCTGTTTTCAATTTATTTACAGTCAACTTTGATAATTTCTTTCTTTATTGTTTTGCCAATTATTATTCAAGTTTCATTTTCATTCAGCAGGATTTCAACCCTGCATTTTCTTCTGGAAATGCAGATCCTTCTAAATATATTTTACAATCAAATTGGAATTAGAAAGAGTCCAAAGGGTGGTCATGTGATGCAATTTGAGAAGAGTCCCACTACTAACTTCTTGGGGCCAAATAAAAACCAACATCAGAGTACTGCTAACCCCAACCCTTTGAAGTAATACCTACTCACTAAAAAACAACTAAAAATACTTAACCAAATGAAATGTTGATGTTGTTTTTTTATTTTTATTTTTTCCTTTTAATAGAACAAAGAACAGAACAGGATCCTACTAAAGGTTTCCTCCATTTTTAGGAGAAAACCTTCTAAAACACTAAACTAATATTAACTAACCTACTAGGGTTCACTTCCCTTAATAAAACACCCTGTTGACACCTATCTCAATTTTTGAGATAAACCTTACAAACTTAGATCTCTTTTTCAGAATGTGCTTTTCAAAGGTTTTAGCCACGACAAAGTCACACACAGACTGGTCCAAGTTCATGCACATGAGAGTTACACTTTCTGGATATTTACAGAAATTGATCAAATTCATGTACGTCACTTTTTCCAGGCCTTTTAGTTTGTCATTTGCCAAATTGAAACCATAAGCCTTGCACATTTCCCACAGGACATCATACAGCCTTTTGAAAAGCAGTTGAAAGTTACTCTTGGAACATGTATAACCTGCTTTTCTGAAGACGTAAGGAATTGCAAATGTGAGGTACTCGTTTAACAAGGTGTTGCAATTTTCCATCTTGGCCTCTAGAATGTCTAATTCCTCAGGTGACAGGAGGTTTATGTCCACAGAGGTTTGGGTTGACCAAGATTTACTTGTGGACGTTTCTGGAAGGACTGATTTTAAGATTGACTTCTGTTCATCTGTCTTTTTCTTGCCGTTGCATGTCTGCATTGCAGCAACTTGTTTTTTCCGAGCAGAAGTCATCTTTGGGCAGCTGTTGAGGTCTCTGCAGACAACCTTTTTTGTCAAAAGGCTTTGTTTAAAGATGGCTGCAACAAGGTTGTCATGTATTTGATCCTCCAGATCCATAGCCATGACTATTGGAATGCCATTCATCTTTAAACTTTCTGTGACCTTTTTATAAATGACTTTGCTTAGTCCTTCAAAGTTTTTCTCACTTATGTAGCATTCCAAGGTCTCTGCTTCTTTCCAGAGTCTTGTAAAGAGACGCCTCCTGTAGGATTCAAACTTTTCTTGGCCTAAAGGCGTTTTACTCTTTTTGAAGGTACATTTTATGAGATCCTCCACCAGTTTTTCAAGAAGGGCCTTTTGAGCTTCTTTGGCTGCATGCAGATCCTTCTGGGCTTTTCCATCATCCCTTTTTTGGGATGTTTGGGTTCCAGCATTACTTTTTTCAGCTGTGAGCCCATCCGCCGCAGTGGAGCCAGCTTGCTGCTTGGTTCCTTCTTTGCATTTTGTTTTTATACAAAGATCCCCAAGTAACTTACAAAAGCTTGATACAATTAAATCAAAGTTATTGGAAAAGCTTTGTAAGTTGCTGGATTCCCTTTGCCTCAACACCTCCTCGGTTATTAAGACAATCAAGGTGTTGCAGGCGTGGGATGATGTGGGGTCTTTGCTGCTGTGGAGGACTTCCATGAATGCTGTGGGAAGAGTCCTGGTGACAAGGTCCATGACGGCTTCCTTTGTTCGCATACCTTCATTCGTATTTTGCAAATGTTTTGAAATCAGGTTTACGATCTTTGACATCAAATCTCTTATTATTTCTTTGGATTTGACATCAGGATGTCCTTTGATCAGCTGTGATCTTTGTGACCCTGAAAATCTGAGCAGGTCAAACTGCAAGAGCAACGTTAAGTCTGTGCTCAGATCGTTTAAGTATAATGGGGCCATCTCTCCCCTCAAGTTTAAAATCGTTGACAGATTTTCCCAAGTTTGGGGTCTATATAGAAACTCTGTTTGATGACATCAAATGACATTCATACCAGAAATGCAGCAGAAAAAACACTTAATGAGATCATAAAGTGTCATTAAAAAAAATCATGACATCATAAAGTGTCAAAGTGTCATAAATAAAAAAAATCATGACATCATAACGTAAACACATCATTAACACATCATAAATGACGCTTTATGATGTCAGACATCATAAAGCGTCACGTAAACACATCGTGACATAAACACATTGTGAAAACACTAGCCCTGCCCCCACCCACTCGCATTTATTACGGCCCTTCTCTGCATCATAATGAGATCACTGACACACACAAACCTCAGGTTTTTGTTTTGGTCACTAATTAAATTTTTTCACTGTAATCAGCTGCTATGGTAGACTGTAGAGCCCTACGCGGGACTATTTCCTTCATCCCGCTCCCGCCCGCAACCGCCGAATTTTGACCAATCCCGCCCGCTCCTGCAACGTATGCGTTATACTCCCACCCGCACCCGCAATATGTATGTCCACTCTCACCCGCACCCGCAAAACTCTGAGAATATATTCTCGCACAGTAATTGAGATGCATTGATTTTGTATTGTCTCTCTTCCCCCAGGAAAAAAACACGTATTTGTGTTGACATTATTTAAGAGCTTCATGTCCCTCCTCCAGCCTCATCTTTTCATGCATTCCTCTTTTGTGTAATGTGCAACTTAATATTAAATATAACATCTGGGAACGTGTTCACTGACGGTCACACGTTCCCAGATGTTTTTGCCATAGGGAAAGTGGGTGCTCCTCGCTCAGGGAGGTTCTGATGGAGTTTAGCTTTCTGGTTCTGATGGTTTTGGAGGAGGTTCTGCCTTCGGTTTGGATTCACGGAGAGTTTGAAGGTCAGCCTGCAGCTTTGCTCTGAAACGGTGAAAGAGAAGAAAACTCTTCTTCATGTTTGCTCTTTACACCTTCTTTCATTTCTCTCCATTCAGCAGCAGCTCACGGACGCGTAGACTTGATGACTTCTGAGTTGTGACAGCTCAGAGGGATGGGATTTTGCTTTTGCTGTAAAATATGATCTTTAATATATCTTTAAAAATTGTCCCTCCGTGTGTGCGTGTGTCCGCGCGCAGACAGACGGCCTAAAGCGCGCTGAACCAGCTGGTAAAGATGCAGGTCAAAGTCATTTGAATTTATCGAGGAAAAAAACATTGTAATGGTTCAACAGGACTTTAAGCTCCACAGACAAAGCCCAAATTAATGAAAGGAGGTTTTTGGGTTGTTTGATTCGTTTCCCTGGCCTGCATGTAAAAAAAAGACAAACACACAATACATTCAAACATAATTCCGTTTTATCAAAAACTTTGAACATAAAAATAGACTGCTTTACAAAAAAATATACATAATATGATGAATTAGGCTACATGAAAAACAACAGTTTTATAATTATTAGCCAAATGTTGCAGGTATTCTGTTTAAAAAATACAAATAAGAATAAAAACATTTAAACTTAGGCAGCCTGCTCAATAATACTGGCATCATCACGCCTCTTGGCATCGAGGGACTGTGCTGAAAAAAACAACACTCATAAATAACATAAAATAAACAACGTTAACTAATGAATTTAACAAATGAATCACTTTGCAATGTTGCTGTGGAGGAAGAGAATGTTGCTGATCGACTGCGGTCCCAATCCTGTGCGTCTCTCTTCCAAGATGCGCCCACAGACACTAAAGGCCCGCTCTGAAGGCGCACTGAATGCAGGGATACTAAAGATGAAACGTGCCAGCTTTGAGAGCGCCGGGAAGTGCTCTTTGTTGAACTTCCACCATTGAAGCACGCTGTCTGGGTCTGGGTTATCAGAGAGCCAGGAGCTGAGATATTTAGCCATTACATCATCCATCAGCTTTGGCACTGAAGCAACGGACACATCGTCTTCCCAGTCTCCAAAACAGTCTGTGCTTTGCCTTTTGGCTGGTGGCCCATCCTCTGCTGTGGCTGTGTCCAGGTGAAAGTGCATCTTCTGGATCATTTCCTTTGGACCTTTGGATAGGATTTGATTAATATAAAAATTAATATGTATTTTGAAAATGGCTCATTAGATTTTTTATTAATTCATTGTCTTTTATCTGCGTTTCTTTTTTTTAAACTGCTTTTCACTTATTCTATTGTCATTGCACTGTGTTTAGTTTATATCTGTAATAGGTTACATATAGCCCACCTTTACCCACTTCATCTTTTTCATCTGGGGGCAGCATCCCTAGCATTTGCATTTTAGGAGTCAGGAGCGTTGCAATTCTGTACATCATGTGGAGAGGTGATACAGATGTGTCACTGGTACCCATCAGTTCTTCCAGATGCGAGGCACATAGCTTGGCGACTCCAGAGAGCAAGGGCTCGAGCGTTGCTGCTTGGCAGTGTTCAATGAGTTTCACGGACCACGGCAGTGGAAGTGCTGCGCTGGGAGTGGAGTTGTCGGACTCTAAGTCATTCGTAGCTTCCTTGAATAACTTAAGGAACACAACTACTGTTTTTAACGTGTTTGCATTGAGCTGTGCAATTCTTTCATACTGGTTATTTCTAAGCAGTATTGTGGAGATCTTCTCATGCTGTTGCAGTATGGAATCCAGCATTTCATTATTTGAATTCCATCGTGTCTCGATGGATTGCTTAAGGGATTTTTTTAAGCTGTTTTGAAGACCGGAATGTTTGAAATATTTCACCAGGTTTTTTTGCACTGGTCAACAGTTCGGACAGCTCAGTACTTTCAGCCAACACGTCTGGCGCAAATGCACTTGATAGGGTGACGTTCAGGTGTGCGTTACAGTTCAGTCTGGTGTATCCGCGCAGGGCAGCAGCTATGTTGGCTCCACGGTCAGTGACGAACACAACACGGCCAGATAGGAGTGATACATCTATTCCAAATTCACGGAGTTTCTGGAACAGCAGGCTCCTGATAGTCTCCCCTGTCTTTGACACACCACTCTCAAAAGGAGCCGCGAATAACACCCTGGAAACAAGGTAGAAGTTGTTATTTGTATAATGGATGGTGCCGGATTTGAAGGAAGTTTTATGATAATCCTCCATCCATATATCGGTTGTGATGGCACATCCATACGTATCAATGATAGGTTTTATCTCCGCTGCCACTGACGCCTGCAGAACTTGGGCACGCCCTTCGACATGTCTGGATACAGTGGTTGGATGAGGTAAAACATCTTTAACGTCAAATTTGCCTCATTTATCGGCGGCATTAACAAAGTGTTGTGATATATTAACAAAGCCTTTCCCGGCGACAAAGTCATATGGCCTTATGTCTAGACAGCACATTTCCACACATTTTTCTGTAGTTTCTTGCTTAATGTGCGTAGGGAGATGTTTATCCTTAAAAACCAGCTTACTTTGACCGGGGAGAACAAACACAGGTGTGTCACCTCAACCCAGACGTGCCGGATTTGTGCCCATTGAAGATGAGCATTTTACCACATTTGTCACGACGAACAAAGTCCAGCTCCTTTCCATCCTCATCACAAACTATCGAGAAAGTCCTCCAAATGTCAGACTTTCCTTGTTTCGCTTTTGTGCTGTAAATACCTACTTTGAGGTTCTTTTCTGCTTCATCAATTGACATTTTTTAGCCAGGCAACCTGCTCCTTCCTTATCCCGCAGTGTTTTTTATTTCCGCCCGCGGCACAATTCTAACCGCCCGCTCCCGCAAGATTTGGGTTGGGTCCCGCGGGACCTGATTCCAATGCAGCCCTCTAGTAGACTGCATCAACAGCATGGTTGATTTCAGATTGTTAATAAGTCGTATCTGACAACCCTCTGCATTTATCTGGACTTGGGACCAGCACATGAAAGCATAAGATACTACCTTCTTCTGGTTGCTTATTGTCTCTTTTTTCTTTTCTCTTTTACTGTGTACAGTGTTCCCTCACTTGAAAAGTGTTACAAGTATACCTTGTGCTATCCTAGGCACTTTAACATTGGGAGTTACTAGACAGTGCTCTGAACCTTTTTTCTTCAATGATTTGTGATCTTCACTGGTGTCCATGGATGACATGAAATCTTTCCACCTTTATCCACTTTTGTCATGGTAGGGAGACGCGTCAATGTAAGGGTGGGGTCATCTAAGATAGCACAAAGGGTTAAGATGACTACTTTGCAGATTTGACATTTTGTATGTTGTTTTTTGAATGTATCTCCCACAATAATCAAAAGACCACAATTGGTTGAATGCTATACAGCTTTCAACCAATTGTTTTCCTGTTTCGTTTTTCGGCTCTTAACTCCTTTCAGCTATTTTAACCATTTAACTAATAAAATGTTCAGCTCTTTTAGCTTTTTCCTGCTACGATTTTGGGCCTTGAAATCCTTGAACTTTTCAAGATATTCCAGGATTTCCAGGACTTTTGGCTCCTTTGTGCAGCATCTCGCTGGTTCGAGACCCGGCTCTGGGATTTTTCCCAAATATATTTTTTTGTTATTGTGATATTTTGATTTCATCTATGGTCAACTTAATTTTTCATTCAGCAATATAACATTCAACCCTGCATTTTCTCCTGGATATTCAGCTCCTTAGTTTCTTTCTTTATTATAGCATCTTCTGGCAGTTTTTGGTGCTTAAGTCATTCTACAATTTTTCAGCTGTTTTAATCATTCAATATTAGCCATGTTCAGCTGTTGCAGCTTTTTCCATCTAAGACTTTTGGTCATTCTGTGATGTTCAAAGACCAAGTATTTAGTTTTATTTTATTGTTTTTTAGGGGAATTCTTTGTTCTCAAATTCACAATTTTTCGCTGGTTCAAGACCCGGCTCTGGGATTTTTCCCAAATATATATTTTTGTTATTGTGCTGTTTTCAATTTATTTACAGTCAACTTTGATAATTTCTTTCTTTATTGTTTTGCCAATTATTATTCAAGTTTCATTTCATTCAGCAGGATTTCAAACCTTCCTTTTTTTCTGGAAATGCAGATCCTTCTAAATATATTTTACAATCAAATTGGAATTAGAAAGAGTCCCACTACTAACTTCTTGCGGCCAAATAAAACCAACATCAGAGTACTGCTAACCCTAACCCTTTGAAGTAAGACCTACTCACTAAAAAACAACTAAAAATACTAAACTAAATGAAATGTTGACATTGTTTTTTTTATTTTTTTCCTTTTAATAGAACAAAGAACAGAACAGGATCCTACTAAAGGTTTTCTTCCATTTTTAGGAGAAAACCTTCTAAAACACTAAACTAATATTAACTAACCTACTAGGGTTCACTTCCCTTAGTAAAACACCCTGTTGACGCCTATCTCAATTTTTGAGATAAACCTTGCAAACTTAGACCTCTTTTTCAGAATGTGCTTTTCAAAGGTTTTGGCCACGACAAAGTCACACACAGACTGGTCCAAGTTCATGCACATGAGAGTTACACTTTCTGGATATTTACAGAAATTGATCAAATTCATGTACGTCACTTTTTCCAGGCCTTTGAGTTTGTCATTTGCCAAATTGAAACCATAAGCTTTGCACATTTCCCACAGGACATCATACAGCCTTTTGAAAAGCAGTTGAAAGTTACTCTTGGAACATGTATAACCTGCTTTTCTGAAGATGTAAGGAATTGCAAATGTGAGGTACTCGTTTAACAAGGTGTTGCAATTTTCCATCTTGGCCTCTAGAATGTCTAGTTCCTCAGGTGACAGGAGGTTTATGTCCACAGAGGTTTGGGTTGACCAAGATTTACTTGTGGACGTTTCTGGAAGGACTGATTTTAAGATTGACTTCTGTTCATCTGTCTTTTTCTTGCCGTTACATGTCTGCATTGCAGCAACTTGTTTTTTCCGAGCAGAAGTCATCTTTGGGCAGCTGTTGAGGTCTCTGCAGACAACCTTTTTCGTCAAAAGGCTTTGTTTAAAGATGGCTGCAACAAGGTTGTCATGTATCTGATCCTCCAGATCCATAGCCATGACTATTGGAATGCCATTCATCTTTAAACTTTCGGTGACCTTTTTATAAATGACTTTGCTTAGTCCTTCAAAGTTTTTCTCACTTATGTAGCATTCCAAGGTCTCTGCTTCTTTCCAGAGTCTTGTAAAGAGACGCCTCCTGTAGGATTCAAACTTTTCTTGGCCTAAAGGCGTTTTACTCTTTTTGAAGGTACATTTTATGAGATCCTCCACCAGTTTTTCAAGAAGGGCCTTTTGAGCTTCTTTGGCTGCATGCAGATCCTTCTGGGCTTTTCCATCATCCCTTTTTTGGGATGTTTGGGTTCCAGCATTACTTTTTTCATCTGTGAGCCCATCCGCCGCAGTGGAGCCAGCTTGCTGCTTGGTTCCTTCTTTGCTTTTTGTTTTTATACAAAGATCCCAAAGTAACTTACAAAAGCTTGATACGAATAAGTCAAAGTTATTGGAAAAGCTTTGTAAGTTGCTGGATTCCCTTTGCCTCAACACCTCCTCGGTTATTAAGACAATCAAGGTGTTGCAGGCGTGGGATGATGTGGGGTCTTTGCTGCTGTGGAGGACTTCCATGAATGCTGTGGGAAGAGTCCTGGTGACAAGGTCCATCACAGCTTCCTTTGTTCGCATACCTTCATTCGTATTTTGCAAATGTTTTGAAATCAGGTTTACGATCTTTGACATCAAATCTCTTATTATTTCTTTGGATTTGACATCAGGATGTCCTTTGATCAGCTGTGATCTTTGTGACCCTGAAAATCTGAGCAGGTCAAACTGCAAGAGCAACGTTAAGTCCGTGCTCAGATCGTGTAAGTATAATGGGGCCATCTCTCCCCTCAAGTTTAAAATCGTTGACAGATTTTCCCAAGTTTGGGGTCTATATAGAAACTCTGGTTTGATGACATCAAATGACATTCATACAAGATATTCATCAGAAAAAAACACTTAATGACATCATAAAGTGTCAAAGTGTCATATCACTTTATGATGTCATGACATCATAACACATCATGACATAAACACATTGTGAAACCACTAGCCCTGCCCCCACCCATTTGCATTTATTACGTCCCCTTCTCTGCATTATAATGAGATCACTGACACACACAAACCTCAGGTTTTTGTTGTGGTCACTAATTAATTTTTTTCACTGTAACCAGCTGCTATGTTAGACTGCATCAACAGGGTTGTGCTCATGAAAATGTGCGTCTTTGCCACTTCCGGTTCCGAGAATTGTTTTAAAAACCATCTTGACGCCAAATTGATTTGAAATGTTATTTATTTATTTATTTTAGTGCTCATTTCAATTTTAGGGTACTTAGAATCTTTAAATTGATACATTTACACAACAGATTTTACTCTTTGTCATTCAGTATATTTTTAACCCAAATTGTATATTAGTCCTCAGTCTCTCGAAACCAAATCATTTTCTTTAAATGTCCCGTTTCTTTTCATATGGCAGTTTTGTTGTTCCACCTTAGTTTATACTTCCTGTTATGTTTGTTTCTTTTTGTTGCACCGTGAGTGTGGGAAGGGTGATGACCCATGTGCAATGCTCGATGTTGTATGTGTTCAAAATAAATGGGTTTGCTATGCTGGAAGGGAGATTACTCTCAGCTTTTCTTGCTGCCTCCTCCTCTCTAAAGCTGTTCGGAATCGTGCAGTGTATGGGACACGGACGGGTCTCCAGCCCAGCCAGTCGATTGACAGCTCAACTGATTGACAGCTTGGCTCCTGTTCCAGCTGTAAGTGACCAACTAACTAGTCACTACAATATGATTTTGACACAGAATTCAGTATAATGTCAATTCTTTAATTAAATGCTTTTGTGCTACAACGTGCATCAAACCACTTTCACTCCACATTTATTTACCCAAACTAGTTTTTTATTTACTTTTTTTTTATTTTTTTTTACCCAAACTAGTGTCTGCATCTCTTCACTGTCTATTGATTAACTTCTAATAGGAACCTTTGTTAGTTTCACGTATAAAAGGTTTAGGGGTAACACACGTCTTGGTAACGCGTTTTTTTTTCGGGTAATATTCTTGGAAAAATGTCCAATCCAAAGTAAGTTTTGTAAAGATTAAAATATGTGCATGATAATTGTATAGTTTTATTACTACTACGACCATGTACAGTACCTACGTGGACATTTTGAACCCTTGTGCTATATCCAATGGGGTCAAGATGACCAGTGACGTGTTATCCCTAGAATCACATAGGTGGATAAAGGTGAAGAGGATTTCATGTAATCCATGGACACCAGTGAAGATCACAAATCATTGAAGAAAAAAGGTTTAGCGCGCTGTTTTGCTCCCAATGTGCATAGGATAGCACGAGGGTTAAGGTGTATTTGACGAGCTTGCCCATAAATGCGCTTCATGTGCTCCTTTGCACCATCTAGTGGACAGAAATGTACTACATTCAGAGTGAAAAAAGCTAATCTTCATTGCGGTTCTGAAAAACTGATTTCTATTTAACAAATTAATGAATAAATATGTAAATCTTTTTGATTTCAACATATATGGTAACTATATTAACATGGTGTCTGTAACAAAATGTCTAATGTTGCAGAATTTTTAAAAGCAGAAACCAATTTCATGTTGAAACTGCCCTTTTTAGTAATTTAGTAAAGATTTAAGAACAGTTTAGATTCACTGGTTCCAAATCTTACTAACATTTTATTCACACTTGCTAAAGATCTCATTCAATGCTGTAAATGGTTTAACACTTTATTTTCTTTAGAAATTGGTATTGTCATCTCAGAAATATTGTGGTGGGACATGAATGTAATTTCTATCCATTCTTTTTCTTCAGATCTGTGCATGTCACAATAAACATGGGCCCCTCCTATAGACAGCAGCACACGGACAAGGCCTCACCTTTGGACAGTCATGTCTCAGTGTCACTCCAAAGCCATGCATTGCAGACTTTCAGCATGGTTGTGTTATGTGTGGATGTAAGTGTGTAACAGGGTTCCTGTGGGCTCCCAACAAGTCTCAAAAGCATTACATTTATGAATGAGGACATTGTTCCTGAAAAAGTCTAAAAAGTTTTAAAATGTGATGGCTGAGCCTGAAATGTTCTGTGTATCGCAGCTATTGTTAGAAAAAAGCCATTTAAAGAAATAAATCTCTCAAACACACCTGACATGAAGAAATAATGACAGTCATATGAGCTTGTCGTGTTGATATTATGCAACATGGATGTGGTATCCAGGTTAGACCCGTGGCTGGACTACAAACATGCTGTTGACCAACCATGTGGATTTTTGTTACTCTTTCACAAGTGCTGTGGTTTTGTTTAAGAATTTACTGACGGGACATTGAAGGATTTCATTTTTCTTTGTCAGAGGTCTTGGGAAACAGGCTGAGACATGGTCTGAATTTTTTAAAAAGGTCTTAAAAAGTCTTAGATTGAACTTGAAGAAACTTCCAGGAACCCTGATGCGAACTCATTGAACAGATAAAAGGCCTGCTCTGTTCTAAAGGGATTTCTCTTTTCTACATCGGGTGATAGAAAGCAGAAGCTGCAGTGATGAAGACGCTGATGGACTCTTCATGCTCCTCCAAGGACCAGCAAGACGGAAGCCCGCACATCCTCACAATCACAAACACACATATATACACTGAAGCATGAGCACTTTAAACGGAAAAAGGACAATCGCACTGACTTTTGTGTTTACAAGGCTTTTTTTTGTTCATAGTGGGTGTAACCAGTGAAGATCACAAATCATTGAAGAAAAAAGGTCCAGAGCACTGTCTAGTGGGTCTAGATCAGTGTTTTTCAACCTTTTCTGAGCCACGGCACACTTTAACCTTAAAAAAAATCCCGCGGCACACCAGCATCCAAAAATTAAAAAAAAAGAAGGAGAAACTCATAATATGTATTGATCTACAGCCCCTCCACAATCTCACATGCATTTTTGAGATTATTCTTGCAGAAAAAGCTGGAAACTGCAGCTTTTTTTTCCTAAAAGATTCAATAAAAGTTAAGTTAGAAGATTTAAAAATAGTTTGATGCGTGTTCGTTGGTTTCAAGACGTTTAACAACAGATCTCCGTATGTGCTGTCACTCTCACAACCCAATGCATCATGGGAGATGTAGTGCATAAAACGGACGAAGATCGGTTTTCGGAGCTTCATTGTTTTGTTCACTTGTTACATGTTCTGATACCGGATTCTGTGGAAAGCTACACCGCAAAAGACGAGCTTTAGCTGGTATTTTTGTTAGAACTGAGCGACTTTACGAGCTAAATCGGGACAAGGAAGTGAAGACTTTAACCACTTCTGATTGGTCAGACTGATGACATGTGATTAAGCTCCCCAAGAATGATTGGTGGAGACAGTTAAAGGAACGGGACTTTTCCCAAACACAGCCGGAACTGCAGCTGAATCGTGGTACTGTCATTCTTATCAAAATGTCTTTAATAAAATAAAATAAACGCAAAGAAAAAGTATTTTACGATCTTTTATATTCCTAACTCCTCAGTGTTTTATCAGGGCCTGTTTGGATGAACACAGAGCTGAATCCTGGAGATGGGAAATGTTTTTAGATCAGTTAATGAGGGCAATTTTCCACGGCACACTTGACCATCTCCCACGGCACACTAGTGTGCCGCGGCACACTGGTTGAAAAACACTGGTCTAGATGACCCAACTCCCAATGTTAAAGTGCCTAGGATAGCACAAGGGGTTAAGATTTTGTCAGTCATAAAACTAAAAATCTTGTAAATAACTGTGTTGCAGGAATAAAAGTCTCTTCATACTGGAGAAAAGAACAAGTGTGTTTCATGTCTGTCTTCACATATTTGCATTATACCTGAAATGTCATTGATTCTATGAGCTATAGTCAAATGAACTGTTATCTGAATTTAAGATTCATGCATTCATATTGTGGTTCACTCAGGTTCTGGCACTTTGTTAAGTGAAAACTTTCACTGTTGGATGCTAACACAAAATGAAAAATAGGTTCATACATTCATACAAACTCTTCATACATTCATACTAAGGAGTTACCAAGTTTACAGTCAAAAGACGCAACAACACAAGGAAAATATGACCCCCTGTGGATGCTAAACCTACAAAGTCAAGTTTCTATCCAGCCATCCATTTTCTTCAACAGTTTGATCCCTTTTGGGGACACAGAGCTGCAAGAGCCTGGCTACTATTGGGCTAAGGCTACACCCTGGACATCACTTGCATCTCTGATCCGCCTCAAATGAAGAGAAGGGGGGGGGGGGGGGGGCAGGATTATGTAGTGTCTGTTCAGAAAGTGGGGTCAGTTCAAAGGTGGGTGGTGAGACCGGCGGTGGTGCCTACACCAGGGGAGCAGGGGCGGGTGGGGTGTAGACGTGGGCAGTAAGGGCGGATGGGGCGAGAGGTGGGCGGCGAGGGCAGGTGCGGATAGGTCTAGATTGATAAAATAAATGGTTTGTATGATCAAGATGGCTTGGTTTTATGGTTGAATATAAACTCATAGCATACATTCTGCTGATAAAGTCGTAGGTTGCTTTATGTTTGCTGGGGTTTATCAGATCAATATTGAAGTCTCCACAGATGAATAATATTTTGTTATTTAGAGAGCCGGTTTAGCTCGTGCTGGTTTGCAGCGCCTTCCGTCCGTGAAATCTGGATTCGACTCCGGGCTGCTCCCTGTTCCCTTCTCCACCTCTGTGCCGGTTCCAAGCCCAGTTTGAGAAGGTTGCGTCAGGAAGGGCATCCGGTGTAAAACATTGCCAAGTTTACCATGCGACTTGTTCGCTGTGGCGACCCCTGATGGGGGAAGCCGAAAGAGGAAGAGAGGTAAACATCTTTTCCATCCAGTCACTGAACATTCTAGGCTTGACACTGGCGACCTATAAACACAGTTTATACAGTAAACCCTTGTTTATCGCGGGGGTTACGTTCCAAAAAGAACCCGTGATAGGCAAAATCCGTGAAGTAGAAACCTCTATTTTTTTTAACAATTATTATACAATTAAATACTCTGTTATACATTGAAAAGAAAGAACAAACCATTTTACAGGCTCAAACATTTGTTTCACAAATCAAAGTACTTTAAAAACGTTTTTTTTCAACAAATAACTTCTGTACTATCAAATAATAATTTGAATCATCGATGTAAACAGAAGGCTTCAAATCGCGGAGATTAGCCCCGCCCACCGCGACCCGAAGAATTGGATTAAACGGGAGAAAATTTAAAATGATCATGAAAAAAATACAAAGTACAAACGGACAAATAGTGGCTCAGGTGTATTTCAATGCTCTTCAGTCTGAGAAGCTGCAGTGTTTTCTCCTTCTCAAGCCCGCGGTGCAGCTGTGTGTGTTTGTTCGGGAGAAGAACATAGTGATTGACAGTTGGTGTCGCTCTTTTTCTATGGGTTTTAGAGAAACTTGAAATTGCAAGATGATTTGCATGTACGTAATTTGGAAAGCTGATTTACGTACGTGTACATATTAAACTGCAACATTATTGACGCGCAGGTAGAGAAGAAGCGGAGTGACTTTTTTAGCCAATCAGAATGCAGAACACAATGCACGATGCAAATCCGTGAAGTAGCGAAACCGTGAAAAGTAAACCGTGATATAGCAAGGGATCACTGTAATGACATTTTTCCCTGAATCGTTACATATTTCAATTGTAAGACATTCCAGTATTCCAGCCGCTGCAACTGACAATTTATCAATTACTGTAAACTTTGTATTATTTTTCACATTTATTTCGTCTCCTCCACTTTTTTTGTTTACTCTGTTCACATAGTTGAATTCATAGTTTTCCAATTCAAAATCAGCGTCCATGTCACAGTTTCAGATATGGTCATGATATCAAAAGAATGCCCCATATTCTGTAAATAGTCCTTGATGTCTTCAAAGTTGGTATTCATGCTTCTGCTGTTAAAGTGAAGAATTGAAAGCTTTTCTTCTGGGATAACCGAGTTTTTAAAGTCATCAACGGTGTAATATTTGCAGTCCATATTAACAGTGGATAAGAATAGATCAGGGTCGATGTCTTGAAGGTTGTTATCATTATCACTGAATATGTTAAGGTCGATTTGCTCACCATTCAGAGAAATTCTTTTGGACTTTATGAATTCCTCCACCTGTTTTTCCACAGAGTTCGTCTGCTGCTTCTTGGATTCCTCACCGTTCTCGACGGTCACTGCATGCGCGTATGACCGGATTTTATTTTTAATCCAATGATTTTCACGTTGTTAGATCTGGAGATCTGCTTTTGTCATCCATTCGTTTTTCGATTAAATCCATCCTGTTGAAACACTTCTCCTGAATTTGTCCGTAAACAATCTTTATAACTTTGATCTCATCCAGCACGAAATCAAGGATTTTCTTCAAGTCCTCATATTCCTCCAACACTGTTTTTTTTTCTTCCGGTGGCATATTTAGGAATTGCTTTTCTCTTTTATGCAGTAAATAGAGTTGAGGAGTGCAGCTGCTCTATGCCTGCGTGGCGTTTCCTCCTTCGAAACGGAAGACTGGAAAGTGAATCGAATCACCAACAACAAATATCGAATTGAATCATTATTAATCGTTTCTGTCATGGTCGGACTACAAGGGAGACCCAGATGCTGGAACCCGGAAGAAACTCAGGAGGCGATGTAGAATGAGGATGTTTAATAAGAGATGGAAGTGGACGTCGTGGATGCGGGAAACTGCTGGGAGCGAGGGAGAGCACCGAGGACGATGCGGGGCAGCTTGTGACGAGGTGGAGCGCAGAGGACGGCGTAGACAGTCTGTGGCGAGGCGGAGCACCGAGGACGGCGAGCACCGCTTGGAGTGAGTGGAGAGGCCAAGGACGATGAGACAGGAACGTGGTGAGGAATCAGCGTGATCAGTGAAGAGATGACCTGAATACGTGAGACAAACGGTAAATACAAGCTAGGATTTACTAGAGCGAGAGTTACTCAACTTGAGGCCAGGCATGATCACCGGAGTGAGTATAACGGACTGGCGTAGAATGCTGGAGTGGATCTCCTTAAGACTGTTCTGCCAGATGATGAGGTGATGGAGGTCAGCTGGTTCCAAAGAGAGAGCAGGGAGGGGGAGGCAACAGCCGGAGGCACCGTGACACGTTTCACTTCTATCTATTATTATGGAATAATATTTTCCACATTATAATGATATAATGTGGAAAATTGGTTGGTGTTTTAACTAACATTGGTTGCTATTTTATTAAATTAACCCTTGTGCTATCTTAGATGACCTCCAGATTACATTGATGTGTTCTCCCTACCATGACAAAGGTGGATAAAGGTGGAAAGATTTCATGTAATCCATGGACACCAGTGAAGATTACAAATATTTGAAGAGAAAAGGTTCAGAGCACTGTCTAGTGGGTCTAGGTGACCCAACTCCCAACGTTAAAGTGCCTAGGATAGCACAAGGGTTAAGGAGAATTTTCAATTCTCCTCAATCACTTGTACCGTCATCTTTCTCGAAGACAGACAGGTGACAGGCTAGTCACCTGTCTGTCTTTGTCAGGTGTTTCTCTTATGTTAGAGATATGTCAAATTGTTAAATCTCGTTTTGTTGTTACGAGTGTTGTTGAGTGGGGGTTTGGACTTTTATAAGCATTAGCTTCTTCCATTCCCCTTCAAATCTTATTGATGGGGGTGACAGTGGCTCAGGTGGTTGAGCGGGTCGTTCAATGATCGAAGGGTTGGCAGTTCGATCCCTGCTCCCACGAGCCAAAATGTCGTTGTGTCCTTGGGCAAGTCACTTCACCCTCCTTGCCTCCAGTGTGGCTTCACTGGTGTGTGAATGTGTATGAATGATCCCGGTGATGGTCAGAGGGGCCGTAGGCGCGAACTGGCAGCCACGCCTCTGTCAGTCTGCCCCAGGGCAGCTGTGGCTACAACCATAGCTTACCATCACCAAGTATGAATGAGGAGTGAATGAATAATGGACACAATGTAAGTGCTTTGGGTGTCTTGAAAAGTGCAGATAAATCCAATCCATTATATTATTATTATTATTTTCAAAGTCGTGTGTAGACTTATTTTTTTCATTTAATGGAAATTTTGATTTGAAATAAATTTTGTTTTACTACTATTATTTGTTTTGCTTTTCTAGTAGTCGTTGTGACCTTTTACGTGTTTTCATGTGGAGTGATTTGTTGATTTGATGTGCACTTCAGGGCCACCGTAGAATGCACCTGATGTTTGTTTTGCTAAAAAAAAAAAAGTTTGGCTAAAAACAGAAGAAGAGCTGGCCATATTTGTCACACCTTTAGCATGTGGACACATTGACCACATGCTAAAGGTGGCATTTAACACATGTAGCAAGCTAAGACTCTAATTTTATTGCAACTGGTACATATAAAACCTACACACCAAGAAGTTCTGCAGAACATTAGTACCCCATAGTCAGATTTTGTAAATTAAAAAACAAAAAACAAAATCTGATGTTACCCAGTTTGGAAAAGCTCAAATTTAATTCTTTTAGTACTGTGTTGTTGTTTTTTTTATAGTCAGGCCCTGAAATGTAAAACCAAAACACAGAAAACTATAAGAAAAGAATGAACAGTTTTTATGTTGATATTTTATGTTTTATGAGCTATGAAATACAAATGAAAGAAGTGTTGCATGAAAAGTGAGATTAAGCAGAAACCAAAACTAAGAAGCTGATTGATAGAAATCTCATTCAACTGTCGTCAAAAAAGCATAAAAGAAGTTCTTCGATTGGCAATGAAATGTCAAATTTAAAAACGAAATCTTCAGACACAAAGCAGATTTTGATAAAAGAACTGATTACATTTTTAAGTAAGGAATATATTAAGTAGTTATTTCTCTTTCAAATTGAGCTACAAGTATTTTCTACTTTTGAAAAATAAGCAATTTTTTGCATGGTCTTGTACCATATATGTTTTCTGAAAGGTAAAAAAACCAGATCAAAATGCATCTCAATTTTAAGTAATTTTCAAACAAATAAAGTTGCTTCTTTTTCACAGATCCACTTCTGAGACATTTTGCATGCAACATCATTCCAGGATCCAGAAGTATATCTAATTTGAACACAGTCTTCTTCTCCGTAAGCTTGTATTCCACCACCATCATCAGGCTGATCGTCTCCCCAGAACCTGTCAGGTCAGAAAATAAAAATAATCTGATTCAGACAGCATACAGACATGCATCTAATTACCGTATTTGTATTTCTCAATTAAAAAAACAAACAAAATTTTCCTAATATACACATAGATATAAATTTGACTGTGTGTTAATGTTGTGCCTTTTAACCCACTACAGAAAGAAACAATTATAATCAAATGCAAGCAGTTAAACCAACCCCCAGCCCACTCTGTGTTTTAGTAGCACTGATTCAGACTGAACACTCACGTCAGAGTCAGAGGACTTCCATCTACCCATTTCCAGGTTCCCTCGTGGACTTTATCAGTCAGTCCAATCCAGACTGGTTGATCTCTGAATGTAACAAGAAAAGTCTGCAAAACATGTAAAAATATTGTGTGAAAAGAAAAAATAAAATGTACTTTTGCTTTGACTCATAAAGCTGTTCAGCAGCCTTTCAAAAAGAAAGGAAACACTTTCAAAATGTCAAAGTTAACAGAAGTTAATGATTTAAATGCATTCGAATTCAAATAGGATATCATCAAAACATTTAAAAATAATAAAAGAAAATTAAATAAACTATTTTTATTTTGAGCTACAGCACAACCATAAGCAGACTATAGACATCAACTAACTAGTTAATCCTTTACAAACAAGCTTTTGTCAATCAACATTTTATTGAGGGGTTTAAAGGATTCCTGTGGCTCACAGGCTTACAGTGGCCGGAATTGTGATCAGCCTTCCAAGAAGGACCAATTCCAAAGTAACAATGAGTTTATACAAACATGAATATACAACATCTAAACATTTGATTATCTCTTCCTCCATTTTCAACAAACAGTACAATGCTAACTTATCTTCACTGAAGAAGAAAATAAAACTTTCAGTGGAACAACCATATTTGATCGAGTCCTTTGACCCAGGCAGTGAAACTGCAAAAGGTAAGGCACAAGTCAGCAAAACATGCTAAAATACATAAACATAATAAACCCAAACAAACCACCCAAAATAATAAAGGAGTTAACAGAGTGTCCTTCAGTGTGTGTTATCATTATCAGGGAACTTGCTCAGATGTTATAATGGTTGACTGTGTGCACCCACCCAACCAGCATTAGCTTGGTCCCTGAGTTTATCATGTGTATGTGTGTGTATGTTTGAGTTCTTGTGTGAAGTTTCAGTCAGGGGAAACTGCCACAAAAGGCTATATCAAAAACAGAATGAAAACGAGCTTATCGGCGTAGTACATTGTACTTCTGTGTTATAGTGATAAGTCAGCTAAAAATTTGATTTATCCAAATGAGACAAAGAGGTTAGTGCAGTGACAAGAGATGTTCTGATCTGATCAGATGATCGGAAATTGGGCCTGATCACGTAGTTTCAGACTCCCACTGTACATCAATAGAGACAGCGTGGATAGGGTACACTCTTTTTGCTACCTGATCACTGAGGACCTCTCCTGGACAGAAAACACCACAGCAGCAGTGGAGAAGGCCCAGCGTCTACACTTAAGAAAACTCAGGAGGAATAACTCAGAAAATAAGCTGCTAGTGACCTCAGGAAGTATGGAAGTGCAATAATGTTTGTGTGCAATACATGTATTTACCTGTGAATGTATGTTCTTTTTTACTTTGCATTTTCTTTTCTGTCCTTAAGTTTTTTGTTCCATAGTTTTCTTGATTCTGTTTTCAACATTGACTTATCATTGTTTGAACAGCTGGAGAGCACTGATGAATTGTGTTAGTGATAGCATCATTCCTATTCTGTCCTAAGAAAAAAGTTCCGTTGCCTAGCAACATGACATCATGAAGGCATCATCAGGGCCCTTTGATGAAGCCTTAGAGTCATGTTGCCTAGCAACATTACAAAGTATGTCACCAACAGCTTTATGACATCATGATGACCAAACGAATGCTCTTACAGACGTGCTAACCCAAGTCAGGTTTACTCCTTACTAAAAATTTTTGAAAACCATGTTTCAGAAACAGGGCAGTTTTCTTAGAAAAGTCCTTTTCCTTGAAAGCAAAGATCAAAATCCTCCATTTCACAGTGACCCACTAAATGTCACTGTTCAATTTCAAGATGATGCACCAAAAGGAAAATGTTTGAAAATGACAAAGAATCTGCAACACCAACAAAGAAAAGAAGGGGAATTGAATTTCCTTCCCTAAATGATGAATCTGCATTCTCAATTCCTGACCATAACAGAAAGAGAAAGTCAAGCTATCTGGAACAATCGCTGGGAAAAAGATTCAAAAGAAATTCCAGCTGAAGAAGAAAACCCAAAGCTTAAATTTGAGGCAAAATATGTGCAACTGAATCCACTCGGTCAAGGAGGATGCGGATCTGTGTTTGCTGGCTATCGCAAATCAGATCATTTGGACGTTGCCATCAAACACGTCCCCAATAAGTACCAGTGCTGCAAACACGTGGATAAAAAGGGAAAAAAGTTATCCATGGAAGTGGTTGTGATGCTGAAACTCAGGAGCGGAACATCAAACTCCGCCAGCAGCAAAGCACCAATCGCCTTGCTAGACTGGTATGTGCTGCCACATGAGCTGATCTTGGTTTTGGAGAGACCAATGCCAGCAGTGGATCTTCAGACTCACGTTCAAGAACGTAGAGATTTGTTTGGAGAAAAAGAAGCCAAGATTATCCTGAAACAACTAGTAAAAGCAGCCATTTCCCTTCAGGACAAAAAGATTTTCCACAGAGACATCAAGGTGGAAAACATCTTAACACACATGTTTAGAATACTCTGGCAAACAAAAAGGGTTTCCTGGTTGACTTCATAAATACATTTACATTGTAAGGCCTAATTCACACCAGAGTATTTCCTTGAATAATCCACTTTCTTTGGCAGAAGTTAAAACCACCTGGTTTCTGATGCGGATCAGACAATCAAAATACTGATTCCCATTTTACACATTTTTACAGTTCTAGGGAGTTGCTTCAGTCTTTTAATAAGATCTAAATTACATTGAGAATCTGTCTAAACCCAATCAGACGGATGCTTAAATGTTATGGTTGATTTGTAAATGTTGATGTAATCCAAATAGACCAAAAATACAATAACGTACATTTTCCCCTTCAGTGTTTATCACCACCAGATCAGCTCCTCTTGCTCTGCAGAACTCTCTTGCTTCATCCCAGGACTTAGACTCTCCAGAGAAAAAGTAACAAGAAGAACTAAATCTGATCCATTTCTCAGGACATCCTGTTTTCCCTGGAACACATTTGACATTTTAAGCAGGACAAAATATTAACACATTACTTGCAATAAGCAAATTGTTTTTCATTTTATCTACATGTGGCAGGATGAGCTAATTGGGTCACAGGTGTAGTCACTCCCATTCTGGTGCTGCTAATGAGCACGGCCACCTATAAAATAGGACTGAGCTGCTCTCCCTGATTCCTGGCTGAGACTGCCTCTCTATCTGGGGTCCTGCTCCTCTGTCAGTGCAGTGGTTATCACAATTCCTTGTCACACAGTGGATCTGCTTGTGGCTAGAGAAAGGTGAATTGGAACGGAGTGAATCGCTCCCTGCCCCTCCCTTCAGGTGATACTCAGCAGTGATCTGGGGCCTCATTTATAAACGTTGCGTACGTACAAAAGAAGGCGTACGCAACTCTCTACGCAATAGTTGAGATTTATAAAAAGCAAACTTGACGGGAAAATGTGCGGTCCTTCACGCAAGCTCTGACCCAGACGTACGCACAAAAACGGGTGAAATGAGAAACGGCGACGCCGTCGGCAGATGGAGGAAACACGTGAAAGTGAAAATGACAATACTGCCTCTCATAAATAACATGAAGACTTCACAAAGCAAGTATTACAATTAAAAGCCTACACGAACACCCGTTTGATCGATCAGCAGTGAAACAAACAAAAAAAATCAAATGAAAATTACAACAGAAATTCAAATGAACACTTATTTGCAAACGAAAAGTGAAATATGTTCTGCAATATTGGCATGTTGTGCAATTCATCCTCATAAATAATATATTTAACAGAACGAAATAATGTACAAAACTGACATTCTCGTCAATGTGTCCGTCTGGCGGAGCAGATATAGGTGCAGACAGACAGACAGATGGATAGATAGAGAGAGATGTATTAATTGTCCACTGGGGAAAGTTGTTTCATAGTAAAACATTTCTTCATAAGGTTCAGAATTATGGTATTCATGCATATGCCTTTAGTTTGTTTTATTTTTGATAAAATAATGTATGGCGTATGTCTCAACTATTCAGCAAGCAAAAAGAAATTACATTCGCGCTGAACAATTTCCCATTTCCACATCGATTATTACCGACATCTGTAGCTTGTCAGATGTAATTAAATGGATGGAAATAAAATGCCCCATCACAATGCGTAATGACGCACAATGGCTGATCTTGCGCTCTTAGAAGATGTGGCAAATGAAAGAATTCGGAGTGAACGCATCTTTAGACAGCATGAAGACTTGTTGGCAAACGAGGACGAGTGGCTTATGAGCCGGTTCCGACTTCCTCTGCGGGCTTTTGGGGGTGTGTCACCCGGTGCATCTGGTGCGTCGGCGTCCCCCTGCGCCTCAGTCACCACTCCACTTAAAAGGGATTCCCCAATTATTGCCGCCAGTCTCTCATCAGGAGGGGTCAGCTCCGGTGTCCCCCCCCCCCCCCCCCCACACACACACCCGTGGCAGACACGGGTGGGTGTGTGTGTGTGTGGGGGGGGTTCAGCGCTAGACGTTTTTTTGCCTTGACTTTGATGTCCGACCTTTTCTTTTTTATTTCGGCCACGGTCCGAGGTTTTGAGGCTGCAGCATTTTCGGCGTCTGCCGCCGTCTGCCACTCACGTGCCTTTTTGGCATTAGTAATGCCCACACTGTGCCCTCCAAACAACACTTTTCTCCTCTTTTCCACCTCGCCAACGATAACTTCTACTTCACATTGAGTGAAGTTACGTTTTTTTGATTTCCTCTCGGTGTGTGCCATGGTTTCGCAATCAATGAATATTCATTTGTGGGCGTTTCACGGACTATTTATGGGCAACTATAGGCGTGTCATGAAGCCGCAAAAGCTGCGCAGCATTTAGAATTGGTTGTGATTTATTAAGGGAAAGATGCGTAGGACGTGTGTGCGCACGGTTTTGTAACTCCGAATATTTCTGTGCGTACGCACGTCCTATGTTTCATCCGTACGCCATTTCTGACGCAAATCCTACGCAAAGTTTTATAAATGAGGCCCCTGGTCTTTAATGTGGAACCCGCTGCTTAGTACAGGTTTTGGTGGCCTTGTTGGGTTTAATTGCAGATGCATCACGGGTCCCTCTTCTCAAACGGTCCACTGAGTCAGTGCTGAACAGCAGCGACCTCCACACAACACCCCCACTTGTGGCCTATCACGTCGCTGCACAGGCACTCTTGAGACTTGGAGGCTGTTTGAAACTCGTAACTTCTTCTCTTTCCTAGCTACTTGCAACAGTAACTGGTTGTCAAGTGGAAGTTCAGTTTTTCCGTTGTCACATTCTGTGTATGCATGTGAGTGGGGTGTTTTGTTTTTGTTGAGTGACCAGCTTTCTGTTTACAGGTTGGCTTTAGGCCCCTAGTGGTTTTATCTTTTAAATAGTATTTATAATAGATCTTTTTAAATTTGAACACACGTATCCACTTGGTTTGAGTCCCCATTTTATTTAGTGTGTGCCTGAACCGCTCATGTTGCCGCATACAGGCTCTGAATGAGTTTAAAGGTTCTGAATAAATTCATAGTCAATTTCTGTTCCTTATGATTGGTGTCAAAAATGGTTTCAGCAAATGTCAGATATATTTTTTTGCAGCAGCAGCAACAATGTGAGAATCTGGCTTGTTCTGTGATCTAACACCAAAAATAAGGAAGTTTTAGGACAAAAGAAAACTTATACTTAAATTTGGGTTCTACTTTTGTTGCATCAATTTTTACAACTTTAGGGTTTTAGCCAAAGCATTATTATTAAACTGAAATCAAGTGTAATCATCTCAGAAAGTTATCAATGTTTCAAGGAAGACCTATGATTGCAAACAAAACCGTTGATCATTTTGTTAAATATTGTGTATTGCACATCATTTAAAAACAATAACTTTTTTTCGTCTACTCTTTTTCTTTTCTTTTCAGAGAAACTATTGGAATAATACATGTTATAGCTGCATCTTCACAAATGTACATTTTTAATAAAGGATTTTCAGACTTACTCTGTTTAAAGTCCATCAGCTTCTTGGTTGTTTCAATGAGGCTGGAATTCATCCTCTCAATAACAGCATTCAGATGCTCAGTCAGATTGTCTTTGTTGTCAGAGATTTCTGACAAATGTGTTACTGAGTCACCATCTGAAATGAAATCAGGCCAAAATAATAACTTTATCGGTGACATAAGCAGAATGGATGGTGGAACAAGTGCAGTTAGCTAACAGACTTTAAGAGTACAGGTGCACAGAAAATAAATATTAACATTGTTACCCAACGTGCAGATATAGACTGTAAAAAATGGGGACATAAAGACATCATAGAAAAAATTAACCATAAACCAAGTTGAATAATTCTTTTCTGAACTGATATTTATTCAGCCATTAGAGACTGATTTGTTACACGAGTCTCTGAACCAAATTTGTTTGTCCATAGTATCAGTTTATAAAGATTTCTTAAGGTCCTGCTTTAATACAACACAGATCTTCCGACTTGTGGACGTAGCTTCAAGCAGCTGAAGACTTTTTAGAGAAGTTTGAAACTGCCAGATACTGGAAAAAAGTGTTTATGCTGAGCTGCCTTATAATGTTACCTAATAGAGACATGCAAAGACAAAAGCACATTAGACCAACCACAGAGCCCTGTGTTACACCACGACTAACTCTACTGTATAAGGAAAAGTTACATGATCGGATAAAAATGTATTACAACAGCTATAAGAAGCTCCTGTTAAAGACGCTTTCCAGTGCAACTGTTTGAGGTATATGAGGTCATAAATAGTAATATTATAATTTGTTTGACAAATATTGCATGTAGCATTGTTTTAGCCTTGAATAACGTTACTGCATCTTTTTTTTGTGTCATCTTCTTCTGTATCTTTAGATTTTATATGATAATTAAAGATTTTTAGCCAAAGCATTACCGATATGTATACATTAACTAAATTAAATCAAGGGTAGACATGTCTGAAAAGCATTCATCGATAATTCAAAGAAGAAATCAGTAAGGTCATCATAGCGTAATTTTTGTACATTTATTCTTATTTTCCTTTTAGTGAAACCATTTAAATATCATGTGATGCAGCTGTATCTTTTACAAATGTACATTTTTAATAGTGGTGAAACGACTAATCAGATTAATCAATGAATTGATTTATATTCCTGTGATCTAAGCAGATTGTTCTATCTGTGGTAAGTTGTTAAACAAATCAAATCAAATAGACATATACCATTTTAAAATATATTCAAAATCAAATCAATTGATTATAATGATATTGGAAAATACCATTTGGATTGAGAGATGTCCGCTTTATTTTACTAGAATGTAAAAACGTCCAAGTGCCATCACAGAAGAAAACACGCGTGATGAACACACAGTTCAAATGTGTGGAAACTTTGAATTTTGTAAAGACGTGACGATACAGTGTTTTTGATTTGATTTGAAATGGTTTATTTCAAGCAATCAAATAGAAATAATACACAAAAACAATATAATCATCAGTTATACATTCATACGGTAACTAATCAAACTTAGGATAATTAGACATGATTAATAAATATTGCTTGAAAGGGAGTGGAAGGAAGCGAACTTATATAATCCCACCCCGTTATACTATAACCATTTTATTACATGATTTATCAATATCCGGTTCCTAGGTTTTATCAGACAGAATTAATAATCATAAGGTATCAATAAAGCACATGCCAAAGATGAATTACTTAAGTACTACGTCAAAAATAACTATTTTAGAAATCAACATGGCAAATGCAGCATCTGAAATATATGCAAATTATGTTAAAACATAATACTATATCAGTAAAATAGACACAACACTGTTTCAGGAATTTTCATAGCAAAAATTTCATCAAGTATCAAAAGTTAAAAACATGTGCAAAGTTATGCTACATTAGGAAAGATTTTTGAATCAATTTATCAATTTTAGGAGCTAGTGAAGTACTATCATCAAAAGTCAATCAATTTAACAATTATCAATAAGTGATTAATCATTTGTTTTACTCTTTTTGTATTTTTTTTTTTTTGTATTTTTCTTTTTTTTTCTTCTTTTTTTTATATAATAAAGTAATGCTGTGGGGGAAAAATAAAAAGGGTCCATAAACTGTCGAATTGTCCAAGGTTGGCATTTCTTCTTTTACTGATAACAGCCGATTTTCTTGGTTTAAACAGTTAATAGTTTTCTTCCATGTTATGTCTGCAGACATTAGATTCAGGTCCATATCCTTCTTCAGCTGATATCAGCTGCGGTGAAAGTTGAGGTCAAGTTGTCTGCAGGTCAGAACTCTGCTGCTATTCAGGTTACGTCAGGCATACAGAGAAAGTGATGATTCCAGGTGTCATATTTCTTGAAATTATTTGGCTCTTTGATTTATTACTCCACGTTGTTTCAGACAACCGTAATCAAGCACTTCTCAAAGTCCTTCATGGTGTTCACGACCAGAACCTTGGACCGGTCCTCTGGACCGAGCGGTTTGACGTAAATCCTGCAGCCTTTAACCCAAGTGTTCTCAATCTGCTTACGCTTCCTGAGAAGTCGTGCATGTTTTGAGATTTCAGCATTCCTTCTGGTCAGATGGTCGTTCAGATAAACAGCCAAACCTTTCAGTTGTTTCCTTTGGTTCATCAAAGCTAGCTTGTGTTTGTGATTCACAAACCTGATGAGGATCGCTGGTTTATCCGTCTCCTTTCTCCTGGGGAGCAGGTGGCAGGTCTCGATGGTATTGAGATCCAGGGAAATCCCTTTAGATGTGAGAAATGAAAGTATTTGCTGTTCCAGCGACGCTGCACCGAACTCCGTATTAGAACTGCTAGCTACGCTAGCGCTAGCATTAGCAGTGCTAGCTCCTGCTGCATTCAGCTTCGCTCGAGGCTTGATTGGTACTCCAGTGAGAATGACATTATTCATCCTTACTTGCTGTTCCACATCGTCCAGTCTTTTCTCCAGAATCTCGACCCGGTTTTCTCGCTGCTCGTTTTGAGCCCGAAATCTTCGGAACTCTTCCATCATCTCCCAGAGCGGTGTTAGCTTAGCCGACACTTGATCCATAAAACTTTTCAGCGTTTCTTGAATAATGTCAAGAGACTTTTTGAGCTCTTCATATTCCTGGGGTTTCTTCGGGGGCATGGTCAGCTCTCTTTTTTGGAGAAAAATCAACTTTTTAAGTAATTTGAAGATAGTTGTATTCGCAGAGAGGCACGCCACGCGTCCTGCTGTACAGTGTGGTAGAATGTACTAATAATCACCGGATCAGTGCCAAGTAATTTATCTCTGAGTCACACTGGTGGAACTTTGTCTGAGTCACCATCTGAAATGAAATCAGGCCTAAAATAAAAACTTTCAAAAACTTTATCATTGACTTGATCAGATTGGATGGTGGAACAAGTGCTGTTAACTAACATGTTATAAGAGTAAAGGTGCACAGACAAGATTAACATTATTACCCAACATGCAGATATAGACCGTTAAAAAACGGGTGCATAAAGACAGATCTTCATGGAAAAAATGAACCACAAACCAAGTTAAATACTTCTTTTTTTAACTGTTATTTCTTATCTTTCTTATATTTACTGATATTTAACTCCTCCCCCTTAAACCTTTTCACTTATATGTCCAGTTACCAGTCCACTACCTGCACCTTCTTCCTCCTCAGTTTGCACTGTTTGCACTATTGCACTTCTATTTATTGTTCTGTTTGCTGTTATCTTTTTGCTTGCTGTTGTTTATTCTTGTTATTCTTAAGTGTTTTATATCGCACATTAGCACCGCATCAAATTCCTATTCTGTGAAACTGCTCTGTTCACTAAAAAAGGGAAATACTCGAATCCTTGAATCTTTAAATCGTTAAGAGACTGATTTGTTTCACAAGTCTCTGAACCAAATTTGTTGTCCACAGTATCAGTTTATAAAGATTTCTTAAGGTCCTGCTTCAATAAAAGCTAAAAGGTCAAATATAACACAGATCTTCTGACTTGTGTTGTTTCTCTTTTGGCTTTTTCCCATCAGGGGTTGCCACAGCGAACAAGTCGCATGGTAAATTTGGCAATGTTTTTTTTTTTTTATGCCGGATGCCCTTCCTGACGCAACCTTCTCAAAGCAACCGGGCTTGGGACCGGCACAGAAGTAGAGAAGGGAACAGGGAGCAGCCCGGATTCGAACCTGGGTTTCACGGACGGAAGGCGCCGCAAACCAGCACGAGCTAAACCGGCTCCCAGATCTTCTGACTTGTGGATGTAGCTTATTCAATCACCTGAAGACTTTTTTAGAGAAGTTTCAAAACTGCCAGATGGTGAAAAATGTATGGTTTATGTGGTGCTGCTTATGTTACCTAATAGAGGCATGTAAAGACAAAAGCACATTAGACCAACCACACACCAAACGCTCTTTGTTACACCACGACTAACTCTGCCGTATGAGATAAAATCAGATAAAAATGTCTTAGAACAGCTTTAAGCAGCTCCTGTTAAAGACGCTTTTTCAGTACGACTGTTTGAGGTATATGAGGTTATAAACAGTAATATTACAAACTGTTTGACACTATTGCATGTAGCATTGTTTTAGCCTTGGATGATGTTACTGCACTTTTTTTTTGTTGATCACAAATTTAGACTCACCGCTCTCGTCTGAACTGAAGCTCTGTTACTTATGCCTAATGGCTAATAGTTCTATAAATAATTCTGGGAACAACTGGCACCAACGTTTTATAAAACGGTCACTTTATCAAAGAAGGCCAATCACTACCACCTGACATGAACTCAGCCAACATAATCATTCTTCTAAAACCAGACAAAGATCCCACAAGTCCTTCAAGCTATCGCCCCATTTCTCTAATCAATGCAGATGTAAAAATTATTTGCAAAACACTAGCACAAAGAATAGAAAAATCACCCCTCACATAATCCACCTTGATCTAACAGGTTTCATCAAAGGCAGAGACTCGCGTGACAATGTCCGCAGACCTGTTAATATAATTGACTTTGTCGCTATTAAAAATCAGGAAATGATTATACTATCGCTGGATACTGAAAAAGGTTTTGACAGAGTAAATTGGAAGTTCCTCATTACTGCCCTCCATAAGTTTGGAGAATCATTTGTCAATTGGATTAAAATATTATATCACAACCCCAATGCATCCCCTATACTCACAGAGAAGGCCGAGAATGACGAGTCCAGCTAAAAGAAGAACACTCAGCATCACCATGAAAGTAATAACACCGAGATAGAATCTCCTGTTGGACTTGATGGAAGCTATAGGAGGAAAATTATAACTGAAACCACAATAGACAACATAAAGTAATTTCATTTTGTTTTATCAGTGAGTTCACTCTTACCTGGTGGATTTGATACAGAAAATTTGAAGACAGGATCTTTGAATTCATCACCGGTATTTTCATAAATGGCTTCCATTATAAGGGTGTAAAGTCTAAGAATTTGTGAAGTGTGTAACAGACTTACTTGTATACTGAACAGCTTTTCCTGTCTGAGGTTATTACTGAAGAAGTGGGAAGTCAATGTCATGTGACAGTAGTTGCATTGCGACAGGAAGCTCGGGTGAAGTGAATGTGTGAAAGTGGGGTGAATAAAACAGAATTTCTACAAAGTTTAGTTTTTACTTTTTTTCTTTTCTAAATTCTAAGTGTCCAGCACCTGAGCAAACAAATAAGAACTCATGACCAGATTTGACGATACAACAGGTAGTTATTAGGGGTATAACGGTACTGGTAGGTCAAACTGAAGGAAAATCTATATGTTCAATTATTTATTTTTACAGTTAATAAAAATGGAGAAAATATATATATATATATATATATATATATATATATATATATATATATATAAAAGAAAACGCCCCTCTCACCCTCCGCGGGTGGTTTCTCCTCCAAGCTCGGGTCCTCTACCAGAGGCCTGGGAGCTTGAGGGTCCTGCGCAGTATCTTAGCTGTTCCTAGCACTGCGCTTTTCTGGACTGAGAGGTCTGAGGTCTTTCCAGGTATCTGTTGTAGCCACTCCTCCAGCTTGGGGGTTACTGCCCCGAGTGCTCCAATTACCACAGGCACCACTGTCACCTTCACTTTCCAGGCTTTCTCCAGTTCTTCTCTGAGTCCCTGGTATTTCTCCAGTTTCTCATGTTCCTTCTTCCTGATGTTTCCATCGCTTGGCACTGCCACATCCACCACAACGGCTTTCCTCTGTTCTTTATCCACCACTACAATGTCTGGTTGGTTTGCCATTACCATCCTATCAGTCTGGATCTGGAAGTCCCACAGGATCTTTGCCCTCTCATTCTCTACCACCTTCGGAGGTGTTTCCCATTTTGACCTTGGGGCTTCCAGTTCATATTCTGCACACATGTTCCTGTATATTATTCCAGCCACTTTATTGTGGCGCTCCATGTATGCTTTACCTGCCAGCATCTTACATCCTGCAGATATGTGCTGGATTGTTTCAGGGGCCTCTTTGCACAGCCTACACCTTGGGTCTTGTCTGGTGTGGTAGATCTGAGCCTCTATCGCTCTGGTGCTCAGGGCTTGTTCCTGAGCTGCCAGGATGAGCGCTTCAGTACTGTCCTGTAGGCCAGCCCTTTCTAGCCATTGGTAGGACTTCTTGATATCAGCCACTTCAGTTATGGTCCGGTGGTACATCCCATGCAGGGGTTTGTCCTCCCATGAGGATCTGTCCTCCAGCACTGTGTCCTCTGCTCTCCATTGCCTGAGACATTCACTGAGCACACTGTCATTTGGGGCCTTGAGCTTGATGTACTCATGCATCTTGGATGTTTCATCCTGGATAGTGGCTTCTACACTCACTAGTCCTCGGCCTCCTTCCTTGCGGCTAGCATACAGTCTCAGTGTGCTGGATTTGGGATGGAACCCTCAATGCATGGTGAAGAGCTTTCGTGTTTTAACATCCGTGGTCTGTATCTCTTCCTTTGGCCATCTTATTATTCCTGCAGGGTATCTGATAACTGGCAGTGCGTAGCTGTTTATTGCCCGGGTCTTATTTTTGCCATTGAGCTGGCTTCTCAGGACTTGCCTTACTCGTTGGAGGTATTTAGCTGTTGCAGCTTTCCTTGTTGCCTGCTCCAGGTTGCCATTTGCCTGGGGAATTCCAAGGTACTTGTAACTGTCCTCGATGTCTGTTATTGTTCCTTCTGGGAGTGAGACCCCTCCTGTGTGGACTACCTTGCCTCTCTTTGTCACCATCCGGCTGCATTTCTCGAGCCCTAATGACATCCCAATGTCAGTACTGTAGATCCTGGTGGTGTGGATCAGGGAGTCAATGTCACGCTCGCTCTTAGCATATAGCTTGATGTCATCCATGTAGAGGAGGTGACTGATGTTGGCCCCATTTCTGAGTCGGTATCCATAGACAGTCTTGTTGATTATTTGGCTGAGGGGGTTCAGACCTATGCAGAACAGCAGTGGGGACAGAGCATCACCTTGGTATATCCCACATTTGATGGACACTTGTGCAAGTGGCTTCCCATTGGCTTCAAGGGTGGTTTTCCACAGCTTCATCGAGTTTCCTATGAAGGCTCTTAGAGTCCTGTTGATGTTGTACAGCTCCAAGCATTCAGTGATCCATGTGTGTGGCATTGAGTCATAGGCCTTCTTGTAATCAATCCAGGCTGTGCACAGGTTGGTGTGTCGTGACTTGCAGTCTTGGGCGACTGTTCTGTCGACCAGGAGTTGGTGTTTGGCTCCTCTGGAGTCTCTACCAATGCCCTTCTGTGTGTTACTCATGAATTGATCCATGTTTCTGTTTATCTTGGATGCAATGATGCCTGAAATGAGCTTCCATGTTGTGGACAGACAGGTTATTGGCCGGTAGTTGGATGGGATTGCACCCTTTGAGGGATCCTTCTGGATCAGGATCGTTCGCCCTTCCGTTAGCCATTCGGGGTGAGTGCCATCTCTTAGCAGCTGGTTCATTTGTGCTGCCAGGCGCTCGTGGAGTGCGGTAAGCTTCTTTAGCCAGTAGGCATGTATCATGTCAGGGCCCGGTGCTGTCCAGTTCTTCATACCTGAGACTCTTTCTTGGATGTCAGCCACTGTGATGGTTACTGGATTCTGTTCAGGGAGGTTGCTATGTTCTTTTCTCAGAGAGACCAGCCACTGGGCATTGCTGTTATGTGCTGTCTGTTTCTCCCATATACTTTTCCAGTACTGTTCAGTTTCCAGCCTTGGTGGGTCTGCTCGGCTGTTTTGACCCTGCCACTGAGCGTACACTTTTGCAGGTTGAGTTGCGAAGAGCCTGTTTATTCGTCTGGCTTCATTGTCTCTTGTGTACCTCTTTAGGCGGCTGCTCAAGGCTAGGAGCCTTTGTTTGGCAGTTTCCAGTGCTTCAGGTATGGACATCTGGCTGTATCTCTTAGGTACTTGCTTTCTCATTGTACCTCTTTGAGCCTCTGTCAGCTTACTCACATCCTTCCGAGTTGCCTTGATTTTGGCCTCTAACTGTTGCTTCCATGGTGGGTACTGTTTTCTTCCATGGTTGCTCTTATAGCCAAGCATCTCAAGGATCACTGCTGCTGAAGTGTAAACCAGTTCATTGGTTTCTGTGATGGTTGTGGTAGGAATTGCCCTCAATGCTTCATTCACAGTTTCCAGTAGACTTTCAGGCCATCACTTAACCGTTGTAGCTGGTGTCGGGGTTGCCTAGTGTTCATTGTAGACATGATCTTGTCTTTCAGGTCAGTTGCTGCCTCGCTCAGTGTAATTGTGGTTGTTGGGGCTGTGTACCCAATCTCAGGGTGGGAGTGTGGTATAACCTCCTCTCTGACCTGTTGTTCTGGCTCTCCCGTGGCATTGTATTGTATTGCTTCAATCTCAAGTTGTGATAGGAGTTGCCGTTTGTGGATGTTAGAGCACTGGGCTACCAGTTGTTTGGCAGTTAGCCCTGATTGTCGGTTTCGAAGCATCCATTCATTCCACATTCTCTGCATGTAACCCCTCTGGGTGGGATTACTTGAGTAGTAGCATTCTAACAGAACCTTGTTAGAATGCTACTACTCCTATATATATATATATACTAGAACGCTACTATATATAACTACTAGAATGCTACTACTACATATATATATTGAAGGAAAGAGAATCGTCCGTTTTTGGGTTCTTTCCATCCATGCGTGTTCGATAGTCGAGAGTGGTAAAACAAACAAGGATTCAACCGGTTTAAAAATACACGGAGTTTATTTCCCTGACAATAGTTCTAAAGCACAGATTAAAACATTAATGCAGATATATCTGGATTCTCAAGTAAAGATCTACTGACGCACAAGTTACATGCGAATTACTCGTAGATTTTCCTAAGAACAATGGAAAACTTTAAAACCAGTCTTTTTAAGATGTGTTTGAATCTCCGCCTTCCGGAAAGATCATGGTCGCTGATCCTCCGCCCCGGAACACTCTGATTCGTCAGCTGATAGCCCGCCTGCTTCCACCGGCCAATAGCTGAAGGTTGCAAAGTCCAGATCCGCTCCGCCTTTCCAGGGGTGGGGGCCATTCACCGGCGCACACAATCCATGATCAAAAGGAGTCCTCCTCTGGTCCAAAGTAAATCATACCAGCCAAACGAATACTCCATCGCCGGCACGAGATCAGAGGTCAGCTTCATCCTCCACATGAGAACACGAACCTGAACACTTTCCCAAGGATAAGGTGTTCAACCCAGATAGTAGAAATGTAGTCCATGACATATTTATTGCGTCTCTGGAAACTCCTAGATTTGCACAAAGAAGTCCTAGTTGCTGCTGCAACTACAAAGCACAAGTGAAGGTCACTGGAGAATAAGTCCTGTTGAGTTCAAAATGAGTTCACTTCACACTAAAGATAAAGCTATAACATAATGAAGAATAAGATATTAAAACATACATTTTCTACAATATATATATATATATATATATATATACATATATATATATAACAAAAATACAAAAATATAAAAACATAAAAAGTAAAAATGAAAATGAAAGTTAAAGTACAGGTGTATTTGAATGAAAGTTGAAGGAAAACAGAAAAAAGGGAATTGTGAATGGGTAGCGCGCATCGCCAATCAAGGTCCAGCTGTGCGCACCGGCGCGCCCGTAGTGTCACATCAGACAGCCAGAGAGAGATTGAAAGTCTTGCAAACCTTCTCAATCCATTCAAAAAAGCGTCGAAACTAGAGGTAAGATCAGGCCTAAAAAAGCCAGCCCGACCCGACACAGGCCCGCGGGCACTAAAGCCGAACCCGGTCAGAACCCGACCAATCAACTTGATTTGCAGGCCCGAGCCTCAAGCAACCCCGAAATTTCAATTTATCCCATACTATTTTTGGCAGAAAAAAACACCAGATTTCTTAAAGGTAAAATAATCTACATATTTTTATGATCCTGAAAGTTATTTTCTTTCAAACAGAGTGGTCGCTGCAGCCGCGCGCGTAGTCAAGCTCTCTGTTGTGGCATAGAGTTCCGCAGGAAGCGCTGCGCATAGGTTTCTCCCTACGTGGGCGGCCGTGGTGCAGCGGTAGGGCGGTCGACTCATGATCGTAAGATTGCAGGTTCGATTCCCGCCTTGCACGCCCATGTGTCGAAGTGTCCTTGGGCAAGACACTAAACCCCACTTTGCCTCTGGTGGGAGGTTGGTGCCAGTGTTTGGCAGCGGAGCCGCCATCAGTTTGTGAATGTGTGAATGTGTGTGTGCTTGGGTGAATGGGACTGTGACTGTAAAGCACTTTGGGCCTTCGTAAGAAGGTAGAAAGCGCTATATAAGTATACGCCATTTACCATTTAAATGCATTTGCACAACGAAATAACTCTGGAAAACAGAATAAGTGAAAGAGAGATCTTGATGCGAACTCGCTTCATGGTGCATGTTTGCCTTTTCAGTTCCCCTGTCTTAAGTTTATCCTTGACTTCTTGCTGCTCCATATCGGGGATACCTAAACAAAATAGATGCAAACTTGCGGAGGGAAGATTACATTCACGACACGTGCGCAGAGCTGCGGGTGGCCGGCGCGCCCCTCTTTTTGCCAGTTGCTGAACCACAGTGTATGTCAATCAATGGTGGGCTGGTGACTGGGGGGCGGGGTCTACCTGTGTGTGTGTGTGTGTGTGTGTGCATACTTGCGTGCGTGTGTGTGTGTGTGTGTGTGTGTGTGGGTGCGTTCCCACACACACACCCACGTTTTCCCTCTGAGTAAGGAGCTGGCTGTGCCTTTCGGTTCGTGCGGTAACCGTTCTGCCATACAGGATTAATAAAGAGCTGTTTGACAACCGCACGCCTAAGGAGCTTCTCTGCAGCCGTTAAAATATATTTATTAAAAAAGTCAGGGAGAGAGCGAACGAGAAGCCCGCCCCGAACCGACCCGAATGTAATGATTGTCATTACGAATTTCGGGTTGGGTCGGGTTCTGACTCGGGCTCGGGCTTAAGATCTTACCTCTAGTCCAGGGGTGGGCAAACTTTTTGACTCGAGGGCCACAAAGGGTTTGACAGAAGGGCTGGACCAGGAGTGGATGCGTGGCGGGATTTGGCAATCCACCTCCCCAGATAAAGAAATATTATGGAATCTGAACAAAAACATGTTTCATCTCTATTTGAAAATGATTTTGTATATTTTAAAACCAAACATTTTGGTGTTTTTATCTTATATCTGTGACTTTTATTCTCACTTTTAATGCCAGTTGCAGCAACGGCGTGATGTCCTTCAAGGAAAGAAGCAAACTTAGAGAAAAAATTATGCATTTATGTACGGTGGCCCTGAAGTGCAAAGCATTCAACAAATCACTCGATACAAAAACATTTTTAAGATCACAACAATTAAAAAAAAAAAAAAATTTTAAAAAGCAGCATTACATTTTAGAAAACAAAACAAAATTTCAGAAACCAAAACTTGAAAAACAAAAATGACAAAAAAAAAAAACATTTCAGAAAACAAAATTAATTTCCAGGAAAAAAAGAAATATTAAAAAATGAAAACATTTCAGAAAAAAAAAAAAAATTCCAGAAAAAAAATGAAATATTAAAAAATGAAAAACATTTCAGAACACAGAATGAATTTCCAGAAAACAAAACGAAATCTTCAAAAATGAAAAACATTTCCAAACCGGAAGAGGCAGGTACTATGGGACAACGCTGATTGGATGATGATTTTTGTCAATCATTTGAACTGAAAAGTATTTTAAATGAAGCGAAGACGGATTTTATCGTCCAAACAACAATGTACTATAATAATCCACGAATTTCCCATTTATATATCAAATAAAAAATGCAGCAAACTGTTAATGAACTTTAAAATTATTTTTTTAACATTTCGCCTGACACACGGTCACCCGGAAGTAGTTTGTGAGCACTTTTACTTTGAACGCTGTGCGCTAATGTCTACGGCTGCGAGGTTCACGCTGTCAATCATCTTTAGGTAAGAATCAATTCTGTGGTCTTTTCTTTTGTCAGTCACATGTCTCTAAGGATGTTAATTTTAGGATGTTAAAGTGCTGCTTTGAAAAGATAATTTCTTTTTATCTTGCGCATGCGCAAAAAGAACCCGATGGAGACGAACCGTCTTCACATGATAGCCGTTCCCGTTTTCGGTGACAACATGAGAGAAAAAGCTCCGAGCCAGCCTGATTCTGTGATTTATACAGTAATTACAGTAATTATATGGCATCAGTGTTGCTAAAAATCGACTTTAAGACTGAAATCAGTAAACAAGTTCTTATGGGAAATAATATTTAAGTGCATTGTATATTTTAGAGCCATGCATATACACATATACTGAAACTTAAAAATGAACTTTAAAGTTTATAAAATACTTAATTGAATTAACATGTGATATTTCTGCAGGTGAAGTTTCTCAAAGCGAAGTTCCAGAAAGGTTTGTGCTGCAGAAGAACAGATGGCAGCTCTACATGGGAATACAAGAAGACTAAAGTCATTCATATCATTGTGCAGTGTACAGGCAAGTCACCATGATTTATGTGAAATGTAATCAATAAATATTATTTAACCTTAATATCTATTTTTTTTTTTTTAAATTGCAGGTCCTTTAAAAAACGTCTTTAACCTGCTGCATAAGCCTGATTAGTTGTAAATGATGCAGTGGGGAGTGAAAAACGAAGCACAATTCCTGGCTTTAGAGTCGGGCTGATGATCTGGAAATCACATCTATGAGGAATCGCATCAAACACTTCTTCAACTCCAAACAACTTAATGTTCCTTTAAGCAAAACTCCAGTTTAAAATGTTCATATTAGGCTTGCTTCATTTAGGAGTTTTTCCATGTTTACCATTTTAGGTTTTAAAGCTTTATTAACAAAGATGATGTTTGATTTTCAAAGCTGTTGTTTAGAAATGTTTTTTTGTCAATGAAAAAACTGAATGCTGATGTGAGGATTGTAATAATGGATATGAAAATAAACAAATTTGTTTCATAGCAATGCAGTATATTTATTGAAAACTTAACATGAATACGTTATTCAATAACAGAAACAAAGAAACAGTTGTGGATTTTCCTTTATGGGCTTCTTCATGCAGTCAATCAAATGTTGCGCTTACAATCAGCATTTACTCAGCGTACCTGTCAGTCACATTTATTAGAGGAAAAAATGCATCTGGGAAAAGTCTGTTTGTGCTTAACTATATCAAAAAGAGTCATGTCAGGAAAGGTTTGTCCACATTGCTGCTCAGCATCACATCCAGAGGAAGATGCACAGGTAAGGGACCCCAGTTCCTGCTCGTACATGCTTGCAGCTTCCTCTGCACTGGACTCCAGCTCCATTGAAATCCCTGACAGAGATAAATTAATAAATTAAAAATCCCTGACAGAAAAACATCGGCTACCGTTCATCTTTCATTCAGGAAAAAGTTGAGTTCATCAAAATGAGGAGAAAATGGGTTAAACCAGAAATTCATTAGGGAGGGGTCAAAACACCAAACTCAGAATAAAATACATTATTTCAGTCTTATAAAAAATACATTCTAAAACAATTTGGTATTCCTCCTCTGCCTGAAAGACTAAAACGTTTTTTTTAAAGATTTATTTTACACTACAGACTTTGCCACCTTTAGTTACACACCTGTACATGTCTGATGATGTGCACATCCAGTCATTTACTGTCATGTTTCTGTGCACTGACACACTCTAAAGTCACAGATCTTAATAGTGTGATTAAGAAGCATTCATAAATGTTATTCTGAGACACAAACTGCAGTTTACCTGACAGCTTTGCTGATTTATGCTGCTGGTACACCTGTCTGAGAATCCTGCCCACGTGACCCCCCCTCTCCAGCTGATGAGGTAACCTGTCATTAACGTATGACTGAAGGATCTTGGATCTGTCTGTAAACACCCACCTAGAAATCACGTTTAACGCTACATTTATTAGATCAAACAAATGTGCCTCCATACCTTATCAGTGGATGGCGGGACTGCATTTCCTGATGTGCGCCGTCTTTAACACCCGTTTCTTCGCAGCTGCTGCTTTAGACAGAATCCTCTCACGACATTTTGAAACATTTGTAAACCTGGTTGGTGTTGATATTTCTGGGTGCGTTCTGTCATCACATCCGCTAAATATTCAAAGATTAAAGTTTATGTTAACGTTTTACCGTCCCTTTCTTTGTTTACCTGCAGAACGGACGTCTGCTTCAGACGAAATATTCAAAAAATAATTTAAACCTTCATTATCTGTTTGCTGCATTTTTGATTTAATATGTAAATGGGAAATACGGGAATTATCATGGTACATTGTTGTTTGGACGATAAAATCCGTCGTCGCTTCATTTAAAATACTTTTCAGTTCAAATGATTGACAAACATCATCATCCAATCAGCGTTGTCCCATAGTACCTGCTTCTTCCGGTTTGGAAATGTTTTTCATTTTTGAAGATTTCGTTTTGTTTTCTGGAAATTCATTCTGTGTTCTGAAATGTTTTTCATTTTTTAATATTTCATTTTTTTTCTGAAATGTTTTTCATTTTTTATTATTTCATTTTGTTTTTCTGAAATGTTTTCATTTTTTTTATTTCATTTTGTTTTCTGGAAATTAATTTTTTTTCTGAAATGTTTTCATTTTGTAATATTTCTTTTTTTTTCTGGAAATTAATTTTGTTTTCTGAAATCTTTTTTTCTTTTTTTTCTTTTTTATGTTTTGGTTTCTGAAATTTTGTTTTGTTTTCTAAAATGTAATACGCTTTTTAAATTGTGGCTGTGATCTTAAAAATGTTTTTGTATCGAGTGATTTGTTGAATGGTTTGCACTTCAGGGCCACCGTATTTATGAGCTGTTGGAATGATTACATAAACTAAACACTAGAAAAACAACAAGTCTTCCAACACAACACCAAAGTATGATAAGTTTCTTCCCCCAAACAATAGTCCTTTTATTTGTTAAGTGTCATTTATGAGGAGACACCAGAATTAAAGGGAAAATAAATCAATAAGAGCTAACAATATATTTGATTTTGGTGTGGGGGGCCAGATTACAGTAATTTCCGAGTTATAGAGCGCACCCGATATCAAGCCGCACCAACTCATTTTAACGTATTAAGCTTGCTTCTAACATACATAAGCCGCGTCGGTGTACAAGCCGCATGCATTACGCAACGCCAAACCGCATGCATTACGCAACACTGTCAGCCCGACAAAGCAAGGCCTGACTCCCAGGTTAGGTGCAAATGTGAGAGGAGACAGCCTTGCGTCAGCTCATGAACTTGAACACACCCACATCTGCCAAACAGCATGGATGTAACTTCTGTTCCCAAGTTCCTCAGTTATGTTTTTTTTTTAATTTACTTATACGATTAAGGTATCATACATAAAATTACAAACAATAACCATGTAATTAACATTACATCCCTCAGTTATGATGAGGAAATTTACCTCCGCGATTCCCCATTTCCCATGAGTCTTAGGGGCTAAAGGCGGGGCCAACGCCCGGGTCGCCACACTGTTGTACGTGTTAAAGAATGAGCAAGTGTTAGGGGGTTGGTTGATGGTGAAAGGCAGTAAGAAATTTGGAGATGGAATGAAAAGGTGTAATTGAATTATTGCAGGTTAGAGGAATGATCTGGGTGAGAACACACGAGCCACCAAAGAGGAACTGGGTATTTTTGGCCATAACAACAAGTTATTAATCCTAAAAACCTGACTGGCCAATAAGATGGTAAAAAAACTATAAAATACATAATACAGTTCTAAAAAGTATAAAATACAATAAGATGAAGAAACAGGGTAAAAACTACTAAAAAGCTATATTAAAAGTCCGGGGGACAGCCGACAAAAGCAGCTTTGGGAGACAGCAGATCCGGAATCCAGGGGACGTACTCCACCCGCCAGACTTGACCCATGATGTCCTTTCTCCATGACCAGGGAAGTCCTCGGGTCACACGCACCAGGACCTGCAGGCAAACACATCACCAGAAGCAACCACGGTTGCCTTAGGCCATCCTGAGGAGTGTGGCTATGCTTTCCCATACTTACAGGCCAGGCAGAGTTCCCCTCTGCCTCTGCGCGTATTCAGCCTCACACACTCCTCCCCGTGTCATGTCGCTTCTGGCTGGCCTTCCCCCGCGCTGGGACTCCTGTGTGGAAACACACAAGCGGCAGCACCAAAGGTACTCCAACATCCAGGCTGGACCCAGCCTTCTTGTGCGTTTCTACCAGTCTGCTAAGTCACGTCGGGCTACTTACAACACAGGCAGGGTCCCTGCCCTGCCCCAGCGTGTTGACGGCATGGCAGAACTGGCGGTCCCAGCGGTCCAATTGCCCCCGGTGCGTGCGCCCTCCTCACTCCATTTGTGCATCTGATAAGTGGTCTGGCGGTCCAAATGCGTCCCCTGTGCATACAGGCCCGGTGGTTCCCGGCGTGTATGCCACGCTCCCAGGGTGCGCAGAACCAAGCGCCCCTGGGGCATGCGCCCTCCTGGCCGGGCAGGAACTTTTCCCCAGAGTCTGCTGCATTCTGGAGCGCCCGTCTGCTTCTCTGCTCCACTCCTATATAGTCTCTCAATTAAGAGCAGGTGCTTCTAATTAAGGGGCGTGTCCACATGCAGCATGCAAGGGGTGTAAAAACACAACAAACATGCAAAAACCATCCAATCATGCAATAAGTTTGTCCCACCTGCTCACACAAGGAGCACCAGTGGATGGAGGGGTGAACGGGAACAGCTCTCCTTCCGCTTGTGTCACGGCAGAAGTTTCATTCAACAACTAATACTGTTGCTCCGCGGACGCCTATGCGCTCCGCGCTCGTCCCGCGCGCTCCTTGTCTACCCTTCCTATCTTCTCCAACTACCCCTGGCTGCAGCCTGCAGAATTGCTCAACATAGTGGAATGCTGAAACGCTAAGGAATGTGAACACGCTGTGGAATGTTAACCCCGCCCATGCTGAGCCCGTCAACATTGCCACCTACCGGTTTTTAAGGAGTTTTTCCTTACCGCTAAGGGGGGGGTCTAGGGCAGGAATATCAGTTTAGTTTAGTCTGTTTTGTTAAAGTTTAGTATTATCCCAATGCATTCTTTGTATTCATGATCCCTTTTTCATTGTATGTTTACCTTAAAATTACCGGTATGAAGCCCATTGAGACGTCTGTAGTTCGAATTTGCGCTAAATAGAAAAATATATTTAATTGAATTATAGAATTTATACAGTGATTGCTGTGTTCTTATGCCTTTTACAAGTTTCCATGTGCATGTATTAGGAAGTTAATAAATTTTGTCTGGCCTCACGGACTCAAAAAATAACTCATTGAATGAACTCAATTTAATTGTGGGCAGGATTTCCATCCAATAAATATGAGTAACCCCACCTCAAAGAAAATTTTTCCATGTAACGAAATATAATTGAGTTAGTCTAACTCAATTTTATCAAGAAAGGCAAGGGAAAAAAAACATGCAACAGCAGTCTGAAGCCCCTTGAACTCAGAACCTCTGTATGTTAAACCCGCTAACTAATCCACTGAGCTAACACTTTTGTGACAACATTAAGCCGCCGGTATAAAGAAATAGATTCATTATTTACATAAATGAGGCTCGTCGTGTACCGTCTTGTTGGGAGAAGCAGAGTTGAAACGATTTCATGCCACAGTTCGTTTTTTACGTGGTAAAAAAACGAACAAAAGTTTTCACTTTTGACAAGTCGAATGATTTGAAGGACCAAAAGTCATAGCAGGCATTAGACGAAGGAGTTGAACATTTTAATAGTTGAATAGTTAAAATAGGTGAAAAATTGTAGCCGTAAGACGGCAAAAAGAATAAATAAAGAGAAACAGGAAAACAGCATTCAACAGCATGCCCCTTACTTGAACTCAATTATTTTGGATTACTGGAGTTATAGGGGAAACTATTAATACATTTTGTGTTAGGTCAATTAAATGTAGATACATTCTTTTAAAATAAATATATTTAAATAAAACAAACAGAATTTTATTGTGTTACATGAAAGAGGGGCTTGAATCATTTTTTTGAAAACTACACCTGAGCCGGGGGTGTCCGTGTCCCTGGGGGTGGGTTCGGGTCCTTGCCCCTGGGCGCTGGGCCCCGCCAAACTTCCAACAGTGGCCGAGCCTGGTCGGGCCATGTTTACAACACCCCTTGTGGGCCCCCTTTTTTCCCCGGGGTGTTCCCCTCCGGGGTGGGGGTGGCTGGCCCCTGCCTTGCTCCTCCCTGGACCAACCGTGGGCCGGCTGGGTGGCTGCCTGGAGCGCGGAGTGGGTCTCCCTTAGGGGGTCCTGACTCGTACCTGGGGTTGGGGCGGGGGGATGCCCGGAACTCCTGGGTGGTGATGGGCTGCTCGTCTGGGGCTGTGGGTGCCCTTCTCGGGTGGGGCCCTGCGTTGGGCTCTTCCGGTGCGGCGGGGGGGCTGTTCCCCTGGTTGGGCTGCTCTCTTTCCCCCGTGCTTCCCTGCTCTCTGGCTCTGGGGGCCTCGCGGCGGTCCTGCTGGTCCTGGCCTGGGTGGCGGATTTGGTCGCCCGGGGGGTGGTTGTCCCCTGCCTGCTGCCGTGTGGCGTTGGGGGTTCCGGCTGCCGCTGCTGCTGCGGCGGGGGTCTGGGTGTGGGGGTGGCTGGGCGCTCCTCCTGCTTCTTTTCACATTCCACCATCCATTTTAGAAGAACATAAACACTCACCATAAACACTCACTAGTTGGTTTAAAGGCATAGGTATGCGTTCGTGAACACTATCTGTTTGGTGTACATGTTGACATGTGGACATTTTTGCAGCTAGCAGGTGTGTTGATGACATTTCAGTGTGTGTGTGGACAGGCCCCGCCCCTTTTGTACTACATTTGAGCCTTGCTGTAATGATAAACAACCAGTAAACTTGTCTGCTCTGTGCTGCTTCATGGTCTTATCCCCCCCTCCCACTATCACCCCCCCCTCTCTAACGTCCCTCTCTCTTCTTCCCTCCTTTCCTTTTCCGTCCGGTCCAACACCAAAGATTTTCAAACATAATTGAAATTAATAAAGTTTGGCCTCAATTACAAAAGGGGTTTATTCAGTCATGCCTTTGGTTTGTCTGAAGATTAATAACCCCTCTTGTTAAAGTAAAATATGTCCAACACAAGAGGCCCTCAGCTCTCATCTGTCTGCCCAGCTGTTGGACAGGACAAGTTTAAAAAAAATATATATATATGTCTTTAATAGAATCAAATAAACACAAAGAAAAAAGTATTTTACGATCTTTCATATTCCTAACTTCTCAGTGTTTTATCAGGGTTTGTTTGGATGAACAAAAAGCTGATATCCTAGATCAAATAAATTACACAATGTCTGGACATTCTTATGATTCATGTAATGTAAAGATTTAGAGATTAGGTTGAGATGGTTGAGTAATCCATTAATGTGAGGTTTCACCTTTAAGAATTTACAAGTATGAATAAAATGCTTTGAAATTAAAAATCAGTGCATTAATCAGAAAGTCCAGATTTTTGTCAATTAATTGTAATCAAATTTTAATTGTATTCCAATTTAAAGGGTTAATGATAATAGCCAATTGTGAAAAGAAGACCAAAACTGTTTTACATGAAAACATTCAAAGAAAATATGTTCCACAGTTTGTACATCATTTCCACAAAAGACACAAAGATCACTATCCCAGTTAAAGCGAGAATGTAAAAAATGATTGGAAGGGTAAATATCATTTAACGGGAATGCTCCAAAAATAGCACTGCTTATATAGCAAATCAATATGTTGTGGCGATCTGGGGGTTAGCCCCGCCTTTATCTTTTAAGATTCATGGGAAGTGGGGAATGTTGGTTGTGTTAAATCACTCACCATAAGTGAGGGAGCTGTGAGCAGAAGTGAAGTTAATGTTATTTGGCAGGTAGTGGGTGTGTTCAAAATAAACGGACAGATATGATTGTCGGCTTACTTATGTGAGTGTCGTTCTCAACAAACCAGGGTTGTGCTTTGCATGGGGCACGGGTAGCAGATTCGGACAAGTGTGGCCGCCACTAAGTAAGAGGATAGTCGCAGGGGTGTCCAATTACAGGAGGTTTTTAGTGGCGCCCTTCATACCACTAAGTGCCCATGAAATAACCCTCAGTCTCAAAAAGGTTGGTGACCCCTGCATTAGACAGTGGTTTGTGAACCTCACTATTGTCCATGGATTACATGAAATCTTTCCACCTTTATCCACCTTTGTCATGGCAGGGAGAACACATCAATGTAAGGGTGGGATAATCTAAGATAGCACAAGGGTTAAACCACACTCAAATCCACCAGAGGGTATAAAAAATAATAATAATAATAAAAGTAATTTGGCTGTGTGTGTGTTTTGATGCTGCCCCCAACACGAAAGTGACCGCAAATCATTTACGCCCAATACTGGAAAAATAAAACTAAACATTTGATGTGCGTGCAGACTGATACCCTCATGGTCAAAATGGCGAACTTCAGAGTATAAAGATAAACACAGGACGTTTCTCGAATAATGGGAAGATTCTTACTTTTTCACTGAATGGAATGGCAAGTCACTATGTTTATTATTATGAGCTTTTGGAAGCAGTAAAATTGTTCATGGCAGAAAAAAACAAAACGTATCCCTGGGAAAATTAAAATTACCATAAAAAGAAGACTACATGAAAGTAGATACAGAGGGTACATAAGCCTCAAGAATAGGAAGGTTAAATTGGGCTTTGCTAAAAACCATCTAAAAAAGCCAGCACAGTTCTGGAAAAACATTCTTTGGACAGATGAAACCAAAATCAATTTTTGCCAGAATGATGGCAAGAGAAAAGTATGGAGAAGGTGTGGAGAAACTCATGATCCAAAGCACACTACATCATCAGTAAAACACTGTGGAGGTAGTGTGATGGTCTGGGCGTGCATGGCTGCTAGTGGCACTGGGACACTAGTGTTTATTGATGACGGGACACAGGACAGAAGCAGCCCAATGAATTCTGAGGTGTTCAGAGACATACTGTCTGCACAGATCCAGGTGAATGCAGCCAAACTGATTGGGCGACGTTTCATAATACATATGGACAACGACCCAAAACATACAGACAAAGCAACTCAGGAGTTTATTAAAGCAAAGAAGTAGAATATTCTTAAATGGCCAAGTCAATCACCTGATCTTAACCCAATTGAGCATGCATTTCACTTGTTGAAGACTAAACTTCAGACAGAAAGGCCGACAAACAAACAGCAACTGAAAGCCGCTGCAGTAAAGGCCTGGCAGAGCATTCAGAAGGAGAAAACCCAGCATCTGGTGATGTCCAAGAGTTCAAGACTTCACGCTGTCATTGCCAACAAAGAGTTTTCAACCAAATATTAGTAATGACCATTTTGTTTTCAGTTATTGCATTTGTCCAATTCTTAACGAGCCCATGAAATGAAGGGATTGTGTTTAAAAAATGCTTTAGTTTTTCACATTTTAATGCAGTCTTTTTGTTCAACCCATGGAATAAAAGCTGAAAGTCTACACTTCAATGGCATCTGAGTATTTTTATTTAAATTTCACTGTGGTAATGTACAGAAACAAAATTAGAAAGAATGTGTCTCTTTTCAAATATTTATGGTCCTGACTGTATATGTTTCTGAAAGGTGAAAAAAAAAAATAACAATCAAAATGCATCTTAATTTAAAGTAGTCTTCAAACATATAAAGTAGCTTCTTTTTCACAGATCCACTTCTGAGAATTTTTGCATGCAATATCATTCCAGGATCCAGGAGTATATCTAATTTGAACACAGTCTTCTTCTCCGTAAGCTTGTATTCCACCACCATTATCAGGCTGATCGTCTCCCCAGAACCTGTCAGGTCAGAAAATAAAAGAATCTGATTCAGACAGCATACAGACAAGCATCCAATTACCATATTTGTATTTCTCAAAATTGACCATTTACACATAAATATAAATGTGTGTAGGTGTGTGTGTGTGTTAATGTTGTGTTTTTCCCCCCACTACATAAAAAACAATTATAATCAAATGGCAACAGCTAAACCAACCCCCAGCCCACTCTGTGTTTTAGTAGCACTGATCCAGACTGAACACTCACTGCAGAGTCAGAGGACTTCCATCTACCCATTTCCAGGTCCCCTCCTGGACTTTGTCAGTCAGTCCAATCCAAACTGGTTTATGGCTGGATGCAAAAATAAAAGTCTGCAAAAAGTGTAAAAAACTGTGTAAAAAGAAAAAAATAAATGTATTTTTGCTTTGACTCATAATGCTGTTCAGCAGCCTTTTAACATGTTTGTTAAAATAGGATACACTTTTAAAATGTAAAACTTAAAAGAAGCTAATGATTTAAAACACATTTGAATTTAAATAGGATCCCATCAAAACATTTAAAAAAGAAAAGAAAACAAAATGAACAATTTTTTATCTTAGGTGACAGAACAAGCACAATACAGATGATATGAGCTATCTGTTTAATCCTTTACAAAAAGGTTTTTGTCAATCAACGTTTTATTGAGGGGTTTAAAGGATTATTGGGGGTCCCAGGTTTACAGTGGCCGGAATTGTAATCAGCCTTCCAAGAATGACCAATTTGTCAAAGTAACAATGAGTTGTTTTTTTTTTGGAGTTTGCATGTTCTCCCCGTGTGTGCGTGGGTTTTCTTCGGGATCCCTGGCTTCCTCCCACCATCCAAAAACATGCTTCATAGGTTGATTGGCAACTCTAAATTGACCATAGGTGTGACTGTGAGAGTGAATGGATGTGTGATTGTGGACATTCTACCCTGCGACAGACTTGCGACCTGTCCAGGGCTTCCCCTGCCTTCGCCCACAAGTGGCCGGGATAGGCTCCAGCAGCCCCGTGACCCCGAAAGTGAAAACGGTACAGAAAATGAATGAATGAATGAAAACAATGAGTTTTTAACAAACATAAATATACCACATCTAAACCTTTGATTGTCTCTTCCTCCATTTTCAATAAACAGTACCATGCAAACTTATCTTCACTGAAGCAGAAAAACAAACTTTTAGTGGAACAACCATGTTTGATTGAAAAGCTTATGGTTTCTGTTCTATCTTGAGTGCCTTGAACCAGGATTTATGATTCCTAGTTCTGCTCAACTATCTCTCATTGAGTGGAACAATGGGACTGAATTTAGGCAGTCCTGTGCTCATGTTTCTGTTCCTATTCCTAAAAGATCCTGGTTCCACATTTCCATGGACTTTGTTACTGGTTTGGCTACTTCAGATGGTGAAACTGTGGTCTTCAATGTTGTTGACTATTTCTCCAAAATAGCACACTTCCTTCAGCTAAGGAGACAGCAAATGTACTGCTTCTGCAGGTGCTTCGGCACCATGGTGTGCCAAGTGACATCGTTTCAGACAGAGGGCCCTGGTTTTTTGGCTAGGCTCTGGTGTATGTTTCATCATTCGCTTGGAGTCGCTGTATGTTTGTCCTCAAGTTTTCCCCCTCAGTACAACAGCCAGTCAGAAAGACTTAACCTACAGTCAGAAATTAGTCTATGCATCCTCTGTTCCTGAGATCTTTTGTGGTCTTGCATGGTGGTCTGGGCTGAGGATGCGCATACCAGCTTGCCTTCTTCTGTCGCAGGAATGTCCCGTTTTGAAGTGATGCACTGTTATTTGCTTCCATTGAAGACTTGGGCTGCTGTAGCCCCTCATGGGTCAGATTCATAGGACTTGCTGGAGGGTCTGTTTAGTTTTCCTTATTATGGAGGGATATAAGGCTTTAGGTTGCCCTGGCCTCTTCATGTCCACCCCACATTTCATGTGTCTTGGGTTCCATCTCATTTAGTTTTTCACCCGGACCTAATTTCTGACTTTTAGCCTGCGAACTCTGATCAGCTTGATAAACTGTGGGGCCAGCCTTTGAGGGGGGTTACTGTCCTGTTTTCAGCCTGCTGATTAGTCTTTTATTTTTTTTCTGCCCCATCTCCCTGTAATTAAGACTTATCAGTTGCTGCGGTTACATGTGCAAAATATCTTTGATCGGATCAAAGATTGGATTAGAATTGAACTGTGTACATGAGCAGGGAAAAAGCGTATTCGATTATAACAAACATTTACATACGCCACACTTTCAATTGGAATAAATCATTTGGACATGTCCAGAACTCTCTAAAATCCCGAAAAAACTGCTGAAGAAAGAAATGTTGAGTTTCGTAAACAAACCTGCAACATATATTGAGATGATCTTTTAAACGTGATTTTGTTAATGTTATGATCATTATTACTGGTAAGTGCTTGTTCTCTTAATTTTTTCTTATCAGTGCTTTTTTTCTTGGCAGTCTGGAGCCAGAAGAAGGGTTAGGTTAGGCTAATACGTGCCAACAACAACATTTAGCCGTGGATGCAGTTAAAATCCATGCGCTCAATGCCACAATGTGCATCTTTACTGAACGTAAATATGTGGGAATAACATCAGGCTTTATTTTGTCTGGTCACAACTGGAAACATGAATTAACATGCTTGTTTATATGGTTTCTCAGGACTGAGCTGCATTTTTCTATTCAAAAGCTGCCTCAGTTAGCTCACAAACAAAGAAATTTTCATCCGAACGAGTCTGATCAAGGTAGAGTATTCTGAACGGCGTGTTTACCTGATGATTTTTATTCTGATCAGGTCTTCATTCCGATTACTTTTGTCCACGCAAACGCAGCTTTTGTCACTTGTAAACAACATCATGTTGTTTACAGCAACATCATGGTCTGATTTCATGTTGCTGTGACAGAGTGGATTCCTAAAAAGTACTGCTTTGTTGGATTACTGTGTTTTTTTTTTTTTTTTTTTTTGTCCTGAGATTTTTTTTGTCTTGTTTGTGCGAGTTGTTCTCAGGATTTGGATTTATGTGACTGCTCACATCTGGACAGACTGAAGTGGACCCCGTTGTGTGGAACTAGTACTGAGGAGGGTCTCATTCCCTGTTTGGAGTTTTGCCTCTTCCTTTTCCCCTGAGGAAGAACCTCTTAGTCCTACATTTGAATCATGCTGTAAGGATAGGCTCTGTCATTTTCCCCTGCCATTTTTGTTTTCCCCCACTAACTCTATTCTGCATTTTAGATTTTCTCAATGTGGGTCTGACTGCAGTTATCACTTCCTCCTTCGTTTGGACTGATTTGGGTTGTCCTCACTAAATAATTACATTAGTGTTTGTTGTTTAATCTCTGTTTGTTAATGTGTTTTTTTTTTTTTTTTTAAAAAAGTAATCCAAAAGAGACACAAACTAAAGAAACAAGCACCTTTTCGTCATTGGTGTTTATCACCACCAGATCAGCTTCTCTGGCTCTGCAGGACTCTCTTGCTTCATCCCAGGACTTAGACTCCACAGAGAAGAAGTAACAAGAGGAACCAAATCCGATCCATTCAGCAGAACATCCTGTTTTTTCTGGAGGACATTTGAAACGTAAAGCAATTCACAATTAACACATTATGCAAAACAAGCAGATTTGATTTTATACAGAATCCGAATTCTTTCAAAAGTTCTGTAGAAATTCATAAAAAGTAACTTTCTGTCCCTCTTGCTTGATGTCAAGAAATTATCTTAACACCTATTAGGGTTGTGCCGATGGATGATGGGTGACTGACCTCACGATGGAGAGACACCATCGTGATGCCACACACCCGCCACGCTGCGAATCGACACCATAAGCCACGATTACATGTGCAAAATATCTTGATCGGATCAATGGTCGGATTAGAATCCAACCGTGTACATGGGCCCAGAAAAATGTTTTCAGAATATAACAAACGTTCACATGGGTCACACTTTCAGTCGGAATAAATCCTTTGCACTTGCGCAGTAGTGTTTGAAATACAGGAAGAGGAAATTAGTTTTGGCCGAGCGGCTATATACATAGATATGTAGCAGCTTGGGAATATAGGAGAAGATCTCCTAAACGTGCTTTTATTAATGTTATGGTTATTTTGAAGCGCCTATTCACTCATCATTTTAATTTTAATCCGTGTGGTCAGTGCTTTTTCTGCTGAAGAACGGAGCCGGAAAGAAGCCAGAGTTAGCAGTATGCTAACACGGGCAACATTAGCTTTGGAGGTACATAAAATCCATGCGGGAAATTCTGCAATCTGCATCTTGGCTGCACGTAAATATGTGGCAATAACATCAGCCTTTATTTTGTCTGGAAACGACTGGAAACACAAATCCACGTGATTGTTTGAACGGTTTCTAAGGACTGAGCCACATTTCTGCTTTGAAGCTTACACCGCCTCAAAACCGCTGTGTGATCTAACGGTCCGAGCTCTGCCCGGACACACACTTTTAGACCCGGTTCTCCTAGCTCGTTCACCTAGAGCTGTGAGATGGATCACAGTGCTAAGTCTCCCACACATAGCGCACACGTATGCATGTTTGCAGACGACACAACTCTGGTGGGTCTCATCACCAAGGGCGATGAGACCAACTACAGGGAAGAGGTGGATCTGCTGACAAAATGGTGCGGAGATAAAAACCTCGTGCTAAATGTCAGCAAGACAAAGGAGATTGTTGTCAACTTCCAGAGGGGCCACACTCAAAACCTGCCACTGATCATTGATGGTACTGCTGTTGAGAGAGTGAGCAGCACAAAATTCCTGGGGGTTCACATCAATGAGGACCTCTCCTGGACCGCCAACACCACATCATTGGCAAAGAAAAGTCAGCAACGTCTCGACTTCCTGCGGAAACTAAAAAGATCAGGTGCTTCACCAGCCATCATGACCACATTCTACAGAGGAACCATCGAGAGCATCCTCTCCAGCTGCATCACTGTGTGGGGGGGGCAGCTGCACACACAGCAACAGGAGAGCCCTGCAGCGCATAATCAACACAGCCAGGAGAATCATTGGACCACCACTCCCCTCCCTGCAGGACTTATACATCAACCGCCTCACCCGCAAAGCACTAACAATTGTCAAGGACACACACCACCCTGCACACAACCTTTTCAGCGTTCTGCCCTCGGGGAGGATGTACAGGAGCCTCCGCTGCCGCACCACCAGAAACAGCTTCACACACCAGGCCATCAGGATGGTAACCCCCCCACCCCCCCCACCTACCCACCACCCATCTCCCCCCATGTACAGTGCTCAAATGACCCCCCCCCTCCACTGCCTTGAACACTGCCTTAAGTGCACTCGCACTTTAAATAGCTAATAGCAATTGTTGTAAATTGTCTTTCTTTTTCACTCCTTTCCCTTATCTATTTTATTTTTTTCTTCTCTTGAACAGACATGAGAGAGTAAGAAAAGGAATTTCGATTCATTGTATGTGATGCACATGTGAAGAAATCGACAATAAAGTTGACTTTGACTTTGACACGTAACAAAGCATCTTCTTCTCTATTTTGTTTATTTGTTTTTTTTGTTAAAGTCATTTCCCTCAGTTTATACTGGATCATCGCGGATGAGTCATTAGTTGGGAAATAAAATATATAAAGTAAAACAACGAATAATAATTATATGATAATTATGATAAAGAAAAATTATAATTTATATGCAGCTGTTGCAACAACATTGGAACCTGTTGTGTACTCTATTATCAATTAATGATGAAGTGTTTGTCAAATTTACAAAAGTTACAAATCAAGCTTAACAGGCTATACAGTAGGTGTTAATGCAACCCAATGTGGCTAATATTGAAAGATCTTTTTTCTGTATAGTCTCGGTCCCATTCACCCAAACAAACACACAAATTCACACACTGATGGTGGCTCCACTGCCGAACCAGATCCCGAGCCACTTCAACTGGCTCCTCTTGATGTGGAGGAGCAGTGGCTCTACTCCAAGCTCTCTGTGGGTTACTGAGCTTCTCACCCTATCTCAATCTATTTCGGTCATCACCCAGAGCTCATGACCATAGATGAGCATTGAAACGAAGATCAACTGGAAAATTGAGAGTTGTCCTTTCTGGCTCAAATAGCAAAAGCATAACGGCAGATGCTGCTCCAATCTGCCTGTCAATCTCACGCTCGTATCTTCCCCCATTCGTGAACAAGACCCCACTTAAACTCCTCTACTTGGGGCAGGAGCACTCTAACCACCCACCCACCCACCCAGAAAGGACAAACTACCTGTCTCTGGACAAGGACCATGCCCTCAGACTTAGCTGTGCTGACACTCCTCCCAGACCCTCCACAGGACACCACAGGGGACGCGGTCAAACGCCTGTTCCAAATCCACAAAACACATATGGACTGGTTGAACAAACTCCCACGAACCCTCCAGCACCCTAAAGAGGGTGTACAGTTGTTCCACATTATCGCGATCAGGACAGAAACCACGTCCCTCCAGGCCCCACTGTCTTTGCCAACATAGCATTGAAGTCCCTCAGGAGAACAATGTATCTTCAAAAAGTAATTTTTTTTTCATACTTACTCTGTTTAAAGTCCATCAGCTTCTTGGTCGTTTCAATGAGGCTGGAATTCATCCTCTCAATAACAGCATTCAGATGTTCAGTCAAATTGTCTTTGCTGTCAGAGATTTCTGACAAATTTCTTACTGAGTCACCATCTGAAATGAAATCCGGCCAAAAAAAAATCTTTATCAGAGACTTAATCACAGAATGAATGGTGACACAAGTGGAGGTAGCTAACAGACTATTAGTGTAAAGGTGCACAGACAAGATTGAACTTTTTACCCAACAAGTTGATATAAGGGTGTGTTCAGACTTGAAAAGTCTGTTGGTCTAGAGTTCTGAGTCTGCTTAATTTGATCCGGGTCGAGTCCTGAACCTGGTCTGTAATCAGATTGACGCCAGCTGGACTATTCTGGTTCGAACTAAAGCTTACAAACAAAATCATGTGACTAAAGATCTCTTCAGTCATTGGGCAGGGATTAAGAGGGTGGGGCTAAGCTAAAACAGAAATATGTAAGTCCTTCGCTTTCCAGTCCTTGTCAGGATAGTTCACTTATTAAAATTTTATATTTGATTAAGATTTGTATCATTGTGAGGTACACTTTTTACTCCCTACCTTGGTATGGTGTATATATGCAGGGTGGTTACTGAGGAGGGGATGACAAAGATGTACGTTGATAAATGTTTATGACACATAGATTGTCGGGAAAACAGTTTAATGTGTATCACGTTAAAAGTTGTTTTAATGAGCATGCATTCATCCATCTACATTTCAATAAGTTGCTGTGTCTTATTGTTGCTTATTTACTCTGTTTACATCCTGTAATGCCAGGCTTTTGTGGCTGTTTTAGTTCAGTCGTTCCACTCCGATTATGGAGCTTATTCAGACTGAGGAAACTCAGAGTGACCTGAACAAACTGAGACCACCTCAAAAGAGAGACCAGGAACCGCTTAGTCATATTCAGACTAAAAATTTGTTCTGCATTATTGGGTTAAACATGAGACTCTCGTTCATTTTAAACAAACCAAGTGTGTCCAGTCTAATTACACCCTGAGAAATGGGAGCCTAAAGACAGATACCATGGAAAACATTTTTCAAGAACATTGTATTTTCATTTTTCTTTTCTGAGCTGATATTTTCAAGTTGCTTGCAAAGATTACTTAAGGTCCTGCTATAGTAAAAGCTAAAAAAGGTCAAACATAGAACAGATCTTCATTTGACCTGTGGCCGTTGCCTGTTCGACCACTTGTTTGATGAGCTTTTAAGAGAAGGTGAAAAAGTGCCAAAAAAGTGTCATTTTTAATCTGCTGCCTAATAATGTTACCTAATAGAGACATGTAAAGACAAAAGTCGATTAGACCAAGCACAGAGCCCTGTGTTGCACCATGCCTGACACTGCTGAATGAGGAAGACTTACATGATCAGATAAAAAATGTCTTAGAACAGCTTTAAGCAGTTCCTGTTAAAGATAATTTCCAGTATTTGCAGGAAAATAGTTTGATCAAGTGGGTAAAATGAAGCACTGAGACCTAAAAAACAATTACAAATGTTATCTAATTTGTAAAACGAGGAAACAGCATATTTAGACTGGGCAGGAAACAAGCCCATTTATAGGTTTTTGTGTCTAAATCTTCTTCCACTTTTGGCTTCTCCCATCAGGGGTCGCCACAGCGAACAAGTCGCATGGTAAATTTTGGCAATGTTTTTACGCCGGATGCCCTTCCTGACGCAACCTTCTCAAACCGGGCTTGGAACCGGCAGAGGTAGAGAAGGGAACAGGGAGCAGCCCGGAGTCGAACCCGAATAAAAAAACCCAGAATAACCATACATGAAGATTTTTGTGGTGTGATCTTCTTAATATAGCTATTTTTAAGGGTTCTTCCAGGAAAAACTTGTCAAAAACAAAAATTAATGTAAGAGGAATGACACAAAGCTGATAAATAAAAATTTCAGCTCATTATTTTCACAGAACTTTAATCTTTAGCATCCATGATCATCCAAAAAAATCATTATTTTTTTTGCTGTTACACTGAAGATAGTCTTGAATAGACGGCAGAAAAAACTGTAGACAAAAATGTATTAAGACTTAGATTTTGAAGCATTCATGACCACCTGAAACAATCTTATTTGGCTTCTTTGACCTTGTTGAACAACTGTCCAGTTTGACTGTCATCAAAACTACATTTATGAATCCCACTTCTTCCTGTTTATGCCTTCCTTTACAATTTTAATTTAAACAAGTGTATTTTAAAACTTTAAATATAGTGTATACAGTTTTTTTGTGTGTCAGAATAGCGCAATAAAATCTTTAACAAAGACAGTGAACCACATAAAATAAATTAAATATTAAAGAGGCCATCGGCAACTAATAAAGCCTCTTCTAATCATTCCTATTATCTGCACGTGTGTATGATAAATGTTTTAAGTTTTCAATCCACCTCTGAAGCTTGTTTTTGGACTGTGGGAGGAAGCAGAAAACCCATGTGTCTGCGGGGAGAACATGCAAACTCCACACAATAAAAACCCAGCCGGGATTTAACTATTTGAAAAAAAAGTGCAAACCACCACATTACCATGCAGCAATGCTCCAATTCTACAACTGTATAAAAAGCAAAAAATAAATTATATTTCTGACTCAAATGCAAAAAACAAAATAAGCCTATTGTCACATTTGGTCTGTTGTGCGTTAAATACTCACAGAGGAGGCCAAGAATGACGAGTCCAGCCAGAAGAAGAACACTCAGCATCACCATGAAAGTAATAACACAGAGATAGCATCTCCTGTTGGACTTGATGGAAGCTATAGGGGGGAAATTAAAACTGAAACCACAATAGAAAACATAAAATCAAATAATTTTATTTTATCAGTGAGTTCACTCTTACCTGGTGGATTTGATACGGAAACGTGGCAGACAGGATCTTTAGGTTCAAAATTTTGATTAACGGCTTCCATTATAAGGATGTAAAGTCTAAGAACGTGTGAAGTGTGTAACAGACTAACTTGTATACTGAACAACTTTTCCTGCCACAGATAATCATTGATGTGGTGGGAAGTCAATGTCATGTGACAGTGATATAGATAGGATATATAGGAAGCTGTGTTGAGGTTAATCTAAGTGGGGTGACTAAAACAGAACAGAAGTTCTGCGTTTACTTTTTTTTTTTTAACTTTTCTTATCCGACAGCTGAGCAAACAAATGTAAGCTGAAGGATTTGGAATGATTTAATGAGCATGCATAGATACAATATAATTAACACATGATTCAGATAGTTTTTAGGCCTAACTGACTATCCTGACGGTCTACAACTGCACAAAGTGTATATTTGTATAAAACCCTTTTGCATTTGAGGCTAAACGTTATATTAATTATGTTTGCATACTGTTCATCTCTTGCCGGACCAGACGGGGAAAAAAAGAGAGTGGAAAAAGAATGAGAGAGCGGGATGTTAGAGATGGGGAATTAAGGTACAAAAGAGAGGGGAGAAAAGGGGTTAAAAAGTTTGAGGATGATTAAGAAGTAGGAGGAGTTAAAATCACACCGCAACAAGTTGCTGGAGATTTATCATTAATGTCAGAAGGAAGTATTGGACAATCCAAGGAGGAGCACACTGAGGGTAAGAAAAATGCAGTTTATTGAAGCTCAGGTGTTAATGTGACGATGATACCTCCAGATGCACAGGGGAGTCTGTAATGGAAACACAAGAAAATGTTTGTCAGGTTCTACAAACAATCTTCAGGCGGGAGTACTCCACCTGCAGGAAACAGCTTCTTGTGTAGAGATGCACACTGAAGACATCAGCGTGGAGAATTAGGAGCACCAGAGATTCCGTGAAAAACTCAGTCATGCACAGGCACGTGAGATTGTATCCGAAATCCAAACTGAGGAAACACACCAACAAAGACCAGATTTGACTCAATGTTCAAAAACAGAACTGGGATCAACATCAACAGGCAGAAACGTCTACGTGATTTTGCTTGCTCGTGGGTAGAGCACACAACATACTGTCAGAGCATAGGTGACGGCACCTGTGCTCAGTTGAGTGCTTGTGTTCTACTATCAAATCAATTAACTTGATGACTTGTTCACACATTTAGTTAATTTTGTTCTGATTGTTTTGAGTCATTCTTTTCTTTTGAGTTCTCTCTGAGGCCTGATGAGGTGGCAAAGGGAGGAGCAGGACAAGTTCCTGAACATTTGGAGATGATGGAGGAGGAAAACAAAGTTATTCTTTAGACTAATGTTTGTATTGTTGAAATATGTTCAACTTGTTTTGAATTAAAGTTCTGTTTTTTATGTTAAAGCATTAAATGACTAGTAATTTGAAGTAACCAAATAACCCATGACGCATGTTTTTGGACGGTGGGAGGAAGCTGGAGTCACTGAAGAAAACCTACGCATGTATGGGGAGAACATGCAAACATGCAAAGGATAATAACCTTCAAAGTCATATGATATATTGTTTTCAAATAGAAAACAAAGAATATTTCTGGATTGAGTTTTGCTCTTAAGCAAACTGTTGTAGCTGCAAACGGAAAACAGAGATAATTCTAGGTGTCCTTAGTTTTTGTTACGTACCAACATAATAGTGGATGGTGATGGGTACCTTTCATGTATTAAAACGCATTCATAGAAATGGATCAACAGAATGCAAAAGTAAGACACCTTATAAGCTCAGCTTCCTGTGAGTCCTGGGAGTGTCCAAAGATCCACCAGAAATGTTCAGATGTAGATTCTTCTGTCAGCATGAAACCTTAAGTCTAGTAAAATTTTGCAGAAAATAGCATCCTAATGTCTAGAAATAACCCTGCAGGATGGTTGGAACATGATCTTTCACCTACAGTTTGAATGGAGTCAAAGAGTCAATAAAGGTGCTGAAGCTAAACAGCACATTTAGTTTTCATGTGGCTAATAGCAGCAGAAGGTGTTTATGTGAGGATCGAGTGCTTTAGTTTTTGGTGATGGCTTTAGTCATGTTCTCTTTGCTGTTTTCCTTCTGTTGGTCACACCAGATTTAGTTATAAGGTGCGGACAATTATCCACAGCTGTTTTGGTTTCTGTCAAGTTTCCTCACCACCAAGATCCTCCACCACCAGTTCCTAAAAGTTTAAAGCACAGATGTGTAGTTTGAAAGGAAAATAACCTCCAAATATGTGGCTACATTGAACTTTCTGTGTTTAATAAAGCACATTGATTTTAGCATCAAAAGTTCACTTCAGAGTTTTGTGAGATTAAAAGAATTTTATTCAAACCTTTGATCATCTTTGTTTCCACAGAATTCTTCTTCCAGAATCAACACCACAACTTTTCTAGTGTCTGACTAAAAAAAAACAAAAAAAAAAACACAAAAACAAAAAGACATTTCACGAAACTTCATGGTTTCCATTTGATATTTTATTTGGGATTTCCGCAAACTAAAACTCTAGAAGCAATTCATTGTTAAAACAGGGATCTGCAACCTGAGGCTCCGAAGCCGCATGACATAATTTTACTCCTTTACTGTAGCTTTATGGTTAAAGAAAAGCAGCAGGTTTTTCATTAAAAAAATGAATGTTAAGTACAAAGTAATCAATTAGTAAAGTAAAACAAAAAAAAGTCAAGTAAACTAACTCAAACTTTACATCATTCTCAAACAGTTGAAGGATGGTACGTATCACTCTGCCTGGCTCCTGACTACAGTTGCTGTAACGCTCCACCAGGCGGTGCAGCTTCATAGTTTACCCAAAGTCCAACAATTTGACACATTTTTGAGCACTGCTCCTTATTACAGAAAATGAATTGGACGTCAGTAAGTGCAGCCAGAATTCATACCAGATTATAAAGTCGATTATCTATTTTTGAACAAATTCAAACATTTTTAAGTGGACTTCATGGTTTGAAAAATACAGGAAGGGCCACTTAACTTTAATTCAACCCTAATTTATTTTTGGTAAGTTAGATGTACACATTTCTGAGCTGCTTACGTTTTCTCATTGCCTTGGAAAAGGTAGAAGCTGATTTTTTTGTACAGTCTGATTAAAAAACATTTCTTGTTTAAGTTTGTACCCTTTATGTATTTTTAATGGTTAAAAGATCTTGGCCTTTCTTCTTTTTCACAGATCCACTGCATTGAAGAGTGACATTTAATATCATTCCAGAGTCCCGGAAATCCATCATGGATATGTCCACAGTCTTCTTCTCCATTATGATCATCAGGCTGATCAGATCCCCAGAACCTGTCAGGTCAGAGAACAAGAGAATTAAATTCAGACAACTTTGTCAAATAAGTATTTGTAGTTGTCAAAGATAGAAGCATACACACACTCACACTGACACACACATACTTCTTGATGTCAGATGCTTCAGTTATGGTCAAGTTGTGACAAAGCCACATAAATGTATCATATTTTCTGTATTTTACACCCTATGAGGTGAAGAGGTCCTATGTTTTCCTTTTATTTTAGTGTATGTGTGTAATTAGTGTATTTGTGTACCGGGGATGCCGCTGACGTCACCCCTCACAGCTGATGCGATCAGCTGGGGTGCGTTAACTCACTGCATGGCTTCCGGGTTGAAAAGGGACAGACAAGGTGGGCTGGAGGACTAAGGAGAGTGACAAACTCTGACAAGACGGAAAGGGAGACTAAGAGGGCCCTTCCAAGCAGTTCTGGTACAAATGACGCCCTGGGCGAGCCACACCAGTAGCGCCCCCTCAGTGCCCACAAATTATGACCCAGAAATGCACAATTGCTTGTTATAGTTATCTTTATTCTTTAAATATTTAACAAATACAAATTATAAAAAGTGGCTTGTAAATTCTTACTGCTTTAAGTACTTTTATAAAAAAAAAAATCCAAAAGTACCAATAACTTACAATGATAACATCAGTGACATCACACAATATGGTTTAAAATGACCTCCATCTTAATATAAAAAACTGTGTACAATTAGTGCAGCTTAAAGCTTACTATAGCTTACACTACAAACTTGGTTTGAGTGTGTTATTAAAAACTAAAAATGTGCCCGTCTTGCCTTAATACGGGCAAAGTCATCAATTAAGACATCATAATTTAGTTTTTCAGCAATGGTGTGGTTTATGCTGATTACTGCCAAACCAGAGAGCCGATCCTGAGCCATGGAGGACCTTAAGAAGGTTTTGATAAGCTTAAGCTTAGAAAAGCTTCTCTCTGCCTCTGCCACAGTAACAGGTAATGTGAGAGAAATCCTTAGAGCTGTCCACAGATTTGGATAAAGTTCTGTCAGTTCAGAGTCGTGAAGGAAAGATAGCAGGTCATGTTGTGTCATCGTCTGCTTTTGGAGGTTGGGCAGGTGTTTTAACTCTTTTATCAGCTCATCCCCATCCAGGTCAGATTGTCCATTGTACTGTAATGTGGCACCAAGAGCCTGACACTGTGATTTCAGAACCTCATCTGATAGAGTTTGAAAGTTGGACACTTTGCAAGGTTTTGAATCTTTCCTGGATAGCAGATACTGCACAGTCCACAACAGCATTGAAAAATTCCATCTCAAGTTTTTTTAGAGCATCTCTCAGAGGTTCATCAGAAGATTCATATGTAAAGTGAAGCTTGGTGGATCTGAGCCCCTTCTTCTGAAGTACTGCCTCCACGTTCATTTCTTCACACATTACCTTAGCAGATGTCTCTGCCGCCACAAACCCAGTTGCTCTGTAGGTAGGCAGAGCTGTCTCTGTCTTGTGTAGCAGATTAACTGCTATGTCCACTTGCATTGTTGCAGACTGCATCATTTTGCTGACATACTGTGTATGGCTTAGTATGTCATACAAGACAACTGTGCAAATACTGAATCGATATGATCCAACCTTCTCTGACAGTGACTGCGCCTCAGTTTTAATAACTGGGTCCTTGGTGTTGTCCCTGACTTCTAGAAGTGCCTCTCTCACAGCTGCTGACTGATACCTCATGGGTTCCACACTCTTCACTTTACTCTCCCATCTTGTGTCAGTCCACATCTTTAAAGTGACTTTCACAGGTTTTTTCAAAATGGCCCATCTCTATGTGGATGCTGAAAAGAGACTGTGAAGTTTTTGCAGAATGCCAAAATAGTTGGTTCAATGTATGAGCCCCACATGGTACAAACAGAGCTCTTGGGTTCAGCTGTAGGAGCCTGGCCTGTACGCCCTTGTTCTTTCCATGCATCTTTGCTCCGTTGTCATATGCCTGGCCTCGACAGTCCTCAAAAGAAATGCTCAATTCCTCAAGTTTTTTCAAAATTGCAGTTGTCAGATGTTCACCTGTGGATTCCCCTGCCCCCAAAAAACCCATAAAATATTCTTTAATGCAGGGCTTTTCCTCCAGTGAGACGACTCTGAGCACAACAGATAGTTGCTCTGTGTGGCTGATGTCTGATGTGCAATCAAGAATTATGTAGAAAAACCTGGACCGTTTGATGTCATTCACCATTGCTGAAATGGAATGGCTGCTCATCAACTGTATGATTTCATTTTGTGCCACCTTGCCAAGGTAACTAGGGTGGCTGGAGGTTGCCTTTTGGACACGGGTGACATGCTCCTTCATAACTGGATCAAACTCAGCCATTAATTCCACTTCTTTCAGAAAATTACCATTTGAAGAATATAATGTCTCAGTATTCCCTCTTAAAGCCAGATTTCTCACTGCCAGAGATTTTATGATAGCAATAAACTGTTTTAGTACTTCTCTCCATCTTTTTGTTTCAGCCTCCAAAAGTGCCATCTCCTGCTTATCGATTGATTCTCCTTTTTTTATTCTTACAGCTAACTCCTTCCAAATTTTCATGCAGTTGATATGATCTGGGCTGTTGTCGTGTGAGTTGATCAAATAACCGGCATGCTTCCAATCATTAAATCCAGGGTTTGTTAAATTAATGTTTTTTTTAGAAAAAAGTTTGTAGCAAAAACAGAAGAACCTATTATTTTTTTCTGAGTACACCAACCATGTTCTTTTCATCTTTTCTCCACTAACTAAAGTCTTTTTAAAGTACTGGTGATGACAGCTTCTTCCATCATTGTCATTCCTTGGAAAAACAAATGTGGATGGCACCTCACTGGTCCTCTGCCAACCAGATATGTCCGATCCCTGTCAGTCATGGATAAGGGTCAGTTAGCTGGGTCTGTGGGCAATTCCTCATCCACTGAAGCCACTGTAATGGATGGGAATGTTTTCGGTGTTTGTAATCCTAAAAAAGGCACATATATTGTGAATAAATGTTTGCAGAATTTGTTCAGTCAGTATGGATTGTCATACATTTTATGATATTATGTTCACACTGTGACTATGAAAATATATACCATATCTAGTATCTAGTAGTAATTTAAATAATTTGCAAACCTGATGTTTCCTGCTGTTGTGAATCGGATGCAAATTGTTCTTCAGCATCTGTGCAAATGTTCGGCTCTGCGTCCTTAAGTGCCAAAATGGGTTCTAAAGTGCTATCTGTCTCCTGAGTGACGGAGGAGAAGGATGTAGATGCACGTGGTACATCTTCATCATCTTGCCTTGCAGCAGGTGCTTCTAAATATTTTAGAAGTGCATCTAAAATGAATGGAAAAATAGAACATTGTTACAAATTACTTAGACAACTATATCAAAGTAGAGGGGATTAAAGCTGTATATTTTTAATGCAATTTCTGACAAAACCCACCGCAAAGTTAAAGTTAAATTTAAATAATACTGAGAATAAGAGACAAAGTACTGAAAACATGTAATTACAAAAATATAAATAACGTGACAGCAGGTCATCATTTTGTGTTATGCTATTTTAATAAAAGCACAACACGAGTGAAGAAATTAATTAAAATTGGATATGAGTGAATATTAAAATTGTATTTAATTAGCTGAATTTAGTGCACAAATAGAGTTGGATTAAATAAGAAATTTTGAAAGTAGGGGCTAAACAATATAGCCTTAGCCTAACTCTGTTCAAAGTTTAAAAAGTTGTCTTAGACTACTAACACATAATGACATGAACAATATTTAATATCATACATACCTTTGTTCGTTTCACGTTTCTCTTGGATTTCTTTTTTCTTTTTCCTAAATTGGGCACCCGATGGTTTTGTCCTTTTCATTCTTTACGAAAATAAACAAGTTAGCGTTTTCTGACACCAGCTACCGCTTGCATCAGCTTGGCCTCGGGCTAAACCAATAATTATTATAGTTTATTTGAGAGATTGATTGAAATTGGGTTTTAAAATAGATTCATGTTGAATGCAGTATTTAATTTGGTGTAATGACTGGTTTAATTTGAAAGTACAAGTAGTTTGAGCTAGGGATGATTTATTAGACTGTAAAATACTCCCAATTACCTGTTTGTTATTCACCCAGCCGCTGGTGAATCCCCCCCCCCCCTCCATTGTTTGACTTGTTTTCGCCCAAAGAGTCCCGACTCCCACAAATAGGTGAGGGTGGGGAAAAAAGTGGAAAGGGCGCACTTTTCAGTGTCGTGCAGCAGAGGGCGCAGTGTAACATTTAAAATGGAACCTTCAAATGTAGTGGTGGTTACGTGCACGGTGGGTCTGCTGTGAATGAATGAAAACTTTATTAATCCCAACAAGGTGAAACTCAGTTCCAGTACATCTCGATGAAGAAGGTCAGACAAACAGCAACACAGGATACACACACACATCTCGAGAGGTTACTGAGGTCAATGCAGCCGAGCGCCTTAGATGACCTGCGCCGGCGCACCTTTGTATAGCATGCAGATGGACCACGAAGAGGGCCGGGGGTTGGGTTTGGTGACAAAAAAAAAAGTTGTATCCCTACACTGCGTACAATGTGTTGATACAAGAAAAAAACTACACCGTTTAAACACAAATAGCACATATTCAGACAAAGACACAGTACATGAGGCTCATGGGGGAAACGGTGGTGGACGGGAGTGGGGGGCCCCCCATGAGTCTGTCCATCAGGTGCAGCTCCGTGAGCCAGGCACATCTTCCGGGCAGCTCACAGAGGAGGTAGGGAGGGGGTTGGGAGGGGGTGAGTTGCAGTTATCAACCCTCAAGAACAGCTGCTGCAGTCCACTCTGTAGAAGCGGCTTTATTTTGGTGGAGCCAAGGACAGTTGTCCACAGCTCCTTCGGGGAGTCTGATTAGATAAAATGCTTTTTGGGCGCCAGCAGGTTGTTTGTACTGCCGGCAAAGTCCTTGACTGGCTCTTCGCTTTGTGAGGCAGAGATTGATCCGAATGAGAAGTGGGTGAATTTAGCTCAGTCTTCCCTCAAATCCGGGCAGAAACTTGCTCCAAGGTCGCATCCATCTTCCGCACAAGTTCAGGGGTCTCAGGCAATCTGCTTAACTGGGCAAGACAAGCACAGAGCTTTTGATCCGCTTGTGAAAGTTTCTCATTCTGAGTCTCTGCTCCCCGAAAAATCTTTCCCAGGAGCTTTGATTGATTGCCTCTCTCCATCTTCTGCTCCCAGACCGCCTGATAAATTAGAAATCCTCCGATCCCAATTACGAGGAATCCAATTATCAGAAATCCAAATAGTTACACGTCCTCGACATCCTCCACGGACAGCTGGGCCAGGCACACCAGCCTCCACTTGCCCCATGGATCGATGGTGTATCCAGCCGCGTGGGTGCCGTCCGGGCAGGAAGGGTCCGCTTTCCCGTTCCTTAGTGTGGAAAACACTTTGTCGATCGAATTTAGAGACCAGCTGATCAGATCCATTTTCAGAGTGCAGAAAAGCAGCGGCTTCAGAAGGGTGAAGAATGCACCTCTCGGGCAGACAGGACAAAAAGCCTTGGGGAAGGGCTGACACAGGAGGAGCGAGAGGAAAACATGTCTGTCCTCGACGAGAGTCAGAAAGCAAAAGTGTTGGATTGTATCCCAGAATTCTCTGTTCTGCTAGCTCTGGTCGAAATGGGGTTGAGAAAAGGTTTTTCTTTTGCATATGTACCCTGTCATATGGTAGTTGTATGTTGTTTCACCCTTAGCTATTTCATCCCATATTGTTTCCTTAATTTATTTTTTTTGCGCCATAAGTTTGAGGAGGGGAGAGGATGATGACATGGCCTGGGTGCGACACATATTGTTAGGGATGTCAATGTTAAACTATGGGTTGTCAGGTGACACATTGTGTTCGCCGGTCAATCATGACCCGAAGGCATTTCAAAAAAAAAAAAAGTTGATAAATGCCGCTCCCTACTGGATGCCGCCCTGGGCGACCGCCCACATCGCCCATATCAAGAACCGCCACTGCTTCCAAGGAGCAAGCACGCACGGAATACCTCGGAAACCGACCATCGGGAGTTACAGAGGAGGATCTGACATGGACCTTTCCAAATTCTGCCGCAGGGACTATAATTAATTTCTTTTGGGGATGGACGTGGCAGGAAAGTGACCAAGAGCAAAATGAGACTCCCTGACGTTAACCCGAAGGACGGGGTGAGATCATTTCAGTTTTCCTTTTTCTTTTGACTTTGGGAGGGATTATTATATTGGAGCGCTTCCACGCGTACAGGTGGGGGACGCTAGACGGACAATAGGGTGTCATTGTAAACGCATGCACGGACCTATATGTAGATATCGGGAGAGCGATTCATGGAGTGTGACTGAGATCCATGAATTGTTATGGTTAAAGAACATTTCTTGATTTAATTGGTTGTTCATTTGTGTTCAATAGTCAACCCGCGACAATTATCGTAAGACTCTAAATGAACTGTAGAGTGTTACAAAGTGGTACATTCCATCCAGGGGCTTGTAAAAATGTATTTTACTTAACACATTACAGAACACATTACAGAACGAAACAAACTTGTGTGCATTTAATTTTGTTCTGATCGTTTTGAGAAATTCTTTTTTGAGTTCTCTCTGAGCCTGATGAGGTGACAAAGGGAGGAGCAGGAAAAGTTCCTGAACATTTGGAGATGATGGGGCGGGGGGACAAAGTTATTCTTTTGTTGGTGTCAGGTTTAGAGTTAGCAGGATCCACAAAGCAGGCAGGATTTGTGCAATTTATTGAATGTAGATGAAAGGGCTGGGCGGTAAAGTTCATGGAAAGTTGATCTGGAGAAACAGAGAACAGGAATCAATCTGGATTGATTAAAAAAATAGGGTGATAGCTTGAAAGACTACTGGGATCTTTGTCTGGTTTTAGAAGAAGGATAATGTTGGCTGAGTTCATGTTAGGTGGTAGAGATTGGCTTTCATTGATAAATGTGACCGTTTTATAAAACGTCGGTGCCAGTTGTTCCCAGAATTCCTTGTAAAACTCAGCAGGAAAGCCGTCTGGTCCTGGTGCCTTGCTGTTAGGCATTAGTAACAGAGCTTCATGAAGTTCAGACAACGAGAGCGTTGAGTCTAGATTTGTGATTTGATCTTCATTTAACCTGGGTAGGTTTACATTATTGATAAATGAGTTGATGCTTTGTTCTGATGGATTGATCTGTGGTGTGTTTAAGTTTTAATAAAAATCTTTAAACGCATTATTAATTTTGACCGGGTCATGGGTGACATTTCCTGTTTGGTCCATAATAAAAAGTGATTGTTGATTTATCTTTATTAATTTTAAGCTGATTAGCTAGAAATTTGCCAGATTTGTTTGAGTTTTCATATCTTTCCAGTCGAAGTCTTTGTATCTGAAATTGTGTTTGTTTGTTGATGATGTCATTTAACTGCAGCTTTAAAATTTTCAGGTCGCCCAGAATGTGTTCCTGTGCAGAAGTACCATAAGCAGTCTCCAGGGTTTTGATTTTGTTTTCTAATTCTAATAAATCTGCTTTCTCTTTGCGTTTTTTTTTAGATGAGTAAGATATGATTTTCCCTCTCATCACTGCTTTTGCTGTTTCCCAAAGAAGACATGGTGAGATCTCAGGAGTATTGTTAAATTCTAAGAAGGTTGCCCACTCTTTTTTCAAAAATTCAATAAATTCCTGGTCTTTTAACAGAGATGTATTAAACCTCCTGAGGGTGTGGATATTTCCCTAGAAATATATACAGAAACTGGTGCATGATCACTGATAATGATTGGATGAATGTTGGAACTTCTAATTTCTTTTAAAAGAGATTTACTGACTGATAAATAATCTAAATGAGAGTGTGAATGGTGTACTGGAGAAAAAAAGGTGAACCCCTTAGTGTTTGGATGACATCAGCGCCACGCGTCGCAGAGACCCAGATCATTCATGTACTGCTTTAGAATACTTGCAGACCCCCATGTGCGCTGATTTGCTGCTGTGCTGAGTCTGTCAAGTTCAGGGTCCAGAATCAGATTGACGTCTCCTCCTATAATGATTGTGGAGTCAGAGTGAACCGAAAGTGAGGTTAAGAATCTGTGAAAGAAGGAAGAGTCGTCAACATTCGGGCCATAGATACTGGCTATGCAAAAGTCCTTATTCTGAATGGATATATTAATAATTACAAATCTGCCTTCTGGGTCAGTAACTGTATCCTTATGAGTAAATGTAACGTTTTTGTTAATCAAAACTACAACACCTCTTTGTTTGGAGTTGTAACTAGCAAAATATATGAATGGGAATTGTGAGCAGCACAGGGGATGATCAGCTGGTTTACATAAGTGGGTCTCCTGCAGCAGAGCTATATCTGCTTTAAGATCATTCAGGTGGGTTAACACTTTCAATCTCTTTGGCCCAGAGCCAAGTCCACACACATTCCAGCTAACGATGTTAAGACTGTTCATAACTGCTCTAACCGGGAGAGCGCAAGGCTAAATAGTGTGTGTGCCAGTCCGTGTGCGCATGCCCGCTGTACGTGCCCGCTGCGCCGAGAAGCGCTGTGCGTTGTGGTTGAACGTTTCCTGGCTGTGAGCTGCATGTTGCGTGCGTCCTGTGTGAGCCTAAATGAGATTTTTGCAGTTTATCAACGTGTGTGTGTAGGATCGCGTGTGCATGCCCTTGTGCGTGCTAGAATGAGTGCGCGCCCGTTCCGCGCATAGAAAAAAAACTCACCTTCGTTGCGTTGCTTTTACCTGATTCACATACGAGGAAAGGGGAAGGGGGGGGGGGACAAGAGAAAAGAGAGAGGAAAAGAGAAAGAACAAAAAAAAACGAAACAACCACAGAAACATGAATGTGAGAGGGGAAGAAAAAAAAAACAGTTTTCCTGAGAGGTGTGGATTATTGATGACCGATTATTTCCAATTCAATTAAATAAGTTTGCGGGTTTCTTCTGGGCAGCGCAGATGTCAGTGCGCCTCTGAAAGCCTTCAGCACAGCCAGGGTGTTAACTCTGGGTCCCGGAACAGCTTGCCGTTCAGAAAAAGCTTATCCACGGAAACCACGGCACGGGATCCAGCAGATAGATGTTTCCTCCTCAGCGGAAAGAGGATTTTCCGACGGCGGAGGATCTCGACCGGAACTGGTCGTTCACGCTGAAGTGGGTTCTCTTCAGCTCCCGGCCTCGGCCCTTCACCAGCTCCTTTTGTTTATAATGTTCAAATTTAGCCACAATTGGACGCAGGGGCTGGTAGGCGAATTCTTTAAAGAAGCAGATGAACCAACAAAGGCTGGAGGCTGTGATGGAACTAATAAAGGTTGTCTGATTGGATGCAGAACAGGTGTGAGTGACTTGATCCTCAGGCAGGAATGCGAGGGCGATCCTGATACCTGACAGTTGGACTATTGTTTGTGTTCTTGAAATATGTTCAACTAGTTTTGAAGTATAAGTTCAGTTTTGTTTGTTAAAGCTTTAAATTAGTAGTAATTGACTTCTGTAGTTAATATTTAGGTTTTGAATGTTTTGTATTTGTAGTTCCCTCCCTATTGTGTCATTGGTCTGATCAGCCAGAATAAAATCTCCCTAATGTTTGCTGTTGGGGGGTCAGTTTTGCTTCAGTTGGTTTAAGCTTTGGTTCCTGATTCTCTCAGTTACATTTTTGTTAAGTTGACCTTTTTAAATAGAGGCCAATCCCATTTTTTAGGTGACATAAAATGTCTTTTTTGAATATTTTTTTGTCCTGTGAATCAATCAGAAGAGCGGCCCCTGATAACCCTTTTAATTGCAGGAAAATGGAGTTTCCAGAGGGGGGGACAGCTCTTAGGGCCCAGGCAATGAGCCAAGTGTTGGAAACCTGGTCTCCTTTCATTCTCACATGAGTCAGCAGGAAGTCAGAGATGCCAGGCAAAGGGAAGAAAGTGCTCAGCAGAAAAAATGATTCAGAGCACTCCAGCACCAATTTGAACTCCTATGATTGGAAGTTCAGGCACGTACCACCTCAACACCTGAACTGGATTTACCAGAGCCTGAACTGTCTAACCGGGGACCTCTGGAGACTGCTGACACTTCTCATGTAAACCTCAGTAATGTGGCTGACAATTCAACACACCAACCATCAGGTCAAGAACTATTTTTTGTGGATGTGTGAATGGTAAATGGCGTATGGTTATTTAGCACCAACCTTCCTTTAAGGTCCAAAGTGCTTTACAGTCCCAGTCACCCATGCACACACACATTCACACACTGATCCAGACTGAACACTCACTGCAGAGTCAGAGGACTTCCATCAACCCATTTCCAGGTCCCCTCCAAGACTGTGTCAGTCAGACCAATCCAAACATCTTGCTTTTTCAATGCAGAAACAAATAACTGCAAAAAAACAAAAACATTAGCTGCTCACCAGTTTGTCAACATATTTTCAAATGAGATGACGTTTTTTCTGTGAGAAGTGCTTAGAACTGCAAAACACACATCACATGAGGACAATAAGCACGAGGCAAAAAATTAAAGACTGCTAATTTTGAACACAGGACATCTGTATACAGACACCATTGACTTTACAACTGAGCTATCTCCAGCATGACAGTTACATGTTGCCATCATAGATTCTAAGTATGTTCTTTATTGAATAACCTTCATAGTGTATTATCTAATTAGGAAAAACCAAGTTGAAATGATCCCAAGCCACAGAACGTTTTTTAAAGGCAGGCATGGCAAAGTGCAATGAACTGAGGCTGATTCGAATACAGCGGAAACAACAGAACTGGTCAGGAAATGTTCCGGATTCATTTTAATTTATAGAGAATAGTGAGCCCAACTGTTCAAACACAAGTGACATTTGAAGCCTGGTTCAACCAACCAATGCATTTGGCGCTTCAAAAACGTCATCACCCACGTGATCTGCGCTAGATGACACACGCCCCAAAACATTGTGCCTAAACACTCTGTTTCACGAAGGTGAAACAAGCTCCGGAGTATCCGTGTCAAACAGGCCATCAATAGTTAAAAGTAGTTAAAGGATTCATGTTGTTGCAGGTTTATATGAGACGATTCTGTAATCAGACATTTTTAATTAACAGTTCTATGACCTTTCACTGAAACCAAACAAAAAAACGTGAAGTCAAATAACCATATTTAATCTAAAAAATATATGCTTTTGGACTTTGGAATTTCAGCTGGGATTAGGTCTGGCCTGAAACCAGATTGTTCTTCTTTTAAACAGATTTATTCTGTGCTTTGATCATTTCCTGTCACATAACCTAAACCCAGCTGTTTATTGGACCATTCACCTAACACACATGTTTAGAATACTCTGGTAAACAAAAGGGTTTCCTGGTTGACTTCATAAATACATTTACATTGTAAGGCCTGATTCACACCAGGGTTCATTTCCTTGAAAAGTCCATTTTCTTTGGCAGAAGTTAAAACCTCACCTGATTTCTGATGTGGATCAGACAATCAAATCCTGATTCCCATGTTTCCACATTTTTACAGTTCTAAGGAGTTGCTTCAGTCTTTTAATAGGATCTAAATAACATTAAGAATCTGTCCAAACCCAATCACATGGATGCTTAAATGTCATTGTTGATTTGATCCAAAAAAGACCAAAAATACAATAACGTACATTTTCCCCTTCAGTGTTTATCACCACCAGATCAGCTCCTCTGGCTCTGCAGAACTCTCTTGCTTCATCCCAGGTCTTAGACTCTCCAGAGAAGAAGTAACAAGATGAACCAAATCTGATCCATTTCTCAGGACATCCTGTTTTCCCTGGAACACATTTGACATTTTAAGCAGGACAAAATATTAACACATTGTTTGAAACAAGCAGATTTTGTTTCTCTTTATCTATGGATTTTTGTAGCCTTGTTGGGAGTAATTGCAGATGCATCATGGGTCCCTCTTATCTTCTCAACAGGTCCACTGGGTCAGCGCTGAACAGCAGCGACCCCCCCTCACACACACACCCCATTTGTGGCCGATCAGTGGCAGCCACTCATGGGACTTGGAGGCCGTTTGAAACTCGTAACTTCTACTCTTCCCTAGCTACCTGTAACAGGAACTGGTACTCAAGTGGAAGTTCAGTGTTTCCGTTATCTAGTACTGTACATACATGTGAGTGGGGTGTGGTCTTTGTCATCTGTTTGCAGACGGGCTCTAGACCCCTAGTGGTTCTATCTTTAAAATAATATTTATAATAAATCTTTGTCATTTAGAGCCACGTCTCCACTTGGTTTGAGTGCACATTGTTGTTGTTGTTTTTTTTAAGTGTGCCTGAACTGATCATGTTTGCCACATACAGGATCTGAATGGTTTTAAAGGTTCTGCAGAAATTCAAAGAAAGTCATGTTCTGTTCCTCCTGATTGGTGCCAAAAATGGTTTTAACCAAAGCATTGTTATTACACTAAAGGTTTAGTGTCATCATCCCAGAAAGTTATAATGATTCAAGGAAGAGCTATGATTGCAAACAAAATTGATCTTATTATTAAATATTGTGCATTGTCCATCATTTAAAAAAAAATACAGAAACAGAAACCATTTGTATGCTACATGGTATAGCTGCATTTTCACAAATGTACATTTTTAATAAAGGATTTTCATACTTACTCTGTTTAAAATCCATCAGCCTCTTGGTTGTTTCAAGGAGGTTGGAATTTAGCCTCTCAATAACAGCATTCTGATGCTCAGTCAAATTGTCTTTTTTGTCAGAAATTTCTGACAAATGTCTTACTGTGTCACCATCTGAAATGAAGTCAGGCCAAAATAAAAAACTTTATCAGTGACTTAAGCAGAATAGTGGAACAAGTGCAGTTGCCTAACGGACTATAAGAGCGAAGGTGCACAGAAAATATTATTAACCAACATGCAGATAGAGACTGTACAAAATGAGTGCATAAAGACAGATCTTCATGGAAAAAAATGAACCACAAACCAAGTTTAACTTTTCTTTTGTTAACTGATAAAACATTAGTGAGACTGATATTAATCATAGTAGATTTTAGAGTGTGACTGTTTGGGGTTGTGGACAGGTTTCTTTTATATAGATAACTAGTTCAAACAGGTGCCATTAATACAGGTAAAGAGTGGAGGACAGAGGATCCTCTTACAGAAGAACTTACAGGTCTGTGAAACCATAAATCTTGCTTGTTTGCACCTTTTTTCCACCATAATTTTCAAATACATTATTTAAAAATCAGACAATATGATTTTATCTTTGTCTCTCATAGTTGAGATTTACTCATGATAAAAATTACAGACCTCTCTCACCTTTTTAAGTGGGAGAACTTTCACAATTGGTGGCTGACTTAATACTTTTTTGTCCCCTTGTAAAACAAATCCTCATTTGACCTTTGGCAGTTGCCTGTTCGACCAGTTTTTTAGAGAAGTAAAATCGCCAGATAGTGAAAATGTATTTATTTATTTTGTTTATTCATTCATTCATTCATTTATTTATGCTGTGTGCCTAATAATGTTAACTAATGTAGAGGCATGCAAAGTCAAAAGCACATTAGACCAATCACAGAGCCCTGTGGTACACCACGCCTATCTCTGCTGTATGAGGAAGAATTTTTTACATGATCAGATAAAATATCTTAGAAACAGCTTTAAGCAGCTCCTGCTAAAGACATTTTCCAAAATCTGCAGCAAAATATTTTGATCAAGTGGATCAAATGAAGCACTAATGCCTAAGAAACATTTACAAATGTTTTCTAATATTGATCACACTACAAAAAATGTATACATGTGAGAGAAATAGCTAAATTTGGGCTGCACGGCTGGGCAGTGGTTAGCGCCCTTTACCTCACATGAGCCTGGTTCAAGTCCCGGCTGGGGAACCTGACGCAGAACATCAATGACCTTTCTGTGTGCAGTTAGCATGCTCTCCCCATACATGCGTTGTTTTCTCCAGGACTCCTGCTTCTTCCCACCAAGACATGCTTCATAGGTTCATTGGTTAAACTAAATTGTTCCTAGGTGTGAATGTGTATGGATGTGTGATTGTGGCCCTGCGACAGACTGCTGACCTGTCCAGGATGTCCCCTGCTTCTGCCCACATGTGGACAGGATAGGCTCCGGCATCGCCGTGACCCCAAAAGGGATAAAATGGGTTTAGAAGATAAATGATTTAATTAAAAAAAAGAATCTGCTAATTTTATTTAACTGAGCTACAACCCTTATAGTCCTCGACAACACATCCCTGAAAATGATTGGTTTCTTTGCTATTTGACTGAAATAGATGGCAGAAAAAATGAAGACCTATTCAAGACCTTAACTGACTTTAGATAAAATTATATTCATAATTCACCTCAATCCCTCCTCTTCCTGTTTATACTTTTTTTTAAAATATTAATTTAAACTGTTGAAATTTATTTTAAAACGTTACATTTTTTTTTGCTTACACAGCTCCCTGTTGTATAAACACAATAAGAATTTAAACGAAGACAATGAAACAAGTTTAAAAAAAACAATAAATAATCTACATGGAAACTAATAAACCATCAGACAGACCCATACAACACTGTGGGATGATTGTTTCAGGTTTTCTACATTACAACTTCCATTCATCTGTTTTCTATTCCTGCTTGTGAGGGTTGCTGGAGCTTATCACTACTGCTTTAGGAGGAGCGCGAGTTACACCCATTTGTAGTTCATTACAGACTCACACATATTCACACCTAATAGAAAATCAGAGTCACCAATTCAGCTATGAAGCATGTTTTAGGGCCATTAGAGGAAGCTGGAGAACCAGGAGAAAACCCACACATACACATGGAGATCATGCAAACTCCACACAGAAAGGACCAGCTGGAGCTTAACCATTTGAAATGAAAGTGCAAACCTCTACATTATCATGCAGTCTTACATGCCACAATTTAAGAACATTTAAAGAAATTACATTTCTGACATGAATGTAAAAGAAAAAATAAACTTATTGCTACATTTGGTCTGTTGTGAGTTAAATACTCACAGAGGAGGCCAAGAATGACGAGTCCAGCCAGAAGAAGAACACTCAGCATCACCATGAAAGTAATAACACCGAGATAGCATCTCCTATTGGACTTGATGGAAGCTGTGGGGGGGAAATTATAACTGAAACCACAATAGAAAACATAAAGTGAATTAATTTTGTGTAATCAGTGAGTTCACTCTTACCTGGTGGATTTGATACAGAAAATTTTAAGACAGGATCTTCAGGTTCAAAATTTTGATAAATGGCTTCCATTATAAGGATGTAAAGTCTAAGAACGTGTGAAGTGTGTAACAGACTGACTTGTGTTCTGAACAGCTATTCCTGTCGGACGTTATTATTAAAGTGATGGGATGTCAATGTCATGTGACAGTAGTTGCATTGTGACAGGAAGCTTGGATGAGATGAATGTGTGGAAGTGGGGTGACTAAGATAAATTTCTACTAAGTTCAGCATTTACTTTTTTTCTTTCTAACTTCGAAGTTTCTATCAGCTGAGCAAACAAATAAGAGCTGATGACCAGATTAGACTGTTACAAAAGGTGGTTATTAGGAGTGTAACGGTACTGTTAGCAGGGATAATTATTCCGTGTAGGCTTATACCATTTGCCTACCTGCAGCAGAATTATTCTGAAGAAATCACGTCTCTTTTTAGTTACAAAGCAGTCATATCAGTCCAGGTGGTATCTCCCCGAGTCATACCGTTATCAAAAAATGTTCTAATAATATTCTGTTTGTAATATTTTACTGTGGAAAAAAAAAAACAGTGTTGCTGAACTTTGTGAAGCTAAAATGTGAATGGATTTGCCATTAGTTTTTGTTTCCTTGGTTGTTTGTTTCATTTACACTTGATCATTTTGCAAGAAATACAAGGAATCTGGAAAACTTCACCTCCACCGAGTCATAATGGTTGAATTTTTGGTTAAAGATGTCCTGGATCAATATTAGATAATTGAATTGGGTCATTCAAAATAAACCAAAATTTAAAGTATTTTCTAGTAGTCGTTGTGACCTTCAACGTGTTTTCATGTGGAGTGAATTGTTGATTTGATGTGGACTTCAGGGCCAATGTAGAATGCCCCTGGTGTCAGTTTGGCTAAAAAAACTTTGGCTAAAAAAAGAAGAATTACCTACAGAGTTGGCCATATTTGTCACACCTTTAGCCCTTTTTGGGAAAGCTCAAATTCAATATTTTCAAGGTTTTCAATCCCTTGGTATTGTGTGTTTTTTTTTTCCCAATAGTCTGGCCCTGAAATGTATCATAAAACACAGAAATTTACAAGAAAATAATGAAGAGTTGTTACGTCCTTATTCCTTTTAACAAATTTAAATTCTAACATGCTTTGCACAGACAGAAGATTGTGGGACTCCACCGGAAACTCTCACTAAGTATGAGCTATGATTTACAAATAAAAGTAGGTGTTGCATGAAAAGCGAGATTAAGCAGAAGCCAAAACTGCATAAGAAGCCGACTGATTTTGAAATCTCATTCAACTGGAGTCAAAAAAAGCATAAAAGAATTTATCAATTGGCAATGAAATGTCAAATTTCAAAGCTAAATCTTCAGACACAAAGTAGAAATTGATAAAAGAACTGATTACATTTTTAAGTAAGGAATTCTTTTTTTAAATAGTTATTTCTCTTTCAAATTGAGCTGCAGATATTATTTTACCTTTAAAAAGAAGCAATTTTTTGCATGTTATTGTAGCCTGTATGTTTTCTGAAAGGTAAAAAAAAAGTACTTAATCTCAATTTAAAGTAAGTTTCAAACAAACTGTAAGGATTTTGTGGTTTTGTTCTTGGTCATGTTTTTGGTTTTCTTTTTGTCAGTCACTCCCGTTTCAGGTTCATGATCCACAGCTGTCTTCAGTTCAGTTAATTCCCCTCACCCTATTTAAGTGTCTTGGTTTCTGTTCATCCTTGTCAGGTCATCTGCTATGTTGTGTCACAGTTTTGATTCTCCCCATAGTTCTGTCATGTTTCAGTTTGTTAATTAAATGTTTTATTTCCTGTCACCAATCCCGGTCTCCTGCATTTTGGGTCCTCCACCAGTTCATGACACAAACAAAGTTGCTTCTTTTTCACAGCTGCACTGCAGAAGAGTTTCACATGAAACATCATTCCAGGATCCAGGAGTATATTTAATTTGAACACAGTCTTCGTCTCTATATGCCACCCTTCCTACAACATTATCAGGCTGATCTTCTCCGGTCAGATCACAAAATAAAATGATCTGATTATGAAAGTATACTGACATGCATCCAAGTATTTGTATTTCTCAAGTAAAAAAACCTGCAAAAAACAACATAAGCTCCTCACCAATTTATTAACATATATTCAAAGGAGATGTTTGTAAAAGTCAAAACTTAACTAAAAGCAGTAATTCAAACACATAAGAATATAAATTCATTTAAATTTATTTTGATGATGAAACATATGATAAAATGATGTCAACACACACATAATTTCCAGACAAGCTGTCAGAAGTCAAAGCTCTGTCTCCTCCTCTGGTCACCAGCAGAAGCAGTCTCCAGAGTACTGAAGGCAATTAATCTCCATCACTTCCTGGATGCTGCTCACCTGACTCTCATTCACTCAATCAACCACAGCATCCTTAAGCACTGCACTGATCTGAACTCAGAGCGAGAACCAATTGGATACAGCAGAGCATTTCCTGGGAATATAAAGTTCTTTCCCGATTAACAGCCGCTTTAGTTGAGGATGTCCTGCTTTGGATTGAGTCCGGGTCTGAGCTCGATTCGTCCGCAGGGAGCTGTTTCCAAACAAACACAGAACTGTTGTTTGGGGGCACATGACATGCTGCCTTTCTTGTTGATGGAAGGGAGACATGGCCAAATCGAGATTGGATGCAAAAGCAGCTGCGGGTAGGCATAGCTATGTTGTGACTGCGAAGGCGTGGGGAGACGATGGAGGATGAGAAAGTGAGGATAGCATGGAGATGAGCTTTGGGATTGAAACAGGAAAGGAAAAGAGGGGGCAATAGTTTTGATGGAGCTGATGCTAGAAAACAAAGACGGGTAATGTCTACTGACAGTGACAAAGGGGGAGGGGATGGGTATAAAGTCATTCTGGGATTTTTTGAAGGTCAAGGGTTGGGTTCTTTGATTAAAAAGGAGAAAAGGGAGTACTGGAGGGGGTTTTTGTGATACAATTGGTCGAACAACTCCGGTTAGTACGGTTTGGGAAATGATTAGGATAATGAAGGGTATAAGAAGGGGGTTACAATATCCAGTATTAAAAAGGGGTGATGACCTGGCAATAATGGACATGGATAAAGCTAAAATATTGGCTAAAATCTTTGTGAGAAGTCAAAGAAATATTTCTCGAGCTTTAGGAAAAGGAGGACAGATGAAATTACAAGGAGTTTACATACTTTGAGTTGGATTTAGCACTACATACAGCCTTGAGTTTAACACATGTGAGTTAGGGGGTGGAAGGTGTGAAAAGAGTGGGGGGCTGCGTAGGTGCGGGGAGGGGGCTATTTTTCATTTTTGTGCTTGTTTATTTTAATTTTAATGCTTGTTTTTATATTATTTATTTTGTTTTGTTTTAATGTAAAGCAACTAAATAAAGTTTTGATTTGATTTTATTTGATTTATGTTGTTTTATCTGTAAGTTCACTCTTACCTGGTGGATTTGATACGGGAACCTGGTTGACAGGATCTTTGGATTCATTATTTTCATAAAGGGCTTCCATTAGAAGGATAGAAAGTCTAAGAACATGTGAAGCGTTTAATAGACTGATGTGTTGACTGAATAACTTTTCCTGCCAAAGTTTATCATTTATGTGGTGGAAAGTCAATGTCATGTGACAGTGATATATAGCATTTTGACAGGAAACTTGGGTGGGGTGAATCTAAGTGTGGTGACTAAAACAGAACAGAAGTTCCGCTTTTCATTTTTTTTTAACTTGACCTGTTCAACTGCTGAGCAAACAAATGGAAGCTTAATGCTTCTTGTGTTTCAATAGGGGGTTGTGAATATACAGACAAAAAGTGTATATTTTAATAAAATCCATTTATATTTTAGGCTAAACTTTATATTATTACTATTACTTATGTTTGCATACTGTTCATCTCTTATTGCGGACTGGACATAAAAATAAGAGAAAAGAAGGAGAGAGTGGGATGTTAGAGATGGGGAATAACGGTACAAGAGAAAGGGGAGAAAAAGGGGTTAAAATGTTTGAATATGATTAAGAAGTAGGAGGAGTTAGAATCACAGAGCAACAAGTTGCTGGAGATTTATCATTATTAATGTAATTGTTAGAATAATGTATATAAGTTATCTCATATTTGCTGTTTTATGCATCACCTACCTATATATAGGTGATATAATCATGTTTGCAGAAGTGTGTGTGTCCGAATCTGTTTCACAGGAAGGTGGAGGTGACACCCTTGGGAGAAAACGATTTTTTTGCGCCTTTTCAGCATTCTCCTGAGAACCTGTGTTAGCTGTGTCTAGAATGTATTGAAGGACGCTCTGTGTTAGTTTATCCGTGAGAAAAGGCTTTGCAGGTCCGGAGATGATTTAACAAAACAAAATCAGTCCTCAACAACACATCCCCGAAATTATTGGTTTCTTTGCTGTTAGAAAGTCTCAAATAGAAGGCAGAAAAAAATGAAGAATTATTCAAGACCATATTAAGGCCGGACTTTAGGGAATATATACTTAAAATTCTTCACATTTTGAAGCATTTATGATAACCTAAATTTACTGACTTCTGCTTCTTTGACCTTGTTGCAGGACTGTTCAGATTGACTCAGAAGATTTAATCACAGAGTGGGGAGGGCATTTGGGGGGGGGGGGGGGGTCTTGGAGGAGGAGTCAGATAATATGGCAGGTGAGGAGGGTTGTAGAAGGTAAGGTTATGGGGGGGGGGGCTGTGGGTGCCCACAGATCTCTGGGTTGCTGGGGTTGGGTGCCGGGGCTGGCTTGCGGAGACGGGAGACGGGGCGCCGGTTGGGTGGTGGGCGGCTCATGGGTTCTCGGGGCCCTGGCTTCGTCCTTGGCCCTTGTCTTGGTGTCTGGCGCCAGGTGGCCCCCATGGCTGCCGCCTGGTACGGCTAAGTGCTCCTGTCCTGCGCCTTGCTGGGTGGGTGGGCGGTCCCCTTCTCCCCCCCTACCGGGCTGCTTGGGTCCCGATGCTGTGGGCACTCCTGGCCAGGGGGTCTCTCCTCCCCTCTCCTACCCTGGCTAGTCGGGCTGGGTAGAATCTGGTTCCCCTTATGAACACACGGTTCACTTTGGCAGCATGCATGTATCTCCACCCCCACGTGCACACTGCCAAACTGCTCCCTGTCAGCTTCATCCCTCCTCCTAGCCCACAGTGTATTGATGGAGAGATGTGTTCCGCTCATTTTCGTGTCAGAATTTCACCTTTGATGTAATATTTGTCTTTCCAACAGATCTGGTATAATTGTTACAGCTTAAAATAATAACTTATTCAAATCAGTGCTTTTATCCCCCCCCTCTCACATTCTTCCCCTCTCCCTCCCCACACACACTAAATGTAACAAATAAATAAAAAAACTATTCAACAAAAAGGGGTTTATAGAAATCTACACTCTGGTTTTCAAGTTACATAACCTCTTTTTGTGAGAGTAAAACCTGTCCAACACAAAAGGCCTTCAGCTCTAGTCTGTTTGCTCAGCTGTTGGACAGAATACATTTAAACAAAGAAAAAAAGAAAAAGAAACAACGGATGGGAGCGGACGGACGGGGCTCAGAGCACCGCCAACACCAGCTTTCCAGTGGAGGCCAGGAGTCCACGGGAACTCCATGAAGACCAGGCCGATGCTGGGCCCAGGGTTCCAGCACTCTGCACTACACCCAAGCAGTCATGGGCTGAGGTGACCCGTCGCGGCCGGAGGATCGGTGGATCCAAACCTGACACTGCCAGCACCAACCGCGGTTTGCCCCGCTGGCTGAAAACCTCACTGCGGCGTCACCGACCCGAGTGGGCTCGGACATCGGGCAGAACTCCTACCGGCTCTGCTGCTGGTGCCTGGTCTCAGCCAGGAGACGATTTACGCTACCACCTCTACAGGTCCAACGGCGTCTGCTGCTTCTGGGCCCGCTTTGCTGGAGCCTGACCGGCTTGCCCTTCTTCCTGGAGCCGCGACACTGGCTCAGCCCGGACCCTCTGCTGTTCCACTGGCGCCCGCTTATTGAATATGTCTGGAAATTTGATTTTTTTTAATTGAAATCTCCTCTTTCAATAAGTTTTTGTAGTAATGGGATTCAATTTCAATAAAACATTTTTCCAGACTCATTTGACAACAATCTTATTAGTTCTAGCTGGTTGTTTACATGTTTTAACAACATGGAGGTAGTTCACTAAACTATGTGACAATATCTCTGTTTGAGATTAACATTAAAAAAACAGAGAGAAAATCATCTGGTTGGGTCCAAACATGTGAGATGTTCAGTGAATGGCATGATGCTCCGGTTTGCATGTTCATGAGCGCTGGAAGCATGTGTCTCATTCACACTTAATGCTCGCCGCAATGCCACTCCTCCCAGACCAAATCCAATTACTGGGGACAAAGGGCCCAGCCCGGGATCAGGACTCCATCAGCTTCACTGTGCTGCGCTGCCGCCGCCGAGCTGCTGCCGCCGCCACCGCTGTTGCCGCTACCACTGCCGCCGCCGCCGCAGTCTCTAAGAACCTTGCTGGACTCGTAATCATGTCAAGGGTCTATTGGATTTATTGGATTCCAGGTGTTCAAACATGAAATTCCCAGTAAAGAAAAAGTCTGCCTGAAAAAAAACACCTTTGGGTTCACATGAAATGTTACGCCATCAAATGCTCACGCTAAATGTAAATCATGTGAACAGGAAAATAATAAAAATGGTTATTTTAATTCAGAAGTACAAAGCAATGTGGTTTAGATCACTGAAACAAACAAATCCTTTCCTCTAGTTGGCCCTTAAAAATATGAAGGTCAAGTATGATAGGAGCCTGGTGGAAAATTAAATGTGAGCCGCATGTGGCCCATGTGCTGGACTTTGGACATGCCTTTTGTAGTTTATAAAAAATACAATTTAATGAACCTATTTGTTTTTAAAAATGCTCTTTACGACAAAGAAAGAAATTCACCAAAAATTCACTGGTTCTTTTGCCATGTTCTTTTTTTTTTTCTTCTTCTGCCATGTTCAAACCATTTATGAAAATGTTAAACCTGAAGATCCTGTCTGCCAGGTCTCCATATCAAATCCACCAGGTAAGAGTGAATTCACTGATAAAACAAAATCAATTAACTTTATATTGTCTATTGTGGTTTCAGTTTTAAGTCTCCCCCTTTAGCTTCCATCAAGTCTAACAGGAGATGCAATCTGGGTGTTATTACTTTCATGGTGATGATGAGTGTTCTTCTTCTGGCTGGACTCGTCATTCTCAGCCTCCTCTGTGAGTATTTAACTTACAATAGACCAAATGTGACTGCAATAAGTTGATTTTTCTTTTCAGTTGAAGTCAGAAATGTAATTTCTTCAACCTTTTTAAATTATGGCATGTAAGACTGCATGATAATGTAGGTCTGAGCTCCAAGTGGTGACTAAAACATTCACAACATGGTTTTCCATATTTCCAATGAAATATTCATGTGAGTTGCAGGATCTCGCTCAACAACTGTGCGAGGCTACATAAAATTATTAAATTATTATTTCAAATTATAGTGATCTAACATGAATGCAAGTGAGTTTTTCTTTCTTGCCTTTTTTTTTCACATATTTACCTACTATGACTTTAATTCAGTTCATTGTTTTTAATATAGCCCAAACTTAAAACAATAGTTATTCCAATAAGCTTTATACTAGTAACTGTATAAGAACATGAAATCATAAAGAACATGAAGTAGAAGAATTTATTAGGTAATTACTAAACTAAACAGACTGAGCTAAACTGGGCATCCCTGCCTTTAGACCCTCATCATTCTCCGTAAGGAAAATTCCTAAAAATGAAACAGACTCCAGGAAAAAATAAGAAACTTCAGGGGTGTCCACATGAAGGAGGGATCCTCCCCCAGGACAGACAGGATATGTACCAGAAATGTCAGAGAATAATGATCTTATCTAACTCTGCAACTACATGTTTAACCCTTGTGCTATCCTAGGCACTTTAACATTGGGAGTTGGGTCATCTAGACCCACTAGACAGTGCGCTGAACCTTTTTTTTCAATGATTTGTGATCTTCACTGGAGTCCATGGATAACATGAAATCTTTCCACCTCTATCCACCTTTGTCATGGTAGGGAGAACACGTCAATGCAAGGGTGGGGTCATCTAAGATAGCACAAGGATTAAATGTATGCCACCAATCCTGCTCTCCTGCATTTTGGATCCTCCACCATCAGTTCCTGACATTTTAAAGCACAAATGTGTTGTTTGAAAGGAACATAGCCTCCAAGTATGTGGCTACATTGAACTTTCTGTGTTTAGTAAAGCACATTGAGGTGAATTATTGATCCTAAACTCACAGAGCTTCTGAGATTAAAAGAAGCAAAAGAAACCTTTGCATTTTTTTCTAGTGTCGTTTACACACACAAAAAAATAAAAGAATCCACAAAACGTTATTGTTTCCATTAAAAATGTATTCGGGATTTCAGAAAACTAAAACACAAGAAGCAAGTCATTGTCTAAAACAGGGATCTGCAACCTGAGGCTCCGGAGCCACATGTGGTCCTTTACTCCCCCACTGTAGCTCTATGGTTAAAGAAAAACAGCAAGCTATTAATAATAATAAAAAAGACTGTAAAGTAAAAAGTAAGCAAGTAATAAAGAAAAAAGAAAAGTCAAGTAGACTAACTCAAACATTAAATCAACCACAAACAGTTGAAGGATGGTACGTATCACTCTGCCTGGCTCCTGACTACAGTTGCTGTAACGCTCCATCAGGCGGTGCAGCTTCATAGTTTAAGTCCAACAATTTGACACATTTTTGAGCACTGCTCCTTATTACAGAAAATTAATTGGAGGTCACTATACAGCCAGAATTTGTACCAGATTATGAAGTCGATTATCTATTTTTGAACAAATTCAAGCATTTTTAACTGCACCTCATGGTTTGAAAAATACAGTAAGGGTCACTTAACTTGCTCTGATTTATTCTTGGTTAGTTAAATGTTCACATTTCTGAGCCGCTTACATTTTTTCATTGCCTTGGAAAAGTTCAAAGCTGATTTTTTTTTTTGTACGGCCAGATAAAAAAAAAATAGTATTATTTAAGTTTGTACCCTGCATCTAATATGAAGGGTTAAAACATCTTGGTTATATCTTAATAATAAATGTATAAAGATTTTTCAAACAAATAGCATTTATTCTTTTTCACAGATTAACTGCTTTGAAAACTGACATGGAACATCATTCCAGAGTCCCGGAAACTCAAAATTGGTATGTGCACAGTCTTCCACTCCACCAATATTATCAGGCTGATCAGATGCCCAGAACCTGTCAGGTCAGAGAACAAGAGAATTTAATTCAGACAATTTTGTCAGATAAGTATTTGTAGTTGTCAAAGATAGAAGGATACACATACTCACACTGACACTCACACTGTTATGAAATGGTTTTCTTTTCCTCTGCTGTGACCTCTCCTGGAGGCCCTCCCTTTCCTGAGGCCTGCTGTGAGACTCACAGGTGTATGTCATTATGATTAGGTTCCTATTTAAGGTTTGAGTTTCTGTTGTACTGTGTCGAAGCGTCTTTTTGGTCTTGCTCTTTCAATATTGCTGTTTTTGCTCTCGGCATTAAAAGCCCCTTTTTTTTGGATTTTAAATCTGAGTTTTTGTCTTTCCTGCTCTTGGGTTTTTATCCCTGGGGATCCCCGTAACATTACGCTTCGACCATGTCAAACGCAGCAGGAAGAACACATGTGAGGGACCTACCTGGTTCTTCCACCAAAGGAGAGGCAACCGCCGGTGAGGACATGTCCGACCTGGCCCGGGAGATGCGTGGATATATGACCGGCATTGCAACAGCTCCACGAGCGTCTCACAAGGCTGGAACACGTCCCTTCGTCTTCGCCCCGTCAGACCCGACAAGGTCAACCCAAGCCATTTGATGGTACTCCTGAGGACTGTCGGGCGTTTCTCACCTCCTGCCGCTTACACTTCGATTTCAATCCCAGTGAGTTTCCCTCCGAGCAGAGCAAGGTGGTGTTTGCTCTGAGTTTCCTGACCGGAAGGGCCAAGCGATGGGGGTTGGCTGAGTGGGAGTGTGGAGCCGAGATCTGCCGGTCCTTCCGAGCTTTTTCCGCCCTACTCCTCGTTGTATTCGACCATTCCACGCCTCATCGAGCTGCTGCATCCAAAATCCTACGTCTCAAGCAAGAGACTCACAGCGCCTGGGATTTCGCCGTAGAGTTCCGTACGTTGGCTGCCAGCACCCGGTGGGCGGACGAAGCCTTGGTGGATGTATTTCTTCAGGGCCCCCGACGTTGTCAAGGAAGAGCTGGCGGCGAGGGAGATTCCGGAGGATTTGGAAGAGCTGATTGATCTTGCCGTTAGTATCGACCGGAGGATGAGGGAGCGCAGCCGTGTACAGCGCAGCAACACCTGGGCTTCCGCCCACTGCCTCCGGAGGGAGTTCCCTCGCTCCCTCCCAGCACCCCACGACGGGCTTCTCGTCCTCCTCCTCCTCCTCCCCCAGAACAAATGCAGCTGGGAGGTGGTCGTCTCACCCCCGCAGAGCGACGCCGCCGCATGGGAGACGGACTTTGCTTATATTGTGGTCAATCAGGACACTTTGTACGTAACTGCCCAGGAAACACCAGGGTTCACCTGCAAAGAGGGAACTGGTGAGCTGTCAAACCTCCTTTTTTTCACCCTCACGTCCTTCTACCAAAGTCTTAGTGGCCTGTGCAGGAGCACAAGAGGAATTTGAAACTTTAATTGACTCTGGCTCTGATGGTGATTTGATTTCTCAGGAGGTGGTGAATAAACTCAGAATCCCAGTTGAACCACTGTCTCCCATCTTAGTTATTGGTGCCATCAATGGGTCTGTCATTCACAAAGTTTCATCTAGGACAGTTAACATTAGGGTCTCGGTTTCTGGAAACCACACTGAGTTTATGAGCTTTTACGTTGTGGAATCTCTCAAGCCGCAGGTTATTTTGGGGTTCCCTTGGTTGTGCAAACATACCCCCCACTTAGACTGGTCTTCTGGAAGGGTGCTGTCATGGAGCTCTTTCTGTTTGTTAAACTGTTCCTTCTCTGCCGCTGTGCGTACTCCTACGAATGTTCTCCAGCCACCAGAGCCTCCTAACTTGAGTAATGTTCCTCCTGTGTACCATGATCTCAGTGACGTGTTTTGTAAATTCCGAGCTAGGTTTCTGCCTCCCCACCGCCCGTATGACTGTGCTATAGACCTCTTGCCTGGAACCCAACCACCCAAGGGCCATATCTACCCCCTGTCTCCACCTAAACAGGTGGTTATGAACGACTACCTGCAGGAGAGTCTACAGGCAGGCATCATTAGACCATCTTCCTCTCCTGTAGGGGCTGGTTACTTCTTTGTGGGGAAGCGGGATGGGGGTCTGCAGCCCTGCATTGTTTACAGGAGTTTGAACAATATCACTATCCGAAACACTTATCCTCTCCCCCTGTTACAGACCGCTTTTGACCAGTTAAGTGGGGCCCAAGTCTTCACTAAACTGGACCTCAGAAGCCCTTACCATCTGATCCGCATAAGGGAGGGAGATGAGTGGAAGACCGCCTTTAACACTACGATCGGGCACTTCAAGTATCTGGTCATGCCTTTTGGACTCACTAACGCTCCAGCTATATTCCATTGTTTAATTATTGATGTTCTAAAGGATATGATCAACAAATTTGTCTTTATATATCTTGATGATATTCTTATCTTTTCACCAGATCTCGATTCCCATGTGCAGCACGTCCAAGCCGTCCTCAGCGCCTTCTCGAGAATCAGTTATACTGCAAGGCAGAGAAATGCGAATTCCACACCACACAAACCTGGTTCCTTGGCCATGTTGTTTCCCCAGGTAGTGTTCAGATGGACAACGGCAAGGTCAAAGCTGTTCTGAAGTGGCCCATACCCTCGGGACGTGAACAGCTCCAGCGCTTCTTGGGATTTTCCAACTTTTACAGGCGCTTTATCAGAGGCTTCAGTGGCGTTGCTGCACCCCTCCATAGGCTTACTTTGGCTAAGGTACATTTTATCTGGAATGAGGATGCCGATAAGGCATTTACTGAGCTTAAGAGACCTTTCTCTACGACCCCCATTCTGACTCAGCCTGACCCCTCCAAACAACTTATTGTGGAGGTTGATGCGCCTGAGTCTGGGGTGGGGGCTGTTTTGTCTAAGAGGGCGTCCGATAATAAAGTCCATCCCTGCAAGCTCACTCCTGCAGAGAGAAATTATGATGTAGGGAACAGAGAACTGTTGGCTGTGAAACTGGCTTTGGAGGAGTGGGGCCATTGGTTGGAGGGAGCTCCAACCAATGGCCCCACTCCTCCAAAGCCTGGTCTGGACAGACCATAAAAACTTGGAATATATCCGGACCGCCAAGCGTCTTAGTTATCGTCAAGCTAGGTGGTCTCTCTTCTTTGATCGGTTCAATTTCACACTATCCTACTGACCTGGCAGCAAGAATGTCAAGCCTGACGACCTCTCACGCCAGTTCCAACGGGAGGAGGAGTCTGAAGGGTCTGCTGTTGCCATTACTATTGTTCCCCCTCACCTTGTGTTAGGAACTACTCGCTGGACTCTGGAACACAAAGTAAAGGCATCTGTACCTGATCCTGCCTCCATACCTGCCGGCTGTCCAGCTGAGTGCCTGTTTGTGCCCCCATCATTACGCATGCTAGTTTTAAAGTGGGGACATTCTTCCCGCCTGGCTTGCCATCCTGCAGTAACCAGAACCAGTTTTCCTGTGGCTCAACGTTTTTGGTGGCCTTCTATGTCCTCCGATATTAAGACTTTTGTGGCTGCTTGCCCTGTATGTGCTAGTGTCAAGATCCCTAGGACCCCACCTGCTGGACTGCTTCACCCCCTACCTGTGCCGTCGAGACCTTGGTCTCACGTCGCCATGGACTTTATCACTGGACATCCCTACTCGAGAGGTAAGATGGTTATACTCACCATCATTGACTGTTTTTTTTCAAACTAGTGCACGCCATACCCCTACAGAAACTTCTGTCTGCCAAGGAACTTGCCATTCTTGTGTCTCGTCATCTGTTCCGATTACATGGCCTTCCTCTGAACATCACCTCTGATCATGGTCCACAATTCATTGCTGCCTTCGGGAAGGAGTTCTGCAGCCTTCTTGGGATTAAGGTTAGTCTCAGTTCAGGCTTCCATCCTCAGACCAACGGCCAGGTAAAGTGGTACAACCAGGACCTGGAGACAACTTTACGAGCCATGTGTAGCAAGAACCCCAGGACTTGGTCATCTCAGCTTCCTTGGGTATTCCCACAACACCCTCATCAATTCATCTGGTTTCTCCCCCTTTCAAGCAGCTTACGGCTATCAACCCCCTCTATTTCCCCACCAGGAACTGTTGGCCTCCTCTCTTGGTCCTGCAGCTTTCGTGAGACGCTGTCAGCGAACCTGGAGGAGATGTAGGCACGAACTCCTGCAGAACCAGGAGAGGTTCACGAGAGTGGCTAATCGTCGGCGGTCTGCGGCTCCAAAGTACAAGGTTGGGGACAAGGTTTGGCTTTCTTCTGCTGATGTCCCCTTAAAAGGAAGGTCCAAGAAGCTGCTGCCCCGCTACATTGGACCTTACTCCATCACTCAAGTAATCAACCCTGTGGCTGTGAAACTGGACCTGCCACGCTCGCTAAAGATCCACCCCGTGTTTCATGTCACTAAGATCAAGCCAGCCAGAGACTCTCCTCTTAAACCCGCTCCAGCGTCTCCTCCAGCCCCTTGTTTCGTGGATGGCGGGCGGCCCGGTTTACACCATCAAGACACTCCTCGTCTCCAGAAGAGTGGGCAGAGGAATACAGTACCTTGTGGACTGGGAGGGATACGGTCCCGCGGATCGCCAATGGGTCCCTGACCGTTTCATCGTTGACCGAGACCTGGTCATACGCTTCCATCGTGACCATCCCGGTCAACCTCGTCGTCCGTCTGGTAGCCAGACATGGGAGGGGGGGTTATGTTATGAAATGGTTTTCTTTTGCTCTGCTGTGACCTCTCCTGGAGGCCCTCCCTTTCCTGAGGCCTGCTATGAGATTCACAGGTGTATGTCATTACATTATTATTAGGTTCCTATTTAAGGTTTGAGTTTCTGTTGTACTGTGTCGAAGCGTCTTTTTGGTCTTGCTCTTTCGAGTTTGCTATTTTTGCTCTCTGCATTAAAAGCCCCTTTTTTTGGATTTTGAATCTGAGTTTTTGTCTTTCCTGCTCTTGGGTTTTTGTCCCTGGGGATCCCCGTGACACACACACTTATTGAGGAGCTTTCGTGTCGTAACATTTGTGGTTTGTTTGGGGGCAGAACCCACTGCTCCACAGTTAAATTCAGTTGTTATATTTCTTCAGATTTGTTGCTTAGTCAACCATCTATACTTGTACACAAATTTATTTTACTTTACACATTAAATAACAAAATAGACTTAATGACTTGTGCACACATTTGGTTAATTTTGTTCCAATTGTCTTGAGTATTTCTTTTCTTTTAAGTTCTCTCCGGGTCCTGTAGAGGAGACAAAGGGAGGAGCAGTACAAGTTCCTGAACATTTGGAGGTGATGGAGGAGGAAAACAAAGTTATTTTTCAGTTGGACTATTGTTTGTATTATTGAAATATGTTCAGTTTTGTTTTTTAAAGCTTTAAATGACTAGTTATTTACTTATTTAGTTCATATCTAGGTTTTGAATGTTTTTTTTTCGTAGGTCCCTCCCTATTGTGTCATTGGTATGATGAGCCAGAATAAAATCTCCCTAATGTTTGCTGTTGGGGGGTCAGTTTTGGTTCAGTTGGTTTGAGCTTTTGTTCCTGATTCTCTCAGATACATTTTTGTTAAGTTGACCTTTTTAAATTTATGCCTATGCCATTTTTGTTTAGGGTGACATAAAATCTCTTACTTGAATTTATTTTTTGTTCTGTGGCTCAGTCTGCAGAGCGGCCCCTGACAACCCTTTTAACTGGAGGAAAATGGAGCTTCCAGAGGGGGAGGACAGCTCTGAGGGCACAGGCAACGAGCCAAGTGTTGGAAACCTGGTCTCTTTCGTTTTCTCACATGAGTCAGCAGGAAGTCAGAGATGCCAGGCAAAGGGAAGAAAGTGCTCTGCAGAAAAAACGATTCAGAGCACTCCAGCACCAATTTCAACTCCTACGATTGGAAGTTCAGGCACGTACCACCTCAACACCTGAACTGGATTTACCAGAGCCTGAACTGTCTAACTGGGGACCTTTGGAGACTGCTGACACTTCTCATGTAAACCCCAGTAATGTGGCTGACAATTCAACACACCAACCATCAGGTCAGTCCCATCTGGATGAGCAAAAACTAGTGTACAAGAACTATTTGTTGTGGATGTCTGATTAATAAATGGCGTATGGTTATGTAGCACCGACCTTCCTTTAGGGTCCAAAGTCCTTTCCAGTCACAGTCACCCATGCACACACACATTCACACACTGATCCAGAGTGAACACTCACTGCAGAGTCAGAGAACTTCCATCAACCCATTTCCAGGTCCCCTCCAAGTCTCTGTCAGACAATCCAAGCCAAACATCTTGCTTTTTCAATTTAGAAATAAATTCCTGCAAAAAAAACAACATAAGTTGTTCACCACGTTGTCAACATGTTTTCAAATTAGATGTTTGAAAAAAGTTAAAACTTTACTGAAGGCAATAATTCAAACACATTAAAATTTAAATCCATTCAGGAAGAAAACATTAAAAATAAAAGATAATCAAATATACTACCATTACACTGAATTACATTACAGGTTGAAGCACTATTTATTTAATCTGAAATGTGCTTGTGTTCTGCATTTTAGATAAATGTATTTTGATCCTGAAACAACTGCCTATGATAAAATGATATCAACACACACATAATTTACAGACAAGGTTATTTCCTTTAACTTTGTTCTAAAGGTTAAAAGTGTTCTTGTTCTAGGATTCCAGGCTTACATGAGGCAGTTCTGTGATCAGCCTTCTAAGAATGATCAATTTGTATGAGTGACAGTGAGTTTAGAATTAAACCTGATTACAGAATATGACCACATTTTCTCTGTCTTCTATTTTTAATAAATGGTAAGATGACCAAACTTCTCACTGAAACTAAACCAAAACAAAAACCCTAAGTCGAATAACCACATTTAATCTAAAAGTAAAAGCTTTCAGAAATATTTAATATCAATAGCTGTTAATTAGAGAAATTTGTGGCTTTTTAAGCGGGGATTAAGTCTGGTCTGAAACCAGGTTGTTCTTTTTTAAATAGATTTATTCTGTGCTTTGATCATTTCCTGTGACATAACCTATACCCAGCTGTTTATTGGACCATTCACTTAACACACATGTTTAGAATACTCTGGTAAACAAAAAGGAGCTCCTGGTTGACTTCATAAATACATTTACATTGTAAGGCCTAATTCACAACAGGCTTTATTTCCTTGAATAATCCACTTTCTTTGGCAGAAGTTAAAACCTCACCTGATTTCTGATGTGGATAAGACAATCAAAATACTGATTCCCATTTTTTCAAATGTATGCAGTTCTAGGGAGTTGCTTCAGTCTTTTATTAGGAGTTAAATTAAATTAAGAATCTATCCAAATCCAATCACATGGATGCTTAAATGTTATTGTTGATCTTTGATGTAATCCAAAACAGACCAAAAATACAATTTCGTACATTTTCCTCTTTGCTGTTTATCACCACCAGATCAGCTTCTTTGGCTCTGCAGAACTCTCTTGCTTCATCCCAGGTCTTAGACTCTTCACGCAAGAAGTAACAAGAGGAACCAAATCTGCTCCATTTTTCAGGACATCCTGTTTTCCCTGGAACACATTGGAAATTCCAAACAAGACAAAATATTAAGACATTATTTAAAACACGCAGATTATGTTTCTTTTTATCCATCGGCGTCTGAATCTCAATGGGTTTAAAGGGTCTGTAGCGATTCATAGAAATTCACTTTCTGTTCCTCCTGATTGGTGTCAAAAATGATTTCAGCATATGTCATATATATTTTTATGCAGCAGCAACAATATGAGAATCTGGCTTGTTCTGTACTCTAACTCCAACAATAAGGAAGTGTTTGTCTTTAATTTCATTTTGGACAAATGAATACTTCTAGTTTAATTAGAAGATGTAATTAATATGCATCCATTTCTGAGACTTAAGTGTTTTAGACAAAGCATCATTATTAAACTGAAATTAAGTGTAATCAAAAAAGGTATAAATGATTTAAGGAAGAAATCAGTGAAGTCATCATATCTTTTGTTTTGTTTACTAGTTTTTTCTTTTAGAGAATCCATTGGAATGCTACATGGTATAGCTGCATCTTCACAAAGGATGCTGTTCATCGACTTAAGTTCAGCATTCAACACCATCATCCCCCAGCAGCTCACTCACAAACTGGCTCAGCTGGGGCTCAACACGCCTCTGTGTAACTGGCTGCTAGACTTCCTGACGGGGAGACCACAAGCGGTGCGAGTCGGCAGCAACACATCCAGCACCATCACGATGAACACGGGGGCTCCCCAAGGATGTGTGCTGAGCCCCCTCCTCTTTACCCTGCTGACCCACGACTGTGCACAGACACACAGCTCCAACGTTTACGTCAAGTTTGCAGATGACTCCACAGTGTCTATAATGCCAATATATGTATCATTAGCATCTTAAAAACATCCTAATAGTAATGCTTGTAAATATGTTAACTAAGTAATTTAATAAACCTTATTAGACTTATTGTACTAATAAATGTCTTACTAACACTCTAAAAATTCTATTATAATGCTTGTTAATGCATGAACAAAGCTTATTAAGGAATCTTAATATAAAGTGTTACCAATGTTTCTTCAATAATTAGAGACTGATTTGTTACATTTTTTTTCTTAATCATAGAATCAGTTATTCAATTCAGAAAACAATATTCATAGTTGCTTATAAAAATTCCTTAAGGTCCTGCTTCAATAAACGCTAACAGGTCAAATAAAACACAGATGTTCTGACTTGTGGACGTAGCTTGTTCGACCAGCTGAATTCTTTTTAGAGAAGTTTCAAAAATGACAGATTATGAAAAAAAAAGTGTGATCTATGCTGTGCTGCCTGATAATGTTACCTAATAGAGACATGTAAAGATAAAAGCACATTAGACCAAGCACAGAGCCCTGTGTTACACCATGCCTAACTGCTGCATGAGGAAGACTTATTTACATGATCAGATAAAAATGTGTTAGAACAGCTTTCAGCAGTTCCTGTTAAAGGCATTTTCTAGTATCTGCAGGAACATATTTTGACTCCTGAACACAGAAACTGTCATACTGGAACTCTTTTGTATCTTATTTAGCTATGTCTATTTATTCCCATTTCTACCTCATATTACTTTTCTTTTTACTTTTTTATTATTTATCCTTTACCTTGCTACTTTGCACGAGAGCACAAGACATCAAATCAAATTCCACTGTTCTTGGCAATAAAGCTGATTCTGAACCTTTCGTGCCCTCATCATTGATCTTAGCTCCTGTTCAGTGAGACATAATGATGGAGTTGTCTAAAATCAATGCCATAGAGGCTTCACCGTTGTCTGGATAGGGTGTACGTTTCCCTGTCTCATCGACAACGGGTTCTCCAATGTGCATGATTTACCTACAGCTGGACACCCAGGTATGGCCAGCACACAAACACTGACGTCACCTCCTTTTGGTGGCCCATGATAAAGGCTGACGTAGCTCAGTATGTAACCCAACCTGGCAAATGGCTATGTCAGAAGTAGGAGCTCGGTCTCTTCCCCTGGTCTCCGACAGGAGTTCTAGCAACTCTGCAGTTCCCAGCAACCCCACCGCACCCTTCCTGGATGTCTCACACCTGACTCCCAGTCATTCAATCAACAACAGCATACTTAAGCACTGCACTGAGTGAAGCTCAGTGCAAAGTATTGTTTGTGCCATTCTGCCTTCCTTAGCATTATATTTGGACCTCATCAGTCTCCTGACCCTCTTTCTGTCTCCATTTGCCTGCAGCCTGCCCCAAACCTCGCCCTAACTCTGATTACCCTGTCTCTCCACTGACGCTTTCATGCCTGTTTCATTCCTCTTGACTCCTGCCTGCCTGATCCTGATTTAGCTTTGTGGACTTTTAGCTGACCTAATAAATCTGTTGCTTTTAGATCCAACCGTCTGCGTGATTTTTGAGACAATCACACTGATGTAAAAGTATAAAGCAACAAAATTAGGTTTCTCTTACACCAAACTTTTTAATCCCGTCATCTGCGGTTTTATCTCTCACGTGCATGCCTTCCTGCATCTACCACATTTGGAGATCTTCACTGTAGTTTTCTATATTTAAAAACCCCTTCAATCTAATCCCCTACCAACCTTTGCATGTCTAAACAGATCTGATCTGTCACATTACAAGATATTTAAATACATTTTTTTATTCTGATTTTAAAAAGTAAACATTGAGCCTTTTAGCTGGAATAAATCATAAATTACCGTACACTTAAAGAATGTATACATGTGAGAGGAATGACTAAATCTGATTTGTTTCAAAAGCAGCTTATTTTATTTAACTGAGATATGACCCTTAGAGTCCTCGTCAACACATCCCTAAACATTATTGGCTTCTTTGCTGTGAGACTGAAGATAGTCTCAAATAGATGGCAAGAAAAATGAAGAACTATTTAAGACCATAACAAGCCTGACTTTAGGGAAAAATATATTTGTAATGCCTCAGATTTTGAAGTAATTATGACCACCGGAAATTACTGAATTCTTTGAAATTCTTTGACACCAGGGGCGGCTGTGATGCAGCAGTGTGTGAATGTGAATAGAAAAGCACTAAATAAGTACAGTGATCCCTCGCTATAACACGGTTTACTTTTCATGGTTTCGCTACTTCACGGATTTGCATCGTGCATTGTGTTCTGCATTCTGATTGGCTAAAAAGTCACTCCGCTTCTTCTCTACCTGTGCGTCAATAACGTTGCAGTTTAATATGTACACGTACGTAAATCAGCTTGCCAAATTAACATTACGTACGTGCAAATTCTCTTGCAATTTCGAGTTTCTCTAAAACCCATAGAAAAAAGAGCGCACTATATTCTATAGCGCACTATATACTTTCACTATATTCTTCTCCAGATCAAACACAGCTGCACCGCGGGCTTCAAAATAAGAAAACACTGCAGAGCGGAGTCAGGATGCAGCGGCTCAGTCTGAAGAGCAGTGAAATACACCTGAGTCACTATTTGTCCAACTGTACATTGTATTTTTTTCATAATCATTTTAAATTTTCTCCCGTTTAATCCAATTACTCGGGTCGCGGTGGGCGGGGCTAATCTCCGCAATTTGAAGTCTTCTGTTCACATCGATGATTAAAATTATTATTTGACAGTACAGAAGTTATTTGTAGAATAAAACGTTTTCCACATGGAAACTAATAAAACGTCTCATAGACAGACCCATACAAAACTGCAGGATGATTGTTTCAGGTTTTCTACATTATAACTTCCATTCATCTGTTTTCCGTTCCTGCTTGTAAGGGTTGCTGGTGCGTATCGCTGCTACTTTAGAAGGACCAAAAGTCACACCCATTTATAGTCCATTACAGACTCACCCATATTCACACCTAATAGGAATTTAGAGTCACCAATTCAGCTATGAAGCATGTTTTAGGGCCGTTGGAGGAAGCTGGAGAACCAGGAGAAAACACACACACACGCATGGAGATCATGCAAACTCCACACAGAAAGGACCAGCTGGAGCTTAACCATTTAAAATGAAAGTGCAAACCACTACATTATCATGCAGTCTTACATGCCACGATTTAAGAAAGGTTAAACAAATTACATTTCTGACTTGAATGTTAAAGAAAAGATAAACTCATTGTCACAGTTGGTTTATTGTAAGTTAAATACTTACAGAGGAGGCCAAGAATGACGAGTCCAGCCAGAAGAAGCACACTCAGCATCACCATGAATGTAATAACACGGAGATAGCATCTCCTGTTGGATCTGATGGAAGCTATAGGGGGAAAATTATAACTGAAACCTCAATAGAAAACCATAAAGTGAATTCATTTTGTTTAATCATTGAGTTAATTCTTACCTGGTGGATTTGATGCATAAACCTGGCAGACAGGATCTTTCAATTCAATATTTTCATTAATGGCTTCCATTTGTAAAATCTAAGAACGTGTGAAGTGTGTTACAGACTGACTTGTGTACTGAACAGCTTTTTATGTCTAAGGTTAATATTGAAATGATGGGAAGTCAATGTCACGTGACAGAAGTTGCATCGTGACAGGAAGCTTGGGTGAGTAAGACAAAAATTTCTATTAAGTTTAGCTTTTACTTTTTTTTCCGTCTAACTTCTAAGTGTCCAGCAGCTGAGCAAACAAATAAGAGCTGACAACCAGATTTTACTGTTACAATAGATGGTTATGAATGTATAGACACACAAACACCAACACATTCTCACCCCAACATGGTAGGGAGACCCCTCTTTGGGTGAGCCCAACTTGTTATTTTTGGACGTGCTGCTCGCCCCGATGAAATTACTTCAGTAAAGTTTCACAGATTCTGACTTCTGCCTTAATTATAATAAGAATTGTAATAATTATAATAATAATAAAAAAGAAGAAAAATAGTATTTTTCTTTCTCCTCATATTGTCAGAAAGCAGCGCTCAATGCATTGATTTCACTTAAAATGACCCATTATGTTTTTGGTATATAAAACAGAAATCAAAGTTAAATAATTGTTTTGGTTGAAGACTTAAATTAATCCACAGCGTTTTGGGATTCCATCTTCAGCACATCGAAAAACAACGAGTTGGGCTTTCCGTGATCATTGAATGGGAATATATGCGTCCATATATGTCAAAAAAAGATATGTGCAAAAAAAATATTTGTAATGTGTAAAATAATATGTGCAAAATATAAGCATGTTTACTGTGTCCATGACCCATTTTACAGCAGGGAGGTAGGTACATATTGGATTTAGAAAAGATGAAATCCTGTTGAGTCCAGTGAAATGAATGTCATGATCAAGAAACAAATCTGAAATGATTCTGGCTTTGACATGCTGTGTTATTCTGATGGAAGTAGTCATCGGATGATGGTACACAGTGGTCATAAAGGGATGGACATGGTCAGCAACAAAACTGAAGTAGGCTGTGGTGTTGGAACCATGCTGAATTGGTACGAAGAGGACTAAATTGTGTCAAGAAAATATTACACAACCACCACCAGCCTGAACTGTGGATATTGCGGTTCTCCAGCATCTCTTCAACCTGAGCCTCAGACTGGAGAGGGTGCCGCTCCTCTGGAAGACCTCCCACCTGGTCCCTGTACCGAAGAAGACATCTTCATCTCGTCCCAGAGATTTCCTTCCAGTTGCCCTCACTTCGCAGGTGATTATGGCCGGCCCTCCCTGTACGCGAAATACGCAGCCGCGTGGGGCCCCCGTCACCACCAGGGCCCCGAAGTGGCGAAAAATATAAAATTAAAAAAGACCCAGATCTGGCAACCCATTTCCGTACCAACGTGCACTCTAAATGTTGTTCAAGAGAATGTTGCCTGCACTTTGATGATCCCACCCTTCAACACACCTGAACCAATCTGGCAACCCAAATAATGACGTTACGCCACTCTTAGCAACAATTGGTCAACATCATTGCATCTGAGCTTGGCACAATGTGCATTAACGAGCGCATTTTGTTTCAATAAAGTTGGGAAAAAGAAAAAAAAACGAGCACATTTGTCACATTGATCAAAGCGACAACAAGAGAACTTCATGCTACAGAGTCTTTATCCATCAGGCGCTGAAAAAAGATGAAGAACTTAAACATCAATCACAAGGTAAGTTTGGAGGATGTTAGGGCCATATTTTTTACATTATCCAACCTTTCTGTGCAGCTGCGCGATTTACGTAAAATACTAATCGATTCGAAGCAAAGTTTGCACATAATCATGAATGACCCAGTTTGTCGTAATTTCCAGGGAAACTCGAAAATAATTCTGATACCCAAGTTTCCAAGATCATGAGGTCGGACATGACTTTCCAAAACGGCGGTGAGGTGAGACAAGTAAATAATGATGGTATGATGGTTGATAAATTTTTTAACTTACGTTATCGTATTGTTTAATTGTTTTGCTACACATATTTGGTGCGTTCTGCATTTTCTAGTTTATGTCAGTATAAAAACTGTTGTTTATCTGTTATAGCAGGCCAGGTAGTCTGACTTTCCAACAATCAGTGTGTCTTAAAATCTTGCATTGGCATGAATTATGGAGAATGAAAACTGCCAAATACAAATAGGAAATAAATGTTCTCATTTATAAATGACAAAGAAAATAAATGTACTAATTTTAAAATAATGAGCATACAAAATAATAGATAAAGAAGTGTATACATGCTTATATTTCCATTTATACTCAAATTATTGTTCTCATTCATTATTTATAAATTGGTACATTTATTTCTTATTTGTATTTTGCAGTTTTGGTTTTACATAATGATGATGTTTTGAACAGTTTCTTCTGCTCTCAAAAAGTATCAAAAAGTATTGGAGGTGGTGCAGCATCCACATCCCAAGATGTTCCTGACATCACTGAAGGTGTAATCTAAGGTTATATTAATGGCTTGTAAAGTAATTTAAAAAACAGTGTCTGTATAGCCCCTTTTTTTTATAAACAGCAGCTGAGGAATATGGAGTCCCAAGTTGTTCATAATTAAATAAATAAATATAATCTTGTGCAAATACGCAATCAACCAACAAATCTCTCAAATATATAAAAAGATCATAAAAAAAAATCTGAATCCCTGTTCCCTTCTCTACTTCTGTGCCGGTCCCAAGCCCGGTTGCTTTGAGAGGGTTGCGTCAGGAAGGGCATCCGGCCTGACGCATTCTGAAAAACCTGCACACAGATTTTAAATGAGCCATTATATTATTAGTAGTATTCTGCTATAGTGATTTTATTAGCTTTATCATTGATTATTGTATAATAATAATTCTTGTTTTTTAGCTGCAGAAGAAACTCCTGTCACCACATCTTCTGTTGAAAGGGAAAATGTTGATGCTGCTGCTGGTAAGTTCAAATCTTGCCAATATGGAACCTATGTCAAACTAACTGTTTCATTATTACTTGAAAAATAGTCACACATTTGCACACATACACACACACAAAAGTGGAGGCACTTCTTTCCAACATTCTGCTCCCACCGTCACAGCAACTGTTATGTAGATTTGATGAGACTGTTTGACTTTTCACTGTTTGCTTTTGTTGAAGTTCTGTATCTTATGTTCCAGAGGCTCCAAGAGAGACATGTATGGAAGATGAGCCTACTGTATCCAAAATTCCACCTACCTCAAATCCAATTGGTCCAGCTGAATGGCCAACCACACTCTCTGATCCAGTAAGAATGGATTTGTGGCAAAGAGGACTTTTCAGAATGAAAAAGACTGTGACTTTCCAAAACCACCCTCATTGAGCTGTTGTGTTCTTTATTTTGGATTGTTTTATTGATATTTGATTTTCTATTAAGTTGCTGTTTTTACTAAGTTGGAGTTTTGTGAATGTCATTTGTTGAGTGCCAACTGTTACATTAAAATTATATATATCTATATCCATTTGTCATTCATATTTTTTTCTTTTCACTTGTAAAATTAGTTTGGCACCACTTAATGTGCATCCAACATGCAGGAAATATACTGTATTCAAGTATTCAGCAGCAACAATAAAACATTCACAAACTGTATTAATAGAGATCTCATTTATATTACAACAGTTGCATTTTGTTGGTGCTTCTCATCAGTTAGAAAGCCCACAAATTAAATTTCGCTTAGGGCCCCTGGAAGACCAGGGCGGGCCCTGCATGTGATGAAGGTGCTGGAGTGGCTGGTGTTGGCTCAAATGAGACAATTGGTGAGCTCTTCTCTGGACCCTCTGCAGTTTGTATCGCAGCCAGAAATTCTGCGTTTATTTACTTTAATTTAGGCAATCTAGCCACAGGGGTTGCAAGCCAGTTACTTCTGTGCCGGTCCCAAGCCCAGATAAATAGAGAGGGTTGTGTCAGGAAGGGCATCCAGCGTAAAAATTGCCAAAATAACCATGCAAATCATCCACAACACCAGGTTAAACAACGACTGCCACCGATGCTGTTAACCTACAGGGTGTCGGTGGAAATGTGACTGCTGTTGGTCGAAGAAAGAGGGGAGGCAAGGGTCCGTGGCCAGAGAGAGAAGGGAAAAGGCAGTTACATAGGTTTGAGAAGAGGGACTCTTAAGGTTGGCACAATGACAGTGAAAGGCAGAGAGCTGGCAGACATGATGGAGAGAAGGAAGATAGATGTACTGTGTGTGCAGGAGACAAGGTGGAAGGGCAGCAAGGCACGTAGTATTGGAGGAGGATACAAACTGTTCTATCATAGAGTTGATAGGAAGAGAAATAGGGTAGGAGTGATTCTGAAGGGGGAGTTAGTATTTATTTATTCGTTTATTTAACAGGGACAGTGCACATTAAAAGCATCACTGCAATGCACCAGAATTAGCCCAAAGGCTATTTTTCATCTGTAGTCCCCGGACAGGTGTTAAAAATTGTCAACCTAAAAACCTAAAAACATCAATTAAGTACATTAATTAAAAATATACATTTACAATTAAAGTATCCTATAAAATACATATACTAATAAAAACATGCACATAGTGAAAACATAAAAAACAAGTATAAAAGACACAAAGGTGATAGAGGGGAGGAAGAAGGGCAGGTGTTAATCCAGTTCAATGTGAACATGTTTGCTGTGATATGAGCCAGTTTTTTAGGTTCTTTTTAAACAGAGTCTATGTGGTGATGTGTCTTATGATGTGAGGGACAGAGTTCCATTCCTGTGCTGCTGTTACGGAGAAGGCGCTCTGGCTGAAGGCACTTCTCCTCAGAGGAACGATACAGTCTTGTTGACCCGACCCTCGAGTCACTCTTTGGGAGGATCTTATTTTAACAAACTGACTGAGTGGAGGGGATGACAGACCGTAAATGATTTTATAGAATAGGCATAGTGTTGCATACTTGATGAAATTCTCCCAGCTTAACAGTTTGCGTTTTTGTAAAATGTCACAGTGATGATGTCTTATTGGTTTTCTATCCAGTACTTTAATTCTCTGTTTGTAAAGTGACTCCAGAGGTTTTAATGCTGATTTGTTTGCCTGTGACCATGTAGTGAGACAGTATGTCATGTGTGATAAAATCATTGCATGCATGAACATTGTGGCAGCTTGCAGTGACAAATTTGCCCTAATAAATCTAAAATTGGACAGGTTAGACCTCACACGGTTACAAACTTTTTGAATTTGTGATTTAAAATTGAAAGTTGTATCAATTAAAATCCCAAGTATTCAAACTTTTCAACAATGTCTATTTTCTTTCCTGCCACAAAAACATCAGCCAGTATATTTTTACGTTTTTTTTTGGGAAAAGAACATTGCAACTGTTTTGTTTACATTGAGACATAGACTTGACTGCTCCAACCATTTTGCCACATGTCCCATCATTTCAGTGAGCTTCTCTGCCACCTCAGATGTGTTATTGCCATGTGAATAAATGACAGTATCATCAGCATACATCTTAGTGAAGACATTTGAACAAACAGAGGGCAGATCAGTAAACAGTGTTCTAGAGGTGAAAAGAGTCTCAGACAGGATGATGAGCCTAAAGTTAGAAAGTGAAGGGGTGATGGTGAATGTAGTCAGTGGGTATGCGCCACAGGTTGGCTGTGAGTTAGAAGTGAAGGAGAGATTCTGGAGTAAGTTGGATGAGGTCATAGAGAGTTTTCCCAGAGGAGAGAGAGTTGTTATTGGAGCAGACTTTAATGGACATGTTGCTGAGGGCAACAGGGGTGATGAGGAGGTGATGGGCAGGTTTAGTGTGAAGGAAAGGAATCTGGAGGGACAGATGGTTTTGGACTTTGTGAAGAGGATGGAAATGGCTGTAGTCAACACTTACTTCCAGAAGAGAGAGGAACATAGAGTGACATACAGAAGTGGAGGTAGGACTACTCAGTCGGACTACATCCTATGTAGACGAGGTCATTTGAGAGAGGTTAATGACTGCAAAGTGATGGTAGGAGAGAGTGTAGCCAGACAGCACCACATGGTGGTGTGTAAGATGACTATGGAGGTCAGGAAGAAAAAGAGAGGGAAAACAGAAAAGAAGACCAAGTGGTGGAAGCTACAGTATGAAGAAACATGTGAGGAATTTAGGCAGAAGTTGAGACAGGTCCTGGGTGGTCAGGATGAGCTTCCAGATGACTGGGAAACTACAGCAGAGATTATCAGGGAAACAGGTTGGAAGGTGCTAGGTGTGTCATCTGGAAGGAGGAAAGATGGTAAAGACACTTGGTGGTGGAATGAGGAAGTACAGGAATGCGTCCAGAGGAAGAGGTTGGCTAAAAGGAAGTGGGATGTAGAAAGGACTGAGGAAGGTAGACAGGAGTCCAAGGAAGCGCAGCGTAGAGTGAAGAAAGAGGTGGCAAAGGCCAAACAGAAAGCTTACGATGAGCTATATGACAGTGTGACGGAGTGGCTCCGTCTCTCGGGCTGAGCAAACACCGTGAGCACACATACACACACACCCACACAGTTTGGTGCGCGCGTCCACGTCATTATCAAACCTTTTCGCTGTGAAACCATAGTTTCTTACAATTCAGCCTTCATTTTTACAGTTTAGACCTCGGGTGCACACTTGGCCATCAGTAGTTTTAAGCATACACATACATAGAAATGCTTACTCGCAGCAGCTCAGCAGCAGCGGCGTCTTAGCCACGTCCCCTCTGTGATGAAGGACATTATTTAATTATTGAAGGAAATATGAAATGTTTTGAGAATAACTTTCTTTACAATTTTCTATGTAGAGTGCCTAATTAGGTGGGAGTGGCAAGAGGTACATAAGAAGGCGCCTCACTCTCACAATGGCAGAGGGACTGAGAGATTGAAAGAGAGAAATGGGCAGAAGGAGTGCCATTCAAATTCAAACACAATTGAAGCTGATATGATATGAAATCAGATGAATTTATGTTGTTTTGCTTTCATCCCTGCTTTATTTTTTGTGTGTGTCTCCCAAAGACTCTATTAAAAAGGGTAAAAACCCTACGAAATCTCTCTTGGCTTGCCTACCGGTTTTTGTTTTTGTAATTTTTCTGAATTTCTTGGAAGAACCCCGCTACAGACAAGTTAGACATTCTTACAGCTTTGGAAAACGTTAAGAATGTTTGTCTTGTTTTTCCTCCTACAGAAACCATATTAAAACAAAAAATATATTTCTCTCCCCCATCTTTTTACATTTTCAAACATTTTTGAAAATGCTCCAGGGAGCCACTAGGGGAGTGCTAAAGAGCCGCATGCGGCTCCTGAGCCGTGGGTTGCCGACCCCCGGGCTATACTAATATTTGTTCAAAATAAAATATAGTCCTGTAAAATGACTCTGTTGAGGTTACATAATCCAAAATAATTCAATAAACAACAATAACATTGTTATTTACAATCCACCCATTTCCTTATAGTTAAATCTGTGTCATCACCCAGACTTATTCAAACATATTCCTTTTAGTAACTCTGCAATCTCAATATTAATACTAATATTGATCATTATTGATTGATTGATTGATCATATTGATCAATATTGATACAGATTCAAGCGCCTGCCCTTCGGATTGGTGGTTTCACAGGATATTTTTCAGAGGAAGCTTGACTCCATCTTCAACAACATCGCCAATGCACAACGAAACTTTCATAAAAGTCATGGAGCCAGCGAAAAAGAACAATATTGGTTTTAACTCTGAGAAACTGCAGTTTAAACAGAATTAGTCATCTTCTATGGACATACACTGACTGAGGATGGGCTGCAGCCCTCAGAAGAAAAACTGCAGGCTATCAAAGACATTCAAGCTCCAACTAACACTAAGGAACTCCAAACACTCCTGGGAATGGTCATGTTCCTTAACCGATTCTCAACCAAAATGGCAGAGCCGGTTGCTGCACTAAGAGAACTCAATAAAAAAATGTCCACTTCAGATGGGAACCCCATCATCAGCAAGCTCTGGATGACATCAAAAAAGAACTGTGCACAAAGCAACTGATTAGCTATTATGACTCTGACCCGAAAACAGTAACCATCCTGCATTGTGATGCCAGCACCCTGAGTCTCGGAGCCTGGATCAGACAAATTGATCATCATGGGCAAGAAACAATTGTTGGTATGGCATCGAGATGTTTTTTTTTTTTTTTACTTGCCCTGTCCAACAGCTGGGCAGACAGATGAGAGCTGAAGGCCTCTTGTGTTGGACATATTTTACTTTTACAACAGTCATGTTGTAGTTACAACAGACATACAACAGTATGTCTGGTCGGTGATGAGGTGAGTGGACACAGCTGAGATGCATCAGGAGCCAAGCAGAGAAGGAAGGGGGAAGAAAGCTGACAGAGGCACCATGACAGTACCCCCCCTCAATGACCGCCTCCGGGCGGTCCAGGACGCCGATCCTGGTGGGCCAGGTAAAAGTCTTCGATCAGGGAGGGGTCCAGGATGAGGGAGCAGGAGATCCAGGACAGCAAACCTCGCAGTCAACCAGGAACTGGTTCCCACGGCCACAGTGTCAGACATCCAATACCTGGCTAACCGTGAAGTCGGGGGCGCCGTCAATGACATGAGCAGGTGGAGGGGAAGTGGATGGCGGGCACAGAGGACTGTCCATAACAGATTTTATTTGCGAGACACAGAATGAAGGGTGTACCTTGAGAGCCGCCGGGAGTTTGAGATGGACACAGGAAGGATTGATGATCCTGTGAATCTCGTAGGGTCCAATGTACCGTGGAGCCTGTTTCCAGGAGGTGGCTTGGAGAGGGATGTTCCGTGCCCAGAGCCAGACCCTCTTTCTAGGCTGGTAAGTGGGTCCCACCACCCTGTGTCGATTGGCGATGCAGCAGTTGCTCTCCTTGGTGCGGAGGAGAGCAGCCTTGGTCTGGCGCCAGGCGCGTTAGCAAGGCTGGAGATGTTGGTGGACCGATGGCACCGCCAAATCAAATTCCTGGGACGGAAACAGAGGTGGTGAGTACCTGAGGGCAGCCTCAAACGGAGACACCCCACTGGCGGAGGAAGGATGAGCGTTGTGAGCGTACTCAACCCAAACCAGAAACTGGGACCAGTCCTTGTGATTTTGTGCCGCCAGACAACGGGGGGACGCCACCAGCTCCTGATTGGCCCTCTCGGCTTGGCCGTTAGACTGAGGATGATAGCCAGACGTGAGACTGACCAATGCTCAGAGGGCGGAGCAAAAGGCCTTCCAGACTTGCAAGACAAATTGGGGTCCCCGGTCAGATAGAATATCTGACGGGATGCCATGGTGACAGAACACAAAGTTGACCAGGGTGTTAGCGGTTTCAGTGGAGGTAGTTGAGGAAGGGGAATGAAATGAGCCATCTTAGAAAACCGGTCAATAACGGTGAAAATGACAGTGTTACCATGAGAGGGTGGCAGACCAGTGACGAAATCAACTGTGAGGTGTGACCAGGGGCAGCTAGGAGTGAGTAGTGATTGGAGTAGTCAAGCTGGAGCAGAGTTCGAAGACTTTGAGCGGGCGCAGGTGGTACAGGCCGCGATGTACTCACGAACGTCTTTCTCCTGAGAGAGCCAGTAAAACCTCTTACGGATGAGGCTGATAGTACGATGAACCCCCCCATGACAGGACACCTTGGAAGCATGCCCCCAAGAAATGACCTTGGATCTGAGGGAAGATGGGACAAACAGAGTTCCTCTAGGAAATGGTGCATGGTCGGGCTCCTCACCTTGCGCTTGCAGTACCCTGGTCTCAATATCCCATGTGAGGTTTCCCACGATGCACAATTCAGGTAGGATGGCAGAGATGGTGTGTTCAGATGGGTTATATTTGCGGGAGATAACATCGGGTTTTATGTTTCTACTGCCAGGTCTGTAAGTGTTTGAAAAATGGAAGTGGTCGAAAAACAAACACCAGCGGGCTTGACATAAGTACAGATTTTTGCCGTGCATAAATATGCCAAACACGTAAATATGCCAAAACACTATGAAGGGCTGTTCCGCCCCCTCCAGCCAATGATGCCACTCTTCAAGAACCAACTTAATTTCAAGCAACTCTCTGTTGCCGACATCGTAATTTTGTTCGGCAGGCGATAATCTGCGGGAAAAGTTGGCACAGGATTTTAATTTACCCGAGGACTCCTCCTTTAGGGAGAGGACAGCTCCCACGCCGGAGTCTGAGGCGTCCACCTCTAAAATAAATTGTCGAGAGGGGTCCGGTTGGATGAGGATGAGAGCTGAAACGAAAAGTTGCTTAAGTTTGTCAAAAGCTGCTTGGGCTCCTGGTCCCCAATGAAAAGGATGATTAGTGGAAGTGAGTTTGGTCAGAGGGGTGGCGATGCTACTATAGTTCCTGATGAAACGGCGATAGAAATTGGCGAACCCCAGAAATTGCTGTGGTTTCTTGCGGGAGTCAGGGAGTTCCCAGTTCCTGACGGAATCGATTTTTGAAGGGTCGAATGTGTCCTGCTTCAATAATATAACCCAGGAATTGAACAGAGGAGACGTGAAATTCACATTTTTCAAATTTGACATGAAGTTGGTTCTCTAACAGTCTTCCTAGAACTTGATGGACATGATTTTCGTGTTTGGTGTTTTTGGTGGTGATTTTGCGAATATATGAGAATGTCGTCCAGGTACACAAAAACAAAGTGATTGAGGTAGTCACGAAGTACATCGTTAACCAGTCTTTGAAATATAGTGGGTGCGTTAGTTAATCCAAAGGCCATAAGAGTATATTCATAGTGACTGAGTGGTGTGTTGGAAGGCTGTTTTCCACTCGTCGCCTTCCTTGATCCGTAATAGATGATAGGCGTTACCAAAATCCAGTTTAGGAAATATCTTGGCTTCTTGGATGGAATCAAAAATGGAAGAGATGAGGGGAAGTAAATACTTGTCTTTGATGGTGATTTGATTTAATTCCAGATAATCAATACAGGGGGTAATGATTTGTCCTTCTTTTCGACAAAGAAAAACCCAGCTCCCACAGGGGACAAAGATGGACGGATGTGACCCCGGGATAAAGCCTCCTGTATGTAGTTTTCCATGGAAGTTCCATGGCGCAATCATATGGCCGATGTGGTGACAAAGCACTAGCCTTGGTTTTACAAAAAACAGTTCTCAAATCATGATAGCAGGCTGGGATTTTTGACAGGGGGTGTTATCAATAGAAGTGGAAACTATGGGAACAGTGGGCTGGAGGCAGTTGGCCATACAATAGGAACTCCAGTTCAAAATCTGCCGATGTGTCCAATTTAACTGAGGATTGTGTTATCTAAGCCACGACAATCCTAAAATAATGAGAGTATGGTTAGACTTAGTAAAAAAAAATTAAATGGTTTCTCTATGATTGCCAGACGTGGGTTATGCGGGGAAGATGTTGATCCCCTAGACCAGAGGCTTCGATGGGAGGATCTAACTGTTCTGTGGGTAGAGAGAGTTTGGAGACGAGATCGAAATCTATCAGGCTTTGTTCTGCACCAGAGTCTATGAGGGTCTGAAAACTATGAACTTCAGAATTATAACAGATCTTGACAGGGGGAAAAAAAAATTAGAGTCTGTGTGACGCACAGAAACACCCGCCCGCGGCCTGCCTTCTAAAGTGGGGTTCGAGAGTTTAAATGAATCAGCCACTGACTTACTAAATGTCCATGTTTGCCACAATAGAAGCAAGAGCCCTCTTCGCGACGCTTTTGGCGTTCTTCGGCGGATAGTTTGGAGTATCCTATTTGCATAGGTTCCTCAAATGACTTGGGAGGAGGAATGATCTGAGAATGAGGGGGTGAGTTAAGAGTAGCGGAGTTGGCTATGGTTTTGTGGGATTGTTTGCGTTCATTGAGCCGCTCCCGAAGCCGGATGTCAGAATGGAGGGCAGCGGTTACAAGTTCTTCAAATGTGGTGGCTTCTAGTTGGGTACAAAGGTGATCTATAATAGGTTCATTTAAGGATTGATAAAAGACACCTTTCAGAGCTTGATCAGGCCAGCTGGCTTCTAATTTATCCTAATGTGGATGTGGAAGTCAATCATGTGATCGCTTTTCGAACGATTGCGTTGCATAAGGCCTAGCAATTTTCGGGTGGCTTCTTCCTGTTTGCGGGGATTGATCAAAAATTAACCAGAACTCGCTGATGACCTTTGTGCACCCCTTTGCCTAAATCTAGCCTGGCATTTTTCATTCCCTTTTTTATCCTCTTTTATAGCATAAACCCACCTTCCCCCCACTGTCTGTCTACCCTCTGATGGTGGTATTATTTGTTATAAAACAGCCTAGAGCAAGTCCGACAGGGATTTTTGAAGCGGTAGTATCACGTCCATTACATGAGCATTGCACGAAGCTGGCCAGTGTGTGAGGAGGAGGTTTGCAGGCCGCAAACATCAGGTTTTTCGGAGGCGGGAGCGCTGGAGCAGCGACGGCCCCGTGGGTAGAGAGGACCATGTCCTGCAGAGCAGCAGTCTTTGACAGTAGTTGAAAGGATTATTTCCCTGCCATCAAGCTAACATCCCAGTGAGACGCCCTGGTAATCTATGGGCTCTGCACAAATCTACTGGAAAGAAGGCACTGTTTTCTGTTTTTCTTTATTTTTGGAGCTGGGAATTCAGTTCAAGCCGGGAAAATAGCTGAGGCCCAAGAGATTGGCGCCATTGCTCTTGAACATTTACTGTGAGTTACTTGGCAGACCAGTCTGGAATAACAACCATCAGTCTGTCCCCCCCCCGAGAAAAAGAACTGTCCGGAATTGGCTTTTATCACCGTTTGGGCCTTTTGAGCCCCATTTGGAAAAGACTGTTATCGACGTTCTTTTGTTGGGAGTTAGCTGATCTAAGAAAATCAAGGGCTCTAATGTTTTGAGTCATTTATCCTAAATTGTTATTTGTTTCATTTTCATTTATTATTTGGTCACAAATAAGACTCTGTTTTAATTTCTTTAATTCAATTTCTTTTACAAGATTATATCAGCCTTGATCAATCAATATATTATTTGAGTTTATCCATTTTTCTTGTCGTATTTCATCGACCCTTAAGTTTTGTTTTCTTTTTTATATCAAACTGTCAAATAACTTACCTGGTGTCCTACATCTGAATCTGTTTTTCTTTTAACTTCAAAGTGGAGAGTAATAGTTTTTTTTATATACTGCAGACGGGTAACGTAAATTACCAGTAGTCCTTCTTCAAAATAAATATTTGCTGTGTTGACTTTGCAAGGAACTGAGGCCTCTGACTGGGTTTTGTAGGAGCGGGATCTGTACAAGGGAGTTTCAGGTGCACTGCAGAAATACTCTTTAGCTGACTGTCAGCAATCAATTTCTGAAGCCTGTCTTATTACATCTACTCACCATTTCAATGTTTTAAAGTCAGGCCAGAGTGACAGAACACAAGCCTTCCAAACAAAGGCACAGGAAATAAAGAGATTAACTGGTGCGGGCAGAGACCTGCCATTCTGTTTGCCGACCAGAGCAAGCTCAACACTTGTACCCCTATTAGGTAGGATTAGAAACCTTTACATATACTCATCGATCTCAACACTTTAACAAGGCATTTTAACATTGGGAGTGGGGTCATATAGACCCATAAGACAGAGCACTGAACCTTTTTCTTCAATGATTTGTGATCTTCACTGGTGTCCATGGATTACATGAAATCCTCTTTCCACTTTTATCCACCTTTGTCATGGTAGGAATGGTCATCTTGACACCATAGGATTGCACAAGGGTTAAGAACGAATACATTCAGCTCCTCCTCCGCTTATCTTTAGTGATCGGTTCTGAAGACAAGCGAGAGATTGTTTTATCTAAACATAAAAAATATAAAATTTCTCAGTGTGTGAGAAACCTGGGTGTTATTTTTGACTCTGAGATTAATTTTATTCCATAAATTAAAAATACAACAATAACAGGATTTTATCGTCTTAAAAATATTGCCAGAGTCCGCCCATTTCTCTCTCTTGCCAGCACAGAGGTGCTAACGCATGCTTTTATTTCCAGCAGATTAGATTATTGTAATGACCTGCTCTCTGGTCTTCCCTGAAGAAGGATATCGAACGTTCAACTACTGCAAAATTCAGCCGGACGCGTGCTGACGAAGACCAGAGGACAGGAACACATTACATCGATTTACATCGCTACCTTGGCTCCCTGTGCACTTCAGGATTGATTTCAAAGTTCTCTTTTATTGGTATAAACTTTTTTATGGCCTGGTCCTTTATATGTATGTGATAAGATTTTAAACCCTGAGGTCCTCTGATACAGGCCTTTTGGTTATCCCAAAAGTTAGAACTAAAACATACGGCGAGGCCATATTTAGTTTTTATGGACCTTGCCTGTGGAACAGCCTCACAGAGAGCCTCAGGGCCACAGAGACTGTTCATGTTTTTGAAGGAAGGATTAAGACCTACCGTTTTAATCTAGCTTTTAGTTGAATTTATTTGATATTTAAATCATTTATGTTCTCTTTTTACGTTTGATATATGTGTATGTATATACATTTATATATTTATTTTTTCAATGTCTTTATTCACATTTACCATTTATATCTGTCTATTAAGGTTTATTTTTGTACTTATTTGGTTATTTCTCTTCTTCATTTCATTTCTTTTACATTTTAGTTGTATCTTTTCCTAAGAGGGATCCTCCACATCAGTGACTGACCCTTCCCAGTGAACGGATCACTGCAGTGGGATCTCCCGAGTTTGGCTCTTTTGCTTAGATCTGGGGGGGTCCTGTGGTAGTGTATTCTGTGAACTTGAGTGTGGGGTTAGTGATGTGGACATATCCCCTAAACATCGTTTCCCCACTTCAGTGCAAAGCCAGATTTCTGAAGCATCATTATATCACTCTTTTTTTATCATGGTGTGTGTGTGTGTGTGTGTGGGGGGGGGGGGGGGTTGTGCAGGCTTTAAACAAAATATTTGTTTGTCTTCTCCTTTTTTTTAAAAATTTGATTGTGTTTTTATGTAAAGCACTTTGAGTACACTGAGTTGTAAACGTGCTATACAAACAAATGAATAAAGTTTAATTTTATCTCACAGGATTCTAAGATGGTTGCCACCTTGTTCCTGCCACATGCAGTCTTGTTCTCCTTCGTGTTTTTACCATGGATTTTCTTGTCTTTGTTTCTGCAGTCTCTTGCCTTTTGTCCCACTTTTTCACAAATTAATAATTCTCTGTTGAAATACCTCTCTTCCTTGGCATTGTGCTTTGGTCTGGAGACTTTATATTTTGTTGTCATGACTTCATCACTTTGGGTTTTATTCTGGTATCTCAGCGTGCATTCAAAAAGTCTCAGCTGAGTTTTGAACTCTGTGAAAGGTAATTTCTCTCTTGTTTGAGTCACATGCACTGAAAATGGGTTATAATCATCTGTCAGGCCTTTTAAGACCATTGCCACCAAAAGGGGACACATTGACCACATGCTAAAGGTGGCGTTTAACACATATAGCAAACTAAGACTCTTATTTTGTTGCAGCTGCTGCATATGAAAATACCTGATTGGTGTTAAAACTATTTCCAGACACCAAGAAGTTCTGGAGAACATTAGTACCTTGTATTCAGATTTTGTAAATAAAATAAAAAACAATGACAAAATCTGTTACCCAGTTTGGGAAAGCTCAAATTCAATGTTCCCGAGGTTTTCAATCCCTTAGTATTAAGGTTTTTTTTTTTTTCTGTGACGCCCTGAATTGTATAATAAAGCACAGTAAACACAAGCGAATAATGAACAATTTTTATGTTATTTCCTTTAAAAAATTCCAACATGCTTTGCAGAGACAGAAGATTGTGGGACGCCACATGAAACTCACAAAGTATGAGCCATGATGTACAGATGAAAGTAGGTGTTGTATGACAGGTGAGATTAAGCAGAAGCCAAAACTCCGTAAGAAACCAACTGATGTTGAAATCTCATTCAACTGGAGTCAAAAAAAGCATAAAAGAATTTATTTGATTGGCTATAAAATATCAAAACAAAAAAAAAATTAACCTTCAGATACAAAGTAGATATTGAAAAAAGAACTGATTACATTTTTAATAAAAAGTAAGGAAGTAGTAGTAGTAAGGAATCATTTTTAAAAGTAGTTTCAAATTGAGCTGCAAGTATTTTTTTACCTTAGAAAAGGAATCAATTTTTTTGCAGGGTCTAGTACCCGGTATTTTTTCTGAAAGGTAAAAAAAAGATCAAAATACATCTTAATTAATTAGTAATTTTCAAACATATAAAGGTGCTTTTTTTTCACAGATCCACTGCAGAGAAGCTTCACATGACTGATCATTCCAGGATCCAGGAGTATTTCTAATTTCAACACAGTCTTCGTCCCTGTAACTATCAGGCATACCTGATTCCCAGAACCTGTCAGGTCAGAAAATAAAAGAATCCGATTTAGACAGTATATGAACATGGATCCAAGTATTTTTTTCTCAGGTAAACAATCATATTTTCCATGCAAACATAAATAGAAATGTGTGTGTGTGTGTGAGAGTGTTAATTTTGCACTTTTTGACCCCACTGCATAAATAACAATTGTAATCAAATGGCAAACGCTAAACCAACCCCCAGCCCACTCTGTGTTTTAGTAGCACTGATCCAGACTTAACACTCACTGCAGAGTCAGAGGACTTCCATCTACCCATATCCAGGTCCCCTCCTGGACTTTGTCAGTCAGTCCAATCCAAACACGTTTATCTCTGAATTCAAAAAGAAAAGTCTGCAATAAAATTTAAAAAATTGTGTTAAAAAAATAAATGTATTTTTGCTTTGACTCATAATGTTGTTCAGCAGCCTTTCAACATGTTTTATAAAAAAAAGAGACTCTCAAAATGTATAATCAAAACATAAAAAAACAAAAGAAAATTTAATAAACGATTATTATCTTAAGTTGCAACCATAAGCACAATATAAATGATACCAACAAACTAATTAATCCTTTAGAAACAAGCTTCTCTTTATCAATTTTTTATTGAAAGATTCCTGTGGCTCACAGGCTTACAGTGGGCAGTACTGTCATCAGCCTTCTAAGAAAGACCAATTTGTCAAAGTAACAATAAGTCTACAACAAATGTGTTTGATATTCTCTTCCTTCATTTTCAATTAACAGTACAATGCTAACTTGCTTGCTGTTGTCTTGTTTGTGGGATTGTTCTTAGGATTTAGATTTAAGTGACTGCTCAGATCAGATCAAAGTGGACCCTGTTGTGTGGAACTAGTTCTGTGGAGAGTCTTATTCCATGTTTGGAGTTTTGCCTCTTCCTCTTCCCCTGAGGAAGAACCTCTTAGTCCTACATTTGATTCATGCTGTAAGGATAGGCTCTGTCATTTTTTCCCTGACATTTCTGTTTTCCCTCACTAACTGTGTTTTCGATTTCCTCAATGTGGGGCTGACTGCAGTTATTACTTCCTCCTTTGTTTGGACTGACTTAGGTTGTGCTCACTTTAAAATGTATTATTGATTTTGTTGTTTAAGCTCTGCTGTTAAGATATATTTTTTTAATTTTCTTTAAAAAATCACAAAACAGACACAAACCAAACAAACAAGCACCTTTTCCTCTACAGTGTTTATCACCACCAGATCAGCTTCATTGGCTTTGCAGGACTTTCTTGCTTCATCCCAGGACTTAGACTCCAAAGAGAAGAAGTAACAAGAGGAACCAAATCCAATCCATCTTGCAGGACATTCGTGTATTCCTGGAGTACATTTGAAACGTTAAGCAATTCACAACATTACTTAAAACAGGCAGATGTAATTTCTTTTTCATCTACAGAATCTAAATTTGTACAAAAGTTCTGCAGAAATTCACAGAAAGTCACTTTCTGTTCCTCCTGCTTGGTATCAAGAAATGGTTTTATCACCTATCAGACATTTTTGTATGAAGCAGTTACAACAACATTAGAGCCTGGCCTGTTGTAACAATTAATATGGAAGTATTTGACAACTTTACCAAAGTTACACCTAAAACTTAATGCAACCCAATGTGCTAAGAGGTTTTTTCTTTACAGTGTTGGGCCTTGTTATGTCAAGGGGATCCAGATGAACAAACATAAAAAAACTGTTTCCAGGTAACCAAACAATCAATAACAAAAGCACCCAAAGTCTGGCTTATATAAAGTGTCTAATTTATTCACAAAACAAATGATAACAAACATGAACTTAATGAGGTGAAGCAAAAATGTCAGGGTGAACCAAGGCCAAAACAACAACTCATCGAATCCAGAAAGCATTGTACCTGAACTAAAAGAAAAAGGAAAACAAAGACAAACATTAACCTCTCTTGACTAACATGAACAGAGGAAAACATGTATGGCAGTTAACCCCCACGACTTCACTTTAACTTATTTCAGTCAGACAAATTGTGCAGTAAAGAAGATTTATTCCATTTTTCTTTTAGTTTGGCATAAGGCTCCGTTCAGATACATAAAGCAAAGATCTCCATAGAAAACTTTGGGTATTAATCTACCCCCCAAAACGAAAAGGAGATCAGCATGAGTTTGAAGAGAATGTGAATGTTAAGATCAGTATTATGTGTGTTTAAAACAGATGAAGTGAGTTTCGGAGGCATTCCATATTCAACAGACTTACAGGTATGACTGCTATCAATGACCCGGCACCATTGACCGTAGGGCCACTCCCGTTCGAGTACAGCACCACCAAGTGAACATACTATCTAGATAGAGGAGAAAAAGAACCAGTAAAATTCTACGTGGAGTCAATACGTCCGCAAAGACGCTGCAGGGGAACTATAAATTGAAACTGCCACGAACCAAGACCTGTAAGATGACACAAAGCTTAACATCCATAAATCTGACGCTTCTATCTGGCATACTATGATACGAGCTTAACGTCCATAAATCCGACGCTTCCATCTGGCACACTATTGGTACGAGCTTAAGTACCATCCAAATTCGAGCTCCATCTGGTATACTATAATATGAGCCTAAGTGACATCCTAAATTCGAGACTTCCACCTGACATAATATAGTATTCAAACATCCATAATCCAAGAGAGTATTTTCCTTTGTGCTGCTAAAATGTTGCTTGATTTAAGTCTGATGTGTCTTTGGAACGCGGAGGAGGGCCACCACCCCATCACTCTCAGTGCAGAGGAGTGCAGAGGACGTGGAGTGCAGTCATCGTTGCGGCACCAATTCAAGTAGTGCAGGGGCGCGATCTGCAGAACGAGTAGAGACTGGAACTTGGAAGCCAGCCAACTTTGTCAAAGGCTTTACGCCATCACCCAGAAACTGAAGTGCTGACCAGGGAGTAGGGGTCGCAGGCTTATGAAGCGATGCATAAAAGACAAAAGCAGTATCAGTCTTGGCAATGAATGTATAGATATCTTAGCAGAACTGATCAGTTTTAGAATGCTTTAGATAAAGGGAATAAAGTTGCTCTTGAACGATAAATCTGAGAAAGTGAAATCAAGTACTGAGTTTAAAGTGAAGGTTCTATTTGTGTATTCATCGCACCATAGAAGCCATCAGAAGCCCATATTCCAACAGAGAATCGACATAGTGAAACATGGAACCTATACGTAATCTTAACACCAACATTTTTATATGCACCACTGGTAAAAGAGAAACCTTTTGTCATTTCTGCAGGGACACACGTTTAGAAGGCCGTTGCCGAGCAGGCCAATGGAAGGGTATCCAAGGAGATTTGTAGATAAGGAAGTTTGACATCCCACGTAGCAATGGACTGCAGCACGGCTGGATTTGATGCCCTGTACTTGATATCAGCAGTTCTCAAATAATTGGACGGCAAGAGCACAGACTACTGAATTGGCAAAGGGGTGTCTGGATCCTGGCAAAGGAAGAACAATTTGAGATCCATGAGGGATCTTAGGTTTTAATAGTATTTTTGCCGGGCTGAACCTCATGCATTTAAAGACGGATGACAACAAGTCTTTAAATGGAGATGCTGTTAGTCGAGTGTCATCTGCTTGAAAGCAGGGCAGACTGAAGATTTGCTTGCAGACACAAAATTTAACTCTTGGAACTGAAGCTGGACAGCGTCAGTTATATTTTTTCTACGGCCAGGGATAAAATTTGCTTGTAGTATAAGGTTATTTAAACACTAAAACATGTCAACCAATGAAACATTAGACTATTTATCATTGCACGTCTTGAAACAACCTTTGTTAATAATCTTCATGGCTGTATTTTCTCAGAACACCATGATCTTTTAGTAGACCATTAGAGCTCTTGGGTTCAACATCCTAAATTTCTGGCGGCCAGACATTCATAAACCAACCATTCATCTATCCATCCATCTTCCTCCGCTTATCCGGAACCGGGTCGCGGGGGGATCAGACTGAGCAGAGATGCCCAGACTTCCCTCGCCCCAGCCACTAACCTCCAGCTCCTCTGGGGGGACCCCAAGGCGTTCCCAGGCCAGCCGAAAGATTTAGTCTCTCCAGCGTGTCCTGGGTCTTCCCCGGGGCCTCCGCCCAGTGGGACATGCCCGAAACACCTCTCCAGGGAGGCTTCCAGGAGGCATCCGGACTAGATGCCCGAGCCACCTCAACTGGCTCCTTTCGATGTGGTGGAGAAGCGGTTCTACTCCGAGCTCCCCGCAGATTGCCGAGCTTCTCACCCTATCTCTAAGGGAGCGCCCCGCCACCCTACGGAGGAAGCTCATTTCAGCCGCTTGTAATCGGGAACTCGTTCTTTCGGTCATGACCTATAGCTCATGACCCTAGGTGAGTATTGGAAGGAAGCTTGACCTGTAAATTGAGTCCTTTGCTTTCGGCTCAGCTCTCTCTTTACCACGACAAACCGATACAGCGACCGCATAACTACGGACACCGCTCCGCTCCGTCTGTCGATCTCACGCTCTGGTCTTCCCTCACTCGTGAACAAGACCCCCAGATATTTAAACTCCTCCACCTGGGGCAGGGAGACTCCACCCACCGGGGGAGGGCAGACTACCTTTCTCCGGTCAAGAACCATGGCCTCTGATTTGGCGGAGCTCCCCCTAATTCCGGCCGCTTCAAACTCAGCTGCAAACCGCCCCAATGCACGCTGGAGTTCCCGGCTCGATGAAGCCAACAGGACAACATCATCTGCAAAAAGCAGAGAGGAAACCCTGTGGTCCCCAAACCAGATCCCCTCCAGCCCCGGGCTACGCATAGAAATTCTGTCCATAAAAACTATGAACAGAACTGGTGATAAAGGGCAGCCCTGCCGGAGTCCAACGTGGACCGGGAACAGGTCTGACTTACTGCCGGCTATGCGAACCAAGCTCCTACTCCGGTCATACAGAGACCGGACAGCCCTCAGTAAGGCTCCCCGGACCCCATACTCCCAGGGGACCCTCCACAGGATACCACGGGGGACGCGGTCGAACGCCTTCTCCAAATCCACAAAACACATATGGACTGGGTAAGCGAACTCCCACAATCCCTCCAGCACCCTAGATAGGGTATAGAGCTGGTCCACTGTTCCACGACCAGGACGGAAACCGTACTGTTTTTCCTGAATCCGAGGTTCAACTATCGGACGGACTCTCCTCTCCAGTACCCTGGCATAGACTTTCCCAGGGAGTCTGAGGAATGTAATTCCCCTGTAGTTGGAACATACCCTCTGGTCCCCCTTCTTAAAGAGGGGAACCACCACCCCTGTCTGCCAGTCCAGTGGTACACTTCCCGACTGCCACGCGACGCTGCAGAGACGTGTCAGTCAAGACACTCCCAGAGCATCCAGAGACTTGAGGTACTCAGGGCGAACTTCATCCACTTCCGGGGCCTTGCCACCGAGGAGCTCGTCGACTACCTCAGTGACTTCAGCCCGGGTAATAGACAGCCCCGCCCCCAAAGTCCTCATTCTCTGCTACTTCAAAAGAAGGCGTGTCAGTGGGATTGAGGAGATCCTCGAAGTATTCCTTCCACCGCCCAACAATGTCCCCAGTCGAAGTCAACAGCCCCCCACCTGCACTGACATGGTGCCTGTTGAGAACTGCTTTCCCCTCCCGATTCTTCGGATGGTTTGCCAGGATTTCTTCAAGGCCAACCGATAGTCCTTCTCCATGGCCTCACCGAACTCCTCCCTGGCCCGAGTTTTTGCCTCCGCAACAGCCCGGGTCGCAGCTCGCTTAGACTGCCGATACCTGTTAGCTGCCTCTGGAGTCCCACAAGCCAGCCAGGCCTGGTAAGACTCTTTCTTCAGCTTGACGGCATCCCTTCCTTCCGGTATCCACCACCGGGTTCTGGGGTTACTGCCGCGACAGGCACCAGAGACCTTGCGACCACAGCTCCGAGCAGCAGCGGAGACAATGGAGGTGGAAAACATGGTCCACTCGGACTCAATGTCCCCAACCTCCCTCTGTACATGCTTGAAGTTCTCCCGGAGGTGGGAGTTAAAGACATCCCTAACGGAGGGCTCAGCCAGACGTTCCCAGCAGACCCTCACAGTACGTTTGGGTCTTCCAAGTCTTTCCGGCCTCCTTTTCTTCTGCCAGCGAATCCAACTCACCACCAGGTAGTGATCGGTGGACAGCTCCGCCCCTCTCTTCACCTGAGTGTCCAAGACACAAGGCCGAAGGTCGCCTGAAACAACTACAAAGTCTATCATGCACCTCCTGCCTAGGGTGTCCTAATGCTAAGTGTATTGATGGACACCCTTGTGCTCGAACATGGTGTTCGTTATGGAAAAACTATGACGAGCACAGAAGTCCAATAACAAAACACCACTCGGGTTCAGATCAAGGGGAGTATTCCTATCAATCACGCCCCTCCAGGTGCCACCGTCATTGCCCACGTGGCCATTGAAGTCCCCCAGGAGGACAATGGAGTCCCCTGTTGGAGCACTTTCCAGTACCCCTTCGAGGGACACCAAGAAGGCCTGGTACTCCAATATGCTGTTCGGCCCATAAGCTGAAACAACAGGTAGAGACATGTCCCCCACCCGGAGGCGGAGGGACATGACCCACCGGGGTGAACTCCAACACTTGGCGGCTGAGCTGGGGGCTCAGGAGTAAGCCCACACCAGCCCGCCGCCTCTCACCTTGAGCAACTCCAGAGTGGTAGAGAGTCCAACCCCTCTCTAAGGACTGAGTTTCAGAGCCCAAGCCATGTGTGGAGGTGAGCCCGACTATATCTAGACGATATCTCTCAACCTCTCGAACCAGCTCAGGCTCCTTCCCTCCCAGAGAGGTGACGTTCCAAGACCGGGGTTTGGGTCGCCGAGGCATCCGCCCTTGACTGCCACCCAAACCACAATGCACTGGCCCCTTTTGAGGTCTCCTACGGGTGGTGGGCCCATGGGAGAGTGGTCCCAAGTCGCTCCTTTGGGCTGTGCCCGACCGGGGCTCTTCCCATGGGCCCCGGTCACCAGGAGCTCGCCTGCGAGCCACAACTCTGGGCCTGGCTCCAGAGTGGGGCCCCGGTGATGCCAATCCGGCCGACCTAATCGGTTTCTTTGCTGTTTCCTTTCATCAGGGGTTCTGAACAGCTCTTTGTCTGGCTCGTCACCCAGGACCTGTCTGCCATGGGAGACCCTACCAGGGGCTTAAGCCCCCGACAGCTTAGCTCCTGGGATCACTCGAGCTCTCACACTCCCCCACCACATTAAGGTGGCGGTTCACGGGGGAGATTCATAAACCAGTCTTCATAAAATTCCCCCTAAAGCCAATGGAGGGCCCGATCTCAGAAAACAGGTGGAGGGAGACCGAAGACTCGAAACAGCCATCATCATGACGAAACACCACTCCAAGCATCGAGAAGGAGAGACCAGAAACGCAAAACAGAAACATTCAGAACAAGGAACACGGAGATCCGGGACTGAAATACCTAGAACGAGAAAGCAAGGTGAATGGATGACTGTGGGGAATAATGCACATGGCAAAATTCAGGTGGCCCAACAGCGACAAAACCCCCTTTTTCAAACATCCAATGTTTGAGATGCAATGACTGGGGGTAAAGGACGAGAATCAATCAGAGAGAAATCATCAAGAAGATGCAAAACGAAGGGGAGTCCATAGGATTATACAAAAAAAGAAAAACGGAGGGGCAGATGGACGCTCCCACATCAGAAGAAGTTGGACCATCAAATCCGAAGAACGGAGGGAAGACATATGACACTGAGAAAGTGAGAAGGAGAACAGTGGGCATGAAGAACTGGTGATGAACGCAGAGCTCGGGGAAATGGAAGAAGAGGGATTGGACCGCACACCTGGAACTTAAGTAGGACGCTGAACAGGTGACTTGATTAGACTGAACCATCCGCAGGGAGGACTAACCAGGTAAACGCATTGCTTGAGTTGCCTGCCTGAAATACTCTCAGGGTCGTTCACAAATCACATTAACAAACTCTGGATGGGACTCTTTCTGAATTTACACAGTATGTTGCCTGCCCCACTTGTGAAAATAATTCCCTTGATCTGCTTTATGCTAAAGCACAAGGAGCATTTGGCACCCCCTCCCCATACACACACACACACACGTTCCAAGCTGTGATGGAGAGAAGGACTTTGAATAAACTTGTATTCATCATGGATAATCCCTAGCATCCTCTCCATCCTATACTTGACGCTCAGTGGTCAAACTGACCAGTTTAAAGTTGGTTTACTTGATAGATACTCAGGACACTGGCCTGACAAAACAAAGGCTGAGATGAATGCCTATGTCCTATATTGAATCTCAGAAAACATTGAGTTAAATTTTGCAGCAATTTGGTGAAGGTCTGAAAAAAAATGATCATAAACCTGAAATTCATTGGATAGCTGATTTTTAGTAGTGTTTTTATTCAGTATTGTGTTGATAGTTTTCCAGAGGCAGGCAACATTGTTTTTATGCTGGGCTAACTTTGTATTGTAAAAGTGAACCTTTGCTCCTCTTATGATATGGTTTAACCTGTTTCTATATTTTTTGAATTCTAAGTGATTGTAGGGAGTAGGACAAGTCAGATATTTTTTATATAACTTATGCTTGGTCTTCAAGGATTTTATTATAGCTGAAGTGATCCATGGTTTTGACATCCTGGCTTGATGAAGCCAACAGGACAACATCATCTGCAAAGAGCAGAGAGGAAGTCCTGTGGTCAGCCCGTCAGGCTCCCTGGACCCCATACTCCCAGAACAACCTCCACAGGACACCATGGGGGACGCAGTCAAGTGCCTTTTCCAATTCCACAAAATACATGGACTGGATGAGCGAACTCCCACGAACCCTCCAGCGCCCTAAAGAGGGTGTACAGTTGGTCCACATGATCATGACCAGGACAGAAACCACGTCCCTCCAGGTGCCACTGTTGTTGCCCACGTGGACATTGATGTCCCTCAGGAGAACAATGTATCTTCACAAAGTAGATTTTTACTACAGGATTTTCATACTTACTCTGTTTACAGTCCATCAGCTTCTTGGTTGTTTCAATGAGGCTGGAATTCATCGTCTCAATAACATCATTCAGTTGCTCAGTCAAATTTTCTTTGCTGTCAAAGATTTCTGACAAATTTCTTACTGAATCACCATCTGAAATGAATCCAGGCCAAAAAAATCTTTATCAGTGACTTAATCACAGAATGGATGGTGAATCAAGTGCAGTTAGCTAACAGACTATTAGTTTAAAGGTGCAGAGACAAGATTGAAATTATTACCCAACAAGCTGATGTAAGGGTGTGTTCAGACTTGAAAAGTCTGTTGGTCTAGACTCCGTCCAATTTGAACCTAGTCTGTATACAGAATGCCGTCAACTTGACTATTCTTCGAACCAAAGCTTCTAAACAGAATCACATGACTAAAGATCTCTACAGTCATTGGCCAGAAAGGAAAAGGGTGGGGCTAAGAAAAACAGAAAGAATAATGGACATCCTAGGTTTTGCAGTCCATGTTTGGATAGTTCACTTTTTCAAATGTATATTTCGCTCACCAGTTTGGAACATTTGTATCAATGTTAGGTACAACAATTTTAACTTCATACTTTGGTATGGTGTAGGCATGCTGCAAGGCAGTTACTGAGGAGGGGACGACTAAGAAGGTCTGTTGATGACATATAAATTGTCTGGAAAACAGTGTGAGAAGCAATGTGTAGCGCATCAAAAATTGTTTTAATGAACCTGCTGTCAAGGTAGGGAGGGGTGGTGAGCATGAAGGACCCAAAATGCAGAGACAGGAGGCACACGGTTCCAGGGCAAAGGGGTTTATTAATGTAACAAAAAGCGCTGCAGAGCAGGGAAACAAAACTAAAACTCACTGTGGGCATAGCATGAACACATGCCAGACGGGAGTCAGGGAAGAGACGTTAATGGACCAGCACAAGAGGAAGGCAGAGACAAGACTGACAGAACTGACAAGACACAGGTGAACATGATCAGGAGAGATTGGGACTAGGGAAGTAAAACTCAAACCATGACATAACAGTTCCTTTCAAAATAAAACAGGAAACATGTTTGTTTTTTTGTCAAAAATGACAAAAAAAACAAGACGGAAAGCTTATATACTCTCCACTTTTGATCAGAATAACTCCTTTTGACACGTGCAGAATGCTCTAAAATACAGAAAACGGCCATAGAAGAGGAAATAGCGAGTTCCGTTGTAAACAAACAAAGCTGTGGCATAGATCAGTGTTTTTCAACCTCTTTTGAGCCACGGCACACTTTAACCTTGACAAAATCCAGCGGCACACCAGCATCCAAAAAGGTTTAAAAAAAGGAGAAACTCTGTATTGAGTCTGTATTGATCTACAGCTCCTCCGCAATCTCTCATGTTTTTTTGTGGTAATTGTGGCAGAAAAGCTGGAAGTTGCAGCTGTTTTTTTAAAGATGTATTAAAAGTTAAGTTAGAAGATTTAAAAACTGTTTGATGTGTGTTTGTTGTGGTTTGAAGACATTTAACAGGAAAAACTGGTGCGCTTCAACGCTGTCACTTTAACCTAATGTATTATGAGAGATGTAGTGCAAACAGCCACATAAAGGAGACAGACTTGCTTTTATGAGCTTCATTGCTTTGTTCACTTGTTTCACTGTCTGATACTGGATTCTGTGGAAAGCTACACTGCCAAAGACGAGCTTTATCTGGTATTTTGGTTGGAACTGAGCGACTTTATTAGCAGAATCGGAACACGGAAGTGAAGACTTTAACCACTTCTGAATGGTCAGACGAATGTCGTGTGATTAAGCCTCCAAAAATGATTGGTGGAGACAGTTAAAGGGGCGGGACTTTTCAGAAAACCTTTATAGCTGCAGCTAAATCCTGGTACCCTCATTCTTATCAACGTGTATTTATTGGAATCAAATAAACACAAAGAAAAAAGTCTTTTACGATCTTTTATATTCCTAACTACTCAGTGTTGTATCAGGGCCTGTTTGGATTAGCAAAGAGTTGATATCCTGGAGATGATAAATATTTTTAGATCAGTGAATGGGTAATTTCCCACAGCACTTTGACCATCTCCCACGGCACACTAGTGTGCCACGGCACACTGGTTGAAAAACACTGGCATAGATTGCTCATCATTTTTAATATATGTGGCCAGTGCTTTTTTCTTGGACGAATGGACCCGGAAGAAGGGTTAGGATTAGGCTAATACGTGTCAACAACATTTAGCCTTGGATGTACTTAAAATCCATGTGGTCAATGCCGCCATGTGCATTGCTGCACATAAATATGTAGGAAAAACATCAGTCTTTATTTTGTCTGGACACGACTGGTAACACAAGTTCATATGATTGTTTTTACGGGTTTCTCAGGACTTCGCATTTCTGCATTTCTGCATTCAAAAGCAGTTTCTGCCAGTTCACACGCTGTTCCACAGCCGCTCCTCTGCTTGGCAGCTCACTGATGGAGAGCAGCCAGACGGATTGCGGTCCGAAGCCACCTCTGCAGCAGAGCATCCTCCCTTGCCCGCAAACATGAAGCTACGAGTCCGGCTGCTCTGCTCAGAGACATGTTTCAGTTGTGCAGACCAGCTGGCCAGTCCTGTTCGCGCTCCAAAGCTTCTCTGGAGCGCCACACCGTGTACGCATGACGTAAAAGCCAGATCAGTAGTGACCCATCATAAATTGTTTACATGCACCACGATCCGATCAACGTCGGCAAAAACCAGCTATCTCGATCCGAAGGAAATTTTGACCTGAATGAGTCTGATCGGTGTATAAATGAAGATGTAAAAGTGCCAAATAGTGAAAAAAAGTGTGTTTTACACTGTGCTGCCTAACAATATTACATAATCTCTCAAACAACTTCCATCCAACACATTACACCTGTTCTGCAGCAGCTACATTGGCTATCAATCACACACCGAATTACATACAAAATACTTGCTCCATCAAATCTTTCAGATCTTGTTCATGTCGCCACACTGACTACCTCCGGACCTCACAAACATTGGCTCTGTCTCACAATTCACCAAAAAACTGAAAACTCACATTTTCCAACCTAACTATTTCCCTCCATAACTTCCTATTTCGTAGCCTATTTTATATTTATATTTATTGTGCATTCTATTGCTTTTATTCTGTTTTCACTTTTATGTACGTTGACCATGGGTTCATTGAAAGGCGCCTAAAAAATAAAATGTATTATTATTATTATTTATAATAGAGACATGTAAATACAAAAGCGGATTGGACCAAGCACAGAGCCCTGTGTTACACCACGACTATCTCTGTTGTATGAGGAAGACTCATTTACATGATCAGATAAAAATGTCTTAGTTTTTATGACCACCTAAAACAACAGAATTCTTTGACCTTGTTGCTTGACTGTCCAGATTGACTAGTTCCTCAAAATTAAACTTGTGAATCCCTCCTCATCCTAATTATGCTTTTTTTTAAAAACATTATTTAACTGTTCAAATTTATTTTTAAACTTTAAAGATGTTGTTCCTTCCACAGGTCCCTGTTGTGTTATATTGACAATAATTTAAAGGAAGACAATGAAACAAGTTAAAAAAAAAAAAATTAAAGAATCCACTTGGAAACTAATAAACATCACATAAACAGACCCATACAACACTGCAGGATGACTGTTTCAGGTTTTCTACATAATAACTTCCATTCATCTGTTTTCCATTCCTGCTTGTGAGGGTTGCTGGAGCGTATCGCTGCTGCTTTAGGAGGAGCGCGAGTTACACCCATTTTCGTAGTCCATTACAGGCTCACACATATTCACACCTAATAGAAAATCAGAGTCACCAATTCAGCTATGAAGCATGTTTTAGGGCCGTTAGAGGAAGCTGGAGAACCAGGAGAAAACCCCCACACACACATGGAGATCATGCAAACTCCACACAGAAAGCACCAGCTGGACCTTAACCATTTGAAATGAAAGTGCAAACCTCTACATCAGGGGTGTCAAACTCATTTCCACCGAGGGCCACATCAGTATAGCAGCTGTCCTCAAAGGGCCGGATATAACTTATACATGTAACTAAATGTAATGAAACATACATGTAACTACTCCTTAATGTTAAACAACTAATTTATTTATTTATTATAACTTTTGAAAGTGACAATTACAGTTGCATAGAAAACATATGTTTGCTTGTTACTCTATCATAAATCCTTTTAAATTTGATTCTGTCAGGTTAGATTATATGGACAGTGTTTAAGTCCTAATGTATAGTTGCCCAATCTGATATTTCAAGGCAGATTCCCCCTATATATATATATATAAATACACACCAATTTTTATTTTTCATTTTAAGAAATCAAAAATTTTCATGCTCTCGGGGGCCACATAAAATGACATGGAGGGCCACGTTTGGCCCCCGGGCCTTTAGTTTGACATATGTGCTCTACATTATCATGCAGTCTTACATGCCACAATTTAATAAAGGTTAAAAAAATTACATTTCTGACATGATTGTAAAATTTAAAAAAAAACTATTGTCACATTTGGTCTGTTGCAAGTTAAATACTCACAGAGGAGGCAGACAATGATGAGTCCAGCCAGAAGAAGAACACTCAGCATCACCATGAAAGTAATAACACCGAGATAGCATCTCCTGTTGGACTTGATGGAAGCTATAGGAGGAAAATTATAACTGAAACCACAATAGACAAACATAAAGTGAATTCATTTTGTTTCATCATTGAGTTCTCTCTTACCTGGTGGATTTGAGTCAGAAAATTGGCAGACAGGATCTTCAGGTTCAAAATTTTCATAAATGTCTTCCATTATAAGGATGTAAAATCTAAGAACGTGTGAAGCGTTTAACAGACTGACTTGTATACTGAACAGCTTTTTCTGTCTAAGGTTATTATTAAAGCGATGGGAAGTCAATGTCATGTGACAGTAGTTGCATTGTGACAGGAAGCTTGGGAGAGGTGAATGTGTGAAAGTGGGGTTTCAAAGAAATAACTTCTTCTAAGTTCCGCTTTTACTTTTTTTTCCGTCTAACATCTAAGTGCAGACGCTGAGCAAACAAATAAGAGCTGATGACCAGATTTTACTGCTACAATAGGTAGTTATGAATCTTCAGACACAAAGACAAACACATTCTCACCTCTACTCGTCCAATACGGACACATGGTAGGGAGCCCCCTCTGCATCACATATAGCTTGGGGTGAGCTCAACTCGTTGTTTTTTGACGTGCTGCCTGCCCCGATTAAATTACTTCAGTAAAGTTTCACAGATTTTGACGTGCTGCCTGAATAATAAGAATAAAAAGAAGAAAAGTATTTTTCTTTTTCCTGATATTGTCAGAGAGCAGTGCTCGATGTGTTACTTTTAGTTAAAATGGTCCACTTTTTTGGAATATGAAACAGAAATTAAAATCCAATTAATTTTTGGTTAAAAACTTAAATTAATCCACAGTGTTTTGGGATCTTATTTTCAGCACATCGAAAGTTGGGCTCCCCCAGAGCATTAACATGTGACACGGAGGGGGGTCCCTGCCCATGTGTACACATATGACAAGTTGGGGTGAGATTGTGTTGCCCAGACACCTGCAGGGGAGAGCAGGTCAAAGGAATCTGCCTCCCAAGCAACCCAATGTCAGCCACTTAGACCAGGGCTGGAAGGACCACCACAATGAACCACAGCACTGGATAGGTGGAGGGCTCAGGGGCACCGAGAGCATGAGGCCCACCCAGGAAACAGTTCTTTTGCCGTGCCTGGAGATCCAGTTGGGGCCTTACCCCACTGAGACATGAGCTAGAATGCACCTTGATAAATAAATCATTTTCTTCAGTCATGAAATTCACACTTGCACCCAAAAGGAAAGAAACACACTAAAATTTTGTCTGTAGAAGATTTCTTTGAAAAAACAATTCAAGTTTCAATCTGAACTGTGTAACTTTTGCTCATCAAAAACATTAGAACAGATCTTTTATAGCTGTAAACACACAAAGGTCTTCTGGTCCGATGTTCATAGTTATGTCAATCAAATATTTTTTATAATAGCCACTTGTTTTTTTTTTTACTGCTTTTCTCTACTTCATGGACAGTTTGGACTTAGAAGTTTCTGATTTGATCATGCTTGTCACTCATTCATTCATTTTCTAAACCTGTTTTGTCCCTTTCGGGGCCAAGGGGCTGCTAGAGCTCTGAAGACAGGGGACATTCTGGACAGGTGGCCAGTCCATTTAAGACTGGCCATTTAAGAGAAAATATGCATTTATTGTCACTGACCTCATGTACAATGACATTGAAACAGTCGACATATCAAAGTAAAAAAGATGAGAATGAACACAATTATAAACATGTCTGTAATGTAAAAAACATGTACAAAATAAAATAAAAATGTTTGTTATGTGTAAAATGATATGCGCAAAATATAGGCATGTTTGCTATGTGCATAAACCATTTGACAGCAGGGAGGTAGGTAAATATTGAAGTTAGAAAAGATGAAATCCTAAATAAACAAATTTACGTACAAAGGTATTTGTCAGTTTTATCTGGAGAGCCGGGAGTTTAACATAGTTATAGCTTTTGGAAAAAAACTGTTTTTAAATGTTTTTAAAATTTGTTTTATTTTTTCTGCATCTGTAGTAACTCCCAGAGGGCAGTAGATCAAACGCAGTAATCTGTTTAGTCCAGTGAACTCATTGTCATGTTCAAGAAACCAGTCTGTGATGATTCCAGCTTCATGGCATGGTGCCTTATCCTGCTGGAAGTAGCTATTGGGAGATGGTACACTGTCATCATGAAGGGATGGACATGGTCAGCAACACTACTGAAGTAGGCAGTGGTGTTGGAACCATGCTCAATTGGTACTAAGGGGCCTAAAGTGTGTCAAGAAATTATCCCCCATACCATTACACCACCACCAGCCTGAACCGTTGATACAAGGCAGGATGGATTCATCTTGTTTATGCCAAATTCTGACCCTACCATCAGAATGTTGCAGCAGAAATACAGACTTATCAGATCAGGCAATCTTTTTTCCAGTCCTCTATGCTGTGCAAACCTCAGTTGTGGCACCCGATGTTGTCTTCTGCTGCTGGATCCCATCTGCCTCAAGGTTGGACGCATTGTGCATTCAGAGATGCTATTGGTAAATGGCGTTTATTTGTATGGCACTTTTCTACCTTCCTCGAAGACCCAAAGCACTTTACAGTCACAGTCCCATTCACACACATACCTCAGTTGTAACCAGTGGTTACTTGAGTGTCTCTTACCTTTCTATCAGCTGGAACCAGTCTGGAAAATCTTCTCTAACCTCTGGGATTAACAAGAGATTTCCGTCCAGAGAACTGCCTCTTACTGGATATTACTGGGGATCATCCTTCTTACACACATGCAAGCGAAGAGACGGCTTAAGCACAATGCATTAAAAAATGCAGCAGAATCACATCTGAGTTAGGTTTGATTTCTTTTTATTAATGCAGTCTTTAAACACTATCTAAAAATCCATCAATCCACTAATAGCTGTAGTAGCTAATAGCTGCAGTGTAAACAGGGCTTCAGCCATTTTGTAAACGATGTTGAGGGGATCCGAGCCATAGCCCCGCCCATGGCCACTAAGAATCATGGGAAGTGTTAATTCCACACCATGAGTTAGGAAGCTGTGAAGAGAAGTCACTCTTAAATTATGCCCAGGTGAAATTTGAGGCACAATGATGACTCCCTAAAAATTCTGGCATCATGAACAGAGCTTGGCCATTTGGCTTCAATGTTTGTGATGAGGTGGGTGGCATCTCATATTACCTGGATAGTGGGGAACAGGAATCAGTATGAAATAAAGTTTGATAAAAACAAATAACTGTAATATATTGTTACCTGCAAATTTATGCTGTGCATTGACTCCCTATTAACATAGTCTCCTTCATTGACGGAAGGGGCTTTACTAGGAATTTGTGTTCCATCAATGCACCCAATCCCATTTGGGAACCCTGACATCTGAGGATATATAATTAGAAGCATTGGAATGATTATGACTGTAAACAGTATGGATACATTGATAAAGCAGTGCTATGCAATTGAAACTGAGACTTACAGGTAAGGTAGCAGAGGTAGCCTGTTTACAGAGGTTTGTTTGCTGGCCTCCAATGAGATTTTGGCTATGGACTGTTCAGTGCTGGAGCCGACCACTAATGGCATTGAGAATGTTCTGGTCATGACTGATATATTTAGTAAGTACACCATGGCTGTTTTTCTGACTCAAATCCACCAGGTATGAGAGAACTCAATGATAAAACAAAATGAATTCACTTTATGCCTGTTGGATGCTGGTCCGATGACAGTTGCAGGTTTCCATGTCCCGGATGGAAGTTGGAATCAAATTGTAGATCCTTGGGACAGAGCAGGCAGTGCTCTGGCACTTCTGTCGTAGTATTGCTTCTGCCGGCTTTGACACAATTGTTGTCTGTTCTGGACTGTGCAGTGAGGCGAAGGAACCGGCTGCAGCTGCTTCTCCGTAGTGGTAAAACAGAACGTAAGCAACGACTCATCAGTATCCATGAAGGCTTTGGCAGTCTGCACTGCCTTTTCAGCAAGACCGTTGCTCTGTGGGCTGCTCGTGATGTGTTCAAAGTCCCATGAATGTGCAAAGCTTTTGAACTCCTGTGAGCTGTAACAGGGTCCGTTATCACTGACGACAGTCTGTGGCACACCAAACCTGGCAAACATGGCTTTTAACTTTGTAATCACTGCGGCTGATGTAAGACTGACGATTTTCTCCACTTAACGGCTACTATGTAGTCATGGCTGTTCCACGTGAACAGGTCTGTGGCTATTGTCTGCCAAGGTTGCTCAGGAATACAATGGGATATCATTGGTTCTCTCTGGTGTGAGTGACGCCTCTCTAGACAGATGCTGTAAGATCCAACCAGTTTTTCTATTTGTTTGCCCATCCCGGGCCAGAACAGAACATCTCTCACTCTCTGCTTGGATTTTTCAATCCCCATGTGTCCGGTATGTATGCGTGACAACACCCTGAGCAAGTGAGGGGATGATTGTCTTTTCGCCCTTTAGCAAGATGCCATGTGCCTCAGATATCTTATGTCTGTGGTTCCAGTATTCAGCAACAGTGGGTGGGCACCTTTTGCGTGACTCTGGCCAACTTGATTGGATTATCTGTTTCAACCTTGACAGTTGCTCATCCTGTGCATGTGGCTCCTCTTATTTATGCAATTTTCTCTCACTCACAGGGGCATTGCTGATCACGCTGTGAATTTGGAAATCCATTCCTTCACACAATGTCTGGCTGTCACACTCGATTGGTTTCCTGGACAGCGTGTCGGCGACGGGGATGTGTTTTCCTGGCTTGTGTTGGATGTCAATATCGTACCTTTGAAGCTGCAATATCATGCGCTGGAGTCGATATGGTGCGGCAACAAGTGGTTTGCGCATTATTTATTCCAAGGGCCTGTGGTTTGACTCAACAACTACATGTCTCCTATACAGGTACTGGTGGAACCGCTTACACCACATGTATCAAACTCAAGGCCCGCGGGCGAAATGTGGCCCGCCATGTCATTTTATGTGGCCCGCCAGTAGGGCTGTGACGATGACCTCATCACCGCATCACCGCACTTTTTTTTTTGTTTGTTTTTTTGAAAGTTTTGCATATGGTGCATGATTGGAACTATAATAAACTCATTAAAACGTTCATCTTTGCTGATAATTTACGTTTTCTGCTAGTCCTGTGTTCAGACTTTCCTTCTTTCTTTCAGACTGTTCTCTCCTTCTCTCCCACCACGCCTGTCACTGTCTCTAGTCGGGAGCACGCTCTCAGTGCCTCTGCTGCACGTGGCTCCCTTTACACACGCAGGCGCGGGCTTTCAGAAGGACACATCCTCATTCTACAACAGAAGTTTCCGTCTCGCGAGGAAATATGACAAATTTACTGCGTTCTAATTATTAATTCCCATTGTATTCGTTCTTAAGTGCGCGACATGGCCGCCCGCCTATGGAGTCCTAAACTGATCATAATTGAATAAATAAATATTTAATTAAATAAATAAATATGACCTCATGCAAATACACAATAAACCAATACATCTCTCATAAATATATAAAAAGATCATGAAATTGTGAAAAACCTACACACAGATTTTAAATTAGCCTTTATATTATTCAATATATTTCATTTTGCTTTAAAAACCTGTTCATTATTTTAAAACATCATTTTAAAATATTCATTTTTAATCATGTTGAATATTATTATAATTCTGTCTTTTTTCAGAAGCTCGTATTTCAAAATCAATATTTTCCAAAGTAGCTTTGTTTTTATTTCATGTTGCTTTTTTTCACAATGGCTTATTTATTTCATGAAGAGCTTTTTCAGGAGAATGGGTCTGTCTGTCAATCAGTGAAAGTGGGCGGGATCTAAACGCTCATTGGCTCATCCATGGAAATCGACTCATATTCCTCGATACCCGCTCAGCGGTGTACCAGTCAAAGAGATTACATATTTCAGCGATATCCGCGCGGCTTTGCTGACATTAGAGATCAAATAGAGTCAAACAATCTGTCTGCTGCAGAAGATGCAAACATCGACGACTCTGTTTTTGTAGTTTGAGGGTTTGTGTGGACCAAACCACAGAGGAGCTCCGGTCGTCCACGTCTCCAAGTCCCGGTTAAAACACTCCTCATTCTTACGCCAATCACTCAGAGTCAAACTTTATTTATAAAATCAAACTTTATTTATAAAATAGCGCTTATCATGCATTTCATGCAGCTCGAAGCGCTTTAACATTAGAAACAAAAAACACACAACATTACAGTAAAAACCCAACCCACCCTACACCCTTCCCACTCCCCTCCATTAAAGCACATGACCCACGACAATGAATGTTGACTACCAATGCAAGTTAAAATAAATAAATAAATAAATGAATAAATAAATAAAAAAGCAAGCAAGCAAACAAGCAAGCAAACAAACAAACAAACAAACAAACAAACAAGGCTCGGCTCTGCTGCGAGGAAACGGCATTTGGGAATCTCTTCATACCAGGAGCCAGCCCGGCCACGGGAGCATCGCCACAGCGCCAACCCAGACCGGGACAACACCAGGGTCCACTTCACAGCCGTGAGGCTGCAAAATTAAACCCCAGCCGCCCCAGCAAAGGCAAGAACTGCAACAACAGCCACCGGGCAAGCCGGCAACCCTGGCAGAAAAGACTCCCACAAGAAACACTGGGGCTAAAATCACAATAAGATACTAAAATTATAAGATTTATTAAAAATATATATATATAAATAATAATAAATAAATAAAATAAAAAAATAAAAAAATAAATAAATAAAAAATAAATAAATAAATAAATATAAAAAAAACTGAGAATAAGATGCATAAAATGAAATGAAATATAGTATAGAATATAGCCTATAATAAAACTAATAGAATAAATTAGCAGTTAAAATCAACTAAAAGCTAAATTAAAAAGGTGGGTCTTGAGCCTCTTCTTAAAAACCTCTACAGTCTCTGCGGCCCTGAGGCCCTCCGGCAAGCCGTTCCACAGGCGAGGACCGTAATGGCAGAACGAAGCCTCACCATAAGTTTTGGTCCTCACTTTAGGAACAACTAAGAGGCCAGCACCGGAGGACCTCAGGGTCCGCGAGGGCTCATATTTTAAAAGAATATCATTTAAATAAGAAGGCCCAAGACCATAAAAACACTTATAAACCATTAAAAGAACTTTAAAATCAATCCTGAAACGCACAGGGAGCCAATGCAGCGACTTTAAAATCGGTGTAATGTGTTTCCGCCCCCTGGTCCTCGTCAGAACTCGTGCCGCTGAGTTCTGCAATAGCTGTAGATTTGAAATAGACTTTTTGGGTAAACCAGAGAGCAGGGCATTACAGTAATCTAAACGACTGAAAATAAAAGCATGCATTAGCACTTCTGTGCTGGCAAGAGAGAGGAACGGGCGGACTCTGGCAATGTTTTTAAGATGATAAAATCCTGTCTTGACGACATTTTTAATGTGTGGGATAAAATTTAGCTCAGAGTCAAAAAGTACGCCCAGGTTTCTCACACATTGAGAAGGTTTAAAATTATGAAGATGTGGTAAAATCATCTCTCTCTTGTCTTCAGAACTGATGATTAGAACTTCAGTTTTGTCCTGGTTGAGCTGTAAGAAGTTTTCTGCCATCCACAACTTTATATCTAAAATGCAGTTTAAAAGAGTGTTAACCGGTTCAAGGTCATCAGGAGACACGGCGATGTAAAGCTGTGTATCATCAGCATAGCTGTGAAAGTCAACGCCGTGTCTCCTGATGACCTCCCCAAGAGGCAACATATACAAATTAAAAAGTATTGGCCCTAAAATCGACCCTTGGGGAACCCCACAACTTATTTCGTGGATTCTTGAAGAGCACGTATCCATACTTACATAAAAGTGTCGATCTGTAAGGTAAGAGTAAAACCACTTAAGAACATTCCCAGAGAGGCCCACTAGACTCCTAAGTCTGTCTAATAAAATCTGGTGATCTATTGTATCAAAAGCGGCACTAAGATCCAGTAGCACCAGAACAGAAAGTTTCTGTGAGTCGTAGTTTAATCTAAGATCATTAACGATCTTTAAAAGAGCCGTCTCTGTACTGTGGTTTTTCCTAAAACCAGACTGATATTTTTCTAAAATTTTTTGGGCATTTAAAAACTCATGCAGTTGAGTAGCGACACTTTTTTCTATTATTTTACTTAAAAATGGTAGGTTTGATACGGGTCTATAGTTATCCAGATTTTTTGGATCTAATTGACTCTTCTTCAGAAGGGGCCTCACCACCGCCGTCTTACAGGCAGAGGGGAAGACCCCCGTCTGAAGAGAGCAGTTTACTACATTTAAAAGCTCTGACTCAAAGAATCCATAAAATGTTTTAAAAAGTGAAGTGGGAATGGGATCTAAAAGGCAGGTTGTAGTGTTTACTTGGGATAAAACTCGACCAAGCATCTCCGCATCAACCAGGACAAAACTCCCCAGTGTTTCTTCTGGTAAAAACAATGCTGGAGGTCTGGTAAGATCAGTGTATTGCATAGATGACATGTTTGATCTTATAGCTTTGATTTTACCCATGAAGTGGTCTGCAAAGTCCTCACATGCAGCATTAGATGATGGCATGGAGGACTTGTTGAAGTCTTTGTTTATTAAAATATCAATTGTTTTAAAAAGAAATTTGGGGTTGTTTTTATTTTCTGAAATGATTTTTGAAAAATAAGAGGTTCTGGCCCGTTCAACTGAGTTATTGTAGATTTTGAGTTGTTGTTTTAAAATGTCTTTATGAATGATTAAATTCGTCTTACGGTATTTCCTCTCTGCTCTCCTGCAGTTCTGCTTCAGACCCTTAATGTCGTCAGTCTTCCATGGCATTTTAGGAGTGGCTCTTATTGTTTTCGTTTTGAATGGAGCCACTGCATCTATGGAAGACTGAAGTCTGTTATTAAAATGATCAACAATAAAATCACAGGGTGCAGGTAAAATCTGAGCAGGAGTTTGCTTAAAAACATCAATAAAACTTGCAGCCACTTCAGGAGTTAAATACCGCTTCCTCACAGTTCTCACTGAGGCTTCCTGCTGGATTTCACTGGTGACACCAAAAAACACACAATAATGGTCTGATATGGCCAAATCAACAACAGAGGACACCCCAGTGGACAGACCATAGGTAATGACAAGGTCCAGGGTGTGTCCCCTGTTGTGAGTTGGCTGTGTGACATGCTGCTGAAAATCCATGCTGTTTAGAAGATTTAAAAACTCACAGGCATAGATATCATCATAATTATCAACATGCAAATTAAAATCACCAGTAATTAAAATCCTATTGTACCTAATATGAAGAGATGATAAAAATTCAGAAAATTCCTCGATAAAACAGGAAGGAGGGGTTGGTGGTCTGTATACTGTGACAGTTAGAACATGTGGGTCTGCAAACAGAAAAGCATGATGCTCAAATGAACAATATTTACTAATTAAAACATTTTCAGATGATATTGTTTTAAGAGCAATCGATGCTGTACCTCCACCTTTCTTTCCTCCCCTGATTGAAAATAAAAAGTTAAAATTAGGTGGAGAAGCCTCAGTGAGAATAGCTGGTGCATCAGAGCCAAGCCAGGTTTCAGTTAAAAACAAACAGGTTAAATCATGGTCTAAAATCAGATCATTAATGATAAAAGACTTATTTAAAAGTGATCTGACATTTAAAAGAGCCATCTTCATGGTTGTGGGTAAAATCTGATGTGTGCATGTCATGGGTTTTGTGACTGATGTGTGAATTGGTCGGAGACATGTAACATGCGATGCACGTGGATATGAATGCAAATGATTTGAATGTCTATTGGTGATGCGGACTGGTATGTGATGCTGTATGGCAGAGAATGATGAGTCAGGGGTGTGGATGTCCTGGTTCAACCGTCAGCTGGATATGGTTTTGAAAGAACGGAGGGTGAGATCAATGTTCATGCTGAGAAGACGGGAACCACTATTGTTGGGGTGTAAACCATCTGATTTAAAGAGGTATGGTCTATTGTAAAAGGTTGTGAAGTTATCAACGTATGAAATGTTTATGGAATGACAGTATGTTTTTAACCAAATGTGAAGCTGACGGACGCGTGAGAACATGATGTCTCCATAACGGGGTGCAGGTAGTGGTCCAGATATAATGCAGTTTATGTTTAACTGTTGGATGGTGTGAATCAGGTGGATGAAGTCCATTTTCAGAGTCTCTGATTGCTGCAGTTTCATGTTGTTGGTGCCTGCATGTATGATGAAAGTCTTCGCAGAGGGGTGTTTGACAGAAAGTTGGTGAGCAGAGTTTTTAATGTCATTGACGACCGCTCCAGAGAGTGAGTGTGTGTGGCACCTTCTGACCCGGACATGCCGGACAACGGAGTCTCCCACGATGAGCACGGGCTGCTGCACAGGTCCGGGTCTCCCAGCGGGGTGATGAGCAGCGGCCTCCGCTGAAGGGGGCTCAGGTGGAGAGTTGGGAGCTCCAGAGCGGTGTTTCCGGGCAGACAGTAATCCAGCGTGAAGACCTGTTTTTCTTGTGGAGAGTGGATCCCCTGAAGCCGGTGAAACGCAGGATGCGGCGCGCGAGCCCCGGGGAAGCTCGCCTGAGCGTCGGGCCACCGCCTCTTTCAGCAGACGGCGGCGTTTCCCTCTCGTGCCGGGCACCAGCGAAACAGCGGAGGATCCGGGCGGCTGGGCCAGTGTCACGGCTCCAGGAAGAAGCGCGAGTTGGTCAGACTCCAGCAAAGCGGGCCCCGAAGCAGCAGACGCCGTTGGACCCGTAGAGGTGGTAGCGGGAGTCGTCGCCTGGCTGGGACCAGCAGCAGAGCCGGATGCCACGGTAGGAGTTCCGCCCGATGTCGGTCCCGGTGAGCCCGCTCGGGTCGCTGACGCCGCGGTGAGGTCTTCAGCCAGCGGGGCAAAGCGGTTGGTCAGCTTTAGGTTTTCCGAGCTGGCATTGTTGGGTTTGGACCCACAGATCCTCCGGCCGCGACGTGTCACCTCAGCCCACGACTGTTTGGGCGTAGAGCAGAGGGCTGGAGCCCTGGGCCCGGCATCGGCCTGGTCTTCATGGAGGTCCTGTGGACTCCTGGCCTCCCCTGCAGAGCTGGTGTTGGTGGTGCTCGGAGCCCCGTCCATCCGCTCCCACCCGTTGTTTTTACGGCCACAAATTTGAATGATGTTACTCTCCGTGGCGGTGGAATGGGCTTCGGCGGGAATTTCTCCAAACCATGGAAGGGTTTGAGACAGGGAGCGGTTGGTGTTAATGGAAAGCTGTAGTTGTTGGATGTACTTAGACTGGGAAGCAGATACTGATAGAATTTTTTCTATCAGAGCAGATTTTTCTCTGAGCTCCAGTCTAAGTTTCTGAACAGTTTCCTTAAGTTGGCAATGTCCTGGGTCACAGTGGTCGGGAGTGCATGAAACTCCGTCTGGACGAGCGGCAGCCATCATCATCAAGATGATCAGAGCTCACATCATGCCTTATGTCGGCTCGCAGGAAGTGAGCTTTTCTGTTTTGAGCCCCAAATTGTTTTTTTCTTTTGCCTTTCCATTTAATCCTGTCATCAGATGATCACACAATTCAAAACTCCCTCAAAGTGTGAGCTATGATGCACAAATGAAAGTAGGTGTTGCATGAAAGGTGACTTAAACAGAAGCCAAAACATGTTTTGTAAAAAACAAAAAAAGACACATTTAAAAATGTAAAACTTAATAGAAGCTAATGATTTAAACACGTTGTAATTCAAGTAGGATATCACAAAATTATTTTAAAAATTTAAAGAAAATCAAATAAACTATTATTATATTAAGTGACAGAACAAGCACAATATGGATGATATTAACAAACTAATTAATCCTTTACAAACAAGCTTCTCTCCATCAACGTTTTATTGAAAGATTCCTGTGGCTCACAGGCTTACAGTGGGCAGTACTGTGATCAGTATTCTTAGATTGATAAATTTGTCAAAGTAACAATGAGTTTACAATAAACATGTTTGATTCTCTCTTCCTCCATTTTCAACAAACAGTACAATGCTAACTTATCTTCACTAAAGCGGAAAATAAAACTTTCAGTGGAACAACCATATTTGATTGAAAAGTATATGGTTTATTTTGTGATTCCTAGTTCTGCTCAACTATCTCTCATTGAGTGGGACAATGGGACGAAAATTAGGCAGTCCTGTGCTCATGTTTCTGCTCTTGCCGATTGTCCTTCAGGTGTTTTCTTTGTCCCTAAATCTGTTTTTTCTCTGCCCTAAGACTTAATTTCTGGTGTGCACCATGTTGGCTAACATTGTAGTAGGTTTAGGGGCTGTCATCTGCACTTGGTTTTTAAAGTTAGAAGACGTTTCACCTCTTATCCAAGAGGCTTTGTCAATTCTGAAAAACTGGTCGAAGAGCTGGTATATATGCACTCATGGGGGAGGAGTCAGACCTGAAACTGGATGGTATTGTCAACTTAGACTACATAGTTTCGGGTCGTTAAGAGTCCTTTGTCCTCAGCTGGGGGTTGGGGAGCCAGTGACTCCCTCCCCAAACTGGTCTCTCTTTCAGCTGTTTGGTTTCTCCTATATACTGTTCATTGCAGTTCTCTTTGCAGTGGATAGAGTACACAACATTACTCTGTTTGTAGCTGGGAATTTTGTCCTTTGGATTAACCAGTTTGTGTCTGAGAGTATTAACTGGTTTGAGATGAACTGGGATGTTATGTTGTTTTGAAAATCCTTTTTAGTTTTTCAGACAGGCCTGCAATAATATTAGACTTCTCTCTCCTGGCCACTTTGTCCAGCTCCTCTGGGGGGACCCCAGGTGTTTCCAGGCCAGCCAACAGACATAGTCTCTCCAGCGTGTCCTGAGTCTTCCCCAGGGCCTCCACCTAGTGGAACATGCCAGGAACATCCGGACCACATGCCCGAGCTACCTCAACTGGCTCCTCCGGATGTGGTGTAGAAGAGGTTGTACTCCGAGCTCTCTGCGGGTGATCGAGCTTCTCACCCTGTCTCTAAGGGAGTACCCAGCCACCGTACAGAGGAAGCCCATTTCAGACGCTTGTATTCCGGAGCTGGTTCTTTCGGCCATGGCCCAGAGCTCATGACCCTAGGTGAGTATTGAAATAAAGGTTGACCGGTAAATTGAGAGTTTTCCTTTCTGGCTCAGCTCTCTTTTCCCAACAACAGACAGTGCATAACGGCAGATGCTGCTCCAATCTGCCTGTCACTCTCACGCTCGTATCTTCCCTCACTTGTGAACAAGACCCCAAGATCCTTAAACTCCTCTACTTGTGGCAAGAGCCCTCCACCCAGCTAGAAAGGACAAACCACCTGTCTCCGGACAAAGACTATGGCCTCGGACTTAGCGGTGCTGTCCCTCATCTCAGCTCCATCTCACTCTGCAGCAAACCGCCCCAATGCATGCTGGACATTCAGGTTCGATGAAACTATCAGGACAACATCATCCGCAAAGAGCAGATAGGAAATCCTGTGTTCCCCAAACCAGACCCCTTCTGCCCCCTTCTGCTCCAAGAAATGATGTCCATAAAGACTATGAACAGAACCAGTGATAAAGGGCAGCCTTACCGGAGTCCAACTTGCTCCGACTGCCTGCTGGCTACGCAAACCAAGCTCATGCTCCGGTTATCCCTTGTGCTATCCATGGGACTTTAACATTGGGAGTGGGGTCATCTGGACTTTACATGACAGTGCACTGAACCTCTTTTCTTCAATGGTTTGTGATCTTCATTGGTGTCCATGGATTACATGAAATCATCTCCACCTTTATCCGCCTTTGTCATGGTAGGATAACATGTCAATGTAAGGGTGGGGTCATCTGGACCCCATAAGTTAGCCCTCAGTAAGGGTACCTACACCCAGTACTCCCAGGGCACCCTCCACAGGACACCACGGAGGACGCTGTCAAACGCTTTCTCCAAATTCACTAAACACAGTCACAAAACTCCTCCAAAAGAGGGAGTACAGTTGGTATACATTTTCATGACCAGGACAGAAACCACGTCCCTGCCCATGTCGGCATAGAAAAGTGCTATATAAATAAAGATTTACTTACTTACTTAAATTGAACAACCTCAGGAGAACAATGTATCTTCACAAAGTAGACTTTTACTACAGGATTTTCACACTCTGATTAAAGTCCATCAGCTTCTTGGTTGTTTCAATGATGCTGGAATTCAGCCTGTCATTGCTGCAGATTCTTGCAAATTCAGATGCTCGGTCAGATTTTCTTTGCTGTCAGAGGTTTGTGACAAATTTCTAAATAAGTCACCATCTGAAATGAAATCAGGCCAAAAAAATCTATATCAGTGACTTGACCACAGAATGGATGGTGGAAGGAGTGCAGTTAGCTACAGTGGACAAAATTGTTGGTACCCCTCATTTAAAGAAAAAAAGTCCACAATGCTCACTGAACTGACTTGAAATGTTCAAAAATAACAATAAATTAAAATTTATTTAAAATTAAATAATCAAAATCAGCCATTACTTTTGAGTTGTTTCGCTTTCTGTTGTCCATGTTCAGTGTGGTACACACCTTTTCACCAAACAGCAATGTGACTATTTGTATTCCTTTAAATAGGCAGACTGATTGATTATGGGTTTAAAAACAGCTGTGATGTAAAATTAAGGACATACCTGAGTTAATCATGACCCCGTGGGCAATTAGTTCGCAGTCTTTTATGGAGGTACCATCATTTTTGTCCAGCCCTATTTCAATAGTTTGTTTATTTAAATAATTCTCTTAATCAACAACTCAAAAGTAATAAGTAACGGAAATGGGAAAAAACCAAAATGGTTACGCCGTTGTCCAGTTACCTAAAACAATCATTGAAGCAGCTCAGCTCAATCCTAGCATGTCAGCACAAGCAGCTGAAATTATAGCGTTAACCAGAGCAAGTGAATTAGCCAAAAGAAAATACCTTACAGTGTACACAGACAGCCAGTACGCTTTCTCCACACTTTTTTATTTTGCCAAAAAATGGGAACGCAGAGGAATGAAAACTTCCACAGGCAAACACGTCACCTACGCACAAGTTTTACTTGACCTCTCACAAGCCATAAAGCCCCATTCCATTTTCAGCACATCGAAAAACGACGAGTTTGGCTTTCCCGGATCAATAATCTGTGACTGGGAATATATGTGTCCAAATATGTCAAAAAATGATGTTTCCAAAAAAATATTTGTAATGTGTACTATAATCCCGCCGGGTCCCGCGGGACCCAACGCAAATCTCGCGGGATTGGGCGATTTAATTTGTACTGCAGGCGGGAGCGGGTGGCGAAAAAAAAACTCTGCGGGATCAGTTTTGCCATGAATATCTCATGAATATATAATAGCGGACTACGTTAGGCTGTGCGGCTGTTGGAGTCTTATGTACTGAAGCTACTTGAAGGCACCAGGTAGAGACGCCCAATGGCCACTGTCATCTAACCTGTTGTTGGGGGTGTGCAGCGCCCCGCCCCGCCTCTTAGAAATTGTGTTCTTTAAAGCCTGATACCGCGGTCGCGTATGGGCGGAGCTATCAGCTAAAGTTCTGGTCTGATCGCTATATGGAGCGATGTGTGCATCAATGCATGGTAGACACAAAGAATGTGGAGAGATCAGGTTTATTATTTTAAAGAGTTCTGCTTGATAATCATGTTTCCATGTTTGAGTTCATAGATTCATCCCAGAGAAAGTCTCTGCTTCAACTCCCGCAGTGAAAGCTGCGTCTCAATCTGACGCCGTGTTTCCATCTCTCTGACAGAGTTTAAAGCCAAAGCCCCTCCCCCGCCTCTTTACCTGCTTTTCCTCTCTACCTGTTCACCTGTTCACATCCTCTGCAGCTTAGAGTTATTTTCCCCGCGGTCCCAGTGTATTCTACACAGAGATTCCAAAATACGGTCATAGCAGGTTAACACGTTAGTCGGGACGCTCTAGCGCAGCAGAAGGATGAAAGAGCTGTCAATCTATCTGGCAACACTGCGCGGGATAAGGAAGAAGCAGAGGTTTCCTGACAGGGACATGATGTCAATGGATGAAGCAGAAAAGAACCTCAAACGAGGTTCATCATGAGACCCGCATGGTGTTCAGATCTGCGTGCCGATGCCCCACTGAGGCGCAAAAACGGGAAAAGGCTGAAGCTAAAAAAAAAAAAAAAAGTATTTTTCCGTCAGGAAAAAATTAATTCATAGATTTTCAGCTCTGTTGAACCATTAATGTTTTTCTTCCTGCAAATGACTTTGACCTGCATCTTTACCAGCTGGTTCAGCGCGCTTCAGGCCGTCTGTCTGCGCGCAGACACACGCACACTTTTTTACCGAACAGGATTTGTGAAAATATATTTAATGATTATGTTGCACATTACACAAAAGAGGAATGCATGAAAAGATGAGGCTGGAGGAGGGACATGAATCTCTTTAATAATATCAATACAAATACGTGTTTTTTTCCTGCGGGACGGGAGACGATACAAAATCAATGCATCTCTATTACTGTGCGGGAATTAATTCTCTGAGTTTTGCGGTTGCGGGCGGGAGTGGACATACATATTGCGGGTGCGGGCGGGAGTGTAACGCATACGTTGCGGGAGCGGGCGGGATTGGTCAGAAATTCGGCGGATGCGGGCGGGAGCGGGATGAAGAAAATAGACCCGCGCAGGGCTCTAATGTGCATGAACCATTTGACAGCAGGGTGGTAGGTCAATATTGAATTTAGAAAAGATGAAATCCTAAATGAAACAGATTCATTTACATACATATTCATAAATACACACACACACACAAAGGTATGTGTCCGATTTATCTGGAGAGCCGGTAGTTTAACATAGTTATAGCTTTCGGGGAAAAAAACTGTTTTTAAAAAAAAAATTAAATTTGTTTTATTTTTTTTGTTTTTTTGTTTTCCAGAGGGCATTAGGACAAACGCAGTGACCTGTTGAGACCAGTGAACTCATTGTCATGTTCAAGAAACCAGTCTGAGATGATTCCAGCTTTATGTCATGCTGTGTTATCCTGCTGGAAGTAGCCATTGGAAGATGGTACACCGTGGTCGGACGTGTTCAGCAACAATACTGAAGTAGGCTGTGGTGTTGAATCCATGCTCAAGTGGGACTAAGGGGCCCAAAGAGTCTCAAGAAAATATCCCCCACACCACTACACCACCACCACCAGCCTGAACTGTTGATACAAGGCAGGATGGATCCATGCTTTCATGTTGTTGACACCAAATTCTGACCCTACCATCTGAATGTTGCAGCAGAAATGGAGACTCATCAGATCAGGCAATATTTAATGCTAAATATATTCTGAGAAGAAAGCCAAAGCTGTTAGAAAAGCAGGTACTATTTAGAGCGACAATTTGAAAAACAAAGATTGGATTTTGTAAGAAAAATTGTAATGTTTCCATGTACAGTTTAGGAAGGGTCTTTTCATAAGGGTGTTTTACTTGAGGAGTAAAAGTACCATGTAAGTATCCAGTAGTTATACAATAACTAATAAATATAACTAATAAAATAATAAACTAATAAATATAATAAAAATTCCTGACATTTTAAAGTACCATGTAAATATCATTTAAGTATGCTGTAAGTACTGTACTGTAAAATAAAGCGTTATCCACAGTTTTAGTTTCCATGTGGCTAATAGAAGCAGAAGATTTTTATATGAGTGTAGAAGCCTTAATGCCAGAGATGGCAACTTTGCATTCAGTTTGTTATTCTATTTACCGTCAGTAGGGGGAGCCAGGGTTTTCCTCTGTTGTTCACTGGAGCGTCAAAACTAAGGACTTAACAATGGAACTGTACAGTGAGGATTGAGTGCTTTGCTTTGGTTCTGGTGATGGCCCTAGTCATGTTCTTTTTGCTGTTTTCCCTCTGTTGGTCACACCAGATTTAGTTAAAAGGTGCTGACAATTATCCAAAGCTGTCTTGGTGTGTGTTATTGTCCTCAGTGTATTTGAGTCTGGTTTTCAGTACTTGATTGTGGCCATCTGCTTTGTCAGTCTTTTGTTGCTCCCTTGGTTCTGTCATATTTAGGTATATTTATTAAATGTATGTAATGTCAGTTCCTGACATTTTAAAGCACAAATGTGTTGTTTGAAAGGAACATAGCCTGCAAATATGTGTGTACATTGAACTTCCTGTGTTTAGTAAAGCACATTGAAGTGAATTATTGATCCTAAACTCACAGAGTTTATGAGATTAAGAGAAGAAGAAACCTTTGAATTTTTTTCTGGTGTCGCTTACACACACAAAAAAAGAAAAGAATCCATAAAACGTTATTGTTTCCACTAGGAATTTATTTGGCATTTCAGCAAACTAAAACACTTGAAGCAAGTCATCGTCTAAAACAGGGATCTGCAACCTGAGGCTCCGGAGCCACATGTGGTCCTTTACTCCCCCACTGTAGCTCTATGGTTAAAAAAAAACAGCAAGCTATTAAAAAAGACTGTAAAGTAAAAAGTAAGCAAGTAGTAAAGTAAAAATCAATTAGAGTAACTCAAACATTAAGTCATTCTCAAACAGTTGAAGGATGGTACGTATCACTCTGCCTGGCTCCTGACTACAGTTGCTGTAACGCTCCATCAGGCGGTGCAGCTTCATAGTTTAAGTCCAACAATTTGACACATTTTTGAGCACTGCTCCTTATTACAGAAGATGAATTGGAGGTCAGTAAGTACAGCCAGAATTCATACCAGATTATAAAGTCGATTATCTATTTTTGAACAAATTCAATCATTTTTAAGTGGTTCATGGTTTGCCCCCCTAATGGTTTGAAAAATAAAATAAGGGTCACTTAACTTGCTCTGATTTATTCTTGGTTGGTTAAATGTTCACATTTCTGAGCTGCTGATGTCTTTTCATTGCCTTGGAAAAGTTAGAAGCTGATTTTTTGTACTGTCTGATTAAATAACATTTCTTGTTTAAGTTTGTACCCTGTATGTAATTTGAAGAGTTAAACCATCTTGGTTAGATCTTAATAATAAATGTATAAAGAATTTTCAAACAAATAGCATTTCTTCTTTTTCACAGATCCACTGCATTGCAAAGCTACATTGAACATCATTCCAGAGTCCCGGAGATTCAAAATATGCTAACATATGTCCACAGTCTTCACCTCCTTTATGATTATCAGGCTGACCAGACGCCCAGAACCTGTCAGGTCAGAGAATAAGAGAATTTAATTCAGATAACTTTGTCAAATAAGTATTTGTGGTTGTCAAAGATAGAAACAAACACTCACACACACTTCTTAACATCAGGCGCTTCAGTTATGGTACATCCTATCCAGGGGGTTGTCCTCCATGGTCTGAGGCAAGTTCAGTTTTGTTTGTTAAAGATTTAAATGATTAGTAATTTATTTCTTTAGTTGATATTCAGGTTAAATGTTTTGTTTTCGTAGTCTTCCCTATTGTGTCATTGGTCTGATCAGCCAGAATAAAATCTCCCTAATGTTTGCTGTTGGGGGGTCAGTTTTGGTTCAGTTGGTTTGAGCTTTGGTTCCTGATTCTCTCAGTTCCATTTTTGTTAAGTTGACCTTTTTAGCACAGGCAACGAGCCAAGTGTTGAAAACCTGGGGCCTCATTTATAAACGTTGCGTACGCACAAAAGAAGGCGTACGCCACTCTCTACGCAATAGCTGATAGTTATAAAAAGCAAACTTGACGGGAAAATGTGCGGTCCTTCACGAAAGCTCTGACCCAGACATACGCACAAAAACGGGTGAAATGAGAAATGGCGACACCGTCGGCAGATGGAAGAAACACGTGAAAGTGAAAATGACAATACTGCCTCTCATAAATAACATGAAGACTTCACAAAGCAAGTCTTACAATTAACAGCCTACACGAACACCCGTTTGATCGATCAGCAGTGAAACAAAAAAAATCAAACGAAAATTACAACAGAAATTCAAATGAACACATATTTGCAAAAAGAAAAGTGAAATATGTTCTGCAATATTGGCATGTTGTGCAATTCATCCTCATAAATGATATAGTTAACAGAACGAACCTGCCAAACGAGGACGAGTGGCTGGTCTCTATCTTTCGTTCTCACATGAGTCAGCAGGAAGTCAGAGATGCCAGGCAAAGGGAAGAAAATGCTCGGCATAAAAAATGATTCAGAGCACTCCAGCACCAATTTGAACTCCTACGATTGGAAGTTCAGGTACATACCACCTCAACACCTGAACTGGATTTACCAGAGCCTGAACTGTCTAACCGGGGACCTCTGGAGACTGCTGACACTTCTCATGTAAACCTCAGTAATGTGGCTGACAATTCAACACACCAACCATCAGGTCAGTCCCATCTGGATGAGCAAAAAAAATAGTCAATATGGCACCGACCTTCCTTTAAGGTCCAAAGTGCTTTCCAGTCACAGTCACCCATGCACACACACATTCACACACTGATCCAGAGTGAACACTCACTGCAGATCCAGAGAACTTCCATCAACCCATTTCCAGGTCCCCTCCAAGTCTCTGTCAGACAATCCAATCCAAAACTTTTGCTTGTTCAATTTAGAAATAAATTCCTGCAAAAAAAATAACATAAGCTGTTCACCACGTTGTCAACATATTTTCAAATGAGATGTTTGTAAAAAGTTAAAACTTAACTGAAAGCTATAATTCAAACACATTAGAATATAAATAAATTTAAGACGAAAACATTAAAAAATAAAGATCATCAAATAAACTACTGTTACACTGAATTGCGTTACAGGTCTAAACACTATTTATTTCATGTAAAATATGGCTTTGTTCTGCATTTTAGATAAATGTATTTTGATCCTGAAACAGCTGCCTATAATAAAATGATATCAACACACATAATTTACAGACAAGCTTGTTTTCTTCAACTTTGTATTAAAGGTTAAAAGTGTTCTTGTTCTAAGATTACAGGCTTACATGAGGGAGTTCTGTGATCAGCCTTCTAAGAATGATCCATTTGTATGAGTGACACTAGCCGCGGTTACATGGGCAGAATATCTTGATCGGATCAATGGTCGGGTTAAAATTCACCCGTGCACATGGGATCAGAAAACCTTTTTCCGATTAGAACAAACGTTCCCATGGCTCACACTTTCGGTTGGAATGAATCATTTGGGTATGCGCAGTAGTGTAAAATCACCCGGATGAGGAAATAGGTCCCGTTGTAAACAAACCGCTGCCACAGACAGACAGCATGTGCAGCAGCTCCGTAATACGGGACGATCTTCCAAACGTGCTTTTATTAATGTCATGAATATTATGAAGCGCCTGTTCGCCCCCGCTAGCTCCACTCTGTGAGCGGCCTGAGCTCTGTTCGAACACGGTTCCTGCTGTGTCCTGCAGCCGCTAACCCAGACCGCTCGCAGTCTGAATTCTCCCACACATAACAAAATAACAAAGGCACAAGTAAAAAAGCACCCCCCCCCAGACACAAAATTATTAATCCGGCTGCTCTGCTCACTCGGGTGCCAGTGGAGCGAGTGAGCATCGGGGGGCACGAAGCGCTCCTGCCCCGCATCTCCCTCATGAGGGGTGTAAGAGAAGGGAGAGCCATCGGGGCGAGAGCGGAGCGGCGCTTTTCACGGGGCATCCGCAGAGCAGCTGGTCGGTCCCGTATGCGCTCCAAAGCTTTCTCACAGCGAAACACCGTCTATGCATGACGTAGACCAGAGCAGTAGTGACACACGATCGGAATGACCGTTTACATGCTCCACGATCGGATAAATGATCGGTAAAACCCACCTATCTCTATCGGAAAGAAATTCTGATCCGAACGAGTCTGATCGGGGCAGAGTATTCCGAACGGCGCGTTTACATGACGCATTTTCTTTCCGATCAGGCGTTCATTCCGATTACTTTTGCCCATGTAAGCGCGGCTAGTGAATTTAGAATGAAACTGATTACAGCATATTACCACATTTTGTCTGTCCTCTATTTTTAATAAATGGTACGATGACCAAACTTCTCACTGAAACCAAACCAAAAAAAGTCGAAAAACCACATTTAATCTGAAAATATATTATTTTAGAAATATTTGACATTCATTGAGGTTCACTAGCGAAAATTGAGACTCTAGCATTTCAGCTGGCATTAGGTCTGGCCTGAAACCAGGTTACCGTATTCTTTTTAAATAGATTTTTACTTCTAGACCCAGCTGTATATTAGACCATTCACCTAACACACATGTTTAGAATACTCAGGTAAACAAAAAGGAGATCCTGGTTGACTTCATAACTACATTTACATTGTAAGGCCTAATTCACACCAGGCTTTATATCTTTGAATAATCCACTTTCTTTGGCAGAAGTTAAATTACATTAAGAATCTGTCTAAACCCAATCACATGGATGCTTAAATATTATTGCTGATTTGTAAATGTTGATGTAATCCAAAACAGACCAAAAATACAATAACGTACATTTTCCTCTTTGCTGTTCATCACCACCAGATCAGCTTCTTTGGTTCTGCAGAACTCTCTTGCTTCATCCCAGGACTTTGACTCTCCAGAGAAGAAGTAACAAGAGGAACCAAATCTGATCCATTTCTCAGGACATCCTGTTTTCCCTGGAACACATTTGAAATTGTAAACAAGACAAAATATTAACACATTATTGAAAACAAGCAGGTTTTGTTTCTTATTATCTATCGGCGTCTGGATCTGAAAGGTTCTGCAGAAATTCATAGAAATTCACTTTCTGTTCCTCCTGATTGGTGTCAAAAATGGTTTCAGCAAATGTCAGATATACTTTTATGCAACAGCAGCAACAATGTGAGAATCTGGCTGTTCTGTGCTCTAACACCAACAATAAGGAAGTGTTTGGACAAAAGAATACTTCTAGTTAAATTTGGATTGTACTTTTGTTGCAACTATTTCTGGAACTTTTCGGTTTTAGCCAAAGCATTATTATTAAACTGAAATCGAGTGTAATCATCCCAGAAAGGTATCAATGATTCAAGGAAGAAGTCAGTGAAGGCATCATGGCTTTTCTTTTGTTTACTCGTTTTTCTGACAGAGAATCCATTGGAATGTGAACATTCCAGGGACCAGTGGTTAAAAAAATAAAAATTCGTATAAACCGTGTTTACTAAACCGTGCGTACGGATCAATCAATTGTGCTTGTGCTATTGCGCAATCATGCGTGCAAACACATTGCATGAAAAAGTTTTTCTCAGGACTGTTCCTTCAAAAGCCGGCTCCACCCGTCCCAAAGCCCGGCCTGTATCTGAAGATACAAGTCTCATTGGAGACATGATTCTTCTGAGTCCGGCAACCCGCTCACACAGAACAGGCGAACAGACTGTGGTCCGAAGCCTCGTTTGTCACTGTAACAAAGCACCCCCCACAGAAAAAGCACAATTGATTAATCCGTGCGCACGGTTTAGTAATCGGTACGCACAGTTTATCCGATTTTTTTCTTTTTAACCACTGGCCCCCAGGGGGCTTCGTAGGAATACTACATGGTCTAGCTGCATCTTCACAAATGTACACTTGTAATACAGGATTTTCAGACTTACAGTCCATCAGCTTCTTGGTTGTTTCAATGAGGCTGGAATTCATCCTCTCAATGACAGCATTCAGATGCTCAATCAAATTGTCTTTGCTGTCAGAGATTTCTGACAAATGTCTTACTGAGTCACCATCTGAAATGAAATCAGTTCAAAAAAAAAACTTTATCAGTGACTTAAGCAGAATGGATGGTGGAACAAGTGCAGTTAGCTAACAGGCTATAAAGACTGAAGGTGCACAGAAAATATTAACATTATTACCCAACCTGCAGACATAGACTGTAAAAAATGGGTACATAAAGACAGATCTTCATGGAAAAAAATGAACCACAAACCAAGTTAAATTATTCTTTTCTGAACTGATATTTCTTCAATCATTAGAGATTGATTTCTTACACGAGTCTTTGAACAAAATTTTGTTTGCCCATAGTATCAGTTTAAAAAGATTTCTTAAGGTCCTGCTTCAATAAAAGCTAAAAGGTCAAATATAACACAGATCTTCCGACTTGTGGACGTAGCTTGTTCCACCAGCTGAAGACTTTTTAGAGAAGTTTCAAAACTGCCAGATAGTGAAAAAAAGTGTGATTTATGCTGTCCTGCCTGATAATGTTACCTAATACAGGCATGTAAAGACAAAAGCACATCAGACCAATCACAGAGCCCTGTGTTACACCACGACTAACTCTGCTGTATGAGGAAGACTTATTTGTATGATCAGATAAAAATGTCTTACAACATCTTTGAGCAGTTCCTGTTAAAGACGTTTTCCAGAATCTGCAGCGAAATATTTTGATCAAGTGGGTCAAATGAAGCACTAATGCTTTAGAAACATTTACAAATGTTATCTAATATTGATCGCACTGAAGTAAAAGCATAAAGCAACATAATTAGCTTTCTCTTATAGTAAAATGTTTTCATCGTGTCATCTTCTGTTTTATCTCTAATATGCCTTCCTGCTTCTTCTACCACATTTGTAGATCTTCATTGTGGTTTTTTGTATTAAAAAACCCTTCTATATAATTTCCTACCAACCTTTGCATGTCTAGATTGTTCCGATGTGTCAAATTTAAGATTTTTAAATGAATTTTTATTCCGATTTTCAAAAGTAAACATGAGCCTGCTATTTGCAATTGCACGTAAAAAATGTGTACATGAGATAAAATAACTAAATCTGGGCTGCATTGTGGTGAAGTGGTTAGCACTCTTGCCTCACAGCAAGGAGGCCCTTGTTCAAGTCTCTGCTAGGGGATCTGAACAGAACATCAATGTCAGAACATCAATGGCAGAAAAAATGAAGACCTATTCAAGACCTTAGCTGACTTTAGATAAAATTATATTTATAATTCACCTAAAATAACCAAATTTGGATTCTTTGACCTTGTTGCACAGCTGTCCAGTTGGACTGCTTCAGCAAAATGACACATATGAATCCCTCCTCTTCCTGTTTATGCTTTTTATTTTACAATTTTAATTTAAACTGTCCAAATTTATTTTAAAACGCTACAAATGTTTTTGCTTACACAGCTCCCTGTTGTATAAACACAAGAATTTAATGAAGACAATGAAAAAAGTTTTAAAAAAAACATTAAATAATCCACATGTATGGACACTAATAAACATCACATAGACAGACCCATACAACACTGCAGGATGATTGTTTCAGGTTTTCTACATTACAACTTCCATTCATCTGTTTTCTATTCCTACTTGTGAGGGTTGCTGGAGCGAATCACTGCTGCTTTAGGAGGAGTGTGAGTTACACCCAATTGTAGTCCATTACAGGCTCACACATATTCACACCTAATAGAAAATTATAGTCACCAATTCAGCTATGAAGCATGTTTTAGGGCCGTTAGAAAAAGCTGGAGAACCAGGAGAAAACCCACACACACACATGGAGATCATGCAAACTCCACAGAGAAAGGACCAGCTGGAGCTTAACCATTGAAATGAAAGTGCAAACCTCTACATTATCATGCAGTCTTACATGCCACAATTTAAGAAAGGTTAAAAAAATACATTTCTGACTTGAATACAAAAGAAAAAATAAACTCATTGTCACATTTGGTCTATTGTGAGTTAAATACTCACAGAGGAGGCAGACAATGATGAGTCCAGCCAGAAGAAGAACACTCAGCATCACCATGAAAGTAATAACACCGAGATAGCATCTCCTGTTGGACTTGATGGAAGCTATAGGAGGAGAATTAAAACTCAAACCACAATAGACAACATAAAGTGAATTCATTTTGTTTTATCAATGAGTTCACTCTTACCTGGTGGATTTGAGTCAGAAAATTTGCAGACAGGATCTTTAGATTCAAAATTTTCATAAATGGTTTCCATTATAAAGATGTAAATTCTAAGAACGTGTGAAGTGTGTAACAGACTGACTTGTATACTGAACAGCTTTTCCTGTCTAAGGTTATTAAAGTGATGGGAAGTCAATGTCATGTGACAGAAGTTGCATTGCGACAGGAACCTTGGGTGAGGTGAATGTGTGAAAGTGGAGTGAATAAAACAGAATTTCTACAAAGTTCAGCTTTTACTTTTTTACTTTTTAACTATTAACCCTCCTGTTATGTAATGTCCGTTTTAAAGTTTGAACATAGGAAAAATAGTTAAAAGTATTTTTTCAGCATGGGCTCCCACACCACTCATCACCACGTCAGACAGGAGGCCGCCCAGTCGGACAAACTGTGGCCTGTCTGTCAAGTAATCAGTGATCCAGGAGACGGTGGACACACCGACACCCATCAGCCACAGCTTATCACCCAGTAAAGTAGGCCGGATGTTGTTAAAGGCACTGGAGTATTCAAAGAAGGTGATTCTAACCATGCCTCCACCACCATCCAGGTGTGAGTGAGTTCGCTGCAGCAGATGGATGACAGCATCATCCACCCCCAGACGTGGCCGGTAGGCAAACTGCAGGGCGTCCAGATAAGGGCTCACCAACGGTCTCACTTGAGCCAACACCAGCCTCTCCAGCACCTTCATCACGTGAGAAGTGAGGGCAACTGGACGGAAATCCCCGGGGTGAGATGAAGAGGTCTTCTTGGGTACAGGGACCAGGCAGGAGGTCTTGCAGAGGAGGGGCACCCTCTCCAGTCTGAAGCTCAGGTTGAAGAGATGCTGGAGAACCGCAGACAGCTGGTGGGCACAGGTCCTCAGGGTACGAGGGCTGACGCCGTCCGGGCCGGCCGCTTTGTGCTGGTTAAGTTTCTCCAGCTGTTTCTTCACCTGGCAGGCTGTTACAGTCGACAGGGAGGGAGGGGGTGGTGGTTGGACTGGGGGAAGGGGTGGTGGACTGTGGGCCCAGTAGGTGTGGTGTATTAGAGGGGGGAGAAATTTAATTTTATTTGTATAGCCCAAATTCCCAACAAAAGTCGTCTCAATGGGCTTCGTATCAGTAATTGAAAAAGTAAAACATAAAATAAAAAGAATCATGAATACATAGAATTCAATAGGAAAATACTGAATTGAACTAACAAACTGACTAAACGGTCATCCCTTCCATAAGACCAGGAGTGTCAAACATACGGCCCGCCAGGTGGTTAAGTCCGGCCCAAACATGAAGAGAAAAAATCATAAGGATGTTTAGAAAAGAAAGCAAGTTTCTAGTCCATTCCTGTGGTGAGTTATGATTTTTTAAAGAAATAAACGAAATGCGCAATTCCGCCACTAGGGGGAGCAAAGGAGAAGCAAAACAGGTGAAACAGCATATCTCTGCATGTGCCAAAAGTGAAACCTAACAGCTCTGCGTCTGGGTAAGATATAATTTGGTTCCCTATGAGCCTTACCGTTGTTATCTTGCTATAAGGATGATCAGTAGCAACAACCTAATGACCAAAATGTTGTCAAAAAGTGAAGTGGAGTGAAGAGATTTCCAGGAGGAGTTTTTTCTTTTCCAAAAAGCTGAATGCAAAACACCCATGCATGGTATGTCATCAACAGGTCGCAGTGTTCAAAGACTACAACATTCAGCACCACTATGAGACTCACCATAAAGAAAAGTTTTACCATTTGCAGTTAAGAAAAGATTTACCAACTATTAGCTGGACTGAAAAAACAACCGTTAGCATTTACTGCAGCATTGACATCAGTGACGGAGCAGTGACAGAGACCTAATTGTAAACATATTGGTGCAAACATCCAAACCATTTTCAGATGGTGAACTTGTGCCCCAAAAAGCAGTCGACCTTTGCCAACATGAGTCTGTCAAGGATTACGATTACCGATACAACATGTCTGAGGAGACTTGGACGCCAAATGAAGGAATCCAGTCATTTATTGCATTTTCGGTCACTGTTGATGAAAGCATCGACATTACAGATATATACAGCTGTGTATATTTATTAGAGATGTTAAAGAGACCGTAACAGCTGAGTTTCTTGAGTTGATGGACACAACAACAGCCGATGACATAATCAGCTCTTAAGTTACTGCGCCAGTCGATGTTGAAGTGAACTGGTCACATGATGTCAGTCTTGTCACTGATGGCGCCCCATTAAAGGTCAGGAAGAAGGCAGATGTTGCCACAAAATTCAGGTATCAATCCAGGAAAAGACTCTTGGACATTTCATTGTGTTTTGCACACTTGAATGAAAGTAAATGTGTTGCTGCACTGGATTTGAATCCTGATATTGATGGTTGGGGGAAGTTTCAGGAGAGAAAGGGTGAAATTCTTATGTTCACAAATGTTAGCAGGTTTAATTTAGTTTAATTTTTGATGGTTTGGACATTTACATTTTAGGCACAGTGTTTCGTTTTTTTCTGTAGACCCTCTTGAGTTTATTAGCGGGATTGCTTCAGTGACAGATGTAAAATACTTAGTCTGTATAAAATTGAATAGACCAACTTTTTTTGATCCATTGGCCGCAAGTGATTAGGCTACTATGTTGGTTGAGGCATTTTTTCCAACCTAGTAAAAAAAAAAACAACAAAGCTGTAATTTTGGCTTTACGCCACTGGTCCGGCCCATTTGAGATCAGATGGGCTGAATGTGGCCCCCGAACCAAAATGAGTTTGACACCCCTGCTTTAGACCCTCTTTCACGGTAAGGAAAAACTCCTAAAAAACAAAACCGATTCCTGAAAAAACGAAGAAACCTCAGGGGTGCCCACATGAAGGAGGGATCCTCCCCCAGGACGGACAGGCGATTTACCAGAACTCATAGAGAAGAATTAAGTTATCTAACCCTACAACTACATATTTAAAGTCCAGCAGACGAGCTTCATTCAGATGGAGTTGGGGGGACGGCCGGGGGTGTGAGTCGAGCCAGAGACAGGATTTAGGTCAAGACAAGCATGACCTGTGCGAATAGTGCAAAATTAATTGGCACAAAGCACAGTGTAATGACTGGTAGCTCTTGTGCTGTGTATATGTACAGACACACATACAACTTCATATTGCAATTGCTTGTCTGTTGTATTGTGATGTTGTTTTTTTCTGGTTCACAGTGCAAGTAAAAACAAAATTTCAAGATTATGTTTCAATGTTATGTAAAACTGTTGTTTTTTTAAATGGTAGTCTTTCAAAAGTAATACAGTAATGAAAAATTAAAAAAAAGTTTTAAGATGTATATTTTTAAGAAAAACGAGTGAATTATCTAATAAATTAACCACTACCTATTAGAGGTAAGGAACACCGTTTCACTAAGTTTTTGAAAGAATAATTGGTAAAGGAGTTAGTAATGAAATATTCACACTGCTTGTTAGGATTTTTGGGTTTCAGACATTTTTTTTAGTTATTAAAACATGCACGGGGTCAAACTGACCCAGGAACATCATATCTCAACAGGAGGGTTAAGTGTCCAGCAGCTGAGCAAACAAATAAGAGCTGATGACCAGATTTGACTGTTACAATAGGAGGTTAAGGATCTTGAGACACAAAAAGACCAACACATTCTCACCCCAACTCGTAAGTGTTCTGTGGTTTTGTTTGGTTTTAATGGTTTGTGGTCATGTTCTGAGTCGCCCTCAGTAACACTGGTCCAGGTTCATCATGATCCACAGCTGTTGTCATTGTAGGTAATTGTCCTCAGCCTGTTTAACTGTCTGGTTTTTCAGGTCATTCTTGTCATCTTCTTAGTTGTGTCACCTTTTTGTATCTCCTTGGGTTTTGTCTGTTTCAGTTTGTTTATTAAATGTTTTTATTTTCTGTCTCCATGTCTGGTCTCCTGCATTTTGGGCCCCCCACCACCAGTTCCTGACTCTCATCCATATGGACACATAATAGGGAGCCCGCTTTGTGTAACTTATTATACGAGTGGCCGTGTTGCAGTGTTAGGGTGGTCAACCTCTGATCGGATCATCGGAGATGTCAAGTGTATTTGTGAACTGCGTGCTCCCACACTTGCAAAGGGACAGGACTGGACCCAGGATTTCACTCTTCCCAAGCTTTTATTAGCAACAGTAGATATTGGTGTAAGTTAAAAACAAACCTTTAAACAATCGAGACAGAACAATAAACAGGTAAGTACATTTAAATGAAACATAAGGTAAAGTAGGTAAATAAATAGAGATGAAAATTAAACCAACAATTTGTAACAAAGAAAATTAAACCAACAACTCAGTTACATTGTAGGAAACTTAAATACAATTTATCTCAACTTAAGTAGATTATTTTACCAATAATTATATCCTTTTTCAGGATAACAAGTATGTATCATTTTCAATACAAACATATGTAGGATATCGTACAACATTTAGATTAGTAAATCAAATCCTGATTCCCATTTTTTCACATTTTTACAGTTCTAGGGAGTTGCTTCAGTCTTTTAATAGGATCAAAATTGCATTAAGAATCTGTCCAAACCCAATCACATGGATGCGTAACCTTTGTGCTATCCTAGGCACTTTAACATTGGGAGTTGGGTCATCTAGACCCACTAGACAGTGCACTGAACCTTTTTTCTTCAATGATTTGTGATCTTCACTGGTGTCCATGGATTACATGAAATTTTTCCACCTTTATCCACCTTTGTCATGGTAGGGAGAACGCTTCAACGTAAGGGTGGGGTCATCTAAGATAGCACAAGGGTTAAATGTTAATGTTGATTTGTTAATGTTGATGTAATCTAAAACAGACCAAAAATACAATAACGTACATTTTCCTCTTTGGTGTTTATCACCACCAGATCAGCTTCTATGGCTCTGCAGGACTCTCTTGCTTCATCCCAGGTCTTAGACTCTCCAGAGAAGAAGTAACAAGAAGAACCAAATCTGATCCATTTCTCAGGACATCCTTTTTTCCCTGGAACACATTTGAAATTGTAAGCAAGACAAAATATTAACACATTTTTTAAAACAAGCAGAGTTTGTTTCTTATTATCTATCGGAGTCACTTTCTGTTCCTTATGATTGGTGTCAAAAATGGTTTCAGCACATGCCAGATATATTTCTATGCAGCAGCAACAATATGACAATCTGGCTTGTTCTGTGCTCTAACACCAACAATAAGGAAGTGTTTGTCTTCAATTCCTTTTGGACAAAAGAATACTTCTAGTTTAATTAGGAATGTACTTAATTTGCATCCATTTATGAGACTTGAGGGTTTTAGCCAAAGCATTATTATCAAACTGAAATTAAGTGTTATTGCAATTGATGCCCTTGTTCCCTGGTGCACCCTGGGTGCCGAAATTTAGTGGGTTTGATAGTGAACTTAAATATGTGGACTGGAAAGAGCAACTGCAGGGACTGATACCATATGTGGGGCAAACGGAGCAACTAAGGGTGGGAGTGTTAATAGGGGGCTTTGACGGGTGTAGCTCGGAGACAGATAAATGTTTTAACAGAGGATGAGCGTGACACAACCGCTAAGATTTTCAATGTATTGGATGGTGTTTACCAGCAGCGTGTTCAAGGCCCAGTGGCAGGAACACAGTTTTATGGGTGTCGACAAAAACCAGATGAACCAATGCAGGCCTTTTAAGACTAAAATAACTCTATTACAGGCTGCGGCAGCACCATCCTGATGGAGCCCCCACAGATCAGCACCTAAAAGAACAATTCCTGCTTGGCCTGGAGGAAGGACCCTTAACCAGAGCCTTGAAGGGCTATGCTCGTCGTCACCCAGACGGAACCTTTGACGCGCTCCAACAAGAGCCTAGCCTGCTGGAGGAGGAGGGCTACTGGCCCACGTGGCCAAAAGTAACATGTGGAGCTGTGGGTGGGAATGATCGTCATGCCAATACAGAGAGAGTTGACTGGAAGGCGGAGCTGAAAAAGGAAATCTTGGGGGCTGTTTTGGGCCAAGTGCAGTAAGGTAAAGAGCGGGTTATTGCCTATGCTAGCCGAAGTCTACACCCCACCGAGCGTAATGACTCCAACTACAGCTCATTTAAATTGGAACTCTTAGCATTGAAATGGGCTGTAACAGAAAGGACCCCACAAAGGACCAGACTGCCAAAACAACCATTCGTGGAATTTGGACTAACGTCATTCAAACATTTGTCTGCCCGTCCCGGTTCCATTCTGATCAGGCCCCTAATTTCGAGTCATAACTATTTAAACAGCTTTGCGACTTGTACGGGGTTAAAAAGAGTCGAACCACTCCCTCCCCAATGGGCGAGTGGAAAGGATGAATTGAACTTTACTTGACATGCATTGCACGTTGGAGATTGATCAGGGAGCAGGTGGCCAGAGTACTTGCTGGAACTAGTGCAAGCATACAATAACACCATACACAGTGCAACAGGTTTTGCCCTATCCTATTTGATGCTTGGGCGTCATCTTCGCCTTCCAGTCAATATACAGATGGGGGTGGGAAAACATGAGCACACCGGCAGCCTGACCGTTTGGGTGCACGATCATCACCAGAAATGTCAGTATGCATATGGTGTAGCACGCAAAAAAATGGTTGTGGCTGCTGACTGTTCGAAAAGAGGTTTTGATCGAGGTGCTACTGCAATGCCTTTGCTTGTAGGGGAACGTGTGTGGGTTAAGGATCGAAACCGTAAAGGGCAGAGAAAACTACATGGGGGTTGGGACCCCGAACCCTATGTTATACTCGAGGCAGTTGGTGACACAGGATTGGTTTACAGGGTGAGATCTGAACTCTGCATAGGAACTCTTTAAAACTGTGCATAAGTCCCATGTCTTCAGAACAACAAACTTTGCAACCGCCACAGGACAATACCCCAAGAGACCTGCCTGTTTATGGTTACGTCCTTACGCCAGTGCCAGAGTGTGTGGACCTACCAGAACCTGCACCCGTAAGACGTTCTGCAAGGACAAACTTTGGTGTACCACCAGCACGCTTCCGATCATGAACATGGCAGAGACTGCCAGTATTCCATGGTGGGGGGATGTAACAGGGTGAACTGTTTTTATTGTGTTTTTATTCTCTGTGACAACCGGAGGGTCCCTGAAGGCAGCAGCTCACGCTGCTAGAATTTGACACAGGTGTGCAATGGGGGCGTGCTGATAAGACACTGGATTCAAGGATCAGCTGGAAACGCAAGAGAGCAGCTCTCAACAGCGAGGAGACGGCGGGGGGTTAGACTTCCACCTGTTTACGTGGACGAGCGGAGCCACCGGAGCAGCGCCAGCCCGACAGCAAAATACCGCGCTTGGAGTGAGGCATCTCCGGGTGAAGTGGCGGTGGAAGACGTCCAGAAGGAGACACCCCTGTGGATGGATGAGCGCTGACTGGCACTGGAGGAGCAGTTGAGCCGTGGGCCAGACAGTGTTCAGAGGGGAAAGTGACGTTGGAACGCAAAGGGGTGTGGTTGTGACCTGCCCCTCTTCGAACTAAGTACCCCTCTGCTGTTTTTATCTGTTTTTTTGTGGATTACCCAAGAGACTTTTTTTATAGTCGCCAGAACCACATTTTAACAAATTCCATGCTATTTATTTTTTTACTAATTGTGTGTTTTAGTGGGTTTTATTAAGCCTGGTGTTTTAGCTTTCACACATTAACACATTTTAACATATTAGGACTTCTTGGGTTTTTCTGTTTTTACTTTATAGACAGAGGCTCCTGGCTCCAACGGATGGACAGAGCAACAGACTCCTCCAACATTGCCCCCCTCAAATAAACTAATTTTCGTACTCCCTGTTGAACTGTGGTCCTGGGTGTCCTGTCTCCAAACAAATCCAAATCTAAGAATTCTGCGAGGCTACATAATGACCCCAGAAATGGTCCTAATGATTTAAAGAAGAAATCAGTGAAGTCATCATAGCTTTTCTTTTGTTTACTCTTTTTTTCTTTTAGAAAATCCATTGGAATGCTACATGGTGTAGCTGCATCTTTACAAATGTGCATTTTTGATACAGGATTTACAGACGTACTCTGTTACAGTCCATCAGCTTCTTGGTTGTTTCAGTGAGCTGGAATTTAGCCTCTCAATAACAACATTCAGAAGGTGATGACATCGGACCTGAGCCTATCCGGAACAAACAGAGTGCCAGGGGGACAGGTAACTGAGTCGGGTTTCTCACCTTGGACCTGTAGGAGCTGGGTTTCTACGTCCCAGGTGAGGTTGCCCACAAAAAAGGAGTCCGGAATGATTGGGAGAGTGGTATTGTTGTCCGAGGTGCAAAACTTACGAGACAGGGCGTCGGGTTTGCCGTTCTTACTGCCCGGGCGGTAAGTGATGGTGAACTTGAATCTATCAAAGAAAAGGCACCAGCGTGCTTGTCTGGAGTTTAGTCTCTTTGCGGAACGTAGGTAAGCCAGATTTTTATGGTCGGTCCATACTACAAACGGTTGTTCTGCCCCCTCCAACCAGTGTCTCCACTCTTCGAGAGCCAGCTTGATGGCCAATAGTTCTCGGTTGCCGACGTCGTAGTTCCGCTCTGCAGGGTTCAGCTTCTTAGAAAAGAAGGCACATGGCTTGAGTTTGCCTGATGTAGGATCACGCTGGGACAACACGACCCCCACACCGGAGTCCGAGGCGTCAACCTCCACCGTAAACTGCTTGTGGATGTCAGGTTGGATGAGAATGGGCGCCGAGGTGAAAAGTTCCTTGAGACGAGTGAAGGCAGAGTCAGCAGCAGAGTTCCAAACGTATGGGGTCTTGACGGAAGTGAGTCGAGTGAGGGGGGCTGCGATTTGGCTGTAGTTGCGTATGAAACGCCGATAAAAATTTGAGAACCCAAGAAACTGCTGTAGTTTTTTGCGAGTTTCGGGGATACTCCACTCGGAGACTGCTTGGATTTTGGATGGGTCTGGTTTGATTTTGCCGGCCTCGAGAATATACCCTAAGAATGAGACGGAGTCAGCGTGAAATTCGCATTTTTCGGCTTTTACAAACAGTTGGTTCTCTAAAAGCCGTTCGAGAACCAACCTGACGTGGTGACGATGTTCGGTGGGACTGTTGGAATAGACCAGAATATCGTCTAGATAGATGAATACAAAACGGTTGAGATAATCACGGAGCACGTCATTAACCAGACGTTGGAAAATGGCGGGGGCATTGGTGAGGCCGAAAGGTATGACTAGGTATTCGAAATGTCCAAGGGGGGTGTTGAAAGCCGTCTTCCATTCGTCCCCCTCCCGGACCCTAACCAGATGGTAGGCGTTCCGGAGATCTAATTTAGTAAAGATGGTAGCCCCCTGGACAGAATCGAAGACAGAATTGAGGAGAGGAAGCGAGTATTTGTCCTTCACAGTTATTTGGTTGAGCTCACGATAATCAATGCAAGGTCTGAGGGACCCGTCCTTCTTTTCTACAAAGAAGAACCCGGCCCCTGCAGGGGAGGAAGAAGGTCGGATGTGCCCAAGAGAAAGGGCTTCCTGAATGTAATTCTCCATGGAGACTTTTTCTGGACCGGATAGATTGTATAACTTCCCCTTGGGGAGGGAGGCACCGTTGAGAAGTTCTATAGCACAGTCGTAGGGTCTGTGCGGCGGTAAAGCACACGCCTTGGATTTACTAAATACGGATCTTAGATCGTGGTAGCATGACGGCACCTTAGCGAGATCAATGTTTTCATTTTCGGGAAGTTTAACCGAAACGGTAGTGGGAAGGGCAGAGTGTAAACAATTCGCCATACAATAAGTACTCCAATTGGTGATCCGAGAGGTAGACCAGTTAATTTGTGGGTTATGTAATTGTAGCCAGGAATACCCTAAGATAACGGGAGTTTGAGGTGAGTCGGTAATAAAGAATTGATGGTACTCACGATGATTACCGGACGTGATTAGCTGTATGGGTTCGGTGCGAGAAGTGATTTTTGACAACAACTTTCCACCTAACCCAGCGGCTTTTACAGGAGCGGCGAGAGGTTCGACAGGTAACCCGAGTTGGCGAACCAGACCAGAGTCGATGAGGCTGTGTTCAGCTCCAGAGTCTATGAGGGCAAAACATTCATGAACTTGATTAATGCTTGGAAACTTGACAGGCATGAACAAGAAAGGCTTACTTTCAGACGGGTCCCCTCGCGACCTGTCTCTTAGCGAGGGGTTTTGGAGTTTAAACGGCTCTTGCACTGAGAAACAACATGACCAGAGTCTCCACAATAGAAACACAACCCTTCATTACGGCGCTTGAGCCTCTCCTCAGAAGAGAGCTTTGAATGTCCAAACTGCATAGGTTCTTCAGACGGCAGGTTGGAATGTTCTGCGCCGACAGATGGCCGTGGGTGGTATTGAGGAGAGTGAAGAAAGGTTTCTGAGGGCGGACGCCGGTTAACACAACTCCGTTCCGCTTGACGTTCCCGAATCCGTATGTCTGAACGGAGGGCGGCGGTAACCAGTTCCTCGAAATTGTCGGCCTCCGGTTGAGTACATAGATGGTCCTTAATCTTATCGTTCAATGATTGATAGAACACCCCCTTGAGCGCGATATGGGGCCAGCCAGCTTCGACTGCTAAGATGCGGAAGTCAATGATGTGATCACTCACCGGTCGGTTACGCTGCTTGAGGCTTAATAACCGCCGGGTGGCCTCTTCCTGCTTTCGTGGCTGATCGAATACGAGCCGAAATTCCCCGATGAACCGTTCAAAGGGGAGATGCGAGACAGGGTAAGCCGCCAGAAAGGCTTGGGCCCACTGCAGTGCCTTGCTACGGAGTGAATTGACAATAAGGGAAATTTTCCGTTGATCAGACTGATAGTACCTGGGTGACTGTTGGAAAATCAGACGACATTGTAGTAGAAATCCGCCGCAGGCCTCCACGTCGCCATGGAACGGCTCGGGCTGAGACCGGATGTTTTCAGGGTCCATGGCAGGGGCGGAAGGGGAAGCGTTGCCGTGAACCGGATGTGAAGCTGCGGTGGAAGAAGCGGATGCTTGACCAGATAAATCCAAGAGTGTTTGATTCATACCCTTGATGCGAGAAATCAGATCTTCCTGGATGGTGGTGATGCGAGTGAGTGCGCTGTACAGGAGTTCTAAGAATAATCTGTGTTGTTCTACGGCGGAGCGGAGTCCTTCTGAGTCAGCTGGGTCGGGGTAAGGGCTAGTTCGTTCTGTCATGGCTAGCAGGCTTTAGCAGACCCAGATGCTGGAACCCGGAAGGATACTCGGCAGACAGAATGGTAGGTTCAAAAGATTCTTTAATTCTGGAGGCAGAATTAATAGGGGAGAAATCCACAGGAGCTGGTTGGAGGTTCTTGTGGGCGAACACCGTGGTGCGAGGATCTTCCAGCGAGAAGCCAAGACGAGAGGCAGCGAGAGGTGAGTGCGACCGTAGGTCCAAATGACAGCGAGAGTCCTGAGAGTACAACGAACTAGCGTCGAGTACAGGTCCTGGTCCTCCTTAAGAGCCTGGATCCTGATGGCGCTGATGAGGCACAGCCGTTGTCAACAGGTGGATGAGATGACGAGGGCTCAGCCGGGGGCACCGTGACAATCAGTGACTTAAGCGGAATGGATGGAAGTACCATCACATCAGTTCTATGCTCAGGTCTCTGCACCGGCTTTTTATAGCTCAAAGAATAGCTAACAGGCCATAAGAGTAAAGGTGCACAGAAAAGATTAACATTATTATTAACATTAACATTATCATCCCAGGTCCTCCAGAGAAGAAGTAACAAGATGAACCAAATCTGAACCATTCTGCAGGACATCCTGTTTTTCTTGGAATAGATTTATAATTATATGCGTGACACAATTAACACATTACCTGAAACAAATTTTGTTTAGATTTTTTCATCTAAACAATCTGTATGTGTACTAAAGTTATGCAGATATTGACAAGAAGTCACTTTCCTTTTTTTCCTGCTTGGTGTCAGGAAATGGTTTCAACACCTATCAAATATTTTTATATGCAGCAGCTGCAACAACAACATTGAGCCTCGCCTGTTCTGTTCAATGTGGAAGAGTTTGTCATTTTTACAAAGTTTACACAGATATTTTTACATGCCAGCTCTATAGGTGATGGTTTTATGCCACATTACTGCAGTAAATAGTTTATGAATAGGCAACACCATCAAAGTATTATTCACTCCCTGACATTTTAAAGTCTGACAATGCTTGAAAGAAAACATTTTTCCTTGTTATTAATTGATATTCTACAGAATTTTGTTCATTTATAGACTGCAAGTTATCATAAAACGTATCTGGTTCATTGAAAGTCCTAAAGCCTTAGTCACAATGTGGGAGGTTTTGTGCACATGGGAAATGGGCAAACCTGTGTGTGGTGGACAAATATCTAGGTTGCAGACTGCGGACGGACATTTTTGTTTACAGACACTTAAACAACAAGGTTAACTAATGGTGAAGGAGGTAAGAGTTCGTTGTGTTGCATGGATTTTTCATTTTTTTCAACCTCCCAAATCCTGCACACTGTGCGAGGATCCTGTTGTTGCTGTTCACAGGATAAGTGAAAACTGGTTACATGATAAGTACGTGCAACAGCCTTACAAATATGTTATGATATCCTTACCACACGTGTTCGTTCATTTTTCATGTGGTGTTGATCCAAGTCTTAAGGGGAGTGCAAGATACACCAAAAACCCACATTGCAGTCACCTGTAAAGTGTTAAGCCATGAGCATGTGACTGAGGCCTAAACTTTAGTCACATGCACCTGTACAGGTTTTTTGGTTTTCCAGACCCTTAGAGGGTTGTAGACAGAAGCGGCTGCATCTCAAGAGTGCAAGTGTTTCTTGCACTCCCCTTATGGTTTGAAGGACTACCTCATGAAAGTGGAACGTATGATTGCTGTTGTTACTACAAACACACTTATGACATAAGGGAATGCTGTTGTATGCCATCCTTTACACACCCCTATAGTCATGAGTGAGGTGTGTGTACTGGCTCCTTACTGACTGCGAGCAATACTGCATGCTCAGTGTGTGCACTTGATAAGTGCCTATAAGATCAAAATTACTTGTGGACAACCTGCATGCCCTGTACAGATTTGCCCGTTGTTCACTGCAAGACAGGAGTAAGAGCATTTTTGACTAAGGCTTAGGTAGTTTCCTAGACCCCCCAGAGGACCTCAGTCTCCTCAGGAGGTGGAAGTGACTCTGATCCTTCTTATGTATCACAGGAGTGTTGTCTGAACTGTTTAGTTTATAGTACACACCTTAAACATTCACCCTATCAAAGAAGCTGGCACAGATCCTCGTACCGGACGATCCGAGCTCTTTGGGAAAATATATTCAGTAGGCAAATAATCCAAGCTGGAAAAGGTAATCCGTATGAGAAATCGCTTGCTCCTCCGCGCTTCTGCATCTCTGTCAGCTGTGCATTTCCCCCCTCCTGCGTCTCCTTACAAAAAAAATGTGTGTCGCCCTGTCACCTGGCTGTCACCTGGCAGCTGGTACCGTTCAACCAATGGGGTGACGACAAATACAACACATGACGACAAAGTTTCATTGAAATAAAACTTTTCAATAAATAACCAACTTTTCAATCTTTACGTCATGCGCTGAAACTCATCTGTAGTGGCAACCATTACAGCTTGATGAAGTTGAAAGCGAATATTCTGATCTCCTGCTACACAACAAGATTTGTATTCAAAGCATTCTGTATAAATTAGTTAAATGAAATCAAGGGTATACATTCCTGAAAAGCATTCATCGATGATTCAAGGAAGAAATAATTGAAGTCATTATAGCTTAATTTTTGTACATTTATTCATTTTCCTGTTAGGGAATCCATTTAAATGCCATGTGGTGTAGCTGTATCTTCATAAATATAAATTTTAATAGTGGTGTAACGAATAATCAGATTTATCAATTAATTGATTATATTCCTATGATCCAACCTGATCAGTCTGTCTGTAGCTGCCATTGTTATCACTATGTCTGGGGGTATTATCAGGGGGTGAATTTTGATTTACTGCCCCTGTTCACTTGCAGGTTGGGTCTTTTGTGGTGGTTTGTGTATGGAGAGGGTGGTCCTGGTATTTTTGTTGACCGCATCACTGTCTGAGGCAAGTTGTAAATCCAATCAAGTCAAATCGACCTATAACATTATAAAATTGTCTCAACATTAAACAAATTGATCATTGTTGATATTGGAAAATGCCATTTAGATTAAGACATGGTAGTTTTTTTTATAACGTAAAAACAACCAAGTGCATCACAGCTACAACACACATGGGATGCAGCAAAAAAATTACCAGTCCATCATTCCAGTCCAATGTGAGGGAAGCCTTTGAATTTAGCAAAGACATGTGACCATAGTGTGCTAGAATGTTCTAATAATGTTCCCTTTGAATTATTTTAATGTGGAAAAAACAACAGTGGGCTGAACTTCAGGAACCTAAAATGTGAATGGATTTGACGTTCATTCTTGTTTACTTGTTTGTTTGCAAACATATGTCATTTACACTTGACTATCTTGTAAGAAACAAAAGTTATCAGGAAAACTTACTGCACTATTCTGTATCCAGGTGTTCATGTCTGAGTCACACTGGTGGAATTTTTGGCTAATAATGTCCTGGATCCATTTTATGTCAGTGAATCAGATTGTTCAAAATGAACCAAAATTGAATTTGATTCAGATCAACAACCAGGAATTATGATATGAATCAAGCGTTCATAAAGCAATAGTTGAATCCCTAATGTTTAATACAGGATTTTCTGACAGCATCTCATCTGAATAACAGCTTTCAGATGTTCAGTCAAATTGTCTTTGTTGTCAGTGATTTCTGACAAATGTCTTACTGAGTCACCATCTGAAATGAAATCAGGCCAAAACAGTCATTAAGAGTCCTAACAACTACATCATGCAGCCTCCTATTCCACAACTAAGTAAAGGTTTAAAATAATTACATTCTGACTTAAATGTAAGAGAAGAAAAAAAAAGTCTTGGCACATTTTGGTATGGAATTTGATACAAAAAAGAGACTGACAATGATTATTCCAGCCAGAAGAACACTAAGCATCAGCATGAAAGCTGGGACATAAGATGGCATCTCCTGTTGGACTAAATGGAAGCTAGAAAAAAGAAATATAGCTGAAGCTAAAATAGAAAGTCATAAAGTGAATTCAGGTTGTTTTATCAGTTAGTTCAACTGTTCAGATTGACTGGTTCATCAAAATTACACTTTTGAATCCATCCTCTTCCTGTTTATACTTTCTTTAACAATTTTAATTTAAACTGTTCAAATTTATTTCAAAACTTGTTCCTTACACAGCTCCCTGTTGTGTTATATTAACTCAATAAGACGTTTAACAACGATAGAAGTTTATCGCTGCTACTTTAGGAGGAGCGCGAGTTACACCCATTTGTAGTCCATTACAGACTCACACATATTCACACTAAAGGGACAATTAGAGTCACCAATTCAGCTATGAAGCATGTTTTAGGGCCGTTAGAGGAAGCTGGAGAACCAGGAGAAAACCCACACATACACATGGAGATCATGCAAACTCCACACAGAAAGGACCAGCTGGAGCTTAACCATTTGAAATGAAAGTGCAAACCTCTACATTATCATGCAGTCTTACATGCCACAATTTAAGAAAGGTTAAAAAAAACAATTGTGACATGAATGTAGAAGAAAAAAAAACTTATTTTCACATTTGGTCCGTTGTGAGGTAAATACTCACAGAGGAGGCCAAGAATGACGAGTCCAGCCAGAAGAAGAACACTCAGCATCACCATGAAAGTAATAACACAGAGATAGAATCTCCTGTTGGACTTGATGGAAGCTATAGGGGGGAAAATTATAACTGAAACCACAATAGAAAATCATAAAGTGAATTAATTTTGTTTTATCAGTGAGTTACTCTTACCTGGTGGATTTGTTACAGAAATCTGGCAGACAGGAACTTTAGGTTCAGCATTTTCATAAATGGCTTCCATTATAAGGATGTAAAGTCTAAGAACGTGTGAAGTGTGTAACAGACTGACTTGTATACTGAACAGCTTTTCCTGTCTAAGGTTATTATTAAAGTGATGGGAAGTCAATGTCACGTGACAGTAGTTGCATTGGGACAGGAAGCTCGGGTATGGTGAATGTGTGAAAGTGGGGTGAATAAAACAGAATTTGTAAGTTCAGTTTTTACTTTTTTTTCTGTCTAACTTCTAAGTGTCCAGCAGCTGAGCAAACAAATAAGAGCTGATGACCAGATTTTATTTTTACAATAGGAGGTTATGAATCTTCAGACACACAAAGACCTGTATTACAGTACTTTTTATTTACTTTTACTCTACACCACACTATGCCACACAAAATTGGAGCTGCCACACCAGTTACCAAAAACAAACCGTTGAGAATGTCGCCTCTTTCTGAAACTCCCTGGCACCGTGTGAGTGCAGATTTTTGTGGACCATTTCCTACCCGAGAATATTTACTTGTCATTATAGATGACCAAACACGTTACCCGGTTGTTGAAATTGTGAGGTCAACCTCAGCTAACACAGTCATTCCTGTCATGGACAAAGTGTTCTTGTTGTTCGGGTTTCCTGTAGTTGTGAAAACTGATAAAGGCTCACCATTTAATGGTGACCAGTTCTCCCAGTTTGCAAGGTATCTCGGGTTTCATCATCATCGTACAACGCCACTTTGGCCCCAAGCAAGTGCTGCAGCTGAAAGATTCATGCACACGCTAGGAAAAGCCATAAGCGTGGCAAACTCACAAGGAATTCCCTGGAAACAACAGCTAAACATCTTTCTACAAAAGTGTA